>NC_090664.1:49324965-50596215 GCF_013368605.1 Nyctibius grandis | reverse complement strand
AACTGATTATTCAACTTTCAAGCGTTCATCATGGTGATGTCTTTTCTTCCTCAGAAGCACACGCATTTCTGTTGCTAATTGTAGCCCCAATTATTCTCTCTCATCCCATGAGGGAAAAAATCAGCAAAGCAGTTGACCTACTAGTACATACACCCGGGAGGACCCTTCCTGCGCAGGGTCCCCTCTAGTCTGGGATTTGGAGGGGACACTCAGGTCCCCACAGATCTTAACTGCTCCGCAGGGGTCTATTCTTGCAGATCTCCAGTCGAGGGAGTTACATTAGGTACGTCAGTAGGTGCAGGATTTGTCCCGTGTGAAGGACAACTGTCACTTTATTAAATAGTGACATCAATGACTGTCTGCCTGGCGATGGCTGTGCCTCAGTTCATGGCTCCGCATTCAGAAATTGGAGCATTTTCTGATCGAAAAGACCACTTTTTATAATCTCATCCCACACGGTTCTGTGTGCAGTAATACATCCCAGTGAGACTATTAGACAAATAGGGTCTTAAAATCTTATCTCAGATCTTGCTCAAACATGAGATTTTTGTAATCATAAATGCTAAAAATACCACTCACATGTACGAGCACTGACTGCAAGCGGGATTCAGGCTTGCCTGAAATTGCTGCAGTCCAGGAAAGTCATAGTTAATACACAACTCTCTTGACAAACAGCTCAGATGACAACATACCTATAATTATAGTTATATCTGATCATGGCGCCTGGGGAAAAAAGGAAGGTGATACTGCAAATGCAGAGGGGCCGCATCCTAATCTCTGTCCCAAACAATGCCCCAGACCCCCTTGGACCTCTCTGGGAATTACTGCTGATGGATGCTGGCTAGCTGGTCCTGGGAAGGGATCTGCTAGAGATGCTGTGCCCTCACCTGCGCATCCCTAATTCCGTGAGCTGTGCGGTACCCACTTGACACGATGCTGGTAAATTAGAGCAGCCTAAAAATGCAGGCAGGTAACAGAAGCAGGGTAGGCTTGAGCTCGCGTCTTCTGTCCCTGGGAGGTTTGCAGGGCTGGCAGATGGGAAGCCAAGTACTTATGCCATCGTCATTACTACCATGGTGTCGCTTGTATGCCAGCTCCCTGGGGTGTGAGCCAGCTACCGTGGCTGTGCGAGGGTCAGAAAGGCCAGAGCACAACAGGGTAGATGGAGAGAGGCCACAGGGCTGCGGAGACAGTGGGGTTTGTGTCCTGTGTCCTCGGGGTTCACCCTGCCCGGTGCCACCCTCCTGTGGATCTGCTACATCGGCATCAGCCTGGGCCACCCCTTGGCTGGCCAACAGAGCTAAGGCCCTTCGAGATTTACCCAGTCTTCAGTTTGGCGATGCCTTTGCAATCCCAAGTATGAAAAACACCCAACACAACTGGCGCAGCTGGGCAGGTTCCTGCCTGTCCCCTTTTTCTCTGGGCTGAGCACTTGTCCCCATCAAACAAAACCCCATTGCATGCCCACCGGTTTAGATGGACCGCTCTCTCCAGCTCGGAGTGAGCAGTGATACGAGGCAGTCCTTCTTGCGTTTGCTCTAAATACTCACTAGATTCCCAGGATGAATATTCTTATATGGTTTTGCAACATTTTTTTTGGCTGAGAGCAACGTTTCCTAATGCGTAAATTTGCCTTTTTTTTCCCTATGCATAAGCCTTAAACTCTATCAATAACTAATTGTTTCGTGTGTCTCAGACAAAGTGTAATCAACAGAGAGGATGGTGGAGAAGTGTGAAATGACAGAGTGACATTCTATGCTTAAATAAGCAAACTACACCCAAATCGAACAATGGCTCGAAAATGTTTCCATAATAAGGGTGCATAAATTACCCCCATTACTTGGAAAGCTCTTACTTGCATCTTACCAGCCACATTTCTAGTATTCACAAGAGCTGATACACTCCGAACATGATAGACATGCCTCTGTTACAGTAATTATAAAATGCTTTGTGAAAATATCATTGTGTCTACGGAGCTACTGAAGTTGGACGGTCTCCTTGGTATTTGTTTATTGCCTCTGTGAATTAAAAAAAAAATAATTAAAAAGAGGAAGAAAAGCTACATTTGGAAAAAGATAGACCAGTTTTTGAGATTTATTCTCTGCGAGGGAAAAAGAAAACATATTTCAAGTTGTGCCAATACATGATAGGCACCGACTGGATAATGGGAGGGGGATGATTCACTGGAAAAACACAGGCAATAAACCCCGATCGGATGAAAACATTTCAAGAAGATACCCTGACGGTTTCCCATGCATGATCTCTGTTACATACATTATGTCCATATGTGTGAGAAGGGTATGGGAGCAGGAAGGCTTTAGTCTGAGAGGGCCAAAGCCATCGAGGGCTGGGTGCTGCTGGCCGTGCTGCCCCCGGCTCCTCGCAGCCCCTCCGGACCCCACGGAGGGCGAGAAAATCGCTCCTCTCTCTTGCTCTCATCTTACAGTTTGAAAAAGAATTGCTAGTCAGTGCACAAGTATTTTTTTTTTATTCTGGGGGTCCTACAACTTGAAAAATAGCAACTTTTATTTTTCCTTTAAAGAGAAATCTTGATTCAGTTCAACCAGAAATAGAGACCTTATAATTATTTATTCTGAGACAATAAATCCCATCATTTTATATCTTTATTTTCCCTCAAATATTTTGCTTTAGTTGAATATATCTAGTGATGTAAAGCTACAAAAAGTCAATTTAAAATTCTTTTAGGATTATTGAAAATCTGGAAAATAACGATATTAATAAATGAAAAAGAAAACACAGCAACAAAAGAGATATAACTTGCTTTTATTTTTGCGGCTGGATTTATCATTACACCGAAGTAACATAAAGTGTCTCACCTGCACATGATTTCGGTCCTTATTACAATTGCTAGATTCATTGAAAAGATTGTTTTAACTTTATTTTAATATTACAAGTGTCTTGAAAGATAAGTATTTTCAAAATTAAAATCAGTCAACATAAATAAAAGACTTGAACAAACCTGAAATGCCTTAAAGGATTGTTCTGAACTAATTTTAACACATAAAGGAACAGGAAAATGTACTTGCATTGTATTATCGTATTATTTCTTATTACAAAGATACACGTGGAGCAAGTTTGGAGAGAAATTTGCCACAGACAGTGAAGTACAAAGTGCAAAATAATAAATATAGTCAGTTTTTAAAAATTTGCCGAGTTTTAACAAGTCAACAGGGTATGAATGCTTGAAAGGCATTGCCTGTATTTCAAATTAACCGTAGCAAGCCCTTCCACTTACCTGGAAAACCTGATCCATACGCTAAGATTTTGTATGTTAATTTATACCGCAGAGTTCTTAACATCTGACATCGGCTGTAACGTTACGAGTTGTGCTATGACTTTATTAAGGGACGCTTTCCAAAGCCCTAAAGGATACTTATTATGTTGTAATATCTGTTTCTGAAGAGGATTAGGTCTGTGATGCTAAAAGCTAGACGTTTTAAAAGCGAGTTTACTGAAATGAAAAAGATTACATACGGTCTTTTGTGTTGCACCAGGTAGAGCTTTTTCACCTTCGTTTCAACTCTATCACGAACCTCAGAGGTATCACAGCCGAGAAACGCATTTAAAATCCCTCGGAGTTTCATTACCGAAATGGGATATTCTAGAAAAGGACCTGGGGCTTGTGCTGAACCACAAACCGAATAGTCAACAATAGGAAAAAACTGGAAAAATGGGGAAAAACCAGGACACATTCCTTCCTGCAACGCGTTAATGTTAATATCGTACCAAACAGCAGCTGGATTTCAAGGACTGTGACTGGTTTTGGATGCCCCAGACCTTTAAAAAGGATTTAAAAAGTTGAAAGAAGAGCAAGAATGATGAAAAAGTTTAGAAAACTTGACCTGTGAGAAAAGACTGATGAAACTAGGTTTGTTTAATTTAGGAAAGAGAGAATGGGTAACGGTTTTCCAGGATGTAAAAGGTTGTTGCAGAGAAAAACACCATCAGTTGTTCTCCAGATCCACTGGGGGTAGAACAAGAAATAATCAGCTTAATTTGCAGCAAAAAAAAAAAAAAAAGTAGGTTAGATATTAGCTAAAATGTCAAACTATAAAGAGAGTTAAGCACTGGGAGAGGTTACCTGGGAGTATTGTACAAAATCTGGCACTGGAGGTTTTTGAGTGTGGGTTGGAGGAGCAGTGGGGGATGCTCCTGGTACAGGGAGCTGCCTCAGGCATGGGACACAGCGTGTCCTTCAGGGCTTGCCCATCCCTGCAGCACTGCCCGTTTGCCCCCACAGAAATCAAACGATTTAACTTCGTTGCAGGGTAGTCTGGTCAGGTTGGGATTTTCAGACCACGGCATTTTGTTTGAAATAGCCCATTTTCAGTTATCAGCATCAGGAGAAATAACTTTTCTTTTGGCATTGTCCCCACACTTTTTTGATGTTTCCCCTCTTAGGTCACTCCTTATTTTAATACCAACATATATGTACATATATATATAGCTTTTAAAGATGAAAATTGATTGATTGCCTTAACTGAAGAGAATTTACATTAGATATGTGTAAAAGCAAAAAGCCTCTTGTTTTTTCTTTTGAAATTCTTTCCTGTGAGGGTGATGAGACACTGGCACAGGTTGCCCAGAGAAGCTGTGGCTGCCCCCTCCCTGGCAGTGTTCAAGGCCAGGTTGGATGAGGCTTTGAGCAACCTGGTCTAGTGGAAGGTGTCCCTGCCCGTGGCAGGGGGGTTGGAACTAGATGATCTTTAACGTTCCTTCCAACCCAAACCATTCTATGATTCTATGATTTTTCACTGCCTGCAACCCCTGCCAGCATCACCTGCAGTACATGTTCCTCAAAGCCCAGCAACCAAACCAAGCTCGCCTTTCCCCATGGGATGGCTCATAAATGTCTCAGTCCTCAGCACTGAAGTCTACTGTATCCCCAAGGTCACTTCGTGCTCTCAGACGAGGAGATACTGGTCAATACTGCCTTCTTCTCGCAGGCAAAACGCAACTTTTTGTTATGGTAAAACTTATTTGCTCAGAAGGGAACTTTCTTAGAGACCACTTTGAGATGGTGCCATGAGCTCCGTAGGAGCTATAGAGCACTGAAAATCCCACCATACCTGGCATTTTGCAGTAAAAAGCAGTGACATCTGCTTCAGGGAAGGGAAGGGAAGGGAAGGGAAGGGAAGGGAAGGGAAAGGAAGGGAAGGGAAGGGAAGGGAAGGGAAGGGAAGGGAAGGGAAGGGAAGGGAAGGGAAGGGAAGGGAAGGGAAGGGAAGGGAAGGGAAGGGAAGGGAAGGGAAGGGAAGGGAAGGGAAGGGAAGGGAAGGGAAGGGAAGGGAAGGGAAGGGAAGGGAAAGAAAGGAAAGGAAAGAAACGGAAAGGAAAGGAAAGGAAAGGAAAGGAAAGGAAAGGAAAGGAAAGGAAAGGAAAGGAAAGGAGAGGAAAGGAAAGGAGAGGAGAGGAGAGGAAAGGAGAGGAGAGGAAGGTTTTCTTTTTCTTGGTAATGCATTAAAAAAAAGTAAACCACACACGGACAACAGAAGTATTTATTAATGTACACCATGAAGGCATTACGCACTGATATCAATAAAAGACTATAAGAAGCCAAGAATGAGACTTCCACTTCCAGACTTAGCCTGACCCTGCAGACAGCAGTTGCCATGCTCTTCCCTCTCTGCCATGATCATCACTTACTTCCATGCTTGGGTTTGCACTGAGGCGTGTGTCCTGCCACATGCATCCCCACCCTCCCTGCTTTCAGGGCAGAGCTGGGAGGTGATGGGGGTATTTTTTCTATAGGTTGGAGCAATGAGCATCGGGGTTTGTGGATGTCTGGAGTGGGACAGCAAGGTCACCGTGGAAGGGGTGCTCATGATCTCATAGCCCAATGGCTAGAGCAGTCACCTGGGGGAAAGGATCCTGGTCCTTGCATCGAGTCTGTATTTTATATTAAACCATCACTGAGTAAAATATGGGAAGGCTAGAAAAACCTGTCCCCCTTAGCCAGTGGCTGAGCCACTGGGTTTGGTGAGGCTCCTGTCTGGGGGACACAGGGTGCTGGCTGTGCACCGAGCGGTGCAGGCTCAGCCTCTCGCCCTATATTGTAACCAGTTTTCCAGTTACAGGGACAAACACCTTTGTCTTTATCAGGGCTGCTGGAAACCTGTACAAATTTTAAATATGTTTTAAATTTATGAGATTTAAAAAAAAAAAAGGAGGGGGGGATGTGAATGGAGCACATTTGCACAGTGGCTCAACTTGAGAAGAGGTGTGTAAATCTGCACTCTTTTCATCCAGCTCTGTTCTCTTCTCAAAGAAAATCCCCAGTGAAATACTATTCAGAAAAGAGTCACTTTCAAATACGGGAAATGACAGTGCTTTTAAAGTGGCATCTACATGCCCCAAATCCAGGGAAATCTTAAAGATACAGCATGTATCTGCTCTCAAGCACTGATGCCATCGTAGTTTCAGACATAGAATAAAACTGTATCTGACAGAAGAGTTGCTTGCCAGGGTCTATGTGCCAGACAGACCCTGACTGTATGCTCTCCATTAAACCAAACACGTCTCTTACACAGTGAAAATGGAACATAGATCAGCAAGAACTGAGTTATACTGAAAAAAGTATCCATAGGTGCTATCAGGCACTGTTGTGTTTAAGTGATGCACCGTCAGGTCCCTCACCAGCACAGAATAACTTTTTTCTCTCTGTTTGCAAGTTATTTGCCAACTACTCATAGCCTTAAATTGTGCTTTTCTCCATTTCTGTTGACAAGGTGCATCAAAGGATGATTCAGGATATTAGGAAGATTTTGGAAAGGAGCACCCACATTTGCCCTTGGCAGGAGAAAGCCTCTGCCCAGAACTGCATCCCGTTCCATTACCTTGTCAGTCCCTGATGCTGCCAATATTTGCAAAATTTTCTGTACCAGAAAATTTTTCTGTGACAAAGAGCTCTTATCGTGGCCCTTTCTTACTTACTATTTCTCCCCAACAAATTTCATTTTTAGAAAGCAAGCAAACCAAGGCTCCTCTTCCCCTCCTCAAACCTTTTTAGCAACTCCCAAGCCTCTTCCATACACATGGGCTCTGTGGCCTGGCTCCTCTTCTTATCCTCCAGCTTCTGTGAAGCATCTCCTCTCCGCTTTCTCCCACTTCAACAAATATACATGCATCCTGCCCCTCTAAAAAAAGAAAAAAAGGAAAATCAAAACAGGCACAAAAGCATCAATTTTCCAGATTTTCTGTTGGGTTGGATGTTGGAGCTGCAAGTGTTCTCCCATTCCTCTATCCTCAGCCTTTCTTGCCATTCCCTGAGCATCCCTCTGTCCTGCTGGTTGCATGGTGCCTTCCCCATTCCCATCTTTCTCTTTGACTTGCTGTTGCTAAGGAGCTTCCACCCACCCCTCCATGGTAGCTCACAGGCTTGTTGGCCACCTGGAGAAGGGTTTGGCTGCACCAAGCTGCGTGTTCAGCCCATGGCTCTGCTGCCTCCTTCCTTCCCTGGGCTGGAGGTAGAGCAGGTGCTACATTTGAGGGGTGTCTACCAAGCTGTGACCTGGGTTTCAATCTGCCTTCCCTGCACCTGGGGTATCTATCGCCACCTAACTTAGCACCCCAAACCAGAGGCTTCAGAGGAGCCACTGACATGAACCTCAGCTCCAATATTTGAATTTTTCCTTATTTCCTCTCTGTTCTGCTCCTGTTTCTCAACACGCACCTCAAGTGGGTCCTGCAGCCAAGTGCTCCTGAAGCCACTTCACTGCATGCCTGCTCCCTCACCAGATGCTGCTGACATTGGGGGCCATGAATATACCAATTCTGTGTTGAAACTGGAGAGAAACGGTGAAAGACAGACCCAGCTTTGCCACCACCCGCTCCTGCTTGCAGGGATAAGCACCTCCTCGCCGGCACGGGCTCTTCGTCTGTATTACTCTGCCTTTGTTCATAACTCAATCCTGCCAGCCTCTGAACTACTTTTATTGCTCTCCTCTGAATAATTTTCAATCTGTCACTATCTTTCAGGTAATGCGGTGCCCGTAATTAAATACTGCAGGCGCTACCGCGCCAGAGCCATATGCAGACCGACTATTACCTTCTCGCACTGTGATGTGAAGTCTTCAGCCCCAAATCAAATTGGCCTTTTTTTTTTGCTGCCATATCTCAAGGCAAACTCATGTCTAATTTACTCCACACTATCATCTCTAGATCTCTTGCAGCATTACTGCTTCTCAGGTTTTTATCGGTGATTGAATATCTGGGGTTTAGATTATTTTTCCACAAATGTAGTAGCTTCTATTTTCTATGTTGAATCTCATTTTATTCTCCACTCATTTTTCCAGCCTTTTCAGGTTCCTTTACATTATTTTGCGCTCATCTTTGGGATTTCCAAATCCACTCAGCTTAGTTTAGTTCGCACATTACATCAACAAACTATTCACTTCTTCTTTCAGATCGTTAAAACAGCTGGTAAATAAGCTCCCCATTTGGCAAATAATTTCAGCACATGCTTATAACCTTTAGGAGTCCATAGGGCTCAGGTATGGGATGAAGTATATGCTGGCACACTCGTTAGTTTGGTTGTAATAGGGGGAGCATCCTTCATATTTGAATTGCAGCAGGTTATTTGTGTTGAGGCTGTAGTGGGGAGGGACAGGGTGACACGGGGCAGAGGAAAGGATGTGTTGAATATCACTGGTGAAGCAAACCCATCACGGGCTGCCAAGTGCATCTGCGCGTCCTCAATTGCACGGCCAGGGCTTGCGTCGGGGTCTTGCCCTGTTGAGATGCCACCAGAGGCTCCCCCAGATCAGCTCATTGCCGTTCCTCAGTTCTTTCTGCTGAGAGATGTTTGAAACCACGTCAATCTGAATTAATGTTGGGCATAAGATGACGGGCGACAGCAGTGACTGTTTTATTAAAATCCAAGGACCCAACCGAGCAGTCCTGAACTGTGCTCACAAGGATAAGCCCATGTATTTTGAGCATCAGACTTTAATTCAAAAATTTTGTATTTCTGTAAAAAGGAACTCAACATTTGCTGGTCAAGATTTGCTTTTTGTAGATCCCTGCTGCTTGTTTGCTTTGCTAACCTCTAAGTGTCAAATCCCACCGAAGCCAATGGAAAGATGCCCTTTGTCTCTCAACACCTTCATATCTGGCTGCAAGGATTTATCTACCTGGAGAAAAATGTCTGGTATATCTACAGTGAAATAAAATCGGTCCCAACAACTGAAATATATTCTTTAGATAATCTGCTTTAAAGTAAAGGGTACTTGGGTCTGCAAAACTCCACTCAGAAGATACGGTGATTATTTGGAACCAGAACCTCATTTACCTGGGGATATGGCCCACATGGAGAGGTGCTCCAGAGCAGCTATTTCAGTCTCCCCTTTTTTTTGGCAGAATGACTTCTTTTTTTGTCAGAGTGACTTATTTTGGCTAATTTCCCTATGCAGACAAGCCCCAACTGATGTTTCTCTTATAATATTTGTTCCTTTATCTGAATTTGTACAGTAGATCCATTACCTTTACTAGAAAAAAAGCAGGACCAGCTCTCTTCTGGCATCATTAACATTTTCTTCCTAATTTTCCTACAGCTCTTCAGCTTTTCAATAAGAAAAGAAAAGAAATTGGCAGTACTTTAGGAAATTTGTTAGCTAATTCCCTTAGCAGTGAAGAAATCCAGGTTACGTAGTTTATATATAGTCGTATTTTGTAGAATCAAACTGAATTGCCTTATTTATTCTGCTCGTCCTTAAGAAATTCCAGTTCAGATCCTGTAGATACTTGGGTAAAGAGGTTTGTTGTAAGGCTACTTGTGAAAAGCCATTTTTCAGTATAGATGTAAGAATATTTTTGGAAAATAAACAGTGATGATGAAGAAGGCTGGTTCCTGATGGGGAGGCTTCCACCCACTCGGTTAGGCGAGAACGATACAAACCCTGACCTGTCTGGCCACTCAGATGAACCCAACAGCCTCAGGTTTGAGGAACAAATGCTCACAGTGAACAACTCAGTATCAATGCCCACTTCACAAATAATTTTCAGAAAACACCATGCAAGAATATTTAATAACAGACATCTCAGAAACCTGTACTACCCTCTGAGATAGCCTGTGACCAAAGAGCAGGAAAAAATTGAACAGATAATTTGCTATGCATTTTTTCCACTGTTTTTGCCTTTGCTTTCTTATTTATTTTACTAAGTTTTCTGACCTTCCTACAAAACCAGCCCCAACTTCTTTTATTCTTATTATTAAGGATAGACTTAAAAAAAAAATTTCAGCATTCCAGCCATTTTTGATTCACCCTTAATTTAATCCCCTTCTAATTAATTAATGGGTCTGCTGTCTCTCCAGAATGTCTTTTTCCTTTGATATAGGTTTTAAAGCCCTTTTAAAGTTCTTTGGTTAGCTGTAAATTCTTTTTTTTTCCCCCTTATCCTTATTATTTCCCCTATAATCCCTAACTGAATTTGAGTATGCTTGTTTGATTCCTTCCCCTGCCCCCTCTTGCTTTCTAATTCTGACTACAGCTTTTTTTTTTCCCTTTTTTTTTAATTAAAAAAAATTAAAGCCTCAGATCTTTGCACAGTCCCTTATGAAGCCACGTTGGCCGCTTCTTGTTCTCTCCTTTCTTCATTTTGAGAGGAGCAGGAGTCTCTTGCAGCTTAATTATGGTTTCTTGCAGGAGTCCCCCTGCTTCCCCTCACGCTGGTGGCTGTACAGTATTCCTCCTCCTCCTCCTCCGCAGACTTTTGTTAAATACAGTATGCACGGCGCGTACCAACCTTTTAGATCTACCAGATTTCTCCCCCGTTGATATATAAAAATACCTGCCTATGGATTTACATCCAGGCGGGCTTTTTGCTGTTCCGTTGCCTCGTTTCTGGCATTAAATCCGCTTCCAGAAGGACCAGGGGATGCTGCTCCTTTTGTGAGCTTCAGTGCTTGATTTTTTAAAATTGTTTTCCAGTAAACGCAGCTACAAGGTCACAATCAATCCATGGCCAACGTTTTGGCACATTTTATATATTTCACCTGAATATAGCTGAAACCAGGGCCAGATCCTGCACGGGGGTAAATCTTTGCAGCCTTTTACTCCCTTGAACACGCTTTCTGCAGGCAGCGGATGCGGCTCAAAGTTCCTCAAGACACTTGGGAGCGATTTCAAACCCCTTCTAATTTTCCTGATAATATTGGCACTCCTGGGTGCTAGTTTCCTGGTAGCTTAATTTTTTTTTTTTCACTATATATAAACCTGCAAATGTTGATAGCTTGAGTTTCTGGAATCAACTCTCAGTCCTCGTGAAGCTATTTTAATTAGAATGGGAGGGCTCTGTTAACTAAAAGTGGAAGAAATATCAATATGAGGGTGCTCTGAATTGTGCTCAGCCTAGCGAGCACCTTGTAACTCCTTGTGAATGCTGAAATAAGGAATTTTAAATACAGTTGGGGGATGTTATTTTTTTCCTCTTTTTAAAAATATTTTTTTCTATTTTTCCCCCCTTTTTCCCCCCTTTTTTTCCCCATCACCTACTATTACCACCTAAAGTCTTTTGTTCCCGCGTCTCACATTCCCAGACTCCCTTTTCACAGCACGCATTGAAACCCAGAAGGTTTATAATACCTTCCCCATCCCTAAGCCCACATCCGATGCCTTACAGTCCTGTCATATTTGTTTACATCCACTTGGCTGTAGTTCCTCGCTCTTTTTCTCCGTAGAGCCTTCGCCTCCCGGTTCCCTTTGAGCTGCCTTTCACGCCAGCAGACTGGCCGGTTAATTGTTCACCCGGGATAGGCGAGGTTGAGCCGGGCTGAGACGCGTTTGCTCTTGTCGTGACAATTGTTCGGACTGTTCGCCACTTCACGCTCGGATGAGTTTTTCTCTCTCTGCTGCCTGTATCGCCTCGGATTTCTCTCCCGTGCCTCCTGGGCGCTGACACATCCCAACACGGTGCTGCTTTGGCTTCCCCTTCTGTGAGACTTTTCCTCTGCCTTTGCAACAGATTTTCAGCCATTCGGGGTTGGGATTTTTTTTGCCTTCCTCTGCCGGGGCTGGGGGTTCTGTCCCAGAGTCAGCGCTGTGCGGGTTGCCCCAATATTGACTCCCAGTCCTTCTGGACTTTTATTTTATTTCATTCAATGTTGGCACCATATGGCAACTATGGCAACTGAATATATAACCCTATTCAGTTTCTGACTCCAGTCTGGCCTATTAAAGGGCTCCATGTTCTGTTCTGGACGAAAAAAAAGTGATTCCTATAGGACATAGTGGTAGAGAACTTCAAATAACTCTTAGCTGCCTTTAAAGTTTCCCTTTTCTGATATGACAACTTAAAAAAAAAAGAAAGTAAATATATTTGACAAGGTTTCACACAGCGCAAACATATATAATATATGATGTTGAAAGTGCAACAGGTTGGTTTGAATTAATAATACAATTATAGTATATATAAAATCACAGTAAGCGTAAGGCCCATCAGTAATATATTTGTGTTTATTTTTGTTTCATTTTATTTGTAAAGAAAGCTGGAACCCGCTGCTTCTCAGAAAGCCAGCTGCTTTATTAGCAGCTTTATTAGCAGCTGGCTAATAAAGGGCAGAAATAAATGTCTGAGGGAAATATTTAAAAGCATCCCAGTGACTTAGGGATGTGTGTCAGTTGGGACACATCATTTATGTAGGCATCTTCAGAACTTGCAATCGGAGTGAGCACTTGCTCTCATGAGTAGTTTTACTTGTGTACTCCCTTTGAATTCAAGTTAAGGTTACTCATGTGCATAACTCTCTTCAGGACTGGACCCTACGGCTGTTTCTTCCTTCTGAAAAGATACTGAGGGAACTAATTTTTCTGATGATTAAACTCAAACACTGCACCTGCAGTGCCTGTTTTCACTTGAATGAGAAGAGATTGATTTATCTAGCTATCTTTCTGTCTGTCTCATTATCCATCTCCCGTAGCATCTCAGTACCTCAAAAAATGATGATGAACTTATATCTTCCCAATAGCTGTACGAGGCAGGGCACAATTATCTCCACTTGCCAGATGGGGAGATCAAGGTAAGAAGCAGTAAAGTGATATGCCTGAGGTCATGTAAGAAGGTGGTGACAGATCCAGGCATGGCAAAGAACTTTCTGGACTCCCAGACCTATGCCATAATCCCAGTGCCATCCAGACTGCTTTTTAGATCCTCTGAAAAGGATCGTTCGTGGAGGAGTAAAACCTTGCTATGGTCCAGCATGACTGACTTCCTGCACTGCCACCTGAGCAGAGAGCTGCAAAACACACATCCCCTGGCAAGGGAGGTGTGCGGGGACTGGAAGAAAGGAGCAGCTTCTCTTATTCTTTAAGAATAAGAAAAATATCACAGTCAAAGATAGGATAAAAAGTAGACATCTCTTGAGGTTCCCCTGTGATCCCCTGCAGCGTGGCACTCTAGTTAGGCAGGAGCAGCAGGGGGGAAGGCGAGTACAGGGGGCTGCTTGGAGGGACCCCAGTCATGAGTGTTGCATGGGCAGAGTGGCCACACCATGGGCTGGGATCTCCTTTGGATGGGTGGATACATGAGGGGTCAGTTGGGAGAAGGATGCTGATGGACCTGCTGTATGTTCCCACCACTTGGCCCAATGGCAGCCCCAGCCCGGCACATAGTGAGCTGAAGAACACGTTCAGTGGTCGTGTCTCCAGTGGCTGGAAATCAATCCAGTCCTGGCCATGCTGTGTGGAAAGCCCTTGTGGTAACTACCCTTGAACCAAGGTTTTTGCATGAGTATTTCAATGTTCATGGGCTCGATTCCCTGCCAGCACTGAGGGATTTCCAGAAGACATGCAATCCCATCTGTCTTCAAAGGTGAACCAACAGAGAGCAGCTCCAGGGTGAGGGACACCTACCCCAACGTGTGGTCTGCTGAACACCTGGGGGAACCTGGGTTTCTTGCCTGACTCCAAATCACAGCTTGAATCCAGGCTTACCATAGTACCTAGGGGTGACAGAGACACTGGCCATGCCTGGTGCTTCCTGTTTTGCTGGTCCAGCCCCAAACTGCTGGAGTGCAGCTCTGACCTGCTGCAGTCAGGTCCTGGCTTTGTGGTGATCCCACTATGAGCACGCCATGAGAGATGGCATCTGGCAAACTCTCAGGCATCGCAAGGTCAGTGGAGGGGACATTTTTGTGGATAACAGTAAAGGCAGACTCAAGCCAGAGCACTGAGCCCAGGGCTGGGGCACCAGCCTGCCTGCAGAGCTGTTGCCTGCACAAAGGCAGGTGACAGCAGAGCCCAGCTCTGGCAGGTGACACAACTGAAATTGCAGGCTTGCCAGGCTGAACTCCTACAGCAAATGGGCAAACAACATTAATTAAATTCCAAAAGCACCAGCTTTAATTAACTTTTATGCTGTCCCAGTGCCCAGTAGCACCTCCTACCCCCAGCACCAGGAAGACCACACTGCAGTGGCCACCAGCTGATGGAGGTGGCACCATGGCTGCCCGGGTGTCTGGGCATGACACGGCTGGGTGCCAGTGTGGCTGCTGGAGACGACAGAACCCACAGCAAAGCCGGCTTTGTCCTCTTGCCCCAGCCGCAGCCAACTCGCAGGGGATGTCCCTGCTGAAGCTGTTTTTAGCTTGCACTGGAGGAGGAACTGGCTCACTGCAGGTTAACTTCTCTGGGCACATCAGCTCCATTGCTTTCAACAGGGCTACAAGCATGGAGGACCTCACCTTTCTTCTTTCTTAATGTGTATCTTAACGTGCAGTCCATGGGGCTAGTTATCTTGTCAGAGGCCTGGGGTAAGCGGGGGGCTGACGGGTAACAGCAGTCAGCAATAGTTCTTCACACATCGCTTTGTAGTGTGCACCCAAGTATTACAAGCCTGGGTCCAATGCAAATAAATAATTAAGCGCAATTCCCGGGGCAAGAAAATGAAGAGTTGGAGCTGTGGCAAGAATGAATAAGTACGAGACCTCTAGACCTGCAGTGCACACACGCAGTGTGTGACTGACAGTGGGTTTCTTGTAGACATCACATCAAAAGACTCCAGAAAACTGCTGTGCCGGGTGTCACTGGGAGGCGAGGCTTTGGTCCCGCCAGCCCTGCTGGAGGAGGGGACCCGGCACGCCAGGCAGGGGCTGCAACGCAAGCCGTGGGACTCGGGATTTTGAGCACTCCTAGGAATCAGACGATGCCATCGATTTTAGCATGTTGATCTTTGAGTGAAGAGGAGGATAGAGGCCTTCCTCTCCTGCCTTGCAGGTGGAGGGTGGCAGCACACGAACCTCCAGGCAGGACCCCAAGGGAGAAGTCAGTTGTCACCTGTGTCCCCATGGGGCTCCTGGCTCCCTCCAGAGCTGCCTCTCCTGACATCTCCCACCCCAGCCCACCCACTCATCCTACCCCACTCCTGGCAGGACTCAGGGCACACTTATCTCCTCAGAAACATTGGTGCAGCCTTAAGAAAGGAGAGAGCTTTAATCCTCAGCACTAATGATCCTCCCATCATGTAGGCTGCCATGCTGGGGGTGCCCGATGCCTGGGACCACTGCTTGGCACATGGTTGGCGCGCTGGGAAAATGTGTTAGCATAAAAGCCATCCTTTTCCAGAGCATGCCTGAGATGCCTCCTAAATGTATTTCCAATATGTAAAACAGAGTGGGGATGGCTGGGGCGTGGGCAGCAAGATGCCTCTGCACACATCTGTGTGCTCAACTCGCTGATACAGAGGGCAGGGGCCAAAATTAGGCTCCCCAAATCTTCACTGGTTTTCCCAGACAGGTTTTTTGGTGCTGGCTGGAGCCTCTGCAGAGGTTTCTCCATTTTGGAGAATGGCACCTTTGGAGCAAGATCTGGACCTCATGGCAGGTTGATGCAGCACAAAACACTCCCCAGGCATCACTCCGGTCTGCACATTTGCCATCAGCTCCATCACGGGACCGTTGTAAAATAGACACTGGGTATCACTGCTTGAGTCTGCATTTTGGACTATACTTTTCCAATACCCCGAATTTTTCCTCTTCTCTCCCTGTATGTTGGTTTTAACTCACCTTTTATTTAATTTCCTCTGGGGATCTTGGTTTCTTTTCTTTTTAATTTTGTAAGCAACTTTTCTCACATTTTTTGGGAAAAAGAAGTGCAGTGCAGTATTTCCTGCATCCCTCAGCAGATGCTACACTGCCACCTGCACTACCAGCACGGTTGTTTGGGGGAGGGACAGTAAAAATTTTCTTAGTTTTTAACAATCTTGCTACTGCCAGTTGTTTTTATGAAAAAAAATCCTCAAAAAAGTCATTCTTGACACAAAAGAAAACCCCAAGAGTACTTAATTTTCCCTGGTACACCTATAGTTCCTCTCTGCTGGTGTGCTCAACTGGTTTGGGTTTCTCCCCTTCAATTCCTGGTACCCCTTGTGCCTCATGTAGCCCTACTCTAACCCCCAGCTCCACACCAGACCTTTTGTCTCTTTTTTTTATTCTTCCCATATTTCCTCACACCTCTTGTTTTTTTCAGCCTTCTTGACTCTGCCCCATCCCTTCCCTTCTATGCTGCAGCCTGGTTCATCCCTAGACTCATTGCTTCTCCCTGGGGTTTCACAGCCTTCCCTGGAAAAGACACAAGCACTCAGCAGGACACAATCAACTTGGAGGGGTCAGTGGCACAGCGCCTTTGTTTCTGAAAGGGCAGGGACCAAGCTTGAGCCCTTCAGGCATCTGTGAACCTTGGAGTACATGTTACTGAACAGGCTATTTAGTGTAAGACTGTGCCCCAGCTCTGCCTTAGTTATTTCTCTGTTCTTTGCCTTAATTCAGAAGCCTTCACGAGGTGAAGAACATTAATTTGTTTCATAGATTCCGATCACGACCTGGAGGAGATTTCTTGGAGGTGTCTACCTCCAAAAGAAGCAAACCTGGAACCTGTTAGTGAAACAGCTACCGCAGAATTGCTTTGCCAGAGTGAGCATCACGTCCTCTTGCCATGATACATGGACAACGCTGCACAGAAGCGTGGCTGGGACTCCACGTTTGCTCAGCCAGACACCTGCAGAAGAGGTCCCTGCCTTGGGATGAAGACAAGGTGGGAGCCCTCCCTGTGATACAGGCAGGATTACCAACTAGAAGATACCCACACTGTGATACAGACAGAAGATCTCTGCTTTTCGCTCTCTCCTTTCCCACGTGGGCTCATCTGTGCCACAAACTCTGGGAGACTTGGACTAAATGACTGTGAATCCAAGCCACTCCTCACACCAGCAGCTGCACAAGAGAGACATTGGTCTTTGCCAGTCAGTCTTATCCTTCAGTTCATTTAAGATTTGACCAGCAAAAATTGCTATTTCTGGTGAGATATATATCCAAAGAGGCTGGCACCTTGTTTGAAATAAGGGGTTTTTCCTGCTCATCCCCAGGAATGAGGAAACTGAGCCAGATGAAACTCATCCAGGCAGTCAAAGAGCAGCGGCCAGACTGAAACTGGGCTCTTCAGGTTAAAAGTGAGACTGACAAGCTTCCCCAAATGCACACACGCAAACAAATTCTTGTCATGGAGGGATAGGAAAGCACTTGTCTGGAGGATTTATATTAAGTACTTCAAAATACATGTCCTCCTGACAGTAGGACAAGTGCAAGATGAAATAGTGGGAAGCTGATGAGGGCAAATGCAAGTAAGAAATTGTCTTATCTAGAAATTTGTGATAGGAATCCAAAGTTATTTTTCCTGTCAGAATACCAAATGAGATGATATCAACCAATAAGATGGGATCTCACAGATCTGATAGCTGTTTTATGCACTAGTATGTAGTCTACATCTACATGCAGCATGAGACACATTTCCTTAAAAGTTGATATCATTTTCTGGAACTATTGTATTAAAATCCTGAGAAAGTAATAAGGAATGAGTAGATAGAAATTAGCCCTACATAAATATTAGTGCTGGATAGTGGTACAGTGATTTAATGTACATCCACCAACATCAGTCACAGTCTAGGCTCCAGGTAAGAGGATGCAGAAGCCACTGTGGTGCTTCCATTGTCAGACAACTCTGTCTGACACCATTCAATCTCTAGGAACCACAGCTTTTCTTTGTTGAAGGACCCACGTCTCCTGAAGCTAGAAATATCTCTGGGGCCAAGCTGCTTCTGATCTGAATGATCTTGGGTTTGCTACGGCAGAAGCAGAAGAGCTGGCTGTTGAGGTGGAGGATGTGACACTAGGTCTCAGAGGCAAAAAAAACCCAACAAAATGAACTGAAGTTGAGAAACCCCATCTTTATTGATTTCTGTGAGGTCTCAAGAAAGGACTTCCATCCAGAAGGATGTTGTCCATCAGGAAACTTGGAGCCCTCCTATCCTGTAGCAGAACTGGAGGGACTTTGTGTTTTCCTTCACAAAAGTAAGTTTTTTCAGATCTTTCCTCTCTGTAGGAGAAAGAAGAAGGGAAAACACACTAAAAAAGATAAAACTTAACCTGTGTATTCTAGATATAACTCATTCATACTCCAAGATGTAATCCTGAACAAGAGCTGCTAGAGATGGGACCTGGTGCTGAGAAGACTGTTCCTAGATCTGGGCACTTGTAGACAAAAAGAAAGATATTCATGTTTGTGAAGTGTCAGTTAAAAATTCTGCTGATTTGTTCTTAATTTGAACAAGAAAAGCTCCAAATATTAGATGAGTTGCCTTGAACTGGTGATAAAGTTTTATTAGAGAACTCAGCTCTTTATATGTTTCTATACAACCCAGCTTTCCCAGGAATCCTCCAGTCTCAAAAAGTCTAAGATAACTCCTATTTTCTGCCTGAAGCATCTCTTAGAATTGCCTTCAGTGGTAGAGAACCATAAAAGAATCGGTCAAAATAGAGGAGCTTAGATTATTTGAGGTGTGTTTTAAATAAACTCTGTGTGTCCCACTGAGGTTGACACATTTCTTATATTCAGATTTATGGAAGTAAAATTTAAAGCATGGCGAATAATAAGGCTCTTGTGGAAGAAACTGTTGTAGTCAGAAATCTTATTTGGACAATAAGCCAATGAGAAAAACTCTTTTTTGTGACAATGTCAAGATGCTTGGTTCACTTCACCTTCAGGAGTATCAAGAGTAAGTTCAGTCAAATCCCTGAAATTTTCATGGTATAAAATAAGTCTCAGCAAGAAGAACTGGGCACTTACAGCATTTAGGAGAGTGATATGAATGTCACAACACATGACACCTTTCCCTGCAGTGTCCATGGAACTGGAAAAGAGTATACACTGCCTGAAAGCTGTTCTAGATACCTTCTAGAGATGTTCCCATAAACATTATCCAAACAGGACCTTCCATACAAACCTGTGGCTTATACAGAGTCTAAAAAGCCTGAAAGAATTGCTGTAAATGGAAATTCATTGTGAGGATTTGAAGAGCATCTCAGAATAACCCTTGTGACTCCAGATCACGTTGTATGCAGTGCTGTAGCTACACACAAGTTAAATCCCAGGTACCACCAAACTTTAGGTGGATGCTTTTCTTCCTTATTCATCCAGCAGGACAGGTCTGCCACGAGATCATACAGCTCATCATGCCTCCTCATCTACAGCTTTTGACAACTGGAAGTGTCTGGAAAATAATTCCCCTCGTGTGTTTCGTGTGCTTAGAAGTCATCCTTCCTAATTTCTGGCACAGTCAAGACAAGATCTTGATCTCTGTGGGGTGGGTAACAGTATTGTGCATGCAGACACCAACTTATTGCTGAGACCTCTGCTACGGCAATGTAACTTACCTGCCTTCCTGAATACAGCCATGAAAAATCAGCTTCCTATCAAGCTAAACGAATATTTTATTAAAAACAGTTGTCATATAGAGCTAAATCTCATAGCTGTGAAGTATAAAAGAGGCTTTCAAGCTGACTTTCCTTGAACTGTGGCAGCTTAAGTCTTGATGCCATTGCTGAAGCTCATCAGGAAATCATTTGAAGGGCTCAAAGGTTAAGAATCTGTGTTTTTATCTGGACACAAAGGTGAAAGATCAGATGGCTGATCTCAGCTATTTGTGTTTTGTCTTTTTATCATCATCTTCAAATGAATCAAGGAGCTGTTCATTCAGTTTCATGAGGGCAGGGCTTTCTTAGACGTATCCAGGGCTGTTTACAGGCTTTTCAGGAGAGATGGAAGACCCTTCCTGAAGAGAAACAGCCTGAATTACTGATATTCTTTGCTATTTCTATCACAGCAATATTTCAGGAGACTCTGAAATTAGACAGCCCATGCTGTTAAGTTTTGTAACACAAAACATGAGCTCTGTCCTCACTGCTTGAAGAAAGACAACAGGTGGATAAAGTAAGCAGATCGAACAGAAGGATGGAGGAGGAGAAAAAGGAAAAAGACAAAAAGCAAGAAGGAAGTAAAGTCCAGAGTGACTAAAGAAGATAGAGTCTCTAAATATAAAACAGAGCAACAGACTGAGCCTGCACATCCATCAAAGACAAGCCAGGTGTCTCTCAAATACAAAATTCTGGAGTGAACCATGACCTCTCCCCTGGGAACTTTGGGTCAAGCGTTGGCCAGCCCCAAGGTGCTCTGCAGGAGCACTTGATGGAGGAGCTGCAGAGAAACATGGAGGATGCACAAGAACATGTAGGAATGGCCATGGCCATGACCACTCCACCTGATGCTGCCAAATGTGCATCTCTGTCCAGAGCAGAAACAACACACTTGAAATTAAGCCACAAAACACATGCTTGCTCCTAGAGGCTGGGGAACCTCTCCCACTACAGAGACTTTGCAAAGTCAGTGAGAAGTGACTGCTCTCACCTACAGCATATCCTTCCTGGTGTCCCAGCCTCTTGTTCCCGCTAAGGAGAGAGCAGCTATCTTATTCCACGTGTGATACTCCAAGGCTCTTCCCCAGTACTTTTAAAACCCTCCACCATGCAGCAGCTCTGGGCAGAAAGAAATAGACTGACAAAATCCCCTTTAAGGAGAAGAGTCTTAACCTAAAAAGACTCCTGCACGGAAAGAAGATGCAACTTTTTCATTCCTTACAGGCTCTGGGTGGAAAAGGGCTGCAGGTAGATAAGTCATCATGTCTGTCCCTCTTTTGAACCTGGAAGGCAGCAGGCAGGTGGGTTTCTTGAGCACTTAAGGATTGACTGTAGAGGAGAAGCAAAAGTAAAAACTTTTGTCTTTTTGTTTGGGGAAAACAGGAGAGTCACTCGTTTTGGGGAGAAATCAGGACTGACATGATGCAATCTGAAACCAGGATCTACCCTGTGCACCACGCTATGCTAGCATGAAAAGGCCTCGCAAGTGCAAACCTCCCAGGTGACTGCCGAGGAAGAAAGCCTGTGATGGAGTCAAAGATTTTGCTGACTGTTCTTCTCCCTTGCAGCAGAGTTCACATCTTTCCCAACCATCCCTGTTGCTCCAGAGGGTTCCCAGCACAAGGGCAGCTCAGCTCAGAAGGACCTTGGCTGTCATCCTTCAACGTGCTGCCCTGAAATGTCCTGGCTGTGCTCAGCACCACCAAGTTATTTCTCAGCCTAGTTTCAAGTAGCGACTAGAGCCCTGACATTCAGGGAAGTGGTTGAGTCACCATCCCTGGAGGTATTTAAAAGACAAGTAGATGTGGTGCTTAGGGACGTGGTTTAGTGGTGGACTTGGCAGTGTTAGGTTTACGGTTGAACTTGATGATCTTAAAGGTCCTTTCCACCCTAAATGATTCTATCATTCTATGATTCTATGATTCTATAAGTAAAGAGATGCCACTAGTCACCCTGGAAAGTGAGCACAACTGGTGAAACTGTGTCTCTTGGGAATAAAGGCCAGTAATCCAGGTAAGCTGTGATCACTCGCTGTGCTGCAGCTCGTCTAACCCGGGCCAGTGCAATCAATGGCTTTGAAAAGGAGAAAGAAAGCCTTGATTTCGGTGCAGCATGCCACAGACAACCTTTGAATGCAAAATTTCATGATAGCCCATACCATGGAAATATAAAGATCATTATAACTACTAATAAAAGCAATGTAAACCTGCATCCCAGTACCTATGTCGGGTTAAGTAATCTGGTACAGCAAATCAGGAGATGGACAAGGAATGAGGATGTGTTATTTCTAGTCCTGTTTCTGCCAAATTTTCTCTCTATTCCTTGTTATTTTAAGTTGCAAGTAAAGATGCTTATTCACCCTGGCAAACTGCTTTGGCATGTTCAGATTCCTCTGATGAAAAGCACAGTCAAAGGCTATGAGAAGATGACTCGGGCTCAGAAAACACTGAATATCTTGAAATTCCTTTGGTGGTCTTACCTGGTTGTGCAAAGTGAAGCCTTTGAAAGTTAAAGCAAAATTACCCCAAGAAAAACCAACCTCACATATTCCCACTCCCCGGGATTCAGGTGTCATTGCTGTCCTCCTAGGCTGCACCATCCCCAGGTGACCACGAGACCCTCTGCTCCCACCTGGGTGTAAGGCATGGGCAGGAGGGCTCTGGGAGACATGGTGACTTCAGTCGAAGCACATTCCAGCTAGGTGAGTGCTAAAGCCCAAGCTGAGTCTTAGGATTTAATTACGCATGGGAAGCTTCTCTAGGAAAGGCAGCATCACAGGCTGGGGGCTGAGGGCTGGCAACACTGCCTGCCCTGGAATCAAGCCCAGAGGACCGGAAGGAAGGAAGATATTTGAAACCGTAAGATCTACTAAACCTAGACAACTCAGTTTTATATTCTGAAATTCAGTGGTAATGGGGGAATTAGGAGTCAAGAACACACATGGGAGTATATTGGTAACGAAAGCCACACAGAAGGCACAGCTCCACCTCCCCCCTACCTTTAGCCATGTAGGCACAAGACACCTAGAGGCTCCTGCAGGGTGTTCTGGTGTTTTCTTTGCATCTATCACTCATAAATTTAATCAATTAGGAGTGAGACTGGTTCTTATTCTCCGTCTAGAAGAGCCAGGAGTGTCTCGCTGGATGAAATGGGGCATGTTTTGCAGTTCACTTCGTGTGCCACAACAGGCAGAGCAGCGTGCAGCAGGCTGGGGGCACAACTACGCTGTCCTGCTGCTGACCAATGCAGCTGATCATGGCAGAAAACCCCTAACTCAACTAAATGCAATGGAGAAGTATTCATTAATCACCAGAATATAGCTTACACAGTGAAAGACGCTAAGGCAAGTCTCCATCTCCTTTGACACCACCAAACAGGCACTTAATCACTCTTCTGTGTCCCCAACTTGTACTTACTAATAATTTCCCACCCCTATGGAGGCCAGAAAGGATGGCTGCATGGTTAAGGCCTGGCCACAGCAAGGCCAAAGCTGGGCAGGTTGTTTAATCTCTGCCCATTCTTAACCCGTGAAAATGAAGGAGCAATACTCCTGTGTCATCTGGTGCGTGGTGACAGGAGTAAGAGCTCCGGGTGAAATAACTCTGCTGCTCATACAAGGCCAAGCACATGGGATCCCGATCCTGACCAGGGTTAAGAGCCACCCCTCTAACACATTTGTTCATAATGAACAAATATAATAATGAAATCCAAAGACAAAACAGATCAGCTCGAGACACGCTGGTCACTGTGTGACACACTTTGCACAGTGCTTCACCTTCATTTTCCCACTCTTTACAAGCACCAGTGTCATGCTGAAAATTACATCCTGACCCTTGGTCCTGCTCAACAGCAAATGGCTGGTGCTGACCATATTTTCAGTGTATTTGGCCCTTAGCAGAGGTCTGAGCAGCAGCAACCTGGTGCTGCTCCTGTGCTTCTGCGATGCTGACACTGGCTGCAGCTCAGCCCCGATTGCAGGAATTAGCAGAACGGACCAACACGTGCAGTCATACAAATACAGCCCCGCCGAGCGCCAAGGCTTTCTGAACTCTCACCTTTTGCTTGTGTCATATTTAATATGACAGGAAAGATTTTATTTTTTTTTTTTACCGTTTGAGAAACATTGCCATATCAAAATCTTCCCTTTCTTCCTTCATTAATGTCTGTGTCACCTCAAGGGCTGTTACAATTCCTTATTGGCTGCTCTTTCAGAATTTGCTTTAAGAAAACTTCAGTTAGTTTTGAATGCGGCTGCAAGGTTAACTAGAAATAGAAAATGTCACGAACATGCTGGATATATATCCCTTCTGCTTCCCTGCCACTAAGCCAGCTTTTCATAAAGTTTGAAACTGATATTAATATTTAACTTTTAACTCACAAGATCTTTCATGGTCTCAGCTCTGCTTAATTAGCTGACATTTAGCTCCCTCTATTCCACAGCACACACCTAGGAGTCCTTGGGTACCGGTTTATTAACATTCCCCAAAGTAGATGGGAGCAGGCGGTTACCAGAACCTTTATCAATTGCTCCCGAAGGCGATGGAATTTATTGCTGAATGCCATTAAACCAGCCAAGTCTGTAAATATGGTTAAAGGCACGAAGACACCCTTCTTTTCCAAAGCTTCTTGCTCAGTTTAAATGAGCTTTGTGAATTGGTCTCTCTTTCTCTTACTCTTTCACACACAGCCTTGTTGAGGCGCTCCTAAAGAAAGACTGTACTAACCTATATTGCATTAAGCACAGTTCTGCTGTTAATCAACGCTCTTACAGCGACATACGCTGCAACAGCACTGCTCCAGCATAGACATGGCTGCGTGGAAGTCGCCGAGCATAGCAACTCCACCTTGCATTTATTTCTTAACCTTTCATGCTCTTCCCTTACTCAAAGCTTTCCTCCTTTTCATCCAGCCACAGAAATCCCCTGCTCAGATAATATAAAGTGCAGGTGCTGGTTTTACATGTACACCGTGCCCACAGTAACATATGAAGAGCATTTCTCCCCTCGCTCCTTTCCCTACCCCTGGCTGCTCTCCTATTGCCACCTCCACCCCTGAGGGGACAGAGGTGCTCCTGCCCAGTGGGCAACTTCAAGACACTTGTTCTCAGAGTCACCGTATCCACCCCAGCACTAAAAGTAAGAACAATTTTCAGTAACTGACATAATTTAAGATCACTCACAACTCCATAACCACAATACTAATTACCTACTTAAGCCTCCAGAACAAAGTATGCTGTACTTGGATGTGTACGCCATAATTACGAGGTATTCCTCACCGCTCCTGCCGTAAGACTCATTGATATAATTTCATTTAATACATATCTGGCTCTCCTTGTTTCTGGTAAACCTAATATGCATCAGGAACACCATACAAGTTAGTATTTTGCTCATAAAATTCTAACATGCCTGTTCTTTATGTCAAGGAAACAGTGGCAAACAATATACATTTTCTAAAAACTGTATTTTGATGAAGCTATCACAGTATGAGCAAATGTCAGACCACAAAACAAATATGAATTAAAAATATGACTAGTTAGCAAACAACCTTGTTTTAGGGCTTATCTTAGCAAATAAAGTGTTGATCTTGCCCGTTCAGGATCTTGCTTCATCCATTTTTTGTTCCTAAGCAAAATGAATTTAGTGACCTCAAGTCAGTAAGCCGTAAGCCACATTTGAAATAAAATCTGTCACCAGGAAAGTGCTCTTTGCCTGGTATATTTGGCATGGAAAATAAAATAAAACATTTTAAACAAAATGTATTAACAGTCCTCACAAACTGGGGACCCACAGTCTCCCAAAGTCAAAGGTAACAGCTCTATTGCAAGTCAACAGACTGAAGTTACTTGCTCTGGGCAAAGATCTGGTCCTTCTTTCTTAGAAATGACCTTTACATTTCTGTTGCACTGATAAAAGGCTTGATCGTGCCTTTGGATACATCTCTGACTTCATCAGAGTAGGGTGAGATAAATGAGGGAGAAAAGACAGGGTCTGAAGGCAGGACATATTTCTTTGATTTTCCGTATAGGTTTTGAGATGCTCGTCTCTTGAAGGGAACTGAGGAAACCATCTGAGGACAGCTATATAAATATCTGGATGGATGGGATCCCAAGTAGTTCATGTCATATTTTATCATATCATATAATATAATTTCTCATATATTTTATGACATCATATGATATAATTTTACCTATCCTGCTAACTCACAGAAGATAAAACACATGAATCCTTTTTTAGACAGAGCACTTCTTACTGAATCCAAGACGAGTTTGGCTTCACAAAGGGCCTCACAAATTTTCAGTTTGCTTCTCAGTATCAACAATCTGAGTATTTACCCCAGGCTGGTGACAGAACGTATCAGCATTTCTCCAGTTGCACCCAAGTTATACCAGGATAAGAGTGGGGTGATACAGGGATGAATCTGGCCCATATCTTATCGTTGATGCAAAAAGGAACAGATACAAAAATCCTCTGGTAGTTTTTCTGTGAAATTCAAAGACAGAATGTAAATGTGCAAATTATAGCTTAAAGAAAGACTTTCCTTCTGAGGGTCGTATATCAATACTATCATCTAGTAGTGTTTTCTCAGCACAAACCACACTAACCTCAGTGGTTCGATGCATGCATCGAGCACGGCACTAGAGGACTTGATGCTCAGTAAAACAACCCAGCCAGGTAGTTAGGAGCTCTTTTATATCATGAATGTGATCAATTTTGAGGGCATATCAGATAAAGTACAAGACAGCACTAAAATTTTAAAAAGACAGAGAAGAAAACTCTAACATACCCGCCTGAAATAATTTACCAGTCACTGTTACAGAAAGCACATAAGTTCCCTCTAATTATAAAAAAAAAGGAAAAAAACCCCACAAATTACTCTCTATGGCCATCTTGGTTTGTTTATTTTGATCTTTTGATAATGGACGGCTGCTTGCACTATGCTGTTCTCCTGGATAATCAATTTTCTTTGTTGTTTCTATGGGTTTTTCATGTTGAATGATAAAATGAGGATGCTGGAGAGAGGGAAATATTTTTAAATTCAGGGGAAAAAAAGATATGATTAAAGATAAGGTGAAAATTAGCTAGACTTTGAAATAGCTGCACAAATTCCTAGCACCTGTGTTCCTTTTATGTGACCTGGTAATATATGTTTTTTAAACACACTTTGGGCCAAATCTGTCTTTTCTGTCTGCTCAAAAATCAACAGATTTCACAGAATGGAAATAGGAGGGGAATCCAAACCTTTCCCAGTAGTTTGATGTGTATGTGTGTTAGTTTTATAGGTAATGTATAAGAAACGTTTTCCTGCTCTTGGACTTTAAATAGAGCAGGTGACTGTAGGTTTTGCATATGAGGTGAGCTCAGTATCCATAGCGAAGATCCCATCTCAGCGTATATTGGCCATTTGGAAGCAGAATGAAGCAGAGAGTTTAAATATTTGAAAGTTTCTTTAAAAATCGGTGTTTACATATACATGAAAAAAGGTGTTGAAATGGATTAAGTGTGAAGAAAGTTTTCCTTAAATACTGAAGGCGTTTCCATTTTATACACTATAGCTGCTCCACGATATTCAAATTATAACTTTGACTAAGTATTCCGCAAAATTGGTCTGTCAGTAGGATATGGCAGAAAACACTCCACTCGAAGCAGAAACTTAAAGAGTCTTTTTAAAAACATTAAACCAGACAGCAAATCCTTGTGTAACAGATTTAGGGGACCAGATGTTAAACTGTTGTAAATCAGTATTGCTCTAATGGCTTCTGCGAAGCTCCAACAATTTACACTCACTGAGGGATGGGCTGTGTTATTGCTGAAATGTTTAACTTTACAAATATAAAAATCTATAAAAAACTTTAAAATTATGCGACACACATTAACAGATTTTTAATCAGCGTGGGGAGTTTTTTTTCCACAATACAATTCATCATTTTATATTCTTCAGGGATTACTCAATCTGCAGTAAAGGCGACATATACAATTTTAGAATTATTTTTTGTTATAAAACTTACTTTTTCTCTAAATATTTTACTTCTTTGAATGAACTATCTTTGCTACCTTAAAACCACGGTGAAGTAGTTAAAGTCTTTTCAAACAGCGCTTTCATAAAGTATTGGAGCCTGAAACAGATATTCTTCCACTCTATCTTCTAGGGACACAGCGACAACCTAAACTGAGTCCCATCTCTGGGTGAGATTTATGGCTGAATATTTTATACCAATCAATAAATATTTTGGACCAAAAAAAATCCTCCAATGATGAAAGGCATAACCCCTGTTGGGAATATTTGATTTTTTTTTTGCCATCCCTTCAGCAAGAAAGCTTTAATTTAAAAAAGTTATTACACTAGTGGTGCTCAGGTTGAGTGAACATTTATATCGGGATCAGTAGGACTTTGATATGGAAATTTTAAAGGAACGGTTGGTTTTAAGGAAACTACACACATTCCACTAAGTTATTTCACCTTTTAAAAGGAGAAATATTTGGAAAGTTTCCTGCCGCCATCTCAACAGCAGCAATAGAAACTTAGCAGCTCTTCGCCATAAACTCTTTTCTAGTGCGGAAATACAGATGAGTTGATCATCTGTTAAAACAAACACATGAACGTGAAAAAATAACAGGTTTATTGAAATTGTCTTAGCTATCTTTTTCTGCCGGAACAGGAGGTTCGGTTTTTACAAACTCTGATTCTGTTACAATCAGATGTTGATTTTGTGAAAATCAGCACAACCGAGATGAATACCTTGGGGTAAACAAAAACCTGGCCACAGAAATAAGGTTAAATAGCCAATTCCCCAGGTCCACATTCTCACCAAAAACTCTGCACGTTTCATTTCAAATTACCGGAAATAGAAAACCAGTTAAAATGAAAAAAAAAGATAAGACTAAGGAATGTGGGCACATTTAAAGATTAAAAGTAGAAAATATGGGAGATATTACAATGGCAAGAATTGAATACATGAGAAAAAAATCGGTGTTTTCATCTTAGTTCCCTCTGAAATGAGGAGCCGATCTCTTCTATAACCCTGTGTGAGCAGCAGCCTCTGCACAGGCGCCTGAGGAAGGAAAAGTTCCCTGTGATTTACTGACGTCCCGAACAGCAACACTTTGCTAAAAGAACCTGTTTCTTTAATGAAAGTTATATTTTTTTCAAACTAGAAAAAGGTTTTTTTTCTTGAAGCATTTCCACCACTGAGAGTGTTAAGGTGACAATTAAAGCCCGTTAAACTACTTTAGCACAATAAATCAGAAAGGAGGAACAGCGTGAGGCGTAACCATGGCACACTGACAGCGAGTCAGGCGTTTTTAGATATACTCCTTGAAACAGAGCAAGAAGGATTTTTAAAAAATAGAGTAAAGAAATCTATTCTCAATTCCTGTCTTCAAATGTGTTAAATAACTCAGGGTCCGACTCTTCCCTTACAGGGCACGGACACGACCGGTGCATCCTCAAGTGAGGCGGCATTTTTGCAAAGCCCTGAAAACTCTCGCTCGTTTTAATTGAAAAATTATCCCACAGTGCCGGAGCCTCTAATGATTTTCACGTCACATAAACACAGTTCATGGAGAAATAGTTGCTAGAAACCCAAGTGAGGAAGCACCCAAGCTCTCATGGTGAACCTGCTGCTGCCCAGGTGGGTTTCACATCTGGCTTCGGGCACTTGCTGGTGCTCCCATGGATGGGGTTGGCCATGGATCAGCCTTGGAGAACAGATCCCAGCATATTGTGCCCTAAGAAAAATTTAACTACACCAGTAAACATAGAAAATATCCTCTCTCTCTCTCCAGAGGGGCTCACATTAGTGTTTAAATTCACTTTCCCTTGTCTTCCTGGTATAATCTTATTGCTGCAGCTAAAATCTGGGGATTTTTTAATCAAAACTGGTATTTTAAAACAAGGAGTGTCACGGCCCAGTTCTTTAATAAACCCCACCGATATGGATCCTTCAATCCCTTGTAGCGTTCAGGGAAATCTGTGCTCACAGATCCTATTGCAGGGCAGGGGACTCAAAGGCTAATCTCTCTATATACTGTTCTTTTTCCTAGTTGCATGGGCAGAAAAATGTGAGAAAATATGTAATTCCAGGCAGCATTAAACCACAGCTTCATACCTTTATTAACCATAATCTTGCAGAGCGTATTAAGGTAAATGGTTTAATGGCAGTTTAATATTCTGCACATACCCATAACAGACATTTTAGTTGCTTTTAATTGATGTAGCTGCTAGCTTTGTTAAACTCTCCAGGAGAGTAGTTCTTACTGGGAACGAGCCTCCTAGAAAGTATCAGTTTGCAAAAACACAATAGTTTGAGCGATAATTGTGCAGAAAGAGACTTCTGGATTTCTTTGCAGTTGAATAAGAGCGTTTTGTTTCACTTTTGTATAACTCAACATCGGGTGCCTAAATTATAGTCAAACTTTCCAAACAGCTAAATAAAGAAATACATGATTTAAGTCACTTTTAAGATAAAACGGTGACTGGAAGATTTTAGCCAAACAGAATATTTTTATAGCTGTGAGCACATATAAAAAAAAAGATGTAGAAGAAGTCCTGGAGCTACTTAGACAGTAGCTTTCAGCGCTCATAAAAGATGGGGTATTAAATTATTTTCCACTTATAAATCAACTGGCCCTGGTCTATGCATTAGCACAAGCTTTAGCTGGTTTCTGGCTTCTTACCGGTCTTCGCATAACTCCGTCTAACCCCAAATGAAATGCTGCTTGCACGGCACTGAACCGCAACTATCGTGACTAAAAATATATATAAACCCAGAAAAAGCACGCAGAAAATTATTGCAATCAGAGAAGAAAATTAAAGGGCTCTGCAATTAAAAAAACCTCTATTATTCCTTTGGTCTGACCAGCAACTGCACCTCCTGTTTGGGGGGGATTTAAAAAAAAAGGGTAATCTCCTTGAAAATTAACTTTTAGGTTTTTTTAAGCTTGTAAAAATAGAGGATCTGAAGGTGTGTCTCAGCAGGTTTTGCCTGTCTGTCTAGCACCGAGACTTTTTGCGTGATCAAAGAATACATGACAGCGAACGGATCTGTGCTTGTAAATATCAAACGGTTTGATCACGCTAAAAGACTTCAATGAAGTTTCCCACTTTTTAATCTAACAAGAAACATCCACTTCCAGTACCCATCGAAAAAGGGCTAGTATGATAATAGAAAAAAAAAGTACTAAACGTAACTTATGGGTAAGAGGTTTTCTTCCTATAATATGGGACTTCCATTAATGTCATGTTTGTAGGCTGAGAGGAGAGTGTAACCCTTATAATTTTACCATGGCCCAATATAAAAAGGGTTTGATTACACCAATATTAATAAGTCCGCAACGGACCACAAGGAATAAGCCATGTTCTCATATGCAGCCTTTTAAAACAGAATTAAAAGCATAATAATGAAATGAATACACCACTGACTGCCCTTTTTTTTCCCCCCTGCTTTATGGTGAAATCCACAGCATCAAAATCTGCAACTGGCCCGTGGAGAGGTTTTCTATACTATTTCTGTCGCTTAGTATGATAATTTGCACCCCCACAAAAAAAAAAAAAGTTAAAAACGCCATTCTGAATGAACGCATGGAGCTCTGAATAAAAAGAGCCAATAATTTACAGTAAGGCGATAAGAGTGTAATATTGCTTTAATATAACGTATTAATGAAAATTGCCATTGTAAGATAGATAAGACTTAATAATCTAACTCTCATTGTGTTGTGTGAGTTGGAGGCTTTGGGAAGTTATACGTTAGTGCTGCGTGGCTGGCGCGAATCCTGACACAATTTCGAAGACTCGCTGTTTCCAATGCCACCAGAACCTGAATTTATTTTCCCTGGAAAAACACAGGCTGGCACTTTCCTGCTTGGTCAGGTATTACTGTGCTCCTCTGCCAGCTCCTGCCTGCAGCAGAGTTCATAGAAACACGTTTTCATTATTTTTAATGCAATTTAATACATTTATTTTCATCCCACTTTATACATAGAGCAAATTAGCTTAAGAAAAAGTCTCCGTGGCTTTTTTTAGTCTTTATTCTTTAAGATATTGACATTTTTCAAATGGGCAGTGGGGCAATACAGGGAATGGCAGATTAATTTCTTGCCCTTATTTTTCTGCCAGGGTAGCTCAGCATCACTCTGTAGCGTTCCTGCCACTTTTGCAAGCGTCTTATATTTGCAACGATGAGGGCTTATACTTCTGTTTATTAAACGGCAGCTTGTTTATCTGTGCTAATTGCCAGGAAGAAAACTAAACTTCTTTCCTCTCTGCGGACCACTATTTATAGTTAGGAAGAGCAGCCCTGCACATATGCAGGGGGGTATTTGTGTGAACAGGGCTAACATGCGGTTACAGCAATCTCTTCTGCCAGAAGCGAGGAAATTATTTTATTGATGTAAGAAGGCTGGACAAGCTCGCAGCGTGGGTTTTAAACCCGAAATGTGATTGCAAAGGGATTAAAAAAGAAGATTTTGAGCAGTTCCATGAAAAAAAAAGAAAAAGATTTTTAACAGCGTGGGCTTTGATATAAGTATTTTGTGCACACCTTCGCCAAATATTTTTGTAGTATTACTGAAGACGCACAAAACTGCAATTTGTTCCCCAAAAGGGTTAGAGGCTGCTATAAGGGAAGTCAAGGAGGAGAGGGGGTTTATCCCAATCTCTTCTCTGAGAAAATTTCTCTGGAAGATGATGCTTTTTCTACATTATCCCATGGACCCTTCTGGGTTTTGTTTCTGAAACGCCCAGCAAGTTTTTCCGTACAGGCCCCGCTATCAGAAATCCTGACGTCCATTTTGGAGGAAGTACGTTGTTTTCAAAATAATTTATTACTCTGTGTGGCTGCTCTTCTGGCACGACAGAGAGTAGCTCCATCACAGCAGATACGACAAGGAAGAAATATTTGTAAAAAAATCAAACCTGTTACTGGAAAGTTTAGTGTTTGGAAATTATTTGTCCGCACAGATTATAGAGAGAACTTTGCGTCGTTACAGATAGAGTCTCCAGTGCTCTGGAATATGCTTTTTCAATAAGTATTAAAAACACACTGATGCTTTAAAGTACACAAACTTATTTCTATGAACTTCTAGTGAGTCAGCTTTCGCCAACTTCCAGACTTCCAGCACTTTTTATGGACTCTGTTTCTTACATCCCAAATAACACTTCCAGCCTTTAAATCTCAAAACCACACCAATATTTACAAGTGACCATTCTGAGATCAATGTTTTCATGCATATTCTATCACTAAAGGCAGCACGCTGAGGGAGGATAATCCAACTTCATTTATAATCTCATAGTACCTAGCGCCTTAGGTGATGTGCTTTTTAGATTCAGAAATGAATATAAAAGTTAAAAAAAAAAACAACACTGAAAATGAGGGCAACAAATAGAGGAACGGAGGAAGATTTTAAATAAGCTATAGTTAATTTTTGGAAGCGTTTTCTTACTTTGTCAGGATTGAAAAGAAGCCTTACTTATTTGAAATGCTATATTTTACAGAGAAAAAAAACATTTATAAAATACGTCCTCCCTAGTAAGTGATGGCAGTGCGCCGGCCAGCCCTTCTAAGGACAACTCCTGCCTCATGGCAATGAAGAGTTCATCTAAAAACGAACAGAACATTTCTAAACCTGCCCTCTCACGGCTCGCAGTTCAGCTTAGTGGCTGCAATTAGCAATTAAACGGGAGAAACAAATGCCTGTATTTTGTTGCAAGAGGGTTAGTTTCATTTCTGACTTGGAAATGACAGCGCAGACACATAAGGAGCAAAAAAATCCTGTAACACTAGGAGGAAAACACACCGTGTTAGTTGGGATGCTCACATTATGCTGCATTAATATGCCCGAAAGAATTAAAAGAATTAAAAGCCTTTAAAAAAATGGATGTTTTTTTAAAAAAGTCATGTAGTGTCATTGCTTATTCAGCAACAGCCCACTTCTCCTCCAAAGCAGTACGCTGAGTTTGGAAAAAAAAAAACAACCCAACCCCACAGCTCTGTAGAGAGAGCACATGTTACATCAGACACAGTACCTGATTTTTCACTGCACAGCTTGTCAGCTAGATAGTCTGCCTCTTGGGCGATAAGTGAGAATATTTCATCTTCATACTCTTCTACGATACTTTCCCACTGTAAGGATGAAAAAAAAAAGGAGGATACTCGTACTGTGCTTTCTTTTTTTTTTTTTTTTAGCTAGAAATAAGCAAGGCGGTTGCGATGCTGCAGTGAGGAGCCCCCGGCTCGCTCTGCTCTCCCTGCCCTGTGCAGCGCGGGGATGAATGGGGGCTGCCCAAGATTTAACGCTACCAAATATTACTTCAACTTTATGCCCAGCGTCACTGTTGTTTGAAAACCACATTCATGGGTTGGAGGGGGGGAAAAAAACCCTCCAAATGGCATTTCACTGGGTTAGGGACCCCCCTCTCTTTTCAACATGGACTCAGGGAGGAGGCACTCAAAATTTAAATAAAACAAGCTCATTTTGTATTCTGATATTAGTGATCACGATGTGCAATAAATACAGTTGCCTGACCATGCAGATGCAGCTCTGATTTCACTACAGATAGAGCAGTCGACAGCAATGAGCTGCTGAGCCCCCCCCCTACACCTCCCAGTATATAGGGAGCTGCTGGTAATTCACATTGGTGCCACAAAATGGGTCTCTGACCACTTGGAAAGGGTGGTTCTGACAGGCTGCACCATCCAGCCTGGTGTTTGGCTCCTTTTAGGAAGCCTGGGTGCATATTAAGAGGGAATTCCTGTCCCCCAAATCCAGACTTCAACCCATAAACAAGGGAAAGCCCTTTAACGTGGGTGGAGAAAAAAACATACTGAAATAAAATCTGCTGGCTGGAAATCGTGCTCAGTACACACACAGAAGAAAGGGCCCTTTGCTGTGCTTTGCTAAAAAAAAAATCTAACCAATATCTGCCAGGACCCGCAGTAACCCCGAGCTGCCGGTGACCGAGGCAGAGCTGCCGCCTGCCCTTCTCGCCGGGAGCTCCGGCCGGCCGCGCGTGCATGCCGGCTCGCTCGCCTGCCTCTTTCAAGTCCCCAACTGCTCCAAAGGCCACGGCCAGCACAATCCCATGGCTTTTTTTTTGGGTCTTCGGGGTTTTTTTTGCATGTTTTTCACAAGAGCTTAAAAAAAAAAAAAGACTGCAAAAGCATTAAAAATATATATGTATATTTGCAGAAGGCACTGGCTTGAAGGCAGGCAGAGCACCTCAGCATTTTTAGCAGAATTAGCTGAGAAAAATCCATCCCTACGCCACGAGGCCTAAGGAAAAAAAGACGACATCCCTCCCCTCCTCACCTAATTTGTCCATAAATATTTGAAACTACTTTAGCTACAATCTGGATTTTTAGCCACTAGTACAATTCACTTATTTCCTGCACATAAATCAACAGAGATATTTTTCTGGGAAACGCTGATTTATATTTAATTACTTCGAAAAAAATTCCCCAAGTAAAATGTAGTTTTGAACTGTTGGAGTTCAGGAAATTTGTAACGTATAAAACATCTGGTATAATCCGCGGGTTACTTCTGCAAGTGACGTGCCTTTTGTAAACTCTTTATTCATATTTATGAAGCCCTAAATAGATCCGAGTACGTTTCTAAATAACATTATAAAGCATCTGACAAAACGCAGCATTATCTCCAAATACTCAGCCAGTTTCTGTGAGGAGCCAGGATGGAGTATGTTAAAATACGGCAAGAGTCTAAAACAAGGCATGATCTGCATGAATTTCCTAGTGATGAGAAAGAGTGGGCACACTGGCACAGCTTGCGCGGGAAAAATAAAAGGTTACTCATTTGTTATGTTGGCTTACCGCAAGTTTCAAAGGTTTGTAAGCATCAGATTAAACCCTGAATTTTTTTTTAAAGTCTGCATAGATTTTTCTCTTCTCGCCTCGGAGCAAATCTCTCCCATCTCCTTTTCTGTCCCAACAACTCCTTTAAGTTGCTCTCTGACTTTGCTAAAGGAACCTCATGGAGGTAAAAATTGATTTTTTTTTTTTTGCTTCTTATATCACCAAAAAACCCCACTTCATACAGATAATGCCTAGTTAGATTACGGAAAGAGAAAAAGAGCATCCCTCTCTCTACGTAGAACTGTTGACACATTACATTACACACGTAATTAAAAACGTCAGCTCCAGCTCAGGTGGCCCTGGAGAACCTGCGCAGACTCTTCCAGCTCGCACCCGACGTGCCGCTTGCCCTCCTCCAAAGCCAGACGCCCCGTTGGAAACCTCCCGGCAGCCCGAAGAGACCGCGGCGACGGGAGACGGCCGGCGGCGGCGGATGTGTCGGGCCGTGACAGCCCTTGGCGCTCCAGCCACTTGTTTCTCTAGTTGAAACGGAGTTTGCAAAAGTCCCGGGCTCTCAGTTGTTGCTCTGCCTTTTAGCCGCTGCTCGCCAGCTCAGATGCAGCTGTTTAATACCTCCCAGGGGTTTTGTGCAGAAAATAATAGCCCACAAAACCTAGCTTCTCCCAGGTTCTACTATTTCAGCTTTATTTCCGAACAGCTGGTCCGTGTCTTTGTCCATCCCCTTCCCTCCTGGCCGCGGCGAGAATTCGGCAGGAAACCTCTGGCCGCTACCTACGCCCCGAGAGCCACCACTGCTGGCGGTGGGGGTCAAAGAGCAACCCTCGCCCTTGGAAACGGGGACAAAAAAAAAAAAACAAAAAACAAAACCACAAAACCCCAAACTTCGCAGCCCGTCTAGACAGGTCAAGGTGCAAGATGCTCCTCTCCCTGTTGCGTCTTCCGGAAAGGGGCGTGAACCGGAGCCAAGTGCACAGCAAACACCCGCGCCGCATCCCTGCCCCTTTAGAAGACTTCTTTCTTTTTTTTTTTTTCCCTTCTTCTTCTTTTTCTCTCCACCCTCTGCTGATCAAAGTAGGAAGTTTTCATGACAACCATAGTCAAAGGGCCTGCATCGCAAATGAACTCGATTTCGGCGATGTTGATATATCCCGGCTCCATTGTCTCTTTTCAGACACAGTATGAACCCTTCCGGTCTCAATGATTACATTACAGAAGGACTTTCACATGTGGGCTTCATTTGCACAAAGGGGTTGCCTTGCTTCACCACCATCTGGCCACAAATCAGATAAATAAAGGCAGGAGAATTAAAATTAAAGCTTAGAGGTTTTTTTTTTTTCTCTCTCTCCCCCTTCGTTTTCTTCTTGCACTGGGGCCCATTATGAAATCCCTCCCTCCCCCAGTTGCATTCTGGAAGGGAAGACTACTTTATGGACCTTGGGAAAAGCAAAAAAGTGCCTAAAAAAAAAAAAAAAAGACCAAAAAAAAGTCTGCATAAAGCAAAAAGTGCCTAAAAAAAAAAAGGTAAAAAAAAAATTAAAAGATCAGTCTTTCACTCCCAACTCTGTTTGTAGGGCAGCGTAACCTATTTTACAGTAAAGACAAGCTCATACAAAACTGCATTTTGTTATTAAAAGTCCATCTCATCCACTGGGATGCAAATATTTTTTTTCAGGAAAACACAATGTCTCACAACGTGAAAAAAAATGCTGGTGGTGGTGGAAGGTGGTGGCAGAAGTTGTGGTTGAAACTTGTGCTCCAAACTCTGCTGCTTCTTCCTCCTACCGGAGCGAGGAGTGAAGAGGCTCAGGCAGCGCTCAGACACAGAGCAAGGGTTTTCCCCCCCAAATAAAAAAGAAATACGTGGCAATATCTGAAGCTAGAAAATAAAATAACCTGCAAACGTGGGAGAAAGATGTTACAGCCCTTACGACAAAAGGTGAGATTCAACTTCACAATCTAATTTCAGCCCCAGCATCACTTCTGTTGAGGTCAGTGTTGCTCTGGGAGGGATTTTTTTTTTGCAATCTGATTGCTATAGCAACAAATTGCACTAAATTTCATCCCCCTTTCTAAGCTACTTCCAGGACAGTAACTTAAGTCAGCTGATGGGGAAAGCCACTTCTCATGGCTTTCATTCTCTCCATGTATTTCTTTACATATAGAGATATTTGGTATCCTAATCAGAAGGGTTTTACTCTGCAAATTGTGGAAAAAAAGATTTTACCATGTCTATATTCCAACTGGTATTCAGGTGTGTAGTCATATCCCCTACTGCCCCTCTGCAGCCCCTTCCTGTGGCTTCCTGGCTGGTCGGGAACACGGTGAGTGTGGCTGAGCCGAAGCCCACGGATGCCACAGGGTACCCTGCCCAAAGACAGGGCACTCGCGTCTCCTGAACGTTATCACGTGCAGCAAAGCCAAGCACCGACCCGGGAGAAAATGCATCCAGCGTCGGAAAAAAAATAACAAACCCTCAAAATCCATGTGATAAACCCCACAAATTTACAGAAACGGTTTTGCTGCATGTGCTTTCTTTTTGGATGCACAAGAAATTTTTTGTATGTGATGTGGTTCAGGCTGAGCACGGCTTGTATTTAGCATCAGATTTAGATTTGGGCTGTATTCCCTTGCTACAGTAATGCAAAGTATTTTAGAGACAGCATATACATAAAGAAGATTAATAAAAACATAAGAGCATAACTTGCCAACAGTTGGATTTACTAATTTTTTGTTTCTCTTCAATAATTACACATTGGATGCGTAATGTCTGAACAACTTTGTCTTCCCTCATTTGTTTGGAGTCAGACTCACACTTTGAGTAGCAACTATCATTATATGAGCACGTTACTTGTAAACCTGTGGACGCAGAAGCCGCCAAGATAATCTATTAACTTCTGTTGTCCGTTTGTTGGGCTTTGCCTAGGGAAATTTTTGCAGATATAAATGCAACTTGTATTTAAGCGAAGTATTTTTTGCTGAGCTGTGCCCTGCCTGGGTGTACAGGGCTGTAGGCAGTTGAGAGTGCTCTTTCTGAAAGTGTTTTAATAGTAAGAGAGGAATAAGTATTTGGACAAGTGGTGGAAAACTAAAGCCTTTCTTTCTATACTGTGAAGATTTTGAATAGTACTTGTCAATAAAGCAACTCCTATTGTAATTGTACCGGAGACATGGGCCTCCACCCCGAAAAAGCTGTCTCAGAGATACTAACCTCATTAAAATATGAATGAAAAGGCAGCCATCATTGTAATGGGAGAAAACCATTTACTCGGCAACAAACTTTATCTGCTATCTTTTGTAAAAATATAAATATGATATCCAGTAGATTTTTCATTACATTTAATGAGGAGGTTGATGAACACAAGATTTTTTTTTAATTTTTAAATAAGACACAAAATCTGATCCTTCCCTCTCTGCTTTTTCTACTGAGCATTTGAAAGTTGGAAGCACCTTCACATCATTTGAAATCTTTAAAAAGGAAAAAAAAAGAGAGGGCTTTGTTTCTTTGGGGCTTTTTTTTTTTAAGGTTGAAGGAAACTTTTGCATTTATTTTTGTGGGTTTTTTTCCAGAATATCTCATCCAATTTCAAAACAAAACAAGAGAATTCATTACGGACTACTGTGACGACACCTTAATAACAGTCAATTATAGGGTGCTCAAATGCCTGTTCATTACTATGTCTCTGTTAATCTAGTCCTAAATTTCTTGCTTGATAGATACCACAACCAGCCAAGAATACAATTGCATTAGAAAGTGCAATGAAAAATATACAAGATGTAACTGCAGGAAGTAGGCAGTTTCAAAATAACCAAGCTGTCAGTCAAACATTTGTCAAAACAATTAGACATATCTGGTCATTTTTTTAACAAAATATAGACAGACTTGGAATGGATAATATGCAAAGCTTTAGGTTTAAATAGGAATTGTTTAAAAGACTTGGAAATAAGTCTTTTAAAATGTTTCATGTAGTTTAATCATTATCTTTTCATCCACAAAAGTGTTCAAATCATTTTTGATATTAGTTAAAAGTCAATATTTAGAAGTGAAAATTCAAACCTCCTTTGCTCTAGGCTAAAACAGGAGCAACATGAATACTGAGCTACTCTAAAGGCTGATGGGATATATAATTAGCTATTATGTTAATTGAATCCACTGTGAGTTTGTTGTATGAGATTTCTTCATATAATATGCAAATAGCTTCGAAGGTTTAGTTTTATTAGACAATATAATTAGAAATCTTCTAAAGGAGTGAATTCTAATGAGGCATAATAAAGCTCTGTAAAATATGTTTGCTGGGTGAGCAGACCACCTGGGCTTAATCAATACCGGGAACTTTATTGTGTAACGGCATATTTTATAGAAAGTTTAAGAATTTACCTTTCTAGTTCCATTCATCGCAGTTTTATTTTAGGAGAAGGAGAGTTCGTTTTAGCAAGGAAGGAGGCGAAATTCTTGTAACAAGGAAGGAGGTGAAATTCTTGTAATCTGAGGGGAGGAAATAACTTCAAAAATAAACGATTCGAATTCTGCTTATTTAAAAGAAAATAAAAATAAATTTAAAAAAAGCCTTCTCCCAGCTGTAGCGTCAGTTATGTGCATCTCGAGACACTTAAAGTGAAACGTTACATGAGCAAAGTTAGCCATTATTCCTGCCATTAAATGCCTGCTTCAAGCAGATGTACATACTTTAGCTTCTGTAGTGTAACTAATCAGCGTAACTTCACTTTTAGTAAGATAGCCCAACATGTTAATATGTGGAATTAAGCACTCTCTTCTAAAGGAAGAAATTCACACCAGGGTATTCCGGAGCCAGTCCCGAATTCCACCCTCGCATTCCACTTGCTTTAAGACCACCACCAAAGACAAAGCTTAAACTATTTTAGCTAATGCCAGAATGCCAAAAATGCGTAATCTCTCCTCTAATTCTCCTTGTTCACACTTAAGACTGTGCCAAAACTGCACTATTCAGTCTTAATATTAATTGAAAATAATAAGGACAGGATACTTTGTGCTAGTGTAGCATTCAGAGAAGGGCATTTTTTTTACCCCTGTCGATAATAATCGGTAGCAACGTGTTAAGAAAGAACCAGAAGCCTTGATTAAAGTAGATTTAACCAAACCAAAAAACCCACACTATCATGGCAAGTGCCCTGCCAGCCCCATTGGGGAGGAGAGGCAGAAGATGACCCAAACTACAGCCAGGCGAGATGTCTGTGCAGCCAGGCTGCAGCTACCTAGAAAATGTTTCATTTCTTCATGCCGTACCCGAGTATCTCTGGTCCTGTGCTTCACAGAGATGCTCTCTGCAATGCCAAAAATCCAACAAACCCATACTTAATAAAGGCGATATTGTGAATATATTATAAACTTATCATGCCTCATGTAGTATATTATAAAACTGCTGTACCTAGGTCTGGGTGGAGACCTAGCTGGTACAAGTAGCCGTCTGTTAACACTTCTCTGATCCATACACTTAAAATCTGCAGCAGCCAGTGCTTGTTCCTCTGAATAATGAGGATCTCAGCACAGCAGAAAAGGATGACATTGTACACATCATTTTCAGCAGAAAAAAAATCACTGCGTTTATTTTCCCAAGTTCTGCTCTAAGCCGTTCAGAAGTCGTTTGCGATCTCTCAAACTCCCCCCACTCCCCACCACCACTTGAGGAAACAAATAGTCAGTCAAAGCCAACCTTCCTCCCCAAACGTGAACTTTATTCACACTGTTTTTTTATTTCTTCCTTAGATTCAAAGCATCTGGAGAAGATAGCCTGGAGCAGCCTTCAGAAATCAGGACCATGCCCTGGAGAATCAGTGTCAGAAGAGGATGTTACCTGTTTGCCTTGTCTGCTATACTCCCCTTATCCCCTAAGGGAACAAAACCAGGCAGATTCTGCCTAATGTTAATTAAATCACTCTGTTAATTAGAAGTAAGGTGCTTTAGCAACAAGAAAACAAAGGGCCCTATTCCTCCCTTGCTCTGCAAGATGGCTCAAACGCTGACTGGATAAACTCAGAAACCAAAAAGAGGCTGAGGAGGAACCCACATGCTTTGATCGGCCTTTCCCTCCTCTTCCCCAGGCGAAATGAGCTCTCCTAATGAAGGGCTGCCTGTGAGGGACACTGGATGCTGTTAGGAAAGGTTGACTAGGCAGAGAAATTGGGAACAACTCATGTATGTGACCGAGACCACAGCAAAGGAGAGAAAATACGAAAAAATTAAGTTTGATAGTCTGCTGTGCTGGAGAAGGTTTAAGTGTTCTGTCTCATGGGCCACATTTGGGCTAATGGACTCAACAGGCACCATCGCAGGCATTGAAACACAACTGTCTGTGCTGTTGGGCTTGGGCCAACTCCTTGGTGGGGACAGCTGGGGAGGTCTGCGAGGTGAAGGGCTGAGGAGGTCAGGGTGAACACCCCATCTTGGAGTGCATGGATGGATGTCACCCCTCGTCAGGAGGCCTTGGTGCTGGAGAGCACGTTGTGGAGTTTCATTTGGGGAAAGCCAGCTAAGATGAAGTGCTGGCCCACTGTGACTCCCATGGGATCCAGATCTGAGCTGAGTAACAGTGCATCCCCAGAGCCATCGGTTCCCAGCTGGGGGGGTGACGCTCCCTGCTGATGCTGGCTGTGCCACCTCCTCCCCGAGGGTGACACCCTGCACCTCCTGAGCCTTTTGTTCCATCCCTGTGAGCAGGTGAGTTGAAAGGGTTGCTACTCCCTGGTGTTCAAAATAAAACAGCAGGTTCTTCTCATTGCTCTATTACAGTCGTAATTCTAAAGCAGCAACACAGCTGTCAGGGGACAGGCTGTGGCTACGGTGCAGGAAATAACACTGATAAAGGGAAACCCCGCTGGAAATTTTTAACTAGTCTTATACACGACAGTAGATAAAATTTTCTAATCCACGGACATTGCTATGCTTCATAGATTTCCTTGCTAAAAGCTCAGAATCTCTCAAACTCCTCTGTCCTCCTCCCCCAGCACTCTCCGCTCAGAAAGGCAGGTCTGCAGCCTCCCCCCCTGCTCCCCGGGGGGATCCGGCACATCCTCCGCAGCACTAAACCTGCTCTGGGAGTATCGCCCGAGCCTCCATCCACTGCTGCTGCTTGCACGCTTCCAGGGCAAGTAAAGGGTGGCAGGTTTCAGCTACTTGACTGCAGCCTTCTAAGACCACCTATAGACTTAAGCCTGTTAAATTAACCTTAATACCGTCATTATTCCTCTGCTGGATGGTAACCATCTGGCCATGACTTCATGTTGCAGTTAACCTAGGCTCCTGCTTAGGTTTCAGCTGAAATCCCTGGTTTTGCCCACAACGACACAGCACTGACTGAGGCTGGGACAGGTTTAAGCTGGGTTATGTCTCCCCAGCATCAGTAGGGATGTGGATCGGTGAATCCTATCCCAGATTACCCCAGAGTTGAAGCCACCAACTCTGCTGGCTTTACAGTGAGGATACTGGCACGTTGCTTCTCCTGCGGTGCCCACACTCATCCCTCCATGAGTACAAGGTGTTGGAAAAACAGGTGTCCGCATAAATGATGGTTCCTTTTCTCTTTGCTTGGGGATGCAGTTAAAGCAGTTTAATTTTCACTTAAAACAACCTCTGACATGACATTAGGTTGGTCAAAGGTTGGACCTGATGATCCCAGAGGTCTCTTCCAACCTAGCTGATTCTGTGATTCTGTGATTAGTAGCATGGATGTTGCTTAAGCTAGAGCTGTGATAGCTCTCCATTTTTCCTCAGGGAACGGACTTTGTGTCTCCTCTGCCTACTCCATCCCTACTCACTCCACGTATGTCTGAAGCTACTTACGTACCCCTGACCCCGGCAGAGGGCCATTTCTCGTGGCCCCATTTACTGAGCCTTCCCCTATGACAGGCCATTTCTGTCCTCAAGGTCCCATGTGCACATCCCCACTGGTACAAGGAATGATGAAATACATTGCACAGTCCTTGTGGACAGCGGCTTGGGGTGACATTGCCTGTCCTCAGCCAACAGCAAGAGATTTTTTTTCCTTTCCTGCTCCTGGACAGAAGGTAACACACCCTTTCATTGCCTGAGAAAGCTCTTTCCACCTCCATCAAGCCACTCCAGCCCAGTGACACAAAGCCTTCTGAGGAGAGGACCATAAATTAACAGACAAAAAGAAAAAGGCTTACTAATGAAACACAGCCCTGGCTGGGCTGCCATGTGATTTTTTCAGATAGATAATTTCTTTTTTTATTTCTTAATAGAACCTTCAGTTGCATGCTGCATTGGTTTTTGAATGTCCAGGAAACATGAAGTGAGCAGGAGGTTTTGTTCAAACATATTGCTGGGTCACAAAGTAATATCAAGCCATGGCAAATTGTCCCTTTGAGGTGTATTTTAAAACATCGCACAGCATCGTGTTATTCCCCACTTACAGTAAGCACTTCAAAGCATTGATCCTTTGACTTTAGTGGGACATAAGCATATACCTATATGGTTAAGTAGATATGTCATATATATATACGCTTAAATATATGTGACACACTTAAAGAGGCTATCTAAGCACTCTGGATCCAGAAGGTCCAGAAGAGCCTCACTCCAGTTTCTCAGCACAAAATTGCTGTGAGTGTGCCCATCCTGAGAAAGGATGTCCAAGGGTAGTCTGAGGCTACCTGAATGACGGATCAAGAGCAGATGTGATCCAGGTGAACTCTGCACAGAAGAACGATTGGCTGCCCAGGAGATTTACCTATTTTACCCCAGATTTTCTATGGCAATGCACAGTCCCACCCTATGTCTTTTATGGTAGTACAAATCCTGCTCAAAACTAGGGAGAGCAGAGCGCTTGTCCCAGCTTCAGGGCCCTTCTCTTCCCTCCTACTAGGGACAGCTGTAACTCACAAAGCTGGGATGCTTGGGACATGGAAAGGGAGCTCAAAAGCCATGGGCCTCCCCACTGCTGCTTGATGAGCCCCAATGAGCATCACCAGCATACTGGCAGCTGTGAGAAACCCAGGTACTGCCTCTTCCTTCAGTCAGTCTGAACAAAAACAAGGGCATTTAGCCTTTGTGAAAGGTATTCCAGGAATGTTGACATTTTATTGGTGTTTTGTTTGTTTGTTTGTTTGTTGTTTTTTTTTTTTTCTCAAAAAAATCTATTGCAAACATTTAGAGCTGCCCTCCAACATATCTACCCACATACCTGCCCAGGGGAAGCCAGCAGAAACTCATAACCTCACCTATGAGCAATCTGAACTAAGCTTCCCTACCCCAAAAATGGACTCTGAGTAACTTAGCAGTGGTGAAAAGAGACCCAGTTGATAAATAAACAGCACCAACTAATTCTGTGCAGACTTATCAGCTATCGCTTACCAGAGGCAAAGGGGATTATCACCCCAGCTGGCAGGAGCAGCCGCCTCTCTGCTGCACTTACGGGTACCAAAGGTCAGCTTCTTCCAGCGGTTTGCTGGGACTCCCTGTGTTTCTCCAGGGAGTTAACCCCCATTCTGCAGAAAACTAAGAGCTGATTTTACTTAAACACTGAGAAATGTTTATACACGTAGGGAAATTAACAGTAAGAACTACTTTCTGGGTTTGTTTTAAGGGGATGGTTGTCCCTGAAGCATCCCTTGTGTACAGTTGGCAGGACAAAACCCAAGTCTTGCTGCTTTTCTGTTCAGTGCATGAAGGTATTCAATACAATTGGATGTTATTGTAATTAAAAGAAAAAGTTGAGAGTAGCTTGTTTCTTGAATTAAGCCTGATTTTCTACAATTAAGCCTTTCTAATTTCTAGTTTGGTTTCTAGAATGTTTCTAGGGATGGTAGATCCAAATATTCCAAGCCCATGCATATTTTTATGAGCCATCTGCTGTAAGGATACATTTGATAATGCCTTAGAAACAGCTGTGTAACTTTTCCAGATTACTGTAAGCATTCATGAGTGTTTTTCTATAGCAAAAGTCCGTACAAATCTACAAGTACCCAAGTTATCTGTTTCCAAAGCAAATGCAAACTAATGGGGATGACTGCATACACAAAAATACAGTATAAAACCAGGCTTACCTGCATGCCCTGAGCTAAATACCATGAGTAAAAATCTACGTTGAACCCCAGGCACCCAACCTCCAAATATCTGGCCGTCACCGATTCCCCATCCCACAGCGACAGACTCCACGCAATATTCAAGAAACGATTATGAGAGCATTACCCCACCTAGCACTGCTGAAGAAAGGCTCCCACGCTGAAGGGAGTCACAAATAATTAAATGTTTCAAAACACAATGGGTATGACATGCTTTCAAAATAGCATCTATAGAATCGCTTCCACTAGGGCGAGGAGCTCTCGGGAGGGAAAGCCCTTTCACTCACTTCAGTTGATTACCTGTATAAAAGGGCTTAATTTCTCTGGAGCGTTTCCTTTCCAAACCACCTTTTTTTACCAAATCCTTTGCAGCAGGAGTGGCAGGTACTCATACAGCCCATGAGACGATGTTTCCCCAGACAGAGCTATGAGGACATGGGTCCTGGCTAGATTTAATTTTTAACATGCAATTTGAAAAAAAAAACTAAAAAAAAAAGAATTTGAAAAAAAAATGCCATTCCTGGCCTTGCAGTTCACTGGTAAAATGCCCAAACTATTAACCAGAAGTCGTCTGACCATGACTTAAGACTTCAGCTCAGGGTGTTTCAGCAACATCTGGGAGCTTTTTCTTGGAAATCACCTTTTCCATCCCAATTCTACCATCCTAGACCTATGAAGAGATGCCCTTCCTTCATCCAGTTTGACAAGCAACAGGTTCCTGAAGGATTTTGGCATCCCTTGGCTGCGAGCCAGCCCAGCTCCTGGCTCCCTTCAACACCCGTTTGGGAAGAAGGGGTTGCCCAGCCCTGTTGGCCACGGTGCCCCACGAGCGCTTGCAGGCTAAAATCTTGCATTTCTTTGGTGGGTTCCTGGAGTTGTGTCCCAAACTGGTAGTGCCATTTTCAAATGCATTTTGGTGGGAGATGCTGGATGGTCAATGGTTTTAAAAGATTGCCTCATCTCTTTCAGTGAAGAAACAGTTGTTGGGGAATGTAATTGCAATCACCCATTAAGAACACCTTGGCCAAGTGAAAATGATTTCCTTTAAAAACAGCTCAATGTGTTAAAATCCACAAATAAATACTCCGAGGAAAAAATGTGTGCCATTATAAAGCTGCGTAACACAAACAGATACCCAAAAATCGTAGGGAAAGGCAGCGCAGAAAACACAAACAAAACTGATAACAACTTTAAACATCCCGGTGAGGCTGCTATTGACTTCCCGCAATCAATGATTCGAACAACTGTCCTTCTGCCCCTGACACCCTACGGCTAATTCAGGATCCGTGTCCCATTGACAGCAACAGTACTCTCCATTTTATCTGATGGGAGCCTGATCAGGTCATTGGATACTTCTGTGTTTATTACCTTAACACGCTTTTAATTCTTCAGTAGTGTATATTTGTACCTGGACTTCCTAGGGGTTTTATGCTCTTTTTAAGGATAATTACAACCTGTTAGGAAAATGCCCTTAAGTTCTATAAATATATTCTCAGCTCTGATCTTCATTTCATACAGATGTTTCCTCTGGTATTTTCTCTCATTTTAAAAAATAATACTTAAAAATGTATATGTAAGGGAGCAAGATTAAGAAATACAAGAGTTTTGGGTACATGCATTGCTGAAATATTTATGGATTTGTGGGCTTTCCCAAGGACTTTATGGGATGCAAACATTTTCAAAAGCTTGAGGCGAATGAAGATAAAGCACTTGTAGTTTCTAGAGAAACCTGACAGAGATAAATGCAGCCAGTATGGACTTTCTTATGGCCAACATTACATTTCAGAGGGAAGCTTGCGTGGTGGCTGGCTGTTAAAAATAGGGTGTTACTGTCCCTGTGTGCACACAGGTATGAGGCTGGTGCCAGTTGAGATACAACTGGGTGAGGATACGCACAGGTTTTAATCCCTGTGAGTTTGAATTTGGCATTTACTGGGTGCTGATGTTCTCCCTGAAAGGCTGGGTCTGGCTGTCCGGCCGCTGTGGCCTCTCTTGGAAATCCCCATTTGTGTCAGTGTGACCTTTTTCCTCATCACCTTTGCGTTCTCTCTTCAGGAAAGTGAAAAACTCAAATCACCGAGCAACTAAACAACTTAAAACTCGGATAGTGAGGGAGACAAGAACAAAAGAATAATAATTAAGCATTAAAAATCCTATGTGAAAATGATTTCATTCTCAAGTGGGTATAAAACTAATATACGTGTGGGACATTTGAAGAGCACCAAAGGCTCATGAGATACTGCAGTGAAATTTAGACCACAGCTAATTTTATCTTTGATGGAATGGTTTTTCCTTTTATCCTCCGGTTTCTAAATTTTCAGGGCAAACTCTGATTTCTCCTATTTAAAAAATAACTATTTTTATTACTAAAATTATTTGGATTAGAAACACCTTTGGGCAAAAGCTGATTTTCTGTAATGTCTTTGTGCTGGATCACCTAGAGTTGGTTGCTCCATGATTAAGACTATTGGTACTACTGAGGTGCCAGCACTAAACAGTAGTAACTTTTTAGTGCATCCATAGTGCATCTTGCTTCAGGAGAGGTGGTGCAAACACTGCAGAATGGGATTATTGGAGAAAAATCAATTTGCTTTGTAACCAAACACAAAATCCAGTTCTTGTGAAAGTTTCTGTTTAGCTTCCATTCAACAAACTCTTGGAAACATCTGGCAGTGGGGAAGCATCTGCTTCCTTCTCCAAAAAGCCAGGCACCAGTTCTCCATATAGGAGACAGGGTGGTCCAGTAGATGGTAGCACCAGGCTCCAGGTTCTAGCTCCACCGTTGACCAGGTGAGTCACATAGTCAGGTATGCTTCTGTTTGCCCATCAAAATATTCAGAAACAGCAACCCTGCTTCTCTATACTTGCCAGGGGCTGAGCTAGGCTTGGATGGGGATTTTTATTTCCATTTGGATTGTTTGGAGGGATTTGGGGAAGCAGACTGTGAGGATGCTCTGTGTCTATATTTCACCAGCACTTTTAAGGTGTTGGACTATGTCTTCAGCTTCTCCTCCTTGCGAGAAAGTGCACACCAGTAAAATGGGTGGCTCCCAGGGTGGGAGATTAGACCCGTTCACACCCTGGGGGATATTGGAAGTGACAAGAATATCTAAGAAGAGCTTTAGAAGTACAGCTTATCTTCCTTACATCGCCAATCTGCCTTTTGCTGAGAGCTGCCTGGGAATGCATTTCCCACTAGGTTAATTAATTCTAATTATGACCTTCCATCATCTACCCATAAATTGGCTTGGTGTGGATGTAGGTGAGATTTCAAATACAGGCTGCACATTAAATATACATATATATGTATATCTGTGTGTGTACATATATAAGAAATTCTCCATCTGGGACTGCACGGCAGCTGTGCTGGATGCTGTGTGCGCACAGACCACCGAAGGATATTCCTGTCTCCATTGACTAATGAAAGCCAACCAGGCTGACAAGTAGGTAGAGAGTGGCATTTTATAAGTGACCTGTATCTTCAATAGCAGATGTTGGGTTTTGGCCAGATTTCTTTTTTCTTGGTTGGTTTTTCAGCAGAGCCACTCAGCCTCCGCTTTCCTCCAACTACCGTCAACGTTAGATTTTGTCTCTGGGTTAATTTTCACCTCTCAGCTCTATGTTTCTTCGCTTCCAATGCGCTCCAGGATTTCAGCAGCATCTCTCCGAGATGCAGCAGTGCCTTTCGAGGCTGTCCTCAGGGCTGTTGTAGAACACCGCTAAAAGCACCCACATGCTCCACTTCCATCACGCTGCAGAGCATGAAAGATAGGTATATATATTGGACACTAACATATAAATTAAGAATGCTGTTTAAAATAATGCACTGGATAGGGCCTGAGGGGTGCCAAGCCAAGAAAATGACTAAATCTTCCATTTGCAACTCACCTCGCTGAGTGTGGAATGTGCAATGTATCTTCACCTGATTAACCCAACTTCCCAGATTTGACTTGGGGGGATGGGGCTGCCCCGGTCTTGCTATTGCTTGCCCTTGGCAGCATTGAGCAGGCTACATTCTCCCTGCCAAAAGACATGGAGGTCTCATAGTCTCAACAGGGAACTCAGCCACTGCCACATCTCCTGGGGGATGCGTACAGCATTATCAGAACCCAGGCTCGGCCCAGTGTTTTCTTCTTTCCAGGAAAAGTTTTGTAGAAATCTGCTTTTCATACAATATTTTGATCAAGAAGATTAAAAGAGAAAATGTGTGTGTGTGTGTGTGTGTGTGTGTGTGTGGAAATTATCCCAAATTATCAAAAAAGGAGAGAAATAAAGAAATAATTCTCCTCTTCCTGATACTCTGCTGCAAATCTTCTAGCACAACAGTTGTAGTAAGTATCAGCTACTCTTTGTAATCCATATGTGTGGAGCCATATGTATTACAGTCTGGATTAAGGCAACCAAAGCCCATCTGATCTTGGTTGTCAATAAATCATATAGACCCAGAAGGACTCATAGGAATCTCAGGAACTGAAAAGCTACAGTTACCTCTTTGCTTTGTAACATTATCAGTGATACATAGAAGGTTTAAGACTGGTGATGTAAAGAAAACTCATAACTACTCTGAAAACTGTAGTCATACATAGCTACTCTGAAAATGCTCAGAACAGGTCTGTTTTGAGAGTGTCAAACACGAATTGCAGGAAACTCCTGAAGAAAATAAGAGAGGAACAGCCACTCCTTTACAAGCTTATTTTTTGAGTGAAAAATACTTTACAAGATCATACCATCTTGGTGATGCTTATAAGAGCATTATTCCCTTTAACAACTTTTTGCAAGATCAGAATAATGGGCAAGTAAAGCTCAGAAAGCCTCATTATTTTATCTAAGTTAAGGAAATATGTAGCAGAACAGCTCATCTTTAAACAGAAGCTAAATTTTTTAATGCCTCAACTTCATAACTCCTCCCACTATTCACCTAACCCAAGCGCAAATTTTTTCTTAATTATTTTTTGTGGAAAAAAAATTGAGCAAAAAGATCTGTATTTAGGAAATGGGTACTGCCAGGCTAAAAAAAAAATATATATATATCCCTCTGTCTCTTAGCGCAGGTCAGGCCATCTTTGGGGACATCCTTTTGGGAAAGCACTGCCCTGAACGAGTGCCTGCCCTGCAGCCCAGAGGTGTAACGGCAGTAGTGCAGTCCAGCCCCGGCGCAGACCTTGGGGTGCCTTAATGAGTCTTGTTAGGTTTTGGCTGATGCTTCACGTTTCTCTGTACGAAGACACATCACCATCGCATAAATAGAGTGGGTTTTGTTGTCCAGAGCAGGCTCCTAGGAGAAGCCTGATAGCTCCTCTCTGTTACCTTTTTACAAACCACAAGAGAATGGGAATGTACACTTCAGACTTTAAGCTCCTATATGTGAAATATTTAAATACAAGGGGGTTTCTGCCTTTTTTTTTTAAGAGAACACTTGCTGTTCATTTTACAGCTCCATGCTGCAACTGGAAGGAAAACCCCTTCCCTTTTTAATTTTCAGAGCCCACTTATTACAGGTGTACTGAACGAGCCCCTGAGATGCTCTGCTACAGCATCCCCAAATCACATCCCCACCTGTTTTACCACCCAGGACTGGAAACCCAACGAGCCCCTCGGCAGGTCTGGGAGCCCGCAGCCCGTGCAAATCCCAGGGCTGACACTCTGCAGCGGGGACTGTGAAAAGCTTTCATTGATCCCAGCACAACGTGCTGCTGTTTCACCCCTTATTGTCCCTTGCACTCACAACGTGTCGTCCAGGCGTTTCCTGCGGCTGTTATGAGACGCTTCAATGGCTGCACAACAAACTTTTCCAGTGTTTTATAACAGAGTAATGCCTTTATTTGATTGCAAGAGCAAAATCTGCCCTGCCGGATATGTTTGCGGCTGAAAGACCAACACAATCAAATCAGGCAGATGCAGCATATAGGAAATAAGGACTTCATGCCAGGGAGATGACACTTCGAATCACATGCTGTTTTAGACACAGGAAATGAAAATCCCAAAGAGCCTCCGAAGAAATGGAAATTCATTTAATGTTTCAGTATTTCTGTACCAAAATCTCCAGGTAATAGCCAATACTAGTCTTCATCAATTTAGGAGGCTTAGCAGCACCACAAAGAGACACAGATAAGGACTCCCAGGACCCGAATCCTGGCATCAACAGAGAGGACAGCGGGTGGTTTATTAGCCTGGGAGATGGGTGGTGCATGGTGGCGTACACCCCCCAGAAGACAGGCAGGTAATGAGTCACGCCCATAGGATGTATCGCACCAAAGCTGCTCTTTGCTGTGCCCTCTGCAATGCCTTAAGCAATTTATAGAATGTATCATAGAATGGTTTGGGTTGGAAGGGACCTTAAAGATCATCTAGTTCCAACCCCCCGGCCACAGGCAGGGACACCATCCACTAGACCAGGTTGCTCAAAGCCTCATCCAGTCTGGCCTTAAACACTGCATTGAACTGTCCAACTCGCCAATTAGACATAAACTAATGCTTCTGACCCAAAAGGTGTCACGCTTTCCTCCATCCCCTCCCAGCCTCAGCTGTCACTGAGAACGCAAGGGTGAAAAGAAACCATGAATGTACAACTAACAAGTTTTGGCAGACACCATGGAGCTAGGAAGCAGCTGTATTTTTGTGTATATAACCTGGCAGAGAAGGTGTTTCTCTTCCAAAAGGCCAAGCAGCCCAGCTGGGGTGGCTTCCCATACCTCCTGCCCATGGAGAGCAACTGCAGCTGGTAACCAGAGGCAGAACAAAGAAGTCAGTTTGGTGGTAAGGAGACATACAAACAGCTCTTCAGAGGCACACAGGGCATCCAAAGTAGGAATGGGAAAGAAGCGAGTACGGTCTGGTAGGGGTCTTCAGCAGGGACCAGAGGACATGAGCTGACCTGGCGGACTTGCACTTGCATCTATGTCAATCAGTGCAGAAAATCTCGGTGCTGCTGCTCCTGCAAGCAGGTGGGGGACGTGGCGTGCATCAGCCCTGGGGAAGAGTGACTTGGCAGCTCTTTTGCCTTGCTTCACCACAGGGTAGGGACCAGCTTTCCCACAGGCCAAAGGGACTGGAAAAGAAGGGCCACCAGGCTGGAAGCAGCTGTGGGGAGTGGTAAGCAGAGCAAGCTTCATATCACCAAAACCAGACAACGAAGAGCTGTAATAAGAGTTTATGTAATGTTGAGGGCTCTCTTAAAACAGAAAAGAAGACAGACAACACCATAGAAGCAAAGTGGGAGAAAAAGGCTGTGCTGAAAGTACAGGAGCAGCAGGCAGGAATAATTCAATGATCACAGAATGATGTGATTCAATGATCCAATACTTCTCTCCTGGAAACTGCACCAGAGTCTTACCTTCCCAGATCTCACCTTCCCATCTCACAGAGGAGGAGGTGGCTCCAGACTTCGGGTCAGCTGAGCCTTGGCCAGCTCTGTTAAGGATGGCACTGAGGAAAATTGTGTCACCCACCTCTGAAAGGTCACTGGCCCTGCCAAGTTATCTTGCCCAGGCAGAGCTCAGCCATTCAGCAATGCAGGGTCAGCTGGATCATAGAATCACAGAATGGTTTGGGTTGGCAGGGACCTTTAAATGTCCCCTAGTCCAACCCCCCTGCAGTGAGCAGGGACATCTTTAACGAGACCAGATTGTTCAAAGCCCCGTCCAGCCTGACCTTGAATGTTTCCAGGGATGGGGCATCTACCACCTCTCTGGGCAACCTGTTTCAGTGTTTCACCACCCTCTACTGTAAAAAATGTCTTCCTTATGTCTACTCTGAATCTACCCTCTTTTAGTTTAAAACCATTATCTCTTGTCCTATTACTACAGGCCCTACTAAAAAGTCTGTCCCCATCTTTCTTACAAGCCCCCTTTAAGTATTGAAAGGCTGCAATAAGGTTTCCCCAGAGCGTTCTCTTCTCCAGGATAAACAACTTCAACTCTCTCAGCCTGTTGGAGAGTTGCTCCAACCCTCTGATCATCTTTATGGCCCTCCTCTGGACTCGCTCCAACAAGTCCATGTCTTTTCTGTACTGATTAAAATCATCTGGGGAGCCGTCACAGGCTAGAGCTACTGTAATGCACCTGATGGGACCTCTATGCATAGGAGATGAGCATCCCAAAGGTGACACCAATGTCAGTCTAATTTGGGGGGAAAGGAGATGACAGAGAGGAGGGAAGAACGCATTTTGCTCTTCCTACACCACTGGGAGAAGGGGAGCAGAAGGAGCACAGGAGCAGAAGCTACTTTCATGACATCAGTATTTCCTGAAATGCCTCCAAAAGCTTGTGGAGACGGCAGCATAGCTTAGGCAGAGTTACTGCTTCTAGCAGTTTCTTGTTGTACCAGAGCTTGTCATTTGAGTCACTGAAGTCCATTTCAGTCTCGTCTCATCTAGGAGGTGGGGAGGGAAAAGATATGGCTACATGTGGGCACCCTGACCAAGATCAGGATGATGGTTGTGTTAAGAAAAGATCAAACAAAGGCTAGTACGTATTACAGCTTTTCAGATTTCAGAGCTGACTTAAGCGAAGAGCTTTTCTGACACAGGTTAGCATGTCCTGCACTGTCACTGCTTGGCTGTTCCTGGCTTGCATTGGGGGCTGCCAAAACCCTGGTTACATGATGCTGTTGTGAAAGTAGCTGGAATCAGCTGGACCCAGCACACCTGGAAGGAAACACCTGAGCCTGAGCTGCCTTCCCTGGTGCTCTGTGATGGTCTTTTCCATCCTGAGTCACACACTCTCATCGTCCCAGTACAGTGGAGTCAGTCCTGTGGCTAGTCTGGGCCAAGTAAGACATGAGATGGGTCAGCTGCTAAGTTTGTCAGACTAAACTCCAGATTAGACCAACATTTAAGTCAGAGCAGTTAGTTGATGAGTATTTCACTGCGAAGCCCTCACAGAATATCAAAGGGTCTAAGTTTCAATGCCCTGAGGTTAGACAAAAAAGCTCAAAGAAACACAAAGCAGAAAACCTGAGCATCCTTGACAGAGGACTTCAGGGACAGGTAACAAAGAAAAGCAATCCAGTATATGGACTACGTGATAAAACATCCCAATATTCCTGCAAAACATCCCTATGCAAGAAGTTGAATGGTATTTGTTTCTGAAAAATTGGGGGGAAAATAGCTGCAAGTGATCCTCATTAAAGAAAAACATGAGAGAAGGATGTGTTCACTGGCTGGTTATAGCACTGCTGAAGGGTATTCAGGGAAACATCAAGTGCAAAGTTTTTCCCTTTTTGCTGCCACAGCCAACTTAAGATCTGTTTGTGGAAGACTGTAAGCAACATAACTGATCGGCAAGTAAATGAGAGGTCTTTAATGCCTGCCAAGCCTCCTGGATCATTTCACTTTAAAGGCTCTAAAGTGCCTAGGACTTCTGACAGATGAAAGCAGAATGGGTTCATTTGTTGAATGCAAACTGAAACCTCTCAAAACCCTGAAGTCCCATTGTAGGGTTAAAAAAAATCCAGCTCAGAAGTCAGCCTGCAGATTTCTGCTGTGGAAGACAGAAAGCACCAGCGTCATTGCTGCAGAGCCAGGTTTCACACGCCAAGGCTGTAAGAGCATTTTACAGCTCCAGTGAGCAAATACCACTACACCTGATGACAACGAAGGTGATGTCTGTCGAGTTTCTTAAACACCAAAGTTTGATTCAGTCCTTCAGGGGAGCTCAGGCTAGAAAATATGGAAAGCTAGGGACTGAAAGGTAGCCAGGAGAAACAGAGAAGGCAGTGCAGAGAGCTTACAGCAATGCTGTGTGAAGCATCAAATACCTTCAGTGAGCACTGACATTCAGGCAGTCCACACTCTCTCCTGTTTAAAGGCTATAGATAAATCTTGGATATCTTGATAGCAAATCCTAGAAATAAGGAAGCCATGTATATATATATATATATATATATATATATGAACTAATAAAGAGATCCAAACATATTACATTACAGGTCTCATCACACTGAGAAGTACTCAGGACTATTCTGGATGGAGACTATTTTTATTATGGCAACATGTTTCTCTCCATATTCTTTGATCCTGCCTGCAGCACCACAGTATCCAGTCCGTGGCAGAAATGGGGCCATAAAGCAGTTGCTGAGAGGTGGGGTAATGCCATTGAGTTGATGATCTATAGGCAGCAGTCCTTATGGAGAGCTGTGCATTGCACAGGAGTTACAGGCTACTGACTGGAACAACAAATGGAGAATTACAAGGAAGACTTGTGCTATGCCTATGGATTAGGGAATTAATTTTATGCTACCTGTCCAGTGTACTTTGGCTTTGGAACACATAAAGTTGTACTGTGCAAAGGGAATACTGGAAGCCTAGAAATACAGTTTTACTTGTAACATCCAGTTTCATCATCTCATAAAGTATATATCCTTGCCCTGAACAGATGAGTCTATCTAGATTAAAAGCAAAATCTTTCTGTTCTTGAATAGGGGAATACACTGCTAGCTGTATGGAAGTTAAATATCTCTGCTTGCATCAGATTTTTCATCAAAGGATCTAGTAAATGGGGGCACTACATAAAATGCAAATATAACTTTTTGAGAAAGGGGAAGGGGGGCTTGACAGTACGGCCTTTCTGGAAAGTCTTCCAGCAGAGGATTAGGAACTATGGATGGTATTTCCATAAGCCCTTGTTCTTGGCCTGACTATGACTCCCAGAGAAGCTGATGGTAAATCTGCCATTGTATCCAAGAGGAACAGACTTGAGACAGTGCTGAGCAAACTGAAGATGCCAGCCTTTGACTCAGTAGTGTAAATATTTTGCTTTTATAAGCAGAGATTAGTAAATTCAGGGGTGTTATTCAAAATGCAGTTTGGTAGCTGCTTCATTGAGCAGTATCCATACATGCTGAGCATACTTATCTCCCATGGTTTTAAAAATGGCTTCGTGCCATTAAGGAACAAGGACATAAATCACAAAAGCGACTGCAGTCAGTGTCGTAGCTGTTAATCTCAGCACAAAGGAGACAAATGGGTCACAGACATATTATTCTCTTTGCACCCCTTACGATGCTCTCACCCCGCTCAAGGAAGGGTGCGTGGCTATAGGGGTGGGTGCTAGGAAATACAGACGCTGCTGCTGGCACAGGTGCTTGGTTCTGCGTGAAAGCTGGTCTCACATGTTGTCGATGTGCTGTTTTTAATGAGAATGGAAAAGAGCTGTGGGGAAAAAAGTAAATCCCTGTCCATGTTCAAAGTCATAAATATTGTTGTGCATAGAATAGTACAGAAATATTGTTGTGAATTTAATCCACCCAGTAGAAAAGTCCCTGGCTGAAAAGGTATCCGATAAAGATGTTCAGATCTGCTTAACTGAGTTGGAGAGTGGATTTTCTGTAGTTGTCTATCCAACATATGTAACAAAGATGAGGAGACAAGCACAACATATCTTACCTTGTAGCTATAGCAGAAGCCAGGGTGGTCACAAAAACTTGGGGATTCACAGACTCTATTACCCACAAAATGCTTCATGCACTCAGTGCTCAAGGAAGAAATGCGATTTCAGACTGACATTTCAGGTAGTCAGGAAAATGTACTTGTGCTTTCCTGAAACACTTCATTTGAGTAAAGCAACCTACAGATCCATAGCAGCCTTCATTCAAGTACTCCGTCTTAGTTAGGAAGTTCTCCTGCCTTATCACTAAAGGTTGGAATTTGATAATTAGTTGAAGGATTTAAAACAATTTCTTGATCTTAAAGAATTCCTATAATTTTATATTTTGAGAGTTATCAGGACTCCTTATCTGGCTTAAAAATGCAATAGTGGAACTTGTCAAAAAATTCAATTCAGAGAAAGGCTCTGACTTGAAATTCGTGTGTCTGGAGACTCTGCTTATACCTGACGAAGAGAAGCAGAGGTCAGCTGGCACGGTAATATAAGATGCAGAACACCGTTGCAAAGTTGTGGTCTGCAACTTTGTGGGGGGAAGAACAAGGACTATTTATATAACAGCAGTTTTAATACTTGGATCTTTTCCCCAAACAATCTGGTAACATTGTGGCACGCAGAATTGACATTTTGCTTAAATATTTTGCTCCTGCTGCAAGATCTGACCCTACAGTTACATTCAACCTGCCCAGAGTATTAGCTGCAGAACAACTTTTCATGTCACACACTAGATTAAATCCTGTTCATTGACTTCTCTGAGTGTCCCAGACAGCATTAAGAAGTCCATCCGTCTCTATACTTTGGTCTGACAGACACTTGACTCAATGAGGTTTTGCAGCAGAAAACTTCTGTTGGGAAAAAAAACCCCAAGAAGCCAAAGATCCAGAGCAAATACAATTGGCTGGAAAGAAATCATCAGAAAACCAATATGACAGAAAGGGATGAACAGTAGCAGACATTTTTTGGTCTTTCTATCACCTGCTGTACAGTTTTGGAGAGCAGTGGAAAAGTGGCAAGGCATTAAATTGAGAAATGGTCTGAGCTTATTTTTTCTCATTCGTCTTAGGTCTTGATAGATGCAGAGGAAGTCTGCCACCAGTCCACCGAAGTGACTTGTATGAGATGGGAGATCTCCCTAATTTAATTTATTTTAATGGAAGCCTCAGTGATAACTGCCCTTGGCAGCAGTGCATACTGGTAGAGCACCTGAAAGAGTAAACATCTCTCCACCTAAAAGTGAGAAGCTGATATATCTGAGCTGGGCTGAGCTGATCTTGTTCCTCTTAGCTTGCTTACACACTCCCCATCAGACCTGCTGACACTAACAACCCACGAGAGCCTGTCACCCTCAGACATGGCTCAGGATCTTCAGGAATCACTGCTCTGGCTGCTGGAGCCATCATTCATGGATTCATGAAGCCTTCTCATTATTCTGGAGATAAAATCTGGATTTTGAACTGGGACTTGAAATGATAACCATAGCTGGCATCAGTACCACAGGCACGTGTGTGTCATCAACAAGTGTGATACTCCACTTGAACTTCACAGAAGGGAGAAGAGACAAGGAAACCTCTCCCAATCATATCTGCTGGCAGAGAGCAAGAAGAAGAAGAGATGACAGGAATTACTGCACATCCCTCATGTGAACAGATCTGCATCCACCATAGGCTTCCATGAAACCTGGATTGCTCTTTCAGAATGGCCACTTGTTTTCTCGTATGGTCATCACAATCTTCTGTCAGCTTTCTTCTGAGGTGACATTTTGCATCCAATGCTGTTCGTCTTCAGCCCAGATTCGCTTCCTTGGCTCCATCTGTCTGCATTTACAGTGAATTCAGGATCCTCCAGAAACAAGTATCTTGGTGCTTGCTCCAGCAGTCCTTTGATTAAAAAAACCCCAATTAAAAACCACAACAACTGACCAATGAATTCCTCTTCCTTAAGAGTGATGATAATGCTACCATGACCCAGAAAGAGAAGCATTTGTCAGATCAAACAGTAACGATCAGACGTCAGGGGAACAGGGAAAGCTGCCCTCCAGATGCAGCCTGGAAGAGCCGTCTGTGGGACCGCGTAACGGGAATGTGAAAACCAGCCTCCTTTGGGAACGGCGTCGGATGCGGAGCCCTGCTCTGCTGGTTCCTCATCAACATGGCTGTGAATTGGACAGAGGAAGGATTGTACTGCCTCGACCCGAAGAAGTTGAAAAAGGATTTCATTCACACCCTGGCATTTCCATGGATCGCTTGAGCACAGGAATGACAAAGTGGTGCTGCATAACTCCAGAGAGTAAACTTTCTGGATGATATTCAACAACATTCTTCTCAATAAACTTTTAAGTAGCCATTTGTCCCCCCGAGCTGGAAAAAAAACCTTGCCCCAGACTTTGGGTGTGATGCAGGGCAGAGCCAAGGTGATGGGGACCAAGTGTTTCATCTTACATCGCACCTGCGTTTGACCTAGTCACCAACTGTCCAGTGGTGCTTTGTCTTCTCACTGTTTGAGGGCTCTAGCCGTTTCCATATGATTTGTACTCCTGCCAAGTACTTTTTTTTTTTTTCTGATGTCTGATTAATAGGAGCTTTTCATCTATGACTTTCTGCCTCCAAAGGAATTTCCTCCACGTGTTGGCACTAGTGCCTGGTCAGAGGCATCGGTGATGGCCGGCAATCTCCTCTCTTCACTGCGCTGTCACCCTGTGCGCTAACAGTGATGCTTTTCCTTCTGGATGGATGTCACCCCTGGGATTTGTCCCTATCAGCCCACCTCAGGAGGAAGAGACTGAAACTCTTCCAAAAATAGTTCCAGTGGCTACTCGTGTCCTTAATCTCCAAGAGACTGAGCTTGTTCTCCCTCCCCAACACATATGGACTCTCCTCAAGAAAGGACCTGGGGTTTCCCTGCGGGTTTGGACATGCAGGGAAGGGACAGAAGGGGACAGGGAAGCTGGGATGGGACGGTGGGGAAGAGAGCAGGGTCTGCACTCTCCTGCTCTGCAAATGCCAGCTGCTCTCCGGCTTTTGGGGAGGGGGAGAGATGAGGCGTAACCGCAGCTGTGGGGATGTGGTGCTGCCTCGGGCATGTTTCCTCTCAACAAAATGGCAGCCAAGGGGCTGTTTGCCTCAGGAGCCATTTTCTCTTTTTTTTTTTCCCCACCCCAAAAAAGCAAACCCAAGCACCCCAGCCCATGCTATGGGACCGAGCCCAGTGGGCCAGCCTGGCTTGCCTCCCATAAGGGGAGCATCAAGCTATACATAAAGATGCTTCCTTTTATCTCTGCCTGATGGCCCCATTTCCCTTGTGAAACCTGCAGGGGAGCCCATCATGGTGTACACTTTGGTGAGAAAAGCTCTGTTGAACAGAGAATCACCTCAAAATATAAGTACTGCTCTGGCACATGCCTTGTGTTGGATAAAAGCTTGAGCTCAGACATTCGTAGCAACTTGAAGTTTTGCAGATGGAAATCCTGGCCAAGCCATCTATGACCCACCACCATGGGGGTTTGTATGATGGCTACGGGATTTGCCACATGCTTTGCTTTCTGGCAGCCAGCTTTGCTTGGGAGGTGCAGTATCATACAGCTAAATACAGTGAAATTATATTTCTGTATTTATATTACTGTAGGGAGGCTGCAGAGGATGGGGGGACCTGGTCCTGCCTCCAGACTCTCTGGAGGCTGCTGCAACCGCTGGCTCTTGGTGCAACAAAGGCACCGCAGTGTTAATGTTGTTTTAGAGAAATAATGGCTACAAACCTTGCTGCTCAATTGGCAGCAACCTGAAAGCAAAGCCTGGGTTTTAATCAAACCTGAGTTTGGCAAATCTGAGATGGAAGTGCAGATCTGCCTAAATTCCCCATAGCTCCTTGCCTTTGAGAGGTCTGCGAGTCGTGTTGCCTTCAGCCTGCTGGAAAAGCAAGGGGAAAAGGCATCCCTGAGCAAACTTCTTTCCCTGAAATATGTTTAAACTTGCTCTCTTCTGATGATTGCAGTATCTCCCTCCCCGACGCTGCTATCACCGCCACAGTGTGTACGTACAGGCAATGCTACTGAAATGTATATGATTGACTTCAAACCACCGAGCAAGTGCATGTGTAATCAAGTGTGGTGAACGAGTCTGAATCAGTCTTGACATGGCTTTCCTTGCCAGCCTGGCCTGGGTACCCAGACAAGGTTTTTATCCTCATTGCTTTCTGAGATGATAGAGTTCCTCTAGCCGACTTTTTTTTTAACCTCCTCTGACATTTAGGGCTTGTCTATGCTGGGGATTTAATTCAAATTATTCGAGGATGTGAATTTAGAGAGGAATAATTATTCTTGATTAACTTCCCATGTGGACAGTCTTGTTCCAAAATAAAAAAGTGTTTTATTTCAACTGGGTTTAATTGACTTCAAGAAAATCAGTACCTTGTTTTCTCTAAGAAAAACGGAAAGGAAGGACACAAAATGAAGAAATTTTTTTCTGCTTCAATTTGTTGAAAAATGCAAGGACTTTTGAACGTTATGAAAGTTTTAACTGAAAATTGCTGTATGTTATTATGTATAATTTGCACCTCTGATAAACTGCATGCTGTTAAAATTATTGTTCCATGAAAATAATTACACAGCAGCCAACATAATTAGACGAGCAACGCAAAAATCAGAGGCAGAAATGTAGGATGAGACTCTGACTGGGAGGGCTGTTTGTAGGGAGGTTGCTCTGAGGTGTATTTTATTCTATCCACACACTCACATTCAGCCTGATTTGTTGGAACCAAAACTGATTACAGAATGCAACAAGCCTCATCAAAGCTTAATCAAAAAAAAAGTTTCTCAGCTTTAGGATGAATTTTCTGTTCAAAAACAAGAAAAAAGATGAATCCCAGAATAATCAATACTCTGCTGGGGAAAATCAGAGATTGGGGTGCCAAAAAATGTCCAACAACCCCAATGGTGGAGGCACTGATGCTGCTGATGCCTGTGGTAACCAGAAGGGAGAGCTGGAGTCAGGCAGGGCTCTGGCTGCCAAGTGTCACAGACGGCCTCAGGCACTGATCTCACATCATCCATATTATTGAATTGATCTCATCCCAGATACCAACATTTAAGAGTATTAAGGTATTTGTCTGGGGACAATGCAGGATGCAGTGAGCACTCTAGGGTGAAGAGTGTTTAGCATGGATCCGGACACAACTCATGTCACATCTTTTGACTACAGGGCAGGGAACTGGTCCTAGCCTTGTTGGTTACCAGCACAGACCTAACTTAACCTCCTCTTTCTAAATAACTGCTCTGTCTATGTGGCAATCCAGCCTTGCACATGAATGTCCTGCTGGAACTAAAAATCTTGCACTTATGAAATTCTTATCAGAGGTGGTTCATGTGATTCTTCAAAAAACATGTTGTCATTAGCAAATCAGCATTTTCTGAATTTAAAAAAGAAAAAAAAACCCCAACCTAAAAAATTCAAGACTCTTTTGTGAATCAGTAGATGAGGAATCTTAATCTGGGGCTTGACAGACAGTACTGGCCTACTGGAAAACACAAAGTACTGGCTTTTCTTAGCTTTGTTTTTTTTTTTTTTTTTGGTGGTTGTTTCATTCCAGTGTAAGATGGGAAATATTTGAAAGACTTCTTTTTTTATTTCCTGGGGCAGGAAATCATTTGCCACCCAGCAGCAATTTGCAGTGAAGCAGTGAGAGCCAGCCCCTGGATCGCAGTCCTGTTTTGAGAACACATAGGAGCGTGCTGGGATCATGATAATACAGAGGTCTACAGGACGGCTCATGTGCATAAAACCATGCAGAGCTCTGCAGAAACAGAGCCTAGAATTGAAACTCCTGCAATCATACCAAGAGAAGTGGGAATCTTAAACTTAAAGCTTCCAGAGAAGGTTTTTTCTTTGCTTGTCTGGCGTTGCTTTCAATATTGGGTTTCACTGACCCCTCTTCTTTGCCAAAGTGGAAGAGCAATCAGTAGACAGGAGACAATTATGCCACTCTTAAAACCGATTCTACAGCCAAGGAGAAATCCTATATCCACATCTATCCATTCTCTACGTCCACTTCAAGGTACATTATGAACCCCTACTCACTCATACCAAGCCAAAATTTCCCTTCTTCTTGAAGAGCAATATCCTAATAAAATGCATTCCTTTAATAGTCCAACCCATCAGACCAAAACAGATCATGGCCAAAAACCCTAGAAAGACAAAGGAACTTATGTTTTCAGAACACTGAAGTAGCTTGAGCTTCCTAAGCCTTATGGCCATGGGAGACATCGGTTACGTACAGAGTGGGGGCAGATATGCTTCCCTGCACATCTCACCATCCTGGTCACCTTCACCAGGTCCAGAATAAGCAGGAGCAACTGCAGCCCTCCTCTAGCCCATACAGCCTGAGCTCTTGGTGGGAGGGAAGGCGATGGGTGCACAGACTTACTGTGGGACAGAAATTGGATGTGGCAGATGCAAACGTCTGAACTCAGGAGCTCAGGAAAGGTCTCCAGTGCCATACTTTAGATATGGCATTAGTAACTTTGGGGACTTTCAGTAGAGCTTGGGCTCTCTGGGGCCTGAGCCATTCTGAAAATAGGACTTCAGGATGCTTTTGTAGATTTTAGTCAAGGTGAATTTATACTGAAGTCTAAATCCACAGTTAATTACAATGAAGTAGAAATTGTTCTGAAGAGATTAGGGATGAGCTTTTGAAGGAGGCCTCTGAATCTTAAATAACCAATTCTCATTGAAAGTCACTGGGTTTGGGCATCTAACTCCCTTGCTCACTTTTGAAGATCCAAACCAGGGTCTAAAACTCATTCTGTTAACAAGCCAGCCAATATTTCTTTCCTGGGAAAGCAGTCTTCTGATATCCCAAAATTAAGACAACAGAGGGCTACATTTTTTGTTTTATTCTCAAAGGCTAATACTGAAACAATATAGAAATCATCGTGAAAAATAAACTACAGCAATTTAGATATTTAGTTTTCAAACCAGTTGACAGGCACAGCAAGGAAATGTTTTTACCTCTGAAGAAATAAATGTAATAAAATACTGTTTAAATAATGTTTAAGTGATGTGATGAAAGATGGGTTCACGAACCCTCTGTTATGTTAACAATTAGAAGTGCAGGACATGGATTTTGTTTAAGAAATGTGTACTGCTAATATTGGGGTCAACATATGAATAAACAAGAATGGCAGTATGCACTAGACTCAGACTTTATCAACGTATGCTTAGTTAACTGTATTGCTTTACTTGTCATACCAAGATCTGCTGCACTCAGGTCCTGTGTGTCCGTGTGTCCACAGGAAGGTGTGGGCACCCATTCATACTCTTGCTCACATCGAAATATCATTTGTGTGCTGAAATTTCTTCCTTGCTCAAAGTGAGGAAGACACACACATATCAGCCCACTACTGAAGTCTGACGCTGACCCACACTGTTAGAGGCAGCAAGGCCCATGGGATCCAGGAGCACCCCAGGAGATATCACTTGTTCTGCTATAGACAAGCCATGCAATGCCAGGCAAGCCACTGTGTCCTTCTCTCACTTCCTTTTAGTTGTTAATCTTATTTGACCTTAAGCTGGTCTCTTGCTGTTGGCCACAATGATACCCCCAGCCTGAAGTTCTCAGTGACAGTAAAGATAAACTTCCTGGAGCTGGACTTCAGAACACTCAGACATCTTGGACATCTTCCGATTCATCTCACCTCCTACTGCCTTGGAATGCTGTAGCCTCTTTCCAGATGTATCCTTGGACAGCTTGGTCCTCAGTCCTTCTCAGTGATAGCTTCGGAATAGACGTGTAAAGCCAGGCCTGAGAAGCATCATCTTGAGAAGGCCACTGTCATTTACAAAGAAGCAGCTTTAATCTTCATTATGCCTTAAATACTCTCTTAAGCCTTTTAATTTACAGTCAGCAATGATGGAAAAGTCCATTATCTGAGTCAACAAAAATCCTCTGAAATATTTGCTGAATGACCTAGCTCACCAAATGTTTCCAGACACTTTTCTATTTACATGTATCTAGCCTGATCTCTATTTTCCATGCTGCAAAACACATAGAGTAAGCCAAGCCCTGCTCCTGGAAAGTTGGAATGTTGGCAGTGTGTGGTCCAGGAAAATGTTGACCACCCTCAGTTCCCACCATGGGCAATGGAAGTTGAAGGTATCCAGCACCCACAAGAAGCCCATGGACAGCAATGGACACTATTTGGACCTCCAGTGCAATGCCTGATTAGATAATGGTCTGTCTCTAGGTAGAACGTATATTCCCTCCCTCTCGTTCTCCCTTTTTCTTTCTCTGTCTTAATAATGCATGTAGCTCTGATTTATTTTTTATCAAGATTAACAATGGAACAATACGGCTTCAAATATTAAAAAGGCACAGAAATGTAGGTACTGAAAAGGAAGCAAAATACCTCAATTTCAAGCCTAAAGATTACTTTGGGTCCCAGAGGAAGCAGAAGCAATTTAGTGGCTCATACCCTTAGCAAGAAAAAAGGTTGTAAGATTAAGACCAACTGCTGTTTGGATAAGTGGCTGGTAATTGCACATACCAGCAATTATGTGCTGTCATATCATTTTTCTGTTACCTTACTCCTCTCTTGTGTCCTGTCAGGGTTTACTTGGAATGACCCTACATCTATGGTCCTCTTTGGATTCACCTTCTTAATGTCATACAACACTGTCTCGCAAGTTCAAAGAAAAAAAGAAGTCATTATCACAGGAGATGCCTGTTGGAGGTGCTCCTCTTCACAGCTGTAGCTAGAGGCTACTGCTGTAATAACCAGGCTTCCAGAAGAGAAATAAAGAAAGGCCTTCTGAACCTGCAAAAACCCTCCTTGTCCTCCAGCCTTGCAGGGGGAGAAGTGGGTATGTGAGGGGAGAGTGTTAGGAGGGAGAGGTTTGAGCGGGGCAGGAGAGGTTGTCTCTGCGTGGTTGAGGTGCCATCCCACCTGTGATGCTGCAGCACCTGGCTCTGGGTCACACTGGGGGGTCTCATCGGGAGCTGGGGGCCCCGAGGCTTGCTTGGTCAGCACAGGTTACTATATTGAATCCTCTTGAAATGAAAAGGGGGAGCTTGAGTTCACTGTATGTAGGCTGCTTATAACTCCTGCCCCATCTGGGGACACTTCAGGGGATAACGGTGGCCTGCCCTTGAGCTGAGCGGCGGGGCTCACTTCTGTAGCTTCTCAGAGGCTTTGCATGGCTCAGAAAGGCGAATGCCATCAGAAACACCTTTTCTCTCACAGAAATAACTGATTCCCCAGTAAACTGTCAAAAGATAACAAAGTCTGTTCCAGCTAAACTCATCTGCTCATCGCCTGAGGGAAGCCTCCAGCTTATATGGCACGGGGTGCTCCCATGGAGCAGAAAATATTTAGCTCGCTAATCAGATTCAGGCAGGAGTTGTAACTGCTGCTGTCTGCAGTGCGCCTACGGTATATCTAGAGAGGACAGGCAGTGGTTGGCTTTCAGGTATCCCAGTACTGACCTGCAGCGATGCCTCTGAGGGTAATGACTTTACAGGGATGTAAAGGAGCAGGGTTTTACAGGGGGATCCCACTGCACAAGCAGAGTGAGTCCTGTCTCTGCAAGGGCCACCATGGTGAGAAGCTCTGGGAAGGACGAGCAAACCGTTGTGTCAGGCTGTGGAAGATGCCAAACCGCAGCCGAACGCAGGAGTGCGAGCAGTGATAGTGAGGTGCCACCTAACAGCTCATGGAAGAGCTAATACCCTTTGAAAAGCAGATAAAAGATTCATCAGCACAGATGAAGATATGAGGGCTTGGGCTTAGACAGCGTGTAGCTCCTGCCAAGAAATTGTGCGGAAGGTAGAAATGAATTTAAAAGGTTGAGTGGGGGCCAGCAAGTCAATAACTGAATAATCCCACCCAGATAGGAAACCAAAGCATAAACAAGAGTCTCCACATACTGACGAGTTAGCACTGGTTGCGCTCTGGAAAGGATCCTAAAATAACAGAGATTCCTGGAGACAGAATAAACACATCTCTCAGTTGTCATCCTGAGCAGAGGGTAATTGCTGAGATGTCTGATTGACTCGCTGCTAAAACTAAATATGTAGCTCTCTGACACGCTGTCACCTCCTTCGCTGTACGTTTTGAGATTTTTCAGTAAAGCACATCAGGAATCAAAGCAAATGTCCACGAGGAAAGATGCCTCTCGACCTTGAACTTTAATCACCAGCAAAAGGCTGAAATTGTATTTAAAAGAAGTGAAGTTACTGCATTCCTGAGAGCAACACTTAATCTCGGAATTCCCTGGAGGCTTGTGCACACACGATCCGACCCCCCCAACAGAGGAACATGGAGTTGCAGCCCTTGTCTGAGGGCTGGGGAGCTGACGCGGGGCTTTCTGAGCTCCCCAGTCAGACCATGACACGGTCCTCGACTTCGCGTCTGATCCCCATTTCCTTTCCCGAGGTTTTCTTCAGGGTTTCCTTCAGCACATCTCTTCCCAGTTTGCACCGCTGGAAGAGACAGAGGAGCAAAGTTCCCAAGTTAGTCTCCCTTCTAGTTTTAGCAGCTCTTTCCCCCCAAACCTGAGTGCTTGATGCCTTCTCAAAGCCACCACAAGGCTCTTGGTTCACGATTCCTATCGAGCACTGAGCAGTCTTGTTTATCCTACTCATGCTTTGCTTTCTTCCCACCTCAGAGCTAGTCTCAGTTTCAGCTATGTTAAACTTCTATTTATGTAAATGTAAGAGAACCTACCCAGAAGACTTAACACTGCAACGTTAATATGAATTTTCAATAAGTCTTGCAAGTTGCAGGTAGCTGGAGGACCGTCCACATAATACTGATTTTCAAAAGTCAAACGACCCGGCCAAACCCTAGGCTGGCCCAGCTCCTGGGAAGGATTATGTGCTGGTTCAGAGGTCATTTCATAATAGATATAAAAGCTAATACACTAAATGCAATGCAGTGAGCTCATGAAGGTAACAGTTTGTTAACTTGATATTATACTCTAATGTGTAACAGACTTCTATAAAATAATTATTTACTCCATACTCTGTGACAGCTTAGGTACTGAACTCAAACCAAAATTAACCTGGCACATCATAGGTGAAAGGAAAATGTTTAAACAACAGGCCTTTAAAGGTAACTATAAAAGAAAACTATCAGTAAATGAAGGTAATTCTGAAAGTGTCCCAGTTCTAAGTCCTCAGTTTTTCATATTATGCATTTGAGGAAAAAAGTAAAATCATCATCAGAAGGCACAGACATTGGATGTGTGAAAGGGTTATCAAGCATTTGAACAGGCTGCCCAGGGAAATGGTGGAGTCACCATCCCTGGAGGTATTTAAAAGACGAGTAGATGTGGCACTTAGGGACATGGTTTAGTGGTGGGCTTGGCAGCGTTAGGTTAATGGACTCGATGATCTTAAAGGTCCTTTCCAACTAAAATGGTTCTATGATTATATGATTAATAGTGAAAGGATAAATCACAGATGTGGGGTGATCTGCATCACCCGGTGAGCTGCACATGGGCCATCGGTGCGGTCATGTGCACAAAGTAATTCCTCAGCAAACAAGACATGCCGGAGGAGCTGCCACACAGGCTGCACTGGAACCAGCTGAAAGCCAGCGTGAAAAAGGGCTAATGCAAAACCTGGGGAAAATCTGCGAGTGGCAGACTGGAGGAAGGCCACATCACCTCCCACGGCAGGTCTGCTATGGGCACTGCTGTGAAACTGGGCTGCCTCCAGGATGGCAGCCCAGCAGTACTATCATGTGATGGAGTAGGAGAGGCTCTGAGAAGCTCCACCAAGAGACCAGGAATCATGGCATGGGGTGGGTGGAGAGACAGCTGCTTCTTTCTCCCCCCCAAAAAAGTGACACTGGAGGCACAGGAGGGCTCAGGCACGTGGCGAGGCAGTGGAAACCACACACCTCAAATCCAGGTTGGTGGCCCAAGGACAAGACTATCTTCTCGATCTCTCTGTGTTTGAGAGTTCACCCCGGAGTAAAGTGAATTCCAGGTCAGAGAGAGCTTATGAGGCTGGTTTACAAACCTGTCCCCTCCCCTCGCCTTCAGCCTGTGCCAGAAAAAAGTGTTTTCTAACAGAAACTTCAACGGAGCTATCACTTTGTGAGCACTGCAAATATATATAAATGAAGCAACTTGTCTAATATATGTTCAAGATAAAAGTTTGAGATGTCAGAGAACTTTATCTGAAAAAAACAGGTATTCATGCACAAGAGGATAACTTCAAACCTATCAACCTACCTATTAAACTCCGAGCTCTAGGTAGATAGGGAAATCTAGCTGAAGCTAAAGCAGGCGGACACATGTGAAATGACTTCTGCAGGCAGAGAAGAACAGGACGACCCTACAGTACTGCTAAACCGAGTTTTGGAGAGAAAAGTGGCGATTACCCAGCCTGTGCCTCCTGCCCTCCCACACACGACCTTGGGAGCGAAGTGATGCGCTCAGCTGAGACAAACGTGCCCCAGGGGACTGGGATGGCCCACGTCCCCACTGCAGCCAGTTCTTTTTCTATCCATGATGACCTACTCATCTTTCTCTTTCACTGTAGGAAGAATATTACAATAACCCAGGGAACAGCAGGGTAGGAAGGTGTGCAGCGCAGACAGGAGGAACCCAGCCCAAGCAGAAGACCAGGTGCTCTGTCAGTGCTCCCTCAGTCTGATTTCATGCCAGGAATGATCAGAAATAAGTCCAGCGATTTAAAACCAGTATAAATGAGTCCCAGCTTGGGCTCATCATACAGTGAATTGCCTTTTTCTCCAAAATTTTGACATCAAGAACCTTCACTCACAGAGACTGTAAAGCCAGAAGGCTCTCTCCATTCATTACATATTACAACTCAACAGATGATGAAGGAGATGCAACTACTCAGGAGACAGGAATAGTAGTTTTCTTAGTTATGTTTATTAATTTTATTTTTGCTCAGTAAAGTCTATGCTCAACAGAAAGCTGATTGTTTCAGACACCGTTGTAAGTGGTGTTTTACACCATCATACACTAGTACACAGCACGTTAACTTAAAGTGATTTAACACAGTCAAAATGAATGAGATAACAATGCAAAGGAAACATGCGGCAACATCTTTTGCTCCTTTCACTAGCAATGCCTGCCTACACACCTGCAGGGAGCCCTGCCATTTCAGCTGGGCTGCGTCTGCCCCTCTGTTAGAGGAGAGGTTTGTCCGCAGAGCCCAGACCTGAGCAACACCTTGAGGCAGTGCTTAAGCGAAGGGTGCTGCTCCCCTGCCCTGGACAAACAGAAGTTCACCTCTGCCCCAGCAGCAAACTTGGCCATTGCAGCCTTATCCTTGTGATTGCTAACGGGATGGGTGCTCTTTCTCACCCAAAGTCCTCTGCGCAGAAGATGGATCCTGGAGATATTTTAAACTTCCATTTTCCCTTCAAGTGCCATTTGGATTTATTTTTTCTCTCTCCCACATTGTTTCACGTTAACTGTACTCAACTACAGGGAGTATCAGAAAATATTACCTCAGCTTGAGAATAGATTTGCTCTCAAGTGACATCTTCCAATACTACTGATTTATACCCTTTTCCTGCATTGATCTCTTGGGAGCTTTCATCAGCTATATCTGACATAAACACTGTATTATTCTGTATTGCATTATACCCTAGAAATCCACTCAAATCCCTTTGCTCCTCAAATTAAAGCAATATGCATTACAGTGTCCTGATTTCCTTCTATTCTTGCATTTGCATTTTTGTATCATGCTCTAGATTACTCCTGTATATTTTGGCATAAGCATCTCCCTGTTCATTTAAGAATATTGCCTTTAATCTTCGTTATACCTTGAAGCACACAAAATCCTGGCCCCAAAGGACACACGGAGACATTGAGTTCTCACAGTGGCTGAATTTCTGTGGAAGTTATTTAAAGCAAATGTCATGTTGTTCAGAAGCCCAAGCCTTGTTCCAGGGCGATCCCGTGGACACCCACGATGTGCCTCTGGTCTCACCGCTCCACACGGCACGTGAGGTTCATCTGCCGCACTGCAGATCACCGTGCTTTCAAAAAGGGATTTTTCTTCTCCTCCTGCCACCACAGCACTGACTGCAGCTCTGCAGCCAAAAGGTTTTAGTCGTGTGGCTGTGCCGGGATGTCTGAGCTCCTCAGTAGTTTAACCATGGGGTTCGCTTGCCTGCAAGCAGCTTTTTGATGGCAGAAACAGAGCAGCAGCTGTAGGTTGTACTTTTGCTGCAAGAGATTGGGTGGATTCATTCCATTGTTCTTATTCACTCTGAGCATCCCTGACCATCAGAATGACCCACTATTATATTTTTTACAAAACATAATGCTACCAGAGTACACCTATTAATAGATCTCATAGTTTGGCAGTTTGGGTGGAGTTAGGATTTTTTTCTGGGTCTGCATTGCTTCCCAGATTTTTTCTGTGGTAGGACTCCATGTAGGTGCAATGTTTGCCCCAATCAGATATTAATGGTTATACTGGGAATGTATTCAGTCAGACAGAGTCCTGAGTTCGGTAAAGCTACATGACATATATGAAAGGGCAGGATTTTCCTTGAAAGAGGAACTTCAGACTTTTCTGAGGTAGTTTACAGGCATGTTGGTTCAGAGCTGCTCTATTCGACAGCCAGTCTAGATAACCTGGCATATTCTTTATTCTAGACTTTCATGGATTATTACATCTCCCAGAATGTGGTCTAAAGTAAACCTGTAGGAAAAAACATCTGTAATTTAGGGACAAGTAAGTAAGTCCACAGGTGGGAAGGAAAAGAGAAGATCCAGGCTTTATTCCAGTTAAGGCTGAGACTGTCATGTTCAAAGTGACCCTATTATTGTCTACTCTTATTTTCAAACATCCACCGTAAGATATCTCAGATCTGGCTTAAAGATCCGAGCACCACAGACTCTGCAGGCAATCAGAGCACAAGGTGCACAGAGACACTAAAAATGCCCATTCGACCAGGCTCAGGATGGGCTCTCGAGAAACATCTTAAAAGCTGCAGTCCCTTATAAAGAGCAGCAGGCTACCCGCAATGCCAAGGAAGATCCAGAGGCACGTGCAAGCCGTGACCCATCACTGTGAGCACATGTGGCCTTTGGGTCCAGCATCAGAAAAAAACTGAAATATTGACCACGGTACATGGAAGGGAGGAGCCTTTGTACAAGGCAGAGCAGAAGCTGAAGATGGTTTGGCAAGAAAACCACTGTCCCACCAGTCATAGCAGAAATGTGTCTGCAGCTTCCACGTCAGAACAGGAAACCTTTCTCCACCCGTATTTAGGCAATGCGCTCATGCAGAGCCACTAACCAGTCCAGCGTAGCTTCAATCACAGCCAGTAACATGGAGCTCTCCTTGGAGGCCAGTCCAACATCATTGATGTACCCTAAAGGACAGCATCTCCTGGAATCTCCCACAAAATGCCCCTCCCTGGCCTGTTCACATACAAGAGCAAAAGATGCTATCGCTGCTAAAAACGACAAAATTTTATATCCAACCCAAGCATAACAGACTCATCTCTGCTAATGTCCACTAGGAGAGAAGCAAAAAGCGCAGACAAAAAGACAGAGAGCTGACAAAACCAGTTTTGTTGTGCCTATCAGAGAAAGCAAAACATCCTTGCATATTCATTAAGATTTGTTCAAAAGTTCAGAAAATTCCCTCCAGTAATATAATGGGTGATAATTCAATTTATTTATGTTTTTAAGGCATGAAGACTAGCTTTAATTTCCCTCAACTGTGCCTCTATTATTATTAATCTACTTATCTTCTAAAAAGATCATCTAAACTACACTTCTACAGGGAATGTGATCTTTGGCCATGTAGGGCTTTGCAATTATCCAGTTCTGAATGAACTTGTTGTTAAAACATTTTTTAAGTCTAATGAAAACATTAGATCAATTCCTCGCAGTGACAGTTGTCATTAAATCAATAGTGTGTGCAAGTCCATTACACTGATATTTGACACGAGCTGCCGAAGGTCTGCTAACAATGAAACCATACTGAAGCGTGTCCTCTGCTAAGCATATTTCATACGAGATAAAAATCTGTTAAGTCTACAGTAACTGAAACTTTTCTTCTTTAACTAAAATAAACAGATATCTGAAATGTTGCTGTAACTCACACTAGGACCACCATGATCACACAGGTTTTGGAGCCAGTCCTTTTATCACACCTTTATCACAGCTGTGCTCTCAAATCAGTTAGAAAACCTTTTTTTTTGATTGTTTATCTGTACGGCTTATGAAGCACAGGCAGAGATTTCGTAATGAAGTTCTGCTAAGTACAGAGGACCTGATCCTCAGGTCGGACTGTTCCTCAAGTCCCTGGGAAGGGAAAGGTCTTCCCAAGGAGGAACAGCATCTGCATCGCAGTGGAGCAGCTTGCAGGGGCAAGAAACCCAACCAGATCCATTTCCCCATGGAGATGAGCAGTTTCTTTCTATATGCCGTTATATTGCAAATGGGAAAGATTATTGAAAGACCTCTGGCTCTGTGTTCTTTAAGCATTTTCCCAGTGGCCTGCAAACTCAGTTTCCACTCCTACCATGGGTGCTTCAGAAACAGCATTACCACCAATGCAATCCTGCGAGAGTGTCATGTCTGATGTACGTAATATATTATGGGATTTTTACCATAGAAATATAAAACTTGAGAAAATGGCTAGCTGATGGAAAGACTGAAGCCCAGAGAAGAGCCATTCAGCATGCCATTTCTTATGATTTATAAATCCAACAATTGTTTCGTAGTAGTATGTAACATTTGCTCACAGGCACAGGAGCTGTGAGCACACAAGTGTAAAGGGAAATAATGGTCAATGGCAGACATTGACAATTTTCTGGCTGAAAAGGCCACTTCAAACTGAAAATTCAAATAATTTATTTGAAATATGTTAAAGATTTACTATGGATTGGGCAGAGGACCAGTAAAACTCTTCATCAGACAATTTTTGGAAATTTTGGTCCTCAGAAAAGGTATTTTTTTTTCACAAACAAATGAACTAATTGATAGAAAAACAAATCACCTGAGACATTCTCTGAGACTTTGGCTTCTGTAATTCTTGCAGCAGAAAATCCCAACCAGTGCAGGACTGGAGTGAGGATCCAAGCGGAGCAGGGTCCTGCCCTGCCCTGGGCTATGGCTCCCACTAACGGCAGCAAGGGAAAGCTCGGGCACTCCCAATAGAGCAGAGAGAGAAGAAAAAACTGCAAAATGTTCTTCACCCCATTTTTCATGTTTGGTTTTCAAATGTCCAAAAATACAGTTACTAACTAGATTTTCCTGAATCATTTCCACACTCAGAATATGAGTTTAACAGAAAATAATCTGAATATTAGTCTCCTTGGATGGGTTTTATCTCACCTTCAGACATCTGCAACGTAGCCTTCTAGAGCTGCATCCTTGTTGCAGTCAGGGGAGCGAGACACAGGGTGTGATTCCCATTGATGGTCTGAGATATTTCAGACATGGGATGAATCATGATGTCGATTTCGCTGCCAACTTCTGCCTTGCCTGTATGTGGAGCTGGGGCGACCGGTTCAGACACGTGGTGGAGATTGCCCTGGCGCGACTGCAAGGAGATGCCACGCAGAAAACAAAGTCCTTTTGCTCAGCCGGCGAGGATGACAGTGGTTGAAACGAGGACATTATGTAGGACTCCCCTTCAGGAAGCCCAAATAGGGGGATCATTGCCATGGGATGGAGGTTCTCCTTTACGGTTGAGGAGATCTTCAACGTCCTTCACGTGGGGTCATTAGATTTTGGTCAAGCCTATGCTTCAATTCTGTTACAAGGAGGGGAAAGTCAAAAAATCTCAGGTGAGAACTGGCAACTGTGGAAGGAGATGGACAAATATGTTTGTTTTACATTTCGGTTCTGAGCATGACAGAGATTATAAAAACAGCCGAGTAATTTTCTGTTGGTAATGCTGCAGAGATATCTCCCCGCAATCAGACGCAGAGCCCAGGTGCAGGCTGTCCTTGGGTCCCACTTCTAAATCTCAGAGACATTTTTATAAGGCCTCTGACTCAAGGAATAAACACGAGAGGATTACAGCTAATCAGAAAATATGTCTTTATTTAACTGCAACATCAAAAATTAAGCTTGCAGTATGTTCTTAAGAGATAGAGTCTTCAATCTAATTCAAAGATTTTTTGGAAAGATTTTTTTCCTTTAATTAAATCGTGTTGATTTTATTTGACATTTGATTTCAAGAGAACTACCAGTGTTTCTCCTTCACCGTCTGTCTCTAATCCGTGTGTCACGCGTCACAGCCAAAAGGCTACCCAGCTCCTCCTGAAAGTTGCTGTATTTTAGCTTCTCTGTGGGTCACACAGATCAGCCAAGGTACAGATCAGCCACTTAAACATTTCCCACTGAAGATGTGGATTTCTATATAGTGCAGCAGAGAGCTGTCAGGCAGCACAGGATGCATTCGGCACATATATATGTGCAGGGAATGTAAACAGGCTGACACAAGGTAGGCTTTCCTCACACCGAGGAACAAGTTACGCTGGGATAAGCAACAAATATCCTGTAAATACCAGGGAAGAGGTTTCGACCATCTTGTCTGCGGTGGGGCCAGATCGGGGGCAGCCAACAGTGGGAGGTTGAAGCGAAGTAATATCGCTCCTTTTCATCAGCCTGTCCATATTGCAATGAATTTTATATTTCAGCTCCATGGATGAAGTCTCAGCCTTAGGTCTTACCCTGGGTCAGTCCTCTGGTCTGGCCTCCTGTGTGACTGCAGCAGGTACCCACGATGGTGGTACCGTGGTGGAGGTGGGAAGGGCAGAGCTTTCCCTCTTGATGGCAACGCTCCTTGCAGGACCACAGTGGTGGCCTTTGGGGACCTCCTCGTGTTCAAAAACCACACGCATAACTGCAGAGCCCAAGAAGTAACTTGCAGAGATACTCCATATGTTAAAACAGAGTGTAAGTTCTTTGGAGATGGGATCCGATGTACCAAACCATAAAAGAGCTAAAAAAAGGATGCTGTGCTCTACAGAAGTAATTACACAAATATATTAAGGTTGTAAATCAGGATCTCAGAAGTCAGAAAATGCCTGCCTTACTGTCGGCTGGCAAAGAACTGTGTCCACTGAATTCCCCTCTCATTTGTTGCTGAAACTGGAAGCTGCCCAGTGAATGAGGCAGGAAATTCGAGGCGGAGGAAGGAGACATGGTGAAGGCAGCTGAATGGTGTCCTGGGGAACTGGCTGCTATCTCTGTCCCTGCTGAAGAGTTTCTCTGAGATACTGCCAAGTCATCCAAACCATACATCGAAAGCTTTGTCTCGGTAATTGTGTGGGGTTTTGTTTTTTGAATGCATAAATTAATGCCCCAAGTTCTGATTCACAAAACTGCTGAGCACTCGTTGCTGTGAAAGAAAACAAGGGCACTGTCCTTCCAGCGCATAAAGTGCTAGAGAACGTGAAGCGTTCAGAAAAATCAGGTCATTAGGCATGCAAATTGGGTCATCAAAAATAGTGGATCTTTTTGACATTAATCTCTCTAGACTTCTTCCTGGGAAAACAGGGAGATCCCATACCCTACAGGAGAGTTGTGAACTAAATTAATTTAATGTTTGTTTCCCCACCAGCTCCCACTCCATCTGATGCTGATGCTATTTGCATGTCAGGCGGGCTGTTTCCATCTCTTCCTCGCTTGCTGCAACCACCGAGGACACGGTCGAGGCAGGGATCGCTGCCGTACCAGTAAGGAGCATCCCCAGCCCTGGGCAGACATGGAACGGGAGCCCTGCCCTGGTCCCTACAGCTACACCAGGCACCTCTGGTGCTGATGGGTCCATCTGGGCTGCTGAGAACTATGAATTCCAGGTCTCAAATTCTCAAATTTGGTCATATTTGAGCATTGTTTCACATGTCCAGAGTATAGCGAAAGCCAGCATGACCTGCCCAATGCCCAGCTTTAGGGCAGTGCTCCAATATGTAGAGCTTCCCCACAGCGAAAGCAACTTCTGAACGTGCTTGTTCCTCAAGGTGTTTCTGCTCCCCTTCCATTTAGACAAGCCCAAGTCTATTATCCCTAAAGTAAAACACTAAAACTCCTACTGCAGATGTTTAAAGCAAGCATTTCTCAGAACAAAGAGCTTATTCAGCTTGAAAAGACTTACTACCTATGGAGAAGTACTAATGCCTCAGCTCCTCGCATCTGGGGGCCGTCTCAGTCACTGCTCAGCCTGCCGCCTCAAATCCTGCTGCCTCCGCTGGCAGGGAGGGTGGGACCCCTCAAAACTGCTGTGCCTCCATCACCCACGGCTTCGTCAAGGGATTCGGGGAGAGAGGTATGGCTCCGTCTGAAGCCACGGCGTTCATCAGGGAGGACTTATTTCAATATGTTGTTGAAACTATCTGATGTCAGGTTATACGTCTCAGGGGGATGTGCGTTTCGTGTAGTTTGTTATGCCATCTGTTAAGAAACGCAGCCACTCGTCTCTCCACTACACGACCACAGATGGGGAGTCTTTCCCCCCGTGTGCATTACTGTCAGTATATGACAAAGCCTTCTTAGCTGGAGCCAGGTGGAATCACCACCACGACGAGCACGCCTGGGAAGAAGGGTGCTGCACGGGTCTTCCCAAGCACCTTGGCTCATGGCGTACAGGCGAGCTTAACGAACAAAGCCAGCCTACGCCGGAGAGGTCTGGTCCCCAAAATCCCTCTGGCTTGCAGGGCAATGAGCGATGACTCCAGCAGTGGAGCTCCAGGAGGAGGTCGCGTGGCTTCGTGCAACACGGCAGCCCCGGTTGCAGCTTTGACCCTCCTGTTGGCTGGCTGTGGATGGTGCTTGCCCCCAGTCACCATCTGCCAACAGCACCGTGAATCTCAGATGCAGAAAAAAAATCCAAAGACCTCAACTGCTGCCTCTGTGGAGACGCCGCAGCTCTCAAGGGAGGCTTGGTGTGCGCTTAACTAAACACCGCGTCTCCAGCGCTCCAGACTGCGAAGGAAACCATGCTCTGCTGCCTGACTGACCGAGTCTTGCAGGGGAAAAAGCAAACACGAAGCAAGCAGCAAGTCCCCCAACGGCTATAAGCAGCTATTGACTTAAGCATCAATAACGGTCCTTTTTTTTTCAGGGGTGATTATCGCACCTTTTAATATTGAGCTGACACTTTTCCAGAGTGACTGGGTCTGTTCCTGAGCCTGTGGGTTGGAAGTTTTAAAGGGAGGTTTTATAGAAAGGGGACTGTAACTGGAAGTTTTACTGAAAACTGGAAGTTTTACAGAAAGGGGATTTCATTGGGAATGGAAGTTTTAGAGAAAGGGGGCTGCAAAGCCAGCCTCCACTCACTGGTCTCTTTGGGGCAGGTATTTCACCCAAGCAGAACAGGAGCTGGTATCAGATTCATTTTCACTGGAAAGCAAACGGTCGCCCTGCTCTCGCAGCACTGCTCCCGTCTCACGGGCGGCAGCACTCGGCAGCGTTCCCCAGCGCAAGCAGTGCTGCTGTCCTCCGGGAAGGCCCACGTCAGCAGCAGGAGCAGCAAAGCAGCTCCCTGGGGGTGAGGAAGCACTTCTGAGGATGGGGGCCATGCCAGAAAGTCTGTCTGAAAACTGAACCAAAAAAATATAAATTCTTCCACCAGTGTTAGAAAGATCTTCCCCCGCTTCCCCGCACAGCCCCGCTCCCATCTGTGGGTGGTGCTCAGCCCTTCTGCAAATCTGCTTTCAAAGCTCAGACCTGGGATGCTGCCTTGGAAGGCAGCATTTTGGGACACTAACAGATGTTTGTGCCCCATTGCTTCTTATAAAAGCCTGACTGGCCTCAGAGAACACAGACCCCCACTGAGACCCTCACCTCTGCAAAGCTCTGCAGGCTCCTGCTCCCTGTGCCCACTCTGGCCAGGCTCCATGGACCAGTAGAGGAAGGTGAGGTGGCCTCAGCTCCAGGGGTGAGGTGGCCCCAGCTCCAGGGGAACCAAGCAGCAGCCCCAGAAACCACTGGGGACAGTGGGGGACCTGGAGGTACCACCGAGTGGTTCTGAGGCACCAAATGACCAACACTTGCTCATCCTAGATTTTTATAACCAAATGCAACTTCTGATTGATGTCCGGTTCATGCAGCAAGAAGGCAGATGCTCTACGCAAAGATTTCACTGGTGCTCTGTGTGGACTTCAGGCTCCTTCCTCCTGTCTCATACCGCAGGATTGGGGCTTAATTTACCAAGTGATGTAAGCAAATAAAAAAGTTAAAGCACTTTAGTATAGTACTGTGACTAATAGAAAGGATATCTTAATTCACAGGTATCTTCTCTACTTCTGCCATAATTTAGTTCTGCCATAATTTAAGTTTGCACATGCGCATGGAAAAAACCCCAACATCTCATAAAACAATTTTCAAATAAACAGATATCTTACATTATGCAGGCTCTGCCTGCCGTGAACTCTCAGCAGGGACTGCCTCTGTGCATTTATTTTGAGTGCCCACATATTGCACCTGCATCTCTGATGGCACGGCAAGGAGACAGCTGGCAGGATCCCCTGGCTTGGGGATGCTTCAGCCATGGACCGAGTTCGTCAGCACTTATGTGGAGCCCCACGTATCTGCAATTTTCCTCCATGTCTCTTACAACTGGGAGGCTGCCAGTGCTACATCTGCCTCTACAAGTTACGAGTCCTGTAACAAATATTTGGACTCAAAAAAATAGGGCCCCAGGAGAGAAAGGATTAGGCACAACCCTTAAAAAAAAAGAAGTCTTTGTGTTTTAATATCCGCATTCATATCTCAGCCTCTGTCAAGCTTTTCACACAGTGCTTTGGGTGGGGGGCAGCCAAAAGTCGTGGCACCTTGGAGGGAGCTGCCGGTTGAGGGAGCACGTCCTTCGACGCCAGAAAGGGCAGCAACAACACAGACCTTCGAGAGTAGAAACACTTGCTCCGTTCCGCACCTGTATAATTCCCCAGATGGACACCCACTAGGGCTGCCAGATTTAAAATCTGAAAATACGAGACACAGCAGCCGCAGCAGCTGGAGGAAGCTGTGAGGAACTATTTTTCCATCATGTCACTGCAAAAAAAAAAAATTGGAAATGGAAGAGAAGATGGACTAGAAATAGAAAAAAAAAATAGAAGAGTAAAAACTGTGGGGAGGCCAGAATGGAAAGGAGAGAAATAGAACGAAGAGAAAGATTAGAAGGAAAAAACACTCGCTTGCAATCCTGAAAATGAGTAAATTTGGAGAGAAATAACAATTCTGCTCTTACAGAAAATTGCAAGAAAACCCAAACAAAAAACTCTGAATGGGCAAAAATGCTGGCCCACATAAAAACTCAGGATCTCCTCAATTTTTTAGGCAAATGACCAGCAACATGGCAACTTTTGTGCATCGATCCTTAGGAAACAGCACTCCTCCCGACTCCTGTCAAGAAGGACAAGGGATTAGCTCCGGCACCGAGGAGTTGACATAGTTAAACACTGCTGCTGGCAGATACAATCCAGTTTATGACTGAGGTTGTAAAAACACGCATGAAAGCAAATTTGTAAGAAAGATACTCTAATGAAGATGTATAGAAGGGCTGTAATGCCATGTAGCCTCTTGATAGCTAAGGCCCTGATCCTGCAAATTAAGCTAAGCGGCGAAGTTAATCAGATGCATAAGCATTTGCAACATCAGTGGGGCTTTTTTTCTTCCCCAAATGAGCTAAATTCAAAAAGCCTTGGTTTAAATTACACGAAGATATTAGCAACGTCGGTCCTTTATTAGAAGCAGTTTATTCAGGCAGGGTGTACAGTACAGAGCAACATGCCTGGCATGGTTAGTGATGCGTGAATCTGAAGGGGAAGAAATCCCTTTGCATTCCCTTCACAGCCAAGCCGCACAACAATTCAGGCTGCTGCCTCAGCAGCCAAACAGGCAATTTTCCAAGCCTAAAAGTCAGCAACAAACCCAAGTGTTAAGGCAGCTTTGTTCTCCCTTAAAGCTGACCACATACCCTTGGAAAGCTCCCTCAGATCATTCTTTTTCCTCCCCATCTTCTCTCTGACAGCCTCTTTCACTAGGACAGTACAACCATGATGCTGCGTTTCCCAGCCCTCTGCTCCAAAGCAAAGGGTAAAAACTTCACGCAGCCTCACAGGGTCAACAGCAAAACCTTTGGCTCGAGGCAAAGCTATAAACATCCTGGTGAGGATGATGGACTTTATTCAAAATTAGAGCAATGCACTTGAGGGAAGAGGAGAAGAAAAAAATCCAGACTCTCCAACAGCTCATGTTCTATCTCAGAGGTAAGTTTAAAGCTGTGGCAAACATGTGTTAGCAGCAGGCATGGCGGGGTAACCCTCAGGAGCCGTCCTGCGCTCGTCTTCATGGCAGGGGGTGAAATACTAACTCAAAGCAGCAAATCCTGCTTACAATTTGCACACCTCAAAGACGTCACCAAAATCATCTCTTTTGTAGGATGCAGTTCAATGAGAAAGAAAAACTGTCAAAAGCTGAACAGCCAAAGGAGAGTGAGAAGCTGCCTCTGTGAGCAGAGGATCTCCGTGATGGTAATATAATGCAATCAAGGTTGAGAGGGCAGGGGAGCTTGTTGTCCTCTCAGCACACCCATCAGCACCCCGGTAAGATTCTTCACGTTGATCAGTTGAACACAGTTTGTCATAACAAAGCACCCGAGCAGCATCCATCAGGTACGCTCGTGAGATATCGGCGTGTGGGTGATCAGGGACTACCTGCTCCACAGTGAAATGTAGGTGATGTGGGGATGGGATGTTTAAGCTACACTGTAACATACAGCAATGCTGTATAAAGGGGAAAATTGTGTAAAACCTTTTAGAAATAAATTACTTTATTCAGGAAGAAATACAACACCGAGGGGAAAGAGGAATACAAAAAGAAAGAGCAAACAAACAGATCTTGCTTTTCTCCATCATTTTTAAAGAGGTTTAAGTGAAAATTTCTAAACATATTTTTCAGTTAATTTCCAATTTTTCTCAGTGTACATCCTCTTAATTTTCTACTGTCTCTGATAAAATTCATTTCTCATTCAAGCATTCCAGCAACCTCCTTGACTAGTATTGCCTATTTAACAAATATTTCCATCCCACACCATGGCTGTACTTAGCTCTTTCGTAGCCAGTCTGTGCTGAACAAGTCACAAGGCATTTAGAAACCAAGAATATCTACAAATATTTCACTGTGCTTGACCTGAAATTTCAGGGAACCTCCCCCAAATTTAATGGTCACTTGTGGTTGTTCATGACTGCACTTTTGCAGCAGGAGCAAAGGATCTAACTTTGTCTTTGAACCTTGGTCTCATATCAAGTGAAAAGGAGGATGGCAATGACAAGAGTGAAAGAGTATTACGTGCCAAGGTACCATTTCTAGTCCCCTAGCCACAAATGTCTAGAAAATATTTTGAGTACATATAAATGTTCTTGCTCCCTTTTTCGGTCTTGGTTCTACATACTTCTTTCTGGTCATTCTTGGAGATAAATACTGTGCCAGATGGACTTTTGTTCTGACCTGGTACACAACTTCTTACATGGCTGTAGGATCAAGATCTAGCTTTTCTAAATTTCCCAGGTTTGGAAGTGTTTCAAAGGGAAAAACAGAAAAGAAAAAGAAATGCTATCAATCTAGTAACATTTTTAAATGTTGTTTTTTTTTTTTTACCATTCTTTCTGCACCATTTGTAATAAACAGACAAGTATTAAATAGCTACAGAGGGGCACGAGGAAAAGCAGATGGAAAAGGGAAAAGAAAAATTCCTAATATCTCTTATTATTTCCCACAAGGCAAAAAGAGATAAAGCGAATATTAAAATTATCTTAAGAAGCAAAAATAAATGTTAAGAATGATTAGAAAAACAAAATGCTGTTTAATTTCAAATCTGTAAGAGAAAATCTACTTTTTTTTTTCCACTTCATTAAAAATGAATTCAAATAATTAAATTAATTCATGAGGTAACCTCTTCATTTCAGTCTAACTCCTCCACATCAGAGTGCCGGATGAAGGGGACATGGAGGGAAAAGAAGAGGTGGCTTCCTGGAGTGCTTTGTGCTGAGGCTATTTTGGGTTGCATAGCAGCTGGTGGGCAACTGTGGGCAGCATCTATAAGCTATAGCAACGCTTGGGGTGATGGCTGGCAGCTGTGCCAGCCCTTGGATCAGTCCTGAGGCCCAGAAACGCAAAGACATCACAAAGCCGTCTTCCTCCCTTGTCTTGCTTTGAGCCGCCTGGGAGGAACAAGTCAAAACCTGGCGCTGACATTCTTCTTGATCTCTATCATCGGCAAGAGCCTCCACACCCACAACTCACAGAGACATCCACCCTATATGCATTTGCAGAATTGGTCCAATGTGTTTCAGATATCACTCTTTTCTTACAGTCAGAATGATAACAAACTAGATATACGTCAGCTCTTTGGAATAACGACTGGAACAAGATCAAATTGGTAGGCAGGATTTTTAGTCCAACAAAGTCTGGCTTTCAAGCCAGAAACGTTTCGTAACAGTGCTCCCTTAGCTTGCTGCAGGAGATCCCTTTTGCTAAACTCAGGCACTAACCAGCACTGCTAACTTGTTCTGTTCATGGGGTACCTGGAATGGTCCGAAAGCACTTTCTGAAATAATCTGTTTTACACAACTCTACAGCTGCTGTGTAAACTTAAGGACTGAACATGAGCTAGTACTTGTGCAATCACTAAGACATTTGCTCTTGAGTTGATTCACATTGACAATGGAAGCGAAGCAGGTTCTGGGAGGTACAATGCAAGGTCAGCGCTGTCGGTACCGGAGCAGGCAGCATTGGTTCCTGACTGCAAGTAAATGTGCGTTTTGGCATAGCTCCTGCTGGAAAGAGAGGAATGGGACTGTTAATCCCTGGCTTCTGAATAACGAAACACAAAATGCTTGTCAAGAAAAAAAAAACAACAAAATTAATCTTTTCTCTAAGTGGTTGCCAAACCTGACATAGACAAAACATCAAGCAGGCGAAAGATGCTGCTGTTCTCCCTGCAAATCTCTAACTGCAGAGAGCACTCGGCCACGGCTCTCCCCCAGATTAGCGAGAAGGTCAGCGGCTCCCATCAAAGAGCAGCCTTCGCTCCGCAGCCGCAGCCTGACACCTGTCAGCTTCATCAGCTGGAACTGAAACCTTTCCCAAACCCTCCGGCTCTGCCTGGGAGCAGGCAGCCCAACCTGAGCTCAGCCTGGACTCATTCAGAGCTTGATGCTGATCAATAAGTGTCCTCCTTCCCATTGGCATCTGCAATCTGGTGCCCACGTTGGAGAGAAATAGTACTTGCCAGCATGTCACGGGTCTGCTTCAAGGGCTCTCTGCTACTGACACTACCCCAGGAGGTGACACCAGGGACCTAAATGAAGAACCAAGGAGCCTCAGCAGCAGTCTCCTGCCTTGCCTGCATGAAGCTCCAGCCAGGTAGCACCAGTGCGAGGCTGGAATTGGAGTTACCATGGCAAAGCACCCGGCATGAAATGACCTCATTGGAGACTTCCTCCTTACAGGATTTTTGGGGGATGTGGTAAAGCTGTTTGTAATGCTAATTTTCTTGCAGGACTGCAGTGCTGTGCTTATGTCAGATGCTGAGCATCGCTGGTTGCAGGAGTGGTCCCCTCCCGCTCAGAGATTGGGAATCCTGCTTTATGTCATCAATAAAAACAGGATTTCACTAATCCCCAGTTGGTTGCATCACAGGAGTAACTCTCACACACACACACACAGAGCAGTGTCTGCTCCAGACAGATCCAGAGCGAGGACTTCAGGGCTGTAAGGAGGTTTGGGTTGCACCTTGCAATGGCTTCAGCATTGATGGCTGAAATCAGCTCTGTGCTTCAAGTCTTATAAATTCTCTCATACTAAGCAGCACATCTTCATCCCATGGCAGAGGTGAACACTGCTTCTTCCAAAATAACCTTAAAAGCAACCCAAATGGTTGGACGTGGCTGGTCTGCTAGGACAGCAGTTTTGCAAAGTGTTGTATGTGTGTGTCATACAATTTATTTGATAAAATAAAGCTTAATCTAGCAAGGTGGATTCGGTTGGGAAAACTATGCATTTTGGTGTCTAGAAAATCTTGAGTTCATGCAACGAGGTTGAGACTTCTGTTACCTTTGGGGTTCACACTGTCCTATTCATTTCAATCCACACAGCAGATACTTAAAGCACCCTCAGAATACCTGCAAACATGACCATGCTGTGCCTAGGACACCTCCAAGTTTTCCCACAAATCCTTGTAGTATCCACTCTGAGGCACTTTTACCACTTGCTCCTCCCTCAGCTCATCCACATCACTCTCCAGACCTGCTGCTTTGCTCATGCCCTTACATCCCCCTGGGGTTACCTTGCCTAGCAGCACGTTGCAGAGCTGCAGCTCATCAGGGTGAAGGATAGAGCAAGAGGCTCCTGACAGCTCCACATGCTGTTTGCACGGTTGTCTTTGCAAAGGAAGCCAGTTGCCATATTTCTCAGCACTATGAGGTGTGCTAGCAAGCCACTCTTCAGGACTCCAAGAGCATATTTCAACAGGGCATGGCTCAAATCTCAAGTACACATTGGTAAGACATTCTTCCCCTTTTGGCACCAGGGGAATGCTGATTTCAGACTGTAAGATGCCTTCCCTGTCATCCAATTTTAGATGTCAGTTTGGTACAAAATGGAAGAGCCCTACTGGCTCAGAATACTTCCAGATGTTCCACACAATGAAGCACAAGGAGATTGCTGGATAAATCTGGTGTGCATTTTGTCACAGATGCTAGTGTTAGGTAGCTCTAATGGCTTGTTCCCTGAGTGTTTCAACTTTAATATCTAGGAGACTATTCAGCATTGGTGAGGCCACTCCTGGAGAGATGTGTCCAGTTCTGGGCTCTCCAGTACAAGAGAGACATGGACATACTGGAAAGAGTGCAATGAAGGGCCATGAAGATGATGGAGTGGAGCATCTCTCCTACAAGGAAAGGCTGAGAGAGCTGGGATTGCTTAGCCTGGAGGAGAGAAGGCTCAGGGTGGGTCTTATCAATGTATATCACCTGCAGAGAGGGTGCAAAGAGGACAGAGCCAGGTTCTTTTCAGTGGTGCCCAGTGACAGGACCAGAAGCAATGGGCACAAACTGAAACTACAGGAGGTTCTGTCATCATCAGGAAACACTTTTTTTACTGTGAGGGTAGCTGAGCACTGGAGCAAGTTGCCCAGGGAGGTTGTGAAGTCTCCACCCTTGGAGTTATTCAAAAGCTGTCTGGACACGGTCCAGGATAACTGGCTCTGGGCGGCCCTGCTTGAGCAGGGGAATGGGACCAAATGACCTCTCCGGAGGTCTCTGCCAACCTCAACCATTCTGTGATTGTGAGGCTGCTGCCCACAAATCTATTGCCAGTCTGTGAATTACATCACATTCTTCACTTCTTATAATCCGGTGTAAGCAACTTTGCCTCTTCAAGCCCTTACTCCTTTTCCCATCTTCTCTGTTTTATCTTTTAGACTGTCATTTTGTTGGGACAGGAACTACCTTACCCAGAGCTTGTGAGGTACCTTATGCAACAGGATGATGCTCTCACTAAAGTCTTTTGATTGACACAGAAATGTTAAAAACCACAAAGATAAAATGGAAATCTAATGTTAAGTACTGAGTGCTTAATTTTTCCCCTACTTTTGAAGTAAAACTGAAGACTTCACTCCATCCACCCCACCTTGGCTTCCCGTCAAAGTCAAGTCAAAGGATGTTCCCACAGTGGCGATTCTGAAACCAGACCACATGAACAGCCACTGAGCAAACAGCCATGCAGCCAGCTCTGCTCTTGTCCCTGGGACTGCCCTGGGGTGCGGAGCATGGGTGCTTGTCCCTCTAGATCCCAGCTGGCACCGCTTTCCCTGGATGGCAAGGCATGAAGTCAGCATGCTGGACAGCCAGTGCTGCACAGCACAGTCTCCATACAACCTTCATATGGACATCTCAAGTCCTCCGGTGTCTCTTAACTCATTCACTTTTCTTGTTTAAGCAGATGAGAAAATGGTGGGTCTTGTTTTTTTTTCTAACAGGTAAAAATCAAGCTTGTTCCATATTGAACATAAAGAATTTTTAACTGTCTTGCAGCTATTGAAAAGAATTTTCAGGTATTTTGCTGTTTGAGGTTGAAAAATGTTCTTCTCTTGAAATATGTTGTCTAAGCTTAATTCTTTGTCTAGCTAAATCAGTAAACTGATGTGTGACCCAAACATAATGACTGCATTTTTAAATCAGTAAAAACTTCAAAGGAGCATGTTCATTGCAGACTACAAAACCGTCCTAGAATATTCACTGACATACTCTACATCAGGAAACATATACATATTCATTAGCGGTTTTTCTTTATCTACAAAACACTACAGTTCTGAAAGAGCAAATCAAACAGAAGTGTAAAAAACCTTTGTATTCAGCTAAGACCCTTCCACAGCTTCTCAGGCAATGATTAGTGTTATTGCAGTTGTACTGAGTAGACAGGACTATTAATTAAGACATATTGGTTTGCTCTGGTGCGCTCTATCCTGAGCAGAAGATCCTTTTGTACAAAAGTCTTCTCCACATACCATTTCTCATGTTTTCTAAAATTAAAGCTCTCTCAAAGTCTTCGTGTTTTCAAATTTCTCAGGGCTATATTCACTGAAAACTGTGGCAAAATTCCTATCAACTACAATCTTAACAGACTCAATCTAGAAACACATTTGTTACAGATTTAAAAGTATCTTGCTGTCCCCTCAATAGATAACCACATAATTTATTTTATGGGCCTTCAAGTCTGGGAACAACTGCCAGCAGTCTGTGTTCTGTGAAACAACGACCTTCAGGAGACTCGTGTTTGATATGCCACAGAAATGAAATCTAATCTCCTAAAGAGAGGAACAATGAGTCAACAGTCCTGTATAAGGCTGAGATTTAGGGAGGGAATTCAATTTTGCCATAATGTCAAACTTCTTGTGTGATCTCGGACAACACTCTTGTGAAGGTCTACACGGCACTGTCTGGGAAGCAGTCTGACTGTCATGAATTGGTGTATCTGGAGCCTCATGCTGTTGTGGCTGGCCTATTTACGGGTCTTCAGCCAGGTCCAAATGAGTTCATGCCGGTATCTTTACACTGATCTGCACTGTAACCTAGAGGGTACAATGTCATAAACCTGAGAAGACCAGAAAATTAGCCAACATTGAGTCCTGTGACACTAGACTTCTAGCAATAACTGAGGTAGCTCAAATATCTCTATAGATCTTTAGTCCTCCTGTATCATTTTATTCTTAATTTTAAAATGGGGATGATAGTGCTGACTGGTAAGGTGAGTCTGGGCACCCTGTTTTGAGGGTAACAGTTCAGTGAGCTGGGCCACTCATCCCCAGGGCCAGAGGGTGATCTCTGATGTCTTCTCTTTACTGATACAGGTGTAGCCACTCTCTTCATTCCAGGACTCGTTTGCTTTCTAAATAATGATCCTATGGCAAATAGTTTGAAGTGAGATTGTTCTGACTGAATAAATGGCCTGTGAATGTATCAAGATCTCAACACTTCCTGACAGCATTGATGCCTAACAGAAGGAAATCTCTATTTTCCCTAAACCGAAACTGCAATGAAATATAAGCAAATTTGATCCAGACTCCAATGAAAGGCAGTAAACAAGATAGATCTTCTGTTTCTTGAGCTACTTTTTCCAGTAGCTGCTCAAAGTATAACTGCATACTGATTCTTAATCTTCTTCAAGCTTTGACCAAAGTGACACTCTTATGAGGTCTTTTGTGTTTCATTACACCTGGAGACTCTTAGTGAGAATGGGATCTGCCTTTTCCTAGCTTTTGTGACTGTCCCTACCTCAAAGACCTCACAAAGTAAATGTACAAAGCAAGACAACCAATATCTTTAAAAACCAGTCCTGAGGATCATAAAGGAACAGAGGAGCAATTCCGAGAAGTGAAACGGCCACTGTCACAGCATGCCAACTCCACATAAACCAAGTCGCGTGTTTTATGTCTTAAAGTAAGCACAGCCACTTCAGCACTGCGTAAAGGTGTTCTTCTGAGATAAGCACAGGTCACAGCAACTCTTCTTCTACCCATCACACACTCAACGCACAGTCCTCGGCACATTTAAGGCTGCAGACTGCATTAGCACAAACTTCTTCCTGCAACTGCTTATTAAAATCGGTCCTTCTTAAAAAGTATTCCATCTGGAAATTTCACAGATATTTTGTCTGAAAAATGTGCATCGAATGCTTTTTGGAGGTTTGTTTTTTTTTTTCATTCTTCCCTCAAAGTCAAGAAGAACATTTTGGTCTCAATGACAAATACAAAAGCGTTTAATTGATATTTTTATATTTTCTCTGTCAAGTAGATGTTACTGGATTCAGCCCAAATCCCTATGTCCAGCAAAGCCTGAATTATCATCAACAACCTGACATGACTATCTATGGTTTGAGTTCTGTTGTGCTTAGCTGGAACTGTGTCTTCTTCTTTTTACAGTTTCTATAGTTCTTTACCTTTTTTATTTTTCAACTCTCCTTACTCCACAAGCCTTGTAAGCATCTTTTCCTTTGTTTAGGTTCTCCCCAAGAGACTCCTCATACCCTGTAGTGGGAGGACATACAGAAAACTGTTACACTTTCAGCTCCTCTGAATCTGATTCTCAGCCCGGAAGTTCCCTCTGCCATACAGGTCACCTCTGAAGAAAGGAAAGCTTGAGCCTGGATGGATGCTGTAAAATACTCCACGGAAAATCCTACAACTACTCCAATTAAGAGGGGTAGTCTTCATATACCATCTAGCAGATGGAGTAAGACTTGATCTTTGGCTTTACTGAAAGGCTCTTTGCAAACATTAGGGGCTTGTCTGTGCTGAGGTAAAGTAAAACTCTTCTACTTCAGTGGATTTAGGATCAAGATGTAAAAGCAAAGAGATATCCATAGTGATGTGGAGCCTAATTCAGAGCCTCCTACAGTGAACAGCCCGTTGGTTTCTGTGGGACTTCTCTGGGTGTTATGTTGTATGGCTGGTGCTAAAGATTTGCACATGAAAAAAATCATTGCTTTGAAATAATGAAAGCATTTAAAATCCCTTTGGATAATAATATCACAAAGAGTTCACAACATACACATGGAGAAGGATGGGAAGGAAATTGAAGCAGAGAAAGGTGTTGTGTAATGAAGAAGGTCCCAGAAAAAGTCGGTAGCAAGACTCAGAACAGAAACCAGGTGTTCTGGGTAAACTCAAGCACCAGCCAGACACCTTTGCCAGTAAGGAAACTCCTAGAAATTTTGGCAGGCACCTGCTATGGTGTCAAACGATCTCCTCCTCAGAACACAGCACCAACATATGGCTGTGACATGTGCAATGTCATGGCATTGTATCAGCAATACCTGGCAAAGTCCTTTGAAAAATCCACCTGCATTAGATGGCACATTCAGGTGCACACAACCTCAAAAGCAATAATAACAAAAGTAACAGCTGTGGAGTCAGCCCTTACGGACTGGCCATTCCGCGCAGAACTGTTTTACCTACAGCCAGTGCTTTTTCTTCAATTCTTTTTTAAAGACTAAAGGACTTTTCCCTCATTATTTTCTCATATTATACAAGGCATTCTAACAGCCGCTGGCAGCTTAATACCATGTTAACAATACATAATTTAGTAAATATGTGCCCATATTGACACTGAAAGAAAACCTGAGATTGCACCACCATACTGTGTGTTTTTATTATACTGTAAGTACAGTCTCAAACATAATAGGATTTATTCATAGCATATTTACTCCGCTGAAGTGAGCATAAATATGTAAATGTCTAAGGCTTAGACTGGGAATTGCCTACTGCTGCTTTCAAGTCATGCAGCGCTCTCCGCACTCTAAATGTAGGCTGACAGCAGCAACGGCAGAACTGTACTTCCAAGGAAAGTATTACAGAAGGATCAAGCTTGCATATCATTACCTTACCCCTGACTTCTAATACAGAATGACAGTGGACACACAGTTGTAGTTTTCACACTACTTTAATGGAACAACTACACAGAGAGAGAGAGACCAAACATTGCTGACTGGGGCAGCCTCACCAGAGTGTGATTTGAAGGAAGAAAAATCCCTTTTTATAAGATACCATTCAGATGTATGAAGCAAAATAATTTTGTGTTGAAATACATGTAAGCGAAGGGGGTTGATTTTGTTCCCTAGTCATCAGGGAAGAAGAGGACAGCAGAGTGCCTGCTAGCAGCACTCAGATAAAATCCTGTTCTGAGTGAAATAATAAGCACGAAGCATGTGGTGGGAAAGTTATTCTGCTGAAGCCACTGGATGAAGCTCTGTTGGCTTCTCTGGAGTATCAGCCGTCAGAGACCTGTTTCAAAGGCTTGCAGGCATGAGAGGCTACACCGAGGTGAGGCAACTCTATATGGGGTATATTAAGGTGAAGGACTGTGCTTATAGCTTTCTCTGAGGCAGAAAGCTCAATCAGTTTTCAAAGTTGCAAATAAATAAGTAAAAAGACACAGCAGAAAAATTGCTCACGAGGCAATTACCGAAGGGTAGTTGGAGCAAGAGAGAATAATCCCAGCTTCGCAGCTGGGATTTCAGGTCTAAGCAAATATCTGAGTAATCGTCTTTAGCTGTGTACACATTTTAATTCATACCTTTCCACTCACTTATTGCTTCCTTGCCAGATACTTTTTAAAAAAGTGAATCAATTGCCCATAAAAGGTGTCAGATTGTCAACAATGGCGATGAAATCCCCTGGTTACCGAACAAACAGGCTCAGAGCAGCACTACAAACTTCCGCTCACCACCGAGGCAATTTGCCTCTCGTGTAACCTGAAGGGTATCTCTCATTATAATTGCTACTCGGTCCTGGCTTGAATTGCTCCAAGCACTTCTAATACAATCTGATCCCTTCAGACCCCGCTTTACTGCCCCTGTTCAAGCATGAAGAATTCAAGCTGGAACAGGTGCAGAGCAGGATGATTAATACAATCGGGGGAACAGGGAGTCTTTCACAAGCAGAGCTGCCAACGCTATCAATTTATGTAGTAGACAACTGCTTTGGGCAGTAAACTACTGGATTTCCAGTATGTGGCAACTTAGGTTCTTGGATGCCTGGAAATTCAGGAGAATTTCACGGAGCCCACACAAAGCAACTTGAGGTGGAACGAACGGCAAGTTTGATACGTCCCTGGTCCCTGAAGCGATACAGAGTGAATTTGTGGTTGTCACTTCTGGACCTGCAAGGGTAGAATGGTCCAAGGGGGGCTCGGTTTACGCAGTGTAGTAAAGGCTGACTGCTGTCTGGGCATACCTTGGGATGGGAAGGAAAAACGCTGGCAAGGAAGAAATGTCACTTATGCCAAAAGACAATGTCAGCACATAAGAACAAACAAGTATGGACTGGCCAGGGATACAGTCACACGTAAACTGGAAGATCTCAGGTAACTACTAGTATAAGGATGTTGCACAACAGCCTTCCTCAAAGGGAGGGGGAGGCAACAGCCTCGCTACTTCTAAAAGAAGCTTGAACCTTTATGAAAGGATTCTATTAAAAAAGTGTCTGTAACTTCAGGGAGCATATCTGCTAAGTTCAAAGAAGCTGTTCTGTTTGCAACCACACAGTAGCCCTTCTGTGCCTTTCTCACAAAAAACATATGAACTTCCCTCCTTTCTCTGGAATCTCCTCTATGGTGTTCTCCACTGAGCATTAGCAGCAGTATTATTTTGTGTTTTCCAGTGTGTTCATCTTATTTTAAGTGTCAGTTCTTTGTATTACCCTTAATGTCTTTGTATGTTTTCTGCTTGTATGCCTATGGATCACACGGGTAAAGGACTAGAGCTTTTGGCATCATTTAGCTTAGCTGACAACACAATCATTAAAAGAACTGTCTTGAAATTATCTGTATCCCCCACTTTCTTCTATTGTGGAATCCCAATTTTTTCTAAACTTTACAACATAATCACAATTGTAGCCCTCTGAGATCAGCAGTGAATGAATCTCTTTGATGGCCATGGCATCATGGAGTCACTCCTGTAGATCAGAGGCTGAATTTCCACTTGAGCTGCAAGCTGGTTCATTGTGAATAAAAACTACATAAATCCTATTAATTTCACTCAGTGAAGGCCACTGGTAACATTCTTCCCTGTTACAACCTCCCTTATAAAAGTCCATCTGAATCTTTAATACTAAGCCATGAAGAAAAGACAACAACCTAGAATTTAAAAAATAAGGTCCTTTCAATTAACGATTTAAAAGCAGTGGAAGGCACCTTATGTACCTTTTTCTTATCTTTCAGATAAAGACCTCTTGGGTAAGCTTGGTAAATCCTTATCTGCTAGATAAAGGACCACTATGATGGGCCTTATCGCTTAATTAAATCCTAGTACTATGTACAATGAAGTCAATAATTTGTTATACAAGATAGCACTTCAAACTGTGGCTGCATTGGATAATGCATCTCTATTGGTTCCCCGTACCACAGCACGCTGTAACGGGTCATGTCCCATAACGTGCTCCTGCGCTGCAAGGATCTCATTATAGAAAAGGTGCCCAGCTTAACGTGGACGGGCTGTGACAAATAAATCTGTTGGATCGACCAGATAAACTAAGGTCCCTGGATGAAACTGATTTGATATGTAGGGTCTAATTCTGTCAGTCTTCCTTGTAAGGAAATTAGTTGAATGTGAAAGATTTGTGCATTTTGGCCCAAATATAATACTGATGCTGTTGATCAGTGTAACAGAAAAATAGTACAACCAAAGTTAATGTTAGAAGATGCTGCGAAACCCATGGAACAAATGCAGCTACTGAAAAAAACCCCACATGATAAGGTCTAAATCCTGACCATCCTTTTACTCATTAAGGTTCATGTCACTCGATGCATTTACCTCCACACGTTATCAGGGCGAAAAAAGAAACTGGTCAATAACAGCTATAGCAACTATGACAAGATATCATATTGGTAAGATCTTCCTGAATACTAAATCCAGTCCAAATGATTCTCTTTCCCACACAGACAAACACATTTGCATAAAGAAGTCTAATAATTGCAATGCTTCATTTCACTAATAGGCTTATTGGTAATGTGCTAGAGTGATCTGTTCCTGAGTTTGTTCAGCAACAACACTTTTGTACATAAGGATAATCCATAAAATCAGGTGCATTGTATCTCTGAAGGACTCCATTACAGCCTAAACCCAATACTCATTAGGTCCAGCAAACACAGAAATGTCTCGATCCTGCAATATGTACTGAAGCTCTATACAAGCCAGGAGTCTTTTCTTGGTAAATGTGGAAAATTTTAAGACTTGAGATCTGCTACTGGCTCTAATCTTGCTCAGCACTATCGAAATAGAAACTCTATGGTTGGGATTTATTTCGCCTCGCTTTTACCAAGACAGGTCTCCCACAGCTAAGAGCCGCCATTCAGTCCATCTAATGTAACTAAAGGAAGTTCACACAAGCTTAGACTAGGCATCTAACTTCTAGCCAACTAGAGCTAGAGAACACTTATTCTTCCCTTAGGAAGAATCCCCAAGGAGTGTCTGAGCATGCAGCTGTAGCAGTGCTATGACACAGATGTCTGTCCATGAAGGATGTGGCATCAAAATTCTTGGGTACTCAGTAAGACAAAAGGTCCAGATGCGGATCTTGTTCATACTGAAGATGGTGATTGCTTTGAAGTGCGTTATCTTTATTTATTTATGCCAATGATATGCTCAGAACTACACTGTCAATGTTAAGAAGAGACAATTCCTGGCCACTGGGATAAACAGGAGTAACCATGAAATAAATAACTCTAGATGATGCCAACCAAAATCATCCCTGTTAGGGCTATTCTGTAAACTTAGCATCTCCACACATTTACAGGGTTTGTTACAATCACATTCATGCTTTCATAAAGCTGAGGGCACAAAAACTGCTTCCAGGAGCCACTGGTATTGAGGCCAGGCTAAATATGCTCTAAGTTGCTAGAGCTGTGTGCAGGAGTTCTTGGATTTCACAGCTGGGTACTTCTAGCAAATTGTACTCCTTTCTGTGCATAGTCCCAAAGGATTTCCCCATAAATGCATAGACCTAGTTCTCGCATGTCTGGCAAACTCTTCCTGTATTCTTGCCAAGTTTTAAACGGCAAGGAATCAACAGCTGATAATTTATGCCAGGAACTTACAATGATCCAAATTCACCCCTCGTGTAATTCTGGTAAAGCCAGCAGAGTTCCAGGGGAGAATTTGTTGGCTTAGAAAAGTAAATTTTCACTGACATTTGAGGAATACACAGTATCAATTAAAGCAGAGCTAATTATTGCTACTATTATTTGCATTGCAGTAGTCCCCAGAGGCTTTCAACAGGATTATAGCCTTCCGGTACGAGGAGTTCTTAGGAACGTAAGCTCTGATCTGGAAGTTTATATACAATGACTGACACTTGGGACCTGTGCATAACGTCTCTACGTTCAGTGGGGCTCCACAGAGCACAGGGCTTTGCTCACAGGTATGAGATGCAAGAACCTGGGCCACAGAAGCTGCTTGTGATGTTCTCAGGTTTGCCTAGAGCCATCACAGGTCTTTCTGATCTTTACAGAGGTGAGAGGGGCCAGCAGGGCCTGTGTCCAGAGAAAGCAAGCCCTTCCCAAACCTCAGCAATTGGGCAAGGCCAATGATGCTGTACATTGGCTCCTTATCAGGAAACCTTGGGAAACACTCCTGACCTTTACTTATTCTGACATGTTTATCATGAGGTACCACTCCCTTTGCCTAAGAAGGGGGCATCTTAGACATTTTCTACTTTATTCTGAGTCATTCTTGAAAGGAAGGACTGCCTTACATTTGTCAGTTCACCCCGATTCCCATGCGGCCCCTGACACCAGATGGGCTTCCTGGTGAAACAAAGCAAAGCTTAGTCAGTACGACTTATAGCATCCAGACTGAAAAAAAAAAATTACAAATAAAATGACGCAATATGTTTAACACTTGGATTCCTCTGGTGTTTCTTGATTTCTTTTCTCTAGATACCTAAAATATATTGCAAACGCTGCGATCCAGGGATATACCCAGGCTTCTGCTTGCTGCTCTGAGTTCAGAACCCAAAGTTACAGCCCAAACGTCCCTGCAGCCAGTTGGAGCTGGTAATAATTTATATATTTTACACTATACTTCAACAATATATGCGTTCTGTTGAGATTTTGATCTTTGGTGAGTGACCAGCTTTCTCCACATGTGACACATCAATAACACACTTGACAGACACATTACTTGTTTAGACCATTTCTCAGCACATGAGCTCTCCCATTCTCCACCCTAGCAGCTGTTTCAGGGGTCCTTAGGTCATGTTGTTCTGAAAAAATTACAGCCGAAATAACAAGATGCATCAAGTGGATTGCAGACAACAAGTGGATAAATAAGTAACAAGAATGGGGGAGGAAACAGAAAGAAAAACTACAGCGATAACAAAATCTGATACCCATGAACACTGCCTGCAGCTCTGAAACAATGGTTAGTCCAGAGGCTGCACCACACTCATAAAGTTTTCTATTCAAAGTTTATCACACCAGTGGTTTTTGTATATTTTAATTGTTTTAATCCTCATACTGTTCTCTTTCCTTAAGTAAGGTATTTATTAGTTTTTAAAGTCTTTCTCATTTCCTACTCTGCTTTTGCCCTTCTGGGGAATATGCTCCAAGAGAAAGCGTCTTTCACCTGTGTATACATTTTAAGCAGTACTGCTGCCTCCTAAGATTGCTGCCACTGTCAACAGGTCATAGATCAGGCCCAGTGGCACCTACAAGAGAGTGAATTTGCGTCTGCACCCCTCATTTGTACACTTCAAATCCAGAATTTCCTGTCAGGTGTGACAGAACATTTGCTGCATCACAGGATGTTGCTGAAATAACCCAAGACCTGTTTAGTGTCCAATTTGGAGGAATTTGTCCTAAGACAGGCTTAACTTCGAATGGAAGATGGTGTCTTGGAGTTAGATGTCACTTTGAGAGGTTCATCACAAGAAGGTTATGAGCCCAGCCCACAACTGGACTGCCCATCTCGGCCAGCCTGCCATGCTACGAAAACTCAGTCTGGTTTTGTCGGACTGAGTGGGACTAGAATGAAAGCACATGAAGAGGGAACTGTTGTTAAAAAATAAGCCAGAAGCACATTTTCTCTAGAGAATTAGCGGCCATTTGCTGTTGGTAACACTGTTCTTACTATCCTTGTATTAATTTTAAGTGTTTACTGGAATTAAATTTGGAAGTCTGCTTTACTGGATTTCTGACTGGCGATTTTTAACCATTTGAGTATGTGTGCAAAAATAAATACTAATTTACATTAAAAAAAACAGATTAAAAAGGAATGTGTCTGCCTGAAAAATAAGCTACTAAGTATTTTGGAAAAAAAAAGTTAAAATCCAAAACTAGTGTAAATAAAACTGACAGTGACTATTGCAGTGGAAACAGTTTAATGTGGAGAAGTTAGGACACAACACTTTTTACCAAAAGTTTTCAAACAATCAGAAAAAAAAGAAGTTTAGCATCATTCTCTCCATCTTAGAGAGGGAAATCTGAGGCAGCAGATGCAAGGCGACCTGCCCCATGCAGTAAGCGAGCGCAGAACCAGGATTACAGGTTTCCTGGGTTCTGGCTCAGTTATTTGTTTAACCTTTTTGCAAGACCATCATCTGTTGCATTCCCAACTGCATCTGGATTTGCTTTGGAAGACACACAGGCAAATACATTATTTATGCAGAAATTCCAAAAGTATTTAAATAAATTGATGATGATTGGTTCATATAAAGTCATTTTAATTCATGGATTCAAGAAGCAGCAAGTATGTTAACCCCCATTCACAGAAAAGAAATGAGCACACTTGCATTTTATAGCACTTTAGGTAGTATTGAGGAAAAGTTGGAGTTTTTTTAAACAGAACCCAGAGCAACTATAGTTCCTGGAGTCTGAAAACTCACAGAAAGTCCTGAGTGAAGGCGAGTAGAGTCACCATACTTCTATCTGTCATTGTAGGTTACATCCCTGTTCCACACCTGCTGAAGTTCAGACATCTGGGAACAGCCACTTTTTTGTACCAGAGCTGTGCAAAATGGCTGAAGGGTCTGTATATTAACAAACAGTAATAGCGAACTATCTTGTTATTCCTCTTTAATACTGGATTGGTGTGTTAAGCAAATGGTAACTTGATTTGTATTTGGATGGTCAGTCATGAAAATCAAATCAGCTATTAAAATGAGCAAAGACATAGAGCATAAGATACCTATAAAATATACTCTTCCATATATCTGAATGTCACAAAGATGCTAATTGTGAATACTGCTTATGTTTAACACTTCATTTCTCAGCCTCAAACAGAAGAGATACAGAGAATTATGACAAGAGCTGTGAATTGTAACAGGCTGCTGCTGAGACTGGCCGAGTCTCGCCCCACACACTTCTCTGTCCAGCCTTTAAAGGGTCCAGAAAACTCCCTCCCTTGCCAGGAAATCCTTTGGTGTTGCAAACCAGCTACCCAAAAGAAAGACTGATACCAAGGAGCGACGGCTAAAATCCTGGCCCCGCTGAAATCACCACATTTTTTTATCATTGATATTAATGTTGACATTTCACCACCTCCGCGTCAGGCAATCAATCAGTGCTGGACTGATGAACTATGTATTAAATTATCAGCAAGCATCGCCTACTGATGGTCTATTTCCTAAATTAAACGCAGAATTTGGATGTGAGTTTGTAGGCACCTGTAAAGAATAAATCTCTAGCTGTACAGTTGTGAAGAAAACCTAAAAAATGAGAAGAAATGCAATGCAGAGCTAAGTCTGCAGGGAGCTCGGAACAAAGTGACATGAGAACTTCCCTATTCTCATAGTGAGGGTTTAATCAGATAACGCCGATAATTTAAATACTAACATTGTTAATTATTTCCATGAGGACTTGTCCACCTGGGAAAGTTTTGCCTTTTACTTGAACTAGTCTTGTTATAGTAGGCTCCATTAAACTGTTTTTGATCAGATCGGGCTTCTTCACAAGCAGTGTAACCTAAAAGTTTGTATCATATCAAGACATTATTTTATACTGTGTTTAACCCAGTCTGTGCTGAACACCACAAGTCCTGGAAAACTAGGAAAACGCGGGAAGGAAACTCAAAAGGAAAATTCTTTTTTTGGTGAATTACTTTTCTGTAGGATCAGTGATCCTAACTGATCTGCTCTGCACCATGATCACTACGTCCTTTGAAAAGGAGAGGTGGGACACATAGCTAAGCAGCCAGTAGGGAAGTGCTTAGAGAAAGGGCTGGCAGAAAAGGACTTTTAGCTTGCAGTAAAACTGGATTTAACACGTTATGCCACTGAGCCTGTAAAGTATGTACCCAGGTGAGGTCTGAGCAGAGAAGCAAGAACTATATTGCCTGAGCTCTTCTAGTTTATGCAATCATTAACTCCCCTGCATGCTCAAGCCTTGAAAGATGGGAAGACCACAGATCTACCCAACATAGCCCTTTCATGGTGTATTTTAATCCCATTAACTCAGGAGGCTTTTTTCCACACAAGAGGCAGCCGAGCTTATAGAGCACAACTTGACCTATAACCTACTGAAACCTCGATGCAGCCCTACGTGAGCTGGGCATTTCAGAGGTGTTGTGAGCAGCCTCCCACTTCGGCAAGAGATATCTACAGATCCTTGCAGGGAGGCATGGGAGCGCTGAAGAACAGCGGCTCTTTCTCCCGTTCCCACTCTCCACTATTTGTCCCGGTCAGGCAAAGGCACCGCAGCCGGCTCGGCCGCCCTCGCACACAGCCTGGCGGCGGACAGCAGCCTCCCTCAGAGCCGAAGGCCGGCGGGCCTGCTCCCCTGTGGGGGGGAGGCCAGGCCCAGGCACCCCGGACTGTCCGCAAAGACCCCGGGCAGGGTGTGGAACCCGAGGGAGCCGCGGCGCAGCCCACGCCCAGCCGCTACGCTCCCCCCACGGCGCCCTCGCCTCGGCGCTCCGCGCGCATGCGTGCCCCCGCCCCTCCGCCGGAGCACGTGCCACCCTGCGGCACATGCGCACTCCTGCCCAGCCCGCCCGGCCGGCGCCGCCGAGAGGGCGCCGTTCGGCGCATGCGCAGAGGGCGCTGACGCGCGCCGGCGCGCGGAGCGTCTGGGCCCCGGCTAACCAACCAGCGGCGCCCGCTGCCTGCCCCCCCTGCGAGGGAGGGACCGGTCCGCCGCCTTCCCATGATGCAGCGCGGGGGCGCTGGCGACAGTGACGGTGGTGGTGGTGGCGGCGCCGGCCGCCATGTTGTGGTAGTTTGTTGTTCTCCTGCGGCGGGTGCGTGCGGAGGGGCGGCGGGAGGGGGAGCCGCCGGGCGCTGAATCCGAGCCCGTCCCCGTCCCCGTCCCCCGCCACTCCTGGGGGTGGCACGCGGTCGCTGCCGGGAGCCGCCGCCGCCTGAGCAAAGCGAAGAGCCATGGCTGCCGCCCTGGGAGGAGGCGCAGGTGGGTGCCGCGGCCCCGAAGGGTTTCGTCTGGGGGCGGGTGGGGGGCTCGGGGCGCCGGGGCCTCGCTTGGGGGAGCGGGGCCGGCGGCAGCCGCGGCGCTGGGGCGGGTGGGGGGCTCGGGGCGCCGGGGCCTCGCTTGGGGGAGCGGGGCCGGCGGCAGCCGCGGCGCTGGGCCTGGCTGGCGGCGGAGCGGCCGGCGGGGCTGAGGGGAGCCGTGGGCTGCGGGGCCTTCCTGAGGCGGTGGCGCCGCCGTCCCCCGCCGCCTCTCTGCCTCCGCCCGGGCGGGGGCGGCGAGTTTTGCGTGCTCGGGGGTGCCGGCGGGGCGCGGAGTGGGTGGGCCCCGCGCACCCGGGGGCGAGCAGGAGCTCCCCTGGCCCGCAAGGCCTCAGGGGCTGCGCTCTTGCTAATGGGAGTCGGCGTCGTGCGGTGGTGGGAACTGTTGTCTCCCCTTGGCCGGGGCAGGGCCGGGAAGGGGTGACGGCTTCATTGCTCACCACAGGTGCGGGACCTCCGGGTGGGATGGATGTGTTTGTTTAGAGACGTTAATTTCCATAGTTTTTACAGCTACAGTGTGTGACCTGTTGGAGTAACTCATCTGGGGAGTAGTTATAATTTATTTTACAGACTGCCCAGAAGCAGAAGGTCTCGCTTGGAAAGTGTAAAATGAAGTCAGTACTTGACCCCAGAACTCTCAGGCACCCCACTGCTCTGCTTCTTGACAGTATTTTAAATGACAACTCAAAACCCTCTATGGTTCTGATTGGTATATCAAGAAATTTTAAAATGAGAACGTTTGGCTGAGTGATTAAAAGAAAGATTTGCAGGGGTCACACTGGGGTGTTCAAGAGAGATACAGTTAAGAGAACATGTCTGTTTCTGGTGCTGTGGGCCTTGCTTTCACTAGGACTAACAGTTTTGATAAAGACTGGTCAGAGTTGTCTGTTGACCCACTTGTCCTTGTCTGTACAAAAGTTTGTGATGATTTTAATATGTTTTTTCTGTAAGTAGGTGTCATGGAGAAAAGTGTGGCTTGTCTTTGTGATCACTTACCTAAGTGGTCAGACTGTTCGCCATTTTTGGCTTAATTGGTAACAAAGTACATAAACACCATTAAATTTCCTACTAAAGGTTAACGTTACAAAGAAATTACCAAATTTTGGAGTTGAGTTTGGGAAGAAGGCTAGGAAGGACAGCATGGATTGGTAAAACAGTTAATATTTGATATATCTTGGGCGTTGTTTTAATGGTGTTAAATATATCGCAGTGTTTAAGTTATTTTACAGAAGTCTTTGTGCTAGTTTCTGTGGTTCAGATCAGTTATATGTGATATGGAAGTAAACTTTGCGTGCATGTTCTGTCTCTGGAAGTTTTTTTGTAGTATTACGAGGACAGTATTTAAAAGAAAGTGTCACTTTTGAAGCATTTTGATTCATGTGTTTAAAACTCTGCTGCAAGTTGAATGAGCCTGCTTTCATGTACAAGGTGTATGCAGCAGACAACGTTCACTAAGTGGTGAAATTGCAGTTTCAAGACTGTTTTTTTTTGCTGTGGAGTAGCTTTGTGTCTAACCAGGAATCAGGATCCCTTTGTACTAAGTGGGCACAAGCAGTTGTTTGCTCAGCGTTAACACTGTGCTCATCAATAAACGGTGGCCAATTAAATACATCTTTGCCCCATATAAGCAGTGTTTGTTTAGTCTAGATGATCACTGTGCAGCACTTGCCTGAATGAAGAAACACAGAGGTGTTACACGCTTATGTCCATATGACTAGTCAAGGAAAATTTCTGGTTGAAGTTGTTAAATACACTTTTAAAACCCCATAAGAAAGCCTAGAACTTACAGGAATAGTGTGTGCAACTCCTTTTGGAAAGGGACTACTATCCAGAGTCAGTAGTGGTAACAAATGGGAAAGAAGCCCAGGACTAAGTGGTTATTGGGCTTAAATGTTTTTGATCAGTTAAAGTTTTAACTGTGGGCACTAATGTTTTGAATTTAGGTTTTTGATTTTTTGGGGGAAGGAAAGACTAAAATATGGAGATAACAGCACCTCAGTGTTTTCTTTAAAAAAAAAAAGGTCTCTAATGATTGGTAAAGTGGTATGAAATAGGTCTTGGAAAAATAAATGGAGTGTTAATTTGATGACATTACAGGATAACAGTTGACAAAGTGAGGTAGTTTTGGCTTTGAAGATGCAGATTAAAGTTTAAGTCTTCTGTAAGGATATGTTGCCGGGCTGAAAAAAGAAATATGAAATGGCTATGTCAGCTGAACATGTAAATATATTTGATGGAAGGAAGGTGATTTGTCTCTTGGACAGCATGTATAGACTCATTGGTCATTTTTAATGTTTTAGGCTCATGGGAAATACGGCTTGATTCATAAGAATAAAGTATTCATATGTGCCTTTGTGACCAGATACTTGTGTTGGTGCAGCTAAGCTTTCTAAGGATGAAGGTAAAGGCTGTTTTGGCGATAGGTTTCACAAACATAGACTGGAAAGTTCTCCAGTGGTGGTCTGTGAGGTCTCTGGAAGTGATTCACAGCTTCATATTCACAAATTCCTTTGCTATGCAGCCTGCTTCAACTAGCTTCTGATTCTAGAATGGCTGTATTGAAACATAGTACAAGGTGGGTGTGCCTAGTGATGGTGAGGAACTTTGAGGGCTTACGTTAGTCCATTGATATGGTTAAGACAGCGGTTCCCAAACTTCGATTCAAACTTTCTTATAAAAACAGAACCAGAGCAAACATGTTGAATATTGAGTAACATAATCTTACATAAAGGGCAGCTACAAAGAGCACGAAGGCCCTCGCTTCACAAGTGGCTGCATGGAAAAGACAAGGGTGAATGGCTACCAGTTGCACCAGGAGAGGCTTCACTCAATAGAAGAAAGACTTTTTTTTTTTTTTTTTTTAACAGTCAGAACAATTAATCACTTGGAAAAACCTCCCCAGGGATGTGATGGAGTCTCCATCACTGGAGGTTTTCAAGATGCAATTGGAAAGGGTGCTAGGTAATTTATCTCATCTAGGTTCCCTTTCCCACAAAAGGTTGGACCAGATGGTCTTTCGAGATCTCTTACAACCTGGGCTGTTCTGTGATTTAGTGATCATCTGCGTATAGTGAAACATAACAACTGTATTGTATAGATGCTGAAATTTTTTCTTGGTATTCACTGCGATCAATTTACAGCTAGATTTTAATCTTATTTAGGGAGAGATGGTTACAGGGTAAACAACCACCACTAAAACAAAGCAAGGAACACTTCTTACCTTGATTGTCTGCCATACTGAAATAAGGAAACACTATTGTAAGTTTTCTTCCATTCAGATTAATTCACTTCTGATGAACAGCAGTGGTCTAGAAGACTTTGAGTGTAGGTATCCTTGGGGTGTGAATCATGACGGGATGGATGAGGAGCTGAAGAGGGCTCCATCTATAAGTGTCTACCCTGTATTCCGGCTGAAAGTCCTGTAGCAAGAGTAGCTGAATGGGTGTTTCCCTACCTCTGAGCCTGCTATGTTATTCCTCCAGCTTGAATTTAAGCTGTCATCAGTTTAGTTTCATTTTAACTAATCTGAGGGCTGCTGTTTTGCTCTCACCAATGTAGTGGCTTTAAAAACCTCTTGTGAAGCTGTTGATAAAAATTGGAAAAAAGCTTATACTGCTAGCACAGCAAGCACCTTTCTCTGTGTTGTGAGTCACTGTCCAATTCAAAGATGTAGTAAAAATTCTCCAGTGTGACAAATTCAATTGAGTTTGTCGTGCTGCAGGCTATTCGGCAGCAGCATACAGGGATTGGAAATAGATTCTGCATTTGTGCCTAGATGAAAGTGGGTGGAGTGCTGGACGTATTTTGGTCTCTGTGGGTATTGCATCCTATTTTATTAGGTGGACTGATTGCAACTGGTCACTATAACTTACAGTTATATTGGAATATGCACACACTAAAACTCCTCTAAGTGTAAAAGGTCTACAGAGTTTACAGTTCGTGAAATACAAATGTATGATCACGGCCTATTGTGCCAGCCGAGGACTAGTGCCAAAAAAACCATTACTGCTTGAATGAGTTTGTGGCAGGCAGATTTGCTTCAAAGCATAGCAATTTTTAATCTCTTTGTGCTTCTTTGACAAGCTTTCACTGAATGTTCTCTCATTTCAGGTCATCTAAATTAAACATAGCCTAGTATCACTTGTTTTTACAAAAGCCAAACCATGCTTTATTGCATCAAATACTAAACTGCAGATTTTAGGTCACATAGAACTTGTTGTCCAGAATAATTTAAGATCATGGTTGTCACTGACTTGAACAAAAAACCCCTCCAAGTAAGTAATGTGATTGATCCTGTATTATATTCTGCTGTAATGCAGCCTCAGTTTTAACTATGACTTTTGGTGGCTGTGAAAGATGCTGGAGAGTTTCTGGAGAGTTGCAGTTTCTCATCAGGGTCCAAAGCCATTTGGGAACTGAGTTCATGTGGATTTCATTTAAAGTTCCTAGTTGAGGAACATGTTATGCAATTGTTAAATTGTTATGAATACTTAGTCACTGAATACTTAAGGCTTCTGTGAGTAATTGTTTACCAATATAAAGACTAAGTGATGTCTCTTCCTGAACAGATAAACTAAACTGTTGGTGTTTGAGTGTGGTGTATTTGTACACTTGTGTTCTTGTGCATAATGCGGTAGTAGGAGTGAATGTAATTTTTGTGATGGGGTAAAGGTCTTGCTTGATTACCTATAGTAAATGAGGCTGGATACATAGTGTGCTTCATAATGTGTTAGGTTTACATCACAGACTCAGGTTCAGGAGTTCCTGTTGACGTTGTGTTTTTACTGTTGGATGTTGTTGCGATTTGTTATGAGAAGTTTTCATTCAACTGGTGTTAATAGTACAGTTACACTGCCAGCCTATATTTTAGACATGGCTGTTCCTTATGAAGCCTGTTATTTTTCGGTAGCACATAGCAAAATTCAGTTCGCTGTCGGGCAGAAACATAGACCTGTTTTTAAATTGTATACTCAGTTCCTGAAAATCAAGGCTTTACAATACCTGTGTGTTTTGCAATAAAATATGAAGAAAAATATTCTGTAGAAATAAACTATTACATAAAGATAAGCTGGTAAGCTGTTTTTAATCTGGAGACTTGTGCTTAAAACACTGTCAAGTTGTCGTGTTGGGTGTTTCAGATATGATACAGGGAAATGGAATAGCTCAAGATGGACTTGTTTTGTTCAGCATTAAATCTAAGTGTAGAGAAGTGATGTTTTTTCATGTGGTAAATGACTTTCTTTCTCTAGTTTTCTTTTTTTATTTTTTTTTAATATCTCCCTTACCTGTTCTGCGCCAAAGCAGTGCAGCTTAGTTATTTTATTAAAAGACCTGTTGGGTAAACAGTGAACTATTGGATCCTTGTGGCATCTCCATCTTGTTTTGGATAAGGAGAAATCTTTGATGCTTTTTCAGAGCCTAAAACTAAGTGTTTGATATTCCTGGTAATGTAATATTGAAGCAAATCAAAATACAAAATTTTGAACTGTTAAGGAGGTTTATGAGACTGCATGTGGTTAATGTTCCAGAAAGCGTGCAGGTGTATTTCTAGGAAGACGAATGATACAGTCATCACACGTTTTCCTAGTCTAGAAGTCTTGGCCATCTCATTTCAGTAAAATACTCCCATCGTAGCAACAGTTGCTATGTAGGACTACCTTTTTAGGCTGTGTTGGTACCATTTTAAGATGTTAAGAGCTCTGCAGTGTTGCTGCTGATTCACCTCCTACGCTTGAATGTGTAGCTTAGGACTTCCATTTTACGTAGAAAAATAATTAGTGAAGGTTTTACTGAAAGGGTGTCCACAGAGTTAGAAACTACCATCAGCATAGCCAAAGAGGAAATAAGGCTTGTATTTTGTGGGTTTGCAGTGTGGATGATCTGTTCTTATTAAGCATGAAAAAAGATAACAGTTCTTGGCATATATCATAAAACCAAAAAATAAGCTGTATAGAACAGCTTAGAACACTGCTGGTGCTACACCAGGCTAAGTATAAAGCAAATAGGAAGCTTTTAGTGTGGGGAACCAAGTGTGTTTTACTGTCTTGTGCTTATTCTGGTTCACAGCTGGCCAGAGCCTTGTGGGACACAGGCTGGTCTAACAAAACAGCCAGCGTTAGTCAGTCTCTGCAGCATCCTGCAACTTCTCTGTCGCTTTGATAATGGTGATTTTCTTAGAGCTGCAGTAGGAAGAGCCAAGCAGTGGATTATTTCTTCTGTTTTCCTGTATAACTGGTCTGTCCTGCTTACTTAGGCAGTTAGTGCTTTTTTGGTATTTGATAGGTCTTGTGTTGTTTTTTTTTTTTTCCTTCTAGTGCTGCCTGGAAGTTAGAGAGTGGGCTTAGGGTGTTTAGTGGTCACCTGTCAGCTGATACCCAGCTAACGTGCACATCTCTTGGTGAGCTTTGCCCTTAGAGCCTTGACATATGAGACAAGGAGCCGTAGCCACGTCATTGCATGTCTTAGCAACAGTTGCTGTGTACCTTTCTAGGCTGCACTGATACTGCTGGAAGAAATACAAAACCTCTTCCCACTCCTACAACGGACATTTTCCTGCTTAAAAAGCTTGTGTTCATGGATTCCCCCCTCCCTCTTTTTCTTCTCTCCTCACCTCCCACACAGTAGTACTGAGAATTAAAAAAGAAAAATCTTTGGCTGTTGCTCTCAGTGACTCTGTGCTCTGCTGATGCTGACTGTTCCTCTTTCTGTACAAGTTAATGTTTTACTGGCGCTTAACCATGCTTGACACAAACATTGACTTATAAATGAGTTTCTCAAGGAGAAACATCCATAAATGTTATGTTGTTTGTTGTTTACTGGTATTTTCCAATGTTATTGCCTAGACAGAAGAAAAATGAAAATATGCGGTTTCAGAAATGGAAAAAAAGTTGTGCCTCACTGAGATTTGCTGGATATCACATCACACTGCAGGTGTAAGGCCTGTGTTCCTTTCAATGCTTGCTATCTCACAGACGATGGAGCTTGCAATGAATGCTATTTGTAGATGTGTGACGGTTGTGACCTCCTTTTCTAAAGGAGAGCTACAACCTGCTTTGGGCTGTGACAGCACTTAATGTCAAAATGGCATAATTTGTAACGCTCATTGTCAGTGTCAGCTGTCACAGAACAAATAAGCATAAAGAAGAAAAGCTGGCTCCCTCTGTGCCAAAGATCTCTACATTGTAAGTGTATGATGAGATAGGGAGGGAAGAGGTGAGAACAGGGAGGTGGTGGGGACATATGTGGAGCAGTTCTTATAAGCTGTGGTCACCACACACAGATGGACCTGTCATTTTTTAGGCTTTCGTATGCATCCTGCTAGAGGGAACTCGTGAAAAGGGCTTTGCATGGATGTAATTCAGCTTTGGATTTTGGTAGGAGTTGCTTATAAATCAGGAGAGAAATTTGGAGGGGTTGGAAGGGCTGGAGGGCAGAGGTTCATTATGTTGGCTGAGTAGGAATCCGGGTCTATACTAGAAACTTGGTAGGAAGTTGGATCCTGTTTTGTTATTGTTTCTTCACTAGCAGTAATAATAGGTTGAAGCACTTTTATGGCCGTAAAAATTATCTGGCCTGGAAAAGTACTATGAATTATACTGAAGAGTGTTTCTTTGTGCTGTAGAGAGATCTCAACAGAGAAAAAGGGATTGGTACATAACTTTGTGTTGTCTAGATTTAAACCTGGCTGACATAAAAGGACCATCTGTGTAAGAAGTCTGTGCTGAAGAGCTAAGATCTTGTCTTCAAGTGGTGTTGGTTTATAATACAGCGCTCTGTAGTTCTAAAAGTGGTGCCTGGCATGAAAAAATACGGTATCTTGCAAGCAAGCAGGCATAGTTTAAAAAGAAGTTGCTGTCTTCCTCATGGTGGTCGTTGTCTTGAGCTGTGTTAGTCAATATGTGGACACTAGTAATTTGGGTTGCTGCAAAACCAGTCGCATTGCCTTAAAAAAAAAATCTTTGGAGGTTGTTACATCGAGTCAGTGGATTACTGTAATCCAGCTGTAAGAACAATGACAGTGCAGGATATTTGTACCCTTAAAGTGGCAGCGCACTAAGATAATCACTGCAGCATGGTTTTGAATGACCATAAGGAGAGCAAAGTGACGTTTTTTTCAGAGACCACAAAATTGGATAATTTAGTGTTCAAGAGGAGGATAGTAAATGCTTGGCTATCTGGCTTTTTCCTGTGGGTGAAATAGGAATTGGAATTGAAGGAGCTTGCAATATGTAGATGTTTGAGCAGAGAAATGTTGAACAACTGTTTGTTTCAGTGGTGTTGGCCCATGTAAATTAGTTTAAATATAGAAGATTACCTAAAATATAAAAGTATCTGTAGGGGGTAAAGGGGGGGAACCTGATCAAGGGGAATTGTTTTTCCCTACCGTTTCAAAACAAAACAGTTGCCACACTTGTCTTGTGTTGCGTCCTAATTCATACTGAGCAGTCTTATTTTTGTAGCTGTTGATGATTAAAATTTCTGGTTTGAAAGCTCCTGATTTAGTGACATTGCAAGAACTGAATTTTCTCTTTTTAATGTTTTTACCTCCTTTTAAACTTCTACCGGTCACTGACACCTGTATTTTAATTATATGAAGTAAGAAGTGAATAGGTTTGTCATTACATGTGGGGAATGACATGTAGATGAGGGCAGGGCTGTGGATGTAGTCTGTCTAGACTTCCGTAAGGCATTCAACACTGTCTTCCACAGCATCCTCCTGGACAAACTGGCTGCCCGGGGCTTGGATGGGTGGACTCTTTAATGGGTTAAAAACTGGCTGGATGGCCGAGCCCAGAGAGTGGTGGTGAATGGGGCAAAGTCCAACTGGCGGCCGGTCACTAGCGGTGTTCCCCAGGGCTCAGTTCTGGGGCCGGTGCTGTTCAATATCTTTATAGATGATCTAGACGTAGGGATTGAGTGCACCCTCAGTAAATTTGTAGATGACACCAAGCTGGGTGGGAGTGTCGATCTGCTGGAGGGTAGGAAGGCCCTACAGAGGGATTTGGACAGGTTAGATAGATGGGCCGAGACCAACGGCCTGAGGTTCAACAGGAACAAGTGCTGAGTCTTACACTTCAGCCACAACAACCCCATGCAGCGCTACAGGCTGGGGGAAGAGTGGTTAGAAAGCGACCCGGCAGAAAGAGACCTGGGGGTGCTGATCGACAGCCAGCTAAACATGAGCCAGCAGTGTGCCCAGGTGGCCAAGAAGGCCAATGGCATCCTGGCCTCTATTAGGAATAGTGTAGCCAGCTGGTCTAGGGAAGTGATCGTCCCTCTGTACTTGGTACTGGTGAGGCCGCATCTTGAGTACTGTGTCCAGTTCTGGGCCCCGCACTTCAAGAAAGATGTTGAGGTGTTGGAGCGAGTCCAGAGAAGGGCGACCAAGCTGGTGAAGGGTCTGGAGGGTCTGCCCTACAAGGAACGGCTGAGGGAGCTGGGGTTGTTTAGCCTGGAGAAGAGGAGGCTCCGAGGTGATCTTATTGCAGTCTACAACTACCTGAAGGGAGGTTGTAGTGAAGTGGGAGTTGGCCTCTTCTCCCAGGCAGCTAGCGATAGGACAAGAGGACATAGCCTCAAGCTTCGCCAGGGGAGGTTCAGGTTGGACATCAGGAAGAATTTCTTTTCAGAAAGGGTTATTAGACATTGGAATGGGCTGCCCAGGGAGGTGGTGGAGTCACCATCTCTGGATGTGTTTAAGAAAAGACTGGACATGGCACTTAGTGCCATGGTCTAGTCGACAGGGTGGTGTCAGGGCAACGGTTGGACTCGATGATCCCTGAGGTCTCTTCCAACCTGGTTGATTCTGTGATTCTGTGAATATTCACTAAAGGATACTGGCTTGAGTTTAAAGAGCTGAAGACAGATTTGGTTTTGAAGGTTCATTAAAAAAAACCAAACAAACACAAAAACTCAGTTTATCCTTGGCAGTGTACTTGGTCAAGGAGTTGAGTGCCAATAGAGTTGTGAGAGTGACTGGATATATGGCATCTTAGTGTTCACCAGTTCAGACTGGAAGGACCGGATCGCTCAGCCTCCTGTATTTTGCAGACCATGAAACTGCGGCCAGTTTCCCCATGTGTTGAGCGTAAGTTTTATTTGCCCACTTGTTTGACTCTTACAAAAGTCATTAAAATGTGTGAGAAGACACTTGGCAGTCGTGGCAGTCTGGTGAAGTTCCCACTGACTGGAAAAGGGGAAACATAACCCCCATCTTCAAGAAGGGGAAAAATGAAGACCCGGGTAACTACATGCCAGTTAGTCTCACCTCTGTGCCTGGCAAGATCATGGAGCAGATCCTCTGGGAAACTATACTGAGGCACATGGAAATCAAGGAGGTGATTGGTGACAGCCAACATGGCTTCACCAAGGGCAAATCATGCCTGACAAATTCGGTGGCCTTCTATGACAGGGTTACAGCATTGGTGGATAGGGGAAGAGCAACTGATGTCATCTACCTGGACTTGTGCAAAGCATTTGACACTGTCCTGCACGACAACCTTGTCTCTAAATTGGAGAGACTTGGACTTGACGGATGGACCACTCGGTGGATAAAGAATTGGCTGGACAGTCACACTCAAAGAGTTACGGTCAACGGCTCACTATCCAAGTGGACACCAGTGACGAGTGGCATTCCTCAGGGGCCGATGTTGGGATCGGTCCTGTTTAACATCTTTGTCGGCAACCTGTACAGTGGGATTGAGCGCGCCCTCAGCATGTTTGCTGATGACACCAAGCTGTGCGGCGTGGTCGACACGCTGGAGGGAAGAGATGCCATCCAGAGGGACCTGGACAGGCTTGAGAGCTGGGCCTGTACAAACCGCGTGAAGTTCAACAAGGCCAAGGGCAAGGTTCTGCATGTGGGTCGGGGCAATCCCAAGCACAAATACAGGCTGGGTGGAGAACGGATTGAGAGCAGCCCTGAGGAGAAGGACTTGGGGGTGATGGTTGACGAGAAGCTCAACATGAGCCGGCAGTGTGTGCTTGCAGCCCAGAAGGCCAACTGTATCCTGGGCTGCATCAGAAGCAGCGTGGCCAGCAGGTCGAGGGAGGGGATTCTGTCCCTCTGCTCTGCTCTCGTGAGACCCCACCTGCAGTGCTGCGTCCAGCTCTGGGGCCCCCAACATGAGAAGGACATGGAGCTGTTGGAGCGAGTCCAGAGGTGGCCACAAAGACGATCAGAGGGTTGGAGCACCTCTGCTATGGAGACAGGCTGAGAGAGTTGGGGCTGTTCAGCCTGGAGAAGAGAAGGCCCCGGGGAGACCTCATAGCAGCCTTCCAGTACCTGAAGGGGCTACGGGAAAGCGGGAGGGGGACTTTTTACAAGGGCAAGTAGTGACAGGACGACAGGGAATGGTTTTAAACTGAAAGAGGGTAGATTTAGATTAGATATTAGGGAGAAATTCTTTCCTGTGAGGGTGGTGAGACACTGGAACAGGTTGCCCAGAGCAGTTGTGGATGTCCCCTCCCTGGCAGTGTTCAAGGCCAGGTTGGATGAGGCTTTGAGCAACCTGGTCTAGAGGAAAGGTGTCCCTGCCTGTGGCAGGGGGGTTGGAACTAGATGATCTTTAAGGTCCCTTCTAACCCAAACCATTCTGTGATTCTATGACACTAAATCCAAGTGTGCATTCTCTGTTGGGCTGTAGCCACGGGATGGGAGAGTGAGGGTTGAGTGTTTCTGAAGGTATGTGTTTCCAGTTTACAGATGACAAGACATCTGGGTATCTGAACAGAGCAGATGAGCTTTGCGTTTCTTTTGCAGATAAATGGAAGTTTTAATATTTTTAAGTAGCAAAATTGTCATTTGCAAACTAAGCTACGCAAGAACACTGGAACAGGCTGCCCAGAGAGGTTGTGGAGTCTTCTTCTCTGGAGACATTCAAAACCCGCCTGGACACGTTCCTGTGTGATATGATCTAGGTAATCCTGCTCCAGCAGGGGGATTGGACTAGAAGATCTTTTGAGGTCCCTTCAAGTCCCTAACATTCTGTGATTCTGTGAAGAGTAATTTGTGATTTGATAGGCTAAAGTGAGGGTACTTGGAAGGCATGCACATGCTTAGGTACACAGTGTAACCTGCTTCAATGACTTCTAGTGTTTTTAATGCCTCAGTTGAGCTAATTTATGGTGTATTACACCTGACTTGCCTCTTCTGTTTCTGGTTGCTGGTACCATCCTGCCTTGTGCTGGTGTGAGGTTTACACCTATTTTTGAAGTGCCTGTGCAGGCTTAGTGTGGGTAGATGAGCTTGTGGCCACCAAGACAAGCAGAGATCTGGCAGACGTGGTTCCCTTCACCGCCATTGCACCTCAGTTTCATGCATTTCTGGGGAGCTCCTGTCTCTGGGATGACCTTCGTGGGCAATGTTTTCCAGTGATTTATCTCATGCTCTGTCTGTTTGCCTTGGGTCATCCTCACCTTAATAGTGAGAAGAGGGAAAGGTATATAGTACATTGTGTTTTTTTTATTATTGAAGCATGTTGGTATTTATCTGTTTTCCTCATGTTAAAATGGAAAGTAGAAAAAGCTATTTTTGCATCTTCTAAAAAACAGCCCCCCCCGGAAAATCCTGCTTCAGAAACCTTTCATTTCAGTAAGAATTATTTAACGTAGTCACCTTCTTTACAGATGATGACTTTGATCAGTTTGATAAGCCTGGTGCAGAAAGGTCTTGGAGAAGAAGAGCTGGAGATGATGACTGGGACAGGTAGGTAGAATTTCTTCATGTTCAGTTTCTGTATGCTGAAATACGTTGCTCTGTTTTCCCATTCTGGCATTTTGTATTCTGCCATTTAGAGTAGCGCACATTTAGATACTAATGAAGATGTTGGCTGTTATGCATGTGTCGACTGATGCTCGATTGTTGCCTTGAGGAATATAGAGAGCACTATGAAGAGATACCATTTAAAATTGTATAAATACAAAGTATTTGTGGTGTGTAATTACCTTTGCAATTAATGTCCTGGTTTTCCTTTTAAATATTTAGTAGATCTCAATGGTTGAAATAGTTAAATTTTGCTAGTACTTGAATTTGCCCAGCTTTTTTTTTTTTTAACTAGATGTTTAAATTCATATCCTCAAAGTCCTACTTCAGTTCTACATTGGGGGAGAGTAATGAATCTTAGGTACGGGCTTCTATTGAAAAAAATCGGACTGTTGTAAAGATTTAGAAGTATGTATGAATTTGGTTATTTTGGGGGAGAATAAGAGCGTGTTCTTTTACACAAAAGCACTCTAGCTGGGAAAGACTTGAATCAAGCTGCTGGCTAGACTTGTCTGTTCTTTCTGAGAGAAAATTTTTCACTTTTTTGTGGGGTTGCTTTTTTTATTATTCCTTTTTAGTAACAGAGAGACTTGTACAGACTTTGCCGGTAGTTTTCAGCATAAAAAGGAGAAAAAACCATTCCAAACAGATTTTTGTCTTTTCTAATAATCATTCAAGTGATTGTAGTAAACAGATTTTACCCTAAGTAGTTTTCCACTGAGCTGAGCCCTTGGAGTGAATCAGCTACTCTACATTTATCATCATTCCAGAGGGATTAGTTTCCTCTTCCGTGCTTTTCTCCTAGGTTAAGTGGGTTGTTTTCATTGCTCTAGGAGGTAAGAGTGAATAAGGAATTTGAACAATAGCTTTGGTATACAGGGTGTTCTACTGTATGCTGGGGAGGGGTGTCTGCTCTCTGTCATGCCAGCACACCTGTTTTTGGGGTAAATAGTGAACTGCATCAAGGAACTGATCTGGTTAGAGTGTAATTAAAATAACTTGTTCAGGCTGGGTCACTGTACTGTACCATGCTGCCTCCCAGCCCAAGCTCTGGCTATTCAGAAATACTGAAGCCAATATTGCAGGCAAAATGCTTTGTATTAGAATGTTTTCTGAACTTTTTGCCTTTACTGACTTCATAGTATGAATAGGTGGGCTGTTAGGTGCTGGCTGGACACGTTTGGTTTTAACTGTCGTACTCTTATCCCTTCAGAAGATTTGGAACAGTCAAACAGCCATTGTATCCGAAGTTGTAAGCTTATTGCCCATGGTGGCAAAGTTATTTTTATAGGACTTGAGAAGGGTCATAGAGCATTTTCACTAAGCTGAGACTTTGAAGCACACGAGGATTCAGTTTTAGAAAAAGTTTTTGTGTTTATTAATAGATGCATATAATTTAAGATAGATGATCAAAAATCATAGTTTATTCTCTAGTGAAATTGTAAGGCAAGTAGTTTCAGGTGTAGTGCTGGAGATTCCAGAGTTTCATCTTTCTGATAATTTCAGGTAACGTTTTTTCTTACAGCTGTATCTAACAGAATATTATTTTATTTGCATGTGTTGGAATTTTTATTATTATTAATTCTTTTTAGATTGCCAAGCTGTATTTGGAAGTGTTAAGTTATATGGTTGTCTGGGCAATTACAAATGCTGTACATGGATATGTTGTTTCTTAATGTAATTGTTTGAATTTTTTAGTTACTGGCCTAATTCAGTATAGGACAGTTTCTTGAAGATGGAAAAAAGGCTGAGTGTTTTTTTTAATCCTTCATGCTTTGTTTTGCAACCTAAGTCACTTTTTTTGTGGGGGAGGGTGAAGGTGTTATGCTCTTAGTCCTACATCGTGATCAACCATCAACTCTTTGTTTTGCTGCTTAACTGAGTCCCATCCTCCAGTCATTTAAATCATTTTGAATTTCCAGATCTTTCCTTTCTCAAACACTGGAGGGTGATAACTGAAAGTTGGAAAGCCCATGTTATTTGGGAGTACAAATGTGACATTGTTCTTGAAGAATTTTTCCCATTACATTTTTTTACGAATTCTTTTCCTGAAACACTTGTGTCCTTGCTGCTGCTCATGTTTAATGAGGCATGCTCATGAAATTGGAGGCCACAAATGGCCAGTCTGACGTCTTTATCACGGGCTGTTAATTTATACATTTATCTCTATAAGTAACCCAAAGCTTGGGTTTGGGAAAAACACGCAGTTCTGGTGCTATCCTGTGAGATGACAGGGCTGATTTAGTAGTTGGCTGTTGCTGAAATTCGCTTGTTCTAACCCTTCCCTGAGATTACTCATTTTTCTACACTGGCAGAAAACTTTCCGCTTTTTGTTGTATGTCTTTTTTGTTATTATTTTCTCTTCCTCATTTGGTGAGCTGAATTTATTCAGTGAGGGGAATGTTGAGTATTGGGAGTTGAGGAAGGAGAGGTAATGGGTCCGTCTCTTCTGAGAGCAGTGAACTCTAAGATTATTTTAACCCTAATTTCCTAGAATTGTGGTTTTGGAAAGACCTTTGTATCTTGATGATAGTGAGCGTGAGTTGCCTTTGGAACTATCACAAATGTGTACTTTTATTCCAGTTTGATTTATTTTGTGTGGCTTTATGTGGTATTCATTTTTGTCTGTTTCTCAACTTTCCTAAGATCTTTTAGTATTTTTTTCCTTTTTTTTTTTTTTTTTTAAATAGTCAGATCTGGTAATTCTGGTCCCTCTTCTTTCTGATAGATAGCTTAGGTTTGGCTATTTTAAAAGAAGCTTGAGATAGACCAGCTTTACTTTGCAGGCTTTTCACTGTTACTTTATTTTTTCAAAAAGTTACAAATGGTGATTTTTCTTATAATTTATCAATGAAAATATTGAATGACATTGAAGATTTTAATAGGTTTTGAGGGGCATTCTGTGAAATGCTTGTTTCTGTTATGAGCTTAATTTATGTGCTAGTGCTAATTTTTTTGACGGTCAAGTAATAAGCCAAAGCTTTTGAAAATACAGAGTATGTATGCAATTGCTTCTATTGACCAAATGTTTAACCTTTTTTTAAAAAAATCACGTTGAGGATGTTTTTAGTAATGTATGGAATAGCCCTAACTATGTTTAGGTAATTTAATCTTTCGCTTTCTTCTCCATTCCTTTTTGATGTGGATTTCTTGCTACCTGAACTCGCTTTTCGTCTTTGAATGCTGCTATAACACATGCTCTTGCTGTCTTTTGGAATTCTCTAGTACGGTTTTATTAAAAGCTGTCAGTGGTGGACCATAGTGCTGGGAAATATTTTCAAACCTTTTGGTGCATTTGTCGAATTACTGGCAGCTGAAGAGATTAGTGACTCTTCCCTACTTCAGTTTTGGCTCTAAATTCTTCTGAAACTATTTTTGTTACATAGAGTTTTCTGTCTCTGAAATAAATGGCTTAAATTCCAGTCACTTTGGTCTTTGGGATGTATGATATGTCTTGTGTCCCAATTTTTGTTTAATATTGCAGTGAGCACAAAACAAATCCTATTTGTTAATGCTCAGTCATTCCTGTAACTGTTTGAGATCAGTAACTATGGACAAATACTGTGTACTGATGATAATGTCGTATTTAGGGCTGATTTGGAATATTATCTGTTCTCTTCTAGCCCCCAAGATTTTCGTTCCCCCCTGCATTATCTTTACAGTAACCAACTCTGAAAGAGTTGTATCCACCTGCAAAAAAACCCTCTTAGCACTGATTTATGTCTTGGGATTTTCTCCCCATTTTCAAGTATTTCCTATGTAGTCCTAAGGAACTCTTACACATATTCCCATTCTGTTCATAATGCCCATTCTCACTTCGGGGTATTTAATTTTTGTGTAGTATCTAAGGCATGTTTTTTTGGGTTTGTGTGTTTTGTTTTTTTTTTTTTTAAGGTGTGCAGGTAGAAATAGGTTCACATTCTTGAATTACAGCTTATACTTCAAATCACTGGCATCTCATTTTAATATTAGGACATACAGGTTCTAATACAGACGTTCGTCAGTAATAAATGTTTATCATAGAAGGGGGAATCTGTTTATTCTTGTCACTATGTAATTCTTTCACTGAAGGAAGAATGAGATTAAGCAGTTGTCCTAAAGTTCAGCTAATCTGAACTGCAGTTCTTTGTGTTGCATCCTATTTATGGGACAGATGCTGTGTGATCGCAGAAGTTTTGTAAGCCAGGTATTTCTATGCTTCATGAATTCTTAGCCACACTTATAACGATGGTGTAACATGCATTTGATTTTGTCATCCTACAAATGTCTGTTTGACCTTACCCTCAACTTGAGGAGGAGGGAATAAACTATTTATGAAAGATGTAGGCCCAAGTGGCTCCCATGCCTGCTGACTTCCCAGTGTCTCCTTGCTCAAGTGCAATTTGCCCAAACGGCCTTGAAGTGAAGGATCTAGCGTGGGGACCTAGCTAACCATGTTTTAAATGCCTGCGCTTTGTCTAGGTCTATGTGTGGTGTTGTAGTTGGAGGGATATGGAAAGGGGAGCATATGAAAATGAAATGACTGCACAACAGCAGTCTTACTTAATGTGTGTGGTCTATTGTTTCATTTAAAATATATATACCTCCTTTTTCAACTTGCTGAATGCTTCGCTAAAAGGAAAGCTTTGTGCAGACTCAGCGACAATTCTTCTCGAGTTAGTTTTTTAAGGCATATACCTTGTATGGTGTTTGTTTCTGTTTTCTAAGGTTCAGCTTCTTAAATTTATTAATGTTTTCCAGTGAACTTGATGATGACTTGCTTGGAGAGGATTTGCTAACTGGCAAAAAGGTAAGAGATGTGCATTAGAGTGAATTGTTACAGATATTAAAATGTGAATGTTGTTCAACTTATCCATTTCAGTTGTTTGGTATGGCCTTTTCATATTTTACAGTCACCTCCCCAAAGCCTAACAGCCACAGGTACCTGAGATCTGCCCTGTTGCCAGAGTGTACAGCACCCACAGCTCTCTTTCTTTTTGTGAAGTACCTCCAAGTGTGGCTTTTTAAAATAAAAATTTCAGAAAAAAATATTTTTTTCTGAGATGGTATTTCTTCTCATAACACATGGTTCAAAAAGGAGATTGTTCTCAAAATCAGTTTATCTGTAGCTTATTTTGACTTAACAATTAAAAAAACAAAACAAACCCAATTATGCCTCCTGAGTGCTGATTAGCATTCTGGAGAATTCACTTCAACTACTAGCTTCCTGGATATTAAAAGTTACTCATCAAAATACCAGCAGTACCAGAGAGTAAATAAAAAAGCAATCAGGGGTGTCTATTGAAAATCCACTCACTGCACACAATCCGCTACTACTTTGTCTAACGAGTAGGCAAAGGATTTCCCCTTCTACAGTGAGGGAAAAATATGGGAGCAGCTATCATTGGAGAACATAAATGAGTCCACCCATGGCTATAAACTCCTCAGTCGGATACCTATTTCCAAAATTGAACTCTATGAAAAGAACTAAATGTATGTTTGGATTTACCAGATATCTGCAGGAGAAGACAGGGATTCTGCTTGGGAAATCAAAACTGGCTAGTACCTCTTTCTCCACTTTATCTGCAAATGAATTAATGTAGAAAATAGTTTTTAAAGTTTTAGTAGTTGGAGATGAATAGGTTTGTTAAGAAACCCAGATCTGGTAAAAGTTGAGTTTTAATTTATATAGTTTTTTACAATCACACTCTAAACATTGGAAGTTAGCTTCTTGAAATTATTCTGTAAGTAATCCCTATTGAAGATAGGAAGTTCCTTTGTCTCATGTACTGGCTTAAAAAATAAAATAAAATTCCAGGAGGATAGGGATTGCAGATGTGTATTATGCAGTTATCAAAAATATAAGCAGTTAGCCTTGCATACATCGTTGTGGCTGAAACATGAGTTGATAAAGCTACTGACTTAAAAAAAAATAAAAATTCTGTATGAATACTAACCAGTACTAGATTTCTCCAATGTATTATGTATTCTTGTGCTTTTTCTCTTGTTTTAAGTTTTCCATGTTACAGGACTCTGAGTGGAATCTGTGGGTATGGACTTGTATGGTGGAGTAATAATAGATTTCTTGTGAAGTTTTCCCTGAGCTCTTTAGGCTAAACTTGCTTCTACTTAATCTCATACAAGTACTTTCAGATAAATCTACCCTTGTATAACCTTTCTGTCCCTATTACTTTAGGGGATGGAAATAACGTTGCTGAGCAAAACTGCAGTTATCTCTTCCTAGTGGGTAATAATTAAAAAAAAAAAAAAAAAAAAATGAAATAACCGAAAGTATGATAGACAAATTAGGATGAGTTCAGAAAAGGCATGATCCTTTCTTTTATTTTTTTTCTTCACTTACTGACTAATTACAGTTTTTCAGTTTTCTTCATATCATCATATCCTTTCCTCCAGTCTCCTAAGTATCTCTGTTCTTTAGAAACTGCAGTAACACAGCGTTTTTTCTTGACTTGCCTAATGCATCGAGGTCACAAGGCAGTTAAATAAGAGCACTAAAGCTAACCCTTCTTTCTTCCTGGTACTTCTCAAGTGAGTTGTCATCTTTGTCTATATTTGGGAATGCATCAGTGAAAAGTGTTGATACCTAGGCAAACCTGAGTTTTGTAAATTTCTGTAAGACTGTCAAACATTTATTTTTCAGTCATTCATTGTCTTGTGTAGTGTATTTTTTCTTACTGAATTAGGTAGTTTCATTGAAGATATGATCTTAGTTTGGGATGTGTTCTTCATAAAAAATAGTGTTCAGAAGTTTCAATAGTTTCAGTACCTAGTTAGTTAAAAGTTTGTATCCTTTTTTTATGTTCATGATTGACTTTTTCTGAAACCTAGAATCAGTCAGACTTGTCAGATGAAGAGCTGAATGATGATCTTCTGCAGAGTGACAATGAAGAGGAACAGGATTTCCGGTATCTCTTTTCTAAATCTTGTGTTGTGGATAACTCAAAGCTATTAATGACTACTAGTACTGATAATTAATAACTACTAAACTGAAGTTATTGGTATATACTTAAAATAGTTTTGCTTTTTACCTAGCCAGCTACTTAATGATGTATATATAATGTGTTCAGTAGCATTGTGAGAATTTCACTAAAATGATTTTTTGTTTATTTGAATCTAATAAGTTTCACTCAAATCTATAAAAAAAGCTTATAAAGAAGAAACTGCGTCATCTCCTGTGCATTTAGAATTATTTATAAATACTTAGAGAGCTCTTGTTCTGTGCCTTCTTGGTATTGTTGTAGGCTCCCTTCTCCTGTAAAGTCCTTTTCTGCCATCTTTCTTTTAAAATTATATCTTAACTCCTAAGACCCTGGGAAGAGGAGCTTCACAGTTTGTAAGGCTTGATTTGTGGCTTAAATGTACAATTACATAGCAGAAGATTTTGTACAGAGTTTATAAGTTTGAGTAGGTACTTCCATGGGAGTTTACTGAGGATCCTGCCCTGTGAGTACTCTGTGCTGATACAGCTCCACAACTGAATTATGGGCATTACAAGTCAAAATGAGTGTCGTGACATTTTTACTTTTCAAACTAGACTGGAGGGGGAAGGAAGATGCTTGTGATGCAGTATCACTGCTGCTTGTGTGTTTTGACAGCTTTTCCTTGTTGCATGCTACACAGGCATGTTGTCTGAAGGGGTATGAATATAAATATATATATATGTATAACATATATATATATTGCTCTGAGACCTCCTTTCTGTCCTTGTCTGGAATTGGGATAAGGAGTCCTGTCCCTGTGTTGTATTGATGAGGGTGTGGTGAAATACCTCAGACCATCAGTCTCTCCATTGGCTGCTGTTTCCTCCAGCAGGAATGAGGGTTGGACTGTTCCCTTCAAAACAGGGAATCCCAGTTGCAATCCTTGCTGTTTCTTCTCTGAATTTCCTCCTTGTGAGCCCTGGGCAGCAGGGATGGCTATGTGACTGCACAAGTGATGAGAAAGTACCTGAAGTGTGATAGTAGTGCTCAGTGGAAGGTTTCTGTAGACAAGTCTTGTATTCTTAACAGTTGTATTGCCAGGGACTGAGAGCCTTGCTCCACTCCTTTCCCCTCTCCCTCCATTTCTATTCAAACTCATTTATGCCTCTATAGTTGGGAGGATAATGATAACCCTGCATAATGTCTTGGTTTTCGTGTTAAATATTCCCTATCTGATACATGCAAATAGCTCAAAGCTGCCTGGATCTTGTTCTCCCAAATATATGAAAATAGTGAATATTAGGAATGTAATTTAAAAAAAAAAAAAATCTTTGTTTTCCTTGTACCCAGAGCCCTCAGATCAATAAGAGCTTCTGTCCCCCACTCTGCTTTTATAGCTAGTCTGCAGATGAGGAGTCTCTGTTTTTGTGTTGACAGTATTAGCTGTTGTAAACAGTACGTTCTAAGTTTTGCTTTTCCTCCAGATTATAATCTTTGCAGTTTTTATATCGATTGCTTTTTTTTAGTGTCTGTGCCAATGCTGTTACTAATTCAGAATGTCTTAGTCATTTAAATGGCAGTTCTTGACTATATATTTTACATTATTTTGAGTATAACATTAAATCTGTCATAAAAATGTAAGTTTGAATTCAAGATAATCAAGAAGGAACAATGTTAATGCATTTAATAAAAAATAATTTACTAGGTTATTTTGAGAGATTGGGAAAACAGATGCAGTTATAGTAATTTTGTGTATTTTTTGTTAGTCTTGGAATTAAAATTGAATCCAGGCCGCTTTGGTTACCAAGCAGCACTTTTGCCAGTTTGACCTGCTAAACCATCTGGTTGGTTTGATTCTCCTGGTCAAATAGCCTGCAGCTGGTGATAAGCTGCAGTACAGTATGCATTATGAGAATATGGCATGGAGTCAAATAGTGTGTGAGGTATGATTTTGTCTACCAACTTAGAGAATTTGTATTTGTTGGCTTTGTTTTGCGAAATCTTTGTGGGTAGTTGACTGTTACGCTTCAACCTCTGAATTTTTATTCCCCTATGCCATAGTTCTCAAGGTGTCACAGTTAGCCTCAATGCTACATCTGGCATACTCACATCATACGAACTCTCTGAGACCATCAACGATCAATCAATAGAACATGAGTCTGAGTATGACCAAGGGGATGATGAAATTGTTTATGACAAATCTGAAGCACCTGAAGTATATGCTTCAGAGTATGCAGAAGAAGGACATTATGAAGGCAATGATCCTGAACTGACAGAAGACCAAATAGAATATGGGGAAGAGCCTGGAGAAGAAGATGAAGTGCTAGACCTTGAAATCAATGAACCCCTAGATGAATTTCCAGTGAGTTTCTTTCTATTGTATCTTCAAAGATAACACTGCTTTACGTGCATAGGGTTTTAGACTGATTTGAAATCTGTTTACCTCCCTAGGGAGGAGGGAAAATTAGACCTATTATCACTGTCTGCCAGTTTCTTTATCTAGGCTGTGACAAAGTTTGTGTTGACAGCTTGTTTGGGGGTAGGTAATGCTCCTTTGTCATGCTGGAAGGCAGTTGAGAATCATGACCTTGAGGATTGTATCCTTAAGGAAGAAAACAGCTTTGTGTGGTGGAGACACACTGCCAGTTGTTAGAAATACTTAATGCAAAAGCTTTTATCCAGGCTTTAGACAAGATCTGATAAAGTCCTTCGAAGGTGAAAAGATTATTGACCTGCTAAAGACATCTTTAAGGTGCTAATATCCCAAAGTGATTGATGTCCTGTTCGTTCGTCCTTTTTGTAACTGAGAACTGTCTAAACCTGAATAAAGAGATTGGAGGTTAGTTCAGAAAATGTCACCTGCATAATTCAATATAGTTTAAGCAGTGTATTAGAGAACATGCACTGGCTTTAATTGCTAGTGAAATGATTTAATCTTAATTAAAACTATATGTGATCAGTGAGGTGTTTTAAAATACAGGCAAACTTAAGAAAGGTTTTGCTGTCGTTTTAGGTTCGTAATTGTTCAGAGTTGAACCTGTTCATATGTAAGCACTTGCAGAATGTTTTAAGAATGTTTATATTTTTGATGGGGGAAAATCTGATGTTAATGTATATGTGCTATAGATGCATGTTTCCTTTGATAAGAGAGTACTGCAGTGTTTGCTTCATGAATTTGTAATCAAAGGATGTAGAAGTACAGAAGTAGGTGGTGCAAACAGTAGTAAATGGGATCTTTATGATGACATTGCTGGGATCTGAATGAAACTCTTTTGGTTATGTTTTTGATAATTTTGAAATTATTTCTAGTTAAAATCCCTAATAATTATGCCTTATATGATATGTCACTTATAATTGACAGTTCTGATAGATACAATACTTCTCTTCCAGTTCTGGAGCCAATAACTGCATACAGACCTTACCTCTTCATAGGTTTGCGATTCTATAAAGTTGGCCTATGTCTTTTCACCTTCTTGTGTTATTGCCTTAGGATGAAGATTACATGCAGTCATATAATGAGCAAGCAATGGAAGAACAAGAAGAATATACAGCTGATGACGAGCTGGAAGAATCCCAGACAATGACAAATGAATCAGCAGAAGAGGTATGTTGTGAATTTAATGGAAACTTAAAATAACTATTTTTTTCAGAATTTGAATTTGTAGAATTGCCCATATTGCTGGGTAAGAACTGATACAACTTTGCCAGTGTTGAGTTATTGGTGCTATTACTCTTTGTATAAGATGAATTGTGATCTTTGTATCAGAAATAGTGTGGCCAGCAGAACTAGGGCAGTGATTGTCCCCCTGTACTCGGCACTGGGGAGGCCGCACCTTGAATACTGTGTTCAGTTTTGGGCCCCTCACTACAAGAAAGACATCGAAGCGCTGGAGTGAGTCCAGAGAAGGGTAACGAAGCTGGTGAAGGGTCTGGAGAACAAGTCTGATGAGGAGCAGCTGAGGGAACTGGGGGTGTTTAGCCTGGAGAAAAGGAGGCTGAGGGGAGACCTTATTGCTGTCTACAAGTACCTGAAAGGAGGTTATAGCAAGGAGGGTGCTAGTCTCTTCTCCCAGGTAACAAGCGATAGGACGAGAGGAAATGGCCTCAAGTTGCGTCAGGGGAGGTTTAGGTTGGATATTAGGAAAAATTTCTTCACTGAAAGGGTTATCAAGCATTGGAACAGGCTGCCCAGGGAAGTGGTGGAGTCACCATCCCTGGAGGTATTTAAAAGACAGTAGATGTGGTGCTTAGGGATATTGTTTAGTGGTGGACTTGGCAGTGTTAGGTTAATGGTTGGACTTGATCTTAAAAGTCCTTTCCAGGCAAAACGATTCTGTGATTCTGTGATAGCATCTATACTGTCAAATACATAAGATCCCCTCTCCCCCTTGGGATGAAAATCATAAGGGAGAGCTGAAAATGTCCATATTTAATCTTAGCTTCAGCATTAGAAACTTCAGGGGCCCTTTTGGGTAGGAGAATGGTAGTAATACTGCATGCTGTCTGTTAAAGCTCTAATAGCTATGGTGCCTCACTTTCCAGATGGGTAATTTGCTGCTATTGGGAGTGTAGATACAGTTCTTGGGTATACCACTTTGAGGAGGAGTCTGAGCATGGAAGGTTCTGTATGTTAGAAAGGCAGAGGTCAGAATATTTGTTGTTTTGTAAAAAGTTGTGTTGGGACTGAAATATCTGTGAAGGTTGTCTTAATTCTCCGATTAGGAAGAAGGATGAGTTCCTTCATTTACAAGGAGAGAGCTTATGCCAAAAACCTTCAAGTATACATTCACTAGTTACAGCTTGGAACAGTGGTATCATACCTGTTACTAATTTGCAGCAAGTTTTTGATGTGTGTTTTTTTTTTTTCATTTCCCCACCAGGAATCTGCTTTAATATTACTTTTATTCCGGTTCTTAATTAAATAGGATTGAATGGATTACCTGCTGAGAAGTGTAATCTGAGTGTGTTTCCTCTTTGGGGCTTTAATTCATCAGGAAATTTAATTCCTCAAAGACACAGCAGCATTCTTCTATGAAGTTCTAACAAATGGGTGTGCTGTGATACTCTAGTTGTATCAAACTTATAATAATAAAACAACATACTTTGCTAGGTGGAGGGAGGTGCATTGAAAGGGACCACCCACATTGTTCAGTCTTTGCTGTTGCAAGCATAAAGTTACACCAAATATACCTTAACATAGTTAGTTTCCTGCTTCTTAAGTATTAAGTCTACCCTTCCAAAGAACTGTGAAACACTTAAACACTTTTTATTCATCCACTGGATTATATGTGCTTTCCTTGTGGTGTTTTAAAAGCAGACTGATGCATTTGTGCTATCTGCAGCCACAGTCTGTGAGACGATGAAAGCACTGCACATCGTGTAAAATTAAGTATGTAGCTGGGCTTTGCTGTGGAACTTACTACTTTAAAAAAGCTTCATTTTTAGAGTGTGAACTAGTGCGAACTCTGTAATAATCATGTCTAAATTTGTCCAATTCAGAATTAAATTCCTTTCATTCAAAAGATAATAATAATGCAAGTTTTTAATTGATCTTGTTGATAGAACTCTTAGAGAATTTCTTCATCATGTAATGTGAATGTTTTAGCCACATCTTTATTCAGTTAATCTACATTGTGGCTTTATTCTGATGGCTTGCAGATTGCCACAAGTTTCTTGTTTCCAAAATTGTAGCATCTTTTTATTCCTTTATTATTTCATATGTAGCTTATTTACATTTGTCAGAAGGCTCACAATTTCACTCTCCAAATGCGAATACCACAAAGAGAGATAACCTTTGTAGAGTATGCACTTCTGTTTATTATGTGGTCAGATGCATGCCTCCAGCTCTGAATAGGTTTTTTTTGTTCTTTATTCGAGTGTTATGTAACAGCACTCCTCCTTAAATCTCAGAGCATTCACTGCTTGTAAGCAAGGGTAATTGTTGGCATTCTCCTGTAGAAAATGCAACACAAGAATGGAGCTGTAATAGATGCAGTACAAATAAATAGCATTATTATTTCGTGTTTGAAATTTGGCATCTGAATAACTGACAGTGAGCTGATAAAGTGTTTGGTAGTGTTGTATTTTAAGCAGTTTCCACATTAAAAGCAAATAAAGCCTCTTACTATATTGCATGAAGAAATTTTGTAAACCAAGAGAAAAGCTGACTGGCTGGGGAACTGGAACATGATGGGGGAAAAATGGTGAATAAGGGAAGTGAGAGACCTGTTAAGAGTGGCCCTGAGGTGTGAGAAAGAGGCAGGAGAAGTTGGTGTCCTTGGCCAGATCAAGTTCAAGGCATGCTTTTTCACTTGATATTTAATTTGAAACAGTGCTTAGAACTTGGATTTTGAATAAATAACGCTTGTTGTGGAGCTTTCTTGAAAAATGTAGCAATGCTTCAGAAAATGTTTTTGCCTTCCTAAGGTACAAAGCAAAACCCAATATCCAGAAGTTTCAGCAGCAAATAGGTGTGCTAAAACTGCCAGTTACATGAGTTATCATGTCCTAAATATTTTTAGAGTAATAATACCATTAATCATTTCTATGAAATGTTCATAAAAATGTAACCTCCTAAAATGAGAATTCATCTTTTCTTTGCTTTATATTGGAACTAATCTCCTGTGAAGTCTGTGATAGGGGGTTTCTCATTTGTTGTTGTTTAACCCCAGCCAGCAACTAAGCACCACACAACCACTCACTTGCTCTCCCCTGGTGGGATGGGGGAGAGAATCGGAAGAGTGAAACTGAGAACAATCGTGGGTTGAGATAGAGGCCGTTTAATAGGTAAAGCAAAAGCCCTGTTCACAAGCAAAGCAAAACAAGGAATTCATTTGCTACTCCCTATAGGCAGGCAGGTGTTCAGCCATCCCCAGGAATGCAGGGCTCCATCATGCGAAACGGTGACTTGGAAAGACAAACGCCATCACTCCAAATGTCTCTCTGCTTTCTTCCTCCCCAGCTTTTTATTCTCAGCATGACGTCATATGGTGTGGGATATTCCTTGGGTCAGTTGGGGTCAGCTGTCCCGGCTGTGTCCCTCCCGACTTCTTGTGCACCCCCAGCCTCCCTGCTGGTGGGGTGGTGTGAGGAGCAGAAAAGGCCTTGACACTGTGTCAGCACTGCTCAGCAATAACAAAAGCATTCCTGTATTATCAGCCCTGTTTCCAGCACAAATCCAAAACATAGCCCCTTACCAGCTACTAGGAAGAAAATTAACTCTATCGCAGCCAAAACCACCACATCATTGCATAAATTTAAACCATGTCTTGGATTATGCTGATAAGAAATGATGAGGACTTTAATCAAGAAAACATTTAATGAAGAAGTGCTACATACTACTTTTCTTTTGATAGAATACAGACTTGGGGAAAAAAGGGCAAATGTTTCTGTCTGTTGAATTGTTCTGTCTGTGTTTAGCCAAAACTTACGTATTTTCGTTCTTCTGTTCAAGTTTGAAGACACTATGTGTCAGCCTGGAGGAAAATGATGAAAAGAGTGCAAATCAAAGCAGCCAAGTTTTAAACATGTTTAGAATCTCTTAGGTTTGTTTTTTATTCCCGTTTTTCATCTGTGAAGTGGAGGTGCCCTTGGAATAGGTGTAACATCCTCTTATCTGCACTCTGTTATTTCTTGATCCCTTAGGATTGAGCAATTGCTACTGCTTCAGTGTTAGCCTCAGGTAGAAGCCTTCACTGCTTATTTTCTAGTCAATAAAAGTTCCTTGTTTCACCTTTGTAATGTTTCATGTGGAAGGAATCTGGTTTAGCCTTTGCAATGCTTATCTGTTTTGTATATCTTAGCACTCTCTGGCACAGAGCTCTCCAGAACACTTGACAATCCCATGTTTAGGAGGATCCTGTGCTAAAATCAGCATTTATCATGCTGACTAGTGGTTTTTTCCTGCTTTCCTTGGGCTATGTCTGTTATCAGTCCTGCAGCTCTGAGGTAAGCTGTGTGGGGTAGGAGCACTCACTCTTGTTCCATAGCAGATCATAACTCAGTGTGGGGAGTGCTGATCAGTGGCTGGGATTTATGGCATAATTATGTAATGAGGATGGCAGAAAACTCTGACCTTGTGGTAGAAGAAAGGTCGTTACTTTTCTTTAAGGAAGAGTCAGCAAAGCTCTTGGGTAGCTTTGTGCGAGGTGTGGTAATGGGAAATGTTAAGCTTCCTTTGAGGAGAGCTGCTAAGTCTTGGTTGGCTAGTCCAGTCGAGTGCCCTCAAGTGGCTGTTCAAGGACTGTATAAGTATATGCAGACATATTCACGGTTAGCAAGTATTAAATGGAATCCTGTAAGTACTAGCATGTATTCATTCTGTGTCTGCACTTGTGTCTCTTCCTGTATAAATTTCCAATTTTTCTATGGAAACATAGAATATACTGTAGTCTTGGCAAAACAACTCATCCTGTTAGGCTGGAAGTTGGAAAAGATGATCTAAAGAAGTCTTGCATGCTACAACTATTGAACAAATTGTGCGGGAAGGGTCTATGCTCCTACACAGCTCAAATAACCTTTCCTGGAGCTACATGTAGAGAACATATGGTTGGCTGTCAGGCATGTTTGTGTCTCCATCGCAACTAATATAAATCCTTCAATAATACGTGTAATCAGGCTTGGATGTGGGTCAGTTAGCATTCTTGAGCACTGCCTTTCCTTGGTGCCTGCTTTTTCATTAGCTCCTTTGATTTTTTTTTTTTGTCTTTGATATTTTACGCTTGTACGGCTGTTGTTTGTTAATAGGTGGCATGAGCTTTATACTGATGAATAAAGTGAGTTAGACCTAGAAGACTGCAGAATTGGTATAAGTGGCTAAGGATAGAGTAGTGCTGGTCTAGAAAAGTTTGAGAAATGTTTTTATTGTTGCATAGGAAAGTAGTTGTCTTGTAGTCTGTTACAACTTGCACATATTTTTTTGTAGAATGGATATATTTTTTTCCAGAACGAATAATTATCAAAGGGCAACAGAGTTTCCGCAGGTATTTTCTGTAGCGTTTCATTAAAGCATTGCAAAATTTTTCAGGACCATGCAGACTGCATTAACCATTCTAGTCCTGATTCTGCAGTCTCAGCCACACGTAGAGCCTTGCACGAGTAAGTTCTGCACTCACAGATGCGATTGCATGACTGAAACCTGTCTTTGATGAACAAAAACTGGAAGTCCAATGTGGCTTTTAAGGCGCATGGACATAGAGAGTGGATGTGTCTGGGGTTTATGCTCTGAAGTAAAGCAAGAGGCTCGGTGGAGTGAGAGCATTGTCTTGCAAAACAGCCACTCCAGTTCTGACTTCCAAATCCTGATCCTGAAGGGGAAGTTTTTAAAGACAAGCATTGCCTCAGTAAAATTATTGGGTTTATGATATTTAGAAACATATATTTGATAGAGATACTGCTACTTCTTTCTCTTTTGGAAGTCCCACTTTTGAAAGTAAACTGCTAATTCTGTCTTTCTCTCTTGTTTTTGTTTTTGTTTTTTTAATTAAACCACATTAGTGTCTCGTTCCTTGCTAACATCCCTCTGTTCCATGAGTCTCAACTGCCTGCCCTCAGAGGTGGTTTATTATACATGGATATGTTAATCAGACCAGTTGTGCTCAATTTGGGTTTGCTTTTGAGGTTTGGATTTCTTTCAGTTTTGAAGGATATTTTTTTTTTGCCTGTTATCCTGTCTGTTCTTTTTAGCAGCATTTTTTGATATGATAAAGTCATTATATAAAAGTAAATCTATTTTAAAAATATAAGCCTTAAAGCTTTTTGTAAACTTTGGCTATTCTCTTAGTTATATCTTAAAGCATTTTTGTGAGGTCAGGAAATGTAGTGCTTGCGTGTTTGCCTGGAATGGATAAAACACATTCAGAGATAAGGAGATGATAAAATGAAAATAACTTGGGGTTAGTAGCCCATGAAAGCCCAGCAACTAAGTACATAGATCATTTATTCACCAGACCAAAGTTGGAGTAGCTTTGAGCTTCAGTTCATGTGGTGTGCTGTCTTTTAAAGTAGAAACTGTCATGCCGGGTCCTGTCTCTGATCTTGCTTCCCATGTTTCTTTTTGGTTTTGGGCTCCTGGATAAGGAAATTTGCAATCTCTTGCACCATTCTGCCATTAATCCTTTTGCTTGATTTGTGGCTTAGTATCTGTCCACCTGACTGACACACTTGCTGTGCCTTTTTCATATAAATTACTGCACCAACCTGGTTAATTAGAAGATTAAACCATTTTTTTGCATGTTACATTTCACTCATTTTTTTAACTGTCCTCAGGCAACATAAAAGTTGTGATGTGTTCAGTGGCTTTGCAGAGAATTAAAATGCATGTGCAGGCTCTAAGAAATGAGCAAGTAGGCTTGTACAAGAAATAACCAAATACACTGTAACCAAATATTTTATGGAAAATCATACTCTATTAGAACACTTCTAATTTTCAGCTCTAGAAATCAAATATAACTTGTGTAACATTCTGAACATTAATTTTATCATGCCAGCACAGGAAAATGAATTTTTTTTTCCTTTTAATTTGAAGGAGAGGGATCCATTTTCATTTGGCACATTGTTTCATCTAAATAAATGTTCTCTGTTATAGAGAGGACTGGAAAGTAAATGAGGACAAGGGAGTAGCATTCCAACATACAAATTTAGTATATTCAAATTTTATCCAATCCCTTTCTCCATTTTCTTCATCAATTGCTGAATTAAAACTGGGAAATATTTGAGGAGTAGAAAAAGTAAAGACAAGTACAGTTATACATACCTAGAGAAATAAAACTAGGATGTAAGGTTATCTGCTTCTGTTGTGTGGGTTTTTTTAACAAGCTGCTACTGACAGTTGTTAACAAATGAAGAAAAAAAAAATAATGATTTAGTATTTGTATTACTTGAACCTGGTAGTATCCCAGGTTTGCATCTTAGTCAATTCAGTGATAAAATGTTGCTCTGTGTGCAAAAGTAGTTGCTAATCAGATGGTGGTTCTAACTGGAGTTTCCATATTCTCCTAAATACTGCAGCAAAATAGGTTTTCTCAGTAGATTTTGCTGTATAATTTATTATATAATTCATATCTTGGTAAAAAATTCACAAAGCTCTTAAATGTTCACTGAGTTATGTATGAGAATAATGTGTAATGCCAATGAAATTTGTGCAAAGAGGACCTTTAAAGAAAACTTTGTCTTTTGACACTCAATGATTGCAACACAATAGATTTTTCAGTTTGCATGTCCTCTGTATTTTGTGATTCAGGCAGCTATTGAATCTCTGGAACTTCAAGAAGAAAGAAAAGAAGAATCTGATGAAGAGGAGGATGACGACGAAGAGTCTGGACGACTACGTTTCAAAACTGAACGGAAAGAAGGAACGATAATTAGGCTCTCGGATGTGACAAGGGAAAGGAGAAACATTCCAGAAACTTTGGGTGAGGTTTTGTGGCAATGGGCTATTTTGAAGACTTTTTAAAAAAAAACCCATAAAAGACAGGCTTGCCAAAACTTTTAGAAGAGAGTTTAATGGCAAAAGATAGAACAGTTTCCTTCTAGCTTGGGCTGGCCTTATCCAAGTTGTCCAAAATCACATGTAGTCTGTTGTAGTATGTGTAGGATCTGTCTCCTTGGGAAGAATGTTTAAGCATATGTTTTGAAAACCAGTGCAATGTTTGTTCATTGAGACTTCTGTGGTGTCTTTAAAAGCTTTCCTGTTTTCAAGCAGCAGCTATCTGATCTGTCCTTCACTATGTATTGTGGTGGAATACACTTTAAGGAGTTTCTTTGGACTTCCATCCTTGGAAGATTTTCAGTTGGTAACTCGAATCTTGTTACTTGTGTTCTGCTGTGAAATACCTGCATGTTTGCTGTTTCCCCCCAGGAACGTAAGTGTGCTGCGAACCTGTTGTGTTCCTGCTGTTGGATTGGCATAGAGAAATTATAACTTGCTGGGGAATGTGTTAGAAAAATACGGAAACCCCTGTTTTCTGGGTTCAGCTTTTCTAACGTGGAACAATCTGAATCTCTTATACCACCTTGATTCTTTAGGCAGTGTCTAAAAGGGTCTATTTTCTTCATATTTGAGTAGCATAACACAAGTGTGTTTCTAGAAACACTGCTTCATGTAACTAATGAATTTGCCACTGCTAGTTCAGAAGAAGCAGTAGATTTGCAGCTTTCTTGCAGCCTCTCTGTTTTAGTCTATAAATAAAATCACATTGGTTTATGGTTTTGAAAATTAACTTCAAGATCCTTCATGTGCCCTGGGTACTCAAGTATCTGATACTGGTGTTTTTAAAATTCTCTGGCATGTGCCTGCCCCACTGGGGTAACTATTGCCTCTTCCTGTTGGCCTTACGGTGATGGTAATATTAATAATAATAATAATAAAAAGTCAAATTAAAAAGGTAATATTAGGGAGATGGGCAGAAGTTAAGAGTTGTTTTCAGAAAGGTGTACCATTCTCATAGTTTTGCTACTGAACCAAAATATCAATTCAAACTATGGAGAAAAAGCCCCGATCTTTTGAAATGAATCAAGATATGCGAGAGAGGTGAACTGGTAATGAAGGCAAATTGTCAGATACTGTTGGCTAATTGTCAGATACCACTGGGAGAAGATGTTTTTTTTTTATGATACTTCAAGTTTTGCCAGACTGTAGGGGTGGATTCTTCACACAGGATTGCTTTAAGATGGGTGCCACACAGCGTGAGCTTGAGGCTGGGTGCTTCTGCTTTCTTTGCACATGAGTCAGTGTCTTTGCGACAACAGGGCATTTGGGAATTAATGTTCCCAGAGCACATACTTAGGTTGCTGGAACTCGTCCTGATGAAATTTTCCTCTTACCTTAAAAGTCTTGCTTTGCAAAGGATGTTAGTTCTAAAGATTTTTCTCTTGAGTTGCATAGCCTACTAATTCTTTACTTCAGTTGCAAGGAATTTAGTCTTTTACTATGCATGGAAAAATTGAGAAGCCTTAATTCTATGACAGAGGTGTTGTGGCTAAGAGGACTTGTTCATGAGCAGCAAGGAGTCAGCTGAAGAGGCTGAACCAGACATTCACGTAGGCCATGCTGTGCTGTGAGTGAGACGTCAGTGCATGATTTTGAATCAAGATTTTTCTCATCCGTTGTTCGTATTTAGCAAATAGTTTGTCTTACTTGCAGTTTCAGGCAAGGTGTGTATTAAGGGCCTCTATTCAACATTGTTTTAATAGTCAGGAATCGATTCTGATTAAAATAAGACTGAAGGGAACCCTCTAGAGGCACAGAGTAGTCTATATGGGCAAGGGGTATTTTAACTGAGGTGCATTCCAAATGTGTTTTCAGCCATAAGACTATATTTCTACATACCACACGCAGACCATATCTTATACAAAAGGTGCTGGTGTCTTTACAAAACAGAATATTTTAAAAACAAGAGTGCACTGGAATAGCTAGATCTCTGCACATAATTGCAAAGTAAATGACAATTGCATGCATTTTCATATATCTGTGAATTTACTCTATATAAAGACAAGACCAGCCAATGAGGAGATAACCTGTAGTGGAGCTTGACTGTTAAAAGAACAGTGATTTGAACTAGACTTATTTTTAAGTGTAATTTTAAGTGATTTGGGATGTAGCTCTGAGATACAGGGAAAAGGTGATGCAAATGTGGATGAACCTATAAACTAAAGAGCATTTTTTGAAACTAGTCTTTGGCAAAAATACAGTCTTGCTGTTGTGAAATGGTTTCTCTTCATACTAGTTTTTAATGTTAGTTTGTTGATAAAGAGACCAAATGATTGACCATGTGGTCGAAAGTTAAACAGCAAAAAATACTTGTTTGCATAAAAATATCTGCTTGCTTTTGAGATTATAGAGTACATTTTTACAGGTGCTACTGGTTTAAAAATGAAACTTCATTGCAGAGCTACATCTCCTTACTTTAAAGTCTGAACATAGTTGAGAAAACACTTAAAGAGGAATTAACATTTCAGTTGAAGTTACAAACGTAATTTCCATCCTGTCACATTTTGGTGACCTTTTGTGACAGCTTGTCTCTATTGGAGGAGTGCATTCTTACTTGCTGATTAAAGGTGTCATTTGAAACCATTTTATTACCAGCGATAGTGAAATTAATCTTGACACTTAGAGAGACTAGAAAAATAATTGCTGATTCACTGCATTAACTGTGTATGTGAGAACTGTACAGTCAAGATGAGAATAAATGCATGCTGGTAAAAAAATACATAAAAATACATTCTCATGAATGTAGCTGAGATCTTTCCTAAACATTTCTTTATCCAAGATAATATAAGTAGTGGTTTTGAAAAGTTCAAAGGAAAGGTATTGTAGGACAACTGTGCAGTTGATTTCTAGAGATACTGAGTTTGTCATCTTAGATAAGAAATACATAACTTCTTTCAGTGCATGTAGTTGAAGTCTTCCCAGAGCTGGAATTGTTGTTATGCTCTGGATTTAGTTACCCGTTAAGGAATGTGAAGAAGAAAAATGGCTTTTTTTGGTGTCACCCAGCTAAAGTATTCTCTACCTAATTTGAAAACCCAAACCAAAACCCTACACTTCTACAGAGCCATTTGCAGTGTGATAACAAAGATTATTGGATGTGGTAATACTTTTTGTTATGCCCTGCTTAGTTGGCTTATGTTCACTCTGATAACTAGTGGCTGAGATTTCAGGCAAGACTAGGAAATTAAAACGAATGGTTTCACTGTTGTCCTGTTACACTGTGTGCAGAAGCACATAGTATAATCAGGTTGTGAGTCTGGATGATGGGGAGAAAAATTTAGTTAAAGCAAAGGAGAACATTTGCTATCTCTCTCAGTTTAGATTGCATATGTATGTAAATGCATATGTATATTTTTTTATAGCTATTCTGGAAAGTATGTTTTAAATACCTGCATTATCCAGGATAATGGGGATTCTGGGATTCTCAAACCGGGGGATTTGAAATGCCATTGCTCTTGGAGCCACCCAAGGCAGGTGCAGCCGCAGAGACCTGCGCTCAGGGTCGGTGTACACAGGAGCTGGTGGCCATGTGCAGCAGCACCCTGCGCACACTGTCCAGGGGCATGGCAGCATCCAGCCTGGCTGAGTGTGTTTTGGTCACAACACACACCAGCTGTTAGTCAGGGAGAAGCAGTGGGCCTTTTCATGTGAATGCCTGGCTGTGCTCTGGAAGAGTCTATGGAGGGAAAAGGATCTCTTCTTCCTCTACTCATCACCTCTTTTCTAGTTAGCAGTCTGATCTTGCTTTCAGGGAAGACGGGGACTATTTTCCTTGCTCCCCTCCCTGCAAAACCTTCTTCCACACTATCTCCTGTGTGTGGCACAGTGCTCTCAAATTCGATAAACAGCCCACCTAATAATTGAGCTGACTGTATATTTTGCTGCATGGTGACTGATAGCAATATACAGCACTTGAGGGTATTCATGAGTTTGGTTCACTGCATGAGTCTTCACTTTTGCAGTTTGTCTCTGAGGCTCTGAACCTGCAGTTTTGTGTGTAAGCAAAATTCTTCACGGGCAGGACAGTGTTGCCTTCAGTGACATGCTGTGGGAGAAATATGTATAATGTATAGTATAACGTAATCTTACATTCCTTTTTTTTAAATCAAATGGTTATGTTGTACTTCTGTGGTCACAGAGGTGGTATGAATGTAATGATGCTGCAGTGAATTTGTGGGGGTTTTTGTTTTGGTTGGGATACTTTTTCAAAGGTCAATGTTACAGTTTCACTTTTCTGGCTGAAAAACTGAATATGTGGACTGTGGCTTTAAAGACACAGCCTTTAAAATTTTAGAACTTTCGTGTAGAGCGAGTAGGAAAACTGTTAGTTTTCATTTTGAAGAGCATGAAAAGTACCTGCACATTGAGCATCAGCAGGACTGACTTTGCCCTGGATGCTGTCATCCCTTCCCCAAGCTTAATCAGCACAGCTCTCTGAAGTCATTTTGTGTGGAGCAACCCATTCTTTCTTCTAAAGTTGTTTCTATTCAGTGTCCTTCGATGTGTGCACAAGAGGCTGAGAGACTCGAACATGATCTTGCCTCGTAGGAAGCCTAGCTCTGTTCCCAGCTTCGTTAAGAATTGCTTTCCTCGCATGTGACCTATAATCAGTTTAATAGGAAATAGCATCTTATCATCTTGAATGAATATCAGTGGCAGGTACTTGTTGCAATGACTGAACTTTGCTTTCCAAACTACCTTGCTGAGTTCAGGGTTGTAGTGTGGAAGGTGGCAGAAAAATTGCCCTGCCTGTCCTATTCTGGGGTCGTGGGGGGGTGGGGAGAAACCTTTCCAACTAGCAGCGTGCCCAGGATGCCCTGCAGGATTCGGATCCTCTCTGGTTAAAGGGAGGAGAGCTGTTGCTTTTGCAATGTAGTGGCACCATTTCTTTGTATATGGGAGCTAGTGGTCTGTCTTTCCTGCAGACCAACTCAAAGCCTGTGTTAGCCCTTTCACGCTTGCAAGCCTGTGAAGAAACTGAACTTGCTGCAGATGTGGACAGGAAAGAGGCTTGAAATCAGAGCTCTGTTTTTCCTGTTAAACCAGCTTTTTTTCATCCCTGACAGCTAAGGATGGATAAGATGGTTGTTTTAGTCACTTCTAATGCTTTTGGTTGCTTTGGACAAGAGTACCTTTGTCTTAATTTTCCTCAGAAATCCACAGTGTGCACATTTAATACCATACTAAGACTTGAGGGAGTGTGATTCCTTGCCCCTTTCTAAGTATGCTGTAAGATTTTCCTGATAAAGCCTGATTGTCTTGGGCTCTGCCAGTCTCTTGAGGCAGGTGCTAGGACAAAGGTAGCATTTCATAAGAGTATCTGGTGTGATTGTAAATTAAGGCTTTATGCTACTTAATTGCGGTGTCAGAGAGGGGAGAGAGAAGGAGGTAGAGAAACTTACCACTAACATGCAGAAATTAAATGGGAAACTGCATGGCAGGTCCTGGGCTTTTAGGAGTCTGTCATGTTTACTGTGTTCTTAGACAGTCAGCAAGTTCTAAACTTTTCTTTTAAAAATCAAAAAGCCCCTGCTTTCTGGAGGTGCTGATACCTCTGAAAACTGGGACATGCAAATTTACAGTCTTTGTAGCTCAGTTATGCAGGTAGTTTTTGTAGCCAAGTAAGAACAACTGCTGCAGTGGGAATGCGTGGCACTCACCCTTCTCTGCCCTTCTGTCAGTCCTCAACTTCAAAGACTAGTTGAGATTACTTATGAAGATGTTTAAGATGGTGGTTTAAATAGCTTTGGCTATTAGACTCACAAGAAATTTTAATAGTTTTCTAATTGCTTTAGTTATGTATTCTTGATGGAGGATATGTCGTTATGGGGAGATGTTGTAGTAATGTCTCATTTGCTGGATACAAACGATTTTTATTCTGATCTTTAGATATTATAGCCACTATGTGTAGTACTAGCAAATAAAAACACTTTGTCCTGAAGAGTGGTCCCTGTACCCAGCCACCTTTAACATTAAGAGCAAACTTCGTAAATGGAAAACTGGAATTCTTGCACTAGTTGCCATTTATATGAATTCAAAATATGTTTTTATTTGTCAAGAGTGTGTTTCTTGTGAAGTAGTTTAATTCTGCCCTGTTAAAGGCAGAGGTCAATTTTAGAGGTAACAGGGGGTCTGACTGGCACATGGCAAAATCCTCAGCTGCAGGTTTGGGCTAAAGTTTATCCACTTTAAGTCAGTGAAACCTGCTGAGTGGCACTGCTTGTACTGTCACAGTGTGTTCCTGAAGTTTATTGTAGACTTTCTCTGTATTTCCAAGTAATTTGATTACCTGGGCCTGTTACTGCATGGTTTTCTCTCGATGTTGTCAACATTGTCCCAGGTTTCAAGCAAATTTGGCAGTCTTCATTGAGTACCATCTGTTCTCTGGTGTTTACCTGTGATATGAGTTGGGTGGGTGTTATCAGTGGCCATGTGTTTGAGCCGGGGTTTTGAAGTGTGCTCTCTTAAGTGGAATTATCACTCATAAAGTACAGCTGCTTCTTAAACCACATATGATAGAATAAATATTAAGTAGTTACATACTGGAAAGACACTTCAGTGACCAGAAGGTCCTTCTTTGGTACAGGCCAACGTGCAAAAGAATCTGGCGGATAAAATCTGTTTATATGGAAGACTCAATATATCCTTTAGTGTAAAGTTTACTGTGGGTTTCATTGTACTGCCTGATATCTCTGCAGATAAGTGAGATGTTGTTTAAGATAACAGAAGTGTGGAAGCAGCCACAGCCTCCTCTTACAGCATAAGGCAAACTTCGATAGCATTTAAAAAAGCAGCAAACAGTTGTGTTCATGTTTGTTTCATTTACCTGCTGCCTTTTGTCTGTGCAACAGACACAAGTATCTGTGTGCTTTTCCTTTTAAAGATGTCTAATGAAATGTTAACGTGCCACCTAAAGGAGATCAAAGTGCCTGCAAATTTTGTGTTAGTTGCAGGGATGCTTCTGTAGTTCTAGCGGGTGTTTTTTTCATGATATTTTTCCATCTTTTCAGCACGAAGCTAAAATATTTTTTCCCCATCTCTCTCTTTTCACAGAACTTTCTGCAGAAGCCAAAGCAGCGTTACTTGAATTTGAAGAGAGGGAAAGGCAGCTTAAACAGGGACGTTATGGCTCAAGGAGAGGAGGGCGAAGAGGAGGCTCTGTTATGTGCCACGGAATGGGAGAACAAAGGAGAGACAGTAACGATAGGGGAAGAATGAAGGATCACAGGCCTGCACTGCTGCCAAACCAGCCGTCGACAATGGTACCTTTTAGTGCTTAGTATTCTTTGAGTGCACTTTCAGGAAATTATGGCAAAATGATTCTAAATCGTGAATCTTGACAGAGGTGGAATATATATTCCAAAGTACAGTTTCTGCTCTTTCAGGGCACTGTTAGGCAAGATGGGCTTTGCGTAACGTGGTGATTGTGAAATTATGTGCTTAGTCCTGTTACCAGGCCTGCAAATGAAAAGTGGATTTTGAGTCATACAGCGCAATCAGGCTTACCTACTGGTTTGCATAAGGATAGAGGAAAAAGTTAATTCCTGTGAGAAGTCCTCTACATGCAACATGGAAATGTGTTCAGTCCCACACTATTAATAGTAACTTAGTTTTAAAAAAATATGATTCTGTACAATATTTCTTCATTTTTGTCAAACTAATATTTTTGCTGCTACTTCTGTAAAAATCTATTTCTATTCATTTCATGCTACTATGGAGACAAAACCCCAGGAGGTAGTCACCACTAGATAAATTAGTATCTTGGGATTTCAGATGAAATTTAGCTTTATTACTCTTCCCCCTCCCACCCCCTACTGTGCTTTGTATCTCAAACTAAAAGATTTTACTTCTTCCATCCAAAAAAAAACCCAGCAAGTGTGTGATCAAGAGGTAGCCCACGCTTATTTTTCTTAACTGTCATAAAAGGTACTGGAAGCTGAGACTGTAGAACAAAGCCTGTGTATGTCTTTGCAGGACAAGGTCATCTGTATTAAACAAAGGGGATTTTTTCCAACAGCAGTAACTCTAGGTGCTGATCACTAGCAGGAGTCGGTGGATATCTCAGCAGTTGAGAGCCCTGCAGTAGAATATTTCATGCTTTTAAAACAGTGAAGGTGGAATAATTTTTTTCTGTATTGCTGCAGTCTTTGCTAGTTATTTTGATCTTAAATGTTGTAAACATTTTTGTGCTCAGCACATTATCTTCTTCTTGTGTGTGCTTTGTAGCTGATTTGCTCTATGTATATGGCTGCTGAAAAAAACGATGTGTCACATCTTTGTTACTGAAAGGTTGCCTGTTTGGGACTCTTCTTGCACTGCCATTTGGCAGTTACTGGACTAGGACTGATACCTAGTATCAGTGAGTTCAGAAGCAGAAGGATGTCTGAAGAGAAATATGATAGGTTTTTTTTTTTTTTTGTAATTGATTTTGGCCATTTGTGTTTGAGAGTGTTGAGCAGCAAGAGACTTTCTTCTATGTTAACGAAAGGTATCTTTGAAAGGTATCTTTTAAAGTAGTTTTTTCTTCAGGCAGTATGGATGGGTGGGCTGCACTGATATCTTCAGAATCTAGCTTAATTTGTATTTTGACTTCTGTTGCTACTGTTAGGCCTGTTTTCTCAGAGAGGCTCTTCTCTACATGAGACAAAAGTTAGTGGATTTGTTTTGATACTAGAACTTAGATTGCTAGTCATCTTCACATATACTTTTTTGCAGTTGATGACCCTTTCCAGTGACATATGCAGAACCCTAACATATGGAACTAGACAGTTTCACTGTTAAAAATAAGTGAATGAATGTCTGCATTCCCTGTGTGCTTCCTTGCTCTTTGCTGTCCTCTCCTTCACGTGAATGTCTTCAATTGTTCCTGTGCTGATGGTTCTTAGCAGTTTCAGTTGATGATATGGGAAAGAAGTTTTTCTGTTCATATTTGGCTTTAATTGTTCTCCAAAGGTGTATTGGTTTTGTGCTGGTTTGTGTCAGGACATTTTAACTTAAAAGCCTGTTGACTTTATTCTTTTGTCTGACTTTAGACTCATTCACAGAGGTTAATTCCAACACACCAGCAACCTGTTAGGAGTCTGTTCCAGCAGCACCAACAGCAGCAGCAGCAACAACAACAACAGCAGCACCAGCAGCAGCAGCAACAACAACAGCAGCAGCAGCAACAGTTACAATCTCTGCTTCCTTTACAGCATCAGCATCATTCTTCTCCTCCTCCAGGGCTACATATGCCCCCTCAGATAGAAACGCCTAGAATAATGATGACTCCACCTCCAGTGACACCTCAGCAACCGAAGAACATACACATAAATCCACATTTCAAGGGGACAGTAGTGCCACCTGTACAAGGTGAGCTTTCTGAACAACTTCTCAGTCATGCGAGCAGGACTTATCTTATTCTTTGCTGGGGATGCAATAATTTGTTTGTTTATCAGTTCATGGAAATGTGCTTCAGGCTGATATTTTTTTCCTTAAGCTAGAAACAAATGTTTTGCCTAAAGTAAGACATAATGTTGTTGGGCTGTGGCCAGCTGAAATAGCAAAGCCTTTTCAACTTCATCTTTGTTACTCTACTGTAAAGCCTGCAAAGAGCAGTAAAAATGGAAACTGAAAAGAGAATGTGCTTTTTAAAAGTAGCAAATGTCAGTTTTCAAAACTAGGTAAGTACTGCTGTTCATAATTTCCCACATCATTCCACCTTCAGCCAAGCATTCACAGAATGACCACCCACCTGTTTCAGTGAGGGTACACTGAGGCACTCCTTGCACTGTAATTGCTCTGTGAAAGGTAGCAGCCGCTGTCCTTACTTGACAAGATACATGCCTTCAGTTCTCCTTTCAGTGCCACATTTGTGATTGTTTAATTCGCAGCCTGCAAATACACTTTTTCAGTAACTTAACACAAGCACTCTTTGGGCTACACTTTTTAGGGCAGCTCTCAGCAGAGCTGTTAACATTACTACTTATTTGAGAAGTGTTTAATCCCTAAAAGGATTCAAAAAAACCCACTTATGTAGCTCTGATTTCTGATACTGCTGGCACTAGACCAAGTAAAGAAATACATACATTTTTATATGTATTTACCATTAGGTTTTCTGTATTTTTTCCCCCTTCAAATCAGCAGAACTCCAAGCCAGTGCTAGCTTTGCTTCATTTATTTGGCCAGTGAAAGGCAGGATTTGACAGGGTAGGATATTGCCCGTTGATAGAGATCTGTTAGGCTTCTCACAAGTGGCTTCATAGTACCTGCATTGTAGAGATTATTTCACTTTTTTCTAATAAAAATCGGTGCTTCCCACCAAACCGTGCATCAGGACAGATTATGTGGAAGCAGTCCAAAAGGTGCTTCAGTCTTGGATTTATGCCTTCTGTGCATTTCCTAACATTTCTAAAGCAACAGTTCTTGTTTTGCGAAAAACAAAAATTGGTTTTATACCATTCTAGATGCCTCTCCTCTATCCCTGTGAAACAGTCAACAAATCTTCTGCATCTAGGTGAACAAGTTTCCTCCTAATGCCAGCCATGGCTACTGAGGATTTTTGCTTTTGCAAAAAAAAGTATACCACTGTATCTTCTTCCTTTTCGCTGAATTTTTTTCCAAATTATCGGGTGGCTTCAGGCTTGCCTCAGTGTTACCACTACATCTGTGGCACTGTGGGTATTCCATGGGCTGTGCTTTATCTTGAGCATAGTATTTATTTCTGCCTTTACTTGCAGATCCTCCTTTTAATGAGGTTGTGTACCTCCTGCTTGTTAGGAGATCTTCAATATTGCATTTGTAGTCTTTTTTTTTTTTTTTTCAGATCTTATACCTGCTGACTTTGCACATTCATTGCTTGACTGGTAGAAGTGTAGTTGTACTCTCAGAATGAGCAGCCTTGGAGAATGAGTGATCCGTTTTTGAATGGTATAAGACCTGTATTTCGGTGAGGAAGATCTTTGCTATGTGTATTGGTGGCACCTGGCTCATATGCAATACCTTTGCTATCTGTGCCATCCATTTTACTGAAGGAATCCTTGGCAAGACTGCTGAGTATTTCTGCTAATAGGTGTGTAGCATACTATTAAATGCAATCTTTTAAATCACTGTAGAATTTTAATCTTCTGAATTAGAGAGCGTGTATGGGAAGCTGAGTTTTCTGCAGTGGCTGAGTGCCTCAGTCTTTTTGTCTGCAGCAGTACAGCTATGTTACATGAAAGTATACATTTGCACACCTAAGGAGAATGTGTATGTAGGAAATCAGTAGTCGTCTTGAGGGAAGATGAGCATAATTCTAAAATCTTCAGTGTCATTTGCATATTAAGATGAATTTTTAAGCAGTCACTGCAGGCAAAAGGTAGACAGAAATTCCAGTGTAGGGAGAACTGTTCTAAACTTCCTCTTAAAAAGTTCTTAGTTTAATCCATCTGCTTGAGGCCCCAATAGGCAGAGACTGGTAGTTGGCAATATTAATGATGCTGCATGTGAAACACATCCTTATTTGAGGGTAACAGGAAGTATGAAAGATCAGATTGACTTGATGTTCTTGATGATGTCCTGCCCCTTCTTGGCTGAATATATTTCCAGATACAGGAGGGTTTTTACACATTGGAGAATACAGTCAGGTGGAAAGTATATTGGGATTCTGTTGTTGAAAATGTGATGCCTGGAAGCTAAAAATGCCACGTCTGGAAGTGCATGATATGCACATTTAGGTTCTGGTAATTGTAATGGCGTGCTGTCATGTTTTAGTGTAGACTGGCATTTTTTCCTCTCTAATTTTATGGCAGGATTAAGCTCACATACTTCTAATTGTCAGCACCAGGGACACTTTTTCTAACTGCAAATCATAGAAATATACTTTCTTAAGAACTATTGGTTTGAGTTAGTCTTGAAATACATTGACTGTATTAGTATTTTCTAAAATAGACTCAAACCTCCTGTAAATTGTTACAAAATTTTCCTTTGAATAAAATAGCATGCATAAGACCTGTGGTAGCCAGCTACTTCAGCCTGAAAGTGAGTTGAAGCACTCTTGAAGAATCCGGTTATTGGCTTACTCCTTTGATGTCTCAAAGGCACATCTCTTCCAGTGGCCTCCATCTCTGCAGCCTTGAATCTAGGTTCAAAAAAAATAGTGACTTTCAAGTCAGTTTTGTTTCAAACAAATTTCTACTATTTTTAGTCTTTAAAGCATCATAAATGATTAAGAAGGACTCAGTCTATCAAAACCCCTGAAACAGTTATGTGAGCCTCTGCGCATACCTGCTGCAGATACTGGTCAGTTGGCGTTCAGATCTGCATTTTGTGGCATTTGAATCCCATGTCTTCTAGTTGCTTACTTGTCGTAGTTTTCTCTCTTCTTTGTGTCCTGTGCTGTAAATTAGTTTTGAGTTGTAAGTAGTAATTTTTGGCTGAATGCATGTCCAAATTTAAGTGTCATCAATTTACAAGTGCTGGAGGACTGGGCATAGATGTACTGTGAAACACTAATTCATCCTGTGGTACAGATATTGAGTTTTTTCCCCTTAATGTTTATACCACAGATAACTATTTCAAGGATACTGTGGTGTTACCAAAATTGACATGAACTAGTGGGCAGTTTATGGCAGCTCAGCAGATCACTATGCCATTTACCTTTTAAAAAACTGTTCGGTTTCTTGGGAAAAATCACATTATAATTCTCCTAAATAATCAATATGGGAATTGCTTCTTTATCTTTTCAGGTATAGCATTGGAATTTACAGCTAAAAGCAATTTAATCTTCTTAAAATAGTGTCTAGCAACATGCTGTGTATTATTTTTGAAACATACTTTTGAACCTATGGCAGATTTGACATCAGGAAAATGAATGCTTATTTGAGACTACTTTGCTGCTTTCAGCAAGTGTCCAAGGATTGAGAGGGCACAGAGTTTGAACTACTATCTTTCATGAGTATTAAGTTCATTTGCTTAAAAAATATAAATATATATCTCTCTATATGCTACTGCCAGAGGCAGGATACTGAAATAGACACGAGTGCCCTGTTCAGTTGACATTTCTCTACATTTCTGACCTAACGCAATTTTTCTCAGTGCCTCTCTGACCTGTAATACCTGAGCTATTTTAGTCCTAGGTCTGTCAAGAGCACCCTGTCAGTTTTTTCCAGGTGGCCATGGCTGTTTGATATTGACAGATGTTCTTTAGAAGCCAAGATGAGACTATTCAACTAATTTTCTCATGTAACCTGATACAAAGTTTGCATACAGTCCTTCAGTGCTGAAAGACTGGTGCAATTAGTTTACCCCATCAGTCCCTGAACTAGTAAACCACAAGTACTTAACAAAAGTGGATAGAAACCAGGCATGGACATGAACTAAAAATAACCACTAATGCATTATTTTTTGTCAGATTTTTGAGGCATCTTAGCAAACTCCTGTGTTGGGAAACGCACCCAACGTCTCCCTTAAACTGGCTGTGCTTCTTAACATCTTTCCTGCTCTGAAGTGTAATATAGTAGTTGTCTTACAAAGTCAATGTTTAACTCTGTGCGGCAAACATTTTCCTGTCACTTTCAGAAATGCTAAAAACAAATTGAAGAAAAATAACCTTACTAGAAGATTTTAGTAAATTAGCGAACACATTCAGTGCTGTTTGAAATGCTTTGTTTAACTTCTCTGGGCCTTTTGTTTGACATTGAAACATTTGTACATGTAACCACTTGGACAACTCAGAGAGGAAAATAAACTGCACTGGGAAATGGGAAATCTGTCATTACACTTTGTACTGGGGATTCAAATAAAGATTCAGTCCCCAAGGTGATCCAGCAGTAGATGCTTTGTGCATTACGCCATAATATTAAGTGAATATTTTGGGAAATATTTTTTGTGACTAGTCTTTTGAAATGCAGTTGTATGGACAAGTACAGGTTAATCACCCTGAAATAGTAATTTTGGAGGTTATTTTTCAGGAAAAGTGTCTCCTAATTCTTCTTGGTTTCTCTTTATGAAATTTCATGTTTCATCTTAGTTCAGCGGTCCTGTGATCACAGTTGTACATACCATTATGGTGGCAAGGCCAGATAAGTAGGTTTTGCTTGCTGTTAATTGCCACTGCCTGCCTCATTTTACCCTTCTATGAAGAGTGAGTTATACCAGATAGAGCCTTTCCTGCCCATGCTTGTTGTGGGAGGTTGGTGGTGAGATTGGGAGATACCTAGGAGATCTTGAGGGGCGTGAAGTTGAAAAGGCAAATTAATCATGTATCCTTCTATTTAAAACATGAAATTATCGTCAGCTTTGTCTAAGAGACGTCTTTGCCTGAATAAGTATTCTAGTTTTCCTTCCTGCAACAAGGAGCAATTTAATTCTGGAAAATGCAGAATTAAATTATGTAAATTAACTAGGAGAATCCTAATTGCCCTGTTGCATGTTACAGGGGAGGGAATGGTTGTTTGAAGTTAATTGTAGGAACTGTGACGTGAGGGTAAATGTAGCAGATTTTAATCATGGCTTCTTTATGGCAACCGCTTTTGGAAATAACAGCAACAACTGTTAGGTAAAACAAATGGTGTTAAAAGGTGCTTCTTGTTTCAGTGCCCTTGCTGCCAGTTCCAGCCCAGCCAAGACCTGCTGTAGGACCCCAGAGATTTCCTGTGAGTAGCAGCTGTTTCTTCTTCTCTGATATGGATAAGCATACATTTGCAAGGAAATATTAATATAGCAAATAAAAGCTGTTCTAGTGAAATATAATTTTAAGGATTTGTAAATATTGACAATACACTCTGCAGTTGAAAATGTTTGTTAAAAGCTTAAGGTCAATGGATTTTTGAGAGTAGAATTAATTCTGTTTAACTGTAAAATTGTTGAGCCAGTCTCTCCAGTGGGAGAGGCATGAATGCATCTTGTCTTAAGGAATATGGGCTTCATTTTATTACTTGACTCTTTCTGTATAAATAGAATCCTTATTTTATTTGATATAATAAAAGGCTATTTAAAATAATCCCTAAGCTTAAAAAGCAGTAATACATATTTATTGTAAAAATCAGCAATCATTTTTATAATTTCTTCAGGCATTGAAATGCCCTCATGTTTTTTATATAAAAAATGGGAATGGCATTGCATGACCTTGCTTTCTCGTGTGCTTCTAACTTCTAAAACAAACAAGGCACTTAGCTGCTTCACTAGGCTAATTTCACTTGATAATTTTTTTAAATTCTGTGAATGGAGAGTGCATGCTTCTAGACCCTTTCTCATCATTTCTGTTTTGTTGTCCTAAATTTTTAGCTCAAGTGGTTTGCAGAGTAGCAAAATAAGCAAAAGAAAAAATAGTTTGTGCAATATTGCCTTAAATATTTTCGAATAAAGACCCATATATTATCTTTCCCAAATATATAAAACATGCAAAAACTATCTTCCATTAACGTGTGCAGTGTTGAAGGAGGAAAGCTGATGTTCATGAACATCTCTGTAGTATCACACAGTAAATTACTTGTGTAGAGATCAGATGTATATGAAAGAATCAGATTTCAGAAATGTGCTGTGACTTTTGATTGCCATGTGCATACCTGGTTGGTTTTGACACAAGAGTATTTTTCGTACAGAACATCTGTCTGAGGAATTGTGATGTCCGTATTTTGTACAGTAGCTGAGTTTTTAAATTGCCATATTTCTTCTGTGAAGTATAAAAAGCTTAAGCAGTAAAATGACAGTTTCATTAAGTAAATTCGTGTTACATAATTTTATCATCAACACTGTAACCAGAGATATTTTTCTATTTAAAGATATTGTGGTTTTCAGAGGAAACAGTTTTCTTCACCAGCTTTTAGTATTATGTGGGGACCTTATTAACATTTTTAAAGTAATTCTAATTGTTTTTTATGAAAACAAGTATCTTGCATTTGTTTTCCTTTGACACTAAATTGCTTTGCCAATAAACACAATTTGGGATGGAAAAGAAACTGGAGGACAAGGAATATCTGTAAAAGCATTGTAACTGACGTCTTTGAAGTGTCTTTACATCAGTGTAGAAAAACTGGAAATTAATTTTTTTTTTAAAATTGACTGTGAAATTAGATTTTTCATTCTGTTCACTTTGGTTTTGCAAGTTGAGAAGTACTGCAGACCTGGATAATCCTGTATGCAACAGTTTTTGAAAGGGAATAAAATAGATTAAACATTTTTGTTAGGACTCTTGCTCCTTCTGCCTGAAGGAAAATACTTGACTGCTTGCTGCCTTTTTGTGTTAAGCAATGCACTAACAAAGAGTCAGCGTAATTCTTTTTTCATAAAGAAGAGGAAGGCTATCTTAACAAAGAGGATCCGGTACTGTGATTTGGTCACCCTGAGTGGTTTGGGTTTTTTTCCCCCCTACTTCAGCTAGTAACCTGCTGTATGACCCTGGGAAAGTTACTTAATCTTCCCATGACTCACTGAGTTAAAAAATGGGTATAATATGGACTTCCCTTATGAAGTACTTTATAAATTTTGCATAGGTTATCAGTCATATTAGGATTAGGGATTAAGTGTCACTGTGTACATATCTCATGTTTGCTTTATTAAATGTAGTATGTTAGCTCTTGAGCTGAAAACAAATTTGCTTTCTGACTTGAACGTTTTATCTTGCAGAACTACCTTTTTTGCTCCGTTACATGTCAAATGCCTTTGTGCCATTATAATTCACTTGTTTATGTGTAAGTGTTGACTTATAGCAGTATAGCGATAGTTAGACAACTTTGCTGACAAGCCATTTGAAAAAGATCAAAGAAGTATTCCAGACTATAATTCATTCATCCTTTTCCTCATTGTAGAAAGAATCTCTGGATATGTAATAACTCGAATTTGCTCTTGTCTTTAGGATTACCTAATCAAAGGATAATAGTGAACTGATTTTTCTCATTGCTTTGTTTCTAAAAAACTGTGGGGTTAGAATTAGGTATTTGTAGCCTGCTTTCCACTTCAACTTTGAACTGGATGGTTTATTTTGAATGTGGCAGAGGTGAAAACATTGAAGGTAATGAAATTCTTGCAAGGGAGAGACGTAAAAGGGCCTAGTGCCTTAACTGAAGGAAGAAATGCCTCTGAGTTCCTGTGTTATCCAGGAGAGAAACCTCTCAGCACAGAGAGCGCACACACTGAGTTCTCCAAACATGGGAAAAGCTTCAGTCAGAGCTAATCAATTGCAAGTCATAAATCCATTGGAAACCAGGTGTTATTAATTTAGGGCTAATGAAGTAACTTGTAACCATGTAATGGTTAATTCTTACAACCTTGTGCAGAAGGATGTAATTGAAGAGTTGAACAAAGTTGTAATGAGCATGTTAGCATATTGGTGTGAGTTCTAAATTGTAAGAAATAATATAGTACTAAATCAGGGTAATGTTGATCAGGATTGAACCTGCATGGCGTTAGAACTGATTAAATTCATTTAACCTTGAATCTAAATTTTAATATTTCAGGGTAGGGCTCATTATTCAATTATTTCTTACTTAAAGCTTAACTCCTGAAATATTTAGAGAATAAGTACTAGAAAGGATGTAATGGAATAAATCTGTGTTCCCTACTTAGTTACTTCAACATTTACAGTAATCTTGAATCAAGCAAGGAAGTTGTCTTTCTCCTACTCTGGAAGCATTCAAGGTGACTTAATGTGAGTGATGTTTGAGAGCTATATTCGACTGACTAGGACTGAATGGTAGATCTGAGGCGTGTTACAGCTGAGAAACATGGTGAATATGTGGTAACTGGGAGTTAAAAGACCTGAGTTCTGCAAAGGCTTCTATGGCTGTCTAAATTGCACAATACTCTTCAGGTGGCTGTAGTTGATAATAATCCAATCTTCAAGCATAGTTGATGCTAATATTTTTCCAGGTATTTGAATTAACCTGGAACTGTGCAAGTGCCAACTGCGTGTTTTCTTTAAACTGTTTAAAGAACAGATTAAGTTGACCTCTTTGACAGAGTCCTTCTGAAAGTCTTGCTTCATTATCTGCCTTTGCTTTAAGTGGTTAAGATGCATTTTTCTGAGGTCCTGTCTCAGCTGTCTGGCTTTTGCCAGTAGAATTTTCAGGGAATTGGGATAAATTCCGATTTAGTCGCTGTCCTTAACTTGACACCCTGGGTGTGGTGCAAGCTGGGCAGGTGTCCATCCCACAGACACATTTTATTAACTTCGGTCAACTTGAGTTTCAGAGCTGACGTTAGGAATAGTCTGAAGTGGCATGAAGCACAAGATGAAGTGGCATTAGTGTCTGCCTGACTAATTTATGCCAGGAAGGCTGTGATATTTTTGAACGCACAAAGCTTTTCTCTTTCTAAGGACACCTTACATAGTGCACTGGGTGCTTTTCAGGTAACTGTTGAATTTAAGTCTGAAAAAGCTGAATTGTGTAACATAAATTCTTTTTTATTCAGTATAAAAATAAGACACTAATAGAGTGACTTGTCCTCAGGCTCTTGTGAATATTCTATGTGACATGACTTTTCAGCTCCCAGGAGGTTTGACATGATTTGGTTTTGGGACTTACCTTATAATTTCTTTTCAAAATCATCTTTGATTTTTTTTTTTTTCTTGAACTACAAAAACCTTAGTAAACTTTCTTTATATTCTCATTCAACATGCTTCCACTTGATCTCCAGGACATCAAGTGCTGTCTTAAGTGGATGCTGTGAAAGGCAGTTGTTTAGTTTTGATTCAATTTTTTCACCAGTTCTGAAAACTCTAGTTTGACAAATTCTGAGCTTTCAAGTGTTGTTTGTAATTCAGATACTGTTTTTAAATGCTTCTTTATGCTTAAATCTGTGAGAGGTTTTTAAACAGGTGCCCAGTCATTGCTCAGAACAGAGGTTGCTGTCCTTCATTGCCACTTGCTTGAAACATTTGTTTTAGACAAGCAAACTATCAGTGCTGTACAGATTAATTATAAAAGGTACATTAGAGTACAGTTTACTTCTTTTTCCCCAAAGTGATCCTTGGGCTGATTTGGATCAGCCTGTGACACCATTTTAGTGAACTTGCGTCGCTTTAATGGATATAACAGTGTACCTGGGTCTGTGGGTGTGCCTTTCTGTAAATACCCCTTGCAGTATGTAGAAGCAGAAATTTGTGGTGCTTTTGAAAACAAAACTCCTTTCAGTAGTGTTTGCTGTTTGTTGTAGGAAATGCAAATAGAGAGTAAATTTTTTTCCATTGTTTCAAATTCAATTTTGAGTTGCTACAAGTGAATAAGGGTTTTAGCAACTGTTACTAAGGTCGTGGCTCATATTCTCCAGTACTCACAGTAAGGACAATTTACACGGTCCTATATCTGAGCACAGGCAATTGTTTTAAACTGATATTTGGTAAATAATGGTATTTAGTAACTAGTACCTGTAGGAGACAAACTGTTAATGGAAATAAAAAGCCACTTGTGAAAATGATTCTCCTGCTTCCTCAGAATTATTCTGCTTTAGCTATGGCTTTACTATAATGAGTAACAGTAAATGAAATTTTCACTCTATTACTGTGTAGCAGTGGCAGATCACAGGTAGTGTAGAAAGCATTTTGTTTTCATTTAACAGGATACATGGTATCAGGTGGTGTTGATTGACATTTCTTGGATAGTGCTTTATCCAGCATTTCATGCAAATCATGTTTGAATGAGACTGCTGCATCAAATTACATTTCTTTCAGATTATAGCCATTGCAGATGTGAGACAGAGCTTGTTCAGCATCTAGCAAAAAGCTTTCATTTTTAACACTGTTTTCACAACTTGACTGCAAAGCCCTATAATTACAGCACTTAAGATAGTGAAGGAATGATGGGCACTTTCTCTTATCAGATCTATAAGTAGTAGCAAGCAGATGCAGCATGAGATCCCTCCAGCTGTCAAATATTGTCAGGCTGGCATAGAGGGAATGCAGTTTAAAATGCAGGTGACATAATACCCAACATTCTCCATTTGCTAGTGGGCTTCTGATTAATCACGATTACCATACATTATCATACCATCAAATTTAATCATATCAATGAATTCCCATCTGCAAAAGGAGCAGCAGCAGCTAAACATGATGGTAACAGCTATTAAATAAGAGAGAAATAGATGCTTTCGAAATGCAGTAACCCTTTAACTTGTCATGCTAGCTCCAGTGTGCACATGCTCTGTAGATACTAAAATCAAACAGAAAACTTGTACATTTATATTTCATAGTTATTGTCATTTACCTTTCTGTTAAGTGATTGCTGCTTAGCACCACCAAGGAGACCAGAGTTGTAGAATTAATTTTTTTCTCTATGCCTAATGATGCTAGATTTTCTTCAGTCTCAGCTTTAGTAGCTGCTAAATACAGAATGACAGAATGGTTGAGGTTGGCAGGGACCTCTGAAGCTCATCTTGTCCAGCCCCCTGCTCAAGCAGGGCCACCTAGAGCTGGTGGCCCAGGACCACATCCAGATGGCTTTTGAATATCTCCAAGGATGGACACTCTGCAAACCTTTGGGCAACCTGTGCCAGTGCTCAGACACCCTCACAGTAAAAAAGTTTTTATTTATATATATATATATATATATGTACATTGTTTTTGATATATTTGTATGAATTAAATTTGAAGTTTTTTAAGCCTTGTAAGCGAAGCACAAATTTTTATTGAGGCTAAGAGGAAAAAGTATTATGCATATAGCTATGTAGCCATTAATTAGCCACGGTTAAAGAGATACTTTGCAGAAGTCAAGACTCATAAAGAAATCCACTTAAAATATACAATTGACTTCCTATTGCAATGCAGTAAGAGTAATCTAGTGCTTAAACACTGAATGGAGAACTAAAATATATTTATTATAATCTTACAGAGTCCTAGATGACAGTATAGTTCTCTTAAGCTATTTTCACTGAGCTGACAAAATGTCCTTTTAAAAGATAATCCAGTACATTTGTGTCACCACAATACAAAAAAAAAATACAAATCTATAAACTGGTATTTATTCACCTTCTGCACCTTCAGTTCTTGCTAATTCTATAGAATGTGAAAGGAAAAAATGCTTAATTCATTACAAAACAGTAAGTCGTACCACTTTTTACAATAAAACGAGGTCATTTAGAGGAGTATTATGGGTTGACTGTAGGATACTCAAAAAGGTAAAAATGTTTAGGCCTTCATACACAACACATGAGTAGTACCTCCAGGCATATTGGGAGCTCTGGGTATGTAAAGTTCTTGCATCGATGTATTTGTAAGGTCAGAGATGTGTAAAACATCTCAAAATGAGATTTCTTTACAGAATTAAAAATCAGGAATCGGGTAATTTTAACTACTAAATAGTCAGGTCTGAAATGTCATTTTCTAATACAGATGAAAGTCCAGGTTAGCAGCAATTCTTATATTTGTCTTCTGTAAAGCTGGCTGCTTCTTGACTTTTTTTGTAGCAATCTGAGCATTTTTTGTTGATGGGAGAAGCATCATCTTCAAGTCACATGTATTTATCTTTGAGGTTCTCAGATTCACAGAATCACAGAATCAACCAGGTTGGAAGAGACCTCTGAGTTCATCGAGTCCAACCGTTTTTAAATTGTTTTTAACTTTTTTTTAGATTGTTTTTAAATTAACTGTAACTGCACCTTCAAGCTTGGAGTGTAATGTAGAAATACTTAATTTGATATTCATGATTCAGTATAGTTCTGACCTCAGAGCGGTTTCTAATCGTCAGTGACTTGCAGGTCACCAGGATACACTAGGTCAATAAACACTGTAGTAATATTTCCATGGATTAGTCTGGTAAGTCCAAGGATAAGGTATGAATTTTGTCAGATGTTTTATCTCATTAGTTCTGAAAGCAGAGGAGGTCCAAAATTTTTGGATCCCTAATTTTCTACACAACCCTAAAACTGTTAGCTTTCAGCACAAAAAATATGCAGAAAGATTTTCTTGTCTTTAAATAAAATGGTTATGAAATTATCTTCTTTTAAGGGAGAGTTCATCATTCTAAATGGCACTAATGTCCTTTATACTCTTTCTCCGATTTCTATTTATATTATACTGAATTGTAAAAAGTTAGAGGGCACCAAACAAAAATGATCGTGCAGTCTTCTACACCACACCCCTGAAGAGGATTACAAACTGAAGTGAAACTGAGTCTTCCAGATGAATTAGTTTAAAACACCCATTTAAGAAATTATTTAGGTTTGTACTGTAAAAGATTTGGGTTTACTCTTCCTTCAGACAGTATGGGCTGCTACAACTTGTCTGTCACACTGTTTCTTATTATGGCCTGTCTCTGCTTGCTGGAGACTCTTCCTTCATCCATACAAAACAGGTGGATGGGAGCATGGTTTTTCTGCACATCAGCACTGTTAGGAATTTAAAGCTAGAACTGGGATTTAGTTAACAATCCCTTTCCTATACTTGCATTTCATTTAGGAGTGTTTTCTGAGAATTGTTCTTGAATGGGACCACTTGTCCTGCAGATTTTCCTGTTCTAACATACATGCCTCAATGGCAGAGCAGATGGAGGTTCAAGAAACCTTCTGTGAAGCAATCCTTCTGTGTACAACTGGTTGCTTGTGGGCCGTTCTGCATTGTTGCTTCTCTTACAGAAACACACTGAAGTTGGGAGTATTTTTGTCTCCATTTGCAACATGAATACGTCCCTAATTGATGTATTAAGGGGGATGCCCTGAAACTTGCTGAAAAGGGATGCTTGTAATATACAAGGAATCTAATTTTTAGCTGTAGTCTGCTGAACTGTTTGGGATTGTCTTAGTATGCTGGGAGTATCCTTCTTTTTCTGTATTGCCTGTGTATGTATTTTAGCTATTTGATCATGAATTGGCTTAAATAGCAAGGGATTCCATGCCTTTCTCTCCTTGCTTGTACTGGTTTTTCATGATGTCTGAGTTCTATTTTGAGACCTTAAACAATGAAATCGGGCATTGGTGATTTCTTACATATGACCTAGACTTGTGCCTAAACCTTCCAACACACTTTCTTACCTCTTGGAGTTGTGTAGCATGAAAGAGAAGCTTGTCCAAGTTATGTGGTACATTTTAATATTAAAAAATTACTTTTGGCTCAGTTGAGGAAAATATCAACCCGTTGTCTCTGACTCAACCTGCCCGTAGTATTAGGATCTGTGCAGTCCGCATACTTGAATCAGCACTCGCTATCTCTTTCTGTTTTCCCCACAGAAAATATATTCCACAAGCTTTGAAAAGACTCATGTATGGGTAGCATACAATCACTGCCTTGAGTTTTGTGATCACTCTGAACTTTCATTTTTGTCCTTGATTGAAATGTATTTAAGGCATGAATTTTTATATAAGGTCGTCTTATAATACTGAATCCATTGGGAAGATCATGGTACTTGCTTAGGTTTTAGTTCACCTTGATGGAATTACATGATTGTCAGAGACATCACAGGGACACTACTGAGTCATTTAGACTGTATTTAAGGAAATATCAAGATAAGTTGTATTATAAAATCTCAGTGAATCATTCCCTTTCTGTATGCTGTGCACAGTAAATGAGAATACTATGAAACCTGAATGCGAAGAGCCATGGTTTGTGGGATATATACATTTCTACTTGAAAATTTTTGAACCATATCCAAGATATGTGAAGCAGGGCTTCCTACACGAGAGGATAAAAAGTCAGTTCCTTGCACTGGAAGGTAGGCATTTTAGGAGAGCTTTTCAAAAATTCTAGTAGGTGTTGAAATAAGAGGATTAACATCTTGTGACAGATGGCTATAGTTTTAATTGTCATAGGTTATAGTGGTCATTATTCTTTGCATTTAAACCATATAAGAAGAATTAACTGAGTGGCTCTGCTTAACTGTCAATGGGGTTCTCCTGGCTCTTTGCATTTTAAGTGAGATTAATAAATGAAAACATGTTGTAGAGGCAGGGTGTATTTTATTGAAAGATTCATGAAGTTTCAATGACATTGTTAAGGTATTTAATTAGTCTCATGAAAAAAAGCAGAGTGACCCTTTTAGAGACGCTGATAAGTCATATAATAGCTGTTAGATCCTCTTTATTCCTTGCTTTATAAGATTAACTTTGTGCTAAGCAATTTATGCTAAGTTTTCCCTTTTATTGGTAACCAAAGTTATCTGTGCTTCATGAATAGATTATTGGAGATAACATCATGTAATTAGCAAGAGATGCAGAAAAGTAAAAGTACAATTTGTGTAAGAATTGTATGAGAGAGAATGTTAATTTCTTAACTAGGAGGGATATTTAAAGGGATAAAAAGGAAGGCAAAATAGTGCAGTTCTTTGAAAGGATTAAAGTAACCTTATCTCGTGTTCTTTCAGAAGGTGGGATTGCCGGAGTGTGTGAAAGTCATGTTCAATGAGCTATTCACAACTCCAATGAATTGTAGACACAAGTTTTTACTGCATTTTTTTTTCCCAGAAGTGATTGATAAGGTGTAAGTTATGCCTTAGCTATATTGAATAATGGAAGTTAGTAAAAGGGGAAATTGTACAACCTGCAGGCATGTGGAATCGTATAAAAATGTCAGTCTGAGGTGCTGTAAATTATAGTGTGTCGGTGAGGAAGAGTGGGTAGATTTTTGTCAGAGTAAACTTCACAAAATTAAAGATTTAAGACATTTACCTGTCAGTAGCACTTCAGTGTGCCGTTATCTTCTCCTTTCAAGTATTTCTAAAATGTCTGTGATTGTGGTCTCTTTGGAAATCCACACAGAACCCTATTTCCAATGTCATTTCCTTTTAGACCTCAGTTCTTGTATGAAAAAAAAATGGTATGTAAGAATTTTCAAAGTAAAATTAGACTATGATAAATTAGATGAGAGAGTTCAACACACTCTTTAAAACCAGGAAAAAGTACAGACCAGAAATAACTTTCTTTGGTAGTTTAAGGAAAATCGTGATGTTCAGTACCTTGCTTTCAGTGTTCAGGCATTGACATGTTCTGGTTTTCACAGAAGAAAAGAAAGAATGTCCAGAGCTGTGTCCCCTTGCAGCGCCCAAAGCCTTGCTGCGAGGCTGTTTGAGAGCCCTCCAGCTTTCCAAAACTCTCTCAGGTCTTTGAAATACTCATTAACACCAGGGCTGCAGGTAGTGGTTTAGAAGAAAGTACAGTGCTGAAGCGGTTGCAGTTTTGTGAAGGGGTACGTGTTGGTTGGTTGAGGACTTCAAGGCTGGACTGTGCCACGACAGGTACGACTGCTTCAGGTCTTGTGCTGTTTCCTGATCCTGTGCTCTTTGTGCAACTAGCTTTAAAGCTGGAAAAAACCTTAATTTTAGGAGTCTTTCCTCGCAGTTTGGTGCACTTCTACTAAGTAATCAATCTGATAATGATACTAAATAATCAATTTTAATGATGATACTAAATCAATAATAATGACCCTATATAATCCAGTAACAATGAGAAAGGGAGAAGGCTCCTCCAAAAAGTTACCATATGTGCTCTGCTGAGTCTTTCTGATACGGACATTTGGTAGCTCAGTCTTTGTAACCATTTCTGTATGAATGTGAACCAGCCTTGTGGGATCTCGCTGGAAAGGCAAATCAATATTTTGTCCTTTCCCCCAGTGTCAGAGTTGGCCCCAATGTTGGACTGAAATGTAGAACATTGCAGCCTTGGCTGATCGTAGGAATTCACAGTTCTTTCTTTTTTTTTTTTTTTTTTAGGTTGAAACCTGTTAACTTGAAAAATAGGTATTTTGAAGACTGTGAGATTTATTAATTAGGGAAATTTGTTAAAAGGTATAATAATGGTGAAGTAATAGTTAAAATAATTTTTTTTGTAGGGAGTCTTAGTTCATGTGTGTACTGAGTAGTTGGTTGTAATTTGAAGCTGTCCAGATAGCAAAACCATGAAAAATGGGAGTAACTACTGTGCGCATAAAGATTTATTATGCATCTATGTTACAGTATGCTTATTTTATCAAAAATAGACCAGTATGAAAACTGGCTTTTGCACCTGCTCTTCATTAATTTTTGAAGTTAAAGAGCTCTGAGTGGTCTTTTCTGCAAAATACCAGAGGGCACTTGGGGGTTATTAGCAGCAAATACTTGCTGAATATAGATTTTAACACTAATGGTAAAATAATCCACTCGTAGAATTATAGTTTAACTACTGTTAAGCAAAATAAAAAAAAACCACCACAAAACCAAAACAAAAACCACCAAACCCACCACCCTCAAAAACTTTTAAGTAATGGAGGACTGTTAGATTACTTTGTACTATTTTTAGGAGAATTAGAATTTGGCATAAGTAAAGGTTGAAGTTGTAGAATTAGTGTATTCCTATTACATTGGAAAAAAACTAAGGAAAATGTAATGGTATTTCAGAATAATAGACAAGCACCTCATAACTTAGAAAAATATCCACCATAGTTTACATATTTTCTAAAAAAGAAAAAAAAGTTCATTTGGGTTTGGAAGTAGTAGCTCTAGTTGAACCTTCGAGTTTTAGTTTCACATGTAGTGCGTGAAATTAATCCATCACACAATCAAATTCCTGTTGGAATTGTCCTGAAAGCTTTTTCAGGAGAAAAATCTGAGCAATCAGAAAAGACAAGCTTCCCCCTACCTGTGTTACCATAATTTAGGGCAGAATTTTACTTCACTCTTTAGGGATAGTAGAAGCAAAGCTGGTTTAGGAAAAAAGTAGAGGTCAGTCTTTTTCACAAGTGTTAGGAGGAAGACAATCAAACTAATTTCTTTTTTTTAAGAAGCAAATATTGGTAATTCGTTTTTCAGCAAATAACAAATGTCTTTGCAATTAATTTTGCGTGATTGGCCTTTGGTTACCAGCCAAGAAATGTGATCAGTCATATTTTAGTAGTTCTTCAAAATGTCATATGCATAAAGTTAAAATCTGTTTCAGATAAGTAGGTAATTCTTAGTAATACTCAGTTGTCTGTATAGCATGCAGCTTTACTGTGCTATGATTTGTATCAGCTGTACTTCTGTAGTTTTGCTGGTTTTGAAACTTTTAGGTTTCAAAAAACCCAGCACTAATGAATCCTGACAGTGAGAGGGACAACTCATGTTCGTTGCAGGATATAAAAAGGGTGTTCATGTTACTTTAAATGCAAAATGGAAAAGGAGGGTTGGCTTTAGGATTGGAAAATATTTAAAATATTTATTTTATTTAAAAAATATTGAAAAACTTCTTAGCTTCAAAGTTTAACTGGAATCTTACTTAAAAAGTAAGTGGGGGAAAAAAAGCAGAATTCTTAACTGTGAGGGATGGGAAAAAAGAGAAGCCAATAGGAAGAGTTCCAAACTTCAAATATTTCCTTCTTACTCTGATTTTGTTGGACTGTTTTGGAGTTATTTTGACTCAAACTGGTGTTGTGGGATATGCTTGTATGAAATATATCACTAATAAAACTAGAGCAAAAAAAATTTTTCTAAATTTATCTTGGTGGGCATTTGTTGGGATTTTCGGATACCAGCCTTTGAATAACAGTTAGATAACTGTTAGTTTGTCTTAAAATCAGTGAAAGTGTCTAGAGGACAGTAAATATTTGCTTCTTAAATTAATCCAGATGGACACCTTTGGTACTGAAGGGAGCCTGAAATCAATATTGCTTATATTTTTTAACAGTAAAATATCTTGCTGGTTATTGGTTTCTGTAAATTTTTGTAAATAAACTATAATCTCATTTTTTTAAAAGTGTGGCCTTAGATCTAAAATAAACTTGTATTACTCAGTTCCAAAACTTAAACCCTTATGAAAAAAGCTTTGGTTAAAGTTTCCTTATGTTGAGAAATAAAAGGCTTGCTCTCAGTGTGTGTAGCGCTACCAGACTTCTGGGGTTTGAACCAAGATGTTGTGCTGGTTGCCTGCCTCAGTTTGAATCGTTTTGGTTGAAATTCTCCAAATACTTTGAGATTGAAACAATGGAAAAATGTTCTTATGCCCAAGTGAGTTATTTGGAAATGTTTTATTTTGCTAGTTTTTCAAGGAAGAAAATTGAGTTTGGCTACACTGAGGATGTTCCAGTACTTAGGATCTGTGTGAAATTCAACAGGACTTACCATGCGTTTGCAATTCAGGGCTGCTTTGGGATGAGGTAGATCTGGGCATGATAATGAGGGTACAGGTTGGCAGGAGAGGGAGAGCTGGTATGAAGAAGTGTTTATTTAAAATACAAGTAGAGGATCTTTTTTCAATGTGTGCTCTCATTTACTTCTTCCCTGGCAGGAGAAAGAGGGGAAATTGCCTGGACTAAATGTATGGGCAAGAAATGCAGGGTCTGGGTGGGGTAAACAGGAGCTCCTGACTGGCTGCAGCAAGAGAATACCACCAGCTTGGAGTCAGGGAGCTGGGAAACTGGATCTGCGCTGGGATTAGGAACCAGCAGGCAGAGTGAAAGACGTGATGGGGATGAGAGAATGTATCTGAAGAGCAAGCAGGACCAGGAGAACAGTAAGGCTAATTGGACAAAGAATTAATATTGGGGAAGATGCTTGAGACTGGGTTACAAATTTGGTCATAGAAGCGGAGGTGCCTGCTTATTTTGTAGCCTAGCACTAAAACTGAAGTTTGGGAGTGAGGGAAGAGACCGATAAGGATCTGTTACCTTGACCAGGGCAGAATATGTCGAGTTTGGAAGAAGCAGGCAGAGACTATGCTCACTGCAGTGCCATTTGGTGCTTGGAAACAAGCCCAGACGGATCATTACTGCTGCCAGTTCTTCAGCTCAGGTGGCAAATATGTGATACGTACGCTTTATTAGCTCAGGTTTCAGTAAGTTTCCACATAATTTGTTTTTCACTGGCTATTTTAGAAATGACTGAGATATATGTATGCATATATTGTGTCTAGAGAAAAATATAGGGAGAATTTCAGAACTTCCAAGTCAAGCTCTCCAAAAATAGAAAAAAGCACATTGTCTGTCAAGACGGCTTTCTCTCCCCAGGTACAATATGCTCATGTGACTACGTGCTGTAAATAAGATGCAAGAGAAAAACCATCTTGTATGAAACTGCCCTGATGAACTGGTTTCTCCCCTGCCTCTGTTGCAGTGACCTTACGCATTATCCAGTGATAAACTAATAACTAAATAGCTAAATATCAGTTGGTTTGCTGGGTGCCTCCCTTGAGGCTGTGCGGCTTGTGGAAACGCTGCATGTTCACTAGGATGGCTGTAAGAGCAGTGCTTTGAGAAATAGGCTTTTATCCCCAAGGCTTCCAAGGTGAGGGCATGTGTTTAACCTTAGTTTGAAAGTACCTCTGGCAGCTGCTATGTGCGGTGATGGTAGAGGTGTGTCTCGGGAGCGAAGGGTCAGGATCCTCAAGGTTTGTGTTCAATTGCTCTTTTGGCAGGCAGCCAGCGCTGTCCTGCTCAACGCGAGGGAAGGGCAGTGCAGTTGAACAGCCTTGTTCAGCTAAACCTGAACAGATTTTGATGGGACAAATAAATGTCACTTTCTCCATCCCAAATAGTTCCTTCTTCCTCCAGCTGCTGCTGTTTGCAGATGGCCTGTGAAATCCAAAGGCGTTCGTCTCTTCTGAGATGGCAAAAATATTTTGTGTTGGTAACTGTTCACTTGCAGAAGTGTAGCAGCTCTTCCTACAAACAGTATGTATGTTATGAGGACTGTCATGCTTCAGTGTAGTATAATGTCTTTCCACTAAATGAAATAGCCACAGGAGACTGGCTGACTAGGAGCACTGGCAACGGGATATAGACCCTTTCATCTCTAGGAATGATAAAGTGTTTACAGTTGATGGCTGTATCATGGCATAAAATAAATAGCCACAGTCTCGCTTCCAAATGGGAAGTCTTAGTATCTGATATATCCCCATTTATGGGTTTCAAGAAGGCCACAGACTGAATAACGGCTGTGATCCTTCTTCAGTGCCTCTCATCTACTTGTTTGGGCCTTGCCAGTCCCAGTTGTAGCCTGCTGGTAGAAGAGTGTGAAGCAGCTTTGTCTTGTGCTGCTTCGGTCGCAAGTAGACTTCAGTTTCCAGGGCAAATACCTGGTTTTGCTGTGATAAATTAATTTGCTAAAATGCTAATATTTTTGTAATACAGATAGGATGGGGTGAGACTGCGCATGCTGTTGGTGAGGGCAGCTCAATAGATAAATGAAATGCCACTGCAACTTAGTGGTTTGGTCCTTTGCTGAAGACCATGTTTCAGTATAGCAGGGAGTGTTTGGTCTGAAATCTGTCTTGAAAAGCTTGTTTTCTGCAATGGCAAGTTTTAAGCTTTAAGGTGAGCACCAGATGTAGACAGAACAGATGACACCACTAATTTCAGAATCTGTATGAAGAGGAAAACAAGGATGTTCTTAGATTATTTTTATTACTTGATTTGCTCATAATAAAGAAATGTTTGTGAATATAATGGTTTATGTGAGGCATAGCTGATTCCAGTTATCAGAGGTTGCCAACGTACTTTGTCAGCTTTTGATATAAAAGAAAAAATTATAATAGTGTGAATTAACTAAGTGTGGCTTCTGCAAAGTTCTGCTTTTGGATTAACATCCTGCTTTCTGCAGTATATAAAGGCTCACTTACTGGAGGAAAGATAATTTTGCACTCTTTCTTATAATGCTTCAGATGCTAAGTTGTGAATAGACACAAGTGTTACTCTCCTGTTACTTCTTTTAAAAGATGATTTCTTTAATTTTCTGGATGCCATAAATTGTCATTCACACCCCTCACCCTCTCCGCTTTTTTTTTAAGTAAAGCTGCTTCATTTCTGTAGCTTACATTGTACGAAATTGATGCCGAAGAATAGCATGGTTTAAGATGATAAATGTCAGGAATATCTTCTAGACATTCAGATTTTTTTGGATTAATGAGAAAGAAGGTCAATAATTGCATGGATTTCAATAAGCTTGAGAAGAAATGGCATTCCTGTGGTGCTAGTGATTATTAAAACGTTGTGAATTCATTTCAAGATACTGTACTCGGATTTAATATATCTTCCATTGCAAAAGAATGACTCAGTAAGGGCTGCCAATTTGTGCAGATGATAGGAGGTAATTCATAAAGCAATTGTATTTTTAAGAGAAAAAAGTTATAGCACGCACTAGATAGTAGTCTGACTGGATGGTAGTCTTAATCTTAGTTCTGCCTTATTTAATAGGGCCCTCCAGACTTTCAGCAGCATACTCCTGGGCCAGTTCCTACCAACTTTTCCCAAGCTCCAAGGCTGCCAATCCAGGACCAGTGGAGAGGGCCACCACCACCGCCACCACCACTCCCTCCTCCACCTCCCCAGGAAAGAGATCCTTTCTTCATAGCAGGTAAGCATTTTCATTTCTATCAACATGCAAAATCCACTTTTTGTAAAGTGGCTGTGCAGTGTCAGTGTGTATCATATAACATGAAGTGTGTGGAAGAACCTGAAGGCTGGAAGGTCTTGTTTCATGTAGCCGGACTAGTACATGCCAGAAATTCCAGTGGCCTGGTATCTTTTTACTTTTGTGATGTAATTTTATGTCTTCATCTGTAACTACCATCAATCTGGATATTTATAAATATACAAAGTAAAATTAATATCTAAGTGATATTAATCTTCCTTCCAGTACCTGAAGGGGGCCTACAGGAAAGCTGGAGAGGGACTTTACAAGGATGTGTAGGGATAGGACATGGGGTAATGGTTTTAAACTGAAAGAGCGTAGATTTAGATTAGATCTTAGGAAGAAATTCTTTACTGTGAGGGCGGTAAGAGACTGGAACAGGTTGCCCAGAGAAGCTGTGGATGCCCCTCCCTGGCATTCAACCTGTTCAAGACCAGGTTGGATGGGGCTTTGAGCAACCTGATCTAGTGGAAGGTGTCCCTGCCCATGGCAGCGGATTGGAACTAGATGATCTTTAAGGCCCCTTCCAATCCAAACTATTTGTTGCAATAAAGTTGTAATTTATTACATTTTAGATAACTAGCACTCTCCATACACTTTGGTTTCCACTAGTGACTCTTTAAGCTGCCTGGACTATGTATGTACTGTAAGAAATCTGTTAAGTTTAGCTAAAACGCTACACCATAGGAAACAAAATAGATACTAAGTGCATGTGTATGTATATATATAGAGATATGTGTATATACCAGATATGCATAATATGCATATATACAATGTATATGTCTGTTATAGACATTTTACACACAGTATGTAAAAATTTGCTAAATATCTGGTCAGCAAATGGTATCATCGTTTTGAGTTCTTGTGTGGTTTTAACTATAATCCCTGGAATCCTTCATTGATTTCATTAAAGTAGAATTTCTAAAAGGTATTGCTAATTCCAGTGAAGTACCAGTTGTGCTGGTCTTTCAAGCATCAATTCCTTTTATACTCAAGTGACAGAAGCAAGAGAAACATAACCTTGAGGGTAGTTCTTAAAATTAAAACATCCCATACAATTTTGCTTTCTACACATTTCAGGTTACTTTTCCAAATCAAAATAGAGCTTTATGTTTTGAAAGTGTGTTTATGTCCCAGGGAGGTTGTCATTTGTGTCCCAGGGAGGGTGGTGAGAGACTGGAACAGGTTGCCCAGAGCAGCTGTGGCTGCCCCCTCCCTGCCAGTGTTCAAGGCCAGGTTGGATGGGGCTTGGAGCAACCTGGTATTAGTGGAAGGTGTCCCTGCCTGTGGCAGGGGGGTTGGAACTAAATGATCTTTAAGGTCCCTTCCAACCTAAACCATTCTATGATTCTATGATTTAATCACTTTATCCCCTACAGATCCAAGGTTTCCAAGTCATCACTTGTTTGAGCAGCGAAGCCCCCCACCACCGCCACCTCCTCAGCTTCTTAACAGTGCGCATCCCGTCCCTACGCAAAGTCCGATGCCGTTCAGCCAGCCCGGGCCAGCGTTTAACCAGCAAGGACAACAGCCGGTGTTTCCCAGAGAGCGGCCGGTACGGCCGAACATGCAGCCTCAAGGTCCTGTGGGGATTCTCCACTTCAACCAGCCAGGTTCTGCGAACCCGCGGCCGTTCATCCCTCCGAGGCAGCAGTTCCTGCAGGCTCCGGGACAGCCTTTCCTCGCCGCGCACACCCAGCCCACCATGCAGGTACGGGTCTGCAGTGGGACGGGGCCCACAAGAGATGTGTCAAGTGCCTCCGTGCCACCATGTCGCTTATAGGACTAACGTAACTAAAGGGGAATTGAGATTATGGGTACGAGGCAGACTGTGCCTGAAAAAGTGATTAATTTTCTCCCCGGTTGCCAGTGCTCATACATTTCTCATAGCCAGCCTGCAGCCCAGCCCTGGCTCGTTAAGTTGCTTTAGCTCCGCAGAGGGAGGGAGGGCGGCCCGGGCCCGGCCCGGCGGGGCGGTGAGCGGCGGGGCGGGAGCGCCCCCTGCCGTTCGGCTGCGGAGCCCGGCGGGGAGCCGGAGGGTTCCCCACAAACCGGGAGGAAGGTGAATCACAGCTTGAAGTGGGTAAGTGTTTTGGGGGTGTGGAGGGCCCTGCATGGTCGGTGGGCTTTGTGCGGGATGTTGTCATGGTGGCTGTGTTTTGAATGTGGGGAAATTCTGAAGTCCGGTGCTGTTGGGGGTGGGGGGGAAGAAAAAAAAAAAAAACAAAACAAAACCAAAACCCAAGCAGTTTAAAAGTCACTAGAAAAGGGGACAGAGGGCAGGAACCCTTGGACTTGCCTTTTTCCACTTCAAGCTGTTGACTTACACAGGTTTAAGTGTAGAGCTACCTTGCACAGCTTCTGTTAGTCTGTTTTTTACTCAGTATATTTTTGGCTTAGCGTGCTCCATAGCTGCTTACAGCTGTTTTGAGGACTTGGGAGGCTGGAGCTACTTTTCAGGAGTTTATTACCTTGATACTAAAACCAAATAATTTTTCTTTTCGTGTGAAGGGTCCCTTGCATCCTCCATTACAGCCTCAGCCACAACCTCAGCCTCAGCAGCACCATCACCAGCAGCAGCCACAACACCATCACCAGCAGCAGCAGCAGCAACATCATCATCATCTTCAAGGGCCACCACAACCCTTGATGCCCATGAACCAGCCACAGTTCAGGCCTCATATGCAGACTACGCAGCAGCAGCCAAATAACAACAGGATGCAGTGTCAGCCACGACAGGGTCCGATGAAGCCGAGACATGTAAGTACCACATACCCATGCAGAACTACGCAAGGCAATACTGATGTAACAGGCATGTAAGCACAGGTTTCCAAACTCACTAGCGTGGTTTTTCAGTCCCATTTATTCCATCCTGCTCTGTCACCATTTCTTGCTCCTTTTCTGCCTTGATAATTTTATAACGTACATCCAGAAACAGCACATGTATCTTTCCCCTTTTCTTTTCTCCACCAGTCTTCAGCGTTTTTCTTGATCTGAGTCAAATAAGAGATGACACAGTTGCCCAAGAACTGCAATAAAGGGTTTTTGGAGGATAGGTTTGCTTAGTAAGATTTTATAATTGCTGGTAGCCTGTGATTGTGTGTGAGCCCAGTTCTCTGACACTGTCTTTCAGTTTGAAGGTCTCTCTGTACCACTGCTAATAAGTATTCTGGTTCAGATAGTGCCACTCATGTCTTGTGAGTTTGCTCCAGTGCAGCATATTCTGTTGCTCAGTACGTTGGGGTAGCACAACAGTCTGGAGCAGTGCTCAAGACAATGTGACTGAAGTTCAGAATAATTGCTTTGATTAGGAAAATAAATCACACAGTGAAGCCAGTTTCTGAGAAAGATGTTAAACAAGTGAGATTCAATTTTGCTTTTAATTGAAGAAAAATTAAACCATTGTTAAAATGTTCTCCTTTCTATGATTTTTCTTCTCACATTGAAAATATTGTGCATCTTTGAAAAGCTTATTTTCCCAAACTTAACTAAATGATGAAAATGTGAAACAGGAAACACTTTAGTTTGTAGTGGAAGTCTACGTGTTTTTTCCTTTCTGCTTTTCAGAATACACCATCACAAAATATTGTCAAGCGTCCAAATCAGCAGCTACAGTCAACTGCTCCGAGAAACAGTAACTTGCGTGAGTTGCCGATAGCACCATCACACGCTCTGGAAATGAACAACAACAGGCGAACTTCTACCCCAGCTGCTCAGGTCAAACCCATTACCACCACAATGTCTGCCACCAAGTCTGTAGCTGGTGTTGGAAACTCACAGGGAAGGCCTGAGATGAAAGCTAAAGCAATCACACCAGTGGGCCAAGCAAAATCAGAAGCAAAATCTGAACCAGAGGTAAGGATTTTTTTTAAAAAAAAAACCACCACCAAACCAAAAAAACTCCCATCTTTCCTAGTCTGACTTGTGAACTGCAAACACACTTAATGTATTATTCACCCAATATTTTGGTGCCACTTAGAGGCCCCCCCTTCTGAGTTGCACTTTCCTCTTTACTGTGGTAGCAAAACCAGTCTCCATTGATAAAAAAAGAAGTCTGGAAGTCTGGCAGGGCTATGGTGAGTCTGTTTTGCAGGAGGAGTCGTCATTTCTACTACGAAAAGACAGAGACTGTGTAAAGGTCATCAATGATACAGGCCTCCGAAATACCCATTGTGCCCATTTTTATCGTGCCCATTTTTGTCTTCCAGGATTATGATTGGACTTTTTTTCAGGTAATCACTTCTTTCTAAGTCAGCAAACCTTTTTTCTTCCATTTTCTATGATGCTTTATGGCTCAAAAAAGGCTATTTGAGAGAGCTATCTTCCTCATGCTGTCTTCTGTTAGGCTGCCCAGTCTCCTCTAGGGTTTGGAGCACTCACGCAGGAGGTTGCAGCCGCATCGTCCATAGAGCTTCTTGCTCTTGAAGAAGAAAACCTCTCTTTTATGAAACCTTTTGATGTGAGGGAAAACAGGAGATGCTCCCAAGTTTTTCATTTTGGAGAAAACGATGCTGTTTGCCCTGCTAGTACTCTGCATAATCAGAAAATGACATGCCAGTGTTTTGGGCTTCACTGGATCATGCAGTGTGAACAGATGAGCGTTTCCCTACACTGATCATCCTGGAAGCTAGAGGAGACTCTCCGTGAGCACTGCTAGTTTGAGAGGGCAGGTAGGATTGCATTGATGGTGCTGTTAATCAGGAGGTGCCAGAGGAGCACGATGGCTAAATGCACCCTGTATAATTTCTAAGTGTCAGGTTATTCTGAGCAGAACTGTAAATCTTTATAGATTAGTTGACCATGAATCTTGTCTCAAGGACCAGGTTTTCTTCAACAATTGTTGAAAGCTTGAATTGTAATAATACTGTCTTCCCTTTAAGCTGCTCATGATTAGCTTTTCATCTTGTTCTTGAATTAGGGATGGTCATAACTAATTTTCACAAATGAGGCACAAAAGAAACCCATAGCTAGCAGTGTTTGACCTCCTGTGCACTTGCTTTTCAATGGTAATAAAAAAAAAAAAAATCCTTATTTCAGCTTTTAATTTTGATTTTTTTTTTTGAAAAAATTACCTAAGTAATCCCCTTCCCCTCAATTCAGTCCCTTGGAATAATCTGAGTCATAGAAAATGCAATGCCTCTTCGAGAAGCCTCTCTCTCTCAGGACATTAGTAAGGTAAGTTTTAAAGCAAATCAGCTACAGGCCTCCCCATCTAAAAGATCTTAAAGTTCTTTCAGAGTTTAGTATATGAAAATTAAGGCATTAGTTCCAAAGTATCTCTGTCAGTGTTTAGAAAAATGAATGAATATTTTTCACTTCTCTTAATCAAATGAATTAAAAACCCACAAAAAACGAAACAAAGCAGTCATCTTGTTCTCTCCATTTTAAGTTTTACACATATCCTAAGAAACCTGTAGTTACAAAACTAACTTACCTTACGTGAATTCTTGGTTTTACAAGTAAAGCTTTCTTTTTATTTCTATGTCAAAGCTATCTTTGAAAACAATTTGATACCTGTTTCATGTAAGTTTTTTTGCAAAACAGGATAAAAAAGAAGTTGCCTTGGAAAAAATGATGTCTCCTAGTGTTTCCTATTATTAACCATAACAGTAAACAACAAAGCCTTTGTAGATACGCTTAGCAAGTACTAGAAGAGTGTGTGAATGTGTGTGTGTGCAGAACCCTTCTTGTTTCAAAGCGAACTTGAAATAGAGCCTTGTGCTGCGAACAATGGTGTAGTAGCAGTTGTCCCTTTTCACCTGTGCTGGTGCGGTAGTCTTGTTCACTGATAGCCACCTATTGTCACTTCTACAAACAGCGTTGCTGCACTAGTAATAATTTCCAAGCATTTAATCATATTCTTCACTGTTATTGTAACGTAAGCTGTTACATTTCATTCCTTAGGCAAATTGTAATGTTTTCCCAGTCTTTTGTGTGCGTTTTTCTTGTAATTAGCTAACTTCGTCCTGTTCTTTTGCTTCCTGTGAAGATGAGAAAGAGTTAAGTGCTGTCATCTTTTCTAGCTGTATTGCTCGTAACTGAATTGGGCAGGTTATTTTGCAAGTGTCTTCAACTGGAAAATTATTAAGACTTTTCTGTGCGTCCTTCTTCCCAAAGAGTCAGTGGCCATATTTATGAATGCCCTGTCATTCAGGAAGCACCAAAAAACCAGCAATATTGGCTATTAAAGGTTTTGCTCACCTTCAAAATAGGTATTTGAAAGGTTTGCAACCTGAGTGACTAGAAGATTAAAAACTGTATTTCTGCTTTACTAAGGATATGCTTGTATTCCTGTTCCTGTGAGGCTGCAAAATACCGACTTTAAATGCCTTTGTCCATTTAGAATAGCTGTGACTCTTCAAGCTTTAAATTTGCGTATCCTCCGTCTGAAAAATCATTTTGTCAATGAAACTGGAAAGTATGGGTGATGACTGCGGGCCTAATTCTGCTCATGCTGAGGTCAGTTTAGGATAAGAGGACTTAAGGCAATATTAAGCATTTTTGAGTTTAAAAAAGAGGCAGAATGTAGGACGGTGATGTGAATCTCCTTAGAAGAAATGGATATTGGAGCTCAGAACAGGAGAGAAATCAGTAGAGTGCTGTATAATGATAGGTGTACTGGTACTACTACTTATTGCAGATAATGTCCCTGATGTACTGAAAGAAACCTTCACAATCCATTCTTAAAAATGCAGTAAATTTTGAATACCAAAATAAAACACAGATTTGTCTTGGTGGTGCTAGAAATCACAGAATCAGATGAATTTTGGCTGTACGGGACCCCAGGATGTTATCTACTCCAAATTCCTTGTCAAAGTAGGGCTGCCTTCAAAGTCAGGTCAGGTTACTCAGGAACTTGTGCAGCAAAGTTCTGTTGCATTTTGTGGCCATTGAATTTCTCTCTTCTATCCAGTGACCTGTTTTTTAATGACTTACAGAAGAACTTCACATCTCTACAACTTCTGTGTTAAGTAGTTCTTACGAATCTACAGTGGACTTCGGATTTCAAACTGATCACGGATTAAATATTTATGTATTTATTTACTTGCCAAGATAAACTTTCAAATTAGATGTTCTCTTTAGGAAAGAAAGTGCTTTGAAACTTTTTAAGGAGATCCAAATCTTTGCATGTGAAGTGTGCATATAGTATCTTGCGGAGGTTGTCACTACACAGGCAGATTGCAATCTAAGCCCTAACAGAGGTAAAATGGTAAAGTTGGGTTTTATGTTGCTGTCTTTTTTTTAAAAAAACTTGCAATGTGGAAAATAGTTGCTACATTGCTATTGGAGCAAATTTATCTAAATCCTTCTCATATTTTTGGAAATTACCTGGAAAATTGTACATGTCTAAATTTGAGTTTTCTCCAGTATAAGTAGGTTTGATTTCCAAATTTTGATAATGGTGCCTTCTGTCTTGTGCTTAGAAAATTCTCCTTATCGCAATCTTTTTCCAGTTGGAAGATTGCAAGAGGGCAGTGTGCTTCTCAAAGTAACTTGTAACCTTGTTCTTAATTCTCTGTTTGTCCAAGATGCCCCACACCTGTGTTTTGTAGGGTGACTCACACCTTCCCAGGGTTCAGGAGCTGATGGCATCAGTAGTGTGAAGCATGTGATGTGTGTGTAGGTGCCTTTATTTAAGATACTTTGTGGTTTTGAACACAAGCAGCCAAATGGTATAATTTGGATCTGGCCTTACCTTTCATGAAGACTTGTTATAAACTTTTGGACAAATGATTCTAGCCTCTTTTGCTTCTAATGTTACAACTGAAAAAATAAAGATAAACCTGCTTGAATAGATTTGTGTATATGCCATAGATCAAACCGTTTTGATTTCTCTGTCCTTGCGTCCATTCTACTGAGGGACACAAGTGAGCCTGGTTGCATGATGCCTTTTTTGTTCCTTGATAGCAGAACACTTACAGTATCTGGTTCTTATGACTCTCCATTTAATTCTATTAACTAATAATAATAAAGCCTGCAGACCTCTAAAAAGGTGTGGGTTTGTTTTTTGTAATTCACTGTATGAGAAGCAAGCTACTGATATTAGGACTTAAATTACAGTAGAAAACTTAAACCCTTGTTTTAGAGCATGTCTTTGGTGTCTTTTTCCTCAATCAACAGTGCCATTCTGAGTTCTCCTGGAGAATGATGTAGGACTGCTGCTTCTCTTAGTGCTGCTCTTTAGTTAGACTCGGACAAGCAGCCTGTAACACTTTCTTTTGGCACTTTCTGTCAAAAGCTCTTTGGACCTTAAGGCAGAAGAAAACCTATAGCTAAGGCTTGGTCTTCCCTTCAAACTACAATGTAATATGTTGTGCTCAAAATCTCCACTTTAAAAAAAAACCAAACCCAAACCCCCCCCAAAAAAACAAACCCAACAAATCTAAACAACAACCACCAAACAAAACAAACCACTGTCCCCCTAAACCCCAACAAAATAACCCTCCAGAAAACCAAGGCAACTGCTTTGCATCTCTGGCCTTGTATTCTGTAGCCCCCTGTAAAAGGAGGAGCCATACAGAACAGACCGTTTCTTCATGTTGTGGAGTTTTCTACAGAAAAAGGTGAAATGTCAAGAGTTTATCTAAGAAAAGGCTGCTTCAAGTTCTTCTGCTTTTTCACCTACAGATAATGTTGCTTTTGGCAGAAAACTTACAAACAGAGCTATGAACTTTATGACATGCGTGAAGGATGTCTACTTTCTCCTAGTTGCTGTCTTTTTTTTTGGTTTGGTTTGGTTTTATTTTTGGCAGTACTACTGCTTGTTGGAGAAATCTGTACTGGCCTTATTAAACTATTGGGATGAAAATGATTAGCAATAGGCATTGTGCACTGTTTCCATCTTGACCTGATGTACTGTCTTGCCTGTTCAGTATGATGAAGCTCCTCAGTACGTAGTGTAGGTCATTTATATATGCTATAGGTCATATATATACATATATATACACAGTCATACTATAGTATAGTGTAGAATATATAAGGTGCTCTTAAAGCTAAGCAGCAGAGGATTTAACTGACCTTGTTTTCAGCTTAGTGAAGAGTTTCGCCATTCTGAATCTGTACAGTTGGGTCATTGCACAACTAATTCCAATTAAACCTGACTCGGAATTCAAATATTTTGGTAATGATCACAGGGTCTTTGTTTGCTCTATTGTTTGGTTTTACTCTAGCTGCAAGGGTGTTTTACTGAGAACTTAGCAGTAGTAGCAACTTGCTTACGAAGATGAAGGATTTAGGTCTACCTATAGCCTGTTAATGGGCTGATCTGCAGTTGTCATATAACCTCAGAGCTCTTGGACCTTGATTTCAAAGCCTACCCTTTAAGAAGGAATTGACTGAATAGCATCCATACTGATTTCCTAAGAATTGAGTTGAGTTCCTGAAAGGAAAATTTCAGATTATATTTGAGGCCAAGTTGCCTGAAGATTCTACTAAGCATTCATCTAACGTCGTATGTGTTGGTAATATAGTTTGTCAGTTGTCTTCTGTGTTTAATGCTAGCATAGTTGAAATTGGTGTATCTGTCCATACTGCACGGACATATTGGTCAGAGTCCCTCAGGATGTTCATTCCTTGTTTGCTGGCAAGACTCATTTAAGAGTGCCATGAAGTGCACATCTCTGTGCTGCTATATGTAGCCTTTGAGTTAGTGTTTTGTACTTACTAGATCGGGATCTACAACTTCCAAGGCCTTCAGAGCTGGTTAGATGATAATATGAGCAGATAGGTCCCTGATGATAAAGGACAGCTGATAGAAGAGCTGGTCTCATGCAGATTCTTGCTGGTATGGACACCCTCAATTGAACAGCAGTGCTACCTCCAAAGGTGAATTTGATACTGGGTCACTGACATCCATCAAACCCGTTTAGATAAAATGTAGAATATTCTGATTTAAAGCAAAGCAAGTGAATAAACTAATTCATTAAGTGGAAGAGGTTTTCTGTTTGGACAGTTTCAGTAACTGAGATATTTACAGTCTCTGAAAGTGACTGAAAATGTTATTCATTGCATCAGGATCCTCATAACAGCTCATCCTCCTTCTGTCTGGAGCTTATCTCTATTTTGTCATTCTATGCAAACTACGTTTAAGGGTCTTGTCCTTTTACTGTATTTTGTAAGGGCCTTTTTTTTTTTACTACAATTCAGCATCTCCAGTTTTCAATATAAGATAGAATAGATGAGTTTTCTCCCACTCTCTGTTTCAGTTTGTAGAAGTACATTCCTGTTACAGTCTCTCAACAAAGACCTGTAATCTAGTTGTTATAGTGAGTAGTCATTAATTACCACCGTTGTAGTCTGAACAGTATAGAGGAAGATCAGAACCTTTTGCTATATGATCCATTCTCCTAAAAAGGACAGTGTTAGACCTCATTCCAGAACTATAGCCCATATTTAAATAAAAATAAAAATTAAAAAAAAAGTGCAGTTTTGTTGAAGTCTTATTTTAGCCATTGTTTAAACTGGACTTCTAGTGTGAGACATGCACCTATTTCTTAGTCACTGTGGGAATAATTTCTATCAGTAGATGCTCAGGGAAGAAGCAGGAGGAAACAAGCATTCAGGATTTGTGCATCTGGATTCTACGAGTACAAGTATGACTCTACTGGGCTTTTTTATCTGTGAACCAACTTTATGGCTGGATCTGTTCTGTTTTGTTTTTCTTTTTTTTTCCTTGGGTTGAGGAAGATTCTGGGATGTACCAGGAACAAAAGCACTTGAATTAAAAAAAACCCTACTCATCTATTGTTGCATATTCGTATTGTATATGTGCAAAAAATGGCATTTGTGTTGACAAGAGTTTGCACCCAGTTACTGCAAGGCACTGGGTTCATGGATTCACAGTTTTGAGACATATCTTGGCATTCTTTATGCTGTAATTTACAAACATGCAAAGTATTGTTACTTTGAGAACCCATTTTTGTTAGGGGTGAATAATGTATCTTGAATAGGTTGTTGTGCTTATTAACGTTTCTAAGCAGTTTCCACAAGTCTCTAACTTAATATTTCAAATGGTTGAAAAGTAAAAATAATATAATGAAAAAGTATGCTTTGTAATTCTGAAAAATGCATGTGGTTGTATCGCAAGAGCAATGTGGTTTCTTTTCCAGGATGATGAGAATCTGCATTTCCTTGACTCTTGTCCATATTTATACAGCTTTTCGTAAGAACCCATTGTGCCAAAGTTGAAGAATCTTTAGAAAGGTTATTTGATGGTGTGTAATACTTTCAGAAGGGCTCAGGGCTGGAATATTAAAGGCATTCTCCATATACCATTAATATTCCAAAACTGCGTTTGGCAACATTTTGATTCTGAAGAGAGTGCACGAGTTCAAGGTCAGACAGATTGACTTGTGCTGTTCATTATAACCAATTATTGTGTGACAAATGAGTTTGAGATCAGACTGAAAATTCTGTGAGAAAAATCAATAGTTCTAATCAGGGCCTTTCAGGTCATTTAGCACCCTACCTTTTGTTACTTTGTCAGAAAAGAGCAAGATAAAACCTGTGTGACAGTGGGTTGCCTCTGTATTGTTACTTTCCATTTGAAATATATTTTGATATCTTGAATTATATTAATAGTTTAATTGGTTTTAGAAACTTCTGAATGAGTTCCAATTTGTAAAACTTCAATTTTTTTAGTATTCTGATAAGATTTCTCAAACGGTATTGTAGCTCTTTTTTTTTTTTTCTGTCTAGGAAGTAGTATATCTAAGTCCTAAACCAGATTTGAGCTGTTTGTCTGTAATGAATAGCAAATAAACCTTACCAGCAGATACACTCCACTAATAGCCTTAGTTTGGTGTCAGGGATAATTTAAAAAGCTCTTCAGAGAGTTATAGCTTTACGACATCTTAAACAACAGTTTAATGTTGTTTTACCAAGCTGGGCATTTGTTGAGAATTTTATAAATTCATTTGTATTTTCCTTTGTAGTATCCAGATGAAGATGAAGAAACTAGATTGTACCGTTTGAAGATAGAAGAGCAGAAGCGTCTAAGAGAAGAAATTCTGAAACAAAAGGAGCTGAGACGGCAGCAGCAGGCTGGTGCTAGGAAGAGAGAATTGCTTGAAAGACTTGCACAGCAGCAGCAGCAGCAACCTTCTACGCAACAGTCCTACATGCAGCAGGAGGACGACTCTTCCGAGTTCCCCACCAATGGTGGTCCTTACATACCCCACTCTGGCTTACACACCAGGCAAAATGTGAAAAACAGACTCCTTGTTAAAAAGCAAGATATGGTAGTTCCAAATATCCATCCCAAACCTACCGATTATCCACAGGTCGGGGCGAATATGCAGTATCAAGGACAGCAGGTGAAGCCGGTGAAGCAGCTGAGGCAGACTAGAACAATACCTCTGAGTCAGCCTCAGGCAATGCAGAAAGTATTACAGCCAAAACCTGCTGCAGCATCGCTGCCCACGACACAGACTGCTCGAGTGGCTTCAGTACAAGCAAGGCCCCAGGAACCGAAACCTGGCGTGAAAAGGACTGTCATGCAGCGGACAAACAGTGGTAGTGGAGATGGGCCCCATGTCGGCAGCAAAGTCAGGGTGATTAAGTTGTCAGGAGGGGTAAGTTTCCAAGGCTCATCTTGTGTGTGTGTGTTGTTATGGTTTGGTTTTGTGTGTTTCATTCTGTGTAATCCCAAAATAAAAAGTGGGCCTAAGCTGACGAGGGAAGTAGCAGGTTTAGCAGACCTAATAGTCCATATTTTATATTTTCAGAACTATAAGTTATTAGCAGTTATGCAGAAATTAATGTTTCCTGTAACACTTTACTGCCAGGCAGTTATCACTAAAATCACACTGAAATAATACTCCTTTTTTTTTTAAGTTGTAACTTGAGTCTGAAAGACTCCTCAACTGAGCTCCTTTTGTTTAAGGTTAATAGGTCTGATAATTGATCAGAGAAAAGGATTTGGATGGCTGTTTTTAAGGTTCGGTTAAAAAACTAGGCTCTGCTTATTTGGTAGTTGAAGCCACCTAATTTAGTTGTGTGCAGATGCTGGTGTTAGTGTGGTTTCTGTACTCAAGGGAAGATTGTTTTTATGTTCTCGGGAAGCATGTTGTGAAACTAATTTAAGCAGTATATTGAAGGGGGATGTTTTCTGTTAGAGGCTGGGTTTAAAACGTTACCATTTCACTTCTGCATCTAAATGAGATTTCCTTATCTTTTGATGAGGGGTCTATTATCTGCAGAGTGTCCCTTGAGCACCGGTGTTGTGGAGGACTGACAATGCTGGTCTTGATGGCAGTGTGCATATTTAAGATCTGGGGCTTTGGTTAAAAAGTATCTTGACCAAATTTCTTCTGTCTTAATGAAAAGACAAGTTAATTTATTAGGGCTCTGAAGAAACTGAGATGAGGAGACATGTTGTATGGGGAAAATCTGTCCTCTGCTTTATGCAGAGGCGGAAAGAAAGATGTGATGTGGTTTAATGCTGTGGTACACTGGAGGTGTTTTTTTGGAAGAATGCTTCTTAAATTATTCAGAGCATTAATCAGGGAAATTTGCAGAACTGCTCTGATCTGTAGTGAAGTGAACAGTGTGTTAACAGGGACTGAACCAGACCTTGGAGGCTAGGCTTTGGTCTGTAGAAATGGGGAAGAAGTAGAAATGCCAGCGTCTTAACTACTTTTTAAAAATGTTTTTCTACAGCTCATAAAACGTAAATACACTTAAAATTGTGAACTGCATAATGACCATGTAGTCTTTCAAAATATTAACATAAAGGGCCTTAGTGAGTACATAGAGCTGACAACCTGACTTGAGGATGTCTAATTCCTCTAGACATGGTAACTTAAGTACAGAAGAATAAAGTACAAGAACTTGAAAGAAATTGATTCTGTTGGGCTGAAAATATTTATATATAAATATGTCTGCAGGATTCCCAGTGGCCTGCAAAAGGTATGACAGGTTTGTTATTCATGAATAATTGAATAAAGCAGTCATGCACAACTTCTTTTATTATGTGGTGAAACAAAACAATGCCAGTCACCACTGTACACAGCTCTTCGTAACAAATGGTTATCAGTGCCTACAGTAGCATTCACAATGAAATAGTTTTCATCATAATGCTCTATTTCAGAAAACCATAAATTATTTGTTTCAGATAAGTCTCATGGTAAGCAAGAGCAATTAGCTTTATTAAATGCATGTGCAACCCCTCTTTCATTGTATACAGAAGCAGATTTGCCCTGTCCTTCTTAACTTTCAGATACCGAGGTTTTAGCAAGGTAAAGCAGGTTCTTTACATGTAGCCTTTGTTACTTTTTTCATATTGCCAGGACGTTTTAAGTTTTCCTTCCAACTGTGGAGGAATAAAAGCAAGCATTGCAATTAGCTGTTTAACACTGATCAAGATAGTTGATTAATTTTTAATCAGTTAGTGATAAGCTGAATCTATGCTTTGTTTCTTTAACCACACAAGGAAGAAGAAAAAATTGAGCAGCAGGAGGGCCAATCTTATCTGTTTTGACAGGATTTTAAAGAAGAATTAAAAGCCGCTTGGACTCCGAATACTATAAAGATCACATTTAGTTTCCACTTCTAGTGTTTAGTCCTGACACGTGCTTTATTTATTATCACAACTTTTGCCTCAACCCTAAACATAAAGCAAAAGCTAAATCTCATTTTCCCGAGCCATTCTCCTTAGCATGCAATTGTACTTCCTCTAATTCCCTGCCTTTGGCCAAAGGGGTGGCTGGTGTCTCTTATCTATATGCACTGACTTGATCCTGCAGTTAAGCAGCCCTGTCATTGCTCTCTGTTTCATCACTTGTACCCTCTTTTGTGCAGAGGGGTTTTGAATACCCATGTAGGAGTGAGATGGCTTGCGATTAGACACAATGCACGTTCCTTTTCGAAGCTCTTGATTCATGTTGGTACAGACTTGGAAAGTCCCTTCTCTTTCAGCATGGCAGCCATGGTACAGCTGTCAGTTGAAGATGCTGATTGAGGCCAGACCCACACTAACTCTGTCTAGAGCAAATCCATACTAACTCTATCTAGAGCAAATAGACCTAAAACAGGAGCTGGTAGTGAGGACTGTTCTAGATTTAGTAGGACCATCTGTAGAACAGGATTAAATGGTGTTGCTGTGCTGCTGATGTTTTTTGTTTAACAGTTAAGAAGATGTACTTGGTGTATTGGTGAGGTTTATGGTGTACAAATACTATCAGAAAAGAAAGGTTTCTTCTATTCAGGGCAATATCTTTCCCAGTCTAAGCTTCTAACTATGTTTATTTGTATTGCTGGTCACTGCAGTACTACTGAGGATCTCTGACCTCCAGGTAGAAGTATCCCTTGTTACTTAAGGTAAAATGGCCTTTCATCTGTTTTCACAATATTCTCTCGAGAGGATTTTGCTTTTTAAGTATTTTTATGAAATTGTAAGTATTGCTCATTAAATTCCAAGAAATATTTTAATTTGTCCACTTTATCTGATGCATAAGATGCCTTAATTTACGGCTTCTTATATTTAAAAGGGAAGTAGAAAATAATTCGGCATTTCCTGTATGTCAAACTTAAGTCTGCATGTCAAGGTGACATATGTTAGGTACCATCATTAGATTTTGTCTGATGCTTTTTAAAACAAATTCCCTTCCCCCCAGTACTGATATGCCCATCCCTTTCTAATACTCCTGTAATTTATGCAGAAATGGCAGTACAGTGAATGGTTTTCAATTTTAATTAACTCCTTTAAATGTTATGTTCCTGGAAAATGAGGCAGTCCTTAGTGTTTAGCAGATGAATTTTGAGGTTGGGTTGTTTGGGTTTTTTTGTTGGTTTTTTTTTTTTTTTCATGGAGGCCCAAAGGTCTTTTGATGGATCTGGTCTGCTTTGTTTTGTGTGGCGTGTCTTCAGAGCAATCCTTTCCAGGTGTAGGAGTTCAGCATACTTGCTGAGTACCCATACTAGTATATTTTCCTAAGAAAACGTCTGGGATTTGTCTGGCATGGTGAGTAGCCTGAAGTCAATACCAAAGATATGCATAAGAATAGACTCAGTGAGGTTGTAGAATGTTGTTTGTTGGGAAGAAACACCCTAATAAATCACTTAAGCACGTGATCATAAAATTATAGAAAATAGGAGTGAAAGGACCATGGAAATAATATGTTCTGTTGTGCAGGGGGAATGAATTCAGTAGCATTCCTGACAGATTTGACCAACCTTTTTCTGAGATCTCCTTACTGGAGATTTCTTTGGTCATCTATTCCAGTGTCTAACCTGTACATTTAGGAGAATTTTCTTAGTGACCAAACCACATTTTCTTTCTGCAATTTTGAACCTATGACTAATTGTGTTATACTTCAAGAGAGATGGGAAAAAAAACGCTATCCCTCTTTGTGGCTCTCTCTCTCTTTAAAGATCTCTTAACTGTTTCTGAGCACTCTCATCCTTCACTCCCCCTTGATAGTGCATATTTGCTAACATCTTCGTGGTTTGTGGTGGTCTCCTTCAGGCTCTCTGTGGTCAGTCTGTTGGTAAATAGTTCCAGTACCAAGTGCAGCTGAATTCCTTAAGTCAATATATTAGAAGTGTCTTTAGTCCTGGAAGAACAGGTTTGTACCAGCTACAACCTTAAATATCTTAAGATCCTATGAAATATGTGCTGAACATGTTTTTTTCATTTAGTTAGAGGCTCTGTGGGAAATGGTAGTATCTTAAAACCTCTGTATCGTTCAGTCATCTTATATTGTTGTTGGGTGATTTCTCTCTAGCCAGAAAATGGCCTGCCATGCTCAGAGAGATGTGTGTCTGTCCCAAAGGCCTGAAAATGCTGGTTCTTATGCTGCACCAAGAACACACCGATCTTTGTCTCTGTGGAAAGCTGCACAATGAGCTTTTTTCATAAATACATATATATAAAAATACAAAAAAAATCTCAGTGTTACCTGTTGGATTAGAAGCAGTATCTTATTAGTGGTCATAATTCCTGGAAACCTGAGATCGTGCTTCATGTGAAAACCTTGAAGAAAGATTTGGCAATTTCTTTGTTTGAAAAGCCTGTCACAGAAAATGTCCTTGGATTGTAAAAAGAAAAAGAGAATTTGAATGGGAGGTAGACAACTTTATTCATATTTAGAGTAACCGAGAAGTGTAAGAAACTAATATGGAGTTCTAAATATGGAAAAAGATACTGATTGAGATGATTATTGTTTTATAATGTAACCTTATTAACCAACTCTGCATAACGTTTGTACTTGTTTCTGCTTGCATGTGTATGTTTCAAGTGCAATTAAAATATTTGACTTGAAAGCTCTATAGCGCCTTTCATCTAAATATGTCAGGAATTACAAACACTGGTTTTTGACATTTGCATGACAAGTTCTTGAGGGAGCCCTTCAACCAACTCGGCAGCACTACCAGCTGTGAGAAGCAACACAGGAACTCTCACTGCCTACCATACTACTAGTTTTTAAGAAGCAGGAGAATGGCATTGTGGTTTATTCGTATCCCACTATTTGAAGGAGGTATGGATAACATCCGTATTGTATCAGCGGCAGACTGAAGGAGCTGCAGAAACCATGATATCTGAATGCCCAGGTATCGTGTTTGTCATTTAGAGACTGTCAAAATGGGCAAGACCTTTGAAGCAGAACTAATGTGAATGCTGTTGAAAAAGGACTCTGCCTGCCACAGCCTGCAAGATTTAATTCTGGAAATATTTCACAAATGGACATTAATTTTTTTAATTCCATCTCAAAAAAAAAAAAAGAAAAAACAGATTAAAAAAGGAAGTCAGGGAGCCCTGTGGTATTCCAGTTATGAAAAAGGCATAGTATTTTCATGAAACATTTGAAAATGAGCAATAAACCCTGTCCTTTCAGACCTCCAGTGAGGATGGTCACTATAGAGACAGTATTTCATGGCTTGAGGGTAGTGAGGTGGGCTACGCTGTACTGTTGGGGGCATATTTGGTTTCTGGGAAAATTAAATACAAGGGCATGTGTGGACACACTTAGCAACTAGAGGGACTGACAGCCAAACCGGATGCAGATAGTTGCTCTTATGGATTTGTAATAAAATCCTCAAAAGGGAGAAGAGATATCGAACTAAACTGAATTTAGATTTGCTGTGGATATCTTGGAACTAAAGTGCAATAAAGTATTTTCTGTTGCAGGCTGCAGTACAGGTTTCTTCTTTTCCTCAGGAGACTTTTAAATTGTATGTTGATGAAGAGTGCTGCTGCCTCCTGAACACCCTGAAAGCAAGGTGTTTGGTATTGCTTGTCGCTCTTGTGAAGTCTCAAAGGAGAGTTTTTCTGCCATCGTGTTATAGTGCAAAATTCATATTGATACGATGTTGGTGTTATGGAACATCTAGTTTCCTGATAGGAAGTGACTAAAGGCAACTGTAACACTGTTAAAGTACATTACAAAGAGAAAGAGCTAGTTTTCAGCTGAAAACTAATTGAATGCAATCTCTTAATTGGGGGGAGGGGGAGAACGTGCAGATTTGTCCAATCTAAATTTAATGTTTTGAGAAGTCACAATGGCTTTGTTAAATGGTATTTCAGGTTTGACCACTTGGAATGGACCTTTAGTCCAGAGATGTGGCTCTGAGTCGGGAGAATCCTGACACTGTAAGTGGTTGGGGAGGGAGGTAATGTGGGTCGTCCATGTTGAGGCTACAAGGAGCTTAGGGCGACACACCAGAGGGATGCAATTTGCCATTAGTTTTAAGCTTCGAGGAACTCAAACTAGAAAAACTAGACATGACACAAGAAGGGAAGCTCCAGTTGTACTGGTTTCTGATATCCAGTACTGGCTTTCTGTGCCATAAGGTGGTGTCTGGCTGAGAAGTACTCCTTCGGGAGCTTTGGGCTGTCAGAAGTTTTGAATTGCTGATATTTTCCAACAGGAGCCTTTTCTCGTGGTGATTTCTCTGCATGTCCAGTCTTCACTAGAATTCTCTGTACAAAAAATTATCCCAGAGACTGGCGACTGAAAAGGGAACCAGGAGACTTTGCTCAAAAACATGTTTATTGACATCTACATTGTGTATTTTGCAGGCAGCAACGTAAAAATTAAGGTACTTCTGAGAGTATTATACATACCTGGCCAGAACCTTGATTTTGCTGTAGCTTTGACACAGAATTTGTATATTTTTCATAGTGAACTGGTGGGTGATTGTACTAGAAGAACATGTAGTTGTGATTCAATGTCTGATCAATTGTGTTTCTGTCACTGGTGAAACTTCAGTGTAGCACAGGTATGGCTAGGGTTCTCTAACATCTCTTTGGCCAGTGCTTCTCTGTGCCTTAGTTTTCCTCTCAGGCGGATGAGGAGATACTTAAGGTGAGAATTCTGTTAGTACATGGGATTAAATGGAATTAGCTGCTTTTTTTACAAGACATTTTCTTCTTGTTCTGACTCTTCATACACCATTAGGCACAGAAGAGAAGATAGTCATCACATCATGGCTTGGTGAAGCAGCTTGGCAGTGTCTTTTTATCACAGGAAGGGAACTGTTTCTGCATTTTATTTATTTATTGCTTAGTCTGGGTGCTCTTGTTTGATGTAAGTTTGCCCCATGCAAAAGTTTTAGGGTGGGAAAAATAACCCATAATTCACTGGCCAGCACCAGAAGTGTCTTTTTTCTGGTGTGAATGGGGAATGCTTTGGCTGTACTACCACTTGTGTAGTCTGATGTAGCTTATTTCTGTGTGTACTCTTGAGTCAAAACTAGACCATTAGTATGTCTTAAACCAGTTGTTAATGATGAGTTGTCTGTTGATAGAGCAGTGTATTCTAGCCTGGCTGGAGAGCAGGAGGGTTTTTAAGTACTGCTGTTCTTGAATTTAAAAAAAAAAATACTTTTAAAGGTCTTAGGCCTTTAAAGAAAGGTCTCCAGGTGTTTCCTCATTGGAATTTGACAGATTGAAAACGGATCTTCAGCTGGTCAGAAACAGTGCTTGGTCATGTCACTTGGTTGTGGGATATTTGGCAAGTGATTAGGCTTCGTATTCCCAAGTCCCCAGTCTGTCAACTGGCCGTATCAAAGTGTTAAAGCATTTGGAGCACCACTTGAAGAGAAATAGCTAATTATTAGAGGTTTGCCTTTAATATACATTTCTGATAACTGTAGTGAGAAAATACTCATGTATATTAGATGACAGTCTTTCTTGCTCTGCATGGTTTTTGCTTTACTGTTTTTTTTTGTTTGTGTTTTTTTTTGTTACCTGGGGATCCCAGTTGTCTGTGTAGATGTCTGTCTTTTTTACAGTAGTCACTCGCAGTATCAGTAAAATACAAGTTTACACTTGAAAGCCTATATAGCTGATGAATAGTAATTTCTTTTGTCCTTGAAGTGAATATGAATTTAATAACCTAAAGGATGTTTCCCCCCGCCCCTCTCTTAACTACTGTGATACTGTAGAGGTTCTCATTTCTAGAAATACTGACTTACGCATGTAACAGATGAGGGGCTTCTCCTTTCTTAAAGGAAATCAATTACAAGCCATTTTTGGATTGAGATTTCCCTGCAAGATTTAAGCCTTCATCATGCTACAGAGAATTTGAGTTACAGTGCATCTACGAAAAGATGAAAACATTTTGCTTCTCTGTATTATTTTTACACAAATCAACCAGAGTTTATTTCCTTTAAGTGCTTTATCCGACATGCGCATCCCTTTACTATTGGGTGATTTTGAATTAGCTTTATAAAGATTACATGGATAGACACAGCATTGTCGTCGTTAATAGAAACCTGTGCAGTGAGGTCTGTGGGCTGCAAGATCACTAACAGTGCCGATGACAGTGAAGTATGGCCTTATCGAAAGGAGAATTCATAAGAGGCTGCCCTGGGACACTGCACCACTGTCCTTCTGTGTATCCTGACAATGTTATCTGTCCTCTCAGTACGGAGTATCAAATGTCTGTCACGAGTACAGAAATTAATTTAATGTCACCTGAAGACATGCAATTAATCTTTTAGAGGTTTTCATAATACCTTTACAGAAAGAGTTGCCAGTTTGGCGGATTTGGATTTTGGGGTTTAGCAGAAGATAAGGAAAATTAATTTTTCATCAGGGTTAATACAAGCTAGCAGGGCCACAAAGGCTGAGAAAAATGGTTTGGGAATTTGTCAAGTGTTGTCACTCTAGAATAATGCTGCTTAATGTCTGATAGGTGTAATCAAGAGTTGAGATTTCTATAGAGGGGGATTAATCAATTTGCTCACTACAGAATGCAAGTTGGTGATACCATTCCTTCGTAGGGTTTAAGAATGAAAATAAGATTTGATCTGTCAAATTGCAAGCAGCTCTGACAGTATCAATAGGCATTTTTATCAGTACATTTTAAAGCATTTGTTATAAATAAATTTGTCCTGCTAATGTTAGTGGCAAATAAACTTCATCTTCATTGTAAAACTGTCGTAATGATTATGATAGCTTCAGCTTGCTAAATTCAAGCAGTCCCTCATAAAATTCTGCTTTTAGAATTTGTGGTCTCATACTGACAGAATAGTCTTTATGTTTCTCAAAACACAACACTGACACTATATATATATATATGTACGTGAGAAAGTCTCACTATTTAAAAACAGCCTCGATAAGTATCAGGGAATCAGTTCTAAAATTCATGGCCATTGAATAGTGTAATTTCTCTTTTTTGTTAGTCCAGTTTCAGATCAAACTGTGCAGACTCTTCCACAGTAGAAGTCTGAAAACCATTTACCATGTAGATCAAATCCTTTTGTGCATCAAATTGTATGAGTCGGGCCATGATGATGAATAGATGCATCTCTGAAAAATTTAGTGTTGCCCTGTACATCCCAAAGTGCTATAGAAGAAATCAGATAAAAATGTATTTTGACAAGAGAAGACTTAAAATTTTACTAGCTCCTTCTGTTGCTACATGTTTAAATTTGGAGAGGGGAGTGATGTAAGCTAATGAAAAATTAGCAATACAGAAATTGTCTTTAGGAAGAGCAAAAGGTGATTTCAAATGAGCTGGAACTGAGACTTTTAAGTAGAAGAGGTGCTAGCAATTTAGCTTCTGTGGTTTAGATGTCATTTTGAGTAGCTTCTGCAATACAGCTTCAGTTCACTTACGTGCTTGCCTGTAGCTTTGCTGTGTGTTTTGACTTACCTTCTGGGTGCCAGCTTGTTGTATACCTCATCAGTGAAAATCAGGAGTCAGCATATGTACAGTCATCTTTACAATCATACCTCTTTTCCTCCAAAATGCTAATGTTCTCATAAGAACGTGTGACCTCTAAGTAATGTTCTGAGGTTTTACAGCTTTAAGTCCAGATGTTAAAAGCTCTTTGTGGGTGTTTTTCTTGACTTAGTTCTTCATGGTGCCTGAAGAAGCCACTAATTGTCTTGCATAGTAGTAGTTTAAAGGGTGATGTTCGTGGTGAGTCTAATTTGCCACTAAGTACTACTACATAGGTTGTTCATTTTGGCTTGTATAGTGTTTGTCCTTGCACTGTCATGTCTTTAACCAGTGAAAAAGGCATGGGTGATAAAATTTGTTTTCTGAGGCTTTGTTGTTTTGCTTATTAGGCCCATAGTGACGTAGGAGTCACTTTTGGTTTTGATTTTCTTAAGAAAACCACCAAATTTTGTGTTCAGTTGAAGCCAGGGCTACCTGTAACGGGAAACAATGTACTGCTGACTGGCAGGGAACAGTCAGTCCTTGAGCACCAAGTCGCTCACTCACGGATGTCTCTTGAGAAGCAGTGCTGCACGTTCATATCTTCTTCCCCTCTTCCAGTCATTTCAAACAGCAGTAGATGTTCAGAGCAGTAGTATAAAAAAGGGTTTTGATCCAGTTGCCCTTTCTTCCTTCTTGTTGCAGGAACAAGCAGACCTTGCTCCTTCCCCTTTTCTTACTATGGACTTTCTTTGTTGTCTTGTATAGATTTTCTTATTTCTGAAGTGTATTAATTCATTAAAAAGTCTGGAGATGTTTCTACCTTTTCAGACTTTTGTAGGAGCATCATGCTAGCAGTGAAACCTAAAGGTGGCATATGAGACCTCAGCAGGGAACAAACCCCATCAAATTTTTCATCAGTGTGAACCAATGTTGTGTGCTTTTGCCTTTGACTCTGTTAATAGTTGTGTGTTTAGTTTATACAGATTTATTTGGTGATAATTTGGCTTGGTAGTTAAATATTGGGTGGTTGTTGGCCATCCCAGGCTTTTATGAGAAATGATCGTTTCCTTTTGAAGTTTCAGTAATGAGCGTGTTGGATGTGTTTCGTACCTGAGGGCTTCGCTCTCGGATGCTCTTCCTATGTGCTGGGATCGCTTTTTCGTTTGGAAAGAAATGGTTGCAAATATTTACGGTTGTTTTTCTGCAGGCAGTTAGCAGAGATTAGATTTTAACTCCCAGTTCTTCAGTTTAAATTCCTCCTAGAATTTTTTTTGCTCCTTTTAGTTTCATCATCTTCCAGCTGCTGTAGGGTTGAATAAAAGAAATTATCTGGCCAGGGCATAGGGCTTATGGTGATGCTGATATTAGAACTAATACTAAAACGAGGAGGATTTAATGCTGGTTTTCTGGTAAGGTTTTGTTTGTGTGCATACGTTTGGGTTTTTCAGAAGAGGAGAGCTGTTGCTTTTACACTTTTGAGCAGTAATTGAAGAGAGAGACTCTGAAGAAAAAACTTTATAATTTCTCACTAGTTACTGCTCTCAAAGGTTTATATACAAAATTTTCTTTGAAGCCATGGAGCCATTGAGTTTAGCAGAGAAAAAAAAAAGTATTTCATTAGAAGTGGAAGAAACAGATGCAGTTTTCCATTGCTTTCTTGTTTTGGACAGTGTGGATGAAAGCCCTTAAGTGGGAAGAGCTTAAAGATTTTCCCGCTGACAGATTGTGCTTTTGAAGTGTAGATGGTGCAAGGGGGTGACGAAACATGAAGCCCTCTGGTTTGTGACGTGTTACAGATGCAAAAGGAGTTTTGACTTGTCGATATTTAAGGAAAGGGAAAAAAACCCTATGTAAATACACATGCTTTCATGATTTTTTTTTTCCCTTCAGATGTGCCTTCTGTTTGAGAGGTTTTGCAGGATTACCTGAGGTGGGTTAGGGTCTTTGACGAAGCCTTCTGTGTGCAGGTATAATGTTACTAGTATTTGAGTTCTAAAGTTGGAGTCCAGTTAAGGTATAGATAGTGCTGTTGAAACCATGCAATAATATGACACGCTTTATAGGTGCAAAAGTATGTGATCATTTGTTGGTCTCTGCTGTCACTTAATCCAGGGGATGTTTTTCAGGGACTGAGCTGATCTGGATAGCAGGACCCAAATTCAAGAATCACCGTTCTGTTTGTAGTAAAAGCTGAACTGTTCGGGTAGAGACAGTGGAAGGGAATAATTTCTTTCTTAGTGCTTTCAGCTTACACTTTTACTGTGCTCGATTGCACTGAGAGATGTAGTGGAAAGAGCTACATTGGATGAGAGAGACACTGAGGTGGTATTTCATTGTGCTTGTGATTATAAATATGTGTAATAAGAGCTTTATAAAACAAACAAACAAAAAAACCTTGGGGAAGAACTGTTCCAAGTACAGACAGTGTTTGAGGAAGGACACTGCTTACAAGGCTGCTGGTGTAGAAGTTGGCGGAATAAGTATGTGCTTCAAAATAAATGCCAGTTTTTAACCAAAGAGAGGCTGGAGTTTTAAAGATGAGCAGAGTATATGCCTGGTTCTTCCAGCCTTCACAGTTCTTTGCTCTTTTTTCTGCAATGTGTACGCCTGTCTCTAAAAAAAAAAAAAAAAAAAAAAAAAAAAAAGTAATAAAAAATAGTGCACACCATAATTCACGTGTAACCCTGGAAGGAAGGATGATTCGGAAAGAGAAGTGAAAACAGCTTGCTTGCTTTGTATGTGAAAAGACATTATTGAACATTGTAGTTATAATAAAGTCTGAACAAAGTAAATTGTACTTCAGATACTGTGGATTTGTTTTCGGCTGAAGCATAATTTCCAGGCTGAGCCCTTACACGTGGCCGCCACTTTGCTTTAGCAGGCAAACGGCTGGGCGCTCTCGGTGCGCTGACTGAGCTGGATGTGGCAGGAGGTCGCTCAGGGCGAGGGTTTGCAGTGCCTGGACCCTGAGCCGCCTGTTGTGTTGTTGATTTCAGCAGGGGGGAGAGGATGCTGGCTTTTTTCACCCAGAGGGCCAGCCCCAGCGGCCTCAACAACCCCTGGAGCCGAAACAGCAGCCAGTGCGGAAGGTCACATTGACACAGGGAATGCAACAGCAGCAGCACCATCAGCAGCAGCAGGCACAGATCCATTCACCAGCTCCTCAAGGAGTCAAAAACATCCAGGGAATCCATCAACCTAAAAAGGTGATTTTTAGATGCATATGGCTGCCACAAGTTTTACTGTCTAGCTGTGTTGCTCTATTAATAATTAGCATTCTGTTTGTCAATTGCTAGCGCAGGGCTGCATGACCCAGGGGATGCAAAATTGCATATAAAGCTTTCAATCTAGAGAGGCCTGTTGGTACCCTGCACAGACTGGAGATGCCTGCAGGTCGTTTCATCTGCTGACTTTCTGGCCAGCACAGTTACTCCCTGGGGGAAATGCCTGCGTCCCGAGGGGAGCTACTGTAGGAGATGGTATCCAATGTGCTTTTGGGCTTTAAAACCAAGAATTGTTCTGAAGTTGTGCTTAAGCTTTTATTCTGGCTGTTTCCTGCATAAGTAGGAGCACACAGCGACTGTTTCAGGATGCTCTTTGGTCGATCCTCAAAGTTGGTACCATTCAAAATAGTTGGTGATCTCATAACTGGATTTTCGCACTGGTCGTGCATTGGGAGGAGGCAGGGGGAGGATTTGGGTGGCACTGGCATGTGCCTTTGCATTTGCAAACTGGCATGCTCCCTGAAAATACCTGGGGTTTTGGCTTTTAAGTTATATCTTGGTTTTGAACTGTTGGCCGTAATCTTCCTGCTTTCCTTGCTGATGCGGAGGGGTGCAAAAAGTCATTACCCTCCATAGGCTTTTCAAGTAGGAATTGAGAAACCGTGTTGAGTGTTAACTCAATGTTAAGTGTTAACTCTGTTTAATGTTTGTTACCCTGTTTCAGTGTTATTTTTTCTCTCTTCAACTGTCCAACCTTTAATTTACAAGAATTAAATCCACACGTTTCCTGCTCCAGAGGATACTGTGATGCCAGATCCTACAGGATTTGGGGGAAGGGAACTTTGAATTTTAAAGTTATTTGCCATGTGCAAGTACTCCATCCTGATAACAGCCCAAGAGTTGATAGCATTAGAGGCTGGAGGCACTTAAAGCAGTTTGCTGGTCTTGTGGGTACATTAAATTTACCCATGGGTTGAGAAGAGAAAAGGGAGAGGGATCACTGGTTGGGTTTTTTTGGCCAGACTCAAAATACAGGAGCTTAACCCACGCTGCTAATGTGAGCAGTGTTGAAAACTAGGTTGTATATTTTGGTCTGAGACCCTCCATTGCTTGGTTGCTCTGTACTAACGCTGAGGCTTTTAGCCTCAATGAAATATATATATATATATATATATATAACCCAGTATATAACTTGGTGTCCTTCTAAAAGAGGTTTGTATAAGCAGTGGATGAATGTGTTAATAAGTGACCTTTCAAATCAGTGAACAGCAACAAGCTCTTTTAAATCAATGTGTACTTTAATCAAGTTTCTAAGTAAATCACCAACTTCTATATCATCTGTCAAATGCAGTGGGCAGAAGCACTAGGTAAGTAAATCAAAATACTGTTACTTTTGTTGTTGGCAGGTCATTATGCACGGGAGAGGCAGAGGAGTAGCAGGCCAGATGGGCCGAGGACGCTTGATGCCAAATAAACAGAACCTGCGAGTGGTGGAGTGCAAACCTCAGCCCTGTATTGTGTCAGTTGAAGGGCTTTCTTCATCAACTACTGATGTCCAACTGAAAAACCTGCTGATGTCAGTGGGACCCATTCAGGTAGGTCAACCTCGGTTTATCATTTTTGTGCCAAAAGGCTTTCATTCCAGAAAGCTCAATTAATTCCCTGACACTAAATACAATGTGTGTTTATTGGTAATTTATGTTTGAAGGCACCCCCACCCACACACACTACACCTGGTAGCAGAGACAAGCACGTCATGATATTGCGGCACGGGAGGTACAGTAGGATTTTGCTAACCATCACATTCCTGCTGCAAAAGAGTCTCCTTCATTTTGGAATTCTTGTACTATCTGTGTTATTTTCTTAGACGATACGAGCATGTCCGTTCTATGAGGTTGTTTAAGACAAACGATCATATCAAAGCAAATATATTTTTGGTTGCTGTCCTTGTTTTTATTGTTGACTTGCACCTGTCCTCTTTGTTTTTTTTTGACATTCACTTATTCCTGTCGTTGCAGTCCTGGGGTAAGAGCACTTAATGACCATTACCCAGGGGAGATTTTGTACCATGTAGCACCATCTACTTTTTCAGATGAAAACAGAGTCTCCTTTGAAGGATTTGCTTTACAATTTATTTTTTTCAGAAAGTTCTCTTTGGAAGGGGCCTATGAGCAAGGTTATAACACACACACACACACGCGCACACACACACACACACACACACACACACACCCCACCCCCCCACAAAAAAGTAAAGCTTCTGTGTCTAACTGCCTCCTGGAACTGATGCATCAGTTAAACTGACTTTAGGAAAACAGGAGGTTTTCAAAGCACCGAAGGGCTTAGGAGGCCCTGTCTGACTTATTGTTAGTACATTTGAAAATATCAGTCAATGAATAATAAAACATACAGATTAGGAACATTTTTTGTCCTTGATTTTTTTCAGTTATGGGTACTCCTTTTGACAGGATCAACATTTTCAGACAAATGCAATGCATGAATTGGAGCTATTCTGTGAGACGTCGTTAGGAGTGGGATCATCTCTCTGTTGCAAAACACACTGTTCTCCTGAAGATGTACACTCTGCCTCACTTCTTCCTCATTTAATAAATGGAATAATGCTGAATTATTTATGTTGTCAATTGAGAGGTGTAATTTGTTTGTGAAAGCAAAAATACTCTCACAAAATACTTTGTTCCTTTATGTTCTTTAGTACTCTAGGAAATTATTCATACAGTTCCAAAGCACATTTATTCAGTGTTTACTTGCTAAATCTGGCATGAGAATATTAGAAGGAGATTAATAGAAACCCTGCTAGGAAATACTCGCAATTGAGAGAAGTTATTGAGAATGTGCTAAAAAATTTATTTGGTATTTGCTGTTTCATAACTCTTATCTCAGTTCAATATTGCAGACCAACTTAGAAGGGTGTACTTACAGGAAAAAATTGATAACTAATTTTCCAGTGGGATTTGATACATCCCTGTGCCCTACAGAACTTGCGTTGTTGCAGCAGCATCAGGTGTACCTTTGGAAATTATGGTTTCTAGATCATCATCTATTTTCACCTTATCAGAGATCTAGAAGTAGTACTTGAAAGAGATGCTTGAATTTAGCTAACGATGCAGAAGCCTTTTGTGCTAATTCTGCACTTGAATTTCAAGTCGGACTTGTAGAAGGCTAGAATTTTCCTGGCTTTTTTGAGACTGAATGATGTTTCACAAGTGTGGATAGTGAGATCTGCAGGGGAGAAGTGATCCTTTTGTAGAAAGAATGAGAGTGGGACCACCGTATGCAATATTTAGTTGTTTTTTTTTTTTTAATGGTACTGTGACGTACCACAGAAGTGTTAACACACTAAATGAAGAAGAGGCAGCAGCAATTTTAAGTGCTTTGTAAGGCAAGAACTGAAAACGAAGTGTTTGAAAATCCGTGTTGTCCCTGTTCACAGTAATCATTTCTATAAAAATGGTGCTAGGTTTTGAAAGAGGTCAAAATCCCGGAGTGCACGAGTGGATTTTCTTGTGGCTATAAATAAATGTTTTTACTAGTGTTTGTGCTCAGTGCTGTACGAATTCCCCTGCAACTGGCTGTGACAGAGCAGGGATGCTCTACTTGGTTATTTCTTCATTCTTCCTTGAAAATGCATTTCATGTAAGTGAGTTGCAATGAGGAGTGCAGAAGTGAGCCGCTGAAGAGAGCCAAGCAGTGAATGGAAGGGTTCCTTGCCAGGTGGGCTTTGGGGGTTTCATGCGTGAGGACACTTAACTGAGAGGCAAGGACAAGTTATGGCCATGACCAGAGAAAGACATCTCGGGTATTGCAGAGCTCTGATCTTCTAAGATGTAAGTGTTGCAGCTTGATGAACTGAAATAGGAGGGATGGCTGTTGTGAACAAACAGCAAGGTGAGAAACTCTAGCTGCTTTTTTGGAAATTAAGCAAGGTGCCTAGGTTTTCAGCTGATTTGGATGGAGTTCAAGAGACGGAGCAGGTGAAGGTGAGAGTAAGTTGTAGCTGACTCCATCTTCAAGATGTAGTGTATCCTGTCTTTAGCTGTTGACTATATTCAGCAAAACTTTCCTTAATGAGTTGAACTCTGAGACATCAGTTTCTTGAATTTTATCACCAGAGAGTAGAGGATGTATGTCAATCTCATGCTTATTTTTCACAATTGTAAGAGACATTTCAAATCTGACTCAGAACTTGAGTTACCTTCCTGCCTGGATGGTGTCTTGAAATGACATGTGCCAATTATCCAACACCCAAAGCCCTGGTTTTAGGTAAAGATTCCCAAGCTGTAGGACATACACCTCTGATGGTAAGCAAGCATCTTGCTTCAGTGATGTGCAAATGCAGCTGATAAATCTGAATATTGCCTCGTGTATCAATTTTTGCTGCAGTCAAGACATGAATGTGGGAATGGCTGCACTGAGGCATAGCTCCCGGAGAAGAGGAAGAGATACTTCCCAGTGATCTCTCTGCTCTTTGACAACAGGAATAGATCACAAGCACTTGTCCCACCTGGTGGAGGACCTCTGCTCAATCTGCATCTTCCGTGCTAATGCATCTATAGAGCAATTGACCCCACACTAGCTCCTGTTTTCAAATATTGTCACGGTTTAAAGCTGGGCTGGCTATTAAACCTGTGGCAGACGCTCTCTGTTAACCCTCCCCCCCGACCCGAAGGGAAAGGAAAAGGGAAAAGGGAGAGAGACTTATGGGTTGGAAAGTTAAAACCGTTTTAATAAACTATAATAATGAAAGAGTATAATAATAATATTGGAATAATCAAATATATACAAATATATACAAAACCAAGATCGAGCTCCCCCGATGTCGGCCACGTCACCCCCAGCACTGCAGGGCAGGCTCCGGGAAGGCCCCGGCTGGGCCCAGCGACAGATGGGAACTGGATTCAGGGATGCACGGGTCGGGATCGGGGGCAGCAGGAAAACGGACGGAGTCCTCTTCGGACACCGGCCAAAGGCTCAAGCCGCAGAAACAGCCTAAAGCAGCAGAAGCAGCCCAAAACCAGGAGGCGGAAGGGGCAGGGGCCAAGACCCTCGTGATCCCCCCACTTTATACTGAGAATGACGTGTATAGGGTGGAATGTCTTCGTTGGTCAGTTTTGGGTCACCTGCCCTGTCCGCTCCTCCCTGCAGGTGTGACCCCCCCTTCTGCCCTTCACTCGTAAGCAGTGAGGAATTTAGCAGTGACCTTGGTTTCTCTAAGACTAAGTACAGCAAGAGCCTTTCTGCATAACATCCCTACCGGTGCCTCAGTGATAACTACAAACTTCGAGCATTATCAGTCCTAGAAGCAGACACTGTCTGCAAAACACACAGGTAAGTTTCAGAAAGTGCAGTTACTTAGAAGAGACTTAGCTGAAAGTAAAAATCACTGAAAGGAAAATTGGCCTGGTTTAGACTAAACCAGGACAAATATGTAGCTTGACTCCCGATTTTGTTTCAGTGTGCTTATCCTGCATATGTTTTCTCAGGAAGAGGATCTTTGCTGACATAACAGAAAGTTTTAACGTATTTATGGAAAAAGTCTGTAATTTATCAATGGGGTGAATGGGGAGGAAGAGATGACTGTTTTCTGGGGTACAAAAGGGTTGGATTTTTATTTTTAGCTTTTTCATGTCAGTATCATTATTGAGGTACAATACCTCGCACAAACCTTGGGGAGGGAAGTTGAAAACTTCCCTCGATCTATGATGTTCAATGCTCCTGGTTTTGCCATCAGCTTGCATTGAGGTGGTGGTTCTGTGAGTCAGGATTTGGGAATAGCTGGGCATGCATAAGAGAAGGTGAAGGAGACTTTTACAGTTGAAGTTGGACATTCACCATTTTTTCACTTTCATACACCAGAAATGGAGAAAATTATGTTTTCCTGTATGTGAGCTTTGAAATGACCTCTATTGCCTAGTAACTGAAGACTCTTTTAATTCTCATCCTTGCTTCATTAAAGCTGCTCTGTTATTAACATAGGAGAAAAAATACCATTAAGATTCTCAAGATACTGAATAGATGAAAATCTTTGGGGCTCCAGGAACAACCCCTTAGTCATAGCTGCATTTTACAAATCAAACATGATTAAGTTAGCAGGAAAAATGCTTCCTTTCAACATATGGTTTGCTGTCAGACTCTTTTCTGGAGAGGATGAACTTCCTGTTACAAATAATACTCCTGCAGTAAAATCTGAGTGCTGAATCTAAAATAATTACATACTATAAATAAAATCATGCATTCCAAAGTGTTGGAAAGTAGCGAGATTTCTGAGCACACCACCAAAATAGAGCCTTCTGGGGACCACACTGGAGCAGTGGCATTGCGTACACATCCATCCAGAACCACTTGCCAAAGTAGATGACTCATAAGTTGCAAAGGTCATGAAAAGCCTAGAGCATTTTTTGGTGCTCTTGAACTCGAATTTAATGTTTATACTGTCTAAAGAGGCTTGTGTTCAGCTTGTTATTGCCACCTTCAGATTTTGTTGTTTTTTTTTTTTCTTTTTTTAGGATGGTGGCAGGTAGAGGGGCTTGATTGCTACATCTCCAGATAATTTGAGTACTCAGTGATCATTCTGTGGAGGTGATCCGTCATCCTCTTTAATCATATTTTCATAAATCAAATAGTTGCAAACATAAAACATGAGTGCAAAATTTCAGTATTGCTTTGTGAAGATTTGTCATAAATTCTCATGTTAAAAAAAAAAAAAAGGAAGTCTCGAAAAACTCTACAGTTATATATCAGAGGTGATGAGAATGCTGCGTCTGTAGCTGTATTTTGAGTAGTTTTACAAATATGAGTTTATTGGTGTACTCTGATAACGTAGTCATTTCTGGTCTCAGAAGGGAAAAACAATTGCCTTGTTGATGTGCTTCCCTTCACTTTCTTAGAGTGTTAGTGCTACCTAGTGCTCAGTTAGGGTAAAGACAACTATCTGCACTGACGCTGTTTTCAAAATCAATTAATTTATTTTTAGTTTAAAGGCCTATCGGTGGAGATGACAAACATGCATGGATGAGTGTGCCCAGAACGTGAGTGCTCCTCCAGGATCAACAGCAGGGTGGTTCTCTGTGTGACAGGCCACACAGGGCTGGTGTGGTGACCTGTATGGTCTTGACCTGCCTGTAAAAATGTTTTCAGCCGAGATTTTTTGCCAGCTTCATTGACTGGGAGAAAACACAGGCAGTCCTGCTCCATCCTTGGGGCTCGGGGAAGAGAAGAGCAGCTCCGTAATAAGCCTGTCTAGTTCAGTCCTGCAGTAGAGCAGTATATGAGCTCGAGATGTCCATCTCAATGACAGGAGATCATCTTCTCATCTTGCAGGTGGAGATGGAAAGCTGAGCACTTTTAAAGGTGGATAGTAGGAAGTCAAAGGTGGCAGGAAGGAGGAACAGAAGGTGGAAGAGATCAGTTGCAACAGCTGAGGATAAAATAAATACATTCTGCCCTTACTTCCATGCCTGTTGGTAATGGCTAGGAAGTGTTGATCCCAGGAAAGGTACTTCAGCTGTCAGGAGATTGTGAAGATAATAAAAATGTGTCTGCATTTGTTAACTGGGGGGAAGAACAAATTGAATTAATCTTTCTTTTTAGAAAGTGCCTGCCATGCTTCTATGCCAAAGTGACCCACTTAGTAGATGAGGGCAGGGCTGTGGATGTAGTGTATCTAGACTTCAGTAAGGCATTCGACGCTGTCTCCCACAGCATCCTCCTAGACAAACTGGCTGCCCGGGGCTTGGATGGGTGGACTCTTTAATGGGTTAAAAACTGGCTGGATGGCCGAGCCCAGAGAGTGGTGGTGAATGGGGCAAAGTCCAACTGGCGGCCGGTCACTAGCGGTGTTCCCCAGGGCTCAGTTTTGGGGCCGATGCTCTTCAATATCTTTATAGATGATCTAGACGTAGGGATTGAGTGCACCCTCAGTAAATTTGCAGATGACACCAAGCTGGGTGGGAGTGTCGATCTGCTGGAGGGTAGGAAGGCCCTACAGAGGGATCTGGACAGGTTAGATAGATGGGCCGAGAGCAACGGCCTGAGGTTCAACAGGAACAAGTGCTGAGTCTTACACTTCAGCCACAACAACCCCATGCAGCGCTACAGGCTGGGGGAAGAGTGGTTAGAAAGCGGCCCAGTGGAAAGAGACCTGGGGGTGCTGATCGACAGCCGGCTAAACATGAGCCAGCAGTGTGCCCAGGTGGCCAAGAAGGCCAATGGCATCCTGGCCTCTATTAAGAATAATGCAGCCAACTGGTCTAGGGACGTGATCGTCCCTCTGTACTTGGCACTGGTGAGGCCGCACCTTGAATCCTGTGTCCAGTTCTGGGCCCCGCACTTCAAGAAAGATGTTGAGGTGTTGGAGCGAGTCCAGAGGAGGGCGACCAAGCTGGTGAAAGGTCTGGAGGGTCTGCCCTACAAGGAACGGCTGAGGGAGCTGGGGTTGTTTAGCCTGGAGAAGAGGAGGCTCAGAGGTGACCTTACTGCAGTCTACAACTACCTGAAGGGAGGTTGTAGCAGAGTGGGAGTCGGCCTCTTCTCCCAGGCAGCTAGCGATAGGACAAGAGGACATAGCCTCAAGCTTCGCCAGGGGAGGTTCAGGTTGGACATTAGGAAGAATTTCTTTTCAGAAAGGGTCATTAGACATTGGAATGGGCTGCCCAGGGAGGTGGTGGAGTCACCATCTCTGGATGTGTTTAAGAAAAGACTGGACATGGCACTTAGTGCCATGGTCTAGTTGACGGGGTGGTGTCAGGGCAATGGTTGGACTCGATGATCCCAGAGGTCTCTTCCAACCTAGTTGATTCTGTGATTCTGTTTGCCTTGTTGCAGAGCAGGTTGGATCACCACACTGGAGGTGGTGTTGGTTAGGAAAGTTTACACTTTCTTTTTGCATAGACCCTTTTTTGACGGCTTCATATGGACTGCCACTCCTAATCCCAAACTCACCAATGAACTGAATGTACAGTCTGTTAGGTCGTCTGTTTACATCAATGAAAGAAATTAAAGGAGGAAACTTTTATTTCCCATGTGTCTCCTATAATTGAAATGAGTGCTTGCTCCAGTCTCACTCCTACCTGCTTGGTTTCCATCTCCCAGTGCTCTGTTATTTCCCTTTTAACTTCTTCCTCTCTGTGCAACCTCTGAGAGTTTTGGTGTCAAAGATGTTTGCTTTCTGAAAGAGATCTCTTGCTTTCTACTCATGGATGTCCTGCTGCTTGTCTCAAGGCTCTTCGATTTGCAGTGAAGCCAAACTAGAGATTGTTGTGCTGCTGTTACCTTACAGGCTTTTCAGTATTATTTTCACTGACATTGTAAAAATGTAGATTTAATTACAGAGCGTGTGTGAAGGAGAAATTTGGGGCAGTGTAGGTCTGCAGGCCTAAAGAAATGTCTGCAGAGGGAATGGTCCTTTTATGATATTGATGCTTTAGTCACTCATAATAGTTCAGTTGCAGAAAAAGCCAGGGTTTGTGATGGGTTTTTTTTAATTGTGTAATTAGATAGTATGTTTTAAAACAGTTGTAGGCAAACGCTCAATCAAAAGCATGAGTGATCATGAAATATTGGTTGGTTGTTGCATTTTGCATTCAACACAAGATCCGCACCTTCCCATCACAGTGCCTAAGAAAGCAGAAAAAGGAGATAATCAAGACAAGTATGAGCTCTATGCTGCCTGAATCCTTTCCATATAAAATACTCCTTCTCAGCCTAAACCATTTTTTTTTTATTTTTAATGCTGGGAGTGTGTCAGAATGTAATCTTTCTTCTCCAGAGTCAAATGGGAACATGCCCAGAATACCCCATCAGGCTGATCTCGGGAAGTGCTGTACATTAGATCTGTACGCCTGAATCTGTAAAGTAACCAGTCATTTGAAATCCCCTGGAAGTTATTTTGTGTGTTGTCAATCCTTTACACCTGAGTGGATCTGGGAAGGGGTTTTCATCCTCTGCTGATCGTCTGACTAGGTCAACTTAAAGAGAAGATGTGAATGAAGTTGTTTTCTGAGAGCTGTGACGTTTGGAAGGATTGTGATATTTCAGTTTAGGAATTCATGATAGAAGGAGATTCTAGTGGAGCACAGTGTGGCAACAGGGAGTCTCCTGTGGAGGAAACATGAGTGTCCCACCATTAAATGAGAAGTCAAGTGATGCTCGGTAGAACCAGCCCGTCTCCAGAGGCAGTGCTGCGTGGCTAGTCGTCCACTGCCTCCCCCGAGTGGCCTTTCAAAATCAGTAGGTAACAGAGTAATACTAAATTCAGATCAAATTCCTAATGAGACATGATACTTTGGGAAAGATAGACTCGTATTTTTATCATCATAACAATGATCATAAGACAAAGAATTACTTTAGTATTATGTATCCTTTGAAAATGAAAGGACAGCTGTCATTAGTACTATATGAAGACCTGTCTGATGCATCTTAGTAGGTGTATTTGGAGTCAAAACAATCAGAAGCTGGTGAAGTAAGTCTTTAAAATAATGCCTTGAACAACATTTTGGAGCTAATAAAATTCCACAGGTTACACAAAAAAAAAGTATTTTCTTCAGACTATTGCTGTTATCATCTAAACGCAGGATCAGCTCTAAACTGCATATCATCCCAAATTCAAGATGACAGCAGTAATCCAGAAGGATGAGTATGCAGTTATTTTACTTCAGGTTTCCAATGAAGTGGAACACTAGTTTGTATTCCCAGCCGATAACCCATCTGCTCAGGGTGGGATGGCAGCAGCTCAGGACCTACACGCTCTGGCAAAATTGTCCCTACTTGTTCTGTGCCTGATGATCAATGCTGTTAAGCATAAAACTCAGGGCTTAAATAGTGTTGCAAGTAAGTAGATACTGTCCCAAAATCAGAACACAAATTTTCAAGAGATCTTTGTCAGCAGGATGAATAATATTCAGTTTTGCAAGTAATGATAGATGAGGATTTGTTTGAAAACACAATGTAGATCATGATTCATGTTGAGATATTAAAAATGTTTGTCAGCAAAGATTTATGGTGTTTCAGACTACAGTATTTCAGGCTATGGTGTTCATGTTGTCAAAGGAACTTAGCTTAGTAATTGCCTTATTTATTTCTTGTTAAAACAAAACCAGAACTTTTTTTTAATGCCTAAGTAAGATGTATATACCTAATATACCTAAACAAATATGAAGTGATTCCGCATCATTTTCACTATCATGCTTTGAGCACAGTGGAGGCTGAGAATTTGTATTAAACCCTTGGAATTAAAATTTTTCAGACAGTTTCCAACTGCAGAAGTATTGTTTGTGTAGTGTTAGTTTATCCTTTTGTTTTACAGTCTTCAGTTCTCTCTTGTTGAAGCGTAGGCATGTGTAACTACGGGAGTTGAGAAGACCCTAATGCTAGAAGTTACTGCCTTACCCCTGGGCTGTGTGAAGGGTGGTGGTTAGGCGGTTCAGTGAAGGATCAGATGGGTTGGCTTTTTGTTTCTACAGTTGTCTGTATTGAGAAGTGAAATTAAATCTGTTAAAGGTGCTTTTCAATAGACTTATCCAAGAATTGATGCCTTGTTGCCAAAGCAGTTGAGTATGAAAATGTATTTAGTGTTTTGATTGCATTTTTTTTTGCTTTGGAAAATAACACAGTAATATAACATAAGAACAGACTTGGACATAATACTCAAATTAGTCAGTCAATAAACTTCATTAAATCATATGAAAGTGTAAATAAGTTGTCTATAATAAGATTTGGATACTTTGCCTTATTTCGCTAATAAGTCTGCACTATACCAGAATGTCTTCCTTTAGTCAGTTTTTATATGCTAATTACTGAGCAACTTCTTAGTAATTTATCATTATGGGTGTATAAACTGGAAAATAAAGTTTTGCTGATGTGCATCTCAGGAATATTAATGCAATAATAGCTCAGTTCTTGTGGAAAAAGTCACTAAATGCAACTTTCTTCAATTGGTCACAATAGGGCTCTGGAGCATAAAGCATTGGGAGAATCTCCTGTGGTAGTTGAGTGAGACCTGGCGTTATTGTGAGGACCAGTTGTCAGCAGGAGGGCTGGAGGTGGTTCAGGAGAGGGGAGAGAAGCAAGTGACAGCAGGACATGCAGGGTACAGCTGAAGGGATGTGTCCCTGGGTTCTTTTCCAGCTCCTCTTGTCATCTTGTTCTCTGAAATATTCGTCCTTTCAGTCGTTCAAACAAGTTTTTCTCATATTAAAAGTGTCGAGTTCTTTGAAAGGAACAGATTTACTTATCTTTTTTTTTAATTGCAATTCAGAGATTCTTTCTTTTCAACTCTTACAAGTCTCTTGTTTCTAAATCTTATTTAATGGCTGTGATTAATTCTTAATCTTCAAAACTTAGTCGTTAGCAATAGGACTTTCTTAGTCCTTAGTTCTTTTCTAGCCAGAAAAGTGGTGTCAAGAGAATATGTGTTAGATACAGTTCTATAAATGATAATAAACTGACATCAGTCAAGGAGGAGAACACAAACTTCAGCACCTCCTTCACCCACTCCAGCAGATAACCTCCAGGAGAACTGCGCTTTGACCGAGGTCTTTCGTTGGTGCTTTGTGCAGCGTGACTGTATTCTTGTTGGTAAAATGTGCTTAGCCTTGTCAAGAGCTTTCTGATTACAAAACCCAAAAACAGTCTGACAAGTGTTTTCTTTTTTTAAAAGCTAAATCCCATTCCTACCCCCTCAGAAACTAAGAAATTGCAGTGACTTAGCTAAACCTTTCCATCGTAGCAGCTTTCCAAGAACTATATGGTGCAAATTAACCTGCTGATGCTTATCAGGTTTGCTGAATCCTTTAACTTTTCCTCAGCATTCACTTTGAAGTCACAGGGGTGACAGAAGTATTAAACTTCTGTGATTTTCCTGCTGAGAGGGAAGTTTCCTGTCAATTACAAGAAGGTGCAAGGTAGCTACTGCCAAAATTAAGTGCTTCAAAATTGCAGATAGTTAAGTTAGAAAGAGCCTAGAGCTGAACTGTCAGGCTTAGACACAAAGAGATATGATTATTGGGTGCCATGGCTCTTGTTAAATAAGCATCTTATCAATGTGAGTCTTACCTGTTCAAAAAAGATACGAGGCGACAATTTTAATAGCAAATTTCATCTAGGCACATGACATCTTGCTTAAAATATGGCATTAGATTGAATTAATAGGGAACACTTGGATTAAAAATTGTTTCACTGAGAGATGTCAAAGTATGTCGCCCTTAAAATGTATCAACAAGTGGGGTTGTATGTGGTTGCCCAAGGAATAGTAGGTTGTCTAAAGATCTGTGGTACTTTTTTCATAGTCTAGATGATGATACAGAGTTTTTGCAGGTGAAGTTTAAAATCCTGGAGACTGAACCATCAGAGTGCTGGAATCATCCAGATGGGGGGGGGAGGGATGCTGCTGAGTTCCAGGCGAGATGCAGGAGCAGAGAATTATGTTTATAGTTATTCACCAGGAGGTTATAATGAAATCTAGAAAAGTTTTGAGGTGCCTATATACATAGGTATATGTGTGTGTGTATATTTGTATGTGTATATATATAAAAATATACATACAGCTCAGTACAAAACTGGATTGGCTTTATGTAGAAACTTATGCACAGAAAAGAATGTTAGTAATTCTTTAATTCTGCATCTGGAGCCGTAAGAACAATTGGAAACACATTCTGTCTTCAATGTGCAGCAGCACAGGCTGTTAAACATCCAAAACTTGCTGTGAGATACTGGAATCACTGTGGCATAGAGCTTTAAAATGACCACTGAAGCCTTCAGAAGATCTGTTTTAACCTAGTTACTGTGAAATATCTGTGGCCTGTGTTCGCAGGCAGTGGGATGACAGGGTCGTAATATTTCTATCCTGAATATTCTGTGGTGCTGAATACTTGTTGCATGTTCTCATTGATTGTTGGGTGTGTACTTACTTCATGTATAAAACTTCCATCTTCTCGAATTTCTCAAGTGTCTTTTTGAAAAATATGCTACTGTAACTGAAGTGCTAACTCAAAGCATCAACTTTAATCTTTGTAAGTCTGATAACTTCTCACTACCAAAGCCAGAGGACTGCTCTCTGGGATCATCTTGGCATTGCCTGGACTTCCTGCTGCAGCAGGGAGCAAGGACACGAGTTCTCCAAAGCCCTGGCAGAGGTGTGCTATAGTTTTGGAGACCTCAATACTATGTAGGGGTTTTTCTGATAGTTACAGCATTGTGAAATGCTACTCTCATGGGAAGCATGTATCAGATGGACTTGTCTGGGTAGATGTGTGTTGCATGGTTTCCCATTACTAGGAAGACTTGGAAGTGATGACCTAAGCCATCTCATTGGAGTTGTGCAGTGGTTAGTGCCTGTCAAACGCTAGCCACTTGTTTTCATTAAAACAGTGTGAAGATGTGCAGTGTAGCGATCAAAACCTACCGCTTCTTTTTCCTGTTTCTGTCCTGTTTAACTTGGAGTTTGTCTGCAGGGTTTGGTTCACCTGTATGGACTGAACTGAAGAGCTGTTGCTTTTGCTTAATGAGGGTGGTCTGGGTTTTCCAGTTGGTACAGTTGTGTAATGCACCAGCTCAAACACCTTCAGCTGGGTCCCTGACTGCAGTCTCAGAAGTCTCTTTCCATTCCCTGGGCACCAATTAGAGAAAATAAGTGTTTCTGAGAAAATAAATATGGCAAAATTTCAATTGATTTGGTACAAAATGACTTTTTAAGAGGAACTGCAAGTGAATATTAAAAATATGTTTTGGCTTTTTGTCTCTGCAGAGTTTACAGATGCTTCCTCAACAACGGAAAGCCATAGCAAAATTTAAGGAGCCAGCACATGCTTTAGCATTTCAACAGAAATTCCACAGGTAAATAATTAAGCGCTGCTGCTGCCTCAGTTCCTTCCCTTCATTCGAAAGATTAAATCAGTCTCCTCTACTCAATGTTTCTCTTAATCCAATCAAGCGTCTGTTTATTAGTGACCTTCATAGAACCTCCTTGTCTGTTCTCCACCCCTAGAATCAGTTTGAGTACCAGGTTTAAATTTCTGTTTAACTTTTAACAGGCACATGATAGATCTGTCCCACATAAACGTGGCACTGATAGTTGAGTGATGTCTGCTGAGAGAAACCCTGACACTAACAGAAGCGTACTGTGGAGCTACACGAGGCACAGTGGCAAAACCATTGCATTGTGAAACCTTTCAGCTTAGTCTTTAATTGCTATGTTGAACTACAGAAAACAGCAAGATGTCCTCCAGAAGAGCTGAACTTGAGAGGATCTGCAAAGGTGGAATTTCTGTTCGTTTGTTCACGTTCTGTTGTAACCACATGGAACGACAGATATTTTTTTCAAAACGCTTTCCATGCATGTAGACACTGTTCTTCAAGATCCTACTGTGTGACCACAGTGACTTGAGAGAGAACGTTTACATCGAAAGATTTGAAAACTTTCTTCATAGCAAAGAATATTTGATAATGGTTGCTCTTATCTTCAGTGTGAGGTATTTGAATGAAAACTCACTTTTCTAAACAAAACATGTTAGTTACATTGTGTATCTGAGAGCACAGAAGGTATTCTTGCGTATATTTAAACGTGGTCTACTTTATTGAGTAGCAGTATGCTGAGAAGCTTTGGAGTTGACACTGGAAAATTGTAGTTTGGATCTTTGTAAATATGTTAAGTCTGTCTTTGCATTTTTCTATTCCAACACAGACTTCCATCTTCTCCTTCCAACTCCACTTATTCCATAAAACCCTCTGTAGGAATAACATTGCTGTATTTTCCCTGGGTTTTCAAAAACAAGGATCTTTGCCTTCAGTAGCATCGTGGGGTAGTGAACTCCCAAGCTGTAACTAGGCTGTTTTAAATGACATTGCCAAATATGAGGAAAAAGAAATATTTAGTGGCTCACTTCAGAAATGTTACACAGGAAGAGTGGCACATTCCTAATAGTTCTTTTGGGCTAGCGTTTCATGATTGCCTTATGCTTTATTTTCATTAGTTTTTTTTTTTTCTTTGAGATTTATTTTGTGACTAATGCTGAACCATAAGAAACCCATAACAGAAAGGACTTGGTTTGATGTGTTGTTCCCAATACATACAGGACTATAAGGGTATTGTGAATCTGGTGGTGAATGTGGCAGTTCCCAAAAATTATGTGCAAACATTATGGAGCTTATATTTTGTTAAAAGTAAAATCCATAATATTTCCTTTTGGTTAGAGCCATCTAGATGGTGTTGCCAAAAGAACAATTTTTTTCAGTTACTTCTGAATAAACGTATTAAAATGTCATCTTTATATTGGATTCCAGTTTTTATGAACATTTCCTTAGTTTTTAGACTGAGCTTTTGCTTCATTGTTTATTTTAGGAGTACTCTTAAGCACTCCACCTACTATTTGAACGGGGGGGACTTACAGAAACCTTATAGGTTTGTTACCTGAGTGACTGCAGAACACCACTATTGGTATGTAATGAAACAGCTGCAAATGGGGTCCAAAGTAGGCATGCCAAGTGTGGAAGGATGAACTAAGCAAGTTTATAGTAGCATAGATTTAATTTGGTTTTTGGAAGATTTAATGGTAACCAAGTCACAAAGACCTAATTGACTGACTTACAGTTTTGGTCTAGATTTTGAATTAAGTAGAAGTTACTAAAACTAATCATTGAATAATAAATACTGTCAAAAGTCTTATAGGTAAAACTTCTCTTTCAGTGAAATAATACAGAATAATGTGGTACTTTGGAAATATTGCACTGGGGAAAAAAAAATTAAAGAATACTCTTAAGCCCATTTACAACTTAGTGACAAGGCACAGTAATATCATAAGAATTTCTGTGTGGGAGTGAGTTTTATGCCTGTCTGTGTAGTTCCCCATTTATGCATAATACTTAATAACATCCAGCAGAGTTACTATACGTAAAGTGCTATTAGTGGTTCAGAGTAGACCCAAGCCCAGGACAGAGAATGAGCCGCAGGTAGGACATGCCCGGTGGGAGCCGACCCTGAAGACTCACGCGAGGTGATCTGCCATGTGCTGTTTAGCTACTCGCACTATGAGCGCTAGGACCCCTACCCTGCCTCCTCAGGTGATGGAGTTCTTATTTTTAAGAAATAAGTGCTTATCTTTAAAATGAGTCATTAAACAGTTATTCATCTCACTGTTAGGGAGCAGCTTCTCTGGAACGAGAAGGTTGGGAAGACACCTCAGAGTAGAGCGATAATAGTGTGTGTCTGGAAATCTGGGTTAGATGCAAAAGCCAGACAGGCCAGCAGCTGAGTTTAGTAGTAGGAACATCTGCAGTTGATCAGCTGTCCTGTCAGAAGCAAATGTTACTGGGGTTAGAGGGTTTCTTGGAGCCTAAGAATATGGGTTTGATTCAAAAGTCAAAGTAGTTTGTAGAAACACTCCTGCTTTGGGTCTTGAATCTATCCCAAAGAGACTGAGGTTCAGCCAGCTTAAGTTTTAACAATTTATATTCAGTTGTTTGGTTTTTTTTTTAAAAAAAATCTTTTTGAGACAAACGTGTGGCTTTGGAATAAAGACATGAAATCGCCTCAGATCTATTTAAATGTAGGAGGCAACGTAATCTATGCCTGTCTAATGACTAGGTGCATCCTCTTTAAAGGCGGTTGCAGTAGATTATTGCTTGTGCATAGACAGAGTACGAGCAGATCGCTGGTGGTGATTGTAGCTGCTTCTTGCAGTACCTGGCTGTCTCACTATATGTAAGCTTACTATATGTATGTATGTCTATATACATTTTATTATACACATACATACATACCACACCCTGTGTCTCTAATACCTTAAAAAACTCAGTAGCAAAAGTAGCGATTAGGTGAGTCATTTGTGAAAATGTTTGTGCTTTGTTAGTTCTCAAATCCTAACTTAGAAGTGGCTCTCTTGGCAATGATCAGTTTGGGTGATACAGCTCGTTTAGATCCATTTGTTGTCTCCTTCCCCAAAAAAACGCAAAGGAAGTAGAGGTAAAGCTAGACGGACGTGTTCTTGCCATGTTCTCTTTCAACACATAGTTAAATCTGGGCATCTTACGTTAACTTTCTTGGAAGATCTGTTGCAACCATTATCTTGTTCTTTCTTTGTCATGCATTCAAAATACGATGCGAAATGGAAAAAAAAAGAAAAGGCATTTAATGTAGTATGTAAATATTGATCTTTTAAAATTAAAATGTTATGCAAAATGCTTACAGTCAACCACATCTTAGCTATTTGTTAGTTTTTTGTGTTGTCTTATCTAAGTTTAATGGATACAGTTCCATAAATGTTGATGTGTTTTTGTGTATATCTTCAAATTTTTATAAAGATGCTAGTAAGTCAATACATATATCCTGATCTGTGTATTATTTGTTCAGTTTTTATTAGCATAATTTTATAATGATTTTAATAGGCAACTCCAGTAGGTGATTATATGGAGCTGACTTTTTTTTTTTTTCAAATTATTTTGTTTTCATCTTGTAGCACTGGAGAATTCACTTTATAACTAATCATATTTTGCCTTGACTAAAAGATTGGATTGGCCATATGATCTGTGGTATTTTAGTAGAATGTTCCACTTTTTTTTATTAAAAAAAAAAATAAATCTCTGTCCTTTAACTTTTGAGGGGAAGTACAGTGCACTGTCAGACCAAGGCGTGGGGTTTCTAGGTTTGTTCCATTGTGCTGTACAAGTACCAGTTAGGTCTGTTGTGTAATATTGTTCTCAAAAGTTTGGGATATTTTGGTTTTACACATAATTCAAGTTGGTCATGTAACACATTGGTTCGTCACAATGTTAGCAGCTGATGCGGCACCTATACTGTATGATGGAACGATGTGCAGTGTTGGAAAAGCTCAGTATAATTGGTGCTGGGCAGGAGGAGGGCAGGTCCGTAGCATCTTTGTAGCTGGAGGAGCTCCCATGCAAATGTTTATCTCTTAAGCAGTGCTAGAGAATAAATTTAGACAGGGATATTGTTCTTGGCTCACTTACATCTCCAGTATGACTTTGGGAAAGAAGAGTGAATACTGGCACCCCCTCTGTAAAGTGTCTTCAAATACCTAGTTTATTCCCCAGTTTAAATCTGAAGATTCATTTCACATTTCCAAATTTCTGTAAAAAAAGTCCTTCTAGTCATTAAAATGCCAAGCAGACTGAGCATTTTGCTTCTTTGATGTTAGGTTTCCCCTACAAGGATATAGATGAGAGATTTTTTTTTTTTATATATATAAAACTGTAGGTTATTTCAGAATAGCCTTGAGGGTCTTCAGGGTCTTCATCGTTTTTTCTTTAACATTATCTAGCTACTTTGAATAAGAAAAAACCTTTTACTAGGTGCTGAGGTTTTTTTATTTTTTTTTTTAAACATAGCATCTTTTATTTGTTTAGCTTGAAATGGTGCTGTTTTCCCAGAGCTACTGTAGGCGCTTCCTACCGTTACCCACAGTAACTGCGTGTCCATATGTGTGTGGGGGTGCGCTGCCCTTACAGCTGGGGTGCGAGGGTGGGCGGGAGGCTGTGGGCTCTCATTTCTTGGGGGTTTTTTTTGCCTGTTTTTTGACTAACTCGGGAGTTATCCTGGATTTGTTCTCTGGTGTAGTATTGTGCTGTTCTTGTCCTTCACGTAATACTGTGTGTGTTACCCGAGTCGTGATACTCGAAGGTAGAAATCTGGCTTCGCCTGTTCGCTGTCAAAAAGGTGTTTTGTTCAGAGAGACATGAAGCTTTTTTTTTTTAATTATTTTTTGTGCTTTTATTTTTTTTTAGCAGCATGTTGGATGAGAAATTAAATGTGAAGGAAACGAATACTGAACAGATTACGGAAAGCTAGCTATATTATAAAGGTCATTTAGGGTAACATAGGGCTTCTGTTTCAATGTTACCTTAAATCATGCCTTCACCTCTAATTAATTCATAAACATAATACTTGAAAGTATTTTATGTTCAATTAGTATCCAATCCTAAGGATTTTATGTAAGGTTTTTTGTAACCTGTTTTTTTTAATCATGGAAATGACTTTTATTATCCACATGAGCACAGGGTCTCATGTACAAAAACACGGATTCATATTGGATCCTCACGTATACCATCTTCTGGTATAATATGGTTGGGAAGGATCATTTTGTTCTTTATAATGCTGCTTTTTGCAGGGTTGGGTTTTTTTTCTTAAAAAAAAAGCACCTCTGTTTTCTACTTCTGTGCTTATTTTGGTGAAAAGTACAGTCCTTATTGCACTAAAGAAAACCTCAAGGGGAGAGTTAATCTCAGTGGGTCTTTTAGGTGCCTGTGTTGCTTTCTCATTTCTTGGTTGGATGCACTGATTTTTCTAACTAACGGGAAACGGGCTGTATATATACACTGGTTTTCAACAGGTTACACTGCTTTTATTTAATGTAACAGCACTCGGGTTAAGCGATTTTTACCATTTAAATAGTTTTAAACGGTATTACAGATTAAGAATATTTTTGTAAAAGAACCTGCGTGCAGTTCAGTGTAGCTGTATTGCAATGCTGTGTGTAGTCACTTGGAAGATCACAATTTAAAATACTCCTGTATTAATGTTACGTTCCTTCAGTGGTTCAGGATTTTCTTTGTGTGCATCTAACGGGTTTTAATATGCATTGTGTTTTTTCCTAGTGTATCTGTCAGGCTGACTTTGGAACCTTACAGTTTTATTTCTATGTATATAATAACAAGACCTTTTTTTTTTGCAGGATTTCTTTTTCAGGTGGTTCAATGTCTTTCAGCGGTTTAACTTGTAATTAATACACATTTTCACTTACATATACAGCAGCGACAAGATACTAATGCTCATTTATTCACAGCTGATCTTCTGTACCATTGCATACAGTTTTTATTGATACAAAGTGCCCTTAGAGTAAGTCAGCTTCCTTTTTTCCTGTGGTACCCTTTGCCTCTGCCCAATGCTTTAGCTCATTTCCATCTCATTTCCCCCATTTTTCCATTCCCACAAGGATATTTGTATCCTTGTTGTGTTCCTGCTCTTAACTCTCCGTTCATCTCTCTGGACTTTTTCCTATCTGAGAGCGCTGCGTTCAATCTTTTGCTCTTTTTTCTGTTCTTACAGCTCTTTTGAGGATACGTGAAGCCGAGATCCCCCACCCTGAAAGCACGTCGTACTGTACTTTTCCTTGCAGACTTTGGTACACAAAGTTGAGGTTGCTTTTACAGGTATCACACCTTAGGAGACGCTGCCCATCCCAAAGGGCTGGAGAAGCATCACTTAACGGTTTTGCTTTGCAGTTTTACCTGTGTTGGAGAATTAAAACATTTTGTTTACATGCTCTAGCATTTGTGGCAAGCCAGGCGAAACAGGATTAACAACTCTTTTATCCTTTTCACTTTTTCAGGAGTTCTGTTCTTGAATTCAGTGATAGTAATAGCACCTTTTTTTTTATTGCCACATAGAAATACGAACACTGTCGACACAATTCTACCTCCTATTACTATTACTGAATGTGATCCTTCCTAACCTGTAAAGTCTTAAACACTGTATATATTTGGGTGTTTTGAGAATCACTTCAAAGGTATTGCTCTAATCTGGATTACAGAGTTTGTTTATTAGCAGTTCAGGATATAAGTTCAACAGCCGACTGTATCATACTGACTCCACTGGCGGTTCGTCTGCCTCATGTTTTCTACAGCATCGTCTGCACAAGGTGTTTACTACTCATTTCTTAAATGTAATACTGCACTATACCAAATCCTCTGCTTGCATAAGAGATCTTTGTCGTACCTATTTAAGTGAATGTAAAAATGGAAGCACAAATATGATCTCATGTACGAGTTCATTTTACATGTCATTCCATGTTTAAAATGTCAAAGTGTAAATATATTTATTGTACCTAAAATATGTCAATAAATCTTGATCTTTATCATGTTTGCTCTGTTGTCGCTTGATGTACCACTTGAATTTCAAACTTGTCAGAAAAAGCTTCACATACCATATTATTTTACCATTTTTATTACGGTAGCATCTCTGGGCCCCTACTTTTACATCAGCATCGTAGCGTGGTGTTCTTTCAGAGCAAACTATTTTAATAGTTTGTTAAAATTATTCACAATGTTAAATATAAAAAAAATGCCACTGTTGCCCTGGTATCTCTGGAAGTGGCTACCTGTGATCCAGCATACACGTTTTCAGGGAAGTGTTACTAGCCTGTCACATCACTGTTGGGGGTAAATCTCAAGGGAATGTCGTTACCTGGGGGCAGACTGGTGATACTCCAAGTTGATTGTTTCTGCTTGTACCCAGATAGAGGACATGCTAGTGACCAGTGACACGGTGACCTTAGACAGCTCGTTGAGGTAAAAAAATGCCTCAGATGCCGCAATTTTTATAGTGAGCAATGTAAGAATAACCATCTTTGCTTACAAAGTTCCAACTTAGTTTTCAGCTTCTGATTTTGTTTTAACATTAGGAGCACACTGTAAATATCCATCCGACTGCAGCATCACCTCTTCCACATCTCTTCCTCTATAGAAAGCCCCAAGCAAAATTAAACCTTAACAAAAACCTTCCAACCTCAAACCTTGCTTTTTTTACCTTCTTTCCCTGCCTCTGTTGATCTGCAGTCTTGGGGCACGAATTGTGTTTTAGTGCAGTTGATGTACCACTGAGCATCAACTCCTCAATCCACTCTTGCAATAAACGATTGCACAGCACAGGTGAAAAAACAGCTCTCTTTTTGAGAGCACAGGTTAGGATTGGGGGCATACGAGCCCGTGTGGTCTTTAGAAGTTGAAATGTCCTGCTGATGAACTTGTAATTCTGTAAAATGCTGCATATGGGATTCATGCAGGGGTGTGTTTTGAGAATTAGGAGGCTGACAACTGCAAAGTGATAGAGGAAATCAATGGGGCTAAAAACTAGTTGTTGAAGGGATGGAAAGGCAGTGACCAAGGGAGGTACAAATAAACCTTTAAAATCACAGAATCACAGAATGTTAGGGATTGGAAGGGACCTCGAAAGATCAGCTAGTCCAATCCCCCTGCCGGAGCAGGATTGCCTAGACCATATCACACAGGAATGCGTCCAGGCGGGTTTTGAATGTCTCCAGAGAAGGAGACTCCACAAATTTGATTAAAAAATCAAATTTTAAGATGCCTGGTGAAGTGCTTCAAAAATTGGTCTTGATTGGCCTTAATTAATTTGTAATGATTTGGGCAGGAAGAGTTGACGTGCACTCACCAAGCATGTTAGGAGACGTATGAGGGCGGGCTCGGATGAGGAGGAGGATTGGAGCATCTTAAAGGAATTGGATGAGAGAATTAGAATAGAGGTGAGATTAAATTTAATCTTGCAAAGTGCAAGAGCACGCACTCTGGTATTAATAAATAAGGATTTTTGCTGTAAAAGTCAGTGAGAAAAGAGAAAGAGCAGTGAATTAATTGCAGATAGCTGAAGCTGCCTTTTAGGATGGATGGGTCAGGCACTTCCAAATTGAACTAGTAGCATGTGTATGTGCAGCATGAAGATTTAGTGCTGGACTTCAAAATAGCAATGCAATCAGCCACTTCCCTGCTGCCCTAAGTAGAAGACCCACTTGTGAATATTTATTTTAAGGAGTGGTTTTTTTTAATGTTTCAGCTATCAAAGATTTTCTCTGCTTTTGCTCTACACATTCAGCCTTTCAAATACCGGGGCTTAAGCTACAGAAAACATCCTTAGATGGGTTCAATGAGAAATTGACTGGTCACACGGTGCCACTGCTCCTTGGTTTCAAATGTCAATTCTGGTAACTGCTGAATATACATTAAATATTTTCACCCATCCGTGCTGTTTTGAAAAGATCCCAGGGGAAGGTACATCTTCAACTGGTGGAAAATTAAAGATGCTGACCCAAGAAAATCATGGAGATGCAGTTGGTGTTCGGGATGCTTTGGACAGGACTTGGGAGCTGAGCGTTTCCATTTCTGATTCTAGTCCCGTACTCCACTAATTGTTAGTTAGTTAACAACCACTTTTCATTAAATTACTGATGAGAGGGTTTTACTTCCATGAGAAGAATTTTAAGACAACAGCAGACTAAATAGCCCAGCAGCCTTTTCCAGTCTCGTTTTCTTGGGTCGCTAACAAATTAGGCTGCGTCTTCCGAAACACAGATATTCCTGGACAGCATCACACAATGTTTTCTTGCACTAAAGCTAACAAGAATGGAGGGACAGCGGTTTTGCAGGTTTTTTCCTTCATGCATCTATGCAGTGAGTCAGGTGCACGACACCATGATCTGTGCCTTCCACAGCCTACACTAAGGTGGCTCCCAACCTGCAGGGCTTGAGGGCTGTGGAAATAGCTAAAAACTTCAAAGAAAAAGGTAAAAGGAAGATGTTTCATTCGTTTCGATAGTGGTCAAAAGGTATTCAGGGGGTTGGGATGCCTGGCTGCTCTTACAGCCCTCATCGCAGAGGAGGCTGCAGTCTTCAAGCTGTTTTTTCCAAGATGCATCACTGGGAGTTCGGGCACTTTCTGCAGCATGATGTGTCTATTTAGCGCTTCACAGAGCAAAGTGGTCCTGCATCGGGTACTCAGGAGCATACGATGCTCTCTGGGTGATATTCATGTCAGCAGAGGTGGCTGGCATCGAGTAGTTTGCACTCAGTCAAAATCTAGTTCATTAGCATGATCTGATTGTTAAAGATGTGTAACATCTGTCTGAAATCTAACACTAAGAAAAGCTGATAAAAAATGAAATTACAAATAACACTCTAAACTCGTCTTCTGAATCCTTACCACTTTGTGCTTAGGTCTTTAATAAAACAGAGGGTCTGCGGTGAATTTGCTCTGAGATGGATTTAAGATTTCTCTGCAGATATTCAGTGGCCCTGATACCTGTCTATTCTTTGTCATTTACTATCATTTGGGGTTTTTTTAAATTATTATTATCATTATTAACCTTATTATGGAAACTAGGGCTTCTGCAAACAATGACTGGATGAAAAAATCTGGGTTCCAGGGGAATAACTGGGGTTTGGTCAGTGGAGCCCAGGGTGCTGTTTGAGAACCCCTGCACTGTATGTCCTTTTCTATTCCTGGCCTGGATTTTTGCATGACAAAACCAGTCCTGGAAGCCAAACCCTGTTAAACTGAACAATGAGATCATTTTTTTATATATTTTTCCATCTTAAAGACTGTCACAAACTGTCCTCTCCACAAAATGATACCCCCCCAGTTCCTATTGCTATAGTCCTGTTTAAAGGTGCTAGCTTATTGGAAAGGGCTTGTTTTCGTTCACTAAGGTCAGGAAAATTCACGGATCTCATCAAAACAGGGAAGATGCGGTTGTTCCCAGGTCTCCACTGCGTTGCTGTTAATCAGCCGTATCCAGAGGGAGGATGCACGTCGCCTTTAATGGGGGTGAGGAGCAGGAGGAATGTAATCATCCCTCATCAGCGAGACCCTCAATCACTGCACTTCAAACAGCTGGGGGTACGTAACCTCATCTTCATTTGAAAATTTTAGTACCTTTTCGCTGCCTTCATTTTATGCCTTTTTTTTTCTTCCCTCATAAATTTTTATGATTTTTTTTAAAGGAGAATTTATGGGCGAAATGGCAGAGACCGTGTGAAATGTGGGAGAGCTAAAAGGCTATCACGGTGGTAAATGAGGCTAAATGGTTCTTTACCACCAGCTGTTTAGAGTTCAGTGATTGAGTCTAACTGACAAGAAATAATTACCCCCTCTCAGAGAGGTGAAATGGGTCCTCACACTGTGAATGCTGCTGATGAAGGGGCCGTCCCGGGAGAAGGCAGGATCCTTTCCGACGGTTTCTATGCCTACATCTCGGCTGCTTAAACCCCTCGTGAGCATCTTGAGCTAAGGTTTTTCTTGTATATGCTCATGTCCTTGGTGACTCAGGGCATCTCTCCTGTCTTCCTGGTCCCAGAGAGATTAAAAACCTTGATGCAACATCTTCGTGCAGGGATGAGCCCAGAGCCAAACCATTCCCTGCATTATTGATTAAAACTGGCAAGCATCTCTTAGCCCTTTTTATTTCAAAGCAAGAGCCCTTGTGTTCCTTATTGCAAAGATGTGCATTAGGATCTAAAAGCAACTTTATTTTTTTTTCTTCTTTTCTAATCAGTTGCAGGGAACAGATATGATGAGTGCATTTGTTTGCAGGCTGGAGGTGGTGAATACCTTGACTTAGATCTAAGAAGGAAACGACTTGCAGTGCTCCAGTGCAAAACCTGCGTCCTCACAGACCACGCTGAAGCCAAATCTCTTTATTTTTTAAAAGCACAAATCAAATCCTAAATATTTTAGGCGTGCAAGAAACATGAAATGAGACATAAAAATAAGCATGATGGTGGTGGCTTGAATGCCACTGTTTCTCTGGCTTTATTTACTGCATTGATGAGCATGCGAACACTTTGGATACAGCAAAACAGATGACTAAATTAATTATCATTGCATAAGAGCCCATCCAGGGTTGTGCTGCGTACTGCCTAAGCAAAACCAGGTACCATCGCAGGCCAGCTCAGGAGGGTGGTGGGATGAATCAGACCTGGGATCGCCAGCCGAGGGGGCCTGGTGGCAGGGCGAGGGTCAGGCAAGGGCCATTCTCACCCCAGGGATCAGGAGGAGACCTGGGGGAAGGCGAGGAGAAACCTTCAATGCTGAAGCATGGTCTGGATGACCAAATGCTCCAGTGCAGAGACAACCAGAATGAAATGGGTTTTCCTCCTTCCAGGAAAAAGCGAGTGTTTCAGGGTTTATTCCCCTTCAGGCTCTTTCCTTTGTACTCAGCTGCTTCCGTCCTGTCTAAAAATTCCTTGTGAAGCAGAAGGGGTTGGGGTGACAGGAGCCTCCAGCCAGGGTTTGGGCCACAGTGCAGCGGGGAGGCTGAGCCAATGGGGAACATGAGTCCCCTTCTCACCATGCTCCAGAGTGTCCTTAAATCCCCATCTCCTGGAGCCATGTCATCAGCACCCACCTCCTTACCTGCTCCTGTCCATGCGGTCAAGGTGTTGAAGGCAAGCGTTTTGAAACATCAAAAACCTGCAAAAAAAAAGAAAAAAAAAAATGAAAAAATCCCAACATGCTCTATTCAAATCCCCTGGGTTTTTAAAAGCGTGGAGCAGGCAACAGAAGGGATGGGAACCTTCTCCTTGAAGGTGGTATTTAGTTACAAGATATTTGGGTTTGCTTCCTTAATGAAGGTGTGAAGTTACCTATGACAAGAACATGAAAGCCAAGCTTCACAAAAGTCCGCAGGGGTTTTTTTTTTAGGTTGCCTTATGTTGGTGAGTGTATCTTAAGGGAGGATGTACCAGTGTGAGAGACAGAGCGAATGTCTGCTGCCAGCTCTCTGGAAGGTCTTAAGAAAGGTGATTTTTGGCCCTATTCGCAAGGACTCATGCTGGGCATGATGGTACAAGGGCTTCTCTTTTTCCTCAGCCTCATAAAGTTTAATAATTAAGTCTGATATATGTCCTTCAACCACACTTTTGCCGATCCCCAGGCCAACAATTCATGATGCAATTCCCACAGGCGTGGGGAGAAACTCTGCCCCCGGGACAGCACCTCCCACTCCCCTCCTGAACCACCTGCCCTGATTGTGCTGCCTCTCCAAGCCCAGGCGGTGGGATGGGGGGAGCCCCAGCCCACCTGGGAAGGGGTCCCTCCATCCCAAGAAGAGCCTGAGCCCATCTCAAATCCATTTCATATAAGTGCTTACCTTCCTCTTCCTCCTCCTATCTCTACAATAAGATTTCATGATGGAGGAACATGGAGCAATAGGGTGGGCAGAAGTGATGCCAGCCCACCAGGGAGGAGTGATGCTGAATGTGGTGTTGGTCATGATGGGGTTTTGACTGCTCCTGCCAGGCCCAGAGGTGCCAGGAGAGGGGTCTGGGCAGGGGCTGGTGTGCCCATGGGGAGCTTGGCAGTGCCTGGGGAGAGCGAGAATGCGTTTCCCGCAGGAATATGGTCCGTGTGCCATTATTAGAAACACCCCAGGGAAACACAAAAAAAAAAAAAAAGCAAAGAACCCTTTGTTGCAGCTTTAGACCAGTGTTGTTTATAGCAAGCACCCCAGAATATTCTCAGAGAACCGGTTTTAACATGTGATTTTGGAAAGGACATAAAAAACCTTAGGTCAGACTGAGCCAGAGATGGAACCAGGCTTGAAACCCATTTACAGGAACCAATTACAAGAGGTTTGAGTGTATTTTTTTTGCCCCTGGCATCCCCAGCAAAGTCTTTAGACAGAATTGCAACAAACAGGCAAGGAAGCATCCAGCTGGCAGGGGGATGCTCCTTGCAGGACACATCTCCAGCAGCTGGACAGTTGTAACCTGTGGAAGCCAAGCGAAACACCTGGGGAAGCCAGTTAGCCAGCTCCTGGTGCTGGCGGTGGGCTGGTGCCTGGTGACCTGTGCACAAGAGGTGGCCCGCTCAAGATGCTCATCCAAAGTAACCCTGGAAGGAAACACTGAACTTGCCAAAAAACTAAGTGAGAGTAAAAAGCTAAAAGTATTGCAGCAGAGTATGTGAGCCCAGATACCCCGTGCATGCCACCGAACAATGGCAGAAGAGCTCAGACCCCCCAGCATGGGGACCTCCATGCTCAGCATGTCCCCCGTGCTGCCCTCGCTGCCCGTGTTGCGGGAGTTTGGCCCTCTCTGTCACCGTCCTTGCAGTGGCTGAAGGAGGCCAGGGCAAGACTTGTACATCCTTAGCCCTTTTACTGGGTTTTGGCCTCAGGGGAGAAGGTTCCCCAAGCTCTAGTGCCATCCTTGCTGATGGAAGCAAGGGCTTTGCTGGAGGACTCAGTGGAAACACTGTCCAGCTCACAGCCCTCCTCCATGCAGGAAACCAAAGTAACAGATTTGTAGAGGAGATCAGGTAGAAAACAATAGTTTAACTCAATTTTGTTGCCTAGTTACAGTGTTTGAGGGATCCATGAGCCTGGCTGATGTGCGTCAGAGGGGAGTTTAATGCAGGAATGAGAAGCGATTGCTGCCAGTGAAACCTCTTTACCTGCTGGTGGATAGCAGGGAAAAACCATAACACACCATGAACTGAGTCCACCGAGTCTGTTTCTTCTCTGTACTTGGCAGAGCTGAACATTCCCAGGCCCTGCTCTTGTGCAAGGCTGGTTTTGGGACTGGTGTCAGCAGGTGGTGCTGGGAGGTTGGGCAGGGTGGCAGAGCATCCCCGAGCCCCCGGCACGGCCACATCCAGGGCAGGGGAGCAAAGTCCTGAGTGTCAGCCTCACCTGGAAAAAGAGGTCTGGATGGTAGTAGGAAAGAGACGTAAAGTCTGCAACGTGATCTGGCTGCTTTCAAAATGAGCTTCATTATGCCCATAATTAAAGGAAGAGATTTGAACGCTATTTAGCAGTGTTTTAGGGGTATTAATTTCAAGACTAAGGGCACCTGGAGATTAAATGAATTAACTCACAACCGAATCAGGTTAATTGTAATTTTCTTTACCTGGAGTGAGGCTGAAAAGGGGAAGGGTTTGTTTTGATAATAACTGTAGATATATTAAAGCAGATTCTTGAACAGAAGGAAACTCTCTATGAGAAACCGTGAATTGGGAACCTGAGTGGACATGGGCAGAGCCAGGCAGCAGCGTGGGCTCTGGGGCTGGGGGGTGATGGAGTGGGCGTCCTCGGTGGGCAGCAGGGCTGTGGCTCAGCCACCTGCATTCCCAGACGTACCCCTGCCCCGCCTGCTTCCTTTTGGCTGCCTTTTAATGGCCGCCTGTTGTGCAGCTGGATTGGAAGCTCCCAGTTCCTCCCACACAGGGATTGGAGAGCCCATTCACATGGGGCTTGGACCCATTGCCGGGCACATCGGTCCTGGGAAGGATGCAGAGCAGGGAAAAGCAAGCACAGAGTCCAGCTCTGTGTGCTCAGACACAGAGCCTGCGCTTGCCCTGGAAGCACCCTTACCACTGACCAAAGCACTAACCCAGCAAATCTAACAGAAAATGAAGTGCCAACACGACATGCAAATTCATCGTAAATAATCATGGGTTTGCAGTCTCAGCTCTCTCCGTCAGCTGCTTCAGTGCGCTGCCTGGGCTCGGCAGGTCCCACAGCAGGCTGGGGCACAGGCAGGACGCAGGGCAGGCAGGGATGCTGCTGAGCACAGAGACCTGCTTGGGGCTGGGGGGCAGGTATTTGGGGTGGGTTTTTTTGCACTTGAAGGTTTGCCCAGTCAAAGGTCCCTTCATCATACTGGGGAGAAACCAGTGCACTCTGTTTCTCCATGTGGGAATAGCCCAAAATTGGACCCTCAGTTGGGCACTGCCCTGTGCACCCTCCTGTGGTAAGGTGATGCTTCTGGACCTTAGGGTGTAGAGGGTATGTCCTATGAGGAGCAGCTGGGGGAACTGGAATTGTTTAGCCTGGAGAAGAGGAGGCTCAGAGGTGACCTTATTGCTGTCTACAACTACCTGAAAGGAGGTTGTAGTGAGGTGGGAGTTGGCCTCTTCTCCCACGCAACTAGCGACAGGACTAGAGGACACAGCCTCAAGCTGCGCCAGGGGAGGTTCAGGTTAGACATTAGGAAAAATTTCTTCACAGAAAGGGTTATTAGGCATTGGAATGGGCTGCCCAGGGAGGTGGTGGAGTCACCATCCCTGGAGGTGTTTAAGAAAAGACTAGGTGCAGCACTTAGTGCCATGGTCTAGTTGACACAGTGGTGTTAGGTCAAAGGTTGGACTCAATGATCCCAGAGGTCTCTTCCAACCTAGTTGATTCTGTGATTCTGTGACAGAAGAGCTGGCTTGTGCCCACACCACAGAGGTCACATAACTTCCTAACCCACGTCATGCAGCCCTTTCACTGCAAACACCCAAAATAGCAGTGGCCGTAAGCGAGCCCTCCGGGCATCCTGGCCAGGCTGCAGATCTGCATGCCGGACGCACAGCCAAGTCTGGAGCTCTTACCTGTCAAACAGCTACCTTCTGGGTTTGACATGCCTGATTTACTAGTGCTTGAATCTGGCTGGGCATCTTCAGCATGACCTGTGCACCTATGTGTCCCTTAACCACTGCTCCTACACCTCTAGGTTAGGCTTGTCAGCTCTGAAAATCTGTTCTGACATACAAGTGCAAGTTAAACACTTCTCTAATTAACAAGTATTTAGCTATAGAGATATCTGTGAAACCTGATGAAATTCCTCGGGAGTCGTGATGTATTGCTGAGTGCTTATTTTTCCATGACTGGTGTGACTGACCAGTGTTAATGCACGTGAAGGACGGGCAACCTTTCAGCAGAGGATGTGTTTCTAAGCCTTCATCTTCCAGAGTTCACAACCCCCTAGGTTTCTTTCCACATCTCTGTCATCACCAGACTCACTCTAATCCTAAGCAAAAACTTCAACTTCAAAAACCTCTTCCTTCTTATGTGTATGTGCTGCTTCCCAAAGCTTTTCCCCTAACTCTGGTGGAAACACCTCGCCTGATACCTCCTAGCTTCATATTAGCTTTTTGCATGGGCACGCCACATTCTTGATGGTTACATGGAGATGGCTAATGCCTGTAGGACTCATTTCTCCTCTCATACCTCCAGTTTCTAATAGGAATAACTTTTTACTCCTTATGTGCACAAGGAGCGCTTTTGATTATTCATTTTCACATTGTTTCTATTATCAAGTTCATCTCGTGCTTCCTAACCAGCATTTTGGTCACCTTTATTGACCAAGGCAGCTCTCGTCTTGTCACCCACCACAGTATACTCCTAAATTTCTGCCAGGTGTGTTAGAACAGATCAGTGAATCAAGAAAATGCTTGAGGAAATCCATTTGTCTCCTCCTTTCATTTTCAGTGAGCCCTTCATAGCGCCCCATTGCCAAGCCTGCAGCTTGCACACTTGTTTCCATCTTCTCGGGCTTAGGTAGCATATACTAATGTAACATCATTTCAAATTCTTCTTAGATCAATTGTTCTGTCTAAAAATAAAATAAAGTCACTGACTGTATCGAAGAACCATTCTATATTAACCTGACTCTATCGATCTGGTACTATATATCCTATTTTCTGTTTGACTCTCTACCTTTGATCCTTCTTTCATCTAAAACTTTTTCTGTTTTCTTGTGCAATACTGGGGTCAAGATATTTGTCTGCGATTGCTCAGGCCCCTTTCTCCCTACCACAAATTAGAGTTTCTACCTCCATCGTTGTCCAGTCACCTGACAACACAGCCAATTTTAGCATCATCCTCCTTGAACGCATCATCTCACATGTTGGTTCCCTCCTGCTCTTGGATGGAGAGCAGCAAGGCTTCTTGTTTTAAGTGCATTAAAGAACAGGTTTCATTTCCATGGTGGATGCAGTCATTTTCCATACGTACCCTTGTTACCATTAGCCATTTTTCTCTTTCTCCCACTTTCAACATCAGCATCCTCCTGCAAACCATGGCAAGGCACTTTTTAAGCCATACCTCTGTTACTTTGACTCCCTCCTCTCTGCAGGGTGAATGAAGTTATCTTTGCACAACTTCATCTTTATTTGGATGTTTCAAGAACGTTTACCTTTTTCCTGTGCAAAGCCAAGCTACACAACCTGACTTTTGGAAATTTTCCGTGTAAACCTTCAAAAAGATTGGTTTCTTTGCCATCTTGTCACCAGGAGTACGATCTGCCCGCGATCTACCTGCAGTTACGTTAGTGTCTGATTCTGCTTTGTGCAAGAGGTCCTCCAAAAGATTAGAAACGCTTTATTGATATCACAAAACCAGCTAAAACACAGACACAGCCCAGGAAAACATGGAGCAAATGGGCGTTAGTTTCAATACCTCCAAAGGACTTCACAATGTGTCTGGACAACACATCAGGATATTGTCGTTTCAGTTAACACAAGGTTTTGTTGACAAACCCTTTGTTTTGGCCTCAAAACATGCTTGGCAGCTTGCGTGGCCCCACTGGAGCCAGGCAGCCTTGTGCTGTTATCATTTTGTGACTCGGTCCCCTCTGGTACGAGGGAAGTCGGGAGGTTGGGTCCATTTGGGAACCCATGTCAGGAGGTGCTGGGGAGGTGGGAGCAGAGGGACCTCGCCCAGCCCCTCCTCTCACTCGATCCCTCCTCCGGCATTTCTAAATCCAGTCTTGGGTGCCAGGGCAGGAAAAACAAAACTCCACAGACAGTTGTGAAGGATCTGCAGGAGCATATTATGCACCACTTATTTCTCCAGGCTGTTTGGGTAGTCTCTGTTTCTGTACTCCACCATTGCTTTCATTCCCAATAAATCTGACGAGACCTTTTCTAAGGAACAGGTTGTCAAACCTACTTTCCTTACGAAAACTTCCCTTCAGACAGTGGTGAACCTTTTTAAAGCCATGCAATACCATCATGTTTCATCTCCTTCAAACGAGTGCCCACGGAGGACCAGGGTGACCTACTCTCTTACAGACAGGCTGAGCTGGGTGGGCTGGTATCCAGCTGGCTGGTTTAAACTTCTCTGTACCTTCCAGCATCAAAGAATTTAAATGTTCCACTGTGCTACTTTTGACTCGTCTCCTGATGCCAACTTCAACTGTGCAAACTTTACCATGACATAAATACAAGATCATTTTAGACTCAAGTTTTATTTTAATTTCCTTTTTTTTTTTTTTTTGCCTCCAGGTCTTCAAGATTTCAGGTTCACCTTCTTAATATCTTTGCTGCAAATGATGAAGGCTGGAAGCTAACTTGCAAAAAAACCCAACATAATCAGAAATTCACATGCAATCACACGGCTCACAGAGTCAGAAATTTAAAACTGCCTCTAAGTATTAGGATATTCAAAACAAACAAAAAAGAGGTTTATTAACAATACTCCAAACAGATCAACTTTTACACACTGTTGTCATCTGAGAAGTTCTGTCATCAAGATGGTATTTCAGCAGCTTTAGACAGATGAGATTTCTAAAGGGGATTTCTGATTTGTATTTGTTTTTAATTTGGGGTTTGGATCACAGCAGCAGCAACAATTTGTTTTGTTGTGTATTTATGGCTGCACATGTTTAAAATGGTAAATCTGCACTGACCTATTAGACCACAAAAGTGAAACTAGCTTCTGTATTCTCATTCCTCAGCTGGAAAAATAAACCCACAGCATGCATGTATAAAATAAACTATATTTTTACAGCTTTCAGGTTTGGGACTCAAAGGCTGTGAAAGTATTTTGGATTATCACAGCCCTGGCTTTAAAAATAAGGAAATTATTCTTTACCAGAAAGTGACTCTTTCAAGACAAAATGCATTTTTCTAGCTGTTGCCTTTCATTAAAGTTATATCATTTTATCCAAAATGAAAATAGAATTAATAAAGATCTTAATAAAATGGGCAAGTTTATTTATTTGGGAAAGGAATGAACCAAAATACAGAAAGAGGCTGGTTTGGTTTAACACCAATAAAGATAATTCAGAGTTAGCACCAGACCGTCTTGCGTTGAGCACCCTGCCTCTTCTTACCTACCTGTTTTATTGGAATCGTTTCTTGTGACAAATAAAAATGTTTTCCTTCAGTCTCTAAGCCTTAAAAGCAAACACAGGCCAAGTCATATTTGACTTAACAGAGAAATGTGAATAGGACCTGTTACTTGCCACCCCCAGCCATGGCTCTGAAGAGAGCTTACCCAGGCAGGGCAGAGAGCCTGGGCTGGGTCTCTCTGGTAGCTGGATTCATTATTTGATGACAAATCCATCTTCTCTGGCTAATTTCTAAGCCCTGGACAAACACGTGCGTAGTTTCACTGATTCGTGTTTCTTCATGTCCCAGGATGGAGGAGTATGAATCCAGAAGATGCTCCTGAGCGGTGGCAGGTGAAACCATAGGTTGACAATAACGGCCCAGCACTAAGGTCTGACCTGGGCATTTTGAGGGTAGAGAGCAGTGGTTATTAGGAATACAGCCCAGTTTTACACCATGCCCCCCCCGCAGAGAGGCAGGAGGGTCCCCCTGCATCCCTCACAGGGCTGGCAGGGTCGGACCAAGCCGGTGAGTTGAATGACGCCAGTTGCAAAACTTCTAATTTCCATGAGAAGTCCTTCTGAAACGTATCTTAGGAATGTCCTAAATAGTACTTGCTGGTGGGAGTGAAAGGTGCTGACAAATCTGGGAAAAAAAAAAAGGAGCTTTATTGCAAGTGGGTGATGAAAGTAGCACTGACCACAACAAGGGAGCACGTTTCATTACAGCGGCTGCGGCAGAGCCTCGGCGAAAATTAGAGGGAATGCTAAAGCAGTCCTGGAAGGGATTCAAACAGCAATTTGCTCTCAGCATGACCATCACAGAGAGCCGGCAAGAGAGCAAGAGGGAAGCGATGTTCTTGTCCATATTCCTGCAGATGCCAAACCTCATGGTCTTTAATGGAGATGCGAAGGGAAAGAATCGAAGAGGGGATTGGAGAAGAACTTCTTCAAAACACATATGAAACTAAAGCAGCTGGGTAATTTGTTTCTGTCAGGAATAGTGTCCTGTTTTTCACCCAGTTCTGGTTCAGAGATTGACACATCTAACCTATGAAGATATATTTTTTAAAAATATCTGCATTTTGAGTCTCAGCAGAGCCCAGCATCTCTTTTGTGCCCATCCCTGTCTCCTTTGCCAAAGGAATCAATGGTTCTTGCTGCCTTCTCCAACCCTGAAATATCCCTGGGGAGTATTAGGCCAGAGCACGTAACTGTCTTCCCCCGCGTTGCCTCTGAATGATTACATCCCATTTCTAACCCCCTTTTCTATTGATTTTCATAGTAACCGACATAATTTGATTGATACGTATTTTTAGTTTCTCCCACTGCTGATAAATTGTAACATCCTCTCTCTATGCTCTTTTTTTTTTAAAAAAATGATAGTTTGGAAGGAGAAAGATGACCTTGTAGAGGTGAAAATCTCTCTCCTGTTGCCCAGCTGGGTGGAACCCAGGGATGGGTATGGCTTAGCCCCGCAGGAGCACTCCACGCTCGCTGCACAACTGGTAATAATTTTGTGATCAGCCTGCGACTGTGCCAAGAAGTAGGAACAAATGAGTTAAATCACAAAATCTAGCACATTTCCTATCCTGCCCGTTCCCAAAGAACAGCACGTCAGCTGTGCCAGAAGACACATGGATGATAAGTTACTAATAAATTCATTGTGTTGTTTATTTTTAATGGGCTAATAAAAACAATCCTCCTCTTTTAACAGTGCAAGACTTGCATGAAAAGAAAAGGTAGAGTTTGGGAAAATAATTTATACTTGAATTGTAGGAATGGTCATTGTAACAGTCATTAATTGCTAGAATTTACCTTTAATCAGGTGCCAATTGCATTTATAGCAGATGAGAGCATTGTACCATTGCACCACGCGTGCTCTGTGCTGGTGGCTGCCGAGCTGCACGGATAATGGGGAATCACTAGAGGTCACTTTGATTCCACCTAAAGGAACATATCCTACAAGGTCTGGGATTTTGTTTCTGCTGTCTGCTTTTTTTCAGTGAGACTTTTTTTAAAAGCAAACTCTTTTTGCACATATGTGTAGTACTTGTTTGTATAAACTCCTTGGGCTGAATTTTATTCTGGTATAAAGAGTGAAACTTTAAAGAAGTTTACGAAGCTGTGCTTATATTCATCAAGAGGAAATTTGGCCCTGAGTTTCTTTTTTTAATATGAAACAGCTTTCACTGGATTTGATATTCTTGATAACAGATGTCATAATTTAACTCTCAGTAAATACTTCTGTCCTGTCAGGATCCCTATAAATCGGAAAACAATAGCCCCAATGTATAAAACAGCCAGAAGATATTGTAATTTTGCTGCTTATTCTATTATACCCAAAGGTGAAATAATATTTAAGTGTGTTTCATTCTCTGCTTCAGTTGATAACTACAGTGCAGACATTTCCTCAATGAGAGAAAATGTCCTCAAACTGAGCACCTTGTGATCAGGTGAAACATTTTCCTGCTGTGAAGAGCAACTCCCAACAGAAGCCCAAATTTGCCTTTTCTGATATTTATAAAGTGACAATTTGCTTCCTTGGGAAGCTATAGCATGAAATCTGACTTTTCTTTCATTTTGGACATCTGGGCTCGCTTGGGCCCTACCCTGCTGGCTCCTCTTGCTGTGGGGTCACAAGCACCTGAGCCCCAGGTGAGGGACCCTTGCCACAGCTCCCTCCGAAATAGCATCGCTGCTGTCCAGCCGCCTGCCCGCTCAGTCCCTGATGGGACAGGGGCTGCATGGAGACATCCCCCCTGCCCTGATGAGCGGCAGCATCCTGACCATCGCTATGTGCCATTGGTTTATTCCTCTTTTGGGAAAAGAAAATCCCCCTTGCACCTTCAGGATCTTATCCGGGGAGGTGGAAATCCCTTGGTGGTGCCTAGGTCCTTCTTGCTGCACATCAGTCAGGGCCCACCATCAAGGTCTCACAATGCTTCAACTTTTCTTTTGCACCTGGTATTGTTCAGCACTGGCTGGAAGGCACGAGGGACCTGATAAAGCAGCACAATCCCATGTGCTGGTGGGTACTGGCTGCATCCCTCCCATGGCAGCACTGCCAGCTCAGTGCCAAGCTGCTCAGCACTGACAAAAGCAAGACACCAGAGCTGATTTGAAATGAAAATGCTTCAGAAGAACTTGTCCCATACCCTGTGCTCAGTGCAGAGGATGCCTGCCCTCGTGCTTGGGAACCAAGCCTCTCCCAGAGGTGGGAAACAGCCCTGTGTGTCACAGCGTTGGTTGCATGGACTGGAGCACTCGTTTTCCCTGAATGAGCCCTTTCACATCCACACACCACAAACTAAAGGACTGAGCAACTCCCTGATGGTCCATGAGTAAGTTGGGGAGCAGCGGGCAGGCGAGCTGTAGGGTGTTCTTATTCTGTGTCTGACGCCCGGGACGGCTCCTGTGGCATCAGGCCTGAGTCACCAAGACCAAGCGCTGGTGCGCAGACCCGGCTGTGGCATGCCCACACCCAGCCACTTGTGACTTCTCCTGTCCTTTCCATGAGTTGCCCAAAAACTGTGCTTTGGAGGATGGGAGGTCCTCGAGATCCTAAAGGTCCTGAGCAAGAAGTCAACGTTGGATGGGTGTGAGGGCAAGCCTCCATCCACGCCTCCTCACCGTGGAGAGTGGATGGTCTTTGTCTCTTGTTTGCTCTCCTAGAAACATATCGCTTCTTCCCTTCAACAGTACATGGATTAAGGGAAATTTCTTTCCAGGGACAGCTCTCCATGCGCTCCATGATGCTCCCTCAGGCCTCCACGGCTTTTTATCCCCACAGTGCTGCGTGTCCCCCTCCAGATCACATTAAGCAATGTGATGAGCACCTCTCCCATGAGCATCTATCTCTTCTCCCTTCCTTCCCCCAGGGGAAAATTGAGTGGGAACAGATTTAATTAACTACAGTGTACGTGCACAGTGTTTATACCGACGCAGGCAAGGCTGAACAAGTGTGCCTCACTCTTGGAAAGAGAGGTGCTGAGGTTTGTGGCTGCTCTGAAGTCCTGAGCTCATCCCACAGCGGAGGACCAGCCCCTGAGAAAGCTCTGGCTTTGGACTACACCGGGCTTACCCCAGCCACGGACACAGAGCAGGGGTGAATTTGTCAATACCCAGAGCTATGTCACTCTTCAGAGCTATGGAAAGCCTATACATGCCCCATACCCAGGACCACTGGGTGAGTCAAGGAGGCCTTAAGTGTAACCCAGCACCCCATGTGGACCATCCACAGAAAATGGACGGCTGAAGTGACATTTTGGGCATGATTCAGCTCTAAGTTACGACATCTACATTCAGACACATAATTGCAGGTGTCTGTGTGAGCTCTTGGTGTCTCAGCTCCCTGCTTAGCCCGTGGAGGTCTTGACCACCTAGACCCCTCCAGCCAGCCAATGAGTATCTACTTCAGGGGGAACCAAACTGCCCTCTGGGTCCCACTGACCGCACTAAGTGACACATGGAGGCACAACCAGAAGTCAAAATCATGTCTTAGCCTTGAGATGACTTCTGCCTTGTGGATCCTCCTTGTGACTTATGTGTGTGGTGCAAAGTTTAACATAGTGTAAAAAACCAGCTGGCCTATTTTCCAAAGATATTTAGAAGGGACTTACTTAAAAATCCCATAGGAAACACACCTATTTTATATATAAAGATGCTTAATGCTGGCAGTTGTGAGAGATTTAAAAATGAAACAGAATTTTTCAACCAATGTATAAATAAGAAGGCTTTCAAATAGGCTGCCCTGTAAAGGTTCTGGATCGTCCTTGGGTTTCACCATGTACACACGGAGAAGATCCCTCAGAGTGACACACAGGCAGTAGATGATACCTGAATCACTGTGTTTCTCATAATGTAGACCACATAGACCACAGAAAATTATCCTCAGAGATGTTTTTCTGCACATCTCTGATGAAGGCAGAGAGACAACAAGCTACTTGTTCAAAATCAGAAGAAACCCCATCAAAGGGGTAAGGACAAACCTGGTTCACTCAAAGCACAGCATCGTTCTGGCAGCTCGTTTGTACTGAGGATTTTTTCCTGCTTTCTCCTTCAGCTGGCATTCCTACAGCTATTTATAGTTTCACTTCATAACCAGTGGTTAATATTTTCAAAGTAGTCTAGCATGTGGTCACCCACGCAGAAGATACATCTGACTCTCCTTCGCTGCCTATAAAGTGTTGCCCATAATATTCAGGATCTTTCTGCAAGGGACTGCGGGGAGCTGTTGGCAGAGGACAGGGAAGATGCCCTCCTGCCTTGGGAAGAAGGTCTTGCTGAGGTCACCATGCTTTGCACTCTACCTGAGCTTGCAAAGTTGTTATCTTCTCATGGAGATGCCCCACATTGAGATTTCACGGATTTTTTTCTTTTTCTCTACTGAATTTAGCCCCTGTTTTCATAGTGCAGCTGCATGCTCCTAAATACCTGAGTTAAACCTTATTGCACTCTAGATCAAAGACTAGTATTTCATGACTTCTCCTGCACTGTTGTGTAGTGACAAAGTTCCTGGTGACTTAAGAGAGAGGGAGGCTGCGTCCTGGGAGACAAAACTTAATTGAGTGTAATACCACAGGGCACATAAAGTAGGACAACACAGCCTGACCTCATTTTGCCCATACATAACCCTACTGACATCAGTGGGAGCTGCACACAGGCAGTCAGGAGATGACATTTGCCCACTCTTGGCTGCTCTAGGAAATTCCTGCTTGCCTGATAAATTCTATTATTTAATCGTGCAATGTGAAAGCAAGGGATACACTGCGTAAAGCTGAGCAAACACAGCTCAGCTCCCTGCCTGTTTGAAGTTGTGGAAAGACTCCTTTTGACGCTGGTGGTTGTTGGATTGAGTCCACAGTACACAGTGATTCATAATCATTTTCCTCAATGAAAGCAACCAGGTTGGTTTGTTGTTATTTGTGGGATCACATGATTCATTTTTTGCAAATATTTCAATGGCAGTTGGACATTCTGATGCCTGTGAACCCCGTAGCTTCCACTGGTGTTAGCACAAAATGGTTATTCATACAAATACTGTGCCAGAACAGACTTGTTTGATACTGTACATTTATTACTCTCCTGTTTCTAGAAAAACTTTGCAGAGTAGAATGGGCATCATTTGGCAGAGCCAACAAAGCTTGCACCAGACCGGTGACTATTCCAAGAGAATTGTTCGTGAGCGGTCCTGAGACTAATATTTATTTGCATTCAACACAGTCTAATAATTAAAAACAGTGCTTACTGCTGTGGAAAACAGGACGAGACTGACTTACAGAGAAGAGGCTAGCTGGGCAAGTAATATTTTGGCTGTCTCTGCTCAGTGCGGGCTTCAGGAGCGGAAGCGGAGCTCAGCAGACCTCTGAACATCCCAGATTTTGAACCTGACATTTCTTAAAACTAATCTTGTTTTAACTCTTGGGTTTCTTTCCCCCCGGAAGAAATACAAAGAGAATATAAAGGGAGATTCTTGGTAGGTGGAACGCGATACTGCAATATTTAGCTTATTTAACAATAACAGTTACCCAGAGGGGTGATGGCTCTCCATCCTTGGAGACACATGGGACCTGACAGAAGATGGCCTCCAGCAGCCTTCTCCAAGCTGGCCCCGTATGGGCCAGGGTTGGACTTGGGACCACCGGAGGCCCGTTCCAGCCTAAACTGTTCGAAAAAAGCCCATGAAATACTCTAATGCTCCAAACTAACCAAAGCCTGACCTATACCCTGCTTGTAAAATGAGCTTCCTCCACCCAGCGAAACCCTGTGACAGGTCTGTGACATAGTGCCTGTGTGTGATGATACCAAAAGTATGTTGCTGTAATTGCATACAGATTTATCATCTGTTCCCTTGCAGCAAATGCCATCGAAAGACTCAAGGCTTGGACTGATACAGCGTTCCCAAGTATATTTTCCCTATGAGCACATCTCCTTTTCAAGGGAGACGTAGCAGTGTCCCAGAGAGCTTGTCCAGACAAGCATTGCCTCAGCAATGGGGTGAGAACGGGGTCCTTGTGCCATCCCCGGGGCTGAGCGAGCTGGGCAGAGCTCACAGTGCTCCCATAGCATCCCTGATCCCCTGCCCACGTCCGAGCCCTCCTGCCCTTGGGCAGCAGCCAGATGCGAGTTTGGTGGCCACGGTTCTGTCCGCAGCCACGCCACACAGAGCATCCCTTGTCACCTCTCCTCCTTGGTAATATGAACGGACATTTGTTTACAACAAAATGAGCAAATCTAATATTTATTTCACATTTAGGTCACAGGACATCAAAACAAATACTTTTACCCCAAACAGATTTCCTGACCTTGTGGTTTCACTCCTGATTTGCAGCAATATTTGTCCGAAGAGCTGGCTTGCTCTCACTTAAAAATGGAAGGAAAAGAAGTTTTATAGGGTCCTGCACTGGGCTTCAAGGTGACAGCACAACTCCCTGTACACCCACATCAGCTCTGGATGCCGCTCTTGATTTTACTGGAATCAGGACAGGATTATTAAACTCATATTTCCTGGATTTGCTCACTTCTTTTCAGTCCTGAAAACCGAAATTATTTAAATACGTAAGCTTAAAGACTCCAAATGAAAAGTATTAAAAATTATATTTAACAATCTCAGCATAAACAGTGCCCGTGGGCCTCATCCTGATCCCATCAGAATCTGAGACAATCCCATCGCCTGTAAAGATGCACTTTTTAAAGATTATTTTTTCCCTTTCAGCCTGTGTAGACCAAGGATCGCACTAACACTGCTCCATTGAAAGCTCTGAAATGTTCTGCACGTGGAAAATTGACCTTTTTTTTCAGTAAAGTTTGCACTAGTTTTAAGGCAGAAACTGCTGAAGAGAGAATTTCAAAAGCTTAGGAAATTGAGTGGTCCCTTATGGCTTGCATTAATGAGTAAAATAAAATGCTCTTTCTGATTTCCTTCCCCCTGTAATTGAAATAGATGTCATACTGGAGCTGTAAAACTGCTCCCCAGTTATCACCCAACTGGGCTAATTTACATCGTCTGCTCAGCCTCAGCGCGATGTGAAATGCTCAGGAGGGCCAACATAAACACATTTATAGCCTGGTAGGATACGCTGAGTTCTTAATATAGGGATAATAATATTATATATGTATACATACATGTGCATATATATATAAAAAGACATATCTAAGCAAACTTTCTTATGTGAGGGAGCAAAGAGCTGCTGGCTGTGGCACGGCACGGCTACCTGTATGTGAAAGATGTGGTCTACTCCAGTGCTTGGCTTGGATTTTAATTGCACTGTGGATGTGATCCTCTTTTACTGGAGCATCCAAGCTTCCCTTTGGTTGGTTTACCTGGTCTCTGAGCACCAGGGGACTGCGTGAAAGACCGATTAGATAATCACAAAATAGCCCCAGTCTCATTAGTGTCACTCTCACATTGGCTTGGATGGGCGAGGCTGTGGAGGACAGGCAGCCGCCAATGGGCTGACCTTCGGGGCGTCTCTGTCTCCCCACAAAACCCTGCCAATCGAGTTGGCTTTGCAGAGCCACGCGGTATTTCACAGGTAAATGATAGACTGTCTATGTGGCTCTAGGTGGGAGAAGAGGGAGGTTGCCACCGTCACATGAAGCGGCACAAGCACAATTCCTGCCGTGTTTGAAGGGTCCCATGCCAAATCCCACAAGACCGAGCGTCAGGCTCCCCATGTCCCATTTCAATGTCGTCAGGGGAAAAACCGCAGAGCTGAGCATGAGATAGGAATGCTGTCACATAACAGACATTTCCGGAAGTGTCTGTAATTTCTTTAATTATTCAGACAACAGAGCACAAGGATAATAGCTTCAAGTACATTCTTATACATTATTTTAACAGTAATAGATATGTATTTAGTCATAAACTATTCTGTAGCCACCACTATGTGTACATTTTATACAAACTATTGCCATACTCGGACCCTGAAAACGGACGGTGACATCTCCTAGACATTTTGCACAATGTTATGACAGTGCATCCTTCATATGAGAGCGGTAGCTGTAGGTTGGATCGGTCCATCTAACGAAGCATTTCTAATGCATACCATGGAGGGGTGATCTGGATGTGAGGCGCCGAAAGAAGAGATGTAATAAATATATGGTGAGGGGGAGGCATACAGTCACTCGAAATACGTGCGATAGAGAACACGGCACAGCATTTCTTTGCTTGGCGAAAGAGGTTGATCATAGTATGAGGCAGCATCTTAGCTTCCCTCACAGTGCAAAGCTCTGAGCTCACCTTGGCCTTTTGGTGAAGATTAAAAGCGGCAATGTCTGATATGGTCCCTACTGGGGCATGTACCCTACCCTGGCACAAGCGTGGGCTCTGGTCTGATGGGTCTTTTTCATCTTAGTTACGATTTAGACTGAAGCCCCCAAGCCAATGGCTTTAAGTTTGATCACTAACATCCCTAAACACCTCCACTGCCTGATGTCTGGAGAAGGTAGGCTCCAACACAGTTGAGTTTTGAGTGTAAAGGCTTTACACAATGCCAGCTGCTGTCCAGAGACAGAGGTAAGAGAGCTCAGATGCCCAGACACCACTGTACGATGGCCAGATTCTTACAGCAGAGACTCATTTGTTCCATTATTACGTTTTTACATGCCCCAAACCAGCCGTGTTTGCAGCTCCCAGCACACCAGCAGACCCCAAAGACACGGAGGAGGTAGAGTCCAAGCTGGGCGGGCTGCAGGTCCCTGGCACCCACCAGGCAGTCCACAGTCCCCTGCGATGCCCCACGCTGGCTGGGCATTAGGGTGGCTCGGTTCCCATACCGGCGGTCCACACGGGCGCTGCAGTATGCCGGCGGTCACACTGAAGTCTCACCACCCTGGCCATGACCAAGCTTCAGAGGGTGGAGCTGGCCCTGGACTAGAAGCTGCCCGGAAGGAGAGACCACATCCATACGTTAGGGCCTGACATGCGGTTGCTCATGCCCAGTGCTTGGTCACCAGCTCCTGGCACTGCTCTGGAAGCTCCCAGGCTTCGAGCGTGGAAGAGCATGGTCTACGCTCTCCAGAGGTGGCCCCAGGCACCTCTCCGCTGTCCATCTCGGCGGAGGAGGTGGCTGCATCTCTGAAGCAAAAGGCTGCCCGATGGAGGAACATCCTAGACTGGCGAGGAATGGGAAGTGAAGAAAAGGTGAGAAGGCATTCAAGGAAAGCTCCCTTCTGGCACGGTCCTGTCGCAGATGTGCACACACATAATGTTTTGCAAAATTTTTAAAGGGATCCTGAAAACCCTCCGAGGAGGAGCATGTGATGCAGCAGAACCTCACTCATCAGCACCCGACGAGGACGAGCCCCTCAGTGGGCCTTGGAGTTGGGACCGGGCGGGGGACACAGCACTGGCCCCGCCACTTGTCTCCTAAACCACATCTCCAATATGTTCAGCCATTGATGACTCGGGATGGACTCGGATGCATTACAGCTAAGGAACGTCTCTCAGAATAAATGAACAAATTTTTATCCCTTTTTTTTTTTGAAAATGATGTTTTGTTCTTTTCTCAGTGGGCCCAAGCCCCACATTGTTACTCAAGCAAGGTGGCCAGCAAAATCAGGTGGCCAGCTCATTCTTCCAGCATCAGCCACATGAATCGCCATTAATTCACCGAAGCCAGTGTTGCTCCCCGAGATTTCCATCTTCCCGGCACCCAAATTTAAGCCGATTAAAATCCCATCACTGCTGCAAGGTGAAGGCATCTGCCTGCCTTCAGATTAACACGCTTCAAAAGGCGAACTTGATTTAACGCCCTCAGAAATCAATTTTAAGAGATGTCTGTGGTCTCTGGACTAGACCAGGAGGTGGACACATGAACCAGGGCTGGAGCTGGAAGAGGGGAGCATCACCCGAGCACGACGGGGAGCTGGGGCTCCGGCGAAGGGAAACCACGTCTCCTGGTTGCTCGTGCGAATAAGTGAGGTTCTACTGTTAGTACAAGAGATTCCAGGTTACGCGCGGATGTGGTGGATTCGTTTCCTTAATTAAAGTACCAAAATTAAAAGTTATAAGCAACACATCTAAATAAAATAACGGGCACTCCTTTAGGCATCGTGTTTCCTAAACCAATAGGCAAAAAGGAAAAAAAAATGGGATGCACCAGGAACTCTTAGTTATTATGTACTAACCAGACTGTGCATGGCACATTTTATTTCTATAAAACTATTAAAACTATTACAAAATATTCAAAAATACATTTTAGTAAATTTACATCAGTTATTTCTCAATTTATTAATGCAAAACATCCTTTTCTCCCCTCTGTACAAACTACCGTCTCCATCGTCACAGAATTGCCGCCATGTGCGCTTTTTAAAAAATATTATTTTCTAATAAATTTTTTTTGAAGTTAAAAATAACAAAGTTTCTTAAGGTTTTTGCAAACAAAAAGTTTGTGTAACAGTCTTGACTTCCATGAACATGGCCAAATGGTGTCTTTACAAAGCAAAACATGGAAAACAATACAGGAAATGACATTACATTTGAAACTATTTAAATTAAAATAATATATTCTCGTATTTTACACTATTTCAAAAAACGAAATGTGATTCAGTTAAGTATTGATCTCTCAAAAAAATCTAATTTACAATTCTGTGTATAAAAATATAATTTACGGACCCCCGTGAAGTTTGTCTTTTTTTGTGTGTTTGTTTGCTTGTTTTTTAGACTTGCTGAAATGAAGGAGCAATGGAATGGAGAGATGGGAAAGTACAGAATTTCGCTTTCTGAAAGTCAGGACACACATGACATGTAGAAAAATAGACTCTGCGCAGTTCTGCTTGGCCTCACAAAATAATTTTTTCCCCTGTGAGTACAGTTCACATGATAATAAATTATCAAAGAAACTATTTAAGGCTCTTGAAGGTCCGGTTCATATCATTTAAAACATCTATTCAAAATACCAAAGAAATAAATATCCAGGAGAGGAGGAAAAAAAAATAAAACAACAAAAAAAACAACAAAACAAAAGAACAAATAAAAATATATATATATTTATAAACTAAACAGAACGGAACTTCCTGGGGTCTTTGTTTCCCTTAAAGTCTACTTTGGACTGTCCTACTTAATTATTATTACTTTATTATTATTATTTTTAAGTCTTAATCCGTGCTCTCGTTTAAAAATATGTAATTAATTTTCCTTTTTTTTTTCTTTTAGGTTTTTATTTTCTTTTTTTTTTCTTTCTTTTTTCCTTTTTTTTTCTTCTTTCTCTCTGTGTCTCTGTCTCTCCCTCGGAGGCTGGCGGGCGGCCCGGGGAGACGCGGGATGGTCTCAGCTGGATGGTACCACCATGCCCAGCGGGTGCAGAGAGTCACTATCCAGTACCCAGCTGCCAATGCGGTAGAGGAGGCGAGAGTACCAGTGGATGCCGGGGGCGGCGGGGGCACCGGCCACGGCCCCGCCGCTGGAGGGGCAGAGGGCGGCCAGCAGCCCCTGGAGCAGGCGGAAGGGGGCGAATGCCCAGTGCGCCCAGCTGTGCTCCTCGATGACGGCGTAGCAGGAGGCCAGCACCCGGTTGATGAGGATGGTGCCCTGGGCGGTAAGTGGGGCGTACGCCCCCGAAGCCTCCTCCCGCAGCGACACGCTGTGCACGGCCGCTGGCAGGAGCTGCCGCCCGCCCTCACCCAACACGTAGACCCGTTGGCCCGGCCGTACGCGGCTGGCGAAGAGCGCCCGGCTGCTGGGGGTCCCCTCCTGCGACTGGTTGTGTTGGGGAGCCACGAAGAGGAGGTGGGCGGCCGTCAGCAGCAGCCGGGCCCGGGGCTGCCGTGTCTCGATGACGTAGAAGAGCTTGTGGGAGCCGTCCTCCCGGTCAAGGAAGGCGAGGAAGTCGCTGTAGAGCAGCCGTCCCTCCGTGTCGGCCACCAGCACCCGGTCCCCGGGGCTCAGGTCCTTCACCAGCTTGGTGCCACCTTGCTCCAGGTGCACTGTGGCCGAGCCGGGGAAGCAGCCCCCTGATTTAGCTGCCACAGAGTTTTCTGTGCAAGGAGAGAGGCACAGAGGGGTTAGAGGGGGCACCCACCAGGCCAGGGCATGGGGGTACAGGGGTACGGGGGCATGGGGTTACGGGGGCATGTGCCACTTCCCTGGCTGACCCAACCCACCCAAGAGGCACAGGTGCAGGATACGGCCTCGCTCCCCACCAAAATTCTTCCATCGTCATCTACGAACTTGCCCCGTTTGCATTCAATGTGTCAAGTGAGAGCCCCTTCCTGCCAGATTTGAGCTGGTGCATCTCCCTTTGGGTTACGAGTTACAGGGGCCCTTTGACTCATTAAGGAAATGGGCCAAAATGTTTCCCCTGAAAAAGCTGTTCCAGAGCAAATCTGTTCTGGAAGAGCTTCCCACCTGGATGCTGTTTGTCCTGTGCCTGACACCTGATGTCAGATAACTCGCAGGCTTTCAAAGCCGAGCGATTTTACTGGAATAAGGTTTCTCCTCAAAGCGAGTGTCCGTGCTCACAATGGTTGGGGTCCCCATGCAGCTCATGCTCAAGGAGCCCATTTAGGGCAGCAAACAGCAAAGAGCAGAAGGAGGAGCACATGGATTTGCACATCACCCCACCAGAAAGCAACAGCCCAGAATTCCCAACCCCTCTCCATTGGCCTGTGCGTGACCACGTGCTGCCCCCTCAGCCCTCACTGCCCTCCTGCTCGGCACAGCGGCTGCTGGGGCACATGTCATCCCCTATAACATCCCTGACTGGCACCTCCACTTCTCTGGTTCACTCTTCCCTCCAGAAAAAAAAAAAAAAAAGCATCTCCTTCGCCTCTCCCACTCCACTGGAAGGAGGATTCTGTTCCCTGTCCCAGGAGATGTGTCCCTGGGTAGCCCCACACCTGTTCCAGACTCCCCAAGCACATCCCTCCTTCACCTCTTCCAGCTTGCAGAGTTACTCAGAGTTTAGCTACTAAGTGCTGTTGCCACTGCTGCTTTTTTCCAGTGTTCCCGAGAGGAATAATCATAGGTTTAAAAAAAGCAGAAATAGCACTGAGACAAGAAGTGTCTCTTGTAAATCCCTTTCTGGAAGCTCAGCCATGTGTGGGGCAGTGGGAGAGGACCTCTGCCCTATTCCAGGCTCGTCTCTGACTTAACCGAGGGACTCCGAGGTGTTCCTAAAGCTCTGACTTTCTATATATTGGGATGTAGCCCATGGTATGTCATGGTAACAAGTGTCTTTGCTACAGCTCTTGACATTCCTCATTCCTCCTTTGCCCTCCCCTGGTTTTGCCCAGTTACTCCCAGTTTAGAGTCCTGGTGCATTATCTCCTAAAGGTGCTCAGATTTCATATTTTGCCTCTGCGGCTGGTACTGCAGCTCTTATGATTTAAATAAACCCTTGGAGTGTGTCCTAATGACTTTCTCAGGAAGGACAGGAAGGGTGAAAATTAGACCGTTATTGATTTGCTAACGACTTTATCACTTCTTCAGAAATGAAGCAGCGAGATCTCCAAGGCCTCTTCAGGGAGGACATGGCAACAAACAAGCTATGTGCTTTCTGTGGAGCCCTCCGCTAGCAAACTACACCTTCCTACAAGCCGACGGTAAAGGTCTGGCTTTAGCTTTGTTTGCATATTCAGGGACTTGATGAATAGATCTAGTAGTGTAGCAGCTCTACAAACATGCCAGTGAATTGGCAGAGGTGTGAAAATCTGCTGCTTTGAGCAGTGCTTGTTTGGGTTCTCTAATTAAAATCCAATAAAGGATCAGCATTGTCATTCTGATTCATGTAATAAATGCAGACACTCTTGGAAGAGAGGACACTTCCATTTTTTTCCCAGCTTCTTCCCCCGCTTTTCTCCCCCTCCCTATTTGTTCAGGTGCAGAAACCCTATGTGCCAATTCACACACATACTCTCCAAAAAACCCAGGACCTTCCAAGCACTATTTGCACAGCAGAGCCACTTTTCCAAGGCACTCAAGATCTGTATTTGAATTTTAAATGTAGAAGCTTGCTCTAAATACTTGCTGTAGCGCATTATCAATGTCCCTTTTACCACCCCTGCCTCTCCCTCCTCTGTCCTGGTGACAATAATTCAGGCCTTGGGGGAACTCTTCTTTGCATTCCAGTCTCCGGGATCATACTTTTTGCAAACAGAGATCTAGATAAAGAATCTTCCTGCCTGGCATTATGAGGTTTAATCTTCTCATAAGATGCTCTGTCATGAAACGAGGTTTGGACAGTTTGAAATCAGGCTGAGCGGGTGGAATTCAAGCCTGCTCCCTTGCAACCCGCGTGGTACAGTCACACGACCCTGCCTGACACCCTCTAAATATTGCCTCCAAGTCCGTGTGTGCCGAATCTCAATGAGCAGCTTGGGGTTACTCCTCTCCTACGAAACACCCCACGGGGATGGATTAGGGGGGTGCGCTTGGGCTAAGGTCATTGCTCGCCACAATCGGACGTCTTGCGCTATAAAGCCTATCTTTGCTATTGAAAGGGATGTTTCGTATCCTCGCACAGCTGACAGCTTTGCAGGGCCTCCTTTTGGCTAGACATGACCGAGGAGCCGAACAAAAGCCGTAGCAGGTTCTCAGGACAAAGCCCACATAGGCTGGGAGAGGTGCTACCTCGGCTCAGCTCCTGGGGAGCTTTGGGCTGGAGTGGGGGGGATGAGCCCCTCTCGCAGGCAGACGTGGTGAGACCAGGCTGTGGGGCCACTGGTTTTGAAGCAAACAGTTATATTTAAAGAAAGCCCATTATTTTCTTTTGCAACCAAGTGTTTCTTGACACTTCCAGCAGGCTGGTGGGCTAGAGGATGCTATTAAAAAGCACTTTAGCTGCCATGCAGCCAGGGAGGGTGGGGGGGGCTGGCACTTGCCAACCGTTTTACTCCCCAAAAGAACTGTCAAGTGTCGAGCAAATGAACTCGGCAAGTAGGGGATTTCTTGCGAGCTGTTCCCGGGTTGAGACAGTGTGTGGCGTTGTAAGCACAGGGGAGGGGAGGTAAAAAAATTACATGTATGTATATCCCTCTCTGGGAATTTCCTAGCGGCTACCGCTGAAGAAGGCAGGGGACCACGTTTGTTATTTATTTTCCTGGCCGGCTCCCACTCGGAGATTAGCGATCGCGAGTAAAGGCGTGCAGCCAGCGGGGCGGCTGGGCACGGCCACTGGTGTTGCTGTGGAACAAGCTCTTTGGACGTGGAAAGCAGCGAATCCCACGGGGGGAGGAGAAGGGTGTGTGGCGGCGGCGCGGCGCCCGTGGGAAGGCTGGGCGAGCAAAGCACCCCGATAAAACGCTGTCAAAAAGTGCTGCAGCTGGCTGGGCTTTCCCCCCGCCTCCTCCCCCCCCCCCCCTCTCGTCCCCTTCCTTTCCCCACCCCTGCGCCGGCGGGATCACTGAGAGGCGGGGGGGGGGAGGCAGGCTGCGCCCTCGGGGGCTCCGCTCCGTAGCCCCGAGGAGCCCCGACGGGGCGGGCAGGGCTGATGGGGACCCTGGGGACGGCGAGGAGGGAGCCCGGGCGTCACCGAAGGCTCCGGGGGGCTGAGCCGGGGCCTGGGGGTTTGCCCCCCCCGCTCCACCCCGACGTGTCCCTGGGCAGGATGCCCGTCTTACCTGCTTTGACGGAGCAGTGGATGTGCGCCTTGGACTCGTAGTAAACCCAGTCGAAGCCGGCCTCGACGGCCAGGCGGGCCAGCATGCCGTACTTGCTGCGGTCCCGGTCTGAGGTGGTGATGTCCACGGCGCGGCCCTCGTAGTGCAGGGACTCCTCGGAGTGGTGACCGTCCTCGTCCCAGCCCTCCGTCACCCGTAGCTTCACCCCGGGCCACTGGTTCATCACCGAGATCGCCAGGGCGTTCAGCTTGTCCTTACAGCGCTGCGGGGATACGGGCACACGGGGAAGGGCGCATTGCGGGGGGGCACTGCTACAGCCAGGAGCAGACCCCCCCCCTTCACCATCCATTCCCCCCCCCCCGGGCAGCATCCTGCCCTCCCTCCCCAGCCAAATCAGCGACAGTCGTGTGTCGTGTCCCCCCGCCCCCCGAAACGCCGAGCCAGAGCTGAGCATTTTCTCCCCTGCTGCCAGGGAGGGACGGGGAGGCAGGTGAGGAGGAGGAGGATGAAACTTGGGGACACGGGAGGAAAAGGGGTGAAACACCACAAAGACCCACCGGGACGGAGCCGCCCCCTCCCCGGGCACCTGCTGCAGGAGCAGGGGGACTCCCCACCCCGTCACCGGCGCTGGGGTGTGAGTGTGTCGGCTCAAAGCCACCTGCACGGAGCAAATTCCTGTTGCTAAGTGCCCTGTCCCCTTCCCGAGAGCGAAGTTTCTGTCGAGAACAAACACTCGCCATGTATCTCGGAGTCACGGATTCTCCCCCGGAATGTCTCTCCGGGTCTTTTCAGCTTAATTCTGTGTTGAAAGGGGTCTCAATACATGTTAACAGCCTTTATGTGCTGGAGGGAGGGGTGGTGTGAGGTTTTTTCCCTCTCCCTTCGCCCATCACTCATTAGAGCCCTCAAAGCAGCATGGGCTGGGAGCATTCACTCCGCTTCAAACATACATCCGCGCTCGCCTACAAAGCCGAGCAAATCCATACAATAATATAGCTCTTAGTGGAAAGATGAAAAGCAAGGGAGGGCCGAGGAGGGAAGTTAAGCGAAGCAGGGATGCTATGCAAGCTAGGAGACCCTTTGTGTGGAGTGAAACGTTTTCCAACTCCGTGGAGAATCACTACAGGGGTTTTCCATTGCCCCCCTCCCCATCCCCGCAGCCGCTGGCCTTCCCGGGGGCTGAACTAGGCCCTGCAGCACCGGGGGCCTGCGGGGACCCAGCAAATGAGGGGAGGGGGATGGGGAGAGGGAGGGGAAGGGGAGGCTGCAGTGGTGGAGGAGGGTGAGCTCTAAATGAAACCCTGGAAGTTTTTTAGGGGGATTCCTATCATAGCCAAAGTGGGAAATAAACAAGCAGACATAGGGGAAAAGGACTCGCAGCCCCCCAGAAATAGGAAATCAGCACCGATAGCATTGAAAAGCGCTTGGCTAAAGGTACAGAGTTAAACACACACGTTGTTTACTTTTCCCCCCTTTTTGAGAGGAAAGTACTTCGTGGATATAGTCAGTGTGAGTGACTTGATGCAAGTATTGATGTGGATTAAAGCCACGGTGGGATGCAGTAAGCGGCTCTTCCCTCACTTTTGCTGGCCTGACTGGGATGCTTGGCCTTCTGCAGGACCATTCTCCCCAGTGTGCTCCCAGCATGCCCAGTAACAGCCCACAAAGGCCCCCTTCACAGCTCCCAGAAATGCAAAGCCCCTCCGTTATCCCGACAACGCTACTTTTAGGGATGTGACAAGGTTGCTCAACAGGGAAGTTCCCGTGTGTCTATCAACAGCCATAAAAAGCAATTCCAGCAATACAGACGTCCCCGAGAGACATAAAACGCAATCGTGAGCTCACTTCGGACTCTCTGGCCTACCGTTTTACTGAAAGAGTCGGGTGTTTCGGTTTCCGCACTGTTCCCGGCAGCAAAACGCAGCAGCACAAGGAAGTTGAGTGTGATTTCTTTTCCCTCCTCTCTCCCTCGCACACCTGAGAGGATGGATACGCTCCTCCACTGATTTGCAGGGGGAAGAGGGAGAAGGATCAAACGTCTCAGATACCGTATAAGGCGACAGCCCTGCGCGACACGGCGAGGTCTTGCCCCGCCGCTGTGCAGGGGTGCGGGCAGCGGGGCGGGCAGGGGTGAGGGCAGCGCCGAGGGGCTCTTGCCGCTCCGGCCCTGCCAGCACCAGCTCCCGGCTTTAGGCGAAATAAAAGAAGGAAGGACCTCCTAAAGGACTTTCCTCCCTTTTATACTGCCTGAGCTGGATTGTCAGAGTCAAAAGCCGTGAAGCCCAGACTATTTATTAATTCATTGGGTCGTGTGCCACAAATCAAGCCCAATTCTGTTCAGCCACCGTGAAGCTCAGCAGGGCTGCCCCCACTAACGCTTTGTGTGGAGGCAAAGTTGTTCAACAAGCCCTCTCCTGCCAGCTCCTAATCTCTTCACAAATGAATTGCTTGAAGGAAACACTTAACAGGTACCTGTCAGTGTAAACAACCTGGTGGGCTTCCTAAATGCCAAGTTGATCTCTAAATTCCTCACATCACGCACCGGTTGTGTGCCTGCATTACACGAGATTGCTATTTTATTTCATACAAATTCCAGCTTTATCATACTGACCTGGCCTCCTTATCTCTCCCCCGGATCCAGCCAATGGCTGGGGTGGGGGGAAGGAAGGGGGGAGCCTTCAGCAAACTGCTGTTGTCACCTGCAAAGTTGAGAACCTGACTTACCTACCTCTGTTTGCGTTTTTTCCCCAACTCTCCTTCTGGAGTTAATATTAACTAGCAGCTAATGCATTCGGCGACTATTCTGCAAGTTTAACGATTCTATTCAGGGAAGATCTCTCCATGGTTGAAGGGCTCGGGAAGCAGGCGTTTAAAGGCTCGGATTTAACGAGAGGTTGCTGGCCGAGGGAGGGAGGGATGGAGAGAAAGCAAGGCAGGGAGGCCGGCGGCAGGACGGCACCTCGGGGCGCTGCGGCCCCGGCCGTGCCCGGGGAAGGGCGGGCAGGGGCAGCCCCTCCGCCCCCTCCCCAGCCCCGCTCCCTGCCTCGCCGAGGGGTGCCGGAGCCCGGCTCTGTCCCCCACCTCTCTCCCCTCTTTGCCGCCGGGTACCCGGCGTTGCGGCCTCCCCGTCCCCGCTGCCCTCAGCCCACCTCCCCCCTTTGTGTCTAAGGCGCGGGAATAAGCACTGAAGGAGAAAGAAAAAAAAAAAAGTATTTGTTTTCGTTTCGTTCGTCTGAGGGAAGTTGACAGAAGGTCAGGAGTTCAGATGCTGCCAGCTAATGCAGCGAGAGCGGCCAGCCGCGTAGCCGGCGCGCCGTGCCCCGGGAGAGCCGCGGGGCCGGGGTCAGCCCGCACGCCGCCCCCGGCCCGCAGCCCACCTCTCCCGACCCTCTCCCGGCTCCCCTCCTCCTCCTTGCCCCGCTCCGCCGCGCACACGCACCGGCGCAGCCGCGCTGGGAGGGATGCGCCGTGCCCCGGCGGGAGCCCGTCTCCCGCGGAGCCACCGCCGCCGCCGGGCTGCGGAGAGAAGGGTGAAACCCGAGGCGCCGCGATCGATACGCGAGGGGAGTTAAGTGGAGCTGAAAATGCGAGAGATGCGGCTGGCTCGCCCCACGCCTCGCACCGGAGGCAGCGAGGGCGGAGGACCGCGGGTGCGCAAAGGCTCCGCGCCCGAACGGAGCCCCGACAGCCGCCCCGCTCCGCTCCGCACCCCTGCGCGGGGGGACAGACAGCCGCTCCGCTCGACTCCGCATCCCTGCGCGGGGGGTGACCGACAGCCACCCCGCTCCGCTCCACAGCCCTGCGTGGGGGGACAGACAGCCGCTCCGCTCGGCTCCACAGCCCTGCGCGGGTGGACAGACAGCCGCTCCGCACCCCTGCGCGGGGCGGACCGACAGCCGCTCCACACCCCTGCGCGGCGGGGACCGACGGCCGCTCGGCTCCGCACCCCTGCGCGGGGCAGCGGGCGGCGGCGGGCGGGCAGAGGCGCGCCGCCGCGCTCGGAGGTACGGTGCGATTTAAGGTGGTCGGGAGGAGATGGTGGCGGCCGCCGGTCCCCTCGCCCCGGGAAAGCCGGTAAACGTGCGGAAAATCAGGGCGAGGAACGGGGAGAGTTTGGGAAATTCCACCCCCCATCCCCCCTTCCCCGCGTCCACTCCCCGCCTAGTCCTTCCAGGCGAGTCCTGTTCTAGCACTGAAGGTGGGGCTTAAATGTATTAATATTAAAAAAGCGCTGTTGACCTATATTTGGAGGAAACCCATTTCCAGTGTCTAGATTGCATGTAGTTTCAGAAACTCCGGGACTGGCAGAGCAATTGACTTCACCGAGCTCTCTGTTGAGCATGAATAATAATTATGAGGTGACTGTCGGAGAGGTTCTCTCTTTTTTTTTTTTCATAAAATGGTTCCGCAATCTGATTCCATCCGAGATCTAATATTTACCCAGTTGTAAACCTTGTGCCATCAGATTTTTTAAAGCAGAAGGTGATGCAATGCCGATAAGTTGCAAGTCCCTCCCCTATGGAAGTACCAGAGCATTGGTGGCGAGCATCCTTAAAGAAATATCAATATATTTACGCTCTGATGGGCACAATTGCAAATGATGGTATTGCAATACGAGCTATATAACACGGAATCAGGAGAGGAATGGTCGATCCGGCTTCAGCTGCCTTTTGTGAGTGAACGACTGCATGCCTACTAAATTTAGAATACGCTCGCGAGGAAAATAGTGATAATAAAAATAATGAAGGCTAAAATGAAATGAAGCAAAAAAGAAATTAAATAAAATATATAAAAAATCAAGTCAGCAGGCGTAGCAACCGAGGACTGCGTTTGTAATAATGAGTGAGTGGCCTGGCGGTCACTATACACTTGGGGTCCTCTGAGCTGTATGCAATTCGTTTGATCAAAGTGCATCCTTGGGGACAAATGCAAACAGCAATCTCTAACCAAGTTACAGGGAACGCCATGGCACGGTAATGACTGTAAGTATCACACAGATTCCCCCACCAAATATCTAGATAGCTCCAGCTCCAGCCCCTGCTAACTTGTCTGGATAGATGGTTATTTACATTCAATGGGGGAAACTAGCCGAGTTTGGAGGGGCGGGGGAAGGAGGGGGAGAGGGAAAAGGGGGGGGGGGGGGCTTTCAAAAATACTAAGACAGATGCGTCCTTTAGGATTGCTCAGAGAGGTTAACAAACACAAATACAGGTATCTCTGTGGCTCTACCTGAGTCATCAGTCTGTCAGCTCCCGTGTTCTCTTCATCCTTAAAAATAATGTCAGGGTTGTAATTTGGGGTTAGTTCTTTAAATCTCTCGGAGTTTCTTGTGATCTTCCCTTCATATCTTCCACTGGCCCCTAGGGTCTTCTCTGCCACATTGGGAATAAACTGCTTATAGGCTAAAGGGGTCAGCTTTTTGGGGTGTCTCCTTTTTCCAATGCCCCTGCCTGGTCCACAAGTCAGCCCAGAGGAGACTAAAAGAGCGCAGATGAAGCCCACCAAGAGAATTCTTGTCAACAGCAGCATTTCGTCCATTGAATCCAATTACTTCAAAGCTCTCTGTGCCTATCCCTGGCTGGCTCTCTAGAGCTCTCTCTCTCCTCCTATGTCCTTGTCTGCTTTCTGAATCGTATACTATCCACCGATCCCTAGCAAGACAGGTGCTGGAATGGCAGGCTTTAGGTCGCTGATAACGGAACACATCGGAGTTTGGTCGGGAGACAGCAATCGAGAGACAAAAAAAAGGGTCTGATTTTAATGGTAGCAAAGCAAGACGCTTGTGAGAGGAGTCTGCCTTTAGTTCTATATTATAGCTGCCAGGGCCGAGAGCTGATTGGCCAAGGCGAGACAAGCTTGTCTTCTGATGTTTTAACCCTCAAAAAGGCAACAAATTCTTGAAAGATTTTTTTTTTTCCTTTTACCTGAAGGGCTTGGAGCTGAGAGGGGTGGAGATCGCGCTTTCTTGGGATAACATCAATTACACGCTGTTTTTTTTTTTTTTTTTAAAAAAAAAACTTTCTTGGCAGAATGGTACATTTGTCAGCAAGAGGAACAGATGCCTCTGTGAAAGAGAAAAAAAAAAATAAGATTAGCAGGCTGCCTCAGTGCAAGTGAAGTTTCTAAAAGCAGTTGCGGTTGAATAAAATGCCGAATTATCGGGGAGCCGTGCGAATAGAAACGTATTGGGGAAATATTAAAGCCCCGGGAAGTGGGGGGGATAGTGCCATTTAAGAGCGCACCCACCTAAGTGGTTTTGTAACAGGTTTCTTCCCCCTGAAAAGGGAGATTGCTCTCCCTCGTCCAGACATACATTTTTAAACACACTCGCCTTTTAGCTGATAAATGACCACTTTAAAGACAGAAACAGGTAAGTCTGATGCGAGGCGGCAGTTATATGAAGTTAACGTGTCTGACTTGTGTATCACACAACTGCAATGTGGCAAGATCTAAATGGCATCATTTTTTTTTTTTTATCAAACCAGGACTATCACCCATTTTAAAACAATACTGCATCTTCAGAAGTGCATGAAAAGTCAACTGATTAAAAATAGATGGTCTCCTGAGCACGCCGGGGCTATATGCTTTGTTTCTTTGGTCGAAGAGGAGCGTTTTAGACCCTTACACCTCCTCGCGGGGTGTCATTAAGTTTTTAAGCAAAGCATAGTGTGGAAAGCATCCGCAAACACAATTAACAGAGATCGATCCAAGCAAAGTGAATGGGAAGGGGATAAGTTTAATGTTAAATTAATTGTTATCTCATGCAGCGTGGCAAGTGATGTCTTTATCCCCATCTCCAAAAGCTACTAATCAGACAAAGGTGTTGAGAGACGAGCAAAATTGCAGAGATGGGGCTGATAGAGCAGGTTAGACAGAAAAGCAGAGTCCCATATGAACAAACACTTCTCTGCCTGTAAAGAGCTCCTTTACTTTTGCTCCTAAGAAAATACAATTTGTGCTAGGGTCTAGAAACTTTCAGGAGGTTTTTAGGAGTTCTTAAAAATGCCAGGAGGACATGCTGAAGGAATTCAAAGTTCACTCTCTCAGAAAAAAAAAAAAAACCAACAAAAAAAAACGACTTTAAGGGTTTTTTTTTTAAAAAAAAGCTCTTTGGGGCGAGCAATTATATAGAAGTTTTCCGGTCTGTGACATCGAGCTGAGTCGTAATCAACTTAAACCACGTGAAAATGGACTTCAAAATTAGTTTTTAAGTGGTAAAAAAATTGTATATACGTAAACAGTAACAAGCAGGGCAGTAGGGACTTTCAAGGGACAAAGTGGTCTTTTTACGTAAACTTCAGAAAAAAAGCCGAAAGGAGTGATCCGAAGCTCTCACACCGACTCGAACTGATGCTCTTCCCTCTTTTTTAGCCTATACTTCTGTTATTTATATTTCTTTGAAGAGTTTCAGTGAATCATTGATTTCTCTTTCTCCACTTTAAATTCGGGAGTTTTGACTTGGGAATTGGTAAAAAGTGAGAAAGTCAGCAGCTTGTCTTCTAGGTTTTTATCAACCAACTTAGTTGCAGAAACAAGTTGTATAACAGCTAAATACCAGCTTCACGCTATTAAAAAACAAACTGAAGTTTTATCTCCCCGTCTGCGTGCATGTGAGAAGACAGATACAAGGAATATATAATTTATACAAAAGAGGGTATGTTCTTTTGATGTGGTTGCTTAAACAGCATGACTTGATATAACAGTTGATTAAACAGTGCCAAGGAATAAAAGCTATTCTTAATGGTGTGGGATACTGCAAATCTTTTATCACCCCTCTTACCTTGTCCCCCCTCCCTAAGGAAAGATGATCGATATCCCAGGCACTAGACGGGTGGACATCGCAATGAAGAAGTATAGAGAATGAGGATAAACTTCCCTCATTATCAGATTGCCATATGTACCAAGCAGTCGCCCAAAGATTAACAGGAAAGGAAACGCAAAGGAGGAATTAATTAAATGCAAGTAATAAATGCACGGGGAGGGGGTGGGGGGCAAAGGGAGAAATCAAGGAAAGTTGTAACTGTGGGAAGCTTGAAATCACCCTCCTATCAAATTAGATGTGAAAGAAAGCAGAGCTGGGGGGTGCTGGGAGGGTCTGCTCAGTTTCAGCGCAGGCTGGAACTGGCCGCGGCCCCGCCGGGAGCCGGGGGGAGCTGGGGGGAGCCGGGGGAGCTGGGGGGTTGCTGGGGGATCTGGGGCGTGCTGGGGGAGCTGGGGGAGTCGGGGGGAACCGGGGAAGCTGGGAGGTGCTGGGGGGAACGGGGGGGAGCTGGGAGAGCCGGGGGGTGCTGGGGGGAACCGGGGGGAGCTGGGGGAGCCGGACGGAGCCGGGGGGAGATGGGGGGAGATGGGGGGTGTTGGGGGAGCCGTGGGGAGCCAGGGAAAACCGGGGGAAAATGGGGGAGCAGGGGGAGCTGGGGGGAGCTGGGGAGAGCTGGGGGGAGCCGGCCTGCCGCTCCAACCCGCCTGCCCTCCCCGCCACTCTCCGGGCCTCCGGGATGCTCCTGCCTCTCCTACCCACGTTAAGCTTCTATTTTTTCATTTTTTTTTTCTTTAAATGCCACAGCTTCTGGGGAAAAATAACCCGCAAGCCCTCCCAAACTCACACCAGCAGGTAAAGGCACCGGAGCACGTTGTGTCCCTCTGGTCCCTGGCCCGGCCAGCCATGCACAGCCACCAGCCCAAGGCCAGGGCTGCTCAAGGGAGCATCAGTGCCCGACCCACACCCTCACCTTGTGACAGCAACAACAGCAAAAACCCCAAACCAAGCACCAACAGCAGCCATCGGTGGGGCACTGATGCCTTCTTTAGCAGGATTAATCCCTCGGTTGTGGATTATAAAAATCAATGCTGCGTTCTGCTGTCACCCAAACCTGCAGGCCGCTCTCTTGCTCCTTGGGAAGGGAGGTTGAGGTTGTCCCAGTCCTCTGGGAGGGCAGTGAGGCGCTCCGCACCCCTCTACCCCTGCCACCGCAAACCAAAGGCACTGCTGCCCGCCAAGGGGAGCAGCCCCCAGGGTCCCTTCAGGGCTGCCCGGGGTGATGGTACCAGACCATTTGCTCCACCACCCTTGCCTGCACAGCTGGGTTCCTCTTGGAGCTGCCACTGGGCTCCCTGTTGGGCCCCAAAACCCTGATGGGGATCCCCTTTTGTCATCTGGACCCCTGGTCCTCCTGAGTGCAGCAAGCACCACAGTCCCAGGAGCATTTACCACTGACCCCATGGAGTCCTATTTTTCTTGTTTTTGTGCAAGCACCCATCACGACGCCATGGCTCAGCTGTCATTGCTGATGTATGGGCTCTTCCAGCAGCTCTACCAAACCCCGTGGCAACTCCAAGGCTTGTTCCACCCTGTGGGGCCATGCATGGGGCCATGGGGCCACACTGGCCTGGGCCGTCATCCCCACGGGGCCCAGGCTGAGCAGGGGCGGCAGTGGGTGCACCCAGGTCCAGGCCAAGGTATTTGAGAATCTCAGTTATTATTTGTCCTCTTTTTTTTTTTTTTTTTTTTTTTTAAATCTGGACTTGCTGTTTGCTCTGCATAAAGCCAGGGAAGGGTTCGGACTGCACAAGCAAGGTTGCTCGCTGGCCATTTTAAGCTCCCTGAGTTTTCTTGCACTTTGGTTGATGAATCCCAAAATACAGGATGTTTTCCTCAGAAAACTGGAGAGGCAAATGTTTGTGTAGCTTTTAACTGTCTTAATTACTTATTACCCTTAACAGCCATTGTTTGTGCTCACCATTAATATACAAGTTTTTAACAAATTATCAATTTTTAGAGTGTTAAATCTTCATTCTTGTAGCCTCTTTGCACCTGTTATGTTTCCCAAGAAATCTGGGACCAAAGTGATCATTGACAGAGAAATAAATCGCAAATAACTTCAGTGAAATCAGAGGTTACGCTAGAGTAAAACTGGTGCAAATGGAAGGAGACTCAGGCAGGCTTTTCATCTGAAGCTTTGTTTGTTTCTTTTATATGCCTCACCCTTCCTCAAGAAGATGTTAAACTATTTTATTTAAAGGAATTGTTACACATCCCTCATTGCCTGTCTTGGTGGTATTGCACTATCTATCTTGAAAATCAGCTTAGAAATTTCAGTTCAGCATTACGGGCTAGCTGGCAACTATACCTTTACAGTGACAAGCAGAACATCTCTTATTCCTTGGAATTTCCTTCTAAAATACCAAAGCTCTGCCACCAACACGAAAAAACAAGCTGATAGTTTCCTGCCCATTTTTGTTTGTCAAAATTCAGGGAGTCACCCAGCTGAAGCCTGGTATCTGCTTCAATATGCCCTTAGTCTATAAGCATTTCTGCTCCATGCGTATGGAGAGGCAGAAAATGGTTGCTTTCCAGAATAACTGTGTCTATGTGCATTGATTTTGCAGTTTTCATATCCATCTGCTTGTGGATTAATGCTAATCGTCAGATTGAATATGGTCAATAAAGCCTTCCATCATACAGGCAAAAAATAATGTAGGTAGCAAGATTCATAAGACACTGTTATCTATGTTTTGCGTGTATATTTGCTGTTAAATCAAACTTTAAAGCAGAGTTTCCCACAGGATTCCTTATATCTTCAGCAGGGCAATACATAGTGTCTGATTATAGATTTACAACCTATAGGTTTAAAAGATTTAAACCTAGGTTTAAACCTTAGGTTTCTCTTCTAGGTCATCTCAGTTCTCCTTGAATAATGCACCATTCTCCCATACCAAAAACCCCAGGTAGGAATGATTACCACTTTTATTTTTTTTTTCCTTCCTGGATTGTGATCCACATCCTTTTTCAGCCACTTCCTTCTGGTCATGAGTGGGGAAAATCCCAGCCAAGGTGTATTTACCCACGCAGGGAAGGCAGGGGGGAAGCAGCCACTAGGGGAGCCCTATGTCGGGAGTAACCTCTGAGCATCTTCCTCATAGCTTACACAGCTTTCTGCACTCCCCAGGAGTGGAAGCTTGAAAGCAAGTGTTAAGTTTCAAAAAAAGGCAGCAACAAAGCAAATAGGCACATTTTGATAGCAGGCAATTTTATAACCAATTATTTGAAAGTTATCATCTTCTTGTTCCTCTGTCCTTTGAATTGCTATGTGTGCATATATGTGTGTGTGTCAGCTTATCCAAGTGCACCGAGGCAAGAAGCAATCATGGCATATAGTTCTTAAGTTTCTGATGACCCATAAAATTAAAGATATTGAAATGTAGCTGCTTAAGCACCAGCCATGAGTATGAGAATACCCAGTGTTCTGTCCCGGTTGTAATGTTGACTTGCTTTCCTGGTCGTTGGCAGGTGACTTAGATCCAATGTTTGCATCATATAAACATTGCTAAAAATAAATCTGCAAAAGAAATCATATCTTTTTCTTCTTGTTGCTGTTGTTAATAAAATTGTTAACTAGAGTATTATTGGTTAAAATGTTAATTTGGGTTTTTGTTGTTTATCTAAGTAATTTATCTGGGTGACTGAGTCACTGATCATTAGAGGCTGTGGGTGTATAAAGAGCCAAAATAGTTTTTTTTTTCCCATGCAGATCAATACTAGCAGGTTCTTACTTGGCTGTCTTGGGGTCCCACCTATTCTCAAATGGACCTCTGAGTATGAAGAAGCTATTTGTTTTAACAGGCTTGCTCTCATTTCTTTCAGTACCAATGATTACTGAAGCTAATAAAAGTGTTTAACATAAAAAAAAGCCTGTGCTTAATTATACCAATAGTCTCCACAAATGGTTAATGGAAGAACTACCTTTCAGCAAGATCTACATTTTAAAGTACAGTTTTCTGTTCAGAAAAAAAAAAAAGCTTTACATAAATAGCATTGCAAAATGCACGTAATGCTGTCTGTCTGACGTGCACTGTTCCTGCGTTTTAGGGAAAAAGTGCAGAGTCATATTTTAGAATATCAAGTCATAATACATCTCTCAGTCTGTATGATATGACATCCAGACAGGGGATGCTAAGAGAAACCTGAAGGCATGAGATAAATTCAAACTTAACTTGCTGGCTCTTGCAGTGTGAGGTTGGCTTGCCCAAAGTACACAAACCAACAGACTGGATCAAGGCTCTCTGTTTGGGCAGAGATCAGAAACAAAGCTTGCCCTCTAAAGTCCACCTCATAGCCAGATCCAGCCATGGTAACCACTGTATTCACTGGGCCATGGTAGCAGGAGAGGTATGTGCATGATTGTCTTAGTTTTTCTTGTTTCCTTACATTTGCAGACTATTTTTGAGCATAGTTTACATGTTTTCTTTCTTTTTTCCTGGCATATTTACACCCCAGCTTTTTAAAATGCTTTGTTCATGCCAGTCAGCTTAGCAATGTGCTTGTTAAAACAGTTCCTAATATATTGTATATGACTGAAAATGAGTTAATTGTTCTGTTTCTTTCTGACCCCAATAAAAAACGTCCCTGATATTGTTTGAGTCGCTCTCTGTTCACAAGCACCTACATATGTGTCACCGGGTGACTTTGAAACACTTCTTAGATACATCAATTCAATTGCTCTTATTTATTTATTTAGATTTGTAATAATGACAGTAAATGGCCATCTGAATCAATCTGGGCACTTTGCAGTCATTAATACTGCAGCATCGATATCACATAACGCAATTATAGTGCAATAAATTTCCCATATGCCTCATCTGTTGCCCAACCAAAATAAGAGCTCCCCGTATCTATCACATTGCTCATTTATGTCCTTTCCCTCTAAAACACCTTGATAGCGGAAAAAAGGGCTCTGAAATGTTCCTGAAAGCTTAACAAAACCCTGTCCTTTCCAAGAGAAGAAGCAGATATGAGAGATCGGGAAATTGCGTGTGGGATGCTCCATCAGCTAATACATCCTTACAAACAGAGAAGGGCCCAATCCTCTGCACAGTCAACTAATGACGCTACTTATATTGACATCAGAAAACCTCAGAAGGATGTCTTTCAACCATCACATCTGCACCTGGATTGTGCGACAGTTCAGGCTGTCTTCTGGACACTCATCTCAAGACATGTGGGGCTTTCTAGGCTAAAACCAAAGCCTTGAATTTTGGGCAGAAACCCACGCAAACCAAGTCACTAATAACCGTTGTGAAATCAGTGTGAATCCAGAACTAGAAGCAGACTGCCACACTCAGCATCATCTTCTGTCCCCAGGTAGTTTTCAGAAATAATGTAATAAAAATGCGGCAGCTTAATCTCCAAGCATGGAAGGACTGGGTAACTGCAGAAAGATTTGCATCTAAACCCAACAATCTTCTGACAGGTGATCATGTCAGGAACTTTTTAGTGCAGTTTCTTTCTGAGCATGCAGTGCCAGCATCGATCATTTTTACCTCAAATAGCTTTCTGAAGCATCTTTCCCGGGGAAACAGAGGGAGGGAGGGCTCTTGGGTGCAAAGGGTCCTTTGTGCAACCACGAAGCTCGGTGCTCCTGTGCCACTGTGTCATGGGCTAGAAGGGGAAAGAAGCTGAATTTGAACCAATGATTTTGCAAAAGCAGCAGCTTGAAACCTCAGTAATCCCTGGATTCAAGAAATTGGAATCTTTTTTCCACTTGCCCACAGGATCCCCTTAGAAAACCCATTAGGATGGCAGACTTGACCCTGGTAGGCCTTGATTCAAAGTCCTCTAGATTCATTCAGAGCCTTTCTGTTGTTTTCAGTGGATTTTGCATCACTTTGATGTTAAGTCCACTACAATTGTGTTGCTCAGAGCAAACTGCTCTTGGTGCTGTTAACAATTCCTCAGATTCATACATAAAAGCAGAGAGGTAACACAATGGTTTTATAGCATCAAAGCAGCATGTCCTGCTCAGTTCCCTGGTGAGATTTCCTTGGGTAACTCAACAAGCAACTCTACAGGGTAACAAACTCTATTAACTATTCATGCTAGATGGTTATGTCTCCTTCACAACTGCGGCAGTATTGCCCGAATCTGCCGGAACGTGACAACTAATCTATTGGTCAAATGTGTTTGTAGAATTAATCAATTTCAATCAGTAATTGCCTTTGGGCAATAGTTCAATTATGCCCTCATCTTCTGGCTCTCCCTATTGTAAAAACAGCTAAGTAAGTTTTGATGAGTAATATGCCTCACTAACGCTCAAAACTAGGCAGTGTTGATGTTGACGCTTATTTTATTCATACAACCATGTTTTCTGCACGTGGCTTCTCTCTGGGTGTGGAGTAACAATGTATTGGCAATATTGTAGCGCACAGCCTACCCAAATATATGTAAAATAATGTTAATGACCAAAGGCAGCCACTTTTGGGGAGTATGATGTATCTCTTACTCCAATGCCGGAGTTATAAGAACTTAGCATCTCTTAAGGTTCGAAGAAAATATACTGTTTTTCTTCAATTTCAGATCTTCTCTGTGTATATTTTTCTATATAGAAGAAAAAATTAGATTTGCTGGAAGTGCAGAGTTTTCTTCATAAGAAAAAAACACACTCTTGAAATATTCATAATAAAAAACAAACCAAAAAACCCACACTCTATTACTTCACTCAGCCTTCCTTTTGGAAAGCAAAATAAATCATAATTTATGCATGGAGGCTTGAAAATCAAAATAGTCACAAAGTAGCATAAGGGCAGCCTAACAAAATAAGGCACAGGCCATAAGCTGGAAAATAACCCACCATGTAAACAAGGTAAGTGACACAGACAATTGGGCACTGAGAGCTTAGTGATTTTTGAGGCAGGGGAGAACGTTTCATTGATATAACCTAAGGGAATTTTGAAATCACTCCAAAATGCACTACCTGAAGACAGGCAATTTTTGGAATGTGTTCATATTATGTCATTATATCTAAATAGGCTGAGCAAAGAGCAGGATAATATTTCTCCTTCCTCTGTGCTGTTAAAATGAATTCAATTTGGGGCAAAATTACTCAGCTTTAATCAGTATTTTTTGCTATTAGTATCCAGTTGAATCCTGGGGCCAGTCAAGTAGGCTGCAGACATCGGTGCAGATTGATACAGCTATTTTTATTCATTTCTGTTTATTGTGGCAAAGTTTAGAAGCCAAGAACGAATCAAGGACCATTTTACCAGGTTCTACCCAAACAAATCCAGGGTCTCTTCTTCAAAGAACCTACCTGTTTATTTGTACTGTTTCTATTTCACCTTATCTGCATGAAGACCCATTGAGGTAAGTGGAACAATTCACAGAACGAGGCATATTAAGATTTCTGGTCTGATGTAGCAAAATTAAAGTTCCTAAAAGTCCTCAGCTGCTGTTAAAAGGATGTGGCGTGAGAAATGCCTCACTCGTCTTGGCTGAAGGTCTCATCCACACATTTTAAAGCTTTCTGGCCAACCTCACCTCTAGATATTGCTGAGGCAATTATATTCAGTGTGTTTCAAAAAGGACTGGATACTTACATAATTACTGTATCTATGCTGAGTAGACAGTTTTAAATGATGTGCGAGCTTTAGTAATTTTTGACAGAAAAATACATTAATTATCTGGAGCCAGAAGGAAACTCTCCCTTTAAACACCTTGTCGTGTAAATACCCGTTTTGAGGGTCAGCCAGCAGTGGTCACTGGGCCTGGCTGCAGCCAAGGGGGGAAAGGTTTTAAAGACCCCTGGTGATTTGAGAGCACAAAGGCCCTTCTTAAGGAGTGACTTGTGCATCTTCAAGCTCCAGCACAAGGTTGAATTGCAATGGCTTCACAAGTCACTTCATGGTGACTGTCTGAGGGGGCATCCTCACTCATGGCGAATGTACGAGAAGAGTTTTATGGGACAGTCTAAGCAAGCTCATGTTGCTTGGTAGGTGCAGTAAGCTAGGAGAGCATACGTGGCTGGTTATGGTAGATGAGCTGCAGTGCAGTAACTAATTCAGATTTGCCACTTGAATACTTCTTTGAATCTCCAGAACCGTAAGGGTCTTAGTGGTTTTTGAAAATGTCGCTTGGGTATGAAATGTTGCTCAAGTTGTTCAGTGAACGAAGAATGAGACTGCAGATGGCAAGTCTTCTACAGAAGAAAGAAACAAAAGAACCCCACAGCTTGCTTTCTTCAAGTCACAGACACCACATGGAGAATGGATATCTTTAATTTGTATTGCCATTTTCTAACCTGGTGTCTTGAAGTTCATTACATTAAAGCAAAACATATTTTCACTAGAAATATGGATTATTTCAAGCTATGCTTATAAGATATTATCAGCCTCCAAAAAATCTCTGCTAAGATCTTAGTCTCCTGTACATGACAGCCACTTAGAAAAGCAAGATTTTTTTTTTTGTTCTTGCACTGTACGTTTTATTTCCTGTTGAATACATTTATTATACATTAACATAATTACTTTAATTTATTACCTTAGTAAATGCCAGACCCATAAGAAGATGTCAGCGTATTACACTGCACTCATTCTGTTTAACAAAGAGCCTCGAACAAATGATCATACTAAGCATCAAGTTTCTACTTCGTGTAGGCATTTTTGAGAGAGTATTGTGCAATAAAATGTGCACTTGTAATTAAATTCTGCCTTTGTTTATGCCTACGTACTTCTGTTGGGATCCATGCAGTTTGAGACCTGCAAAGCCATGTCCAGCTGGTTGGGATGCTGGAAAGCCCTGTGTTGCTAGTTCTAACCATAGTCCTTTTAATATATTAAATGACTCTCACACCCTGAATTTAAGGAAAGAGTTTTTTCTTTTTTTTTTTTTTTCTGAAGTAAAAAAATATTAGAACTCTCATATTTGCTGTTTAAAAAAAAACCCCTATATTCTGGTTAGTACAATTATGGAGTAGAATCAGAAACGATGCCAAGAAGTTTATCTAGCTTTCCTTCTTGTGCCAGATTAGGATCACTTATTTATACACATAGCTGGCTTCACCACTAAACATGCAGGTTTTGGAACAAGTGCATGTTAGAGGCACTGGCTACAACACTGTGCATCCTCTGTCATGCTTCATTGACAGAGAACTACAACATTCCCTTTCAGCCCTTTTGCAGATTCCCCAGCAGCAGGGACTTCATAGGTAACTGCTGACCATGCACTCTCTTCTTAGAGGAGGGCTGAAGTGTTCTTCTATATCCTCGTCAACCTCTTTGACCTTTTATGTGATCTTTTTTTCCCCTAAGGAAAATATGTAACTTCTTGTTGAGGATTATATACTCCTGTTTTCCAAAAGAAAGTATTGTGAACACTATTCCTGATCTGCATTGGGAGAATTCACTGGAATGACTCCATAGAAGTCATGTTTAGTTCATATACTGTCAATAATTATCAGAGTAATATCCTAACCATTCACATACTATATAATTTCAAAGATTTACCTCTGATTATGTTAGTGCAATGCATTGATAGGCTCTAGGAAGGCAGAACTCTTCTTGACAAAGCATCTGTACTGTATATTTCCATAAAATATCAAGGCCAGGTTTGATGGGGCTTTGAGCAACCTGGTCTAGTGGAAGGTGTACCTGACCATGGCAGGGGGGTTGGAACTAGATGATCTTTAAGGTCCCTTCCAACCCAAATCATTCTATGATTCTATGATAAAATCTCACAATGACTATGGAGAGGCCCTCTTAAAACAATGCATAGTTTCTAAAATCTATGCTACAGTATTTAAGATACTTATTCCTGCTCTTGATTTTCTACAGAATAGCTACAAAACCAAGATGTGTTAGGGGTTGAGATCAAGAGAGATGAAAGCAAAACTACCAGGGAACTTGTTTCTCTCCAGATTGGAAAGAAAAACCCAGTTTTCTTCACACCGCTCACCACACTGTGGGGAGAGCACTCTGTGGGAAGGATATCTACCAAACTTATGGACACCTCTTTGTACAAACCTGTTTGATTAGGACTCTGTTAAACCTGATTTTCTGTATGTGCACAGCCCACAAAATGCCCCCACGAGAATTATTGGAGCCTAGTATAGTTTCTGAGAGATCGTAAATATTTCCTCTCCAATGTACTTAATTTATTTTTGCATTTTACAAAGAGTTCCCAGAACAAATATATAATTTTTCTAAAATGCAGACCTCATCTCAAAAGACCTGTTTCTAAGCAGCAAAGTCATAGACATTTTTGATCAAGATCTACAATTTTTTTTTCTTGTCATAGAAACACAACAATTTTTCTCTGATCTTTTTTAAAACAGAAATATTTAAAATGATTATGTGGGAAAAATTTTTGTATAGCTTAAATTAATAAGTTAATCTCCAGTCTTTCCTATCTCAATTTGTTATTGGAATGACTGAAATCTCTCAATCCATTGCATTTTAGACAAGACAATTCACACCTATTAGGTGCCAACTAGAGGCCAACTTCTTGCCGGTGCTTGGGGTGCTGCTACCAGTGCTCCCAGTTCTGATCATCAGTGTGTTGCCCTCCTTCATCATTGTTCCTAGAGCACAGAAGTCTGCAAGTAACAACATTTGCAATGAGTACCTTTGTGGGTAATTTGTCATGTATTCATGACTGCAAACCTACATTTCCAACTTAATTTTTTCTGAGAACTCTGTTCTTCCTCACTGAGAAATGTAGAGGATTTGAACTTCAAGACATTTGAAAAAGTAATATGATTAAAAATAGCGTGTCTAGCTTTCCTTTCAGAATGGCAAATTTTAATTACTCTCTCTCAGTTGAAGAGTGAAAAGGAGCATTTTCCCCTGCTATATAAGAACCTTTTCGTCCGTTGTAAACAATCAACTACCAGACTGTGAAGGACCTCAGTTGGGACTGCATTTGGTGTGAAGGTGTAGAACTTATTTTGGATTGGGGTCCTGCATCTACTTTTGATCAGAGATTAAACACAGAGAAGTTCAACCTTGCAAATGTCTGTTGCATGATTTAAGTGCTGTGGAAGGACATGGCTTGGCTCAGATGCGGCTCCCTTCCCTCCACGGACAGAACAAGGCACAGGTGGCAGTGACCTGTGGGATCTTTTCCCAGGTAGGTAAGTTGGACACTCTTGGCCTGCTAATATCAGCTAAAATTTTAATTTCATCTTCACAACCTCATTTTGAGGCCAGTCACAGAACAAGAGACTATCACTGAGAACATGTTATGGGGTAACCTGTTTTCATGTTTTTGCCTTCTTTCTGCTGGGATCTCTTGATGCATTCAGGATCCAAAGAGGAGCTCTGGAAGATGCCCCTGTTACTTGTGCAATGTGTGAGCTTAGTGTTATGAAGTATTGTGCCCTGGGCTTTCTTCAGCAGATTTTTTGGGGAAAAGAGAATCTCACACAAATTACTAAAGCATCCCTTATGATGACTGCCCATCATACTTTTGGAACCCATGTTTAGCTACGTCCTCTGTGTGAGCGCTTCAAGCACCTTCAAGTTTCGGGTGAATGCTGAGACTAATTAAAGATAGTTATCTTGGTGCTATACTTGTTAAGTGAAGTACAGTAGAATTTATCTTTGCATGAGCTTTCCAGTAGATCTGGGTCATTAGATTTCAGTTGTGAGTGGCTAGCAGCTACGAGGTTTTTCTCTGAGCAGAGACTGTCAGTCACATCAGATTTTATTGGTTTTGTGATGTGGATAAGCATCCAAAAAGTAACAGGCTGAGACCAATAAACTCATTTCATTTTTAATCTATGGCAGATTTGAACATGGCTTTTATACTGAAATACCAGGGCTCAAACCAGCTGGTTTCACCACATTCTTGGTGCTGCCCCCTCCTTTAACCCACAGTAGCAGAATCACATGTAACAATTTATGAGCTTGTGTTCTCCCAACACCTTGTGTTTCTTTGCTTCCCGTACCTTTCTATCTATAAAAAAATTAAATAAATATGCTTAAATGAGTCAGTGATTATTGAACTGGGAAGCATATCTGAGTTTGACAATCAAATGTAACACGTCCATATTGGGGTGGGGGAAGTAAAGAAAAAAAAACAACAAAATTTTAACATTTTCACATGCCAGAAAAACTAGCTTTCATGTACTTTAAATAAAAGAAAGGTAAGACATGTTTAGGAATAAAGCCGTAGCCATCAAATTCACTCTTAAAGTATACTCTGTTACAGCAGCATGATTCCTTTTATGATTGTATCCATCATGCTGTCAAAGAAAGAAATCTTATCTTCACTCATTACTAAATATACAAAGAGCTGGGATTTCCACTTGGCAAATGCTCCTGTTTACCTGAAGGCTCGATTTTACCTGCACTTTGATAAAGTTCATTTGCAGAGATAGACTAAACTTTTTAATCCTTAAACTACTTGAGTTTGTAAACCAAGTTTTGCTCTGAAATAAGCAGCATGTGCATGAAGTTGCTATTTTCTTTAGGAAAATTTCTTATGGAAGGAAGCCAAAGGGCCCATCTGGATCTGTGCTGAGTTGTGAGTTATAGCTCCTGTTTACAACTGCTCTGTAAAAAGAAGTCTAGGTGAGGATGCCTTCAGTAGTCATCTTCAGCCTTGTCTTCTCAAGTTTTTTGTCTTCAGGAAAGGTCTATCAATAATGGAGTCAATCTCTTGCCATCTATTATCCCTAGTATGTTTAGACCTTTTTAGCACTCACTCTCATCACTGAAACCTTACAAGAGGTATATCAGAAGAACTTTACCAGTTTCAAAGACACGGAATCAGGCCCCTCATGTGCCTTATGTGTGCTTTCCTTTATAATGAATGTGAGCAATCCTCTCTGAACATGTTGATGCAGATGAACTTCCTGAATCTAAGTATTGCTCTGAGTGCCCTTGATGCTTCTCTTTCTGTTGCATCCTTTCAAAACTAAATGACCATTTATTATTATTATTTCTATTATAACGACAACCACAAACTGTCAGTGAAATCATGGTCCCATTTTTTTGAGCTATGTTTAAATGTGAAATCACAAACAAGTCTCTACCTTGTTATTTAAACAAATACAATGGGGAAAGGGTGTTACTGTAACTCAAGTGCAGAAGTGATTTGCACTATAGTAGAGGTGACAATATTCCCTTTGATTTGGGACATTACCATCCACTTTAGTGGTCACTACTGTGTCTGCGTCCCAGGTCGGCAGAGCTCTATGGCCTGTATATATCTCTATATCTCTACAACCTCTACCGTAGATCATTTGTTCTGTCTGAAACCTGTCTCCTTTGATTTGCAGTCGTGGAGCTATGTGGATATTTTTTATTTTGTATTTTTCATTTTAGTATTGTCCACTTCCCTGCAGAATTCGGTCTCTAAACTTCACTCTGGAGCCACCAACCACTACAGCATCCTGGTCCTTCTTTGTCTAACATGGCATTGCACCAACAGCTGATGCCACTGAGGGAAGCGCTAAAATTCATTTGGATTGAAAAGAAAGTGTTAGACCAACACAAAAAAAATTCTACTTCTTCTATTTAATACTTCTTTCTTGTCCTTAGTATTAGCTTCTATTATATCGTGTGTATCCTCTATAGCATTCAGTCTCATTCACCTCATGTTCTTAATTCAAGAAATTAATCCCAGGTCTGCAGTACTCTTTAGTGACCATCGTTCCAAGCAGGTACAATCTGGCTAATTTAATCACCTGGTTCATTGATTCTTTAAGGTCACTGGCATGCCTATATGAGCAACTCTCATCCACATACTAACCCTTTTGAGTTTTACCCTCCTATCCTGACCTGATTTCACATGGACTTAATCTATAGACTTGTTCTTTATCAATAGAGTGGCTTGCCCTTCAACCAGTACTTACATATGATGTTATGTTTTTGCACAGCAGTATATCCAAAAGTCAAGAATTCTGATTTGCTTACACATGATTTCTCTGTAGTTATGTCAACTATCTTTAATTAAACAATAGCTTTCTAGGTGTTCCCCTACTGTGTTCCTGACTAATGTTTCCAGTAACTTCCCAGTTTATGAATCAAAATCTACAATCTGTTATCATTTTTATACTACCATTGACTGCAATTCTTTTTCTGTAATAAAGCTGAACTTTGCAAACTCTAGAAGATTTTGCTGCGTGACATGTGCGGGTGCACATGTACACACACACACACATTCATACACACAGAGTGAAGGGGATTTCATATAGAAATCCTTGTGGAAAGCTGTGTTTTCCCCACACCTGGCTAATTCCACTGTGAGTGGTATATTTCATATGGGACAGAAGGCTGTTAGAATGATAATATTCAGCAAACTTTTTTTAAGAATCCTGACATGAAGGCACTTAGCCCAGGCAAGAATTAGAGGGTACCTTTGTAGCACTCACACAGAAAGTTGCATCATTCTGGTTGAGAGTCAGGGTGGTTTTTGGCAGGTGCGATGGTGCAATCAGACTGTGCTCATATTCAAAGGAGCCCCAGCATTTACAGGTATTTCCTGGAGTAATGCACTTCTGTCCTTTCCCCATCCCATGACACACAGTGGGTATTGCTCACTCTTGGGCCCTGCTCCTACCTGCCCTGCTGGAGGTTTAAATGAGGAAATTGCAATTACGTAGTTTAGAGCTGTTTTTTCTAAAAGGGATAATACTAAAAGTGGCACAATTTCCTCCCAAAATTCAATAGCTTTGCTTTTCTGCTGGCTCCCCTAACAGAAGTCAACCCCACTGTCTGAATGATGCGAGTCCTCCATGGCAGAGCTTGGCCTGAGTTTTTCCCACCGTAAAGCATAACGAGAACTTCAACCCCTTTCCGCACTGGGATGAAAGCAAGAGCCAGCATACTTTTCACAAAAAAAAGACAGAAAAGCATACTTGACAGCAGTCTTTATTTGCACCTGGGATGCAGAAGACTGCAGGAAAGCCTTGCTTTGCCTGCTGGAGAGCAGAGACCGAGGACTGGTTTTCCATATTTCCAGTGTGTGTCCTAACCACAGAGCTATTTGGGGAGTGAATTTTCTCAATCTTTCCTGTGAGAACTTGATCATTTGTATAAATAATTCATCACCATAGGGACAATATCCCACTTTTTTTTTTTTTAATAATCCTTCATTATGTCGTAGCCATTAGGTTATTAAGATTTTTATTCTCCCTTTCTCATATATAAATGCACATTTTATTTTGAACAGAACCTCTGCTCCGGATTTGTGTAGTCACTAAATGAGGGTGCTTTTTTTTTTTTTTTACAAGCACTGTTTTCACCTAACTGGAGGTTTCCAACTGAAAAATATTTTGATCAAAACCATTTCTGACTATGGGTAGGTTTATACAGTCAGGAAAGAGGAGTAATGCTATGTCGTGTGATCTAAACAACCAATGTAATTCATATTTTCGAATTAGAAAGCAAGCAACAAAAAGAGAATTGTACAATGGAGATATAAGTGTGCATATCTATGGTATACTAATAATGACATTTGTAGATATTTTTATTGCTTGTTTCTCTACAGATTTTATATATGTTTCCGTGTTTTCTTCCTTGGGAGTGAAAAACAGGTAGCTAAGCAGTGCTTGCTGCCATTCTGACTGCATCGTGCAGATGATGTGTCCTCACCTCTTTGCCTGTTCTTTGGGTGAAATATTGCTCTTTGAAATTAATTGTTTTGTTTTGTTTTCTTTGTCGCTGTCTTTAATGGAACCAAATATTTCACCCTTATTCTTTAGTCTTGCAAGATCCTCAGGGTAAACCAAATCTTAGTACATCTATTCCCATTGAGTAACATACTCCTTGAGCAATCCCATTGGCTTCTGTGAGACTATTTGGGACTATCCAATGGGAGCAAAAGTACATGAGTCTGGCCCCAAGGTGCTTACACACCCCCTCGCTCAATGGCAGCTCAGTTTCAGCCAGTGCCTTTGGGTGCTGCTGCATTGCAGACTTTAATAATCAGTTTGTTTCAATTCTCAGACCGAAATTTTTATGAATAGTCTATTAGGTGCATGTAGAAACCCAATCTGCGAAAGTGAGAAGATATTCAAGAACATGTTTTCCTAGGGATACTTCACAGAAGAAGAAAGGATGAACTCATCCCAGCAACTATTTACTTAGTTCTTGGAGATCCACACTTTTACATCAAGGGTTCAAAGGTTGTCTGAACTTGCAGTGGACTCAAATGTTCTGTATTTTCAACCAAGAGTTATTTTACCTCAGAGAGAGGTGTGGGTACCCTACTGCCTGCTTTGTGACGGTCCTGGGCTCATCATTCTCAGAAGGCTTCTCCTCTTCTGCTTTGTTCAATCAAATCGTTCAAGATTCTGGACTGAGGCTAGGAACAAACTTTGTTAAGAAGAACATGCTTTAACAAGAAGAGTAACAGAAGGGCCAGGTTTCGACAGGCCAAACCAAATATGTAAATTTTCAGAGGGGCAGGTATGGTGACCTCTTGAAGATACTGTCAAGACTGAAATGTTGGATCACAAGGGATTCATCTCACCTAAATTTATCCCCTTGACACTTAGTTATCTAATCTAAACAGCTTGTCTATGGTCCCCCTATTGTCAGTGAAAAGAGAGAGAGTGCAATGAATAGCCTTCTGGAGGCATTTATGTCTCTCTACGCTGACTATAGGTGGACCCCAGATGACTGGTTTAGAGTAACTGTCTAACTTCTCATAGGCTATAGTTAGAGATAAGTGAATCCCATCCTTAATTTCCAAAGGCCTCACCTTCTTCCATCAGCGACTCAGGAAAAAAATAATATCCATGTCTACATGCATGGAAACCACCAATACATGCAAAGGAAAACACCAATTTGTTGTAAATCCTGGCCTAGGCTGAGGGTATCTCAGTGGGATGAAGCAGGAGCCAGTCACTGGGTTCACTAGGGGGAGCTAGGAAGAAACCTGTTAGTCTCATGTGATAATGGAGTTCCTGCTGCAGAACTATTCAAGAGAAGGTTAATTGTGGTGGAGAGTCCTCCAAGGTCTCCTTCCTGCCATCTCACAGGCATAGTGCTGGACTTGTCATACCTAATTTTCCAGCTGGATTATAACTTCTTGCCTTTTTGATCTTAGGGGCTTTTTTTGATCACCTTTCCTGGATAAGACTTTACTTGTGTACAGAGAAAAATGTGGTAGAAGATAAGCATGTATTTGTCTTCAGAGAAACAACAACAACAATGACAATAATAAATTTAGTTGATTGTAAGACTACATTTCTGATTCAGAAAGACTTTGGACACATGATCACTGAACTACCTCTAGGGTTATAAGACGTATTACACATGTGTGTGTACAGATGCATACAGAGATACACACACCCTGTATCAAGATTTATATTTCCGAGGGCACATCAATAAAAAAGGCTGACATGTCTCATTTCTTTCTAAATCATCCAGACCAACCCACCCTTCAAATCAGTGGTTCTCCAAAGCTACGGTATTTTCCACTTTGGTGGGGTGAGACAAGACAAAAATCTTGCTGCTGAGATGACTGCTTTAGCAGCCTGTGTTCTGGATTGCTGAACTCAGATGAACAATGAACTTTTTACAGGAGCAGTCCTAGCTCTGCTGGATCTAGCTTGTTTCTGTGAAAGTGCCTGCCCGCCTGCAAAATTGATATCCCAAAGCATTCTATTTTTATGCTGCGAGTTGCTGTGTTGAGATCTAAAATGTTCAGAATTATTTTTATTGGACAAGCGCAAGTACTGAAACCATGAGCTTCTGGCAGGCTCCAAGCTCTGCCAGCTTAACACTTATTCGTGCTTGGCAGACAAAACAGTTTTTAATATTTTAGTTTTACTTTGCTAGTCTCTGCACAATGGGGATAATTCTTAGTGACTTTAATCAAAAGGTAAGAAGCATGGAAGCGCTACTGTGAGACTCTTAACTGAATTGAATAAATCATTCTCTGGTCAATTTTAACAGCAAAAATGCAAATTTAATTTTGGATGCAGACTGGTATTCTTTCCTGCAGCTTGTTAGCCAGCTGAATTACCTGGTGTTCTGTGTGTCTGACTGTACAGCTGAATTATTCTGATTTATTTCCAGTGCTAGTTGGGGGATTGAAACCTGCTCGCTGTTATTCAGTGTAAAAGCCCAAGTAATGCCATTGTTTTGAAGGAAGTTATGTTCTATTGACCTTGGACCTTCAGTCCCCTTCCTGCAAAATACAGGCTCAGTGAGGTAGGTTTAGTATTTGCTTTGTACGATGAGAAGGGAGGATAAGGAAGGAAAGGAAAACCTGGATCATGTCCAGCAGTAAAAGAGCTCCAGGTAGATCGTTACCAGGTTCTTTTCTGCAGATAAGCTTAACTAAGTGTTACACCCAATGAATGCTACTGTGACCTGCAAATGCCACAGGGTGACAGAGTCCTGTAAAAGAGGTACAGATGAGAGGGAAAACAGAGAGAAAGACTGTGACCTGCAAAGGACCGATTCCTCTCTTTTCTTCATAACGCTGGTACAAGTTTGGGTTAATTCTACCAACATCACTATGAGACTGCAGCAGGACTGCTGAGCCAGGACTATGTTGTAAAGACAAAGTAATACACCCTTTTAGAAGCTGCTCTTGCAAAATGTTTTTTTTCCTGGTGACGTGTGTCTCTGCCTCCTGATTATTATTTCTTGTGTGTGTCTGACATAGAAGGATAGTTGCATAAAATGCAAACTGAAACTACGGCCTCAGCGCGGATTTGAGCAGCTCGGTGAGCTCATCATGCCTCAGCAGTCAGGCAGAACTATAGATTGTAATTTACAGCAGACTCCAAGCTCTGAGCAGCAGATTCAATTTTATAAGTGCCTTTCTAGTTCAGCCTAGGTAAGAGTCTCTGGAACAGACATCCTCTACATGTCCTATAAATAGTGAGTGGTTAAACGTGTCATTCGGCTCCCTCAGTACACATCATTGATTGCGATGCAAAGCACATACTCGAGCATAGGCAGCCTCACCCGCCTCGTCAGGTACCGGAGTATTTATTTATTCCTTATTGTCATTACAGGCAAATCAGAGGTTTGACCTAATGTAACAGAGAGTTGGAAGGCTGATTACTGTATTTCCACAGCTGTTACAGTGCTGTGTTTTATAATATGTTTATAAATCATCAGCATACTGGCACATTATTATAGCTGGAAAGTTATATCTTAAAGGAAACATATTTTTATTTACCAAAAAGCAATATGAATAGCTAACTATCTTATCAGAAAGCCTATCTTAAGTCCAAGAACAAGGTCCACCCAGATACTGATTAATATCAACAGTATTGATTTTATTACTCATACTTTATAAATGACATTGATATTCTTAAACACTCCAAACATTTGCTTTGTTGTGCTTTTGTCTTGGTTGGAGTGTAAATCTCTCACTTTTGATATACACACGGTAATTATTGTTCTGGTCATTGTTTCGTGACTAGAAGCATTTTAATGATGATTTACGGGGTTATATATAGTTGGACTATAAACTTCTGATTGCAATTAAAAACTAGTTAAATGAAAACTTTCAGCTTGAAGGCAGTGTCTGTTTATCACAGCAAGATATAAAGGACTAAAAAGAGGTATTTTGAAAAAAAAATCAATAAATAGTTGGGTTTATTTTCTCTTTTCATACTACAAGGCAAAGGAAGCTCCTAGAAATTTGTGTTTTCTATGGAATTTCTGGGAGGAGTATTTTAGAAACATGCTACCCTACCGCCCTTGAACAGCTTCAGATTTCTTTTTTCATTATTTATATGCCCAGTGTGTGCTCAGCCCAGAGGAAGAGACCTTCTTCTCATGTTTTATCAGAAGAACTGTGGACCAATAGAACAACCTGGGGTGCTCCTGGGTGCTCCTGAGCGCTCCTTGCAGAAGAAGTAACATAAATCCTGTAGGTCCTTGTGAAGAGGAAAATAACTTTATTTTGTATCACAATGAAAGAGTCTCTTTCCATTTTGGGGTTCTCCAAAATAGTTTCCCCAAATATTATATTTCCATTTCCATCAGTAAATAGTATTTCCCAGTATGGTATTTGCCTGAAATGTTACTGTTCACACATGAAAAACATTACCTCCAAAATGCTCCTGAATATGTTGTTATGTGATTACATTAGCCAAGATAGAAACAATTTGGGGTTGAATTTGCAAGGTGCAAGCAATGCAAACAGGCACAGATAGTCCAGGAATGCCATTTAAACCTGTATATTTTCATATGTACGTATAGGTATAGGTATGTGTTACATCGCCATAACACTGTGGCTTGTATGAGGTGTATGAATCTTTACTGTTCAAGAATTGTTCCACTGACAGTGAAAAGAGGTTACTATGCAGCTCATCATATAATTGTGGTGTTTGTCACATACTTCACAAAGGAATTATTTTAGAATTTTCTGAGTCTTTAGAAAACCCATCATGTTCCCATCACTTCCTTCTCTCTTGTGTCTCATGGGTATGGCTGCGTTGGCCACCAAAGACTTTTTCCACCAATGAGGGCTAGAGGTATGAGGGGTAGTTAGGCAGGCTGAATTTGAATTTTGCATAACATTTCACTGGTGTACGCTGTAAGTCTTGATAGGAGTACTGTCACTATCCAGTTCCGTATTGTTTGCCCAGCATTATTTTAGCCTCATCTGCAGGGCTAAAGTTTTAGCCCTGGCAGTTACAGTGGTTTGTGAAATGCTATTACTAGAGCACACGGACATTTCTGATTTGGAAACAGACCAAAAAGGCACAGAGAGGCTGAGCTTTTCCATGAGCTGTCTACTGCTTAAATCTCATAATTATCCTACATTTCCTCTTGCAATACAGATTTCACACAGGTTGGTATAATTTGGTATATCCCTGTCAAATACTAACGTCCTGACTAAACAGCGGATATACTGGAGCTATGTCTTTTTCCTCTCTTTCTGTTCTTAGAAGACCACTAGAAGAAGTTGTACATACCCTCAAAATACATACAGACTTCTTCCACTTTATTCACTGCGTAAGCAAATGAAAGACAAGAATTTATGCTTTTAAAGATGCATCCCTGGACTCTAATATAGATGTTGCATTAAGTATTCCCTGTAGCAAATTTATATTTTCCATCCTCAAAGGCCTTTTTAATCTCTAGAAGAACAGGCTTGAAAGGGAAGGTTATATGAAGTTAATGGCTGCTTGGCTCCTCTGTACCTTGGCAACTTGTGCTCTTCCTTGGAGAGCTTCCAAAGAACGAAATTTGACAGTTGTTGGTATCTCCTGTTCACTTTGTCTGGACCATATCTAGCATTGGACAGGGGCTTGAGAGAAAATGTTGTGAGATGATAACAAGATCTAACAAGACGTTTTTCACTATCTTGGGTTGATAATAACATACTTGTCTATAACGAACCATATCCTACTGAGTGTGAGTATTTTGAAATGAGGATGATTTTTTTGAGCACGATGCTTTCTATAATTCTGGTACCTACTTTGTGTGCCTGAGGTACTCAGATCAACTGGTATGTACTTCAATATTGACCATTTACTGATGAGTGTTCAAGGACTTCCACAGTCTTATGCACATGCAGAAATGTGAATTAAGGATATCATTATTGCCTAAAATAGGCAACCCTGGCACACAGCTGACAGTCCTACCACCTCAGCTTTATTCCAGTTGTTTTCTCCATCTGGGTAGGGCATTTTGGTGATCAAATAGTTCAGCTGGTTTTGTCTTTTTTCGCTCTTCTGATGGTCACTGAGCCAAGAAGGATACGTGGCTGCCGTACTCTCCTGAGGGAGAGCATATGTGGACTGTGTTGTTATGGCTTCCTATTCCTTATACTTCAAGGTGAGCAGTTGTTGGGCTTCATACCCATCTGCAGAGCTGTGGGGATTTTTCTTTTCTGTTTGTCCTTCCAATATCTTTCTTTCTAAATTCCTGCCACCTCCAGAAAACTCAGAGTGGGCTTTTTTGAGTGACCTTCTGTTTCACTTGGCCAGATGATCAAGGGCAGATTGTGAAGAGCTACATTACATTGCAATTTAAGTAAGTTTATTGTTAAACTATCAATCAGGTGTATTCGAAAGTAGTTAAAATCGAAGCACCTGAGGCAAAGCACACCAAGAGTTACTGTTACAGGTAGTATACACTTGGAGATATATAATGTAAAATCTCTGTACCCCTCACACTACTTTTTGGGGACCTGTTTTTTGCCATGGTGTTATTCTAGCTTCATACTGCTGTAACTGAAGTGAAGCCCTTTCAATTACTCTGCTGTGATGGGAGAGAGCCATTAAAATGAACTGAGGGGGCTCTTCACAGGTTTTAAATGTAAGAGATAAAATCCTCCTAGGACATAAAGCAGCTTGATATTACCAACTGCCATGATTTTTACCAAGTCTTTGGGACAGACTCCTGGCCCCACTGGGATCAAAATATTGAAACATAGGTCAACTGCAGTGGGGTTTGATGGTGTTTTAAATATCAGCTATGAGAGTCATCTAGGTAAGAACTTTGTCTTTTCCTTCCTTCATGAGGAAGAAATAAACTTTAATGATGCAAAGGGAAACTAAACAGGAATGAAGTCTACCAGTCTGGTGGAAATACTCACCAAGCCACTTTCCATCATTTATCAGCAGTCCTGGCTAACTGGGGAGGTCCCAGGTGACTGGAAATTAGCAAATGTGATGCCCATCCACAAGAAGAGCTGGAAGGAGGATCCGGGGATCTATAGGCCTGTCAGTCTGACCTCGGTACCAGGGAAGATTATGGAGCAGATCATCTTGAATGTTATCATGGGGTACGTACAGGACAACCAGGCAAGCAGGCCCAGTCAACGTGGGTTTATGAAAGGCAGGTCCTGCTTGACTAACCTGATCTCCTTCTATGACAAGATGACCCACTTACTGGATGAGGGAAAGGCTGTGGATATTGTCTGCCTAGACTTTAGTAAGGCCTTTGACACAGTTTTCCACAGCATTTTCCTGGAGAAACTGGCTACTCATGGCTTGGATGGGCATATACTTCGGTGAGTAAAAAACTGGCTGGATGGCTGGGCCCAAAGAGTTGTGGTGAATGGAGTTAAATCCAGTTGGCATCTGGTGACAAGTGGTGTTCCCCAGGGCTCAGTATTTGGGCCAGTTCTGTTCAATATCTTTATCAATGATCTGGACAAGGGGATCGAGTGCACTCTCAGTAATTTCGCAGACAACACCAAGTTAGGTGGGAATGTTGATCTGCTGGCGGGTAGGAAGGCTCTGCAGAGGGATCTCGACAGGTTGAATCGATGGGCCGAGGCCAGTGGTATGAGGTTCAACAAGGCCAAGTGTCGGGTCCTGCACTCGGGTCACAACAACCCCATGTACCGCTACAGGCTTGGGGAAGAGTGGCTGGAAACTGCCTGGTGGAAAAGGACCTGGGGGTGTTGATCGGTGGTCAGCTGAATATGAGCCAGCAGTATGCCCAGGTGGCCAAGAAGGCCAACAGCATCCTGACTTGTATCAGAAATAGTGTGGCCAGTAGGACTAGGGAAGTGATCGTCCCCCTGTACTCGGCACTGGGGAGGCCGCACCTTGAATCCTGTGTTCAGTTTTGGGCCCCTCACTACAAGAAAGACATTGAGCTGCAGGAGCGTGTCCAAAGAAGGGCAACGAAGCTGGTGAAGGGTCTGGAGAACAAGTCTTATAAGGATTGGTTGAGGAAACTGGGGTTGTTTAGCCTGGAGAAAAGGAGGCTCAGGGGAGACCTTATTACTGTCTACAAGTACCTGAAAGAAGTTTGTAGCGAGAAGGGTGTTAGTCTCTTTTCCCAGGTAACAAGTGATAAGACGATAGGAAACGGCCTCAAGTTGTGCCACGGGAGGTTTAGATTGGATATTAGGAAAAATTTCTTCACTGAAAGGGTTATCAAGCGGTGGAACAGGCTGCCCAGGGAAGTAGTGGAATCACCATCCCTGGAGGTATTTAAAAGACAGTAGATGTGGTGCTTAGGGACATGGTTTAGTGGTGGACTTGGTAGTGTTAGGTTAATGGTTGGACTCGACGATCTTAAAGGTCCTTTCCAAACAAAATGATTCTGTGATTCTGTGAGTACAAGCATCAGTTTGCAAAGAAAAATAACTTTTTCTTAACCTCCTGAGGTTTGCAAGCCAGACTTATGTTTTCTTTAGCCTGACTGGCGATTTTTAAACACCCATAGCTGCTGATACAGTAGGATAGCTCCACAGAGGAGAGTTATGAAAACTGACATCAACGGGTGAGCTACCCCAGCTTGGGGTCTGTGAATGTTGGGCAACCACATTAAGACTTTGCAATGACCCTAAAGTGCAGGGCATAACATATGGGGTTACCCCCTTAGACCCAGCAGCAATCAGGTACATGAACAGTTCTCAGGGGCTGAGGTTCAGTATTGTGTTAATTGTTAACCCAGGACTAGGACCATATATGTTCTTTTTTTGATCCACAGTGGGATGAAGCTGTGGTGTTATGGGTCTGCACCTGTACCGTTGTTTCTGCTGGAGTATTGTACGAGCTTAGGCTGCTTTGTGACAGGCATTTTTAGGAAAGCTTGAGAAATGGGCTTCAACGTTTATTTGTGATGTGTTTGTACAACTCAGGCAATTTGCAAAATGCAATTTGTCTGGTGCTCTTCCTCTTTCACCCCAGCATAAATGCAATAGATCCTTCTGCCTCCATGGCAGTGAATCTCTCTGCTTCAGCTGCTCTGTTACAGAACATCTTGATTTAATGAATTGCCACTATCTGTCTTCTGCATTTTTAGTAACAAATACTGTGAACTGACACACTAAATGAAGAACTAGAAGAAACCTGTTATACAGGTATGAAAAGCTGAAAATTCACCCTTTTTCTGACTATGAATTCACATCAACTTTTCTTAAATAATTGCTATACGTTGCTATTTTGTGATTAGTCATAGGTTCCTGTATAAGCCAGCACAAATGAACCCAATGTAGCTAATGAATTAGGCAATAAATACCTACAAAAGAATAATCTTAATAAAAATGCTAAAAGAGCAGTATTGTAAATAAACCTGTCTACACAAATCAAATAGGAAATAATCTTGGAAAAATCTGAAAATGAGTACAAGCGCTACTGACTGTTACTCAGAGCAAAGAATTATTGATCCTTGCCTGCTTCTATTGATTTTATGTCACTTCTGTGATTTAATCATGTTTTCCTTGTTATCTCTTTGCAGTCTTTCTTCTGTTGTCTGGTATGAAATCTCAGCCAAGGCCTTTCAGCCTGTGGTGGTGGATCAAAATAACTTTACCTTCCATTTGCATTGTTTTAAAAAAATGATTAAACAATCAAGCTTAGGTGATCCTTGGACAGGATTACACAGTATAAATGCATCTCTGAAAAATGAAAATGCCTCCTCCTTTTCCTTAGTCAGGGTGTAAGAAAGGTTGTGAAATGCTTCTGCAGACAATCCAGTATGCAAACCTATGCAAAAGTGTCTAGGCGCTTCGCTTTTGCATTAATCCATCTATCCTCTTCTTTTTAAAATACTCAAATTGTGTTAGAGCTTCTGGCCACTGAAGTCTATGGGGATAAATTTGCATGTGAGAGAGACAAAACTTGCATTTTATTAAAGCAGTATGGCTACTGCCATGCAAACTTCTCTCCAAGATAGTACTGTGTTTTTTCTACAAAGTGCTCAAATTTCACTTTCAGGAAAATGTCTGCAGTGAAGAGCAGGATTGGCCTGATTCTTGACTTATGTGTAGAAATACACATCTATGTTTATGTTTTCATTATTGGTTTTGAAAGAAAAACATTCTAGAAAATATCATTTATTTGAAAGAACAAATATGATATAGATATTAATAGGTATATACAGTGAGATATATATTAATAGGGCAGCATTTAGATATCTACTGCTCTATACCTCACTGTTTCAGAATATATTTCTTGAAATTTTTTTTCAGTTTTGATTAGAATATGTTTTGTGCGCATAGTTGTACACAACAGGCAAAATACTGTAGTTCCCTCACATGCACTTGAAATTGTTAATGTTCAATGTTTCTTGCTTTCTGGATCTATTTCCATAATGGAGTACCTTGTTCACTCTTTGTATTAAGATTCCATTTAGGAAGGGTTCAGAGAGGTTTAATATAGAGTCAGTAGATTTATGAGTGTGTTACATATGTAATTATTATAGATGGTTATAAGCACATCAAAAGGAAACGTAATAGATGTTTGTAAGCTCTGGTTACATGAAACCTGTTGGACTCTAACAACTAAATCAACATTTATTAAACGTACCTTAATAATCGATCATAACCTCATTATAGCTTTTAACATAATGCTCAATTATTTATTTTTCCATTTGAATCTGGACTTTTTAACCTAATATGCATAGGCCGTAGTAAATTCCACACCAGGAGAGGCCTGCATTGCCAGTGCATGGGAATAGCAGAGTATTATGCAGGTTTACACCACCCAAAGTTCTAGTCCATGCAAATATGTATATACACACAAGCTTCTCATGTTCTTATTTAAACCTCTGAATGAGATTGTGTTATACGGTAGGTTGTATGAAGAACAGAAACATACTTTACCCGATTCGTTCTTTGTAGACCATGAAGTTGCACGAGTCCATGGGATCTTTTTGTATAAAACGGGCCACGCAAACCTTTCAGTTTTCCTCCTTATATCTTTGAGCTATGGTAGAAAAGACACAGAAAAGTGTCTTGGAGACCACTAAACTTCTGCCCATCAAAAAGGGTAGGGGCTGGTCTTATGCGACGTGGCAACCCAGTTGGCTTTCCCATGGACATCTGTGGCAGACAAAAGGTCAAACTGGAGGCGGAAATCAGAGTGGGTGGGGAAAATAACAACACATAAAAATGCCACTGTGCTACTTGTTGCCCTATGACAAAGATAGTGTGGGAGGATGGATTGGAAATGCAAGTGAGACCTTCCCTGGGCATCCACAAGTTGTTCTTTGCAGCAGCCCAGCATAACTTTTGTGTTCTAGTTAACAGCATGTGTTCTAAGCCCTCTAATAGAAATAGTTACTGGTGACTCATTCAACGTAATACTTCAGCTATGTCAGTGGGACGCAAGGGTGGTCTTATGGGTAAAAGCATGGCTTTCAGGCAGGAAGTGCACATTTTATTCTTGCCACTTGCCACAAGATAAGTCATCGTAATTTTGTGAAAAAGAGAGAAAAAATGTTACTCCCTTCCGAGCAGTATTGTGAATTCATCTGGGGTCAGCAAAGCATTTGTCTGTGTCAGGCCTGCCAAGAACTGCCAGGGCCCCATTGCCCACTTTGCTTATGCCAAGGCCCTTGAAAGTTAGCCTGGCTACTGCTGTTGATAGTGGGACTGAGGCTTGGGCCATAGCAGCTTTCCTGCTGGGAAAGGGGGAGATCCCTCTCAGAAAGCAGCAGGCACAACTGCCCCAACTCCTTCCACCACTGCAGATCAATAAGCCCAGATCTCCACCTCTTTATCATTATTTCCCATGCAAATCATCCCTGCTTCCCTCACACTCCTTCCCCTCATTGTTGATCCACTAATATTTGATTTTACAGGTGGTGCTGAGAAGCCTTTGGCTGGTTCTGGTCAAACTCTTTTGCACGTGTGACCTCGTGAGACCTTAGACTTGCTTGGGTACTTCAGGGATTGCTGCATTCCAGAAAAGCAGAGGCCGTATAAATCTATTCAGTGCAGATATGAGCTATGCACTATACCTCTCATTTTCAAGCATATCTGGAAAAGTATAAATTAAATATCACTGTAGAACTGTTCAGCTTTGGGTGGGAAAAGATGCTTCACTTGTTCAGATTTTCCAGCTGCTCATTATATGTGCCTACGATAACTTAAAATTGTAAAGACCACATGACAGTATTTGCTTTTAATCCTCAATCTCCTTTTCAGGAGGAGAACAGAGTCACTCAGGTGTTGAAGTCAGGAGGGTTTGCACTCAGTCTTTACTGGTCTTTGTATTTCAAAGTCTGTACAACTTGGGCCTGAGCGAGCAGAGAGCCTACTCTCTGCAAGATGATTACACAGTGAAACCTGAAACGAAAGTTTTGAAATCAAATCATCAACTGCATCCTTGTCTATTTGCTCAGGAGAAAGAAGGATTTAACATTTAAGAATGTGGAGCTGACAAAAAAGCAGTATTCAGAGCATTTTAGGCATGGTCAGTTTTTGGTCAAATGTAGAGAATAGTGCCAGTTGATTTAATTTGCACTTTATTCAAGCTGAGACTCCCTTATGACTTAAATTTGTTTTTGTTTAGCTATGCGTAGTGTATGTCCCCTGCATGTCTCCTTCCTCCGTGTCTCACTACTCCTGAACGGTATAATTCTGAACTGGGAGTCACATAAGCAGAAAACCATGAACCAAGGAGCCATGCTCAATGAAAAGCTTTGCCCTGTTCCAATGCAGGGCTTAATCTCCCTCTTGTTTCTCGCGTGTTTGATATCAGAGTTTTCAGATGGAGCATTTCAATAGCAATACACAGCTTACTCCCATATATTCAACAAAGAGGTTATTGACAGTGTTAGACTAGGGTAACAGATAAAAAAGGGCAAATATTTTCACAGTGCAATAGAGAGCGCAGCTGTATTGTAAAGCTGAACTCCTCTCATGCAGAGGAAAGACTTGATATATAGTGAGAAAACCTCACAGCACATGTATCTCACTGCCTTCCCTAAAAGGCTCCTGACTTGATGTAATGTCTATATAGTTGCTATTCTTTGCGAGTTCACTTCAACAGCTACATCCTGGTATCGAGTTTTGTTATATTATACTGCCGCGCTAACGCTTACACGTTTGTTCTTGCTGATGAACGTCTCCTAATATTGAGTTATGTATCAGGTTATTGCAGGAAATCTGAGTGAAGATGTAATATTTCACATGCTTACCTTAAGAGGAAAGAATTTCTAATATCATGAATAATTCCTCAGAATAGAGATCCAAGCTGTCAGCTCCAACTACAATATCTGGGCCCCAAGGGAACTCAGGTTTTCATCTGGAGGTGTACAGATCCAAAGGAAAATTTGGCAGTGTTATCTTGACAGTGGTGGAGAGTTCTACTTCCTTACTCCAGAGTTCCGTTAAATACATCAATAGATACACCGTATTATGAATTTTTAAGCACCTCTCCAGAGACAGTACTTAATACAGAATATTTGAGGACTCAGCCACTGCAGGGCTTGTTCAGAGCCTTAGAAATGTTTCTGCTGGGTAAATTTCTGTGGGAGTAGAGTTCGGCCCTTTATTTTAAGCTGTCTTCTTTCAAGATGAACGTGTTTGTTCTTAAGGTCCAGGTGACATTGGCAGATTCTTTTAGCATCTCCAGACAGCATGGCTGGAAGATACCATAAATTTGTTTTAAAGCGTAAAATTTTTTAGCATCAACCAAGACAAAATGAAATGTTCTGCTTTTTTCAATGTTCTTACCATTTTCCTTAAAAAAAAAAATCAAAGTTACACAAAGAAATTATTTCCCTTTTGAGGAGAAATGAGAAAATTGTGTGTTCTTAAAGAGAATGTGAGAGCAGAACAAGATCCTGGGACACCATCAGCATGGACTCTAAGTGTGTGAAATACTTTCTGCCATTGTTGCAGACTGGATTTCCCTGAAATGACTCACAGATGTGAACAACCCAAAAGTGCTTTCTGTCCCACTTTTTAACAAGAGACAGGAACCACCTTCAACAACAAACACCTGCAGGAACTGGGCTTTATTTTGCATGGTGGGGTGCACAGTTGAACTTAATGACTGCTTCAAATCCTACAGAAGACAAGAGGGCTCCACAGAAACTTTTCTGCTTAGAGGTTTGGCGGCAACCTCAGAAAGTTTCAGAGACAGGGTGGAAGAGTCCAACAGTGGTAGTTTGGCAGCCCATGTCATAGTGCAAACATTCTTACCTTGTGTACCAACAAATACACGGAACTTTGTCATTTAAAGAGACTGAAATAATTAATAATACAGAATTCGCTTCACTTGCCCTGACAAAGGTCTTGCTCTGCAATCTGAAGTTCAACATATTCTGGCACCTCAGTAGGGGAAGTGAATGTTTTTAAATGCATAACTGCATAGTATATAAAGTCAGCTTCACTATTAAGATTAATATATGGCGTTAATTATGTCAGAATTCTTCAAAGCAACAAAATTCTTCCCAGTGCTATGATTCAATTAGAAGAGCTAGCTTTTAAGGCTGGGTAAAAAGACCATTTCAAAAACCAGTATCTTAGTTTGGTATTGGGCATTGCTTTGTCCTCAGCCTCTGGGCCTGCTGCTCAGCTCATCTAAATGTGGTAGATTTTTCACTTGCTTGTGCCAGCTTATTCTGGAACTAGCTGCTGTATTTAAAAACAAAATAAAGCACTGATGACTGTGTTTTTGGTGCATGTACAGAAAGCGTGTGAAAATAAGCAGTGAAAATAAGCAATGAAAATAACATTGCAGATAAATTTAAAGAAACTAAAATGCACACAGGGCAGTAAGCAGGAACACGCACCACTTCTGCAAGGAAAAAGCTTTGTACTCTGATGTAAAGATCAGCCAAGGAGAAAATGGTTAAAGAGGCAATGAGACTCATTGGAGAGGCCAGTGACCTGACAGCAGGCGCTCAGAGGCATCTCACATATCCACGTGACATTTCTTGAGCTAAAAAACATGGCAAGTGCAAAACCGTGTTTGCAATTTGCAGGTAAAGAAAGTCTGTATTTAAGCCAATTTATTACCTAAGGTATTTACGTGTGTCAGTATAAGCTTTCAAGCTAGACTTAAACTGCAAAATCAGATACTGCTAGCAGAGCTGGTATGTTAGAACAGAAATCGTGGTGCAAACCCTGTCTGCTTACACCGGGCTTCCTGCTTGAGTCACTGTGGTCATCTTGTCAGCTGTATGAAAACTGCTTATGGGCTCAGAGATATCGATATGGGCATCTTAAACATTTCTGCATAATAAAGGCTGGTGGCTATTTTCAGTCTGCGTATACTTGGTGTGAAGTGGTGGCATGAACCTGTATCCAAGTTTGCATGTGATAAGTTTGACCACTTCCTTGAGTATGCCGCCACTGTCCTCAGGATGTTTGACCAAGCAGATGTGTTTGAACCATATATTCTAGCTCTTCTTGCCAATCCAGAAATGCGCATCTCTGAAAGGTTCAGGGTTTTTTGGCTTAGTCTGTCAAAATGTGTTCGATATGATAGTGCTGGCTGTTTAGAGTTGCTCACATGTGATAACTGCACTCATTTGCTTTCAAATTAAACCTTGTTTCAGGAGATTTGTAACAGTTGTGATGTTTTTTATTTCACAACATAAGGACACTGCTTATGTGTTGGAATAAGAAAGATGTCCTATGCAAATAGTAGCTCCCTTATGCAAGGAAGAGTAGTCACTTAGGAAAGGCAAACAGAAGCGTTTGAAAGAGGAAATATCTACCTCTCATTCATAAAACATTGAAGTTATCCTAAAATGTAAGATCTGGATTGACAGAGGGGGTTAGGCTCCTAAGCAGTATTGATTTAACAGGAAAGAAGGGTTGGTACATGGATAGATTTAGCATTGTGGCTTAAATTAAGCAAAGCATGCCTAATTGAAAGCAAGTGCCTTATCCCATTGCAATCAGTAGGATATAAGTACACGCCTGTGTTAGACACAGGGGAGAGAGTGCTGAAATGGTGCCTGAGCGAGGGACAAAACTGGTTTATTTATAAGCACTCTATTTATAGCTTTTGCTGTGTTGGAATACACTAATTCATTTTAAGTGCTCTATCTCTTCAAATGAGCTCATAGCTCTTGAGAAGGTGAAGTTCTCTGTCTGTGCTGCCTTTTCTGATGCAGTCCTGCTCTCATTGAACAGGTCTGAGCTCCTCACCATGGAAAATACTACCTAGGAGGGAATAAAAAAAATAGGTATGTCCTATAACAACCTGTTAAATCAGGAATATACACTGGGAAGGCAGTAGTGTGCTTTTTTGCCATGGGAGAGCTGGGCCAGCAGAGCAGAAGTAGCATTGTAGAAGGACTTCCTTGAAGAGAGATTGATGCAAGGGGAGCAACACACGATGTGGGACCCGTCCATGGAAATGTGTTGGCGGGCTGCAGGTTTGGAGTGAGCCCAGACACACAACATAGCACACGTTCTCTGAGACTGTGGCTGTCAGCTTGCCCTTTCCTGGTTTGCCAGTGTTTGGGTGAAGGCGGCACAGGCCATTCCCCCACCCTGGCTGGGTGACTGCTGGCAAACAGCACGGGGGATGAAGCTGTCCCGCCAGCCCTGAGGTCACCCCAGAACCCTTCACACAAACCTGTTTACTAAAGCCTTTCCATGCGTTTGAAGATCAGTCCGACAGATAGCAGGACGAGTAGTCTACAGCATGGTTCTGAGCACCACTTGCCTGTTGAGTTAGAGTAGGCTCTATCTTGGGAGAAAAGCAAAGCTTTGGTGTGAGACTGGCCTTATGGAAGAGATAATATGGGTGGGCAGAGAAGAACCCTCCACCCCCAAGGAGCAGAAAATGTAAAACCAGCTGAAGCTGAGGCTGGAGGAGATGCAGGGGATTTATCTTCCTCCCCTTTGAACAGCAGCTGCATGTGAAGCCATTGTCCACATGCCTGGCAACCTATGCATGTCTTTCAGGACATCTACTTCAAAGGATGCACCCCTGGAAGCGGGAGGAGGTGTGTTTTGTGTGGGGCAGGCTCCTGACTTGCATCTCTTTCAGGGAGCTCTGAATCATTATTTGATCCTGGTGAGGGTGGCAAAGGAGGTTCTGGGCTGTCCCTGCGTTTCGAGTTTGACTCCTTCCTCGTTCGTGGTCCCCTCCTAATGGCATCTTGAATTTCCAGTTTGGCCCTCGTCTAAATTTGAAACTGGACCAACCAGTCAAATCTCATCCCCAAGCCAGGCAACCCCTAGGAAAACCCCACAGTCCTACTTTATTAATGGATATCTTTTTAGGGAAGTCCTTGTCGAGATGCCATCTGAAGCTCCAGGAGAGGATGAGCAAACGGAAGCAGGTGACAGAATCATACATGAGTTTCATGATATAACCACAGCCTCGTGTTTACAAACCGCACAGCCTCACCTTTGATTGCTTTCTCTTAAGCCTTGAGCACATACAAGCAAGGAAATTAGACATGGCAAAACATGTGCATTCCCCATGCTTGTTCTTTTCCAGAAATAACGAGAAAGCAAAGGTTAAAAAGGGTTCAAAAAAAAAAAGAAAAAAGAAGCAAGAATTTTTAATTTATTTTTAAAAAAATATTAATACCAATTTATTATAAGGTATGAAAGCCTTATATTAATATAAGGCTAAAGTGGCCTTCTCTTATGTTTCTCTCTTGAACACAAAAGAAACATTTGCAGGAGCACAGAGGATTTTTTCAGTGCAGCCTGCTCTTGGCTTTATCTTTATTTTCTATCAAGTAACCGAAAACGAAACAAAGATCTCAGACATAGGTACATCTTTAAGAGAATTTGCTCACTCTTAACTTTGTTTGAATGGGTAAACCTCCTCACTGTTTGCCCTTAAAGCTGTTCTAACAGAGAGTTGTTTTATCAACTCTGCCTGCTCGGTAAAGAGAGGCATTTTCTTCCACGTTCAGTGCAGTTTTCTATGACACTGTTGGGGGGTGGGAAGTTGACCTTATGTGGACCCTCAAGACAAAACCAGAGGCTTTAAGCAAGTGAAGAATAGGCAAACACTAGCCAGCAGTTGCCATATACAGAGTACACTGCTCAAAAATCCCAGAAATCTCACTGAGTGTTACCCTGTGACTGGATAGGGCTTCGCTCCTTGTAATTTATACATGTGTCAATAGGAGATTACGCCTGTAAGTACAGACTCGGCAAACTCATTTCTAGTGTTTATTATGGAATTTTTCAGGAGGAAAGTAAAGGAAGTACTGCAGGTATTTTCCTCAGTCATGGTGCCTTGGAATGATGAAACTGCCTCTGGAGCTGTTTTGTAAAAACTCTTAAACAATGAGTTTAAATAATTATTTTAAACAAAAGACAATTTTCTGGAATTTGGGCAGAGTGGTTGTAGCTAAGAGCTTAATGTCAAAATTCACGGAGCAGCAGATCTGCAGCAAATAGTCTGCTTGTAATTACTAATTGAACAAAAGTCCCTAAATCCAAATATCTCTGAAGTCTGGAAAGTGTGAGAAGCAGATCTGAAATCTTCTGACCCATGTCTCAGGGCTATGAGAAACTATCAACAGTTAAACAGTGGGCTTAAAAATAAAACTTATACCTGCATTGCACAGATGTTTTGATTTCTCTCAAGACTATTGGGAACAGGTTCAAGATAAACTGAATTAAGCTACTATTTAAACTGTAGCAAGAATGTCCACAGATTTTTGCAGTGATTTAAAGGAATAAATTGGGGAAAAAAAGTATAGTAAACTTCCTGGTCTTTTCCCAGGAATGGGTTTGTGGTTGAGGCACTGGAATGGGTTTTAGGAAATCTTGATTCTATTTCTGGCTCTGCCAAGTTATCCTCTCTATGCTTCTATTCTTTACCATTCAAATAGCCTTAATTAATATATCTCTGCCAAGCATGTAGCAAGGGTGAAACTGTATTTGCTCAAGAAGACTAAAAGATGTGTATTAGAGGAAAAACATAAACATGTATAAGTGAAGTTTTTCAACATACTAGCTGTTACCATTAAAAAAAATCCAAATCCTAGAAATTTCACATGCTGTGTTAGAAACTCAAGTTTCTCACTGCATTGATATGTTTAGTTCTGCTACAAGAAAGTGCAGGGAGTTCTGTTGTAGTGCAAATGTTGTCCCACAGCTCTCCAGGAAAGACCGTGGCAGTTTGGTGTTCAGATGCCATAAATCAGGGATATTCGTACACTTTCACATTAAAAAAATTCCAGATCTCCATATTTGAATCTTTCTCATGGACATGAGGATTCTCCAATGGGTTCCAATGGATTTTCAATGTATTTCAGAGGCTCAAGTATTAGTCCTAACTTAAGACTGTGTATAAAAATAACTACCTTAGCATTCCGAAAATGATATGATTTTAAAGTTGATTTAAATACAAAAAGTTAAAAAACACCTGATGCTGAAGTACATCTTCATCATTCCCCAAGCTTAATTTTAAAAATCCCCAAACCAACAAAGCTGCTTCCAGTATTTTTATTTTTTCCTTGCTGAATTTCAACATATGCAATGCAAACATCACAGTGCTGTGATCTAGAAAGTGCAACTTGCTCTTCGTTCAGCTGAGACGACATAACGTGCTGCTTAGCCTTGAAGCTGCATTACATAAATATTATTAATGATGAAATGTGGGCTGGGTGTTAAAGTATTATGTTAGAGTAATCCAAGGTAATACCAGTGATGAAGTTTTTTAGACATTATCTAAAATATGGCAGATGAGTCTCCCACTGGGAAAAATGCTTCTCAGGAGATAAGATTATTTATTGGTAATTCTTACTTTATCTGACCTGCTGGTGAAAAGTATAGAGAGAAAGTCTTGGTATGTGGAATCCAGCCATGCCTATTTGTGGATGGGGATGTGGTTTACTGCAAGATATCTCAATACAGCAATGAATAAAATACTTTTCTTTTTTCAGAGTTTGCATAATATTAGGGACAGCCATGCAAACATAGGCTCTACTGTCATCCATCAAGGGCCTAATAAAAACTCTCCACAAAATCTGTGGAGTTTAGGAAGCAATTCATCTCAGCCTGAGCTAGACATTTACTATAAGTCAGATGAACTGGTCCCTTTGCTTCTGGAAGCAGACAGACAACAGGTAAGCTATGCATTGTGTCTGAACTGGTTTGGTGGGAATTTTTAGCTTTCAGGTCTTCTGCGTGAACTCTTGCTCCTACAGAAATTGCTTTATGGTCTTTGTTGACTATATGGAGGAAATGGGATCTTAGATCTAAAAGGCTCATTTGAAAGGCATGTATATGCACAAATGCACACGCTCATATACTCACAGATCGGCAATAAAATCCATGGTTTGAAAACATGCTTTCAGAGCCTTCGGTACCACAGTATCACTAAAAAGATGCTGTAAGCTCAAGTACTGTAAACTCAATATTTTATCTGTCTAGGTTTTCAAAATGGAAATAATGCCAAATATTATTTTGTTTAGCTGAGACAATGATGAATAGCAGAATCCTCTGTCTTTTTGTTTACAATCTTTTTCACAGTCACTGCAGATTTGATTTCAGAGTGCACTGGGTGGTGTTCATTCTGCTTTCAATGGGATTTTTTTTAATGTCAAATCACATCTATTGATTTAAGAATTTGCCACAGTGGGTTCCTGTTGTTTTTATTAATATAAATTAAATTGATAATGTCCCCTTAGTGCTGAGCAGTGAAAAAACTCTTTGGTTTGAAACTGAGCTCCATCAAAACACAAATCCCACTATGAATAGAGGACCGAATGATTACAACAGCCATATGTTTATAAATGAGTAATAACCTTTACATCAGCAGAGTCCTTCACCAGGAACATCACAGATGGCGATATTTACAGTAGTTCTCTCTGAAGGGCTGACACCTAGGGTGGGTGAGCCTCCGTTCGCACAAGCAATCTTAAAATGGCAATTTTTGACCTTCCAGCCCGGACAATGAAGGAGTTTCATTTTCCAGAGATTTTTTGTCTCCCTTCTGTCATCAGTTTTGCCATGTTGCTTAGTGACCTTCTGGCACTTGACCAGTCGGCGATTTTCAGAATGCAGGAAAATGTTCGTGGAGAATAATGCAAACCCAAATGCCAGCTTTCCTCAATACCCTGCTTTTGTATCTGTACAATTCAAAACCTGTAGGAGTTGGAGAGGTACAGTACTGCAGCATGTAGGCCTCTAAACCAGCTATTGAAAATTCATATGTTTTGATGAGATAGCACATAAAACAGTGACTGGCACCAGGCCACAGTCTGATTGCAAATGTTCATATTTGTTGGCAAAAATGAGTCTTCTGTGACCTCCCAAGGTCACCTCTCCAGATTTCTCTCTCTGATTCATCAGTAGCAGTTTTGTCAGTGTGTGCAAGCACACAACTATGAGCTCTTCTCTTTCTCCTCTGCTGGCCGAGTGCCACTTCTGAGCAATAAAGTTTCCGGAATTGCTTCTGAATATTGCCTGTGACACTTGCTCTGCTCCGGCTCACGCTGTTTGCAGAGAGATGGCAAGAGAGTGAGCAAAAGCTCACCCACATGCAACATCAGAAAGTCAGCCGGCTGCTGGAATGCCACACAGTCTACAAAAATGCTGTGAATTTGGGGCTTTCTAAGGCTGAGAAATTCTGTCCCAGGAGGAGCAGCGTCTTTTGAACAGGGAAGGGGATTTGGGTGCCTGAGGCACACTGAGATGCCTGGAAGATGCATGAGGTTTCTGCTCCTGTTTGACCAGTCAGGTTCTGCCAAGGTCCAGTTTCAGTACCCATCAGGGCTGTGTTCTCAGCAGGCAGGGGCCAGGAGGATTTCTGAAGAAGACACCTCAACTCCCCAGCCTACACTTTCATTGGTTTCATGGGCTGGTGCATCTTTCCATTCGGTCCTTGGACTGTCCCTTGGTAGTGCTGGTTAGGTTGTGATGAGGTGGTTGTTTCAGGAGCACTGAAAGGAAATTACAGGGTGGATCCCAAATCCTGGATCTCCCCACCCACCCCCCTGTGGATAAAGACCCTGTCTGGACACTAATCACTTTCTCTATTGGTTTCTCTTGCTGCCCTGTTGGATTGTCCAACCTGAACTATTCACTTCACTATTGGAGCTGATGTCTCATGAATCAAAATCCTGGCACTGCCCTTTTCCTCAAACACCGGAGCATTTTAGCCTTGGGTCTTCTCTCTTTTCACTCTGTTTTTAAGTTCATTGGATCCTATTTACACCTTCCCTTGTCAGTGAGGCACCGTTCAATTCCCCTTCACTGTGGTGAAAGGCTCGGGAAACCGATCTTATGACTCAAGCTGTACATTTCCATACTCGTTTTGTCCACAGTTAATCCAGCTCTGAGTTCTTTACTCCCCTCTATGCCTCAAGGTAAAACACTGGCCCTTCCAGTGAAATCAGCTAAGTAGAAACACCATAACTGCCACAGGTCCCCTGATGGTACCTTTGACTCCTCCTGCAGGGTTTCAGATTTAATGACTTGGAATGGGTAGCAGATACTAATGGTTTGCACATCTGTTACACTGCAGCTGGAGAGTGTGCTCCTGCGTTAGAGGCTTGTTTTCACGTACTGAAAGTAGATGGACAAAAATAAAGGCTCATTAAATATTGAAAAGAAAGGTATTTTTTTTAGTCATAATATTTACATCTCTTCTAGAAATCAAAGTTTATTAAAAAAATCTCATCTCTTCCTTCTGGTATGAAATGATTCTCTCTAGCAAAGGAATATGTCTGTGTTTTTTGGGGTCATCTCTATTTTGACTTCAGCCACTCATCAAACCTCTGCTCATTGTTGCTTTTTCTTCTCTCCTTTCCCCCTGCCCATTTTACTTAAAGAAAGCTACCTTGACTCATTGTGTATTGGAGGAAGTAAGGAGACATCCACAGAAGACAAAGGCAATAATGTGGGAAACTTCCTCTACAGTTTTCCCAGTCATCTCAATACAGAGATCTTCTATGACCTTCCTCCATCTTGTGGTGCTGTAAGATAATCTGGGGGACTCAGTCCCCTCACTGGCAGGGAATTCGAACATGCACTGCCCTTTCCAGCTTTTCCTATTGCTTCAATAAAAAGATGTTACATATCCCTTAAAACCTTGCAGGTTTAGAATGTACCAAACAACAAAACATTTCAAATAACATTCAAATTACTGCCCAGCAGAAGAGTGCCTTATTTTCTGTGCTCTTCTGATGAAAAGTGAAATAATGGTTTTGCTTTGTATTTTGAGACCTCGCAGCATTGTTTTCTTTGAACCTCTGGCACTCTTTGTTTTTCACCATCGAAGTGACAGTGCAAGGACAGCTGTCCTCACTAAAGTTCTCATTTTCTAATATTACGTTGTTCTGTGCATAAAGAGCACCGAAATGTATTCAAGCAAGTGGCCTTTCTTATACAGAGTATGAACAAGAAAGAATGAAAATGAATTCAGATCCTTGAGAATCTGCACTGGAGTAAACAAACGCAACAAAAATATTACCGTTACAATCAACGAATGCTGACTGAACTCAGTGGGAGCTATCCACATCCATCTGAGCACAGGCTTTGACTCGCCGTAGCAGTAAAGTTTAGACGTGAACCTGACCTTGAAAGTTCAAGGGTGTTCTGATTTAAAGTTCTAGTTTGATCTCATCTGCGCTCACAACAGCAGGACAACAACTTCTGTTTTCCCCTCTTTGTTAAAGAGGTCATAACTTGCCTTAGTTTTCAAGTTTGTTCTTTTCTTGGAAGAAAATGCAAGAAGAAAAAGAGGGTGTTTGGGGGTTTTTTTTACAAGTAGATAAATATAGGAGAAAAGAGAACTGCAAATTATAAAAAATAATTGTTTTATCTGAGAAAAAAAAAATGCTTTATTACAATAACCAGTTTTATGGCACAGACCTTGTTTTTTCCTTCTCTTTGTACAGCAGACAGAAGATGGAATGGGGCTGACTGTGAACATGAATATAAAGGTATGCATGGATGTAGGACTTTATGAACTGCATGGGGTAGGAGTCTTGATTAGTGTTGCTGAGTAACAGATTAATTCCTTTAGTACTTTCCCGTAAACATGCCTGACTGTTTATATAGTCAGGGGCTTTAACCTGAATGCATACCTTGAATCCTGCCTCTCTTGTCCATGTGAGCTGACATCATCTGTTTCTTCAGTCCATTTCTGATTTTTCTACTCTGCCTGCCCTTTCCTTCAGCAGGGATTTGCTCTTCAGCATGCTTTGCGGGACTCGTTTGCAAAGGCTGTGTGATCACAGCAGAGCTTTGCCTGCGTTTGCATCCTCCCAGTGATCTGGGGGCAGAGTGGGGCTGGGTGCCATGCAGTTGGATGCTGAGCAGCCCCACGGGGTTTCAGTACTGAAAGGGTTAGGGCTGCCTCCACTCCTGCCAACAGGAATCCTCCCATTGATTTTTCACTAGGAGCAAGTTCAGGCCCTTCTTCAGTAAGTTACTGACACAAGTATCAGTGTTGATAATAGTGGCCCTGTAGCAGATGGAGCGCTTCAATTATCTTGGGCCTGTGATGAATGAGTGCTATTGACAGCTGCTGCAAAATCCATAGCAGACTGAGTACTGCACAGACAATTACGATATCGCGGGTAAACATATGGCAGGATTGGATCTCTTAAAAAACTACAAACTCGGGCTCTGTTGGCCTTCGGTTTGGTCCAGAGCCAAGTTCTAGGCTGAACTTTGATCACACACCATTGGAAAATCCCATAGGGGTGGCAAACCGGGGTCTTAGGACTTTGGTATTTGGAGCTCATTCTGCCTTTGTTAAATATTGGCTTTGAGTGTCAATGGTGTTTATCTGGTGTGAGAAAAAGGAAAGTTTGTTTTCCTATAATACCGCTAAAAATGTATGTGTGAATTCCTTTCAACCTATTCTAATCCATGTTAATACTTACAGTACTACCAAAAGAAGACTCCATGTTTGAGCAGGTTGGTCAGAAGGAGAATGTATTCCTCTACTGACCAAGCCAGTAATATCCCATTCGGAGAATATCTCATTCGGAGAGCTTTAAACTAGATTCGAAGGGGGATGGGGTAATAGCTGGGCTTGCACCACTGGGGCAACGCTCTAGTGTTGAGGCAGACCAGGAGGCCTCCCATCCCCCTGGGGAGAAATCGGTGTGCCCAGCTCGCTCCCTGAAATGCCTGTACACCAATGCACGCAGCATGGGGAATAAGCAGGAGGAGTTAGAAATCCGTGTTCGGTCGGGGGGCTATGATCTAGTGGCAATTACAGAGACTTGGTGGGATGCCTCGCATGACTGGAATGTGGTCATGGATGGCTATGTCCTGTTCAGGAAAGACAGGCCGCTAAGGAGAGGTGGTGGAGTTGCTCTTTATGTGAGTGAGCAGCTAGAATGTATTGAGTTCTGTCCAGAGGCGGATCAGGAGCGAGTTGAGAGTTTGTGGGTGCGAATTAAGGGGCAGACTGGCAGGGGTGATACTGTTGTGGGTGTCTATTACAGGCCACCGGATCAGGATGAGGAGGGTGATGAGGCCTTCTACAGGCAGCTGAGAGCAGTCTCGCAATTACAGGGCCTGGTTGTCGTGGGGGATTTCAACTACCCTGATATTTGCTGGGAGGCCTACTCAGCCAGCCATCCCCAGTCCAGGAGGTTCTTCCAGTGCGTTGATGATAACTTTCTGATGCAAATGGTGGATGAGCCAACTAGGAGAGGAGCTCTGCTGGATCTTATCCTCACTAACAAGGAAGGTCTGGTTGAAGAGGTGAAGGTTGAGGGCAGCCTTGGTTGTAGTGACCATGAGATGGTAGAGTTCAGGATCTCATGTGGCAGGAACAGAATAGCTAGCAGAATCACAACCCTGGACTTCAGGAGGGCCAACTTTGGCCTTTTCAAGCATTTGCTAGGGGAAATCCCATGGGACAGGGTACTAGAAAGTAAGGGGGCCCAAGATAGTTGGTTAGCATTCAAGGACTGCTTCTTCCGAGCTCAAGATCAGAGCATCCCAACAGGTAGGAAGTCAAGGAAGGGTACCAGGAGACCTGCATGGTTGAACAGGGAACTGCTGGGCAAACTCAAGTGGAAGAAGAGGGTGTACAGATCATGGAAGGAGGGGCTGGCCACTTGGGAGGAATATAAGTCTGTTGTCAGAGGATGTAGGGAGGCAACTAGGAAAGCTAAGGCCTCCTTGGAATTAAACCTTGCAAGAGAGGTCAAGGACAACAGAAAGGGCTTCTTCAAATACATTGCAGGTAAAACCAACACTAAAGGCAATGTGGGCCCACTGATGAATGAGGTGGGGGTCCTGGAGACAGAGGATAAAAAGAAGGCGGAGTTACTGAATGCCTTCTTTGCCTCTGTCTATACTGCTGGAGGCTGTCCTGAGGAGCCCCGGACCCCTGAGGCCTCAGAAGAAGTCAGGATAGAGGAGGAATCTGTCTTGGTTGATGAGGGCTGGGTCAGGGACCAATTAAGCAACCTGGACGTCCATAAATCCATGGGCCCTGATGGGATGCATCCGCGGGTGCTGAGGGAGCTGGCGGAAGTCATTGCTAGGCCACTCTCCATCATCTTTGCTAAGTCGTGGGCAATGGGAGAGGTGCCTGAGGACTGGAGGAAAGTGAATGTCACTCCAGTCTTCAAAAAGGGCAAGAAGGAGGACCCGGGGAACTATAGACCGGTCAGCCTCACCTCCATCCCTGGAAAGGTGATGGAGCAACTTGTTCTTGGTGCTGTCTCTAGGCACATCAAGGATAGGGGGATCATTAGGGGCACTCAGCATGGCTTCACCAACGGGAAGTCATGCTCAACCAACTTGATAGCCTTTTATGAGGATGTTACCCGGTGGATAGATGATGGTAAAGCTGTGGATGTGGTCTATCTCGATTTCAGTAAAGCATTTGACACGGTCTCCCACAGCGTCCTCGCAGCTAAACTGGGGAAGTGTGGTCTGGATGATCGTGTAGTGAGGTGGATTGTGAACTGGCTGAAGGAAAGAAGCCAGAGAGTAGTGGTCAGCGGGACAGAGTCCAGTTGGAGGTCTGTGTCTAGCGGAGTCCCGCAAGGGTCGGTTCTGGGACCAGCACTATTCAATATATTCATTAATGACTTGGATGAGGGATTAGAGTGCACTGTCAGCAAGTTCGCTGATGACACAAAACTGGGAGGAGTGGCTGACACAACGGAAGGCTGCGCAGCCATTCAGAGAGACCTGGACAGGCTGGAGAGTTGGGCAGGGAGAAATTTAATGAAATATAACAAGGGCAAGTGTAGAGTCCTGCATCTGGGCAAGAACAACCCCATGTACCAGTACAAGTTGGGGACAGACCTGTTGGAGACCAGCGTAGGGGAAAGGGACCTGGGGGTCCTAGTGGACAATAGGATGACCATGAGCCAGCAGTGTGCCCTTGTGGCCAAGAAGGCCAATGGCATCCTGGGGTGTATTAGAAGGGGTGTGGTTAGCAGGTCAAGAGAGGTTCTCCTCCCCCTCTACTCTGCCCTGGTGAGGCCGCATCTGGAATATTGTGTCCAGTTCTGGGCCCCTCAGTTCAAGAAGGACAGGGAACTGCTAGAGAGAGTCCAGCGCAGAGCCATGAAGATGATTCAGGGAGTGGAACATCTCCCTTATGAGGAGAGGCTGAGGGAGCTGGGTCTCTTTAGCTTAAAGAAGAGGAGACTGAGGGGTGACCTCATTAATGTTTATAAATATGTAAAGGGCAAGTGTCAAGAGGATGGAGCCAGGCTCTTCTCAGTGACATCCCTTGACAGGACAAGGGGCAATGGGTGCAAGCTGGAGCACAGGAGGTTCCACTTAAATTTGAGGAAACACTTCTTTACGGTGAGGGTGACCGAACACTGGAACAGGCTGCCCAGAGAGGTTGTGGAGTCTCCTTCTCTGGAGACATTCAAAACCCGCCTGAACGTGTTCCTGTGGGATGTGGTCTAGGTAATCCTGCTCCGGCAGGGGGATTGGACTAGATGATCTTTCGAGGTCCCTTCCAATCCCTAACATTCTGTGATTCTGTGATTCTGTGATTCTGTGATCCATTTATTTTCACCAGTTACCTGCAGTTAGCATACCAGCCAGTGAAGCAGGAGAGCAGAGCTGGTTTTACCTGCTGTTCTCTTGCTGTTTCCCATGTCTCTTTTCACTACGAAAATCTGGTGGATTTGGGAGTACACAGGCAGGCTTACAGCCCCAGGAAAGAAGCAGCAGACGAACAAGGTTGCTCCTCCATATGATGATCCCTGCCTTAATCTAGAGTTGAAGGGGAGAAAGACAAGAGCCCCTCTTGGCCGAGCATCGCAGCCCTTGAGACGGAGGCAGAGGCAAGCGGAGGCAGCGGGGGGACCGTCACCACTGTCATTTCTGCACCACTCTGACCTATATGCAGGTTGTGATCCAAATTCGCCTCTGGATTACACACAAGCACCAAGGAAAGATGCAGGCAAGGACCGCATGTGCTGTCTGTGCAACGGCACAGAGGTTTCCCCCATGGCTGGGACTGTCCATGTTCCACCGACTGCTGCAAAGGGCTCTCTGCATGCAAACCACCCAGTTGTTCTCTGTAGCCTCCTACAAACCACCACCCATTTGTTTCTTCTATGGCCACTTAGTATTTCTGAAAAGGATGCTGAGATGGCTACACATCCACCTTCAACCTCTGTAGAATCATAGGATGGTTTTGGTTGGAAAGGACCTTTAGGATCATTGAGTCCAACCATTAACCTAACACTACCAAGTCCACCACTAAACCATGTCCCTAAGCACCACATCTACTCATCTTTTAAACACCTCCAGGGATGATAACTCCACCATTTCCCTGGGCAGCCTGTTCCACTGCTTGACAACCCTTTCAGTGAAGAAATTTTTCCTGATGGTCACAACTGTGACTCTTGCACTAGGGTCTGGAGGGCTCAGGACTCCCATGCCTTCTCCAGGCTCAGTGGCTCACAGAGTTCTGCCTCGTGGTCCTTCCCAAACCCTGAGATGATGTCTTACACACCTGGTGAGCTTTCATTTCACTCAATCCAGAAAATGTATATAAAATGAAGTTTCTGTTTTTCAGTCTTTTTCTTCTGGATGAGAATGGTTTTTCAGTTGCTTTGTTGTATAGTTTCTGTCCTCCTTTGACAGTGTAAACTATGTTATGTGATTAACAGATGCAGCAAGAGCTGTGCATAATAAATGTCCTATGAGCTCAGGGAATTAAAAAAAAAGGTGAATAACTGCTTTTTCCTCTATTTGCTGAATTAACATTTTAAACTGATCCTCCTGCAACGGGCCATATTCAGAACTCTGCATGTACATTAGACAATTGACAGCAAAATTTGCCCTTCATATACACTTTGCTTCTCTGATCAAGTCACATCTCAGTGCCTTCCTAGAAAATGCACTGATTTTTCTTCTTGCTGTATTGTCCGTAATACTTATTCTCTCATTGTCAGCTGGCAAAGTTATGAGATCAAAGGCTTGATCATAGCAGGCAACCACTACTCTAAAATACTAGAAACATAGCCAGAGTGATCTTATCCAATTCTCTACTGTTTGGTAATTTGGGAGGGACTTTTGGATCTTATTGTCTGCATTGTCATTTGATTCATTTAAATGCCAACCTGTTTCTTAAACATTATAACTTACGATGCCAGGTGCAAGCATTTCTCCGCACAGACCACTCTCTGAAATGCATCTTTAATCGTATCAGATTATGTTTTTATTTTGTTTTTAATAAATAAAAATATGTGAACACACCTACACAGGCAAGGGATGTATGAGATTGTTGGCTTACTTTGAAACCTACTTAAACGCAGAGAGTTCAAAAGCTTGACTCAGACATCATGCTCTGCTTGGGGGAGGCTGAATAAAGAGGTGAGGAGGGGTCAAAGAAGGAAAAAAAGTCCAACCAAAACGGACACTGTAGATGACGACAGTTGATGTGAGGGCATGTATTTGCACTGGACTCGTCAGAGCTATCCCTCTTTGTCTGAACTGAGCGTTTGGTGTTGTTTAAATACTGGTACCTTATCTTGGCTACTAATACGTGGTGTCTCTTTCCCCTTTGTTCATGGCACAAGGCTTTCCTTTTGTTGAGACCAGGAAAGGGATTGCTGACAGGCGAGAACTAGGTTTAAAAACCAGAGCAAAAGATTTATGAATTCGACCAGTATTTGAAAGAGGTGCCTTGCCAGTTCAGACCATTAGCTCTGTCATGAGAAAGCCCAAGCCACAAGCCCTTTCCTTTTGCACACAAAAACAGGAGCCTTTTGGCTGCGCAACTGTGTGGTCAGGTTTGTTCTCCTGTCTATGCGTGGCTTGGCCTTTCCAGCCTCAGTGTCTCCTTGACCTCTTCCAAACAACAGAGGTGTGGGGACAGCCTGTTATAAAGTATCTTACAGATTTATTCATTTTTTTTTAAAAAAGGGGTATGAGGGAGGGAAAAGGAAGCAGACCTCCTTTTGGGTCCGAATCCTGTCACAGTGAAATTCAAGAAAGAGCATAGATTATGCAGTGTGTTTTCAAAACACAATAGATACATCTGCAAATAAAAGAAAACATTGAAAAAAATCAATTTCAATCCCCCTGCCAACACATACAAGAAATAAATAAATTATTTCCTAAAACTAACTCAGAAAGAAAGAGAGGAATTGGGGACAAAAGTGGGAATAGATGTGCCCAGAAGTCCATGGCACTGCTTCCCTGCATGGCAATGCCAGCATCTAGTTGGCATTGTGCATCATTTCCACAGCGGCACATGGCTCATCTTCCTCTTAGAAAGCATGTAGGGGTTCAGCACAAATGATTGTGGGGTTTGAGATGCTTTCCAAAGTCGTATTAGTAAAAACACCAACCTGATGTAAAAATATGTTCTGTTCCATCTGGGGTCAGATTGCTTTTGTTATCATTTAAATTTAAAATGAGGCTAGAGAAGATATAAACCCCAGATATTCTAGGAACTGACACAGCCCCAGGTCTGACTTTGAACAATTTATCGCAGAGACTAGAGTTGTCAAGGGATCAGTCATAGCCTGTAGCTGAAAGTCATAGACGGTGAGCAGGAGAAATCCAAATATGCAGGAGGAAAAAGGAGAAAAAAAACCCTGTTATATTCCATTTCTCTGTAAACATAAGATTCTTGTCCTTGTAGAAGTTTTTGCATTTCATCAAAACTAGAAAAAAACCACAAATTGTGCCCAAGTAGTAAGCTGTGACCAGCAATGCATTTTTCCTCATTTTGTGAATTTTTGTGCAAGGCTGATGATAGTTAAGATTAACACTGTATCCACTTGACACTTAAAATGCGTTTTCATGATGAGGGCTCTTTTTGCCACTGGTCTTATCACTTAAATGGTCACAAAGGGGTTTAAGCATAATATCCCTATTAAGATGTATGAAAGAAGTTCAAACCTCTGCTGGATTTATCTTTTCTCAGCCTGTCTGGCTATAGATTTGACCAGATTCAAGTGCATTGATTTGCAGAGCACAGACAACCTGGATAACTAGAAATCTTGGGCATTTCAAGGCATATTTTTCCCTTCAAATCTATTAACTTTAAAAGAGTTTCTACATGGGTAACTTAAGGGGAATAAGAACTTAAAAAGAAGTTACCTCATTGCTGAAACAGTTAATGAGATACTTTAAAACCCAGGAAATAAGCAAATGCTTTCAGTTCGGATTGACTGCAACAGGAAGAAGGAATGCCACACCACGCCAAGCCACGGGCTGTGGAGAGCTGAAGTGCACCTTGCTCAACCCCAGCACGTGGGGTGAGGGCTGCACAGAGGTCAGGGCATCTGCTCAACCTGCCACCGTGGTCCTCACACAGCTGAGGATGCACTTGAGTTTTCATCAGGAGCTGGGCTCCTCTGAAACACACAGGATCTGCTGCAGTGCCTTGGTGGGTGTGAGTCGTCAGAATGAACTTGCTTTTTAATACTAAGAGGTATAACATAGCAGGCTGTATCCACCACATGAATGATTTTCAGTGTCATAATAATTTCTTTGGAGCATGTCCTGAAAAATTTTCCAGAGACCTTCTCAGAGGGGGCTGGATACAGGTGGGTTCTTGCCAGTCTCTGCCACCCCCCTCCGTGAGTGCAATCCCTAGTGGAAAGGGGATTTGTCATGCAGTCGGTTTGCTTGGCTCAGAGGAACCCAGCTGGGTGCTGCTGGCTGGACTTCTCCCCATCCGCGTGTCTGGACATGGGTGGAAATTCATTAACTCTGTGCTTCAGTTGGAATTCCTCTGCTGTGCCAATCTCCTGCTATCTGATCATTTCCAGCAAATTTATGTGGCCAGTCACGTAAAATTACGGAAAACTCTGACAAACTAGGGCGAACCATTTATTAAACTCCAGAATGAAACAATTCACCATTTCTACAGTCATTTAAATACAAATGGCTCTTCATGCATTCTAGTGCAAAACAAGGTATATATCAGTGACATTTATAACTCCACAGATTTGTTTCATGTCTTTCACTAGATGATGTCTTAGAAAGCATTTCTGTGTGGACTTCATTTATTAACATGGTTTATGGCTCCATAAGCCTTACAAGCCACTTAGCAGATAGCCTCCTCTCTACCCAACAGTACAAGACCGATACACGTTTACTTTGTGTTGATCAGCCCATGTGCTAAAACTAATACTCTCTTCTATTGCTGTTCAGTCTCTTTTCACTTTACAACTGTCAAATCCTCTCTGACTCATTTTTTCAGCAATCACAAATGCTGCAGCACCTACATGGATTCAGTTCCTACTTTTAGTTTATTTCCTTAACTTTAAGCATAACTATTCCCACAACGGTAGCTGCAGAAATCCCTCCTCAGCTCAGTGTTGTGTTTCTGACAATGGCCTGTAGCAGGTATTTAGGGGAAGAGTGTAAAAGCAGAGCAACTATACAGTGATACTTTATTCTGGCACACCCTCCCAGCAGTCTGTGCCTTAGGGGCATCGTGAGCCAGAGATTGTATCTGCATCTTTGCGTTTTGTAACGCTCGATGAATTTTTCAGCCAGGAATTTGTCTAATTGCTTTTTGAGCCCATTTATACTTTTGGCCTCTACAACATCCTGTGGCAATGAGTTCCGCAGTTTAATTATGCATCATGTGCAAAAAAAAATATTTTTTTTGTGTTTTAAATCTGCTGCTTGATAATTTTATGCGATACCCTTCCTTGATACCCCCTTTCTTGAGTGGTAATAACTAATTTAGAACATACCATCTTTTTCTTATGTTTAGAATACTTTCACTTCATATGTACTATCCTACATTTACCAATAATAAATTTCATTTGACAGTTTCTATCATCTGGTCACTAATTAACACGAAATCCTTCAGCAGCACGTCACAATTATCTTTTGGTTTTAATTTTGCTTTTGGTGGGGTTTTTTTTGCTTTCCATTGCTTTTATTGATTACTTTTGTATCACAAAAATTATTATTTTACTGCTTATCTCCTTTTCCAGATTGTTTATGAATATTTTGGATATCATAGGTCCCCGGACAGATCTCTCTGAAACTCCATTGATAATCCCCACCATGGTAAAACATGACCATTCGTTCCTATTCTTGTTTTCCCATCTTTTATCTAGTTACTGGTCCACACAGGAATTTCTTTACCTACAAGTGCTCAGATTCCCTAAATAGTGTCAGTGAAAGACCTTGTAGAAAACATTAGGGATCTATAGCGCAATATGGGAATAGCCATATTCTCATGTTGCAGTGTTCTCTTCTTCTTTCTGGTCCCTTGTCAATTCACACTGCAGGCAAGTCAGTTCACATCTTGGGTCTAACTTGGCCTTCCACATGCAAAGTTTGACCTTGGGATGCCAGAGGCAGGGGCAAACTCAGGCATTTTTGATGGGGATACCTCAGACTTCTGTACTCCCAAGCCACTACCAATCTTCACACTCAAACGAAAGCAAGGTGCTCAGCAAGTCCTTCAGAGGAACTTGGAAAGACCTGAAAATAACTCTAACCCCATCTCAGTGTGGTCTGCATTCCTGGGCAGATGGGCATGACCAGTCCATCAAGCTTGTGTCTCATGCAATGTGATATTATGGACACTCTTCATTTCAATTTCTTGAAGGAGAGAGGCCCTAAGAAAAAGATAAGACTCTCCCAAGGGCACAAACACTGTTCTCACACTTTGTGTCAGTTAGCTGTTATCTATGCAGTGGCTGCCCCACTGGTTGATATGAGACAGGATCTCCTGCAGCAGAGGCTGTTGACTACAGATTCTCCAATAGCTTATATTTTGAGCCATAATTTATGGATGACAACATCAGCAGGGAGGAGTAAAGGGGGAAAGATGTGTGTGACCTTTGATTCCTTGTCCAGCTTTGAAACTATTCTTTCTGGACACTATGCCTTTGGGCTATTCTTTTTCTGTTTTACTATATTCATATTGTGTGCTTGGTTAGAATTTCTGGTTTGCTGGCCTGGCCAAGCCTGTTTAGTTCTCACTTGTGAAACAAATGCATTTCATAATCAAAGCTATCTGCTCTCCTTCATGTCCCAATACATTTTGGCCTTCTACAGAAAGTGTTCCCAGGTCCAAGCCATCTAGTGTCTGGATATACAGAGAAACTTCTCTGAAAAGGCAGTGGCCACAAAAAGGTATTGTTGGGCCTTGATTATCTGTGCTGGGCTCTAGGAGTACAGGGAATATATGGCATAGCCACAATCCAGGTGGTTTCCTAACACTGTTGGTGACTGTGTCTCCTGCAGGAGAAAGTGCCAGCTGCACACGGATGTCAGTTCTTGGTCCATGGAGATTGCTGATGGTGAAATCATACCTAGTGATTGTCTAGGGCTTACAAAGACCAGCAAGTGATACTTCTAAATGGTGCCGTAGTAGGCCCTCTCTGGCTGATGCTATGTGAAGGCATTCATTAAATGTCCCTTACTCTCTTGCAGCTGTGTTCTTGAGGTGATGTGGATGCCGGCAATAGGATACCAACTCTTCACGCAGGACTCTGAAGTACAGGCATCCTCATGGGAAACCTTTGCCTGCTGCTCCTGGACCAAGATCTTCAGGACCAGGCAGTCCAACAAGTAGATGCTTGTCTCCTTTTGCCAAAACCAGCAAACACTAAGGAACAAGGGGGTTGGATAGACCCCAGCCAATATTTGCACCAAGGGAGGCAAAGAGCAGCCTTCCACTTTCCCTTAATCACAGGAGAGATCTGTGATTTCCACCACAGCACAGATTTGCTTCATCTTACAGGGATCCTTTTTCATATGTTCTTGGTGGTCTGACACTTGCAAGAGTGACAAGTTGCAGCAGCAGAATCAACAGCAGGAGTACAAGGACTCCTCAGGCAGCCAAAAAGAGAAGAGAGGTTGGGCCATATCCCTGCTTCTGAGCATATTATCGTGATAGTGGTATGAACAAGAATAAACTGTGAACATAGATCCATGAATCTGTGTAGCACTGTGCCATGATGCATGTTGTTTGATGGATGTGACATGTCCACCCCAAAAGACTCTTATCTTTGACAGAACAGGAGAGAACGAATGAACACTACTTGACCTGGAAAATACAGAGGTCCTTCCAGGCATGGCAGCAAAAGGCAGTGCAGATCTAGTCTGCATCTCCCGTGTCAACATGCTCCAGCTATGCACATAATAGACAAAACCTGCACATCCTATCTCAGCACAGTTCCTTCATCCCCAAACATGAGGAACAAAATCCCTCTAAATTCCTTGTCTTCTTCTGTGTGCTACAATTTATTCATGCTTGTCTGGCTTGCCTTCATTTCCAGGAGCCACAGGCAGAGATGCAGCATCTTGCAGCAGTGCACGTCTTCTGGCAGACTCAGTATCTACTGATCCTTCAAGCCTGACCTGTTTCTGCACACAGTTCTTGGCAACAGCTGTCTTGATTTTTGATCCCTGAGGCCTTCTTACAGATGTTGACTAAGTGGAAAGACCAGGGACAGAATTTTAGAAGTAGCCAGAGAATCAGGAATGTTCTTTTTTCCCCACAAGGTTTCCTCTTATATCTCTAGGTTATGAAGTTTGCTGAGAAAAACATTAATCTTTCATGCTGCCCATTTTCCCAGGCTAGGAACATAATTCTCCTTTGACACTACTGACCGATCATGAAAATTGTTCTGCTACATTTTTCCATCTCATCCTCACTTTTTTTTTCACCCAAATAGAACTGTTCCTTTCTTCTTCAGGAGTGACCATTTTTGTCTTCCCTTTGACCATGTAGTTAGAAACTGCTTCATTACTGCAAATTGACTGATCATCCTTCTTTCAGAAAAATCTGAAACCCATTGCCAATTATCTTTATGTCACTCGAGTTTCAATAAGCTAAATATGTCTTTAAAATTAACTTCAATTATTTTAATTGAATTGGAATAAATACCACAAGAAAAATAAAGTAACAACAACAACAACAAAAGAACCTTATTAGCATGGTGAGTGAGTTCTTATCTCCAAAGCACATCCAGCACTATTTCATACCCAGTCCCTTGTTTAAATTCCAGGTGCAAAGCATGGGTAATAAAAAAGTTTTTCTTAACTTACCAGTACATCGCATTCTAGATCTTGACTCTACGGTGACTGTGGTGTCACAACAGCTCTTCAACTTCCAGGCAGCACAGTGAAAAATATTGGGCTGTAAATAAGCCAGAAGCTGTAACCTTCTCTTCATTGGATGATGATGCCTGTCCATCAGCATCATTATTCTTGGCTTTCTCACTATTTTCCTGCTTCATGTTGATTACCAGTATAGTGAATCCATGCTGCTGGATTTTCAGAGGCCAACTTCTTGGCATTGCACCTAGAAGAGGCATGCTTGGGTATTAATTACGTGGGAATTTCTCATGATTCAGCATTTAACCCTGTACCTTTGACTCTATGATGTTATTTCACCTTTGTTTTTCTCCGGTGCCAAAGGGCTTTATCAAAGAAATGTAATCGGTTTTAACAGCTATACAATAACAAGGATCTTGTATTCTGTTCACGTGGGTCAGTACAGAGAAGGGATTTAGGAGGTTCGTGCTTCAAGATCCCACATCAGTAGTCTGACAAGGGTATTGGCTACATCATCTGTGAGGAGCAAGGAGCATTTAAAGCAGCCGGTTTAGATCACAACAAGAACCAGACATTCTACAGCGGTGAGAACGATTAGTGTTTCTTCCTGTGAGGACGTGTAGTTTCAGGAATGAGATGTCTGTTCTGTGGTCAGAGAGAGAGGACTCTATATAAACATTTCTGATGAAAGGTAGCACAAATGGCTCTTATTTTCCTCCATGGGCCCCTTTATAACACATCACTTGTAGATCAAGATAAATAATATATGAGTGCATGAGTGCAGGCATAGATCACACCTTCTCAGAGATCAGTTGTTTCTCTTCTTTTAGAGGTTTCAGAGCAGAAATAAAAGCATTGATGATCTTATTGGTCATCATGCAACATGCAGTTGTGCCTTGAAAATTAAATACGTAATGCCTTAGGGGTGAGGGCAATGAGTTAACCTTGCATTAGAAATTTGGATGCAGTGAGCATAAACTAATGTATTTGTTGTCTTTAATCATAAAACACCTTGATTTCAAACTTTGTTAACACTTATAGCAGTAAACAAACCTCTGTAGATCTTTCTCTCCCCCTCTTAGCCTAGCCAATACTATTAACCACATCTTCTACTTTTATGTTGGTGATGACGCTGTGCGTTTGAAAGATCTCTTTAGCTTCCTGGTGTAACAATTAAGATGAGCTTGTCAGTGTTGGGAAACTTACAGTATTTGCCATCATTCGATGAGAAGAAATAGAGGTCCAAACCCTTTTTTTAGCAGTGAAAGTCTTTGCCCCTATCAACAGAGCTGTTCCCCCTTTAGGATGTCACAGACACCTTGGTCAGATGTATGGGGAGGTTGTGGTGATCTCTGCTGGCCTTGGAGTTTGTGAAATCTCCTGTTTTCCATTCATAATCCACGCAGAGGACAGGAAGCTCTGGATTGTCCCCAGTGTTCTGACAGATGCAACTGCTTTCAAACAACAACAAACATGGGACCTCAGGCTTCAGGGATTGAGGAAGGAATTTATCCTTTGTGAAGAACTGCATGCACACACACACACACACACGCATACTGGAACATAAAGAATATGCCCCACAGGTAAAGAAAGGACCCCAGATGGGACAGTATAGTGTTCCCAGGTGGTATGCTGAATCATTCTTGCCTAAGTCTTGACTGACACGCCTTGTTCATGGGTTCAGATCATGCTGATTTCCAGATTTTGGGGTTGGGCAGGTATTTTCCATGAGGTCAGATTGCAAAAGGCAGGATCCTTCCCCTTTTGTTCCCCAGAAAGTGGAAATCTTGCCGAGATCATTTGGGTTTATCCTAATTAATCAGTTCCCTGCTAATATAGGCATCTCAGGCTATATTTTCTGTTCTTTGAGTGCTATACAGGAGGTCAAATTAGATAATTTGGTGGTTTCTTTCATCATTGAACCCTACAGAACTGTGAAATAAGAATTTAGAACATTTGGCTTGTACTCAGTAGAAGACAGAGCTGTCACTGACATAATTTAAAGAGAGTTATGATGGAAATGGATGTAATATGCATTTGAGAACTCTGGGATTTTATACCCAAAACAGACAATAGAGTAGGGGCAATGAGCAGAGACAGGCCACAGTGCAGAAATTCTGGGGTGTCTGGAGGTAAGGTGTTTGTTCTTGCCCATCTCCAGACCCCTTAAAGCCTATAAATTGGAGCAGCTTTGCTGCAGTCAGCAAAACTGTGCCAATTCCCAGCCAGGAGATAATTTGGCCCTTAATCTTCACATGTGTAAATGACAGTCATAAACATGGGAAATAACAAGATACTCCAAAAGGTCACGTTGAGGATGATGAAAGCACTGACTTGCACAGGTCTCCGGGTAATATTGATAGGAAAGGAGTGTCAGGGGGAATGGACGGGGTAAGAAGTGGCAATAAGGAAATATTTTTCCTGGAAACCCAACTAAAATTAAACCAAACAGAGCCATCTCCTTCCCCAAATGAGAGAGTTCAGCTGGCAACTCTAAGAGCTGGTTCTTTATGACAGTGTTTAGCAGCACTTCTTTTATGAGAAATAGCTAGTGAAATATTCACCTTCTCTGTGGGACTTAAGACTTAAGCTGCTGGCATCAGGGCCAGGCTTCCTCATTAAGCATAGTACTTGGTTTAAAGTGTTTTCCACCACTCTCCAGTGAGGATAAATCTAAGCTAATAGTGGATTTGAGAAGGCAGCAGTTTTATGATCCAAATACATTGCGTTGTCTATGAATATAATCTATTTTTGTCAGTTACATTGGAAAGAAATAAATTACTCATCAGTCAATCCATTATTATTATAATAAGAGCACAGCACTACTTAATTGCATCAGTTAAGTGGATATGACTTTGCCAATGCTCATAATGCCATTACATCAATCCGCAGAAATGGACCTGTTGATTTATTAGATGATGATGGACAAAGAAGATGTTGCAATCTCTTTTATAATTTAACCTGTGCTTAAAACACGTAGGTGTTTAAGGCCAATACATGTATAGTTATTACCACAGAGAGGGAAAGTGAAAAGGGAATTGTAAACCATAACAACCTCTATCAAGTACATGTCTATTTTGGTATGTGTAATAATCCTGAACGTGCATTTATGTAACACACTGTACAGTACGTAAGCTGCTGTGGGCTTTCTTGTACTGTAAATCCACATTTAATCAAAGGACCTGTGGCATATGATTGAGTACTCTAGATTTTCTTTACTGTGGAGAAATGCAACTGCAGAACAACAGTTCCATACGCGAACTGCAGCCATGCTGACTGTCTAGCAATAATAAACTTTTCAGAGGAACTTCAGGTCCATCACTGGTGATTCATTTACCAAGTGCCTGCTTTCATTTACTTATATATTTTTAACAACAAATCACTACTCAGCAGTGAGCCAAATGAATGCACTCCCGGTAACGATGTCTTTACAAGGAAAGAGGACAAATAGACTGTTGTGATTTGATAATAAATAGCTCTTCAGTTATTTTTGTATGATTCCATTTGTCTACAAGAAAGGTCTTCTGTACACTGGATAACGGTCAGAAATGACACAGGAATGGAAGTCACCCCGTCTCTTGTGAAAGCTGCTTCTATTTGCTTTTCACTCTTCACTGCCTCGCTGAAAGAATTTGGGTTTTATACCTTCTTCTGTCTTCTGCCTACATTTTGGGACAAAGATACTCTTTGAGAATACCCTGATTGAGGAGCTTTAAAAGGTAGGGTTCCAGAAGTTTTCTTCACCAAGAAGAAAGGCCAGGTTTCCTCAAGTATCTGACTCCCATTTACGCACCTGACTAGAGCAGTCATATTGAATGAGAAGCTCCCACACAGCCCTGGAAGTTCTTGGTTGAGAAGGTCTTTCTTTGAAAAGATGAAAAGTGTGGTTATAAACACAGATCTTAGTTGTTTGAAATTCCCACTCAGAACATCTGTGGGGAAATCTGCATAAATTCGAAAGTTCATATGCAACTTTTAGTAGCTGACAGAAATGAGAAATAGGCTGAAATTTAATTTGTTTCAATTAATTAAATATTGAGATTTGATATTTTTACTATTTGCACTTTTGACTCCCCAAAGGGTATAATATTATATTAGGCTTCTCAATAAGTCTTCTAATTATAATGCATCATATGAAGTCTAGAAGGTCAGCATCTTATTAGAAAAAAAATTGAAACTTTAGAATAATACTGAACACTGTAGCACCTGCAAAGCTGCTGTGCCTGTGTTATCAAAAGCCAGACTCTTGTGCCTATTATTCAGGCTGAATAAATAAATTTCTTCATGAGAAGCTTCCTTGAAGTCAGTGGACTGTGCAGTAAGTCTCCTTTTGCCATGATTAAAGGCACCAGGCTCTGACCCCAAATAAGGAAAGAGATTTTGATTTTGCTGAACCTTTGGACCATATTGCACAAGCTGGTGGAGTTCCTGGTATACCGACAAAGGAGAAATCTTCACAACAGTGAAGTATTCTGAGTTATCTCAGGAAGGAGCAAAATGGTCAATTCCTTTCAAGAGCTACTGAATGGGCTACACAGCCCATTCAATCTCCTCCTGCGGGCAGCAAAACAAGGAAAGCCACAAACACACCTTCATGGGCTGCCTCTCTGATGACGATACTTACCAACAAGGGGAAGAACGAGCACCTTGATCTCTGTCCCCCAAAGGAAAGTTGCTGCAGCCCTACAAGCACCAACACCGTTGTTTCAGGCAACAAGGAACTTTTTTTCCCCTTCAAGGCTCCGAGTCTTGTGGTGGAACCATGAAACCTTGAATAAACTTTCCAAGGGCACTGTCCCTGATCACACTCTCTAGACTGAGTTTTTATCAGGTTGCTGCAATGAACATATTTCTGGTTGACATTTTCAGAACAGCCTCAAGAGTTCTGATGAAGCATGTCAGAAAACACAAACCCAAAAGCCAATCTTATACACGTCAGAGGGGGATCTAGATCTAGCATAAATTAAAAAAGCATCTCCAGTAGACTGACTTTGGTAGCATAACTGACAGCAGGATTTGGCCCATTGTTTCCTGGGAAAATTAATGAGCTGTAAGAAAAATATCTGACCATCATTTGACTTATCAAAGCCATTGTGACTCCTTCCCTAAATAACATTAAGATGAATCACCTATTATTTGAGAATTGAGAGACACGGTAGTGACTGAAGCCAAGTTAGGAAAAAAGCACTGCCATTACTAGCTTTGCAGGATTGAACTTGACTTGGAATCTGGGGTTTTGCCCTGACAATACCACAACGTTTGAAATATTATTTACTTTGTGGGGTTTCTTTTGTACTAACCTACTCACTCTAACATCACATGAAACCTTTAATAGGTGTCCTACACTCCTACACGGAGTTTATCGTCAGCTGCTCAAATCCTGATCTCATGCGCAATGGTGCAAAAAAGAATGAGGGTGCTGCAACCAGTGCAGAAAATGTCTATTTTTCTTTCTGCAAAATGCAGTCACTGAATTTTGCAGTAATGAAATTGGATCTGCAGGTGGATTATTGGCATTGTTTTGGGGATGTATTTTGTTTGAACTTTATTGGTATCTCATATTTTTAAAGTGCTCTTTCTACCCTCTTCACTCTCTCACTGCTTCAATTGCACAAATGAAAAAATATGGGAACCCTCTGGTGGCCAAAATAATATCTGTAAATCCCACTCAGCCTTAACCACCTCTGCATGATCTAACGAGAAGGTCAAATTCTGTCGGAGTTGCATTATTATTAGTATGTCTGATCACCGTCTTTCTCCTCTTCTGTCCGTGGACATTTGAGCATATCCTGCAAGTTATGACCTCTGTTACACAAAATGCCCTGAATTTATCTAGACAACTTAAACAACATGTTTTTTTTTTATTGAGACTGAAGGTCTGTTGGTCTTTAATTGCTGATCACATGCTCAGTGATTGATGTATTTCAGCACAATTAAATGGTGAAGAAATGGATTAAACAGTAATCAGGACTGCCTATCATGAAGTCCTCTATGCAGGTCAGTTCAGATATGAGCAAGATAAGACTTTCTGCCTTTATCCTCAAAAATGGATGAAATTTTTCATCATCCCTCTTCCCCCCAAATATTACTTTTGAGTTTAAAACATAAAAAATGTGAGCCCTCCGGTGGCTGGAAAAACACCTGGCAAATCCAGGGATACTGATCAAGAGTTAGGGCTTGGGGCAATTGAGCATTGATGAATTGGCATAACCTGTCTGCCTGCTGTGGAGCAGCTTCTTTTCTACACTTCTGTCATGAGCAAAGGCATCAGGCCTCCAGCAATGTAGACTTAGGTGTCCCCGACTTCTACTGCAGTGGCATTTAGACATTTTTGATTTGTCAACTTCATTGTGTCTCTTAATGAAAGTGTAGACTCCTCTTGATTTCCTTTCAAAGTGCAAGGTAAGCCGCAGGACAGCCTCATTTTTCTTAGCAACCTTCTCTGGACACTGCAGAAGTATTTAAATTCTGCCAGAGATCTATGGACCACAGTCTGCTAGTGCCCTCCAGTTTGTCAAATGGATGAAGGTCTGGTATGAATCACCACTTTTCCATTTTGTGCCATTGTACAATCAATACACACTCATATAAATGAGGATGCAATGGCCAAGGCTCCAGAGGGAGTTGGGCCCCACAGATTGCTGCATCAGAAAGTGGTTGCATCAGATTCCTGCTCTTCTTTGCTGATGCTAACATAAATTTTATTGCTACTTTGACAAATTTGGCCCACTGAAAGGCTTGTGACAATTGCGACAATCAGCATTTCCTGATCAACGTGTTGCTTATGTTTTTATTCCTTTCTTATAGGAAAATGATGTTGATTTTCGCATATTACTTTAATTATTTTCTTAAGGGTTCATTCTGAAAACTGTATACTAATTTATGGTCATAAAATGCATCAAGGAATATGCATACATGCTGTTCACTTAGATCCTAAGCTCTTCAGGGTAAACATCATACATATTTGCCTTGTAATCCTCTGCAACATCTACCATGACATAGATAATTTGTAGTGGCAGATTCCACATGCACTGCAGTTGCTTACTTGACATCAGCTACTGGGTATCAATGAAGCAGTAAAAGGCATTCTTCATTTGCTCTCCTTTGCCACCTGAAATTTAAAGAGTCAAAATCTAAGCAAGTCACTTTTCAAACTCCTTATTGTCAATGGAGAAAAACAGGCACCAACAAAGAATAATTAATAACACGTCAAGCTGGACATCTAAGATAGGTGAGGCACCCCCAAGGAGTGAGCCCAGGCACTGGATTGCTGATCATTCACATGTTTAAATTGTTGGCCTGTTCCCTGCAAGGGTGTATGTATGTGCCAAGGAGCACTCCCCTAGACATTGCTTGGGCACGTTTCTGCGGAAAGATGACCCATAAGGCAGGGCTGCGCCAGATACGGTTCACCACTGCACAGCTCTCCACCATTGCCATGTGGTCTACCTACAACCTATGTTTCATTCCGTGAAAACATCAGTCTGACAGGCTGCAGTGCAGTCCACGTATAATTTCAGACACTTGCAGCTAAGAAACATGGTGTTCCAGGGCTATGGAGGCAGCAAATGGAGCCCAAAGGAGACTCAGAGCCAATTGTGTGGGTGAAGATAGGCCTTGCTCTTTGGTTTCAAGGTCAATTTGCTTTTTATTCAATAAGCCCTGTCCCCTTTTTATAAAATAGTATATAGGTAACCAGAGTTTCATTTCGGGTTTAAAAAGCAGTATTTCTGTCCTGTCAACTCTATGGTGATTTTTTAATGATTGCATTTTATTTAGGCAAATACAAAGAAAGATAAGTAAGTAAAGCCCAGGAGCAGCAAGTAGGCATAATGGGACTGGATCCCTTCCAACTCAGGACATTCTATGATTCTATGATTCTATACATCGAGAACCAATATTTACTGACACGTGGATGTAACAGTACTACTGTATCACAGACACAAACCTCTTCAAATGGAACCTGAAGATATTGGTTTCCCAAGGAGCTGCAGAGATGCAGTTCACTCAGCCAGTTCAGCCTTTTGTAGCAGATAAGGGCAGGGAAAAAAGCAGCCAAGTATTGACTGTTTCATTAATATGCTGCTCCTATAGTACAGGAAGAAATGCTCTATGAACCTCACTTACTGCTGCCTATCTGTACATTCACAGCATTGCTCTGTTCTGAAAAATCATTGCAAAAAATGGCACCTCCTTCCACTCCTGCGTACACACAAACGTAGCTGTAAAAGGACACAGTGTAGAATTTGCCTTTCAAGTCCTAGGCACCTAGGACTGGATGTGTTGCTAGTTTCTGCACCTCCCAAGGCATCAATTACTTCAGGGAAGCTGGGTTGCACAGAATCCCTGAATTCCTCAAGACCTGGATTTGAGGAGGCCGTTTGGTCTGCAGAATCCCCTCTGCAATGGCAAGAGACATTAAGAGAATCCACCTTCATATATAGTCCTCAGACTGGATGGACAGCATGGACAGTTAGAAAAAAATAACCATTTACACACAAAGTGAGGGCGTGCAACCTGGAGTCTCTGTGATAGACTTCATGTGTAACCCTGCAGTGCCATTTTTGCAGGTACTGCTAAGAGAGGAGTTGCATTTAAAGTCCATGTTGAGGCAAGCAGAGGGGAAACAGCTTCTCATTTCTCAGCAGCCGGTAGCAAATTGATGGTGTTTTGGTTTCATGGCTTGGGGAGGAGTAGATGAAGGCAGAGAACAGCACTCTGGCAATGTGGGTTGTGTTCAGACCACCTACAATACGTGCCTTGCTTAGTTGTCATGACTGTTATGGCAATTTAGTTCAATAAATCAGTGAGCACACCAGACGCCTACAACCCAGGTCTTCTAGATTTTGGCTCCCTGTACAGACCATGGATAGAAGCAGTCACCGTGCCTAAGTTAGGCACTTGCAGTAGGAGGGTTCAATGAAGTCCCATGTGCTTCTGCCTCTGCAGAACTATATTGCTTTTTACTCAAGGAGGCTACGTAATGTCGCCAGGAACTGTTTAACATGTGAATCACTTTGTCCTCTGTCTGTATGGCAGTTACAAATAGGTTGCAGTGGAGGTGGGCTGTGTCCACGACTGCTCGTCTCCTTAGGGAATGGTCTTATCTATGTGCAGAAAAGTAGGGAAGCCTGAGTCTACTCAGTGAAAGCTTCCAAGATGTTCCTCTTGAGAAGAGGAGTTATCCTGCTGATCCTGTGCTGTGGAATTGCCCTTCTGGCCCCTCGTCTCAGAGGCTTTACTGCTGGCAGACTGCGACATGGCTCTCCACCCCTTTGACCCACACATGGTTGGACAGCTGAAGAACTAACGAAACTGCACCAGCTGAAATTCACTTTCAGTTTATTATCTATGTAGTGTCACTATAAAGGTCTGAGCTAATCTTAGCTGCATAATGGGCTGGTAGAAAGTATTCCATTTGTTATACAAATAAATATTTGCTTCAAATGTGGTTTCCCAAAGTAGGGTCACCTTGCACGCATCTGCTTCCAAAAATGCATCTGCTTTACAACAAGGTAGTAATTATCCTTTCCTCAAGGGGGTTCAGTTTGAACCTACTATGTGTACTAGACTGCTGGCGAAGTTTTTAATTTTGGTTTATGGTGTTTGTAGTTTTTGGAGGCACAGGATCAAACGCTTGAAATGCAGTGTTCATCTGATACTATGTACCAACCCCAAATACAGGTAGGGTTTGCTTGGTGGGCTTTTTTCTTCTTCAAAAACAGTTCTTTTTTTCCTGTACAATTTTTTTTTCTGAAAACATCAGTCAGTTGAGTGAATAGATGCAGAGAGCAAGTAACTTCATTTTACTGGTAAAATACCCTAGTGGAGTAACACAATAGCATTATCATCCTTCTTTTTTACTGGTTCTTCTTTTAATCTGTATGTCATAATAATGTCATTAGAGGGTGACTTCATCTTTTTAGCAGGCTATTTCTGCAGTACTTAATGTCTGTTTGATCTTTCATTCACATATCTATTACCATACATATCTATTATAAGTTGAAAAGGTTTTTAGTCTGACATAACATTGGAGGGGAAGAAATGTCAGCTTCATTAAACCTCACAGTTCTGAGACTGGAGGTAAATTACTTATTCAGCACATTTTTGAAGAAACGTATTGAAAAAAATCTTATGAAAATATGTAGGTTTTCTTTATTTATATTTTAAACCACCTCATAATGCACTTTGCTCTGCTTTCTCTGGAAAGGGGGCAGCGAGTGAAACAGTGTCTTGAATTAAAAGCCCAATTTCTACAGCACTGAGCAGCTCAGTAAGCTCAGGGCTGGGAACAGGAGGGAGAAGGAGGCTGGAGAGTGACATGGTCTTTAGCCTCTCATATGCCATAGCCCTATGTTGCAGTGTGTGATTCGAAGGGTGCAACCATAGATATCCACTCCAAGACAACACCATTCTGCCATGATAAACTTATGGGGGATTAAGGCACCAGAATACTGTGTGAAATCCGAGGCCATCAAAGTCATTAAGGAGACTTCAGTTTTTTTCACTCTTGATCCATAATGTTGGGCTGATGTGTAATTCAGGTGAATTAGGGCCTGATTCAGCAAGGAGCATAAGCACTTTCACAACTTGCAGTGCACAGCCCATCCCAGCAAAGCAGATAGGATGCCCGTATGTGTGATGCCTGTATTTATGTGGCTTGCTGAACCAGGACTGCAAGAACATGGAGACAGTGATGGCTTTTGTCCCAGGGTTTGTGGCTGTCTTCATCTGTCTGACAGTTCTCAGCGGTGTCACCAAGGCCATCAGTCTGGGCATCAAACAGCACAAAACTGAAGTCCTTTTGAAGCCAGGAAGTGCAGAATGCATACGGAAAGGCAAGAGAAGGAGGGGGGCTCAGGGTACTGAACACTCAAAGGCATTAGCACGCACTGGCTACTAACTCTTATGAAAAGTAATAGCCGATGCTTCCACTTTAGATGTTGTTCCTTTGAGGGATCTGGCAGGCGAGTTTAGGGGTGCAGATGCTATGCTTTAGATGTGAATCGCCACACAGATATTATGTAGACTAGAACAAGGGTGTGTTTGCAGATGCCCTGATGTAACTCCCTGTGCAACACTAGCACTGCTTTTTCATTTAGCTTTCAGAGGTATGTGCAGTTGTGTCTTGGTTGTCTTGACTGAAAGAATGATCCTGTGTGTTTTAGCTGAATCTTCTTTGCTACAGTCCATAACAGATGCCATTGGTGTTTTTGTTACTATTGCTACTTGACAGCTTTCTGCAACCACACTTCACATTCCTGAAGCAGAAAGTTTTGTTCTCTTGGCCACCGAGAAACACTACACTCTTATTTTGGAGTCTCCCTGAATTCCAAGATAGCACCAGTAGCAGAGGACACGCAAGGGTCAACAGCTCCTCGGCCAGCAGCACAACCTCATTCATTGCAGCAAAGAGGTTTCCAGAGTTTGGAAATGCCCTAGAAAGTTTTACCTTCTGTGGTGAAAAATGGCTGTCATTTGCTCTTTGTTCCCAGGCAATCCAGGGAGACATAGACAGCTGTTGTCAAATATTTTGCACCCAAACTTATCCCTCCTTGGCACTGAAAACTCTCACTGAACTCGCCTGAGGTCTTGAACTCACACTGGGCCCCTTTGATTTTGTGATTGGTAATGGCATGTTTGTGCCATTGCTAGACTAAGGAAAAGCTGGCAGCAAGCTTAGAGTATGGTATGTAATGATATTTGCACTAAATTGTTCCACCTTACCCGCTGGAGCAACTGGGAAAATGAAGGTGAAAACTTTTAACAATATACACCTTAAACTGTGTGAAATTCTGCCCTGGATTTTTTTTTATATTAACCCATCGAATGAGATTCACACTTGTAACAGAGGTCTGTACTTAGCCGTGAATAATATAGACGATACTGAAATTTAGGTGCAAAAGGGGAGATCAAGGTGTTTTGACAAGATATTTTACCTCCTGTAACATTTTTATCTCATTATGTCTGAGATGTGAAGTGCAGATAGTTGACATACACTTGGTCTGAGGAGTTGTCACCAACTTTCAGGCATTTTTTTCCCAAGTGTCGAACTTTTACAAGCAGCCTGTCAAGTTCCTCTTCAGTCCCAACATACAAACACAGTCATCTTAGATGGAATGACCATGACAGCAGTGACATCTCTCCTTACCCATTTCCTTTACTAGAAATCACAGATCTCATTTCCAGGTTACCCATAGCTATATCCCATTATTTCTTCCCTGCAGAGAAATGGGATAGATAATTTTTCAGTTCCTTTCCAGACCTATCGCTGTGTAGTTTTTTGCACCAGTAACTTTTTTATTTTCTCTGTTAATTGTGACTCTAGGAGAAATATGTTACTCTAGGAGAAACAATCAGAGGGTTCTTGTACATACCTAACATTTAGTTAAATAATGGCTAGAAATGCATGACCTTACATCAACATTTCTTAATTTTTGACCTTCCAAAAAGTATTATTTTTAAACAAAGGAAGACAAGAGAAACCCTGTATTCATTTAGAATGGCAGCTCTCAGTCTGTGGTAAACACTGACAATCTGGTTTAACACACCAAAAGTCACCAGTTTTTATACCTGTGTCTGTCCTAGTTTCTACAGGAAGGTGTCTGTCCCCACAGCATTGGCAGCAGGTCCTCACAATACTGATGCAGCATGTAGCAGAACATTTTCTACTGTTGTAGATACACAACCTCTTTGGGCAACACAATCTACACTGATAAAATCTCTCTCCTGTCAGTGTCCACATGGAAGATTTTTTTCAGTCTAATTTTGGCTGATAACGATGTGAATTTTTCATACTGAAGCCAATATAGTTGTTCTGGAAGAACATTGTCAGCCAGGTCCAGCCTTCATAAATCAGAGCGTGCCGAGCCCGTGTTAGCTGAGCATCTGGATGGGGCCGCAGGAGATGCCTTTGGGAGTTGCTCTGTCTCTTTGCAAGGCAGCCAGGATACTGAAAGTGAAACTTGTTCATGGGAGCCCAGCTCTTGACATGTTTTTGTTCCCAGTGGCTCGGTGTGGGGATGGCAGAGGGTCAAGGCTGGACCCCTGGTGGCCAGAGCAGTGACAGGCAGATGCAGTGAGTCCTCGGGAGGGAATATGTATGAGAACGCAAGGCAGAAACCTGAGAACAGCCATACTCATGTATACATCTGTAAATAACTGGCATTTTAGTTGGGTCTTCCTAAAATACAATATGCACAAGCCACATGGATTGTTGTGTTGGGACCTGTCTAGGAACAAGAGGGAGCCCCAATTTCAGAGTGGCCTAGTGAGGCCCTTAGGTCTAGGGTCAGTCCTTAACCTTTGTCTCTCATTAAAATATCGTTCAAGTGCTAAAAACGTTCTTCCCACTGGTTATATCATTATGAATGTTTACCCTGCCAGTACCTGGAAAAAATTGCTCTCTGAGGTAGAGCCAAATACCATTACTAGATCTGTAAAAGATTTGACAGTGAAATTAATTAGTTAATCTTTGTAAAGTGCTTTGAAGATGAAGAGCTCACTATGAGTTTTAGGTAATGTTATTATAGGTTAGTGAGTCATTTTATAAATTTAAAGCAGAGGGGTCTCTTTTACAGTGTCTCATAGCATGGCCTTCACCGTGTCTGTGTGGCTGGCCAGTCTTGTCCTGTCGCCTCCTGCACCCTTCCCTCTGCCTGCATTCGTGTTCTGCCTATAGTCCTCTGGTGCAAGCTCAGGGACCAGGCTATTCTAGGGGCAGATTTGCTTTGGACAGTGAGAATCTGCTGCTAAAAATTGGTTGCAGCAAGTTTCACTCCTTGCCATCGCTGCCCCTCTTTCCTGGGAAGTTTGCCACCCGAGCCTGTTTTGGCAGGCGGCTACTTCTCTGCCTGAACAGACTCGGACCCCAACGTCCCTTTCTCCCACAAAATGGCGGCCCAATCCGCTCTGGCTCGCTGCCCTGGGCCCCACCTGGGTGCTCTCTGATCTGCTTGTGGAGCTCACTGTTGGTATTAGGTCAGGGACTTTCCTTCTGCTCTGTGTTTGTGCAGAACACAGCACACTGGTTCCCCACCAGACTCTGAGATACTGCTGTAATGCAGGCAATAAATAATAACGACCTTTAAACCTCTAGCGCAAATTACAGCCTCATGCAACACCTACATAATTTTGTATAATATTAGCACAGTAGCTACCTTGGGAGAACTATATTCAGATAAGAGAATGCACAATAATAATCCTTCCATCTGAAATCAAATGGAATTGTCTAAATGCCTACAGCTCCTTTTCTGCCACCGTGTTTTGTAAGGAAAAGAAGGAACACAGAATGAAAGCGAGGATGTGAAATAAATAACCAAAGACAAAAGGAATCAAAAAAGAAAAACTAAAGCATAATAATGATGTAATTTCTCTTCTATAATATACAAAAATTCTTCTTATGTCTGAGTCCCCCTTGCATCTAGCACTCCATGATTACACTGGAGGAGATGAGCCCTCTCCCAGTGTTTATAATCTGAGGTTCCAATCTTGCAAACATTTACATGCATGGTTAACTTTATGCACACAATTAGTGCAATTGAAGTCATGCCACTTGCAAGACAAGATGCAACAAGTGAGTGTATCAAACGCTAGGTGGGAAGAGGGCGGCAGACAGATGAAGGGTAACAATGATAAGATCATGTGGTTACCTGGGCTAACTCTGCACGCTCAGTGACTCCAAATGCCTTTTTTAATTTTTGAATCATCACTTAAAAAGATTTCCTTGTCACTTTATAACTGCTTCTTGTGACTCAGAAAATGCTGGGCTTACTCATGGTCATATAGTATGTAATTAGTGGACTTTTTTATTTTCCCTTCATAGAAATGATATCTCTCTACCACTAAGTATCCCTACTTTAAAAATAAGAAAAAAAAATGACCCCAAGCCTTTCTCATTTAGTCTGCTGCTTTCCTTCACTCTGTTTGTGTATTAACCTCCCCCTCTAGATACCTTCTCCAAATGAGCATCTTCTAGTTTCCTGAGGCTTTTCTTATCTTTGTTGCAGCTGTCCAAGAGTCAAGATCTGAGGAACAGGAAGGCAGACATCTCATTGACCAAATATAGCAGACACCCCTTACATTCAGGGCTCTGGGGTTGTGAACCACACAAGGGTTGCTCTTGACAACATCCTGGCCTTGATCTGTCGCTCCTGGCTCTTACCAACCAAGACAACATGGGGAAGCAGACCGTGAAGTCTGGCAGTGCCAAAATTACTGGGGCGTCTGGACCAACCAGGAAGGGAAAAATAGTATTATCCCAGGACCACATTGCTCTCACATTTCCTAGTTCTTTAGGGAGATGGAACAGCCCTTTTGACAGCTAAATCTCTCCTTGGAAGATCTTCTAAAAAGGCTGTTGCCCCATAGACTGCTGTGGGAGGCTTTGCAAAGTCAGATTTAGAAAAGTCACCTTATGCCACTTGACACACACTGCAGGATACTCGAGGCACATTTGTGGAGTAGGGAAGCTGTTCAAAGTTGGATGGACTTGGGAAGACGATTTCGTTTACACCTAACATTGTTATCACATAAATTAGAATAATTATCACATTTGTGTTGTATTTTCATGATATTTGCTTCACTTAAATTGTTGTTATAAAATAATTTTATGAGTTATGTTGCTATACTCTGCGGCAATGTAAGGGAGTTTTCTGAACTCAATGGTGAGGCCATGTGATTTAATTGACACACTATTTGTTAATTAGTCTGGGTGAAAATGCCAGCACCTGAGTGTGTTTGGAGAGTGGGCGGTGAGAACGTAGCTTTGTGTGAAGTAGTTCCAAACGCCAGAGAGCTTGAATTTGTGGTTCTGATTTCTTGATGTTCTGACTTCTTTAGGTCTACCAGCCAAATAGCTAGCATTTAAAGTTTTCACAGGCAGAACTTTTCTTGTGTATATCTCATGCATCTGAGTGGAGGAATGTTGATCTGATTCATCACTGGATCACATCTTGCGTAGTGCAAGTGGGTTTGGATCACTCTCAGACCAGAGAGGTAGCATTTTAGGCCACCTTGCAAGGGCTTAAATGACTCTAAAGGGGGCACCACTGGCCCCCTCAGTGTCTAGCTGATGTAGTTGCAGAGCAATTTTCTTCATATCAAAGGTCGACTTGAGTCCATATAGTCTTCGGGTAATTTTTAGTGATCAGGTGATACCTTGCAAAATCTTCAATCATCATCTTGGTCCTGTAGGAGAATCTGGTCAAGGCAAATGTACCAGACAGCAAAGATAGTGTCACTCATGCATAGTTTGTGTTAGATATGGGTAACGATGTATAATAACATTGTCTTTTTCAGAGACATGAAGCGCTGTTAACGGAGCTTCTGACAGCACCTAAGGAGTTACAGGTCACTTCCCAGCTATTGGTCTGGATGTAAGAAGCAACAGGCACAAGGCTGCCAGTCTTCTCAAAGTTAATACGCCCAGGTATTGAGCTGCAAGTTACATTTTACATTATGTGTGTTATTTCTGGGCTAGCTTTTCAAGTTCAAATGTCAGATGAGTTTTATATTTCAGGGAGCAGTAAGGGGATGCCACCCTCTCGTGTTCTTTCTGATGTTACAAAGCAGACTATGGCAATCTGTGAGCTGTCAGAGTCACCTACAGCTTTTAAACAGCATGGATGAGAAAGTAGCCATGCTTCTGCCATATTTTGGAAACACAGGATAAAACACTCCCTACATAATACATGTTTTGATGACTTCAAATCTTAAGGAAGACAAACGGATCTAGAAAGGATCCCTTTGCTGCATCATAACAGATGAAGCAGCAGCCTGGCAGGAGAATAATTTGAGCAAAAGGAAGTAACTAACCAAGTGATGGACTGACAGCTCCTTCAGTGCAGTCCAAGGCTGAAGGAGAGACCGACTGGCTCCATGTGAGATGAGGAAAAAGTCCTACTTGCCAGTAGTCCCTGTCTACCCGAGACCCAAAACTGGTTACGCACAGATATTAATCACATGGGAAATGCTTGTGTATACACTCGGGGTTAGCTGGCTCTGGTTTAGTTTTCCTGAGTTACTATTTTCAGTCCAACACCCCACTACAAAGGTGTGTCAGAAAGGTATAGCTAAAAAAATATCTCTAAAATACACTCATTACAGCAGTTTTCTTATATCCACAGGAATAGTCTTCCTTTTAGCAAGTGGATAAGCCCTGTGTTCACATCATCATTGTCTCCTGCCATGTTGACCATTGATGGCAACAGTAAAGATGGCATAAAAAGGACTTAGTCACTTGCACTAACAGGTGGGAAAACTGCTGAGTTCTGCTGAGTTCTGCACTACCCTAGAAGTAATTATTTCACTGTCATTTCAGAGCAGAATCTGGTTATATGAGAGGGAAACTGAAAGTCACCCGTGCTTAATATCTAAGTTCATATTAATTTATACACAGTGGGCTAAACTGTGCCCTCATTTATATGCACGCTGCCCCGCAGTGATTATGCGAGAGGAACTGCGTGGAGAATTTGATCCAGTGTGGTTTCAAAAATAGCACTATGAAGTAAAGTTGGTATAAATGTGGAGGAAGTAAATCCACAGAACATAACCTAGGGTATAAAACAGCAAGTTTGGGTGATGATGCTATCAATGAAAACTTAGCACCTGGACAGGGTCCCTGCCCAAAGAGCAAACTCTCCCAAATATGCTCCAGTCCATCATGCATAGGCAAAGGACTTTCCAGGGGCAAGGAAAAGCAGGACGCTCCCAGGCATCGAGAACCCTCGTGGGCTAGCAGACCTCTGGCTGAGGAGTAGAAAAGGAGGGAAGGCTGTATAATCACCCTGCAGATAAGATAATTGTGGCTCAAATTCAGAAGTGTAATGTAAAAATTCACTACATGCATGAAACTAAAACGGTTTTATTTCAGGAAAGCTGGCAGAGTGTTTCAACAGCTTCCTGTGGCTTAGCTGCTATGACACAGAAGGAATAACCTTTCTTCTGTCTGGGTCTTAGGAAGTATTATGTTTCATCCTTGCTATGACCTGCACTTCACACATCAGATGTAAAAATTATCCAAGCCTCAATTCTCTTGCCCCTCAGCATGCTGGGGGTTCATTAGAAAGAGGGGTTCATCAGAAAGAGGGGTTCATTAGAAAGAGAGCCAGGATGTACCTGGCACTCAGTGCTCATTCGCCCGCCCTTGTTCATAGGGCTGTCCATGTCCCCGTGTGTCTGATCACTGACCAAGATCAAAGCCGGATCCAATACCTACAGAAAGGGGATCTCTTCCCTTCCCTTTGGGTCAGTCTAAGTGGTCTCCCTTGACCCTGCAAGCAGAGGGCAATGCAGGGAGCAAGACGGCCAGACCTACTGCTGCATCCGTGACCTGGGGTGCCAGCAGTACTGTGGGGTAGAAAATGGTTCAGTTCCTAATCACAACTCTTGCTCCTCTTTATGTCTGTTAGATGGTGCCAGCAAAGCCAGCAATTGTTAGGGATGGCAGTGCCTAGAAAACCTCAGGACCTTCTATTAACAGGCGGCTGTGAAAAACCAGCATTAATCTCAGCATTAAATTTTTCTGGTTTTATCTGGTGTTTCCATTAGGGTCTCATGTAAAACAAAGTCATTGGACTGACATTCTGGGCTGATCGCAAGAGTTTGAGTCACTTATCCAGCACTGTGACTCCATCACAATGAGAAATGATGGTACTTCACAGAGTATTTCTTATAGGTACTGTGCTCAGATAATACTTCTTCTATGGTGTGCTACATCATTTCCAATTTGGAAATACTCTAATGATGGAATAACACTTATTTTCCAATCTTTCCTTATTCCCAGGTGCATAATTAGTTTTTATAGCAACATAATAACATGGTAGCTTATACATAATTATAATGTGTAAAGTTTGTAAAATTAAAAAAAAATCCTTTAAAATAAATTGAGAAATAGTAGCAGAGCATTTAGACAATTTTGCACAGTGCCCAAGGTACTTTCTTGAAATCCAGCAGCAACCGTGAGAACGCAGGTCAGAAGTCGGACATTTCCTGTTCTGGTACCAGTGTAAAAGCACAGAGAGTGAGCTTTACTGGCTTTCAGGTTCAGGACTTGTCCTTACAACTGTGTATCATGAACCACATAGTTGCACACACACTTTCTAGCTATGCAACAGCTTTAACACAGAGATCACAGCGTGTTTTTCTTCAATGTAACTCACAAATGGCCTAAGAAATGGTAGTTGTAATTCTGCAAGCACTGAAACATGTGGCAAAAATGAAATTATTTAACTGAAGATTCAGAAGAAAACCACTGCAGAGCTGAGGGGTTTTGCCAACATCCCTTCTGGCATTTGGAAATACAACTGATTTTTTTACATTTTAAAATTACTTACAATTTGGATTTTTTGGGGGTTGGTAGCACCTAAAAATCAGAGAGGTTAAAAATAAATATTTTCATTTCATTACAACATTTCAAGTGATCTGATCACATTTTCTTACTGAGAAAGGAGATATCTTTCAAAAACCCAAAATTCATTTCAAACTGGACTGTCATCCGCAACCAGCACAATTATTTATTCCCCCAGTGCCTCTGTGATGGAGCTGTGGTTTTGAATTGATTGTCATTCCTGTTTTTCTGTGGATGTTTAGGGTTGTATGCCCTTGACCATGCAGATGGGAGTTTGCAGGACTTCTTTAAAAACTCCTGAGGTGCCTTGTTCCTGATGAGCTGGGTGGGAGTTGGGTATCTAGAAACCTCTGAAAATCCCTCTGCTTGTTTACACTGCAAGGACCTCGAGACATTTAGAGATCTGGCTCTAAGGATGGGATTCATCACATCTAACACTAGCCACCAAAACGACACGTCTAACCTGAGTGACCCATCTCGCCCCCATCCCAAAGGGGAGCTCAGCCCTGTCAGAGAGCAAGGGAACCTCCCCACGAAAGGCACCCAGCTCAGGACATGGTCAATGATTGCTTTGTGGAGGTTTCTGACTCTTTCCACTGACCCCAGGGGCAGCTGAGATCCATGGCTTAGATGAGATGCTTAACTTTGAGAGACTTAATTTACGGGAGATTAATCCAACACTAGGGTGAGGTATGGTACTGGAGTAATCTGTGCAATACTGTTACAGGCACATGTAACTAGTAGCTAGCACTGCCTGTATCTGTATTTTAGGCACTTTTAAAGTCGAAAATTAAAAGTATTGGGAGCCAAATTCACTGACTTTTATTCTTCTCCTTGACCTTGATCCAGCTGAATCCTGTAGAAGAGATAGATGGTGCTAAAAACAAAAACTCCCAGTCAAGGCAAACTCCTAGATGCTGAAGGTTTTGTGTAAGAAAGATCACTATGGGAGCTTCAGGCAGGTAAACAAGTCACAAGGTAGCTTAGGTGTGTAAAATTACGGTGGATCTCTTGAATTAAGTCCAACTCATCTCCTTTTTATATCAACATAGGGCCCCACAGGCCCAGGGCTGTGCTTATGCTTTTCCAGCACAAGCATTTTCCTGTACACAAAAGCTCCATCTGACCAGAATGTTATGAATATAATTTCTAAAGCTTTGTGTTAAATGCCGTGCATTAATACAAATGGTACTATTTAAGCTGTTGCACTACAAAAGTGGAACTTTGATGATACCCAAATATAGATTTGATTATTATTTGATATGATGGATAGGTTAAAAATTGCCTTGCGAGTAGTCATCAGCCCAAATTTGCTACACCCCGGTCTGTACATTTGGGGCTAGCTCCCCTCCTCACCTTTTCTGGAATGCCAGCTATGATGAGCAAGCTATTTTCAGTTTCTTATTAGGAAGCTGCCTTTGGACCAGTTCCTACACTACTTAGCATTTTGCCTGAGCAGCAAATTCAGGATCTGGCCCTAGGAAACCTGTTTTCTTGGCACTTTGAGCCAATTCCTTATTAGTGTAGTTACCTCTAATATCTGCTATGTGCTGTCTGCAGTGGCCTGTGTAGGAACCTCTATGAAGATGGAGTTGTTGTGACACTTGTCTCATGAAAGAGCCTCTCCAGTTCTTCACTTTGAAGGTCCACTAAAAGGTGTGTCTATGATGACACACCTGTTCTGGTATTTTTTTTCTTCTTTCTCATATAAAAAAAGTACCGTGATAAGTTCTTGTCGCTGTGCCAGGACGTCACTCGATACATGTAGAGGAGAAACTGTTTAAAGCTACTTGACTAACAGCTTCCTCTGTCAAATATGACATTAGAGTTATGATTGTCTCTTTTTTATCTCTTCACTTTGATGACAGGCTTATCTGAGGTAGTGAGACAAAGAGCGGAGTTGATTCAGCCTACCATGCTGTGCAGGTGAGAGTTTTGAGATCAAGTACAGCTGTTCGAAGGGCAAGTCCTAGTGCTGAATGACAGCTGCTTTCATCAGGAGCATGGCTTGTTTTTTCTTTCTTTTTTTCTTTCTTTCTTTTTTTTTTTTTTTGACAATGCCAAGAAATTCAACTGAGGCTTGAGGAATGCACAAGCTTAAATATCAAAATGTGACTGCTTGTGTAATAAAGTCAGTCTGAGCTACTTGCTCCTTTTGATATTCTTAGATCAGTTCAGATGCTCCTCTTAAAAAATCAGATGTATTATTGCTGATTCTGGTCAGAAGGAGTGAATCTATTTACCGAACCCATGTGTGTGGATCTGACAGTATAATGTATCACACCCATTGTAATACTGCATGGAATATTAACATTTCTGAATTGTTGCTAGAAAAGAGCTGCAGATTGCTCAGTGCTGTGCTTTTCAATCAGTGTTTGCTAAGATCACACTTTTTCACCGTTTTTTTTTCAGAGCAGCGTGATTTTCCTTTCTTCTCTCCTTCCCTTCCCCCGTTACTCACTGCCTCTCTACCCCACCTCTCAAAAACAATTGTTAGTGATTTGATAAGTTCATCAGCCCGCTCTCCAAAAGCCCTCAGATAGTGCATGTTACTGGGACTTTTGACATGTGGCTATTTTGAATTTCCCAGAATACTCACATATGCAGATGTAGCATGAGGTTTTGCAAAAAAAGTGCTCAGCCTTTATTGCATGAACAAAATCTCCCATGTAAGCAAGCAAAGAGGTATGTGCTTATCCAAGTATTTATCTATGCCTGCAGGTATTTGCAGTGTGTGAAGGAGTGCAGGGTTTGTACATGCACCGGTTGGACTATACATACGTGTTATTAAAAGCTGAATATACTTAGGGTTCTCTCTCACTCACTCTCCCTATCCAGGAGAGAATATATTTACTTTTAAACCTCAAGTATTCTTGCATTCCCTGAACAGAACAACCTGATTTCTTCCTTAGTCTTTTCTTCCTAGTTGTCTGATAGGTCACAAACATATCTTCCAGAACTGTCAGGCGTATGACCACATTCATGTTTTTTACTGTTTCCTCTTACTTTTCCTCGAAGGCCATTCAGGCAATCTAACTTCCTGGAACTGAGGGATCCTAGCCATGTGATCTTGGAAAGTCTTGAGGATAAACACTACTGTTCTTTTCTATACTAAACATGTCAGCCAGGTCTCTGTAGAAGTACTTTTCCAGTATGGTTTTCCCACCAGCAGGAGACACTACTTTTTCTGCCATGAGACAGGTAATAGCATAGGAGTTTATCTTAGGTGAAAACAATCATTCATGTCAGCCAGTAAAGGCACTGGAAATAAAAAAAGTATTTGTAGCGACTACAATATTCCAGTATATGGTACTTTTGCAGCTGTTGATTGATATTCACTGAAATCCACAGAGTAGGTTCTATTAATACCATATCTACCTATTAATATCTATTAATATTAAAACAGGACTGAAAAAATCATGTGAAGAAGCCCAGGAAAGTCAGAGGGCTTGGACATACTGTAGCAATGTCTAATATTTATACAAATACCCATTGAATGAGAAGGGAAGAAAAAATGCTGACAATTCTCCACTTGCATATATGCATTAGAACAATTTTTTTATTTTATTTTATTTTATTTTATTTTATTTTATTTTATTTTATTTTATTTTTATTTAATTTAATTTTATTTTATTTATTTTATTTCATTTTATTTTATTATTTGTGTGTGTTAAGAACATGCTCTTATCCAGATCCCACCATTCAAGTCATGTAGGGGGAAGACCTATACTGCATGGGATCCTGTCCTCAATTTGAGGGCAACTAATGCCATATGCCATAACTTCCACCTCATGCAAGGCCATCAAATGTAAAGTGATATAAGAAAAGGGAAACATGTGTCTCATTTTAAAACTGCTTGGAGCAAGAGAATCTGGCTAATTTAATTTTATTTTAAGTGGGAACCCAAGAGAGCATCCACCACGTAGTACTGCAGCGAGGCAGGCTTGCAAGGTGGTTAGGTGTCTAGAGCAGCAGATAACCAGCTCAACATCATTTTAGTTCCATTGAAATTTGAAGTATTTGGTACCCAGATGCTTTTGAAAATCTCAGTATGCCTCTATTTGCCCTTCTTGACATCTAAATGTCTTAAAAAATCTGTCCCTTTCTCTCCTCTTCCGACAGAGACTTCCAAAATGAGAACCTTTCATTATTAGAGCCAGAATGGTAGCTAATTGCTACTGAGGAGCTTTTCACTGTGGCCAAAACCAACAATAACAAGCAATAAAAATCTAATAATCCAAGCAATCGACTGTGTATTGAATAATTCTTCTGAGAGCACAGTGCAAATAGCACCATTCTGGGCATACTAAAGAGAATGAAAGATTAAAAACCTAAATGAACACAGAAAATGTCTGTCACGTCAGATACATCAATTCTGTCAGTCCAATACATACACTTAATTAAAATGGTTCAACCATCTGTCCAAGAGGGTGCATGGGAAAACTTTAATTGATCGTCTCAGTTTTTCTGAGTGATCAGGAAATAGGGCTAAAGCTAGTTTTCCTGGAATGGAATTCAGAATTATAAAACTGACAGTTGGGGAATTTTCTGCTTTAGCTATTTTAAGCATCTCTCTTTTCTCCCCACAACTTTGATAGAATCGGACAATTCAAAAATATAGAGGCATGTTAAGTGCCAAGAAGGCAGGTGAATCACATCCCTCAGTGACAGCCAGACCTTGTGCCCAAGGGGCGATGTGCTGTGAAGAAGGGTAGGTGTTTTCCTGCCCTCCCTGGAGGGTACTATGGAGGAGCAAAGGCAGCTTTCATTTTCCACTCTCCAGGAGCTCAGTAAAAGGAAACAGCTGAGAGGACATGAAGGAGCCCTCACTGCTTTATTCACCTCACCCACCACTTGATTGCGTCTTTGCTCCATAAAAAGATGCAGAATCAGAGTTATATTCACCTAGGTGTAGCCACCTGACCCAGAGCTGTGCCTAATGTTGTGGCTGCTGGGATGAGATTCAGCTCATTTAACTTCACCTGCTTAAAAGTTATCTAGTCTAAGATGGTCACCTTATGAAATCAGTGAGAGAAAGGCCCCTCTAGGAAGGTGGCTGAAACTGCTTTCTGCAGGTGTCTGTCCCCATAAAGCCAGTGGGAAGAAGTTGGTGCTGCTGAAGGCCTCCAAAATGACATCAAGTCCGTATAATCGTTCTCCCTAAAAGGCAAGTTGTAATTAACCACTGAAGGCAAGAGACGTTTATCCATGCTGAGCTTCATAGTCACTGGTTTCCCTAGCCCAGGCTCCTCCTACTTGTTTTTTTCCCAAATCCAGTCTTGAGATTACAATGTAAGGTGGTTTGTTTATCTCCTCCTTTGCAACCTCCATTGCCCTCTGCCATTTACCTCCAAAAGATCAGGTTCTTCTAGCAGTCATCCTCTTGGAAATGTCCTAAAGGATAATTTGACCAGCTCCAGGGGAGAAGTGTTATAGATTCTTCATACAGAAACATGTGTACGAGAGAAAAAATAACAGTGGTTATTATCTCTTGCTTCTAGGATGATGTCTGCCAGGTGGTCCAGGTCTCTCCAGCCAATACCATGTCATTCACCAGCCTCTGAAATAACAACTTCCACTGATGAGGGTGAAGAAAAGCCTCTGTAGAGCAATTGTTGAAGTAGGAATAGCCGACAGCAATAATTGAAGCAGAGACAGGCAACAGTAGGAGCAACCCCTTTTGTAATAACCACCTTAGGCCCTTCAAAACCAGGATGGCAAGAGCTCAAACCCTTAGCCAGGCCCTCTCACCAGCCCCTGTGCTGTTATCATGGCTGACTACTCTCACCAAGACACACTGACTCCAGCGGTATTTTCTTTTTCTTGTTGTGGGAAGAGGTTTATGCCTACCCATTGCTTCACTAACAGCTAGAGGAGACGGCTGAGCAAGTTCAGCAGTGGTAGGAGCAAAATAAGTACTCCTTCAGCCTGCTCAGTAGCCTCAGGAAATAGGACGGTTGGGGCACACCCTGCTCATCAGCAGGGTGGGTGGGAATTGAATTTAAGAAGTCTGTCTCTATCCCTTTAGACCGCTAGCAATCTTCCAGTCTGTTCCGGTGTTTGCAAAATGGACAGACCCCAGGAACCTTTTGTACGTCTATGAACCGAGTGCAGTCACAGCAGCTGGTTAACATGTGCATGTATCAGTCTGCTGGTGGGAGATGTATGCGATGGCATTGCCATGGGGACCTTTTGCAAGTTGAAATGCACACCAATACTTCCCCGAGTGCCACAGGTCTCTCTGTGGCTGTCTGGTTCAAGACTTCAGCTCCGTGAAGAAGTTTTAAACATTTGGAATGTATGCGCAAGAAGTTCAGCAACTGGCTGATGCCAAATGACCAGCCACAGGTTGAAAATAACCAGTGATCAGAGCATTTTCAGAGGTGTTCCTGTGTTGTGGGTTATAGCAATGTTTTTTACAAGCTTGTCCCAGTCTAGCTGCAAAACTGTTGCGAAAGTCTAAGGAGATAGCAGATAGCAGGTGGAAAGCCTGTGGGGAAAGTAAGGAAGGAAGGGTCATGAACTGAGAAGGTCTGCTGAGCTTGCTTCTCTGATGCTCAAGTAACATCTTTGGATGTTACTGACCTGCCCTTGGTCCTGTCTCTAGCCTCCCCACCCATTCTCCCCTCTTCTCCCACCATCCACCCCTGTTCCTCCTTGCTTCCAAGCTGAGATCGCTGCCCGGAGTGCAGAACTCTGCCCCATCACATATGACCAAATCTTCCCTAGTGTTGCTATCAAATGAGGCCAAAGCCACGAGTGTGTCTTTTACCAGTGCTCATGCCCCATACCTTATCATCCACTCTATACCTTTCTCATCTAGGACTCTCTGAACAAACTCCACTGTTGCCCTCCCCACAGGCTCTCTCTGCTTGTGCTGTTCACTGAACCAAAGGCCAAAATGTGCATGCACATGGGACCAGGTTTGGGTGCAGATTAGACATTTTGTCTGTGTTTGACAAAGGCAACTTCCACTCCTGAACATCAGACCCTGTGCCTGTTGCACCGTCCCACCAGTTCTCAGTGACAGTCCAGTTCCTCATGAAATGTTTTTTTCCTTGGTGGCCTTTTTCCAGTGGGGTCACATCATCTATTTATGTTCACTGAGGCAAAACCTTATCTTCTAGCCACATTGAGCTTGATGTATTATTACCCTAAACTAATTTTCTCATTTAATTTCAGGAATATAATTGTGTGATTTGTTTGGAAGCTCCTGTTTCCATTGACAGTAGTTACTGCTTGCAGTAAATTACACTCTATTATGATATGTAATTTTTCTGATAAAAAATAGACTGTCACCATTCTGGTCTTCTGGTGTTCTGATTTAGTAGTTAAGCTCTCTGGGTAAACTGGGGAGAGTTTACAAGAAGACATATCATCCTTAATATTTAAAATACACTTTAAGATGAATGACTAATTGTGTGGGAATAATGTCATCTGTATGTTTGCATTATAGCTCTATGATCAAAGACGAACTTCTAAGATATAATCTAAGATCACTTAAATCCTAATGAGAAATTACATGGGAATGTTGGTATTTCAACAAGAGCTGCTATTTCAACTCAAGAGTAGATGAGCTCAATTATCCTGATGTCATAAAGGATTTGTTTGGATAATTGAGACTTCTGACCATTGAGATGATGTTCATTGTAACTAATAGACATGCAGGGATAAATTTCTGTTTTGAGGAAGAGGGAATTGTGGACAGCAACGGCTTTGGATAATCAAGTTGCTCTGTAAACCCAGTTTGGATTCCCATGGATCCTTGTGGTTAATAAATAAGTAACAAGGCAGACCTGGAACTCCTCTAAGGGATTCATCAATTGGTTCATAAACATGATCAAGTTAGTACAGAGATAAATGGCTCCACCTGTTACCCAGCCCTGCAAAATTTATCAACTTGAGATTAAAATCTCTTTGCCTATCTTTATGATGAGGTTCATAATTATGAAAAAATGTATCATATATTATTCACAAGTCAAAACAAATACTATGCCTTAGATTAGTGGACCAGCACAATTACACAAGTCTGCCTAATACTTTCTCCTGGAATTAATTAACAGGGTGCGAAAATGTACTAAATTCTTTGTAAGGGTGAAGTCTTTTTACACTTGCTAAAGACATTGTTATCTTTCTGGTTCTCTCTGAGCCAAAGTAGGTAATGGGGCCAGCTGGACAAGATTCACTCCATGCTCCCATGGTTTCAGAGTCATCCCAAGATAATAGAAAGCATGGAGATGGGAGCAGAGATATGGGCAAAGAGCTCACTGTGTTTCTATCCAAAGGCTGTGAAAATAGGTCAAGTAGGTTTGTTTGTCTGTTAATGAAGTCTGTAAGAGTTTTCCCAGTTCTTCATCAAGAGAAGGCTCCTCTTGTAGCACCTAATAGCATCTGACTGTCTGAAAGAATAAAGCAAGGGTTGAAATCTTTAAAAGATGTGTGATTATGCATAATAATGCAATTTTTAAGAGCATCTTAAGATCATAGCTCCCACTGAACGTTAGTAAAGGCTGTGTTCACAATTCACCTCAACATTTCTGAAAACTCCATTTTAAATTATGATGATTTTAACAACCTTTATTAGTGTTGACAAGCCAACAGTGTAGAGAACAGAACAAATCACAGAAAAATGAAGAACGTGTTTCTGCCACTCTATAAATCCATGGCACTTGCATGTCTTGTGTTCCACATGAACCTCTGGTAATGCCTTCTCTAAGGTAATAAAAGGAAATAGAATTACTGGAGGAATGAAACATCTTGCGTACAAGCAGAGACTGAATAGACAAGGTTCCTTTAATTTGGACAAGAGAAGATAAAGACAGGATATGATAAGAGATCTAAACATCCATGAATGCTGTGAACATAAAAAGGAAATGATGATGATTCACTATTTTTATAGTGGCAGCAGGTTCAAAATTAAAAAAGGAAGAATTTTTTTTGCACAATAGAAAAATACTAACCTATTGCTACAGGATGTGGTGGAGCATGGAAACGCAGTGTGTTCAAAAATGCTACAAAAAATTCCAAATTAGACCAAATGGAGAGTGGTGGCTATTAAAAATCATGATCCATGAGCAAATCTGGTTTATGGAGACCTTTATCTGCTGATTGCCAGAACTGGACATCAGATGACATGGTAGCATTATGACATACTTTTTTTCTTAAGCACTTTCCTGAATATCCACTCCTGAATGCTGCTGGATGCAGCAGGATACCTTTCTGACCCTGTGGCTATGCCTACGGTAGTAAAATAGACAGGCCAGGCCACAGGCAGGAGGGCTGTCACATTTAATTTATCAATTTAGTCCCTGGTATGGATTTGACCTGTGCCAACTGTGAGAAAATTTTCTTACCAAGAAAATGCACGGGGATAGTTTAGGTTGTACAGACCAGCAGTTATTCACAATGGGCAGTTTCAGTGTGGTCACCTGGTTTGAAGGTAAGACTCTGCCTTCATGGAAAGTAAGCTGGACAGTGTTAGTTGGCCTTGGGGCCCAGAAATGGTCCCTATCCACCTTAATTTGCTAGTGTAAGTGTAGACAGTGTGGTTGTCCTTACATGACTAACCTCAACAGAAGATCTGCAAAACAGTGTGAAGGAAGACTCTGAATGTGACCTTCTGAAGGTTTTTTTTCATAAGCATGAATTTCAATGGGGAGTAGAAGATGTCACCAAAAAGTGAGTCCAGAGATTTTAATCTATAGGCAGGTGACCTCAGAACCCCTAAGAAATGACCAGATATCAGGAGACAAAATCAATGAAATGTGAGTGTCTCATGAAGAAGAAGGCAGCAAAGGGCTCTTTAGAACTTGCCCCACAATTTTCATGAAGAGTGGAAAACTAGATGAGTCCTGAACACATCTTCTAAGTTCTTACCTGAATCAGTTTGAAATCACAATTAAAATCACAACCATGGACTCATCTGGCTCCCACAAATTACGAGGGGCAGTGTATGGCACAGCACCTGTGCCATCCTTCGAATTAACCAGGGATGTTTAATCGGGGAATCTGATTTTGCGTTATGTACCACTATACTATTGAGAATATGGGCAGACATGTTAGACAGGACTTGTTCCCATTTGATTGATCTTGGCTCTATACTATTTTGGAAGCTAAGTACTTTAACCTTTATCCCATTGCTGTTTGGTGTGATGTAATAGTAGAGCTCCTAAGTGCATTTCTTGTCAGAAGCATCTTAAATCATACACAACTTAATTGAGTTATTAAAAAATGTTTCTTCTCTTGCTTAGTACTCAATGACTAAGGTCCACTAGTAGGAGTCAATCATATTAGGAGTTATTGGCTTCTTGCCTTGGTTTGCCTCATGGAACTCCAGCCCACCCTCTCTGAGTGTGCTTCCTGGGGGTCTGGTCAGTCAGGTTGGATTGCAGCAACAGGCTAGAGTCATCACTTGAATTTCTAAGGTCATATCTGGAACTCTTTCCACTACAACATTACTACGGACTCACAAAGGCAGAGTTTGTCAAGGAAGAGGGGAATGGCTGGTAATTCACAATGACAGAGTCACAAAGAAGTTCTGTTTTCTTTCCATAGTCTGTACGAAGCAAGCAGTGTCCCACCAGTGGGCTCTGTTGTTTGACTCACACTTAGTCCTTCAATTTTCATATTGCTTTTCTTCTAAGATGACCACACCATAGATCACGTTCTACAACATCTCATTCACTCTTTATGAAGGGCCATGGAGGCATATATTCAGATCACATGCAATGGCACTTTTCATTGGAATTGGTACCTTCAGTGTGATCTACGTTCGAGAGACTGATGAGGCAGCCTACCTTGCCAATCTGCCAGAGCCTGGATCCTTGTCCAGTCAACTCAGAGAGATAGACACAAATTCAGAGTTATGTATTTAGCCTAGGTGGTCTGCTCGCAACCTCTACTACTCTCTGGGACCTGAATAGGGTGTGATATCTCCTTTTTAGTTTATGATTAGTGGTGTATCTTAACTTTCTGGCTTGCATTCAAAATGATGCTCTCTATGCCAGATTTGCCCCTTTTCTCTTGTAGTGCATTAGGTCATAGTGGAGGATATGCATCACCCTGGAGATGGCATCATTAGTTTCCGCTCTGGGTTCTGAAAGATGCTCATCAGCAGAAGGCACCAGATACTATTAAGCCTTCAGTTGTCATGGCTACCTTCCTTCCACCTCACTCATAGAATTGCCTTGGGAGATTTAATGGAGAAGACACTGGAAATCTTGCATCGCTGCAACTTCTTTTTAACAGATTGTGAGATCTTTGGGTTTCTGCACCTTCCCTGCAAGGGAATTTCATCCTCATGTTCCCATTGGTCACTCCACAACAAGAAGCAAAGAATGAGGCTTGGCTGAAAGAACAGCTTTTGGAAAGAAGGGAAAAAAAAAAGGAGAAAAAGGCAGAAGAAAATGGGAGAAGATAGAAACACATCAGTAGAGAACAGAGATGTAATGATAAGGAGCAGGAAAAAAATGCAGGTTGCAGGAGAGAAAATGGGGAGCAGGTTGAAAGAAGAGCAAAACAGATCAGAAAAGAGGAGGGACGTGAAGAGTAGATCTACTTTTCCCTTTCTGGCACTCTGTAACACATAACCTAGGAAGAATTAGGATTTTAGTGTTGTACAGCAAAGATCTCTTCTCCAAAGCTGCAGGAACTGGCTCAAGTCTGGTCCTAGATCCCTCTCATCCATTGACAATCACATCTGAAAGGCAAGGTGAGATCACTGCACTTTTGCTTGTTTTCCCTAAGTCAACGAAGGAAGACCAGAGCGCACCTGGTGCCCTGAATGGCTTCAGACAGTCTGAGCCCCGGAGCTCATTACCAGGGTTAAACAGAGAGGACAGGAGAGTATTGCTTCTAAATGTGCTGTCCCCACAGATGGGCATGTATAAATGGCTTTCTGGCTGGTGAGGAGCTGGTAATGCCTGGCATTACTGTACAGAAACCATAGAAGAAAAGCAGGAATATGGGCATTTGATGCAGAGGACTTAATGTGCTGCAAATTTACCACTTAGCCTAATCCAATATAACACATTCCTATGCCTTTATCGTGCCTGTACAAAATGCTTGTGATGCGTTTTAGGATTTAGTAACAGAAAAACACTTTAGGTATTCTTGTTCAGTAATAAGCTTTTACAGGTTATGTGGGTTACGTAGGTGTTACTCAGCAGTAATGTGTTACGGATTCATCTCTTTCTAAACACACTCTTTTGAATTCTTCGTTTGGGGGTCATCTAATCCTGCAGAAAACATCTGTGGTTCTCATTTTCAGGCACTAGAGCAGATGCTATTGCTGCCTTTATCATAGGCGCTGGCCCAAGCTTAGAATTCTGCTTCCCTGAAATAAGCTTTGGACTCTCAGGGGTCTCTCTCCAGCAAAAGCACTTCAGATACAGGAATCCTTAAGCACTGAAACTTTAAGCACTGAGGTCACCAGAACAATCTGTGTGTCTGTGCATGCACTGCTTGACAAGGTTCACAGGCAGCAAGCAAGCCCAGTCAGTATAGATTATCTCTCCATCTTTCTCATTGACTAACTCCTAACCTGATTGCCCACTGCCTTTGCAAATGATGCTTGTTACCTTGGATTAGGTATAAGGAAGCCTTGAATAGGTTTTTCTCTTGTAAGACAAGCATTGTCACTTTAAACATTGCTGTATCAATGGCAGGATGCTGATGCACTGAAATGTTTCAGATAATTTTTTTTCCTGAGGAAAAGACCCTCCCTTGTGCATTTAACTTACCTCCATGGCATCACCAAACACAAAGTGCCTCTGAGTGTGCAGGATAAACAAAGAGTGAGCAGACCTATTTTTAGTTGTAATTTGGTTGCCTGTTTCCTAGGCTTGTTCAGTGATTGAATGATTTTTTATTTATTATTTATTAGAATATTAATTAAGAGCCATGTATTTTCTTGAGATTCTTTTCCTCTTCAGATGAAAACACTGTCTGCTCCTTTTTTCTCTTAATGTATAAACCATTTGCTACTTGTTTACAAAATGATATCAAATGTAAATCTAGTCCTGATAAGCAACCTTGACAAGGAAATAACTTAGCATTCAGTGTTCGTAAGAAGGGAGGGTAGCAGAGAAAGAGAGAGAGAAGGAAAGAGAGAGAAAGGATAAGATCTCAAATGAAATCAGCACAATGTGCTCCTTTAGGATTGGTTCTAGAGCAGATAAGGTTTCTATTCCTCCATAAACAGGTCAAAGAGGCTCGGCATCAAAACTGTATTTACCAAAGTTTTCTGTCATTTGGTGAATTGGTCACGCATGCAGTAAACAAACCTTTGCAAATATGAAATCAGATTAGCATTTTCAGGTTTTTCAAATGCAGCATTCTCTTTAAAATGGTTGGGCATTTTTCTTAGACATTTAAATCCTATGCAAATAGTTACAGCAAATATATGAATCAGAAAAATGCACTTTCAACTGCAGTGACCACTCCTTTCTGTATCTCCTTTTACTTGAAAATAGGCAAACACAGTACTGAGTTATTTCTGTTTGCTTTTTCTGTTGAATATTTTTAATGGTTTGTACTGACGGAGGGAAAAACTGATGTTTAGTTATAGTTGATACAACCCACAAGTGGACATGTCAAAACAAGCTATAGAAAGTTACTTTTGATGTGTTTTATTGAGATATCTATGGTACTTTCCAATTACTTTATGCCAAAAAAGGTAGCTCTACTCAAAAATTATTTCTTTTGAAAACCACAAATGCAACTTGTCAGCTTTTTGAATGTGCTTCAGTATATTTAAAGGGATCCTTCTTAAAGTAGCAATTGTCTGCTACTAGGAAAAAAAAAAAGGTAATACAATAAAATCTGTTCAAAAACCTTTACTTAAAGTTCATAATTTCATTGAAGTGGTGATATCAGCTCATTGTTATTTTGTGTGTGTGCATACGTCTGTTTTTGTCTTCAGTAGCTGCATTTGCAGGAGTTAAAATGTAACTGTGTGTAGAGAGCCAAGTTATTAGCTCTGTGATTGCTAGTGCTCTGAGCCAAAACTACGGAATATTTGATGACGATGACACTCGGGTGTCCTTTCTATTTTAGGATTCTTCCTCCTATTGCAGACAAGTAATCCAACCTGAAATTTTCCAGGATTTTCTGTTTCCTCCTTTTTTAATCAGACCTTAAAACTGCTACTGAGAAAAAAAAAAATAGAAAACTCATTCCTTTTCCGTACATTGAGATATGGTTTTCCCCACCTTAAACATACATGATTTGAGTTCAAAGGCTCAGCTGCCTGAGTGATAGTGAAGGTCTGTTGTTTAGCCAAAGGATCAAGAGGATACTGGGCTCTGAGATGTCAGAAAGCATGTCTAGGCAGGGGTGGGAGGTTTCTCTGTGGAGGTGGGAGGGATGGTAACCTTGATACTTAAATATCCTGTCTTATCCATGGCTGCTGCAGGAGAAAATGGGAAGAAAAAGCCTAATAAAATGTCTTGTGACTTTTACAACTAGAAAGGGTGTGAGGCTGGGTGCCCATGCATTCCTCCTCCTGCCATGGTAGAAAGTTGTGGGCACTGCTTGCCAGGGCCCTGTCCTTCGAGGCAGCATGGCTGGGTGTGCCAGGAGCCTCTAGAGAGCTGTCCTCACTGGGGGCTGCTGATGGGCAGAGTGAACACACGCAGCCCTGCTCAGCACCACCAGGATATCCATGGCAGGTGCCACCAGGACTGAAAGAGAAGCTGGAGGTGATGCCCAAGGAAGAGTCAGACATCACCAGCCCTCCAGGAATATCAGCCACAGCAATGTGGGTGCATGCTCAGGCTGGAGAAAAGAAACAGCTGCAAGGATGGAAGCTTCCAGTGAAAACTCTGTAATCCCTGAGATGCAGATTTATCCAATAGGAAAGACCAACACTTTCTGAAAAACGAGGATCTCAAAAAACCCTTGCACTGCCTAAGTGAATAGGAAACCCTTGCACTGCCCTTTGCCTGAGTGAATAGGAGACACCCAAACCTGGTTACCCTACAAAAACTCATTACTAGAGCTGGACAAAGGGCTTGTGGTTACTATTAGAGAAGGCATGCAAATATCAGTCTAGGAAAAGCTTCCCTAGTGTATTCAGGGCTGGGAGTCTTGGGCTGAAGCCCTAACTCTGCCATGCTGCCATTACACTCTTAGGGTAACTTTTCCATATCATACTCGTCCTCGTTACCCATGTCAGAGAGTGGTCCACATTCCCAAGGCTGAATGGGTAGATAGACTTGTACCTATGCCATACACCTGGAGCAGAACCTTACATGAATAATCCATCTGCACTGAGGTTTTCCTGACTAAGAAACTGTTAGCCCACGTGGAGCTGAGGTGCAAATACTCATAGTCATGACAGGGTGGGGGGGTGATGAGGATCCTGGAGCACAATGACAGGCAATAAAGATTCCCCAAGAAAAGGCCAAAGGACACGGCACCATACAAACCCATGATAGATGGTCTGTATCCTCAAGAGCTTCCTACCAAAAGAGATGTGAGACAACGAGAAGGGAAGTGATGGCTTGAAGGTGCAAATTATCTCCATTAAGCTTTGTTTCTCTTTGGTATTTATGCCCAGCCATATTCTGTATTTATCAGACACCCAGTCTCCATTGGATTGGTGCCTGCTAGCAAACCCTCTGTGTCCTCCGCCCACTCACAAATTACGCCCATGAGTGCCCTCTGGAAATATGCAGACTTCTAAGGTTCTGTGTCTATATATATGTGTGCCCTTGAGTGATGAGCCCCGCTTTAGAAAGAACTGGAAATAGCTAAAACATAAAATACATCATAATAGGGCAGAGTGGAGAAAAATGAGAAGGGGAGAGGAAAAATTGCAGATGACATTAATTTGTACAAAATGTTTACATGTGTTTTGATGAAACTATTGCCATAATATAGTGCAGCCTCTGATAACTTACACAGCTTTTAGTGCACCAAGGTGTTGTCATTTTTACAGTTTTCCTTGCTGTTTTACTTTTTTATTAGCTTCTTTGCGTTTTATCTTTTCATAGATGTTGGTAGCTTTCCCCCCTTTTGTGCATCTGAGCCTCTTGAAACATAAATCTGCTCCTTTAGAAGATATAGTTAGAGATATTATGACGGGATTAAGAGCACTCTTTCTCCCTTAATACACTAATTCATTAAAATACTTTTTCATTAAATTACAAAGTGTATGTTGCTGACTTTTATAATTTGTTACTTTTGGTATCTGCAACTGAAGTCTTCATTGACTCTATTATTAAAATGTGTTCACGAAGAAGGTTATGGTGGGTTGTATTGTAAAAGTGGCATTAGAAGAATACAAACATCCCAGGAAGAAAGAACTTAAACCCTGATAAATGAACTTGTGTATGGCATTACACCTAAAGGAGAGTGAAAAACAGCCTCAAACACATTCTTAAATAAGAATGCCTGAGACTTTCTATCAGTATCTGAGCAAAAACGGTTTGCAAAACACTAACAGGTGTAGTATTTCCTGCAATGAATTATGCCTGTTGACTTCCGTGAGTAAGGACTTCATCTAGTATTAGAAGGACTGGGCCTAACCCAGCTCCTCATGGTAGAAAAGCACGCTTGCTGCAAGCCACTAGCTGTCAAAAATGAGCAACCTGCCAGCATATGGGTGAGGTTTGGCTCTTCTGTGCAGCAAGGAATTTGGAGGACATCATTGCTATTTTTTGACAGTGGAAGGAACCAGATCAGGTTTTAACTTGACTGCAAATTAAGAGCTCACTGGGCATAAGAAGAATACTCCTGCAAAGAGCAAATAGGCTGAGCAAGAAATGTGTGCCTGATCTTGCAGGGAGCCTATTAACAGAGTCATTAAAAGAAGTCATGTTCTGCTATTGGTGCAAATGTTGCCCATGACTCATGGGCTGTATCAGTACAGCATGTGGTTCTCTGCCCGCAGCCAGCTTAGCCTGTGCGCTTGACTTCTGTGCAAGCATTTAGCTTACATTTAAAAATCAGCCTGTCTGCCCAGTTACTCTGGCTGTCTGCAATTACCCCCTGGCCAGCCCATATGGGTTCAGGAGAGGCAGGAGATCATTTTCTCCCATCCATGCTACTGTGCAGTCTCAGAGTCGGCAAAGTAGGCAGATCCAGCTATCAAATCCAGCTGTTTAAAACCACCTCTGATGCCTCCAGATCCCTGTGATATCGACTCTTCTTCTGGGAGTCATGCCACACGGCTTGGCTCACCCAGCGTTTCCTCCTTCTCGCCTGTTTTCTCCAGCTCAGCACTGGAAATCCCCACTCAGTTCCCCTCTCCCTCAACCCATGCCCTCAGGGCCAGTGTGCGCCCATCTACCCCAGGTGATACCTTCCACCCAATGTTGCTCTCAGCAAGGGTCCACCCTTCCCGTGCAGCTGAGACTGCAAACTCGTGTGCATTTGCTCTCTGTGTGCACGTTTGTGGAGGCCTGATCCATCCTTCAGAAGGGAGCGTGGATGAACCAGACTGGCCAGGAGCTGCAGCAACACAGATTTCATCAGATGTGAAGTCCTTACATCTTCTTATTCTCTATTGTCCTCTCCCAACTATTTTGTTCACTGTCTGGTCTTCTGGACAGCGAGAAGGTCAGAGGCCCTCCCTGAACTCCAGCTCTTCATGCATATCCATCAGTTATTGTTATAGCCATACAACCCAATTTCGATAAAGCTTGCTCTTGATGCTTCAGTATGGCCAATGCAAAATGTGGAGAATCTGTGAAGCTACCAATAAATGGTAAGATTTAAATAGAATAAGCATCCATTCAGGTCATTTTATTTACTGCATAGTTTCAAAGTCTTTGAGACACATTCTGATCATGTTTCCCATCTTAATTCTTAAGTCTTAAGAGCTAGAGACTTTTATAGAAAGAGAAAGTGGATATTTTGGAATAAACTCCTTATTCCAATAGGGTAAGCTCTGCAAAAGTCACCAGCAACTATAAGACATGTAACAAAATACAAAATAGGGGTGATTCTGATATGTGGTAGCAAAACTTCAAAGCAAGTTCAACAGTTCTTTATTTGATGAATCTCTTAAAGCTCAAGATGAGAACTGATAAAATTGATAATTTTTTTTCCCCCTGGAAGTAGTAAAAAATATTTATTATTTTTCTAAAGCAGAACTGCTTTCTTTTGACTATTGGATTTTTAAGCCCTAAGTAAAAAGGAAGAAAAAATTAAGCAAATTTAAAAAATAGAAAAGTCAAGTTAAGCTTTTAAAATACAGACAAAAATTTTGTTTGATGGAAAGTGCCTTTGATCAAAAATGTTTAGGGAAGCTTTGTTCCACCTGGTAGCCAAGTAAAGCAGACATGTATTTGTTATTCCTGTTATGCTTCACAAGTCAGATTGGGCCTTATTGTTGTCTATATACAGTATAAGCACACCTGTATATGTAAAATGCTAGATAGTGCAGCAAAGTATTTGTGAAATATTGCCCATGATTGGGCACATGCAGAACGGACTGGAAATATGCAGAACGTTAATCGTTATAACAATGTCCGTATACTCATGCCTGTGTTCCTTTTATTAAACTTTCTTTCAAGTTTCACTATTAAATTCCAAAGATGCAAAGATAAGAACTGAGAAAATATGAGCTGTCTGCCCACATTTATCTACGAAGCCATGTCTTCTTTGCTTTTTCTGCTGGAGTGAAGGACCAGATGTGAAAGAAACATTGACACCAACTGTAGTTTTGTAAGAGTTTTAAACATTTCAAGTTTACTTTTACCGAGTAGTCTTCCTCTGAGTCACCTGTCTGAAGTAGAGCAGAGACATGCGGAAGAGAAGAAAAAGCCTGTGCATCTTCACCCTTTCTGAGGATTACTAGGTCTGTGTGCAAGGAAAGCCTGTGGCATGGGCAAGAACCTCAAAGCTCCCCAACCCAATTGCCTAACAGAGCTGGTTGTTATGGGAGGCCACAGACATGCTCTGTTGCAAGACTCACTTTCCTCCTTTCCTCCCAAAGCCTCCCTGATGGTAATCTGCTGCAGCTGATGGAAAAGGAGGAGATTTTAAAATTGTCTTCTTAAGAAGGAAGAGAGGAAATGGTCTCAAGTTCAACCAGGGGAGGTTTAGACTGTATTTCTAAAATTTCTTCATAGAAAGGGTTATCAAGCAGTAGAACAGGCTGCCCAGGGAAGTGGTGGAGTCACCATGCCTGGAGGTATTTAAAAGATGAGTAGATGTGGTGCTTAGGGATATGGTTTAGTGGTGGACTTGGTAGTGTTAGGTTAATGGTTGGACTCCATGATCTTAAAGGTCCTTTCCAACCAAAACAATTCTATGAATCTATGATTCTAAGAAAATATGAGAAAAAATGGTCAGCTTTTATTTACTTTTATTCAAAAAGGAATATCGCATGAGAGGGCTGAAACTGGTGATGGTGGAGGGCAGAGATGTGTCAAAAGGTTTCCCCCATCATTTGACATGTAGTGGAGCGAGGGATGGAAGAGGACCAGAGACATATATGGTCCTCTGCTACACCTTGACCAATGGGGTTGCAAAAATGGGAGAGCTAGTTATAGGGTCAGTCAACAGACAGCTGGCCACCTCTAGTGGTCGCTGGGAGTTACCGATAATTCATACTTTCTAGAAACATGCTGTCGGTGTGTCCGAAGGCGTTTGACACTGACAGTTTTACTCTCTGAAATCTGGGAAAGATCCAACCTGCCTTGCTCAGGGATGCTTTGGCAGTGCTGCTTCTGAGCTGGGGCAGCCCCTTGCTTCAGTTTCTCCTCAGGCAAGAGGAGAAACGGTCATTAAAGTTACAGCACTCATGAGTTTTATGGGAATAAGAATGAATTCTCCAGCAAGCAGAAGTGTGCCATTTCTATCCTTTGCATTGCTCTCAGTGGGAACTCTGCAAACAGCCCACAGTATGGAAATGGCAAGGTGGACAGACATTTGGAGACATGTACAATAAAGGAGAGCATTAATCTAAGAGTTTCTGCCAGAGTGCATCAACAAGACTGACTGCACTTAAAAGAAAAAAAAAAGAAGAAAAAAAAAGCGCAAAGAAAAAGATTCCATTCCCAGTCGATGGGAAAGTAGGATGGTCTGAAAGGAATTGTCAACTTTGGTGAGAAAGAGAGCTGCACACCAGAAAAATATAACTTTAACATACACAACCACATGATGTCGGGTATGCTTAATGGAGGGAAGGACTATATTAATCTGTTTGAATTGCTAATTGGGGATTTAGTTGGCTAGATTGGGGGTTATAAGATTAAGGCTTTTATTCTGTGTTTTTGTTCTTTTCCAAAGGTAAGAATCCCCTATAGATCCCCACTCTTGGGAATCTAATGCCCTCAAATGCGCAACTCTACAGCCGACGAGCAGGCTGATAAAGCATTCCTCGCAGATACTTAATGGGTACATTCTGTATCTCCGTCTGCATCTTTCTGTCTGCCTATATTTTTTTTCCTCCCTTAGCATGCTTGGAGGAAGGTAAGCAAACAAAACACCGACTAAAAGAACTACCTCTTCCCTTCATCTTTATAGTTGCTTTCCCAGAAGTCATTTCCATTTATGGAAATAACTCTTTAAATTTCTTCTGTTTCAAGGGTTAAGATGCATATTTTATTTCAGGTTGCTTCAGCTGAATGGGACAAAATGGAAGGAGACCCTGAGGACTCTACACATTTTGCATTACAGTTTTGCATCAAAACACGCTGGACTTCTTGGAAGACAAGGCAGCATCATGCAAGGCTGGTCTGACATGGCAGGATGCTTCTTCCCACCTTGCCGGATCAGCTCCATCACTCGCTATGTTCCTTTCTTGGGCACAGATACCAGAGTTCACTGGAGGAAGTACAGTTTACATTACCCTCCAAAAACTACAAGTCCTCACCACAATTGTTGCAGTACAATAGCTGAAATAATGATGAGGATGTGGAGCAAAGGACAGTCTTTATTTTTTAAGATAGCAAAGGGAAGTTGTTTATTGTGAGATTGTTTATTTTTGTGCAAAGGGAAGCTGCAAGGTTGTGTTATTTGCACAGCTTCCAGTGGAGAGCAATGACATTTTGAAATCATTGACTCATTCTTTAAAAAGGCAAATTCAGTAAAAATGTATTATGTAGTTAAATGATTACAAAAGTCATGAGTTCTAAAGTATATACAAAAACCCTCTTCAGAAATCTTGTTGCAGTAATTACCTGTATTTTCCCAGAAGTCAAGGAAACACATCTTTCCGATTGTTTTTGTAGCAGAAACACCAGAATAGACATTTTTATCACTCCAGGAAAGCCACTGTAAATTCTATGTTTGCTGAAAACGAGGTAACTCCTCAGCCAGAAAGTGAAAAACAAATTCTTCAGGTAGTTTCTTATTTACGCTCGCAGGGAGCTTCTCTGCTGGGTACAAATAACAGCCAAATTCTTTTGTATCTTGCTGCTTGTATACTTAAATTCCCCAGTGGTTTGCAACTGTTTAAAAAACTGTTATCATTCTTATATTGGTAGGGTACTCCTAACTCCCAAATTGCTTGTTTGCACCCATTTTGTGCCTGTAAGAATGGTTATTTATGGTGCAACTGTAATGACGAACTGGATTTAAGATGTTAGCAGAGCTGGGTCTCATATTTTTCCTGTGGGGTCCAAAATCTTTATTCTCTGTTGTTTGGGCATATTCCTACGTCGATCAGAGCCTTAATGAAGTCAGAAAAGGACAAGAAATGCTCAGGGATGCACCAGCTTTTCTAGTAGATCAGGGACCCAGCAGGTCATGGCAACCTGCCCACTTTTAATGGGATGAATCTCATAGGAAATTTTGTGTAAAATTCATTGTCAAAACAGTGCCAAGTCAGATCCTTCAGTTATAACAGAAGAACCAAAATATGGCTCTGCAGGGAACTAAAAGCACGAAAGCAGATGATGCTGCTGCATGGCTAGAAGCACCACATGATGCGGTGAAGAGCTGAGACGGGTGTTTTTGAGAAATTATTGTTAAAAATGTTGTGCATAATACAACAGTGGAGAGAACTTGAGAAAGTTTGGAACATGAGGAGTAACACATAGATAAAGCTGATAAACAGTTCCAGAGCTAGGAACAGCAAGAGGAGTATTCCCAGGTGAGAAAGGGTTTCAAATCCTTTTGCTGTTCAGGCTTTTTCGATTTAGAGACTCTAGTAAGTTACAACGCAGGTGACGTCCTTTTGCGGTACGCTTTATCTCCACAACATGTCCACCTCGTTGAGACGGAGTTTGTGCTTCTTGAAGCAAGAGGAATTGCTGCATTTCTACTCAGCCAAATGAGCTGTGCTGGGGAGAATCAAATTGCTACTCCTGGAAGACATTTTTCTTCACTGATCCAAATTTTAAAGCATCTTATAGAATTCACTCATCACCCTACATCTGTCCCCTTGTCAGTTGGGCTTGATCAGTATTTCTCGGTTCCTTTGTAGAGACTTAAAAGCTTCCCATTCTTCCTTTGAAATGTGGGAATAAATCGCATATTGGGTTTTGCAAAGTGAGTGAACAGCCCTTTTCAACTAGTCAGCAAAAAGTTTCAATAGAGGAATTAAGGCCGATGGAGGAGGAAATGTGATTCTGGGCTTAAAAGTTGTTTTTGGTGCAGACTTCTAGAAACCTAGTGCATACATTCATTGTGTGAGTAATAATGGAAAAGAAATGTCTTAAACAAATACCTTTTGTAGGATAAGTTTAATGCCACAATCATATTACTTGGGTTGACTGCAGAAATGGGAATGCAAATGATAAACCTTTCCCAACAACGCTAATCTGAGAGGAGCTCTCTGGGAAGAATAGCATCTGAAATATTGTACACAATGAAATATTGTGTCCTTCCGTACCCCCAAGGTTGAGGTCTTCCTCCCCTCTTCAGGCAAGTGGCACTAGTCAGATTACAGTGCAATCATAACAACTGAAGATGGAAAAAGCTATTGGGCCATTTAATCTCTTCCCCTGCCAGTAGAGGATTACTCCTGAAGCATGTTCTTCAATGCCTCTTCCAGTTCTGGGTGACTGGAGCAATAGGCTTCCATCATTTTTTAGGGAGATTATCTTTTAGATAAGACCTTAACGACCTATGTCCTAACTACTCTGCACAAATCCTCAGAGCTGGATTCCTCAAAGTTAGGCTTAAATACAGCTGTATGCATGCATTTGTCTGTACTTATTTTTAAAATAAAATTTAAGGCTATCACAGTGATTTTGATTAAAGTTGTTAACAGTTCTTTAGCCAAAACTCCCTTCACTCGCACATCTGTATTACAGGCAAAGAAACTATTTGGCCATTTGCTTTCAGTCCATGTATAAGTACATCTCGGAGGTTCTTCTACAAGTTTTTGATTTGTAAAGAACTTTAGGGTCTTTAAAATCCATGAATGGAGTAGTTTGACTAAAAATTGCTATCTAGTTAATCTGTCATAATTTGGTTTCCTAAAGAGCCTTAGATAAATTCCGGCTTATTTATTAATTCATTTGTTGTCTTTTTATCATTCTGTCTATATGTTCAAATTTTTTTGTGTGAAGAGTTGTTCTGTTATTTTGTCAGGGACTCACATTTTTCTTACCAAATTATAATTGTGAGGTTATGGCCATTTTTAAATATGAAGCTTGGTAAGACATTTTGTTTTCCTACTCCTTTACTGCACTTCCTCCATATTATTATTACTAGTGTAGATATTCTTACTAGTGTACATACGCTCTTTTATGTGCAGGAGCATATGTAGGGCCAACAATGTCCTAACTTCTCTACTTTGTTTTAAAGCAAGTGCCCAGAGAAGTCCAATTCTGCAAACATTAGAAGCTTGTTTTACTTTGAACAGAAAGAGAATAACAACACCTGTAATATAATATACAATGAAATAACGGCTCCTTTCTCCCCCAGTGAAAAGGGGTCAGGTCTTCCTTCCTTCCTCAGGCAATGGAGCAGTCAGGTTATTAGCAAATTATAATAATGAAAATAAGGGGGAAAAGTTAATTTAAGTATGAACTGTCATGTATTTAAGCTTGTAGACATGTAGGATCAGGATGTAAATTGATACTATACTGTTGAAGACTTGATGAAAAGGAAAGGTGTTAAGTACTTAGATTTAATAAAAATTTTTTTATAATGTTCATGTTTTTGCATCTGGATCTGTTGACATCTATTAGTAAAGAGGACTGGCCCTTTTTCTTCCTATAATAGAAATTATATTTAAAGGAGGATTCAAAGGGAGAGATGAAATAAGATAGTGATTTAGATTGCGCAGGCAGCTTCCGACAGACGTCTTGCCAGAGAAGAAGGTCATATGGAATCGTGGTAGAAGGATGTCAACAAACTGATGGTCTTGCATGTTGAGTGGCCACAGTTATGTAAGATGGAGCAAAAAGGATGAAAAACCCAAGGTCAGTAGCAAGTCCATTGGGCAAATTATTTCCTTTTTTTTCTGAAAGGGAAGAGGAAACTATACATGAGGATGAAAGTGATCACGAGTCTTCTTTAATCACTAGTTAAGTTGAATATAGTTTGTCTATGCTGGTTCTGGTTCATTAGTTCATTTATTTGACATTGTAGATTGTTCATGAGCTTTACCTAGTGATTCATTTTTTTACAAATTTTCACCTAAATCGTCAATAATTTTTCATCATTAAACATAAGAATAAAAGTCTAAACTACTTTTCGCAATTTTCCATTTTTAAATATCCATTTATCTAGTACAGACTCGATTGTTAAAAAGAAGTCTGATGTGTATCTGTGCAACACCACAGAAATTTCAGACAGCTGAAGCCTCCTTTGTAATGTTAAATGCAGCAATTTCCAAACGCTGACATCAAGAATAACAGGAAAACGGGTGCCAGCGATAGGCAGGACTGATTGATTTCATTACAAGCTTCTAAGACAGTCTAAACACTTGTGTGTAGAAGCTAGAGATACAGTAGTAAATAAATGGGAGTTTTCTTTGGCCCTGAGGCCAGCTGGCGTGGCCTGGCATGGCTCAAACCCACGCGGCTTAATTTTCTCTGTCCCCTAGAAGAGTAGCGGCATTCCCTGCTGCTTGTTGGCAGTGGTCCCCGGACTACACCAACCCCTGAACTGTGCCCAGACCTTGTCAGGGAAAAATGAGCCACTTGGCACAGGTCAAAACCTTGCCACATGTCAAGCCAGCAGTTTCCCAGCATGGGTGATGGCTGGCCGGAGTGCAGGCATCTCTCCTGGTCCTGCTTTGCTTTCCAAAGCAGGCTTCAGTCCTACGTGCCCAGCCTCATCTTAAGCTGCACATGCACAATTTTATTGATTGCAAAACTATAAAAGAATAAATAATTTGCTCGCTTTTTCTTGAAGCTGTGACAACTTTAGAAGTATTCCTGACATAAGGTAATAGATAGTAGGTGGAAAGACTGAGATACTGAAGAGAGCAAGCAAGGTATATAAATGATGCAAGAGGTGCTTTGCTTAGAATATATAAACAGAAGGAGAAATGCAATGAAAAACACATTAAAGCAAAAAATCTGGACCTAGTTTTTCTATTCCTAAATTGTCTCTTCCAGGAGAAAATGTTCCCGGGAATGTTGATACTTTTTCTCAGATCTGCTTGAAAATACTTAGCAGGTCTGATTAAGTCAAGGCTAAATTTAGTTATCCCCATAGATGGTTTGATCTGCCTTGAATTATTTGATTGGTTAGTTGCTATTGCCATTCTTATTTTATTGTATCTCTAATTGGTGCAAAGTTTCTTTTAATTTAGTGGCATCTAACTTACCTTGCAGTGTGTTTTGGTTCTAAGCAATTTCAGTCTTAAGCATACTTAATTCCCTTCTGAGATCCTCCATCACTAACACCACAAGATCAAATAACCAACTAATTAAAATTTATGTCCATCTTCTATTGAAGTCATCATTCATATCCCCCTGAGTAGGTGATTTCTGACTGTGTTATCCCACAGGAATATTTTTATGTCTACGGTAATATGTGAGTGTGGAAATGTGGAGTTTATTCTGTTTCATTCCTGTGTAAATCGAAAAGGTTTCATTTAAAACATTAGTATTATTTTTTTTTCCAGTTTTCAGATATACTGTGCAAAGATTTAGCTAAATTTGCCTTGCTGCAAGGGAAGAGTGTAAAGTTCATTTTCTCATGAAAAATGTATATCAGATAAAATAAACTTAATCTTTCAAGAGCCACCTTTTTTCTGTTATTTCCCTGCAAGCACAACTGTTTCACTGGAAATAGGGATGCAAAACTTTTCTGAGCAGGTAGTATCCATCTGGACATGTCATTTGGGGTGTTGGGTGACTGGTCATCTCTTCTGTAGGTGAAAAATGGCCTTAGCTTGTATTTACAACAATCTTACCTCCCTGCATATGTCTATGTTTGCAAATGAAGCAGGGCTGGGGCTCAGGCTTGGACGATACTAGTGGTTCCCCATCATCCACGCTGTTCCATTGCACGTTGGCAACCCACTAGGCATTTCCCAGTCCCCATCAGGGCAAGGAGGGGTAATGGTCCTTCCTTTCTGCAGTGCACCCACTGAGTCCTTTATTCCCTTTCACCCAGGTGGAGGAAGCTATTTAAGAACAGCTCTACGAATACCCAGATCTCTGAACTGACCTGCAAATGGAAAACCACAGCGCTGCAGAGGTGCCTCCTGTCAGCAAGAAATGCTGATTGCCATGGAAAGAAATTAGAACAGAACTTGGACCAAAGTGAGTGTCTAAGAAAACAGTTGTGCTTGCAAAAGTGGATAAAATAAAGCAAAGGGAATCGTGGCTTCGTGATAAACTGAGTCCTCAACAGATTTTTTGAGCTAAAATTAAAAGTCTGATGATGTTTTCAGCACTACTATTTATGTTACTCTGTGGTTTATTTACTTTTATTTAGATGTTTTCAATGATTTTTATGCTGGATTTCTACTGAGTCAGGTCCATTTTTGAGCACATCCAGTTGGTGTGAGGTCTTTCCAACCAGGACAATTCCCAAGTACACAGTGTCCTCAGTCCCAACAAAATAAAAAAAAGTTACTGTGGGACTGTGTAGCTCCTGGAGAAAGCTTGCACTGCTGGTTAGTGGGGCTCATGATAGCTAGATAGTATCAAGTTCTAATTTGTAGTCCTCATAGATATGTCACTCACTGATCATCTACTATACACTGCTGAGATCAGAAACCTGGGAGGGGGCTGTGTCCTCAAGCTATGCAGTAGATATGGGAAAGCCAAGCACAACACCACTCCTCAGTCCACAGAGAAGAGCAAGCACCTTCACGGGGAGAATGATGACATCTTAAGATAAAAGTCAAAAATAGATTAAATTATTTCCATACTGAAGTGGAACTACAGAGAAAGTTGTGATGCCTACCTTCTAGACATTGAAGTTAGGTGAGATTAATTCGACCCTTAATACCTTGCCTGCAGATTGTACCAAGATATGTTCTCCTCCATCGCTGCAGGTAAGTGTAAGCTGTGCTGTTGCTGCTCTGCACTGGTTTCCTCCTGATGGTGTGGTTGCTTTAGCACAGCTCAGTACGCCAGGCAGACACACCTAGCTGCCCTGGGGAGTGCTTCAGAGACAGGACACCGCCATAATAGGGTACCCATAGAGCTTCCAGATCTCTGGGCCAAGGAGGTCACACACCTGCACATCTGCCTGTGGGCATGCAATGCAGCTTCTGGTATGGGGTAGGAAGGAGGGGTGGTGGGCTTGGCTGCTTGGGGGATAGTGCTGCACCCCGTATCCAAACAAGAGGTGCTAAACAACACTCAAGTCCTTCCCTGTCAGATGAATCCACGCTTGTGTGCTAAACCTGGCAAACCCCTCAAAGCTGAAATGGAGAAAAAAGTGGCTTTGCCAGAGGCCTTGCATCAGAGCAGTGGAGAAATAAAATACTGTGCTCTGGGGTCCCACTGCCATGTGCTGTTTTTCTCCATTGCCTTTGAACCGAGAGGTGAAATGTGCTTTAGCTCCTCATGGATCTGCTCCTGCTTGCTTCTGTCTTTTGAGTCTCAGCCTGGGCCACTGCTCAGATTCCCTGGGGCAGCAGACAAGGGACCTGCAGATGCAACCCAAGTCAGCTTGTTTGCATCACTGACAGAATTGGCCTGTTATGAAGGAGTTGCACATGGCTTGAAGCTTCTCTGACCCCACAGGCTTTAGATGCAGGGATTTCCAGCACCAATGTCAGAGAAAAAGGTGTGAGGAACCTTGTCTGTGAACAGTTTAGAAGAAATAACATACTGGTGTTCACGAGCCACCTCCTTCCCAAGCATGCCAGTTTTGTTCAGAAATTACTGTGGGATTGATGGAATTTAGGCAGCAGGATATGACTGAATGCTTCTAACACGAGAGAGAAGACAAGAAATACCACGTAGTGGTCCTAGGGATGTATTTCTCCTCTGGCCTCCTGTGTGGGGCCATAATTAGAGATCTGATTTACCATTATTGCATGATTTATTTCCTTTAGTTCTTGCTTCCACCGAGTCTAATAGATTTCTCATGTTATTAGATAACCCTCTCTGTGAGCTGTTGTACAGATAATGGTTTCATGCCCCAGACCCAGAGCTTTAATTTTCACGAGTGCACTTAAAAAAAACAATCAGGAAATGAGTTATTAGTTAAGTTATTAGTCTCAGTTGTGTCACCATTAAATAGCTTGGTCTCTTTCTTAGCTACAAGAGCAATCAGCTGAGTGTCCTCCAGGTCTCCTGGCTGTGGAACGAGCCCGATGATACTTTCATTATCCCATCAGAAGGGTTCATAGCACTCAGGTGCCAGCACTTATTTGGCCTGACATGTCCAAGGCTGGAGTTTAGCATTTAAGCCTGTACTTACATCCTGTAGAGTTCAATGAAATTAAACCAGATATTTTGTTAAGTAGAAATGTGTTTAAGTGGTTGGCTCAATTTAAGGAAAAGCAGGGAGTGCTTCATGGCATTTTGGATGGTGAGCATGTGGATTCAGCTCTTTAACCACAGCAGGTCCCCAGAAAAGCCACTCCCAGCTATTGGCATGGACTTCTCCATTTTGAAATTGTATATCAAGTTACCTAGGTTTTGTGAGTCTGATCATATCAGAAACAGAGTCCACTGTGAAGTGAAGGGCATTTGATGCGTAATGGATGTCGCTCAGCAGCAGGGCGAATCAGGCTCTTAAGCTTTTACTGCATCCCACAATGTGAAAGTGGAGAAGTCCGAGTTTTATTTAGCTCCATAAAATATTTAACCTCAACAGTGATGGAGTTGATAAAAATCTGTATTTTATAAAAAGCTTTTGTTTCAAGGCTATCCTTTTTATGATTAGCCTGTACATTCTCAGGAAAAAAAAAAAGCAATATCTATTATTACCAGCGAATGATCCAATAAGTGTCTTGGGTATTTCTGCCAAACTTCTGTGCATGTTCCTAATGAGGGAGATATTAAGTTAAAATCAATGTGGGAGTAGTTCTTGTAGACCAGGGGAAAGTGTGTCATTATTTTTGCTGGCCAAATATAGTATCATCCTCCATTAACTCCCTAGCTGAAAAATATCCTGTATCTCACTGAGATGCTGATCAAGACATGTTCTTGTATATGATTTCTCTTAAGACATGCCTAGTATGTATTTTAGCAGGAAAAGTTATGGCAGGAGAATCTCAAAGCACTGAGAAATTTTGTGTTGCTAAATTTTACCTGATCCTACAAATCTCCAAAAATAAAAAGGAAAAAAGTCACAACATCGAAAATCATTTGCTGTAGGCTACAGGTAGTAATTTTATGCAAACAGACCATTCTAAAAATTTGAAACTTAAACTAGCAGAGTTCTCTGGGAAGGCAGGTCCAAAGCCTCAAGAAACAAGTTTGAAAGTAAGAGAAAAAAATAAACATCATGAGGAAAGTCTAGATCTGGTGTTCAAGTTGAAATAATTAAAACCATGAAAAGACAATATAATCCATGACCCGTATGCTTTTAAGGAGCTGATGTTCTAACTAGAGCTAGATAATTTTTGTCTGAATATTGTGTATCCACAAAATGCATTTTGGGGTTGCCTGGAACTATTGACAGATTTGGGTTAAACAAAGTGAATAATTCTGACTGAAAAAAATAATTGCAAATGCATGGTTTAGTTCTGTATTGAATAAAAATTCATTATGAGTACAGCTTATGGTCTGAAGGAAGAATTTAAAATAATTGCTTAAGGAAAGTGTAACAAAAGAGTCCATCTTCTCTTCTAGATTAATGTCATGGTCTTTGTTTTTATGTTTCTAGTTTGGCCACACAGCTGAAACACGGTTATTCACCCAGCTCTGTACTCGCTCACATTGATGTAGAAATGCTATTGAGAATTTAATGTCATTGAGCACATTTAAAACAAGATATCTCAAATCTAAAGCTTCTGCTCCCTTCAGGTATAGGAGGAATCACTGAGAGAGGCAAAAGATTTGTAATTTTAAGTGAGAGACAGCACACAAAATCTACCTTGTTTAGTATTTTCTGGTATTGTGATCACCCATACTATGGCCTTCTCAGTAAAAACGGTAGAATGTGTTTCAGGAACACTTCATTTAACGTAAACAAAACAGTGCAGCTATTTGGAAAGGCCATGACAAGCTGTAAGTGAAGTGCATTTGAAAGACGTGCTGGTTCAGAGTGCATGGGAGCAGCCCCACTGCAGAGCCACGTGCAGCTGTCGTCAACAGCAGCATGGGGGACACAGGGCACCAGACTTGGCCAGCAAAGATGCCAAACCCCAGACCCTTCTCTCCACCCTCATACAAGCTTCTCAGAGAAGTGTTTCTGGCAACTAGCAGAGGGTCTGTCCTGGGGGAACCTCCCCATGTGCCTGGCAGTGGCCGTACTGCTGTATTTTGCAGCAGCTCCTGAAGGCTGCTGCCAGTGAGGGCTTCCTGACCCACCAGGGAAGGGGGCCTGGATGTGCACAGGGTCTTTACTGTAAAGGCAATCCCCACTCTCATTAACCCCCTCATTTGATAATGATCCACTAATGGAGAGAATTAAAGTTGGCAGCCTTTGCCTTGCAGCTGTTCTCCACTCCCTCCCACTGAAGACAGGCTGCTGGGAGCAGGTCTGCCATGAGGACGTGCTCCTTCCCTCAGGCTCTGCCTCCTCCTTGCGTCACACTATCCTAGCCCAGTGGCTGTCTGCATGGCTGAAGCACCCAAATGGCTGCATTTATCTGTTTCAGTGTTGTTAGAAGTCAGGCAGGCTTATTTTGAAGCTTGGAGTCTCAGAGTTTCTGCCAGAAAGTTGAGTCTACTATGAACTTTACATTGCATGCTACCAGAATTGCTTAAATTTCTGTTAAATCTTTGTCATTTTTTTTTTTCCTTAGCTGGTTACATGACTTTTGGAAAAGTCCTTTAAGTCATATTATAAATCACCTGCTAAACAACTGGGATTCAAGGTGGTTGATTCCTCACAATTTCTGCAAGATCAAAGGTATGGCTGTCCTCCAAGAGCTATGATGCTTCACATCAAAGTTCACAATGAAAACTATCTCAATTTTCCTCTTCAGCATTTGGATTTGACTTCATGACAATAACATTTTAACTGGCATGTTCAGCCTTCATTTGTGAGAGGACATGGCTGTGTTCGTTAGCATGGCAAGCACAAAACCAAATGGAGCAACCCTGATTTCAAATCTTCTGTTCCTAGAAATTGTGAGTCTGTTTAAAAAAACTAATGTCTTTATCACTGCTATAAATATCCCTTTGGTAAATGCCCTGAGTATCTTTCAATCCATGCTGATCTTTGTAATCACAGCCACATTGTTCTGGTCATGTCATTGAAAATGCTTTTGACAGAACAAATGATGATCACCTGTGCTAGAGTTTGTAAAAAGCCTAAGATCCAATCTGCTATTTCATCAAGAAAAAACAACATTCAGTTCATTTCTTTCTCTCTTTCATGTGCAATGCTTTTCACTGAGATACACTGTTTTTTCACTAGCTTTTTAAATTCTTTTTCTCCATGAGCCTCACAAAACAAATAACTGGTGGGATGTTCATAAAGGAAGTGCTTTTACTTGCTTCAGGTGCTGATGGCCTGGTGCGGCTTTTTATGTTGTTTTTTTTTTTTTCTCAAAACAGAAAAAAAACTTAGGGACTGGACTCTGCTTTGCTTGAAAGTAAGAGTTCTGCAGATGTGCGATGGCTGATATTCCTGTACCTGTCCTTGTACAGCAGAACTAGACTTTAAAGTGTCTGAAGTTGGTATATTCAGAGAATATCAGTCATAAATACTTTTATGTCTGACTCATTTAAGCTGGAGTTGTAACTTTCTCATTGCCATGTGCCTGTATATTATTGAAGTTTAAAGGAATTCCTTTCGAAGCCTAATGTTTGGCTCATGATGAAAGAGAATCAAACAGCTTATTCAGAGTTACGTTAAATAATTACATGAGTAACCCTTTAAATGCTAGATATGCAAATAAAGTGTTATATGGTCACTTATATAGCAAAGACTTAAGGCCAAATTCCCCCTGTCTATCCCCCCTCCCCAATCCTGTTTCTTCTTCTGAAGTTATCTGAAACAGAAATTACCCCTAGCAAAAATGGTTTGATTGGATAAAATCCAGTTTAATTCCTGAAAAAATGTTCACAGCAAAGGACCCAGTTCTGTACTCGACCTTATTGCTGACATCATTGGAAATTAAACCGAACTGAAGACTCACAGGATTATTCCCTATCTCTCATGGTACTTGTTGTGACCCCCAGTACTGTAGAATTTTCCAGGTGGGAAAATGGACGTCTGAGTCATAAATATACCTACACTGATAAATAGTTACCGATCTTGAAAGGCAATTGCTGCTGTTTGTCTCACTGAAATGGGCACACCAGATTCCAGAAGGTACTAAGAAGGCACGATGCTGAACCTGGGCAGGGAGACTTGTATCTGTGCAAAATATATATGAATTTGGCAACTACTCTCAACCTATATTAGAACTTTCTTGTGTTAGCAGACTTAGCAATGCTGATGTTATTTCAAACTTTTGCACAGAAGAAAGAGCTAAAAACTTAAATCCTGCAAAGGATCTAGGCCTAGTTGAGTCATTCAAGGTAATTTAGGAATAGCTTGGATTTATGCCCTCTACTCCGACCTCTCTTAAGGTTAATACACAGGATTATCTATTTAGGATCTGTCATTTCACTGAAACCATTAAAAAAAGAGAGATTCACACTACAGAGGGACAGGTTTTCAAAATATTATTAAGTCATTTTTATGAGATCTTGTTTGTATGCTAACTTTTTATTAACTTAATTGCTGTCTGCAACTAAAAAGAGTCAGAAAAAATTGCCTTTTTTCATGGGTTCAAGTACTTCAAGGAGAACACTGGCCTTCATTGTATTAGAGCATTTTTGGCTTCTTCATTGCCCTGAACCAGGAAAATTTGTTGTCAAAATATGTGAGCAAGTATCATAAAGCCTGGGACAAGGAGCAAAATTTTCTCTAATCTCAGAGAAGACAGAGTTTAAAATCTAGGCTATGATTCAGATCAGGTTTTGTTTGTTTGTTTGTTTATGTCTTTTTTTTTTCTTTCTGTTTATTTGATCCAAAATAATCTCTCCTTACAAAGTCTTTTTTTTCTGGCAAAACTCCATCTATCTTCAGTTTGGTTTGCTGGCGCTTGTGTTTATGTACCACAAAAAATGTATGCCTTTGCTGAAATCTTAGCCAGAATAAAAATTGCAATATTTGACCTTTACATGCAAGACCACGGATGGGCATGAACTAGTTCAGATGAGATGTCGAAAGAAGTTTTGGTCTCAAATAATTTTCAGAACTCTTAAATGTGTCAGTATATATTTATGTATTTTTCCTATTTTTAAAATATCTGGAAAAATAATACAAAAGGTAGAGAGAACTGTATTTCTGAGCCACAAACAAAAATGTAACACTGTGACAACTAGAAACGAACAAATGTATTTTTAGGTGCTTGTTACCATGATGTTACTCTTTTGTTTAGATCACACAGATATGACCATTGCTTAACTTTGTCATTCACTTTCTAAATATTTTACAAAAGGGAATAAACTACATTCATTTTTGACAGAGTGCTGTTGCATGCAAAGGCACTCACAGTTTGTTTATAGCATACCAAAAGCGTTCTGTTAATGAAACATTTCAAGGCTAATGAACCAAGACTTTGCACCAAACAGACAGCGGCTGTGAACGCTTTCGTGTCTGCATTTGTCAGAGTTCACGTTTCAGCTGTGCGCTACGCTCCACCCACTCCGCACCGCTGCAGATAAAACAACATCTCAGATTGACAAGTCAAGTTTGCAAGATTAGTTTTCTATGAAAAGCTGCAGCAAGTCATGCTATTAACTCTTTTGAGGCAAATACACTCATGTGTTTTGGGCAAATTGGCTACCACTGAGGGGCCAAGCTGCTGTCTTGTTCCTCTGAAGTTTTAAGGTCCTATCGATGAACCTAGCGTAAGGTCCAGAAGGAATAATGAGAAAGTACCATTTGCAAAGAGGGTTTTCATGTGTATGGTATGCGGTAACAGTGTAGTGGTTGTGACTGTGTAAGCGGTTGGCTTTTCGGAAGATGGTTAGCTTGGCAATGCTGAGGCAATTTCAAGACCTTTCACTATGTTTTGAGGATCTAATTCATTTGGGAGGGAATGTTTTATGGTGAACACTTCCAAACTGAGTTATGACCAAAGCAATCCAAGGTCTTCATCCTGCAAGTCTGTAAGCAGCCAAGTAAACATCCATGGCAAAATCATGATCCAAGGATGTTTAAGGCACTACTCAGGGGATCTATGTTCACTTCTGCTCTGTCTCTAATTTTCTTTGTGGCCTCAGGTGAAGTACTCTTAACAAGATTTTTCTAGCTGTGCAGTTTCACAGTATCTGGCAAAGACCCTACTCTTATTTCAGCCCCCCAAAGAGCACCCTGAGTATGCAAGTTATATCATCAATCAGTCTGGAACAATCTTCCACACTGAGCAGAAGTAATGTCTCAGCCAGTCACCTTGCAAATGCACAGAGTAATAAAAAGGTGTAAGCAGAGAATGGGTAGGTGTGGAGAGAGATTATTCTACATCTTTTCTGGTTCATGGTGAAGATAACCATAGAGTCATGGTTGCACTTATCTCTGTTAATGGCCAAAAGTCCCCTGATGCTGTGAAAGCCCTGTGAATGCAAGATCGGGTTTGCGTTGCTACTGCACATCTCAGGTTATCACCCCTGCAGTGCTCCTCACCCAGGATGTTGTCAGGAATCCAGTCCATCTTGTTTAGAGGGGAAGCTCCTTTGTATGTGAATCCAAAAACATATGTATTAACACAAACATTTGCTTATTTTGACGAATGTAGGGTTGGTAATGTGATCTAGAGCAAATACTCCAAGTGAGTTGTTGTTGAAATCCTAGTATTTCATTGCTGTCCCAGTTGTTCACACAAGTCAGTGGATTGCCTGCTTCGGAAGAAGGCAGAGACATACACCAGGTACTTTAGAAGGTGTTTTTTGAGCAGGGTCTTCTGTATCAATGGGCTCTCCTAGCAGCTTGCCACAGGACTGAAGACAGAGTAAAAAGACATCAACCTGTTTCTACCACCTGCAACAAAAAGGATTTGGTACAAGGAAATTTAAGAGAAGAGCTAGTCAGGAAGAAAGGTCTGTGGTAGGAAAGCGGATCCCAGTGATAAAGAAGAGACTTACAGTCTTTATTTGGCACAGTGCCATTATCCTCTGTATTCAAAAAAGGATAATTTTAGCAGCACAGTTGCAGGTGAACACTCTGCATATCATTGTCCAACCGTGATTACAGTTATGATTAAATAAACCTATTCCTTGGATATTATTTTTCGTTGTTCTAATAACGTTACTCCTTACAACAGAAAAAAACCCCCAAAAATATCTTCTCCAAAAATAATAGCTATGTATAGGCAATAGCTACTATATTTTTAAGAACAGTCATTGTCTTTCAGGCAGCTGGAAAGGTTATTCCTACTGGTTTTGAATCTGAGATAATCATCTTCACCAGCCACAATGAACAGGCCCTGTCTGGAAGTAGAGAGACAATATCTTTAGCCTACTTTTCTCCTAGGAACATGTTTGAGTGTGGTTTTTGGTTTGGTAGTGGAGTACTCTGATGTGTATCAGTTGAAACATAGGAGTGTTTTTTTTATCATCATCATTTGTAGATGTGGTCCAAGTTAGAATTGAGTAAACCTACTACCTGCAAAACAAAATATGAATAAATTCACCTGCTTACTCTAAACTCCTGTTATTCAGTAGCTCAAATTTTTTTCCAGGCTTTTCACTCCATTGACATGTGAGGTAGCTTTAGTGCATAGTACATGCAGATGCAATTTAATAATGACTTTTTAACTGAAATCGGTGAAATCTCACTCTTGAGAAGTGGAATAAGTTGTCATGTGGGAGGACTCTTGTCATGTCAAATAGTAGGCGGGGATCACAGCATCCTCAGTATGCAATAAAAAACCCTCTTTAGATGGTGTCCAAAGTGATCTTCCGAGTTACTGCTCCCAGGCTGTGTCCTTCAGGAATAAAAAAATAGAAAGGTAGGAAATCAGTGGATGACTAGGAACTGGTGCTACAAAGTGCTGTTCACCACCCACCCTCCAATTCTTTGTCTTTCCCACAAAGCCTTGCAGGAGATACTCTTACGTTTTGCTAGAGATGGCAGCTACTCCAGTCGGACCACTGCAGCAGACACAAGCTCAGAGTAAGTCCTCTTAATAACTGCTGTGTTTGAAGAAAAGAGAGAAAGATGATATTTTTTCAATTTTAGTTCTTTGATATAAAAAGTCATCTCTGAGTCTGGCAGAGCTCCTGTATTTTTGACATACTACTTTGCTTTATCCCATTACTGTTACCATTCTTCTGTTCCCAACATCGCACTAGCTGACAAACCCCCAAGCAAATATGAATGCAAATGCCAAGGGCAATGCTGAGGAGAAGTCATCTTGTCTTATTTGATGCAACTCTCTTGGGTTGTTGGTATACCTCGGATGTGTTGGTAAAATCTTCTTCAATAGAGTAAAAGCTGATAGCTCCCTTAAGATAGGGATGAAGATCTGAAATAGGTTATTTTGTGTTTCTTCAAGAGAAATTTGCAAGGTGTATCTAGATAGGACATATCATGCAAGGGGATTCATTTTAGCAAAAATAATGTCTGCATTTTGTGAGGCTGCAAAAGCAGCTTGAGGTTTTCTTCTATAGGAGCCCAGAAACTGAGAGAACACAATATAGCCAGTTGCTGTCTGGTCTTTCAGTCTTTGGAGCTGAGCCTAAGACTTCCAGTTTCAAAAGTGAGTATTGATTTTGGGTATCCAACTTGAAACTCCTTAAAAGTAGCATGCTTTAAAAAGTAGTAGTAGATTGAAAGAGGGGATCCCTCAATTTCCACAAATAGGACCTTTTCTAAGTGGCTCGAGCTACTTACCTTGGAGCACTTATGTCAGTCCAGGAACAAAAGTTTTCCAAATCACTTTACTCATGAGTGAAGGTAGATGGCACAATGTAAATGCACTACAAGTAATCACAAAGCACCTTTTATGTGTGCTGTATATTTGTGCTTAATCCTGAAATCATGAGCCACATTAGTAGAGAAGTAGCATATTGGTATAGTTGAGCGTTTTACTATGATATCTTTTCTCATTTTACATGACAAAGGCAAACAAGATTAAGTGTGTTGAATCATTTCCAAACACTTCTTCTCAAGAGCCAAATAATGCATGAAAGCAATATTTACAATATCTTTAACATAAATAATGCAAGAAACCCAAAGAGTGCGTATTTTACATTTAAAAGAACTCTGCTTCATTAAATTGGTAAGTCAATTAACTGAGGAAAATGTAGCTGACATTTATTTGAAATGTGAAAGACATTTTACATATTTTATTTTTTTTATGATATTCTACTGTGTAATAGAAGTTCATAATTATCTGTCAAAGCCACCGACTTACCTTTTTTTCCCAAAAGCTACTCCATAATAAAGTGCTACTGTCATAATAGCTATTCTACTTTTCTCTCTGAAGTTCTTTCCCACTTGGAAGGATAATAGGCATTGAATATAATTCTATAGAATGAGCTTCTGTATGGCTAAAACAGGTGTTTAACTGGAAAAGAATAATGTTTAAAAAGGATTAAAATTGAAACAGGAAGTATTTTGTGCCAAAAATATTGTGCTTAAGGTTGCTCCTGATCTCAAAGTTGATGTTTCAGACAAAGGTTTACTTTCATTTGGGTGGAATGATTTCTGTATCTTATTATTCTTTCAAATACCTACATAGAAATGTTAGAAACCCCAACCAAATAGGTGGACACACCCCATATTTTGGCAATTTTGTGAAAGTGACACCTGGACAAACATCTGGGCAGCCTAATCTGTCAGTGATAGTGAAAGCCAACCAGAAAGGTCAAAAATCCTGTAGACAATTGTAATACTTCGATTTAATAATATGTTTAGCTTAAAACTGCAGGGAAGGCTGGTTCAAAGAAATGCAGCAAAAGTGGGTAGGAATTTGATAAGGCGGGGAAACAAAGAGGATCCACGGAGAAGGTCCTGTTTTAGCCTGGCATTGGCAGAATTTCAGCGTTGTCCCTCAGCTGCCCAGCCATGCCAACTCACCCCATGGGTGTCCTGAGGGAAAGAATGCAGATCGTACCATAGGTAGGTAGGTGCACAGCTTTGGAGCTGGGGCCTGCCATCTTTTTGTTGATGGCTCTTAATATTTGGTGGGGCTTGTTTCTATAGAGGATGAGACCAGATTTTGAAAAATCTAACATACCCTGAAAAATTTGGCGTCACTTTTCTCTGACCAGCTCTGGTAATATGTTCTGGTCCTTCAACATCTAGATAATGATGTGCATGAACCAGTATGTTTTAAGGCATAGCAGAGCTAGAAGCATAGAAACTGAGATGGTGTTTTTGCTTTGTCACCATAAAACTCTACTTGAAGTCCACAATGAAAGGAAAACTTGGTGGTCTTAAATCCTCACTGTATTTCCTTGACTGATGTTCCTCCAGAGCTGGAGAGAGACTAAGGAGCACAGAACATGCCTAAGTTATCCTAGCTTCCCTACACCATCCTGTAGGCCTCAATACTTTCTAAAATCTCCATCATGGTTTATCCTGCTATACCAGGATGTTCCTTTTTTCACCTGAAGTGTCACAGGTGAAAAAAGGCTTCATTGACTGAACCACAATGCCATATTTTACAAAGGGATGTCTGTGAAGCAGCCATGTGATTTACTTCTACCTTGTGTCCTGTTGTCAAGCTTCTTGTTCTGTTTTAATTAGCAGAGTGTCTTTTCACACTGTAGGTAATGAGACAAAATGAGTGGTTTTGCACAAGAAATAGATTTGATTTCTTTAATAAGAAATCTTACATTATTTCATCTTTGGCAAACCTGCTAACTGTGACATTTGGTCTGTGATGAAGAACACAGCCCAGGCCTGAGATCTGACCATATTTTACATTTTTGATTGAGCTTGATCACAAATTAAAATCAAAGGGGAAATGTCTAAAAGGGATGCACTTTTCAAGTAAATTAGTAAAGCAGGCAAGAAATACTGTTTCTGAAACCTGAACCTCTAGGAAGTTCTTTTTACTCTGATCTGCTCTTTTGACTTCAGAGATGAGGTCAGCAACTTGGCCATCATGTTGTCACAGCTGGGCACAATGTATTTGCAGAGCTGCTTATGTTGAATTCACTCCTGCTTGTTTCCCACACACACAGCAGGTACTTTCCCTTCCTCATGTTGCACAGCACAGTACCCTACAAGTGGTCAGTCTGGTTCCCGCAAAACTCTGTATGAGTAAGGCAGTAGTAATCTTGCTCTTAATTATCACAGAAGTACTGCTATGAAATTGCTCATGGAAGAGGAGGCTTCTGTAATCAGGATGCCTATTTTGATATATGCCCTGTGACAGCTTTCTGACAAGAAGGGAAATCAGTCCATTTTCTGAACAGTTGTGATATTATGAATGTACCACATGTCCCAAGAGCATGGCTTCTGCTTCCCAGCATCCCCAATGGTATGTTACACTTTCCTTAGTAGGGTGACAACTGTGTTTCAAATATTTCCATCCCAGCTGTTACATTTATGAAGATTATAACTGTTTCACACCTGCCAAGCAAATGGACATTGCCTTTCTACATGGACATCTAATTGGCGGGCAGTTTCATTTGCATGCATTTTCAGTTTTCAACAGGTGGCACTAAAGAGCCAATAAATGATCCCATTCCCAGTCTCCAGCATGCAAACTCCTGGGCAGGCACTTTTATGTGTGTTTATCTATTTAAATATGGTATTATAATTCCAACATAATTAGTCATCTAATTGAATTGCATGACCACATCCATCCAAGACATTTGCATGTACAATTAATTAGGATTTATCTAAAAGCACGCTTTTTGTTCTCTGTTTCCTACAAGTTGAATTACTCATGGATGGATTAGATGCAGATTTCACTTTGAAAGTGTTACAATACATATACTTGGAGAAAAATAGGTCTGCAGAATTGGTAAGCAGCGGACAGGCAAAGAATTATTTCTCTTTTCCTTTCTATTTTTATAATGCTGCCAAAGGCCAATGCTCTAGAGCATGGCCAATGAGGGCCAGCCTTACTGTAGTCCTATAGAAGTAAAAGTCTGTAATGACTTCTTTAGACTCCTTAATTTTAGCAGAAGCAGGATTTACAAAAGCAGAATGGCTTTGCACATACTACTAGGTTTCAATCTTCCTCCAGCACAATTTTTACTTAAACTTACGCGTTCCTGATGGTTGCAATGCATTTGTCAACTTGCATTCTTGAAAAATAATGGACAGAGAAAGAAACTGTTAAAGACATCCTTGGGGAACTGCCTTGTTTTCATGCAAAAAGTTTACATCCATCTCAGTTGCAGGAGCAAACAGAGACCCACCTTGAGATGTGTTGTGCTATGCCAAATGGGAACTGAAACACTACGAATGTCTCAGAAATAGAAAATTAACTTTGAAGAGGCATCCAAACTGATGATGGACCAAAATACCTCAGAAACAGGAAGGGCAATATGGCTTTGGTTTCTTAATTGTTTGACAAAGCTCTTTTTCTTCACAACGTATTTGCTCTCTTCATTATTGGCTGCTATGGGACAGTGAAGTTCTTCTTTCATTCTTTCTTTTGTCACCTAGTTGCATCCAGTGCAGGATGTACTTGGTCACTTCCAGAAGAATAAGCACAATTAAAGAAAAGCTTTGAAAACCCAACTGGGATATATATGCAGAATTATAAATACAACTGTGCAAAAACAAACCAACCAACCCAGACATTTCCTTTTGTAGGACAGTGTGTTACAACTAAAATACATTGTGTTTCAGTACCGGAGCTTTTAGAACAGTTTGGTCCCAAAAACCTGCGTAGAGAACAGGGAAAACAGTACCAATATTATCTGTGTTGAGAAACAATTTCACAAGTAGGATAGAACACCCTAACGTGGCAACACCGCAGTGTAAAAGGGAGGAGCAGGCCAACATTCCATATTTCTGTGTAGTCTTTGAAGCGACCTTTGCTTTGCAGTTCTTTCTTTTAAACAAATTATCTCCTATACATCCTCTATGAGCTCTTTTAGGCCACAGCTTCTCAGAGGCCTTTTGTTCTGTGAATGGCTTCTGGTAGGGGAAGTAGTAGACTGGTTTGAATTTGTTCCTGCCTGAGATCTCTCTCCTCTTTTTTCTTCTACTTCCAAATTGTTTTGTTCTTCCTTTTTTTCCTTTCTTTTTTTGTATGTGTGTGTGGGGGGGTGGGGTGGATGTATTTTTATCAATATTTTATTCTTTTAGAAAAGCTCATTCTATACTTCCAGAGGAGTAAACAGTGGCTCCCCAAGGGGTGCTGGCTGCTGATAGCGTCTTTAGCAAGTATTTCTGATCTGGGTGTTTCTCTCACTGTTACTGTTTTTAGCATCCTATTAGAGTTAGGCCAGATGAATTTTCTGCTGGCAGAAGTACCCGTTGTCTGACTGAAATAGATTTTTTTTGCATCTCAGAAAGTTAGTGGAAGGTGGTTTCTTCCTGTAGTTTATAAGGTATCAGTAAGTACTGTCCATCTCAACCTTTCATTAAACAACCCACTGCTAATAGCAATGTGCTTAGCTTCAGCCTTATCCTTACTTTTATGTTTAAGTGCTTTGCTGCACAGAATGCAAGCAGGGTCAATTCTTTGCTGGATTGCTGATGAAAGAACTACAGCGAGACACAAACACGTGTGTGCAGCGTGAGCATGTGTGTGTGTGTGTATTTAAGCTGTGACAATTGATGGGCAGTACTGCGCCTGACAGATACATATTTGAAAGATGATTACAGCTAAAGCAGAATTAGAAGAAATAGTTGAGAGGATGGAGTGAAATGAAAAGAAAAGGACTAGACGGAAATTAATCTTCATTAATGTCTAGGTCATTTAGAATTCAACAGGGGAGAGTTTTGTAATGTGGTGTAAGGCACAATTTTCGAGTGGCCCAGGGGACACTGGAGCAGTCTCCCAACAACCTGCTCTCTGTCTACTTTGTAAAACCATCTAAGCAATGCACTGTCTTCCCATGTACTGAAACTCTGCTGTTTCCCATTTCATTTTATGTGATAAAACCATCCTTTGCAGATACATGTACCTTTTTATTTTTTTTCAAAAAAAAAACTTTTATACACTGTTGTGTATAAAGTTTGCAAGCTTCATGACCTCAGTGGAAATGCTTGTATGTGACTTTAGAGAGTGCACCCTGCCAATAGCTTATTCACCTCCAACAGTGACAGATGCAGCAGTGCTGATGATATGTAATACACTGTATGTAGCTTTAGACACTCCATCAAAACCTGAAGAGTCCATAATTCAAGCATCTGATAAATGTTTGTAAGAGTATAACAAGCACAAAGTCAAGAAACTTTACCTAGAAAACTTTAAAAAAAAGATAGAAAAACTGTAATACTGAGCTTAGTTTTTGGAACTAATTGACTCCTACCTAGTAAAGGGATCGGTGTTCTGAAAGTTAAGGGAGTAACATTTAAATATGCCTAAAAAAAATGAAGAGGTTTTACTTTGGCAACAATTTGTTATCTGCAATTTAAAAGGCAGTAAGGCAATAATTCCCCAGGTGTTGACTGGCAAGAGGTCAGATTGCTGGAAACAGAAGGATGTGGAAAACCAGATGAGAAGAAGGGGAAGTCAGTAGTGTCTTTACTAAAATCTAATTAGGAAATAGCATCTTGTCCTCTGCTCTGGAAAGAGCAGAAACTATCAGTGAAATATCAGCAAACAGTCTGGCATCTTCAAAGATATTAATTAAGTAAAATTTGGAAAGTGCTTTGAAGATGAAAAATGGTAGGGAGTGCTAAGTATCACTATTAGCAGGACCAATGTGTCAACTGATGTTGTCTGTCTGCATAGTATTGGGTGAACACTTGGGTAATTAAGGTCAAACGAACAGCCTTGCCTGGTCAATTTATTGGATAAAGTGTGTCTCATTGCTAGATGAGGCAAGATGTGGTATCTCTGTGACTAACAGACCTGGAAAGTGAACGTCCTCACCAAACATATTTCATTGCCTCAGGAGCCACCAGTAGCAACAGCTGTTTCTTACTTTGGGCCTGTCTTAGACTCTCTAGATACCAGGACAGTGAGCAGTTTTTCGTAACATTTAGCAGTTTCTAAACTTGTGGTTATAAGTTTGACATCATACCTGCCTTCATTAAAGGCTTGCATGCCTTCTTGAACTAAGACAATACTTCATTCTCCAAATGTAATTTTTCCAGCTTACCAATATTTTAATACTAAAACATTTATGTAATTAATTTGGCAAAGGTTTGGGTAGGAAAGGATTGCTATTGCTGAGCAAGAGGTGCTATTCAAACCTCTATCTACAGTCTGCAAGTGTACTTCAGCCCTTGTGTTATTACTCTGGGAGATCTTGTCATGGACTGACCCCAATTTGCTACAACCTCCAGTATATAAAAAAGAGGTATACCATAAGCTTTCTCTGTACTTTTCCTGTAGCAAATGGAATTTGCATAAGTAACTGTTAATTTGCTAAGTTTCAATGTTTATTTTGACTTCCCTTAATGAAATCCTTGGACAGTACAACCCAATACACACCACAGCTGCCCCACAAGCATGCGGTCAAACTATGGGTGAGTGCAGCTGGGCAGGTGAGCAGCCCCAAACACCAGTCTCAGCAACAGGCACAGGATCTGGTGCAACTTGGGCAGGAACAGCAGACCAGGACTCACAGCCCAAGACCTGGGGAGCACGATCATGCAGACATCCCAGTAGGAAGGTCCAAGTTTCTCAAATGCTTGGTTCTGTTGCAAAATCAAGTATAGGGACAGCTTAAACCGTCCCATATAACACTTCAGAAAGTAGAAGGAGCACTTGTACCTGAGCCTTTGGTCTCAGCTGGGAGAGAGCCAATAACAGTAGATGGGAGGTTGCAGCTAGTGATTGATACCACCTAGCTAAGACTTTAATCAGCTGAGAAATTGTTGCAGATACTGCTGCAGTTATTTGCTTCCATTTGTAACTAGTGCCAGGAAAGTGTGGACAACCTTAGCACAAGCTGGTGTGCTCAGTGTAACTGCCTGCTTGGGTTGTGAGCAGATGTTTTGTCTTTAGGCTGCAGGCTGGGACCCCCATTTCATGACTGAGCAGGTATTCCTGAGCATCCCTTTCTGTTAAACATATAATCTGTTTTATTTTAAAAATGGCAAAAATCTCCCTGACACATTTCACGTAGGAGAGCACCAGATGAGCATCACCGAGGTGGATTAAGGCAGAATGGTGCCACTCTCTGGCAATGAGCAAAAACCTAAACCAAGTCAGCTCTCAAATCTTTTGGGTTTTTTTTTTACCTAAAGGCACTGTCATCCGATTAATACCATAAAGGTGAACTGTGCATTCCTATGTTCTGTAAAAGTTCAGAAGTGTTGGATGCCATGGGGCTCAAGGGAAACAAGGATGGGGCAGGGCTGGCTGGCTATGTTAGTTATGACTGTTCTGCACACAAACAGCATGATAAGAATATCCCTGGTGGCAAATAATGCAAAATAAACTGCCTTGAAATATAACTAGAAGGAGAACAGCTTTCCATTCAGCATATCTTGTTGACTGAATCCGAAGCAATTCTTCAGAGCAAAGCAAATGCAGAGCATAAGACCATAAAGCTGCAAGTCCTTTCAGAGTCATGGGCTAAGACTTACAGAGGAAACTTGTGTATCCTGAAAGAGGCAACAAGAAAGATTGCTAAGAGTCTTGTCAGCATGTTTCTTGGCTCTTTGTTCTGCATCTGATACAGATGCACATTAGGATACCTTCCCATAACAAGACACGAGCAGACTTTAGATGCATACGTTCAAAAAGCCATCACTGAGCAATGAAAGTTTTGGCTTTCAGTCAGCATCTGTATTTTGGATCTCAGGATGCCTATGTGAGGAATCTTTCTTCAGAGGAGCAGCTTCCTCCAGCTTGACTGTCTGATTGAGATAGCTCGGTTAAGCATGATCTGAGCACAGAGATGCTCTTGGATGCACAGTAGAGCACAGTCCTTATCTCTTCAATGCATAAACCTGCTTAGAGCTTATAGTATATCTTTTTCTTCATATCCTGGAAGTTGTAGCATGTACAGACGAAGGATTTAAGATCTAAACTTTGAGACCTGCTCAAAATGACTTTAAGAATCTTGATGACCCTTTAGCTTTTTTAGTTATGAGTTAGAAAGGCTTCTCTCCTTTCCACCATAGATAAAATAATCAGCATCTAGAGTGAAGAGGAGAAACCTATGGAGAATAAATAAGAATAATTAAACCAAATTACAGAGCCACCTGCTATTAATATCTCCTACTGTCTATGTCCCAATCTCACAGGGGGCTGTATCCAGCTACCCAAAGGATCAGTAGCTCATTTAGCATTTGTCATACTCCAAGGATGAGTCAGTCTATGACTTAACTAATCTGGCACCATGCACTTTCTGCAATGCCAAGTTTGATCAGACTATTTCAGTGGTTCAGCATCAGAGAAAAGAGGCACTAAAGACTAAAAGTGATGTTGACTCAGCCATTTGGCTTCTGACAGTGAACATTAGTGATTTTTGAACTGCTTAGCGTCCACTTCTAATGAAAATCCATTTAGACAAAGTAATTTACATGCATTTCTCATTTTCATATGAGGTTTGAAGCCTTTGCCACTGCTACAAAGAGATGCAGCTCAGAATTCAGTCATTTCTCTCTGCTTTCATACCATACGCGAATGACTTTGTCTCACATACTTGCTTGATATCAATACTCAGTAGATAAGTTTTGACACATGACAGAAGATAATGGGATTTCCCAGGGAGACGGGAGAAACAGAATATTCTAGTAGGAAGAAGAGGGTTTTTGCATTGGAGTGACTAAAAATTTTAGCTGGTACATCAAGAATGTTTCACCTCTGCAGCTAAATCAAAAATTGCTCAGTCATAGCTGGTAGCAAGTAACAGACTATTAGCTCCAAAACATTAACGAAAAACTCCAGCTGCATTGAAGTCAGTGGTAAAACACACATTGATTTGCACAAGGTGAGAATGTCACCTTGCAAAAGCAGCAACAGCCAAACAAGCACTTCAGCACTTACATGCAGATTTCACGGGCCACAGTGAAAGAAAACTTTAGGCATCTAGAACTGGCTGTAAGGGAATCTGGGCTGCAGGTGTTCATGCTGTCATATTAGTGCCTAAAGTTCACCAGACACTGGGGGATTGGATCTTTATAAAAAGTGAAGTAAAGTCTCCCCAGGACATAGTCCTAGATGAATTTCGGGCGGTGGGGAGCTCAGCCAGGTCCAGATTCTCTCTCAATCTGAGGGGATCAAATCCATCCGATCCCAAAAAGCACACTGGCTTCACATCCATAGCTGATCTTACTGGGGCACTCTTTGCCTCTACTTTTTGACCTTTTACCAGAGAAAGGACTACAAAATTCAAGTGTGTGTATGGTGGAGGGGGAAAGATGAGAAAAAAAGCTAGACATGGCAACTCTAGTGAAGCAATTGGAAACTAAGCAGAGGGAGATCTCCGTTTTGTTTCCTGGCCCCAGAGCTTTTCATGTACATTGTATTAGCTGCTAGATAAACTAAAGAATTGCTTTTATTTTAAGGATAAGAAATTGAGATCCTGAAAAGTTACAAAAACTTATCTGAGATCCTACTTTAAGGCAGTAGCGAGTTAATAGGACCTCCAGACTCAGTATTTCTCACTCACTGGCCTTAAGTTGGGTAATGTTACCAGTGTTCTTCTAGTGTTATGTTCAAAAAGTTCTTCCTAAACTATTTACTTTAGACTAATCAACCCCATGACAGAGTGGTCAGATGACAGCTGGGCTAGGGGACATTTTGCAGATGTGTTGCCTTTTCTTCCCAACCTTCCTATGCTTTATGGTCTTTCACAGAGCAGGCACTCAGCTGCTATGGTGATGGGCAAGAGTACAAAGCTGTAAGCTAGAGAGGTGGATGCTGGAAGAGCAACTTTCACTGCCTCTTACTTGCCTTTTATTTAAGTAATTAGAGCCCTATATTTATCCTGGCACCACTCACAGAGTCCACATTTACAAAATGAAATTGTCTATGAGGCTGTACGCTTTCAGCAAGCCATTTAAAACTGCAGATCTGAGACAGCTAAGTGCCTGATTTTGGATGGTGCTGAGCAGTCCTAGGTGAGGTGTTGGGGTTTTTACTTTGGGGTGTTAAGGGGTTTGGCAAAATATATATTTGCACAAATACATATTTTTTGTTCACTTGAGTGTATTTGAAAATTGAAAATAAATACCTTTGGCTTCTGAAAGAGAAAAGAAAGTAAGAATTGTCTTCTTTCCTACCTATAACGTAAAGCACAACCTTGTTGTGCAAGGTCAGTACAGGGACTCACCTGTGGCCAGAGCAGTTTTTGATGACAGCATTCCCAAAAGATTTCTGCCTTACTGCCAGGCTACAGTAGGAAAGAGAAGCTGAAGCAGCCCTTCCTCCCTGCTCCTCTTGCTCAAGGTGTCCACTGGCTGCAGATTTGGGACATCTCCAAAAACAAGCAAGAGAGAGATGTTCTTATGGTCTTTGTCTCAATGACAAGATAGTGCTTTACTGAAAATGGAATAGTAAAGGAGAGACAGAGGCCCACTGCACTACATCCCGACATCCTTTGGGTGGGAGTGCTTCCCAAATGAAGCCATGGCCACCCAACTAATCCACTGAAAATGGTCTCTGAATATTGCTATTAATTTCCTCTGTCTTATATTGATTCAGTCATTTGGGATGCAATTCATGATGCAAGAGCAAAAGAAAGCAAAGGAAGGAAGGCAGAGAAGGGAAAATGCTGGATACTTCTAGAGAGTGAGCTACCAAAACAGAGGCAAAAATGAATGACCCATCGGCCTCAGTTCTTTGTAATCTTTTGCATCTGTTTTACAACTCTCAGAACTTTGCTCCAAAGAGATATAGTTCCCAAATGTTAAATTCAAAATACAGCAGGAATGTTGGGTCAGGAATGATCCAATGCTTCCATCCTCCCTGGAAGTGTTCAAGGCCAGGTTGGATGGGGCTTTGAGCAACCTGGTCTAGTGAAAGGTGTCCCTGCCCATGGCAGGGGGTTTGGAACTAGATGATCTTTAAGGTCCCTTCCAACCCGAAACATTCTGTGATGATTCTATGATTTTTAAAGGAGATGGGCTGCAAAGGCTGTTGTCTTCATGTGCAAATTAAAGTAGAGATCTAACATTAGCCCATATATTAGGATGCCTAAATACGGGTATATGTGGGTTTGTTCACATGAGCAAGCTGTCTAAGCTTCACAGAGTCACAGAATCACAGAATCACAGAATGTTAGGGATTGGAAGGGACCTCGAAAGATCATCTCGTCCAATCCCCCTGCCGGAGCAGGATTATCTAGATCATATCACACAGGAACGCGTCCAGGCGGGTTTTGAATGTCTCCAGAGAAGGAGACTCCACAACCTCTCTGGGCAGCCTGTTCCAGTGTTCGGTCACCCTCACCGTAAAGAAGTTTTTCCTCATATTTATGTGGAACCTCCTGTGTTCCAGCTTGCACCCATTGCCCCTTGTCCTGTCAAGGGATGTCACTGAGAAGAGCCTGGCTCCATCCTCATGACACTTGCCCTTTACATATTTATAAACATTAATGAGGTCACCCCTCAGTCTCCTCTTCTCTAAGCTAAAGAGACCCAGCTCCCTCAGCCTCTCCTCATAAGGGAGACGTTCCACCCCCTTAATCATCTTCGTGGCTCTGCGCTGGACTCTCTCTAGCAGTTCCCTGTCCTTCTTGAACTGAGGGGCCCAGAACTGGACACAATATTCCAGATGCGGCCTCACCAGGGCAGAGTAGAGGGGGAGGAGAACCTCTCTCGACCTGCTGACCACACCCCTTCTAATACACCCCAGGATGCCATTGGCCTTCTTGGCCACAAGGGCACACTGCTGGCTTATGGTCATCCTGTTGTCCACTAGGACCCCCAGGTCCCTTTCCCCTACGCTTCTCTCCAACAGGTCTGTCCCCAACTTGTACTGGTACATGGGGTTGTTCTTGCCCAGATGCAGGACTCTACACTTGCCCTTATTATATTCAAGTGTAGTCAGTGAAGATCTAATGTAAGGTCTAGTCAATGCAGTCTAAAGAGCTATTCAGCTCACCCTGAAGTGGGTACCTACCCGCCCTCCATATCTCTGAAGAGGATTTGGAGCTATAGCAGTGGAAACAGGTTAGTACTAATCACTCTCAAACAAAGTGTTTCATTTAGATGCCTGGCAAACTGTAATTATCCAGAACATGAAAGTACACAAAGAAAATAATATTTCAACTGTTGGTCTCAGTTCAAGGTAGAAAAGTACCCCTGAAATATCAGAATTACTTCCAGAGCAGCAACTCCAAAATACCCGGCTGCTTTGCCTCCTGAGTCATCTGTGAGCTGCCTTTGTTCTTGGCAAACTTGTTTGTTAGTAGAAGTAAGGGATACCAGCCCAGACAACCTTAAAACATCTTCTGTTGATTTGATGAGGGGAAGAGTAGGGGTTTTTTTGAGGTACTTGATAGATCTGGGGCTGAGGAAATATATGTTAAGTTTGGCTGTGTCCATATTAACCCACTTTGAATGTCAGCCTAGGCTACGTTACTGCATTAATTGGTGGAGTGCATTGTACAAGCATCTGGCCACTAACTGGGAGAAAACACATTAAAGATAAAGATGGGTTAAGCTCCTGTGTGAAGTCCCTAGTGAGAAAAAAAGTGTACAGACTGTGTTCCATTTCATATAATTACCAACCATTTGACCTCTCAAGTGCCCAGTCTCTCCTTTGACTGCTTCAGTCTAAATTTTGCTTTAAAAAACCCCAAAAAACAAAACCCAAAAAAATCCTTCCTTAATTTGTCCAAAATGTTTGGTCTCAACTTCAATTACTTTTAAATCCTGTCAATTAAAGTTTATAATGGAGAAACCTGTTAATTGTGAAACGAATCCCCTTGCGTTCCCAAAGTGTGCAGTAAGTCTTCTCACCCAATTGTAATAAAATTTGTTGTGGCATAGTTTGTGGGATCAATACAGCAGACCACTGTCAATCAAAGAATTTTCTACTTACTTAAAAGTTAACAGACTTTTAGAGTCTTTGTGTTAGACTGAGGACAGTCTGAGTTACCACAGAAGATTAAATCTTTAATTTTACATTACTTCAGCCATCTCTATAGAACAAAGTGGGCTTTACCTGTTGAATATGAGGCTTATGTGAGCTGAAGTGCTCTTGAGACATTAAGAGGCAGTCTTGAACAGTCTCTGAGATTTAAGCTGAGGGGAATTCTAAAGGGATTACTGCAGCATTTTACATAAAACGAGAAATAAAAACAGACTTGAGCAATGCATGATCATAAACGCATTCCTGCTGTGATCAAGAGTCCTGTTCCCATTGCTGTTCTAAGACTAAAGCAGGAAGAACTGTCAAAGGGCAACCATACTTGTAAGGATTTGTACAAGTCCAATTTATAATGAAATTAAGGGGCTGAGTAGTTTTGAAAGATTTGTTAAAAAAAGGAGATACTTTTCATAGTCTCTCCAGCCCAGAGGTGAGAAATGCAAGCATTATTGGAATACTGCTTTGTAGAGGAGGCATGCTACTTTCCAAGAACAGACATGGCTAATAACTCATACACAAATAAGCAATCTTAGTAAAAATTCATAAAGATTCTAACTATTGGTTACCCTCTTGTGAAGAGAAAAGGGGCAAATAAACTATGAAGAAGTATCCTAGTAATAAATACTGAGTGGCTTGTGTCTACCCTTGCATGGCTAGTGCATGAGAAAATAAGTAACAAACAGTAAGTGTGTTCTTGCCAGCTGTGATTCACCTTTACACTACAGCTCCCTTTATTGTAAGAACGGTATAAAAAGCCCTCGGTACAAAATGTGAGGTTGATCTCTGTACTGCCTGCACTGAGAGAGAAGTCTGCATGTGTTTGTGTGCACGTGTAAAACATATACACACAACACTGTACTTGCTGTTTTAACAAAGAGGAATGAGGATATGGCACCAGGCAACTGTCAGCATATGCAGACATTAGTTTGTTGTCACACATTCACTACCAAAAACGATATTTGCTCCTGCAAATTCTCAGGAGGTGAAAACCAAGATATCGTTCCCTGTACAAAAGGTGCTTTGGCAGGTATCACAGCTATAGGTCCTCCTGGTCCCCACGGACACTAGAAAACACAACTTGCGTGTCTATGTCAGGGATGACCAAATTTCCCAGCACTGTGAACCACAGATCTGAACCATCACATGACCCAAAGCCACCACAACATATAACCTACATATCTTTGAGCACGAAGAGAGAGCTTCAGAGAATTCCCTCCATCCAAGAGAACAGCTTCTCTGTGTCTTCCACTGCTTTCCTGCAAAATGGTTTTGAGTTGAAAGTACCATGGGTCCCAGGACAGCCACAGTCAGGTGCTGTATCAGCAGCACATGATAGCACTTTGTGGGTGTGCTATCACATAAAGACCACCAGGAGTGTGTCCCAGCCAAAGATCAGCTAGACCAGCAACCCCACCTCAGCACCAAACCACTGTCCTTAGGCAGAGCACAGCACAGCCCATCATCTGGTCCTCCCTACCGTTCATAAGCACAATGTTGGGCAAAGTGTTGGGTGCATTGAAAGACAGGCAAGGCCAAGGTCCACTCTTTCTTGGTCCTTATGACCATCCTGCATGCCATAACAGCTATGTAGTGCTGTATTTCTCCACTGGGCTGTTGTCTGTGATGTCCATAATTCAGTTCAGGTGTGGGAAAAGTGACCTATGGCCATTTTTTTTCTCCTGGACAAGCCTTGAGGTTGGCCTTCAGGCTTTGGTGATGATTCTGTGTTTCCTCAGTGTTCCAGGTCCCAAGGAAACCAAATAAACCTTCACCCATCAGGCAGTGCTATAGGTCTAGCCCCTCCTATGAGCTGCAGCCCCAAGCCATAGCTTTATCAATTATTTCACTGCTGGCAAGCAGTAAAGCATGAAGTCTCTACTGAGAAACAAGTATAAATATCAAATTGTTCATTTGGTTATGCCAGCATGATGAGCAAAACTTTCCTTCTATCTATTAGAAACTCCATTAAAATCACAAAATAGCTGAAATTTGCAGAGAAGAGATAAATCTATGAAATTCAGATTACAAAACTGGTCTGAATGGAAGTTAAATTTGTCCATCACTAGACACTGTGATTACTAAATCTCAGCAAATATTTACTTGGGGAAAAAACATGGAGATATTTCCAACTCTATTTACATATCTAAATGGTAGAAATCCCTCTGCCAAGATCTCTTCTCTTCAATTACAAGAAGCATGAAAGAAAACAAGGATCACAGAAAAGAAGCATTTGATAATTGTCATATAATAAAATATGGAATATGAATACAGATCAAGCACACTTTGTGAACCCTACTCATTATTATCATAAACTTTTACGCTAAGTCTTACTCTTTATTATGGCCTCACCATATAAAATACAGATTGGCTTCACTTAGACTAATTCTAAAAACAGATGGCCACCTTTCAATGTAGTTTCTCAACAACTGTGTAGTGTACTACATGCATAAATATTAAATTTAAAATATTAATGTTATGTATATGTGATTATCCCAAACTGTCCCTAAAATAGATAAGATAGGTAGTAGTGAAAGCCTGTCAAGGAAGGCCTGTGTTTGAGATGGAAACTGGTAAGGTTTGTGGTGGTCCTAACACACGAAGATGTTTGTTTCCACCATACTGGTGGAAACCTCTGTGCCCTTCACAGATGAGCATGGCCCACACCTTCTGAAACTCCACTGTGCTCAAGGACTCCAGCTGGTGTTCGTGGTCTTTATGGGGTCTTTGCTCACAAGTGGTAGGGCAGAGGGGCTCCTATGGCACAGGGATATCTTGCAATTTGCAGTATGACCACATTGATGTGGGCTGAAGGGAAACAGCATGGATGCAGCCCATGGCCTCTCTCCTGCATGGGACCCCCAGCAAAGACTGTCACCTCCCAGTGACACAATGAGCTTGAGCCCTGTGACGTGGTCCTACATCTTGCGAGATAAGTTTTGTCACACTTCATGATCAGCCACAGCAATCAGCAAAACCAGAAGATAAACTGGAGAGGTTGATTCATCTGATTTCTGCTGTCCTTGAACTCATGACAAGGTTCCGTAACGCTGGGCATGGATCAGACCAGAACAGTGACTTCATCACAGTCCCTGACCGTAACATTTCGATCCTGAATTAGAAGTATGTTTAAACTAACCAAAATTAGAAGTTAAACATGGCAAGTGTTTAACTCTGCTGTGAGTGAACTGTCTCAAAAGTACCAAGCTCAGAAAAGAATGTCATAGCAAAGAGACAAATTTTATTTGCTGCATTCTCATAGATTTTCACCAGTTCCTCTTCTTTTCTCTCCTGTTTTCCTAATTCCTCTGCCCTTTCCAGGATTCCTGATCATCTTAGTCAAATAAAGGGAATGGAAATTCTGAAAGGCTGCTCAGGAAGCTTATTGAATCATTATCCCACCTTTGTTCAATGGCTACCAAGAAGTTCTTTCCTATTTCTCACTCACACCACCTTTCAGAAAGGACAAGCATTTGCCCCAAGGAAATACAAACATAAACATTTGACATCAGTAAATATTTAAAAAGAACTAGGATATTCCACAGTAGTGAGGAAAACACACCTGAAAGCTCCTGAGAGCAGCAAGCACCTAATGAATTTAGCTGGTGATTCTGACATTCTGCTGTAAAGTCATCCCATTGTGAGCTGAAGATTAGATAGCCCAGTCTGGGTTGTGTTTATTTTGTTATATTGAAAAAGATATCTCAGTTGATTAAAATATTTTTTATAGATTAAAGACATTTTTGTCATTTTTAATGACTTACTACTAGTACTTTATAGAAAGTATTTGAGATTGTGTTGACATATGCTTTAAAACAAGAAAAGCTTAAGTGGTATTTAATGGATAACTTATTACAAAGAAGGAATTCTCTAGACCTGCTTTACCTTTAATTCACATTGTTTGGATGGAGCACTTTTTCACAGGATAAAGCACTATGTGTACAGCTAGAAAGACGTGATTCGTGTGCCCAGAGAGCAAATCAAAGTCTCGTTACTGCAAACAGGGGAGGGCTCCAGTGCTGTTGTACATTCAAGAGAGCTCAGAAATGCTGAACTGTATCATGAACATTCCACAGAAATCACCCCAGGCCCCTGGGGCGCCTGATGGAGCCTCATGGACATCAGCAATATCACCATTGTCTTCATGTCCTCACCATTGTCCTCACCATTTAGGGGCCAAAAGTGGAATTGTAGTTGCATTGAATGAGGTCCCCTTCCTGGGTCTAAACGTGTGTAGTCTAAATGGATAGGAGAGAGATAGAGAGGTTGTCAGTGGGTTCCTCTTGCCAGAGCTGTTTCTCTGTGCTAAAAAGCACAATCAACAAAAATGATCTTGGGAATAAAGTCTGTAATCCATGTCCTCCTCAGTATTAGTTAGGTTCCCTTTTGCTTGTCATGTGGCTCCACCATTCTTGTATATCAGCTAGTATGATGGCCCCAAAATATTCTACATGGTGCAGTTAGGGATCTGTTTTGGGAAGTGGTAGTTGTAAGATCTAACTCCTCAGTCTAAGAGGTATCCACAGACTATCTCCTAAGCTCCTGGGCAAAGACATTAATTTTGCTATGGAAATACTCAAGGAGTGATTGTATTTGCACCTTTTATAATGGAAGGGGTACAGCTGTTGGTGATTCTTCTTTTTTCATTTATTTTTGTACAAATATGATGTATATTGATGGCCGGTGTGTCATCATTATGTGCCTCCTAATATGAGGACATTCAGCAATCTGTTCTGTGACTCCATGGACTTCTATTACACCTCTATACTGACACACTCTTTAACACAGGTCTCTGGAGCTGTTCATTCCTCTTGCAAACCAGCAAAGCCAAATGCAGTTAATAACATCAGTGCAAAATTTGGCAGTGGTGGCAACGACATTTCTTTGGGCTGGGCAAAATCGAGTTTGTGCACATTAGGCATTCTTTAAATGTTGTGCTGGGTCTCCAGAGCTTAGAAATATAGCTAGCTGCTTATATTTCTAAACTGGTGACTCCACACAAGCCAGAGTACCTCACTGGAGGAACCCAGGCACTCTGCAGTTTTCGTGCAGCTACCAAATAAAAGTAGGGTTCTTGTATGAAGCAGGGGGTGGGTCTGAATCATTACCTTGGACTAAGGCATGTAGAGTCAGACTCAGCTCAATTTTATGTACCAGAATGAGCTCTCAGAATCTCACACTGAATGTTGTGGACAAGGTAACACTGGAAAACCACAGTGGAGTGCAGCTGAACTACAGCTTTAAACACTAAGAATACTTAAATACCCAAATCAAAACATTTTTCTAACATTTCAGTTCTGGGTCTGTCTCCAAAATAAAAAGGCATTGTTTGCCAGACTTAGTTTAGATGAAACCTAGCTGGGAGGAATCTCAGCTGGTCTGACATTTGGGATTTGAGCCTCACAACTGAACACGTCATACTGCAATGCAGCAACTTTAAGTCAAAGCTTTTTCACAGGAACAGTGCCTGATTAAACTTAAAAGCAAACAAAAAAAGGAAAGCAATGAAACCCTCTTCTTTTAGTACACACTGAACGCCCTCAATTCTAAGAGAAACCGAGAAAGTGAAAGAGCTACTTTTTACCCTTATGCATATTTTCTTTAATGTTTAAGGGTTACTCCAAAGTCATGGAGGTAACAGAAATATGCCTGAAAACAGTTGCTCATGAATTTTCACTGCCACTGAACACCCTGATCCTAGTATCCTCAGATTCTAGTATAAGCCATAATTAAAAGGGGTTTAGAAGTTCAGGATCTTTGTCAGCTTTTCTTCTTGACACTTGCTCTCTCTTTTATCAGATGGTTGCTCCATGAAGCTGGTGGTCTTAGGGCTTGAGTTTGTCTGTTGGTTCATTTTAAATACCAGAGATTGGAACACCGTGCACAGAACAATGACTTCAGCTGTAACTGGCAGAAATCATGTTCAAAATGGTAAATCTAGGATTGGTAGGTTCTTGTATATTCTGTTGCCAAGTTGCTAAATTCTAAATTATCAAAAAAATCTTAAAGTGTACCTGAACCTCATCCTGTCCCTATCTCAGCCCCAGCCACAGAATGTGCCAGACGTCTAAGCAAGCTGCGGTTCTTCCCTGGCGTAATCTTGGGATGGTGGCAAAATACATAATCTGTGGTATATGATGAACCATAACTCCGTGCACATGCAGCCATGCCAAGCCAAAGTTTTACATATTTCTGGGATTTCTCCATGCCTTCTGTCCACTGAGGATTTCCCCTCTCTGTTTCCATACTCATGGCAACATTGCCCAAGTAGCCCAACCAGAGAGGTCAGGAAGGTTTTTGGTCTTTGACACCCTCCTGTGTGGATTGCTATGATGGGGTGTCCGACATGCTCATTGACAAATCTTTTCAACAGCTCACACAGACTACATTGATCCTGTCATCCAGTGAAACCTATTTTCCTTTAAAAATCAGCACCAAGTCCCATCAATTTGCATTATTTCATTACTCACCACAAAGAAGGCTTCTGGCAAGGCATTTCAGCAATCACTAGATAATGGTTGGGAAGCATAAGTAATCATTTAAAAACTTATGGGACTTTAATCAGCATGCCGTTTAGGCAGGATTTTTATGTTGCCTGGTAGGAGAGCGTGCGTAATGGGTCCTCTTCGAAGGCATTTTTCACAACAGATTACTCAGCATATAGCAAGGGATATAGTCAGTATTAAGGTGTCTGAGCCAAAAGAACTGGGCAGGAATGGGCAAGCTCTACCAATTCAAGCAGATAAACTCGGTAAGAATGGCTTTGTCTGCGGGCAACCTTGCAGGCATTGCTCTTGTGTCACGACAGCTTTGCTTGCACGGGAGCACCAGCCCAGAGAGCCAGTCTGCTGAGAATTACCCAGTGCAGAGATCAGCCCAACAGAGCCCTGGAGGGGTGTGGGATTTAACAGAAGGCAAGAAAGGAGTTGCATTGTGCTCCCATGTATTAGTAAAAGTCAGACAGACTATGCCATGTTGCAAACAATATGGCTTACCTCTGTAAAAAAAAATAAAAGTTGCTTTCCTTCCCATCTGATGGATAAAGAAACTGAAGCAGACACGGTTGAATTGCTGCTAGGCCCTAGTACTGGCTTAGCAAAACAGGATTTAGATTCATCTCCTCAAAACAGCTGAAAATCTCTAGCAAAGACTCAAATATTTATTTAATCTATCTTTTTAACCCATGGGTTAAACAGTCTTAAAATAATAGATTTCAATAGAATTAATTAAATTGCATTTAAAAAACCCACATAAACATCATCCCATAGGGTGGGCAGAACACTGTGTCAGAACGAGACAAAATGCTAAAGGGTGGAGATCTGGATTTACCTCTCCAAAGACCTGTCTTAAACCATAGCAGTCCTTGGGTCCTTTTTTGACAAGAGAATATAAGCCTAGCAGATCTTTTTGGCACCTGAGTAACATTATATATATATGTCACTGTGCAGTTAAGTTTTAGAAGAAGTTTCAGATTCTGAGTCACAGACAAGCTATTGACAATTTTACCTTGAAAAGTTTATTTTTTCCTTGCTTACAGCACGTCAGTCTCTTTTTTTGCTCTTCGGTTACTCAGTTGTTCTTGACACGTCCACAGGAAGGTCTGAGCTTGCCTGTTGGCTTCTCTCTGAAGAATGTCCTGAATGGAGCTTGCTGTCAACACAGATTTCAGGACAAAGAAAGGAGATTTTAAAAAATGTAAACTGAAGTATGGTGCCTAACGCTGTTGAACTGTTAGTGGGAGCAAGGCACATTGCTGCCCTTTGTGCTTTTAAAAATCATCCTGAGAGTTATTTATCAGATTAAGGTTTTAACACAAATAGTTTGACTCTTACCACAGTCTGTCCATTCAAATCACCAGGAAGGAGGAAGAGCTTGAGTTTTGCACTTGGATTATCCTCAAGAAATGTTCATGGTTAAAAAAAATACTTATGGAATCTGTGTTTAAGTCTACATTCGGCACTATGCAAATATTTGCTAGCTGTAACTTAACTCTACATAAATCAGGGTTCTTGTCAATGAATTGTTTGATTAATCAGTGGCTTAATTTGTGCATCAGAGCAAGAGAGAGAAAAACAATCCAAAACAGCTGTGTGATTGATTTTTTTTTTTCCTCCAGACCAGCCCAAAGTATTGTATAAATAAGTAAATTCTATTGTGGTTAACTTCCGCAAAAGATAAAGAGGGAGGCCAGAAGCTTGCTTTTCCACAGTCCTCACTTGAACAATGGTAGATCTGCGGCTGTGAAAATCCCAGTACAAGCCTGGAAAGGCCCAGGGATGTTGAATGTTGGGCCACTAATTTACACAAGTTAGATCAGATTGGGTGATTCGTCCCAGAGTACCTACAAAATATGAGAGTTTTCAACAGTTTTGAAATGGTCTCCAGTTTTTGAGCTCTCTGGCAGAGTAAGCTTTGTTGTACAAGTAGGGTGACCATTCACAAAGTAAAGATGGTCAGAATGACTATATTGGTTCAAATTAAAGCTACATGTAGTTGAGGATGATGTTCTTGTGGCCAGTAGCAGATGCTCTAGCTGCAAGACATACAGTGCATCAAGTAGTTGATGCTAATCTGTGCATGGACACTTAATCTCTGTTGAGGACCCTGATGCTTGCTGCCTCCCAGCATATTCAGTGAGCGGCTCACCTTGGATTGACTGTGTCTCTGCCCTGTCCCATCCTGCAAACGCCAGCCCCTAGTTACTTAACACACTATTTAAGGGCATTTTGAGTTGGGCTATGACACCTCTACTTGCAAAGCAGTTTGGAAGTGTCTGACCAGGAGGTGCCTTCCTGCTCCTTGGCAGCAAAGGCAGAAGACAGCTGCAAGACATGGAGGCTCTGTGAGGTTGATACAGCTGAGGTAAGCAGGATTATCTGTTTCACACCTGGGTTGCCTTTACCCTCTACGCTACACATGGATGCTTATCAACTCTCCATATTTGCCATTCTATGCATTCAATGTTGCAGATAAAATAACAGCCTTATAGTTATTAAAGCTGTGTGTAACCTCTTGTGCTACACAGTCAGCTCTCCCTGCAGTTGCAGGTCGGTGCAAGAACAAGCTTGCTGCAGTGCTACACATGATTCTCCAGTCACGTCAGGAGTCAGACAGTGGGACATGTGTCACAGTCTGAGTAATGGGAATTTGAGTGTAAGCGATATCCTTTTCCTGTTAGACTGAGTGAACTGAAAGATCTTGGAAATTTGTCAGGTGATAAGGAATTGAGAAATAGAGGCTAGGCTTTTAGAGGCATGTGGTGTGGAGGAACGAATGGGTTCGTGTGAAGTCACTCAAGGAGGCTCAGCAGCTCCCATGTCTGACTTTGCCCTGGACTCCTGTATGACAAGGAGAAATGCAACATCTCTTGGTTGTGGTGTAAGGTGCATACAGGAGAGCGGAGAAACACCCTTCCTATTCAGGAATACACTCAGGAGTGCTCGCCATGTTTTGCTGGGGCTTGCAGAAATAGGGGCGATGGCAAGAGACCCTTTGGGGTACACACCAGGAAGTCAGAGCCTGCAAATGAGAATGCGGTCATCTCTTTGATCGCACCACCACTCAAGCAATGAGAGAAGTCAAGCCTCTTCAGGGAGAAATGGCACTTAGCATATTTTAAATATATACCATTCAGAAATACCATCAGTAGCTCAGAGGTTGATTTCACCTTTTTATATCTTTCCTCTCTGTTGCCTCTTTTCTTTGTTTTCTTCTGCTTTGCCAGCAGTGTTTTCCACTGAAAGACCTCCAGTGTTTGGACGGTTTCACGTTTACGCTGACAAACCCCAGAGACCTGTGGTGCAAAGGAGGCATATATAAAACGCTGTGTAGCAGGTTGACAGCCAGGGTTTTCGGTTGATTAAAAAGCCCTTAAGAACTGAAGCACTGACCGCCCTTTGCCAGACGCTATTCAGTTTTAAAACAGTGGCTACACAGCAGGAGTTCTGGTAGAAACATCACTGCAGTAAAATTGAGGCAGACCAGAAGAAAAAAAGATGGAAAAATACAAATTTCCTGGCAGATGTAAAATAAGATGCAAATTCTTGTTACTGGAGACTCACTATGACCAATATAAAAGGCAACACCATCATGGAGGTTCAATATGATACATTTGGACTAATGGAAGTTTTAATGTTTGATAAGCACTTAAATGACAGGCCAGTCAGAGATGAGGTAGGAGACTCATAACCATATGAGCACTCCTGGAAGTCTTCTGGAAATGTCTAGGATGGTGTTTTAATGGGCCATGAGTATCCAAATCCCAAAGGTAGTGTTGAAAATTTCAGCCCTGTATAATGCTGGACATACTACACATTAAAAATCTACAAGTGTATTCACCTGCAGCAGAATCAGAGATAGTTTGAGGAGCAGAAACCTTCGTTCTAGCCTTGGAGATTTCCACACCCTGATGAGTTTGTCAAAACTGTATGTTTAAATTTAAGATTTGGATTAAATGTAGGAGAGAATGTTTCAATAAATTATACATATCATTTAGCAATGCAAGTCACAGGTTTTGAGGTGTAATGCAATAAATATTAAAGACAATAGCAAGAAAATAGAATAGATAGCCCTTTGCATATTGTTGAAAAATATGGATAAATATGCAGGTAGCAAAGTTTGTACACTTTCCAGGTGTTGCCCTTGACGACAGTGATGGGGTCCCAAAGGAAGAAGCAATGTTCCTAGACATACTGGAGGACTGTTTCCTTACAAGGTTTGTTTAGCAATCAACAAGAACAGACACTGTTTTCACTGTGTCCTAGGAAGTGAGCCAGGTATAATAAATAAGTAAGGAGTTGGTAAACATCCAGGGTCTCCTGTTCACAGTATCATCAGAAAAAGCTCCTGGGGATATGTGCAGAAGTCAGCAGCACAGAAATATTGGCAATGTGGGAATAAAGAATGAGGTAAAGAAAGTTGACTGATATTGCCAGAAGAAACATCTTGTAAAAGTGGAAAACATAAAAGAGAAAGTTAGAAGTTATTTCATTTCAACAAATAAAAGCGATGTTACTTTTTACATGCAACATAAGGAGCAAATTCTAAACAAATTGGTAAAGAAAAATATAAATTTTATGCATGCACGTTTTGGCTTGTTTAGAAGCATTGGGTTTGGGGCAAACTTAGGCTTGGGGCAAATATACACTTTTTTTTTTTCTTTCTCATATAATGACTAATGACAAGGTCAGTAGTTGAATTTGCACTAATATGTACGTATCATAAAAAAACAGTGTGTCCCTTTATCCCTGTTGTGAGAAAATAATTGCATTTTTTCACTAACTAAAGTAACTGCTGATACCCTTCTTGTCTTGATACACCTGACATCTTTTTTCCAAGTCCTTTGAAACTGATGGGGTCTTTGCTTTGTGATGGCTATGGGATGATTGTGCAGTATGGAGGAAAGGAGTCCCCTTTTCCATATGCAGGCTTGTTCCATTCTATTTGATGCTCCTTTGCTCCTGACTGGGATAGAGCAGGTACGCTGCATTTATTTCATCTCTTCCAGTTTACTAATGAACAGCCCTATCATGTTATTGTTTACCTGCCTTCCCTCTAAGTTAATTTCTCACCATATGCATGTCAAACAGAAGTGTTCCTTGCTCCTACTCGTCTTGTTTGTCTTTGTTTGACTTCGTTGTTTCTGCTGTGAATCGGTTGTGAGACAAAGAGATTTATCTCATCTAACTTTAAATATGTAGAAGTTGGACCTAATCTGGTCTGATTTAATCATGGCAAATTCTCTGACTAGTCCATGGAGAAAAACAAGCACCTCAAGTGGGCAAATTTTTCATACCTGTTTCAGAAAATTAGACATCTTTCTTTGGTTCAGGTATATTGAATACCTAGCACTGCCCAATGTCCTGCTGTAGATGTCTAAAGGTGAATGTTAGAGCTGTACATGCCTAAAGGCAAAGGTGGATGTAAGGCTTCTTCCTGATGAAGAAGCCACCCTGGTTTCTCTTTATGGTCAAAGGAGAGCTAGTGACCAGTGTCAGTGGAAGTTTTGGTGCAACTCGTCCCCCTGAAGCAAAATAGACCAGATGAACCATGCCCAGAATTCTAGCATGTAGGCATCTGTTTAGGATCACCCACAACTGATGAACCCATTGACACTGGTGAGGAGCTCTGATACAATAGTAACAGATTACTCTAAGAAATTATAGCATGAGAGAGAGCATTTACCTGGCACACCAAGGCCATTATATTTCCAGTGGAGCTTGCCAGGAAACGTGGAGGATTCATTGTACACTTTCAACCCCTTTTGTTTTCTTGTGTTACACTCTTGAGCCATTCTCTATCCTTTCCTGCATTTTGTTTTCTGTGTTTTTACCTCCACTGTCTACTGAGAAGATATTTTATGCTGAAGAATTCAGTATGCCAACCAGATCTGTTTCCTGAGCGATTGCCATTAATTCAAAATCCCACAAAATGTGACTACGGCTGCACACAGTAGCCCGCTAAACAGCCATGCACGGCCTGGGGTAAATGCGCAGTATATTTGGCAACCTTAGAGAAAAAAAATGCAGCACTTTTACCATCTTTAATTGGAGGTAAGCTATTCTTTGTAGAAGCATGTATTGTACAAAGAATGGGGAATACCATGAGTACCAGTAATACCTTGCATAACAGTAAGAAGTTAAAAGGGAACTTGTTTTTAAGGGCTCCCATAGCAATAGGCTCTGCATCACATGAGCAATCCCCTCAGCCATCTGAAAATAAACCGCGTTTAATTGACTGGATAAGCAGATCACATACGTTAAAGCTAGGAATGCCCCTTCAACTGTAACTTTGAACTGTAGCTTGCACACCCTTTGGCAACGCATTTACACAGAAACGTGTACATCCCTTGGCTATAACAGTAATTTTGGCTGCAACAGTAACATATACACCCTTTGGCAAAGCTCTTGCTCAGAGGAGGAGAAAACTTTTTGAAAAGTGGAGCGTTTCCCTGTTAAACCCTGGCTGTACAACACACTCACTTTATTATTGCAAGAGTATCTTTGAAAACATCTTTCATCCCACTACAGCAAAAATAGTACTTTGCACCATGCACACCATCAACAAAGATGGCTTCTTATGGGTTGCAAACCAAATTCTGTTCTCAGCTGTGCTGGTGGTGATCTATAACAAGTCCACTGAATTCACAGGAGTTACTGAATGCTTCCACATCATCAAGTAAGATCAGAACAGGACCATTTGATCATATTTATGCACAGGCACAAATTTCACTCTAAAAGGAAGCATTTACTTCACTGACCTAGAGAAATTCTTTGCTTGATTCTTCTTTCATCTAAGCAAATTAAAATAACACCAGGAAGGCTTCCACGCAGCAAGCAAGCAAACACTGAAGTAAAACCCTCGGAAGCACAGAAACTTCTGCGCGTGCTGTCACGAGCGTAAATAATTCACTACATACCTTTTGGAAGAAGAGCCATTACACTTGTGACAAGCCATGCTAAAATCTGTTAGAAATTTTTGTGTGTGTGTGTATATGTACATGGGTGTAAACACACTTTCATTAAAAAATGTGTACATGGTAGCAATGAGCCAGCCAATGAAATGAGCCAAAGGGCAGACTCTGACTTGGCTCGGCAGTCACGAATGAAGATGAGCCAAGGAGGAGCAAAGGACACTGCGAACAATCTGGCACAGATTCCTGGCAGTCAGTGATCACTTCAGGTATTTTTCTTTCAAGGTGTGTATGGGCACATCCAGTGACTCACCTGTATTTATATACAGAGAGCCAAGACGGACCCATACCTTGGCCCTGAGCTGTACCAAGTCCCATATTTATAGCCTGTCTTGTTCCAGTAAACAGAAAGCAAACAGGAGGGCTGCCTGTTAAATTGTCATCTTGTAAAAGTGAATATTTTTTCTGCTGAGTGAAAGTCAATAGCATTGGATCTGACTGATGCACAATAACTCTGCCTCTTTGAGGTGGAGAGAGCCACCAGCCAACAGGACGAGGAACTTGTTGTCCAGCTGTCACTGTGACTTCGTTGCTCCATAAAACGTTCAGTGCCTTCACTCTTCTCTTGTCACTGCTTTATCAGTCAGGGATGTATATTCCTGTCACTGGTCATCCACAGTGAGAACTCAGAGACCTCAATGAACTATCAGTCTATTTTCTGTATGAATAGCCATGTACTTAAGCAATGACGATCCAAGAAATTCATTGTTGTCTCCCTTGTGTCTTCTAAACAATGTGGCATGCCCACTGAAAGTACTGGGATTTCAATATATTTGGTATACTCTGTTCTTCATATTCAATTCCCCATCAGGACTTCCCTGTCATTCCTTTTTCCAGACTCCCTGTCAGTGTAAACCTATGGATCTTCAACTGATATTGTAAAACAACTTACTCTCTGCCTAAATTCACCTTGCCACCTGGAATAATAATGTGCTCAAGGAGAGAAATGGTGAGCCAGTATTTTTAATTCCTGCTTTTCTTTTGAGACATAATTGACTGTCATTTTCTTTTATCATTACCAAAGAACAGAGGTGCCTGAACATGATGACAAGCAGAATCATGAAAGCTTAAGTAGAAGTATAGATTTGCTATAAGTCTTACTCAGCATGCAGTGGAAAAGAAAGTTTTTAAGGGCTGGAGAGTTAAAGATTAGGCTACGTCGCAGGTCCTGAAGTCAGGTTGTCTTTGGGTTCTCATTAGGGCACCCTGGAAGCTCTTTGGTTCCACATGTTGCCTTAAAATAAGTGTATCCGAAGGACACACACCATCTAAATCTACAGGATTTTTTCAGTCACCTGGGGAAATAAAGGTAAAATGCCAAATAGATTCATGGAGCAAAACAAGATTAATAAGAATTGAAGACCACTTTTCACACTGAAATTAAAGAAAATCAAGAGGAACAAAAAACGTGCCAGCCACCTGATAGTTCCTGTGGTCTGGGCACCGTTCACCTCTAAAACCCCAAAAACGGACCTCAGTGCTTTCAATCATGAAATGCGAAGGAATCAGGTGCTTTGGAAAGAAATATTTTGTGATCAGTCTGTGCATCTGTCTGTCCTCCACTTAATTAAGACTTCAAATCCATTGTCTACTTTCCATGCAAAGGACCACCAGGCTTGGTCAGGAGCTACAAAAGAATCACTTTAGCTGAGTGGCTCATGTACTGGGAAAAGGTATATTAAGCTCAGAAATGCATCTGCTGGAAGACAAAATGTTCCTTCTCGTGTTGTCTTTCGTAGTCCTATCACGGACCATCTGACCACCTGTCTTGCAGTCTTCATGCAACGAACAGCAGATACCTCCTTATACAGAAGACTATAAACAATGCACACAAAAACAAGGAGTCATCACCAGAAACACCTTATGCTACAGACTCACCTTGAAAACAGTGCCTGACTAATGGTGCTTGCAAAGAGTTTGAATGAGGATAATGAGGTAGTTTTACAACACATGTTTACAGGTGCTTCCTCCATAGCTTGAAAAGCAACTTGAGATAAAACACAAGGATGTCTGCTTGAAAAGGAAACAAATAGGCTTATTAACTTTGCTTTCCTGGCAGTGTTAGCAGGCTGAATATGTTTCAAAAAAAACCAGGAACTAAAAAGAAGAGGGGTTTTTTTGGTTTTACATCTAAAGATGGAGTAGTGAAAACTGTGATACATGGCTACATCTACATTGGGAAATGTTATGAATACGTATTTCTGTTTTATTTTAAATTGATATTGCCTAAAGATAAAAAGGCTTTTGTTTATGGTGAAAATCTAATTATTCAAAGTCTTTAGTCTATTCTCTTTCAGTTTCCCTGTGCTTTCGGCCATAAAACTCAGGTTTTTAGGAGTTCATCTTCTAACAGAAAAGTCAAAACTTTTGAAACTTTCCACTTTGGTGGAAAGTTGTTTGTCATTAAATAAGCGTCATGCAGATCCCCTCGCTGATGGAGATGTACACCACATAGCCAAACATCACATAGCCCTCATGGCTGAATGGACATGGAATGAAATAGATGTTTTCAGAGTTACCGTCTCTATTTACAAAGCTGAGATGGACCACACTCTGCAAGAACATGCTTCTAACAGTGTAGCTGATTAAGTCAGAGATATGTGCCTACCACGGGAACATCTATGTTTGGGTAGAAGACTTGACTCTTGATGCTCAGTGCAAAAAATAAATCAGCATATTTAGTTGAAAATCTGCTTTTGATTCCAAAACAGCTTTGATACAAAATTTTAATAAGCCTTAAAAAATATTCTCCTTGCAGCAAGAGAATGCATCTTTGAACACCCAAACATGATATTGAGCCTGTTCTACATAAAGCATTTACCTTTACAATTGACTGAGAATTTTTCCTCTGTCTGAGCATCGGACGGAAACTAGTTTTCATGAGCTTTGCTGGGAATTAACTCCACCACAAATTCTTGATTAATATTTTAATTACACAGTGTCTTTAAAATACATGGGTTTTTCCTAATTCTTTCACATAGTCTGACAATAAAACAAAGGGCTTAGAAAATGACATCTGAGTGGCTGAGAGAAGACAGGTTCAAGAAGCCGTGTCACATTTTACTTGAACTTTACAGGGATGCATGGTTTATTTATGTACTTAAACACAATTGCTTACAGAAAACAGCAATGAATGTCCATACACACAACACACCTGAGCATAGCAATGTATTTTGGGGGCACAGTTTAAAAAATTCAAACTCACACACAATGCCAGCACAAAGTTTCTTTTCTCTTTTTACAACTTTCCTAGGAATATTCCTGTTTCTATCAAAGGAATTGATTTTTATTCCCCTCAGTGAAGATGACTTGGTATTTTCTCTTAAACTTTACAGTCCTACACCCAAAATCAGTGATTCCTGAGAGTGGAAACCTACCATCACACTTCAGAATCAGGCACGTAGCTTAAAGTCTACACTGAGGCTGATTGATTGAATATTTTATTTCAAAAATAGCTTCATTTGACAATGACTTCTTAGAGCTTGATCTCATTTCTTTTGCCAGGTTGATGACAGTAACATGGATATATATTGAATTGTTGAACATTGCAATCCCAAAATCCTGTCTTTAGTCCAGGCTTCAGTCCTCACCTGTGGAAGAACACAATGGGCTGATATGTAGACAAAAAGTTCAGGCAGGTTTTAAAAGAGAATTTGAAGTAATATAATTTCTTTCTATGAATGAAATTTCTCTAGAAATGGTACGATACTTACAGGGCTCATTAAAAGGTCAGATATATTTGCTTCTCATTCTTGAAATGTATGTTATGCCTAAAAAAAAACCCTGAATACCCACAAATACTGGAAGAGAGAAATTACCTCTGAACGTACCAGCATTCAACAGATGTCATTTCAGTTCAATGCAATATAAAATAGTTTTTTTCCCACATTATCATAATATTTAAATAGGTGCTACTGCTGCTATAAATCTATCCTAATCAAGAAATCAAAGTTCCCTTTGCATATACAAGAGATCTTGAAAACTGCCTGAAAGTTTGCCAGATCTTTTACAAAATATGTAATCTTTGTAGAGGTTATTCTCAGAGCATATTAGTGACTTGAAAACCAAAATACACTTTCTAAATCTCAGAAAAATATCCATCCAAGGATCTCTCACAGCTTGAGATAGCTCTGTGTAAGTTACAGGTAGGTGTTATATTCCTTAGTATACCATCTGTCAAGTGATAGACGTTGGCAGAGATTGTTTCTTTATTCAGCTTTTCTTCTCTCAAGAAGCTAGTTTGAAATTATTCCTAGGTATTTACAGGAGACAAATGAACTGCTGTGGATTTATGCTTTGTTTTATACTCTTAGAACTTTCTCACCTTTCTTCTTCAGTCTCAGTCACTAGTGGTGGCCACGTCTTGCCAGACAGGGGGATGATGGATCTGCTGGAGTGTGGCACCTCTGAAAAATAGTTTGTGAAGAAGTACCAGTTTAAAAGATCACAATGGTATCATGCTATGTCAAGCCTTGTAAGATTTGACTGCAGACAAAGTGTGCATGTTGAAGGTCTTTTGATGATTGAAATGAGCAAGAGAAAATTTCAGGATTTGCAATCCCTGCAGACAGGGTTCTTAGTATTACATTAAAACATTACCATATGCAGAAGCATATAGTGGTTTCTGTCTGTTATGCTACAGCTCAATATTTCCCATGAAAAAGCCCCTTGCGACAGTGCAGAACTTTCAGCCCAATGCAAAATTTCTTCTGCCTGAATAGTTTGATTTAAGTACACTGCCTGAAATGCTCAGGCTCTGTTGTGTACCTGCAGTGGGTCATATTTGTACAGATCCGTATGGCCAAGACAAACTAAGACTGTGTCCCTGACCTCCTGTCACTGTCAGATGGTAACAGGCTGGATCTCAACACTGCACATGCAAGAAAACGAGGACACAATTAACTGGAGGTAACACTCTCCTTATATTGTAAGATTAAGGCCTTATGTGTTGTGGAGTTCTTCTGCCCAGGTACTCGGTCGTAAAAAATGCTGACCAGAGGTGTACTTCTAGAAATCAGTTTAGCATGTAGTCGCATTTGCAAAAAGGATCTGCCAAAAAGTTGATTCTGCCAAATACTTGTAGACTGCCGCCAATACTGCAAGGGGGCATCTCAGAACCAGCCCCACTGGAGCATGTGGGTAAGACCCATCTTGTTGCAACGATGTAAAGTAGGCTGAAGATATAAGCACACGCTTAAGTACTTTCCTATTTAGGAATGCTATTTTTAGTTTGACCATTGAAGATCACCATGAAAGCAAGAACCACAAAATTTTTGATAAGGAAATGTACTCATCAGAAATATCACCAGTACATTCTTATGACTAATGTGATTTAGACTTAAGGCCTTTGATGATGTTTGTTACAATACAGAAGGTACTTCTTTACATGACACCGGATATTGCAGGGCTTGATTGCTGTGGCTGAGGGCTTAAGGCATTTTGTAATGAAAGAGTTATGATTTCAAAAATCCCCTAAATTATAAACAGAGTATCCTGGCTCCTGTTTTGCCTTTGAAGGTGATAAAATTGTTTTGCTTACATAAGCCACTAGCAGTATCTCTCCTGTCAGGCTTCATCTGTACTCATATACACCTATGTCTATGTGGTCTCCTCTTCACATTCATCTGTGTTTGTATGGTCTCTTTTTGCATTGTGATCTTACCTGTGATAGCATCTCCTCTAGCAACAGCAGTGCGCTAAGGAGCACGGTCCTGTCCCCAGTCTGCCAGACCTCTCCAGGAGAGCTGCTGGATTTACAGTCACTTCTGTGCATCTTCAGAGGCCAGGTTTGTACATCTCCATGAGATACATGAGCTGCTCTTTTACTCTTCCCAACTAAGTGTAGGAAAAGCAGTCTTTCTTCTTCAGGTCCAGGAATAAAGGAGTCTAGCAGCAGAACTAAGTCTTTCATTTCCTTTCCTGTTCCTATCAGGTCAACATAAAAGATAAAAAATTATAGCTTTTCCAGTGTCTTACTTAACCTTAGACTCTTCCTTCTGCTCTCTCCTCACTTTTATTTTACTGTGTTTCCTTCTCTAGTGATTAATTTGTGGTTCAAAGGGAAAACTTCATGGCTTACTTACCTATGGATGACTTTCGTCCTGATCAATCAAGTAGTTTTAGTGGAGTTGGGAAGTTGTTTGAGTTGGGAACAGCCTGACTTCTTCAGGAAATCTACAAGGCTGAATCCCTCAAGTAAAAGTGAATGGTGTGAGCCATGGAGCCCACGTTTGGATCTGAATTCCCACACTGTCTGTGAGGTTTTGGGCCCCATGGGTCAGTCCATGTCTGAAATAAAGCACTGATATTAGCCAGCCTTGTCTGCATCCAGGTTACTTTCTCGAATCCCTCTTTTTTTCAGAATTGACACCAAAATAATCAGCTGATTGACAGCTACCAAGGAGAGTGATGATGCACCAGCCAAGACACATTGTATTTTTAAATTCTTAGTAGTTTAGTTGACTCCCATGATGTACTCATAAGATGACTGTCCTGCTTTGGCTGTCTCTCTGTCTGGTCATGCAATTAGAAAAATGAGTTTGGTTCTGGGAACATAACACTCACAGGAGGGAGAGAGGAGCGGGAGAGTGTTTCAGGGAAAAGAACACAAACAATTAAGCAGTGGAATGATTTATTTATGATGAAAGATTAAAAGAACAGTATATGTATAGCTAAAGGGAGACATGCTGAGTGCCTATGAGTAAGTGGAGGGTGTAAGCACCAAGGAAGAGAGGAGGTGGTTGCAGGGGCCTAAGAAGGAAATGAAGGAAAATCTGGAGCAAAGAACATGCTGGTGTCAATCAGGTAAAATTCAAGAGGGAACCTCTGAGGGAGTGACCTTCAGGTGAGACTGCACAGCCATTGCTGCAGTACATTTTAGGACAGTGATACTCTCAGAGGATATTTTTAATCTTTAGTGGGGACTTGTTTGAAAGCTTGACCAAAAAGGCTGCCCAGTTGTGAAGAAAGGAAAAAGAAAACAAAAAATTATGGTTGAAAATGCCACAGATTAATCCCATGTCCCTTGCTCTTGCAGAAGCTTTCATAATTCCCTTTCTATAAAAACTCTTTCTTGGGGTGACCTGAGGAAAGGTGAGGCTGAGAAGTCTCAAGCTTAGAGCGTCTGAAAATAGTTTTTGGCTAAGAGAGGTGTGCAGCTTTCTTCTGGAAAGAAATTCTTCCCATTTACCATCTTGTTAGCATTTGAAAATAAAAGTACAGAGTCTGTTCAAAATATATTTTTGTTGTTCAATATGTAATATATGTATCTGAAAAATTATGAAGAGCTGGTACATGCGATGAGCTGCTCACCTGCTGAGCTCCAGAGGGCCTCCTCTTTTCCTTTATTAAAACAAAATAATTGAGGAAATGAATAAACAGGCTTCAGTGCTACATACTTTCATATGCCAAAAGGTACTGGACTCAGAATTAAGGTTAAAAATGAACTTACTTTTGCCCAGGAGTGAATAGCCAAAAAGGGTATATGCATTATAAAACATGATAACATATTGTCTCTGAACTAATATTTTTTCTGTATCTTTGGGTAAACAGGAATAGTAACTTGTGGTTGTTCTTACTGTTTCCCAGATTAAGGGCAAATAGAGCCAGGGAATGTCCTTTGTACAATAGTTACCTAGTAAAACTCTACTTCAACTACAAACTACAGGTGACCTATGTAACACCGTAGTGAGTGAAACATTTCTGGGAAAATTATTTACCCAAGTTGCATAGAGAGAAGAGAACTTATCATGTAAAAACATCTTGCTTTGATATGCTAGAACATGAGGACAATGAAATTAATTCAAATATACAAATATGGGAGGAGGCAAGGTGGGGCTAACAAGTGATACAGAAGTTAATCTATAGTTTTAAAAAAGAAAAAACCAACAGCACAATGGAAAAATAGATTCAGTGCCATGCATGAAGGAGGCAAACCTTTGCTTGTGTATTGCTTAACCTTAATGTTCTTTTAAGGTCATTTTTATGTTTCATAATAACAGAGGAGATAAGCAGCACCTACAAAGACAGGTGCAAGCACCGCACTCCTCTGCTTGTACTCTGAGCTGGCTGGACACAAGCCGGCACCAACCCTGGAGCCATGTAAATCTACGGGCAGCAAGGCACCAAATCAGGAGTGCCAAACCCCAGCCATGGAGGCACAGACAGGTTACCCAGAGCCACATTGCACCTTACCTCTGCTTTTGTCTTTCTCTAAAGTGATCCTTCAAAGGTATCGAGGGAATAACACTAGGCATGAGTGTGCCATATGCTATGGAGAACTTTGTGTCTCCAGCCCTCAGTTTCCCCAGCTGTAAAAGGAAAACGTTGCCCCTGTTGCACAAGCATCTTGTCAGGCTTTTGTAACTGGCATTTTGGAAGCTGTCAGAAGCCGGAGTGGAGGAAAACTTTTCCATAGCTGCATGATATCTTTAGCTAAACGTTATAATACACATTCTCTGTGCAGTCTGAGTAACAGCATTGCGCACGCATCTATTTTTGCATGGAATAAAAGTTGGCAGGAAAAATTGAGAAGCTTATTTACAAAAATGCTCATGATACTAGGTAAGATGTTCTTCATTCTCATTTTCTCTATAAAAGCTGAAATTCTATTCTCTAAGAAATGAATTCAAAATGACATCACGTGCTGGCAGGGAAACTTGTCGGCTTTCCCTCCCACTCTGCACTGGCAGTGGAACTGACACATCTGTCGGTGTTTTGGTTAAAACATTTGCCATCCCGGTTATTTGCGCAATGTAAATGTGTGTTAGCTATGATTTTGGTTTGAGTCTAACAAACAAGTGTACAATTTGGGGTCTGCCATCAGTATATAGGATTATGTCAAAGAAAGAAATGGCAAAACGAAATGATTCATTCTCCTTTGTAACAAGAGCACAGTCATGGGGAGATAGGTAGAGAGGCTTGACAGGTGCAAAAGCCAGCAGCGATGAGACATAGATGCATTTAACTATGCAGCAGTATCTACCTGACAAGGACTACAATCTTTCCCAGGCGTTAAAGACGGCCTTTATGTGTCAAGAAGACAATACTGGAAAATGCATGATAGGACACATAAGATATGGACAGCTGCCAGGCCTCTGAACAGCTGTGTGGTGTATAAGAATTACTGCAGCTGTATTTAAACTAGAAATTGAATCTTTTTTTTTTTTATTTAATGTGTTCAGGCTTTTTACTTATCCAAAAGGAAACATTAGCAATTATGAAATGTTTATTTCCCCACAAGACATGCTGTTTTTGTTTCTGCTGTCTGCGAGCTCTGATGTTCAGGAGACATCACTGCTCATCCTTAAGACTGTGTATGTAAAGCAAGGGGGATATTTTCTTTACATGCTTTGGTTAGTGGGAGCAAGGTATTCAAACTGAGATTTACACCACTTTAGGAGCAACATGAAAAGGAATAAGGAATCGGGTCTCTCCTGGTGTTTTGGAAACACTGGGGAAGAGTCCAATACCAGTGTGTGTTCAGGATCCTTATGAGGCCAAGAACTTCAAGGCAGGTTCCCACAGCATGACTGATCCTATAAGCTTGGTGGGTGTGCAGGAAGTGGAGCACTTCTCCCCCCAACTTTGGAGATGCTTCCCTCACCCTTTGCTCAGATGAAATGAACTGATCACAGCAGAGTTGGGCCAGATGTAGTTTTGCCTGTTTTCCAGCCTCACCTGTTCCTTTTCAACTTTTGTAGAAAAAAAATTAAGAAGCACATGAAGTCAAGAGGAAATGCCTCATCTTGAACTTTCTTTCCCCCTCTCTATAATTCTGCATAGGTGAAACAGAAGACTGGGGGAGATGTATGTGAATTGTTTCTAGAGAAGAAGACAGAACAGCCCCATGAATTACCTCAATTACTAGCAATATTAAATTCCTCAAAGGACAACTTGGCTTGTTGTGGCATGTTTGGCTGTTCACTAAGGCCAACTGATGAATGGGGTAGTAGATGTCTTCCACGATGTGGACAAAAGAGTTGCTGGTTCCCATGCAATCTGTCAGCTTTATTACTGCTAGAGCTGAACAAGATAGTAGTAGGTACCTGTGGTTTTGGAATGAAAATTCTTGGGTTCTCCCTACAAAGCCACATCTACGGTGTGTGGTTTGGCTGGCAACCATGGATTCTGATTTGTATGCAACCCTGTGGACACTTCTAATTTAATGTTTGTATGAAAGGCTAACTCTGTGGCCACTTTTAATTAAAGGAGATTTCCGGTAAAGTTAGTCAACAATTTTTGTTATTGGAGGGAGAGTACAGAGCCATGTTCAAGAATTTTTGGACAATTGTTATGAAAATAAATGGTATAACATTTGGTAACAACTGTGAAAACGTGTGAAATTTCGTATGGTGTTTCATTGTAAGAACTAATTCCAGAAATATTCATTTGATATGAGTTCTCAAAATTCCTTTTTCTGTTTTTCATTACTCTCCTGGTTACTAGGGTTAGATCCACTGGAAGGGAGAGGAAGGGAGTTAGAGAGGTTACAGCCCCAGGCTTGCAAGGCAGCACTGTCATTTTCAGGTGTCCCCTTGAATCCACACAAAATTTTGGTGCTATAACAACCATGGTGTTGAGATCCCAAGTTCATTACCTTCTGTGTAGAGAACCACTTCTTTTCACTTGTTTTGAACACAGCTCCTACTAGCTTCCAGGAGGGATGTCATACTTTGGTGCTGGTTCATTTTCCTGCCTGAAATCCTAAACAGTTCTTTTGATGAAGGCTGGTCAACAGACAACTAAACCTAATTCTTCACCAATGATGACACATTTACCTCACAAATGGAGCACCATACACTTCATTATGATCTAATAGACATCCATCTGTTCTGCAGAGGGATAAATGATCTCAAACAAGGAAGATAAATGGAAGATAAAGTTAGTCTTTGGGTTTGCAATTAATCATCTAAAAGTTTTTACACTCTAAACAAAAAAAAAAAATCTCTCACTTTGTTCAGCTGTAAGTCAGAGACAGAGCAGAGCAAAAGGGAATATTTACTCGGGAGTGGCACTTGGTTTTCTAGATTAAAAACATTGAAATTTTGGACAATGTCTGTGAATAATGCCTAGTGAATCAGGAATAATGGCAAAAAATCTTGGATATTTACATGAATAGAAAATCTATAAAAGATTAAATTTCAATAAATAAAATAATTTTATTTTGCTAGTTTCAAAGTGCTTTGTTATGGCTCTAATCACTTCTCTTTTTTTTCCTACTGTAATTAGCTGATCTTAAGGACATGCAAACAAGTTGCCACAAGTGTTAGGCTACTTAGTAATAACTGTGCACCTTTTTACCCATCAGTAAATGTAAGATCATTTACTTCCAAGAGGCGGAATTCAGAAGAGGGATAGGCAACCTCAAATTACCACACATTTATAACCAAGTAAAAGTCTCCCCACAGGCAGTTACCACAGATGAGCTAAATTACTGCAAATTCAGACTCTAGCTTACATCATATTAACCGCATTATGTGCCTATCTTTACATTTTAAAACAAAACATAATTTCTACCCAGAAGACATCCAGTTCTCATCTAGTTATGTTAAACTGAATTGTTTAAACAGCTGGAAACAAACAAAACATCATTTTTTTTGTGAACTTAAAAAATTTGTTGATTCCACTCCTTTTCTGAAGAAAGTTTCACCTTCGATCACTCTTCGACTTCCTACATGTAGATTTATTTTTTTTTTTCCCAAGTGATTCTTTGCCATCTCAAGGTGAAATCCTTTTTTTCCTGTTGAAGTCAATGGAAGAATATCCCTTGATTTACGTCAGGAATTCCTGCCAGATTCTAAATATGCAGAAGCCATCAATATTTTCTCATTCTTCTTCCTCCTATAAAAAATCATGCTACAGATTTTTTTTTTTCCTGTGACTCTAAGGTGTGTGGAATTTAGAAGCCTTCACTGAAAATTTTGTAATTAATCAGCTTACAAAAAAATCAGCATAAAACCAGGAATCTGAAGAAAGAGGAGAATTCTGTTTATTTATGAAGGAAGACTGGCAAGACTTAGACCCCATAAGGGATCTAAGAAGGTGCAGCACTCTTTACATTAAAGAAATATAAAACTGGACAAAACTCAGAGCTTCTTGTATCGTTACTGAACCAGATGCTGTTAGAAGATCAGCTGCATTCATTTTCCAGTGCTCACCCTTCCAGAATGAGCAAAAGAAAAGGTAAAGTAGAGATCAAATCTCACAACACAGGAGTGCAAGTTCAGTTAGGGCTGCATGCTGTCACAGAATCACAGAATCACAGACTCACAGAATGTTAGGGATTGGAACGGACCTCAAAAGATCGTCTAGTCCAATCCCCCTGCCGGAGCAGGATTACCTAGATCATATCACACAGGAACGCGTCCAGGTGGATTTTGAATGTCTCCAGAGAAGGAGACTCCACAACCTCTCTGGGTAGCCTGTTCCAGTGTTCGGTCACCCTCACCGTAAAGAAGTGTTTCCTCATATTTATGTGGAACCTCCTGTGTTCCAACTTGCACCCATTGCCCCTTGTCCTGTCAAGGGATGTCACTGAGAAGAGCCTGGCTCCATCCTCATGACACTTGCCCTTTACATATTTATAAACATTAATGAGGTCACCCCTCAGTCTCCTCTTCTCTAAGCTAAAGAGACCCAGCTCCCTCAGCCTCTCCTCATAAGGGAGATGTTCTACTCCCTTAATCATCTTCGTGGCTCTGCGCTGGACTCTCTCTAGCAGTTCCCTGTCCTTCTTGAACTGAGGGGCCCAGAACTGGACACAATATTCCAGATGCGGCCTCACCAGGGCAGAGTAGAGGGGGAGGAGAACCTCTCTCGACCTGCTAACCACACCCCTTCTAATACACCCCAGGATGCCATTGGCCTTCTTGGCCACAAGGGCACACTGCTGGCTCATGATCATCCTGCTGTCCACTAGGACCCCCAGGTCCCTTTCCCCTACGCTGCTCTCCAACAGGTCTGTCCCCTACTTGTACTGGTACATGGGGTTGTTCTTGCCCAGATGCAGGACTCTACACTTGCCCTTGTTATATTTCATTAAATTTCTCCCCGCCCAACTCTCCAGCCTGTCCAGGTCTCTCTGAATGGCAGCACAGCCTTCTGGTGTGTTAGCCCCTCATTTTTGTTCTGTAAGCCATATGTCATCCGCATCTGAATCTTTTTATTTCTTCCTAGCTATGACTATAGCTTCTGACTGCAAATCCATCCCATGCTTGGGGAATTCCTGCGGGACTCTCTCTGCTGGGGGGAGTCGTGGCTGCTCCACCGGCACAACTAAGGCAGTTCACACCTTGAACTATTAAGAAATGAGTCATGTGTTTTCACAGTCCATCTCTACAATGGATTTTGCATTGCTTACCTGGAACATGTTAGTCTTTACCAGCAGGTAACCTATCATCGTTATGCAAAATACTGGACAGCAGACTGGTCAGGTACTGCTTGGTCATTATCGTCCCCATGGTGACCTGATGAAAAGTAGGTCTGAACTTCATTCTTCACCAAATTACTCCCCCATACACCTAGATGAATGTGAATTGATTACTTTTATCCCCTCAATTAAATGCATTCTTGGTCATTTTTTTCCAGACTCCGATGTATTTGGGAACTCTTCGATTCTAGTGCCCACATTCGGTGTTTACTGTGTGAGCCATCTCCAAAGTCTTTTTTTACTACACATTTTTCAACTCCTAGGAGAGGCAATGTACATTTTTTAACAGGAGACACAAATCATAGAGTCATTCAGGCTGGGCAGGAGCTGGGGAGGTCTCTGCTCCAACCCCCTGCTCAGAGCAGAGTGAGTACAGCCTTCAGACCTCCACAAAGCTGTAAGAACTCAGGGACTTAGAGTGAAAGTTGCAAAATTCAGGAAACTTTGGGGATTTACTAGCTTCTCCATATAGTCATTGTCTGGTTAATGGCATTTTAAAAATAATACAGTCTCATGAATCATAGATAATCTACCTGTGTACTTGCCAATCCATTTGTTATTTTGATTCACTTTAATAACACCCATTTTTGCTCCAGTTTTTGTATTTTACTATTCACCTGCTGTCTCCCTCACATACAGGGAAAGAAAGAAATGAATTAAGTAGAATCAGTCTGCGCAAGCTGAAGCCTCCTGAGCTGAAAAATGACTCACATTTATCTGCTGGCATCTCTCCTCACAAATCTCCTGCAGCAACATCTCTCAAAGTCTCTTCTAATTGAGCCATTTTCTGAATGCTAGCAGTGAATGGGAGCTAGTGAGACAGAGACCAACCAGCATATGAAATTTGTCATTAGTGGGAATGGCAGTTTTCCTAGAAGATTTCTGACGAAGGTGTATTGAAAGTGCAGTTGAAGAAGTGTAATTTACTGCAAGCCTGCATTAAGCACTGACCTTCATGCTACTCAGTAGTAAGCCAAGAAGCAAAGATGTTAAAATACAATGGAGGGCTTAAATAGAAGTGGCTGTAATTAAAAATATATACTGGATTTGGGAAATGCCTGGGTATGGTTTAATAAAAACTTTACTGTGCCACTGATATTAAGATTTAAATCCCTCAGAAAGAAATCACAGAGATACACACATTGTCTAGTTCTCTAGACAACTAAAATGACATGCTCTTGCTCTTCTTCTCCTGCATTATGTATCCAACTGCATTGTCTGTCTCATTTCATTTTTGTAAATAGTTTAATTCCTTAGTCCCTTTTTTTACAGTATATTAGTATGGAGCAGCAGGTGCTCATCAAAAACTCCTTGTGTCACTAAGAGCATCCATGACATGCTAAAAACTTCTGAAGAAACAATGCACATATAGCAAGGCTGTTTCTCACTTGTGGGCAGAGAATCCCTCCCTGTCCTGACCGCTGAAAGGACTCCAGCAATGCCAAATGGCAGTCGGTATCGTTTCTGCTAGAAGAAAAACTGCAGTACTGTAAGGAGTATGGAAATCACATTGGACTGAAGAAGAGTAAGAATATAAAAACCATCCTGCTAGGTTAAAGAAAATGTCTGTTTTGCCCAGAGCTGTGCTTGGTATCAGTATCTGGTTGCAGGTGCCTGCAGAAAGCAGGTGAGAAGATCAGTGCCTTTTCCTGAGCTGTACCGCCCCAGCTCTGCTAATCTGCAGTTGAGAGACCTCATGAGCCCGAGGCTTTATCTGTTTCTTGGTTAATTGCCTCTTTTAGCCACTTTATACATTTTGCATCCAGAAAATCCTGAAGCAGTGTGTTCCACAGTGCAACAATTCACTGAGTGAAAAAAAAATCCTTATTTTTGTTTGTTTTAAACGTTCTGATCACTGATTGCTGTGTGTGTCCATTGATTCCTGTTTTACCGGTAAAGAAGAATAATCATTCTGATTTACTTTTCCCATGCAAGATTTAGAAAGTTGTGTAAACCTTTATTTTTGTTTCTCTTCCTAGTGTAGGCAGAAAAGCTCCTGCTCAAGCTTACTGGCAGGAGTTTTCTGGACAAATATGTTTGTACACATTCTGACAAGAATAAGTGTTTTTCTTCAACTACGCCATATGTACTGTTTATAACTCAGAAGAAGGTAACAAACTTATGCAGGTAAAGTCAGAGGAGAAAGGGGCCAGAGTTTACCTATACTCTAAGCAGCTTTCTGTGCTCATCTGATCCATATCTCTGATCATACTGAAGTTTATTCCACAATAGCTGCAAGGGATATTTTCCACATCACTTGTAATACTGAAGGAAAAAGTCCTGACTCGTTTTTAAACATACTCCACCTTTCTTTTTATGACTATATGTATATATTCACACAGCTACACACCCCCATAAAGTGAAAAAAAGCAGAATTTTTTCTTCTTTCATCACAGTTTTGACTGTGATGTGCTCATTTTACATTCTTGGGTCTCAGTTTTGAAATCGAATCTCGTAGTGGAGATGATCTTGGATTCTGCAGGTGGATGGATTTTGGATCTATGCGAATAGGACTGGATCCATGTTTTTCTGTGCTTGCACAATGACACAATCAGTCTTAGGAGCATCTATCAGATATACAGCAGAAAGTTTGCCTGATCTGTGAAAGTCTCCTCAGATGTTGCCCGTTGCAGTTTCCTTGTGACTGGAGTCCTCCTTTTCCCCATTCAAGCTCCTGTACAGCTGGAAGCTCATCATGAGGTGACACCGTGTCATGGTAAAGTGAGGGATAAGGGGCACTCAGTTGCAAGAAGGATAAAGTTAAAGCTCTGAAAAAACTATGGCATTTTTCGAGATAAGCAACAACAAGGTTTGCAAATTCAACACTTTCATTCTTTCCAGTCTGGTGGAAATGATGGTGTTTCTTTCATATGATCGCATTCCTTCATTATTTCTTCCTATTCCAAGAAACATTTTAATATCTATTTGAGGGTAAAGGAAAGAAAACTGTGATGATATGAGGTGTTTGGAGACAGTCCTCAATTTCATTTGTGGTTTTAGTCTGCATTTGATTATTTGCATCTGTCACCGATGTACAGAGATAACAGTAGGGCTAAAAAACCCATTTCTGCATTGATCATCCAAAGCCGCAGCCCTCAGGGGACTGTTCAAGCTGTCACCTGTCAACTACATACAGAATATCTAGATTGAATAGAGGTGGATCTCAGTTGTTCATCACTGTCCACATGTCTTCCCACCAGCCAGGCACTTTGGGATTTTTCTCCAGCTTTTTCTTCTCTTGAGGATTGCAAAAATGGACTCAGGACTGTCCCCACTCATCTCCCACAAGCACCACAGGTGCCCCAGGCTGTGCTGATGCCTCCATAACTTTGGACCTGGGTAGGATCCAGGCTGCAGTTGAGTGATAGGCTTGTCTTTGCATCATGATGACAAACTATCTACATCTCTGGGATTTTTGAGGAACAGCTTTTCAAACCCATCAAATGTGTGCATGGCATAAATAGAGATTTTCTGCTTGGTAATTGATTTTGCAATAGAAAGCATTTACTGTTGGTGCATGGCAGAGAAGCAGGACTTTCTGCTTCCCCTTGCATTGTGTAGAAAGCTTGGTACTGCAGACTGAATTTTTGCTGGTGAGAGTGACATTCTCTGCTAACACATTACGTAACGGTCCCTGTTCTGCCCTCATTCTCAGTGCACTTAGGCAAAAACATTATCAGCTGCACTGATGGTTGGATACTTTCTCTAGAGATCAAAACCAAGACCAACACGAGTTCTGTTATCCAGACTACATATATAACATGATTTTAAAGGTCTTGAAACATTTAAAAGAGGATAAATGAATTAAGGACTGTATTATTAGCCCACATTCAATGGACTATACTTGTCAAAATTGGTTGAATATACAAATCAAGTTGAAGCTAATCCCTGCACGAGCCTATAAAAACCTGTTCCCAACAAGCCTTCATAATAAATTCTTTGTGCCAGGAAATATGAATTAAATTGTTTTAAAGCAATAATGTTTAGGTAAGTGAAAAAAAAGTTTCCTACTGAGAGATATTTTATGAACAAAATTAAATATTATAAAACCATATTATTAAATTCTGTCAAAAAGGTATTAATCTTGTTACTCTGGCATTGGTACCTCAGTTCTCCATAATTATGGATTAAAACTTAAAACAAAAATATAGTGTGGAAGGTGTTTTTTCAAAGTTCCTGAAAAAGAAAATAAAACTTGAAAATATAAACCGTTGGACTCGCAATATGTCATTCTGTTATTATTATTAACTTATTAAGTGCTGACTTTATGATCAGCACTGTATAAAGCTCAGTATGAATACAGTCCCTGCACAACTGAATTTACAACTCAACCCCAAAGAGGACACATTTGGTAATTTAAGATGGTACAACACAGTGTGGTGAGGTTAAAGAAAACCCCTTCATTAATTTCTGTAATGTGTATGTGGGTGCTCTTCATCCCACTGTAGGAAAAAAATAACCTTTTTAGAAGAGAGAGGGTGTGGGGAAAAAGAAAGAGGTGCGAGGAAGAGCCACAGTTTCTTAAGACAACAAATAAGGACACATACAAAAACTTGGAGTAATCTCATGTTTATCTACCTGCCAGTTAGGTGGGCAGATCTAAAATAGTCACGTCCCCTAATCAACAAAGACAGATAGCTTGTTCCAGTCTCCGAAATGTTTCCAGGATAAGTGAATTATCTTTTGGAAGTGCCTCTCTCCCTTTCAATGACTGTGTAATGAGCTTTGAGTTGCCCTTGCGAGGCTTTCCTGTCTTAAGGGATAAAAAGTAAGTTACAGATAAGGAAAAACTAGGCAATGCAAACAAAGGAGTGAGAGAACGGATGGGACCATAGAAGATGAAGGCCCCACTGTTCCTGGCTCCCCCCTGCAGTAGGTCACTGAGAGACCTGAAGTGCTGGTACTAATTAAAACTGCTCCGGTGCCTTACATCAACGTATGGTTGGGCACCTAAGAACCACAGGGTTGCAACTGCGTCTTTGACAGTCCGCAGTCTCCAGTGCACCCAAGAACTGCTGTAGCATGACAGAGAGTAAATTCCATTATTTTCATCAACTCTAATTTTATGAGAGTGAAGGAGAGTTAAAAAATTACACCAAGAGATGCTCTAGATAGAACATAAGGTTTTAAGATCTCTGCAGAGGACTTTTTTCACCAAGGTGAATTGTCCCTCATGATCTTTTTCAATTCCTCCACTACAATTAGTAAAAGCATTCTGTAGATTTACTACTTTCCCTAATTGGATTATCTCTGAATGAATGTAATAGGTAGATGTTCCAGTACTAGTACATGTACATCATAACTCTTTCACTCTTCCCTGTAAGTCATTGTTATTGGATCATAACCCTGGAATTCATCAACAATTTTTGCTATTATCCAGATCATTTATTCAGATTATTTGTTGGTAATATGACATGCTTGGGGTTTTATTATACTTTCTTTACACTCTGAAGCACTTGCAGGCAACCGTTAAGCATGGGACAGTGCTCAATCACATTTTGTTATGTCTGATATTTACTTTATGCTGGTAATCCACTAAGACATAAGCAAAATAAACTCAGCAGATGTGTAATGAACTGGATTTTTCAGTTATTTTTTCTCCAGCTTTATGGAAGACTAACCTGGTTATAGAGTCTGTCACCTCCAAGTAATAGCTTTGGAATCAATTCAAAATGGCAGCTTTCTGGTGGTAGCTAATTAGTCTAGATAGAATGAGTTGGTTTACTCTATTTCATAGTGACTATATGTCCACAATACACTTTTTAGACATAGGATTGACTGGAGCAAGTGTTTTTAACCTCTATAAATGTGACAAGAATTACGTTTTCACCCTATCTGATCCCTCTTGAACTCTCCTGATCCCACATGGGAAGACGTCTTGCACTGCAGCTAATATTGCATCTACTGTTTGTACAGCTAGAGAAATACAGACTATTGTGTTCACTGAGATGGGAACACCAGCGATTATATAAATTCTGCAGTGATTCACAAAGTTTTAAAATGTACCCTGGGATTACATCATTAATACCTGACAGTTATGAAGCCTTTGGAAACTTCTGCATGATAACACAGGGCTTCAGAAATCTGCATAAATATGAGTATGTCTGAATTTTTATTTCTTTTTTTTTCCAAAACCAAGTTCCAGTTTCCATTCCCTTCCAAAACTGTTCTGCATAAGCACATAAATGTTGGTCAAATCTATATTGCAATTTGAGTAAAAGAAATTATTTTCTTTAACACCTGTTTTGTACCTTCTATGAGATCACTCTAGAACAGTAAAGACGCTTCAGACCATAAAATCTGGGGATGCAAATGCTCAACACAAAAATTTAGGAACCTATTCCATTTTCACAGTGATCTTGGACAAGTTTAGTGTACGGTCTACTCTGTAATATAAGAAGCTGCCAGCCTAAGGCCTGGGATCAACTGCAGCCTTTCCATTCAAGGCTGACATGTTTTAATGTACTATTTATTACTTCTTCCTGTTGTTTACTTCAAATGCCAGGCACCTCTCTGCCCAACCTCATCACTTAGACTACAAGATAATAAACCGTTTGTACTCATACTTAATGGGGTGAATTTCAGAGAGGTCAGGTGGAAAGGGATGATGGAAAGGGATGTCAGTGAATCAGTGAAGGTCTTTGACCTTTGATGTAGCTATCAAAACCTTTGACACTATCTAGAACATTCTTGTTTGGCTTTTTTTTTCTTGGTAGAAGCACAGAAAAAATCGTCTCTAAAGCAGAAGCATTGGCTCTTTCATAAAAAATGTGTCTCTGGATGTTGTATACAGAGAGAACTGGGTGCATAATGGTTTAAAATTTATCTACATCACCCCAGCTTGAATACACAGTTTGATATTGTTCAGATCAAGCCACAGTTTAACATTTCTTTTTATTTCTTGTAAATGCAGCTAAAGGGTGTTTGGCTTTATTCACATTTGTTTAAGTTTTCTTCCTTGGGGAAAACAAAAGGTATTGAAACAATTAAAAGAAACGGTCTTTTCTGAAGATCTTTACATCATCTCATATTTTAGCGGTTGTTCATAGTGGTTAGAGATCTGTCAGTGACTCAACAGGAAAAAGGGAGTCGACTCTGTCCAGTTTTTTTCACTCAGACCTTTTGGCAAAATTAGTTCAGTGGGAATGGCTGAATGTGACAGCATCTTAAAAAAAAAAACCCTTAAAATAGATCCGAAAGTAGAAAGTGATGAAAGCCAAGCAGATTCCAGAAGAAAGGGACACTCTATAAAATGGTATGTACAACTCTCTCATGTCTAGAAGACCAAAAGGAGTAATAGAGCTGGGATATGAACAAAATAGTCACCAGGCTATAGTTTTACCAGCTTTGTGCCTTCTTCTAAAATAACTCTGAGTGCCAAATACCTGACAGTGGCATCTGGATGGGGAAGACAGAAGAGGGAAAAAATCACCTCAAATATTAAAATCTTACTGTTAGAACATCTTGTTGAAATTTTACTTTTGAGCCTCTGGGCATCAATTCAGTATAAAGCATGTTTGATTCACTACCGTATTCTTTAAAAATGCTCCAGTATTTAGCAGACAGATAGGAAGTGTCTGTGGTACTTTGCAATCACCTTGCTGCCTCATTAGGGTATTCACTTACACTGACAGAGAAACAGAGAGAAGGGAGGTGGGCAGAAGGCTATAGAGATGTATGTTTTTAAAAGATCTAACCTTTGAAAACAGCTGATTGAAAAGTTATGTCAGACAGAATATATATTAGTTATGGTTAGAATTTAGGAAAATATGTATTAATTGTGTAAATGCTTAGAAAAAATTATTGTGCATATTATTTTTACATTACTCCTGCTTAATTTTGCATTGAAAATTTGAGAATAAAGAATCTTCTGAACTGGAAAACAAGTCAAAAACTATTTAAGGCAAAGCTATTTTCTGAATTCCTAACAAGCACAAGAAGTGTTTGGATTTGTATTTACAATCAGTGCTCACCAGTCTACATTTACAGTATCAAAAGACCTTAACTGAGTTTTCCTTCTCCACACCTCATCCTTGCCTTCATCTCCATGACTTAGTCTCCCTATCTTTGTCTCTCAAACCTCTGCAATTGCACCTGTCTGGCCTTGTTGTTTCAGTCACTCTAAGTCCTTTTGTGTTCTCTTCTTGAATTTGCGTTGTCAGGAATTCTTCCACCATACTGGCCTTTCATTTTTCCAGACCATTGAAACAGAAAATGAACAAAAATCAATTGCCATGCTCATCTGCATGGTTCTGTGACTCCAGGCTGGGGTGGGCCTTGTGTTGTCTAAGGCAGCACAGCTTGGAGAGTCACCAGACTCTGACTTTCCCCCGGAGCGACTCTAAGGACACATCCAAACTACTGCATCAAATAGTGCCAAAGTTTAAGCACCAAAGTTTTGTAATCCATACTGTGAAACAGTCATCAAATCACTGAAAAATTAAGGTGGGGAGGAACCTCTGTGATCACCTTGCCCAACCTCCAAGCATTGTTTTGTCCTGAGCTAATGAACATTTTTCCAAACAGTTCCTGGGTATGACTTGTGGACCAGAAACTGCTTCCAATACGGGGTTTGCATGCAGTCACCCCACTCTTGAGACTAAGGGAAATTAACAGTGTGAATAAGGGCTCTTCCATGGCAGCTAAGCTCTATGCTGGGGGTTTGTGTCAGGCACACTTAATTCATTAGTATGAAAGTAACTCTGTTGACACTGAATATTTGCCATCTACAGACATATATTTCTTAACGTCTGTGCTGGCTTTGCAGTACTATGCCACCAGTCATCTCCTTCCATCTTCCTCCTTGTTTGAAGAAGGAATTTGCTCATGCTCATGGAGAAACTTCTATGAGACACTGTAACTCTGTTCCCTAGCTAGAGCTGGCAAGGACTGTCAGAGGTTTTTGTGGTGTCCTTTCCAGTGTAGGCTGTAGTCATTCAGATCACCAGGCTGATTTAAACCCTGAGCTAGTTTTTTTCTAATCCATCTTAACAGCATCAATCTTTGTGGCATGGATAATCTTTAAACTACTTTTAGGTGGTTGAGAAGTGATTGTATCTAAGCACGCAAAGCTGACAGACAAACCACATCATGGCCTGGATTCGGCATGTGGATTATTTGTCTGTGTAACCCCTGGTCAGCATATTCCTCTTTTTCTGTTCCCCAGGCACCCTAACTCTCTGTCATTACCAGCAGAAATTAAAATATAAACTCTCAAGGGCAGCTGTTACATCTTTTCTTACTCTGAGAAGTTCTGTACCCTGTATGATTTTTTAATAGCAAAGAGCCTAACTTTGACTTACTGAAAATACACACAATTTCTTGTGGTAATTTTTTTAATATGTTTTCCTTTATTTTTTTCCAGGGAAAATCTCTGCTTTCCAGTAGTGGCAGGGTTTCTGTTGATGCATTTGTCCTTGAGAATGTTTTTGGGGAGGAAATGGCATTTTACATGAAGAATATTTTCAACTAGAAAAAGTTGGAATAGCTGTAATTCATAAAAAACTTAAACACAATTGAGAACAGGAATGAAGAGTGATATTTCAGTAGAAACCTGCAAGTCCTTGGTCTGCTGTGCCAAAATTCAAGATCTGAACAAGTCCAGACTTTGGGAAAAGAAATTCAGCAATTCATTTCATGAAGCAAACTCATACATTTCTCCCAGGAATGATGCTTTTTTTGATATCACTGCTATTAACAAGTGCCACTATGAAAAGTGAGTGTATTAGCATTTTTCTGTATTGTTTGTCATGATAATTTCTAGAAACATTTCTAGGTAGCAAAATATACCAGGATAAAGCCAGGTTAATTACAGTATTGCTCAGTGTAGTCCATGTAGAAATGCCTAGCCGGCTTTCAATAAGCCCGTAAAAGAGTAAAACAAATAAGGCAGAATGATGTGCTAGCACGGCTTGACTGCCTTGAATAGAGAGCATCATTTAGTCTGAATTTGGGTATCACAGCATGAAATTGCATAATACGGTGCGCAAACATACCCTAGGAGTTTTAGTGGCCTAGTTAGGGTGGTACAGTGATACCAGCAGAGTTATGCAACCAAACTGGGAATGCAGACAGCTCCCGCGGCTCCATTTCTCCTGAAACATGCAGATGCTTCTTCTTTTGTATAACTTGCCTTCTTGGAAGCATGTTAAGCTAAATATGTTATCCATGCAGGAGAGTTGATGTGATGTTGCGTTTATCGCACAGGGAAGCTTGGTTTTTGAGCTTTCCATCTTGAAATGGTGAGGCAGATCTGAAATGCCTCGTGACTCACGTCTGTTTCATCAGCATGATCACCTGCATTCCGCTGCTAGGCAATTTCCTTTTCTGAAAACATACTTTTTTGGTAAAATGACAGTTTTTTTGTACCTGCAACCTCTACCCTCACAACGTTCACAGTATTTCCTTCAAAAAAGACTTTAACATACTGGGCATAATGAATTTATCCCATCTACTCATTAAAAGTAATGTATGGCTGAATATGTCAATGTATTTTTCCATTTATCCTGGAGTCAAGCAATTATTATGAGATTGACAATGGTTACTGATTTCTAAAAAGCTTGTCCTTGAAATTACTTCAAGAATCCATTTCTGTGAAATGAATTTGTCTTAAATAACCTGGAAATTGTCAATCAAAGTGATCAAATCTTTTACTTACAGCGGGTTTTTCCTTCTGTTAAAAAAGTTAATTAATTAATGTTTGTCTTTTGTAGTGCTGAGTATTTTCAGGTTGTCATTTGCTAAAGACTGTTCTTATTTATTTAAAATCTTTAAATTTTTTCCCCTGTCTTCATTAGTATTCTTACTTTTGGCATTTTAAGCATCTGAATACATGTGTTGTAGAAACTTTTGCAGTTAAGATTCTATAAAATAATTTTGTTCTACAGGTTTTACTGAGATTTGAATTCAGCTGCAGTGAAATAGGAATCTCATGGGTACTGCGAGCTATTTTCCACAACGGGTGACTCCAGGTCCAATGTGTTCAGAGTTCTTTGAGCCATAAACATGGCCCAATCCTACAAATGTTCATATGCATAAACACTACTGGGAGAAATCTTTATCCCACTGAAGTGAATGGAAATTCAGAGAGAAATATTCATTAATCCTTTTGGGGACTTTTGAAAAACCAAGGCTAATCTACCAAAGAGAGAGAGACACAGACTCACATTGACAGTGTTTTATAAAATAAATAATGTTATTGTACTAAGTCACAGCATAGAATTTATAGAATATGTAGAGCACATAAAGCATTTATACAGCAAATGTACAGCTGTGGAGCATGCCTTAATTTTTAGAAACTATCTTCTGATATACAAATTACACTCACACTAGGACATGCAGTTTTCTGGTGTTGGGCCACTCTGCAGTGAACAATGAAAGACATTATTGAATGGTCAGTTTATATTAAAAATATCTACAAACAAACAAACCAAAAAACACAAAAAGAAACAGTCCTGTGAGACAGCACTGGGACTCACATCTCCTCCTCCAGATACAAACCCAGTATCATACCAACTTGGCTATAAAATTTCCTGGGTTTTACTGTACTTGCTGGTACACTTCTGCTTGGACTTTCCCTCATGGTCACCAGTATCCTGGACTTCTGTCAGTCAGCTGGGGAGACGTGCCTATCCAGACATGCCTAGGAAAACAAGGGCATGAAAACACTTTTGGATCTGGTCCAAATCTCACATACATCTCCAGTGTAGTTCAATAGATAATTCATGGCTGACTTGAACATCTTTTTCTTACTCTTGATCTAAGAGCAGCATAGGCATCTTACTCTAATTACAAGGCATTTAATTACCTCCTGAGTTTCTGCCTCAAGTGTTTAACACATTACACATCTTACAAGCGGCCATTGAGGGCCACTCAATGAGAGGGTTTCAGTTATTCCATTTGACCTTTTTCTGCTGAGCTTTTTCATCTATCAAATTGAAGTCTTTTGTTTACTTTGAGTTCAGTTGAGTCCAACAGCATGAGAGACTAAAAGATGGATTTATGTCCCAATGCAGGCCTCTTATCCCTAAAATTGATGTAGGAAGAAATTAATTGTTCTGTTGGGTGGCTGAAGACAGATACAAGTTGCTATACCTATAGTGTGCATGTACACAGCTGAGCTCAGACAGCCTGCAGTACACCTAAGCACTTTATTTCTCAAACAAGAGCCTGGCCAAGCCCCACCGTCGATCCTTTGAGTCCATGCAGGGGTGTGTGCCAGGGCATTAGTCCAACAGGCAGTCTAGTGGCAGCCAGAACATGCATCCAGGCTAAAAGCCAGTTAGGACAGTTCTAGAAATTCAGAGCTAGTGCTTATCCTTTCTACCAGGACCCTTCCATCCCTCTTGGCACGATTGCTTGATAAGACACCATGTTCTGTAATCACACCTTTATCTTTTATGTAGGTTACATGATTCGAATACTAGATCTTTAGGACAATGGATTCACAGTTTGCAAACAGCAGTAGTTCTGTCCTTCTGAGGGATGTACGTAAATTCCTCCAATTCTGGTATGAGAAGAACAAGGATAAATCTTCTGTCTATGTGCTGTGAAACAGCAGAAGTTGTAAAGTTAAGTATTCAAGGCACCCAAGTGACTGTGTTTAGAAAATGTTACTCAGAAAATGTATATATATACTATGAATTTTTATCCACACGTATACATTAATAAGTACACTTAATTCCACAGCTTTATTCTTCATGGAGTCTTCACTCACCTGGGATATGTTGCCAGCTGCAGTTATTTTGTATGTTATACTTAAAACTAAGCATAAGAAAGAAACCATGAGAGATGGGGAAAAAGCAAGGGTGGATATCTATGTTCATTCAGCCAATCAGCTTTTTAAGAAAATATCTTTAATACGTGAGAAACATACAGTTTGTTAGTTTTCCCCACAGATTACTCAGAGCACATGAGCTTTAATCTGATTTGACAGCCTTGTGATATTTTCTGCCATTCTTGTTCTTAGCAAAGTGCTCTAAAAATGCATCCATAATTTATTTATGGGACCTTCTTTAACCCTTGAGTAACTAGAATATACACCATACCTTTCATCCTTGAACTGTCAGTGCTGATTGTGGAAAGTGCCATCAGACACCTCTGAGGTTAAATGACTGAGCATTAATCTTTCTTTCTGAAACAATAAATAGCAAAATAGCTATTGTTTTCTTGTCAGTATGGTGAAGAAGAAATACCAGAACCTTCTTCCACATTACATCTCCATAGAAAAATTCACTAGCACCATGAAGACACACAGCTATTAATAATTTTGTAAGATACTTTAATTTCTAACAAAGGAAAATCCTAGGCCAATTTATTTTTATCTGTACCAAGAGCTGCTTTTTTCCACTAAAAACATACTGAACTCCTTTTAACATGAATATACCACTACAAATTCTACACAAAAACCTCTTCCTAATGGGCACACTTCATGTCTCTTGTAAAGCTCTTAACTTCCCTTGTACTATATGCCTCTCACTGTTTTTGGATTTGTTGTTTAATATCAAGTAAATCTTCCATTTCTGTGATGCCAGAAGTAACTATTTGGTGGAAGCACTTTAATTACTAAACCAGTTGAACTATTGTTACAGTAACATAAGGAATAGCCCTAACTTTTATGCATTTATTCTGGATTTGGCCTGACCGTCTTTTGTGAAATGTTAGGGGTCTAATTTCCCTTCCCCTCAGGCTGGGAAATATTAGCAGATTAGCACAGTGTCCAGCATTCCTGGTTGTACTACATTCCTACCTCAAAGTTGAGCAGAGGCCTAATGCAAGCTTGGATTTCATAGGCTCACAGAACAGTTGAGGTTTGAAGGAATCTTTGTCAGTTATCTATTCCAACTTCCTCCTTAAAGTAGGTCCAATTATATCAGGTTGCTCAGGACCTTGTCCAGTCGAGTTGTGAATATCTCCAAAGCTGGATATTCCACAACTTCCCTCGACCCTCTTCTAGTGTTTGACTGCCCTCACTGTGAGTATCTTTTTCCTACTATCACCTAGTCAGAATTTCCCTTGTTGCAACACGTGTTCATTGCCTCCTGTCCTCTTGCTGTGCACCCCCAAGAGGAATCTCACTCTCTCCTTTTTTGAATTCTGGGAAACATCCTTATAGCCATACAGAAATGTCTGGGGTTATTCACTGCTCTGGATGTTCTCATGCATGGTTATAATCACTGATCAACCCTGCAGGTGAGGAGATGGTTGTGTCACCTTGACTATATGGTCTGGTTTTGCAGTGTCTTTCACATAAGTGAAGTTTGCCTAGGATGGCATTTCCATCCTGTGCCAATTGATGATGGTTCCCATCAGAAGATGGCTCCCAAAGAGCCCAGTTAAGATCCAGCCTGCTCAAAACATCTCGAAACATCTCGTATGCTATGTGAGCCTAGATGCTGGGACACTGATTCTGCATGATTTGGGAAATCTCCCTCCTTTCCACAGGAGAGATGTTCTCAGCAGACATTCTCAGCAGTCAGGTCAAGTTAAAGATAGAGGATTGTGCAGACTATGTAGTTTTGAATTCATATATGGCAGCAAAGAGTTTAGACCCAAGAAATATATCTACTTACTTTCATTTAAGCAAAACACATGCCACCTTCTTTTTCTACAGTTCGTACATTTTGAACTCATGGCTGGTGGGCAACAGAACATCCAACTCAATAAAAAAGTGCTCCTGGAGACCATAATTCTGGAAACTATAAAGTGGGGAGCAGTCAGCATGGATTTGCGAAGGGGAAATCACACCTGACCAACCTGATAGTCCTTTATGCTGAAAAGACTAGTGCAGTGGCTTGAAAACTGACTAGCTGACTTGCTGGCCTCAAAGGGTATGATCAGTGGCATGAAGTTCAGCTGGAAGAAGCCAGCTGCTGATTGTGTGCCCAAGGAGCTGATTCTGGGGCCCATATGGTTTCAATTCTCCACTAATGACCTGAACAATGGGCCAGAATACACACTCAGCAAGTTTGCAGCTGATACAAAACAGAGGAGTGGCTGATGCGCCAGACAGTTGTGCTGCCATTCAGAGGGACCTGGGTGAGCTGGAGAAATGGGCTGACAGGAGCATCATGAAGATCAACAAAGGCAACCGCCAAGTCCAGCCCGTGGGGAGGAACAACCCCATGTACCAGCACAGGCTGGGGACTCATCAGCTGGAAACCAGCTTTGCAAAAAAGGACCTGAGGGTCCTGGTGGACAAGTTGAAGATGAGATAGCAATGTGCCCTTGATGCAAAGAAGCCCAACAGCATCCTGGGCTGCACTAGGGAAAGCATTACCAGCCAGTCAAGGGAGGTCATCCTTCCCCTCTACACAGCACTGGTGAGGCATATCTTCAGTGCTGGGTCCAGTGCAGGGCTCCTCAGTGCAACAGAGACATGGACATACTGGAGTGTGTCCAGTGCAGGACCACAAATATGATGAAGGTTTTTGGAGTATCTATCATGCAATGGGAGGCTGCAAGAACTGGGGTTGTTTAGCCTGTGGAGGAGAAGACTCAGGGGGATCTTGTCAATGTGTATAAATAGCTGACAGGGTGTAAAGAAGGTGGAGCCAGGCTTTTCTTGGTGGAGCTCAGCTTTTCTTAGTGAACCCTGGGGACAGGACAAGAGGCAATGGGCACAAACCAAAACACAAGAAATTTCATTTAAACATGAGAATTTTTTCTACCATGAGGGTGGTCAAACACTGCCCAGAGAGGCTGCGGAGTCTGCTTTCCTGGAGATACTCAAAACCAGACTGGACACAGCCCTGAGCAACCTGTACTAGATGACTCTGCTCTGAGCAGGGGAGTTGAACTAGAGGAGCTCCAGAGATGGCTTCCAAACTCAGCCATTCTGATTCTTTGCTAATTTCCCTCAACTTTGGGAGAACGCTTTGGTTTTACTGTCTCTTTTAACTTAGATGTCCTTTCCATGCTTTGGAGAGTTAGTTAGTACCTTTCTAACACAGTGTCTTAGCACACCTCTGCTTGAAATTATTTCTTACAATCATTTAGAAGGAAAAGATTATCCTTATTCACTTTTTCACTTTATTTTATTCTACAGCATGCTTTTGTGCAGCTGTGTGATGATAACCATTGCAAAATATGTATTGCAAATGAGAATATACTTTTTAAACTACAATGACTTTTCATAAGCTTATTTGATTAATGCATACCTGCTACCTAGTAGTATTGACTAGTTTGCTAGATTACCTGGAGCCAAAATAGGAAGATGGTTCCTTTGATATTAAGTTATTATCCTGATTTTGTAACAGATCTTGAGCAACCCTGTCCCTAAGCAGTAGAGGAAATTACCATCTCAGTACTCTATCAGATACAGAACTACCTGGGTGAGCAAAAATTAAGAGCTTTGGCTATTTCCTCAGCACACTGTCTGCACCTCTGATGATTTGTCACCTCTCAGTTCATTCCTCATATGGGGACTTTGCCAAACAAAGATTTAAATTGTTATATTCAGCTCTCTCCACCTCTGTCTCCATCTCCCTGTCTTCTGACTATGAAGTGGGATTAGTGTTTCACTATCTAGCATGGAGGCAACATCTTTGGGAGACCCTCATGCGAGGGGTGAGTATGGGTATTTGCACAGACAGACACAAGCTCAGGGTCAGGCTGGCCAGACACGAGTCAGCTCCTTTCCAGGAGCTCTGTAGATATGGGAGCACAAGACAGTGCTCAAGTTCTCAAAGCCTAACAATCTCCAAGGTGGGCACCGTTATGCAAGTCTATAGGTGGCACTTTGACCTGTCCATGTCTGATAGACGAGGTGCACCTCACAGTCAGTGCTCCTGCCCAGCTGCTCAGTCCAGCGCCTGTAGTTAAGGCAGACTCAGGTCTGCAGCAGACACAGCTGTTTTGGAGATTTGAAAGGAGGAGCCAGGAATTCCCCATCATAGCCCTGATGCCAACTCCTACATAGCCATGAGCAAGTCATTTAACTTCTCTGACTCAATTTCCCCATCTGCTAAATGGGGATAATAGCAGAGGAGTATTGTAAGGATTAATTAATTAGCTAATGTTTGTAAAGTGCTTTGAAGATCAAAAGCACAAAGTACTATTGTTGTTATCAAGGATGTTGAATTAACTTTTCTCTTTTTGGCACATAAAACCCCAGCACTTGGACCATTGCCCCAGGGCATGTGCTGGCAGTAAAAAGATGATGATCATCATCTATTCATAAGCAGAGATATCAAAGCACTCTTGGAGGTGCTGGTAGCCACTAAACCCCAAGCTCCCCAGACATTTTCACCCCATGAGGAGGCAGTGCAGCAGTTGGAGAATGACCTCTCCAGCTGTTCAGTGGGTCAAGGTAAGCATCAGCAAGTGCTTCTCGATGCTCCTCCTGTTAGCACAAAGATGTGCATGAGGAGTTAGGACTTTTCTCACATCCCATCAGTCTGCAGTCCTTCCACGCCTCTGTGATCCTTCTTTCAGCCTATTCCTAAGTGTCCAGTTTGTGGGTCAGACTGTCTCTTTCAGCTCCACTTACTTTGGGCAGGTTGGCATCTCACAGAAACAGGAGTACATCCTACTTTCCTGACATTAGTGCAAGACATCTGCAGTTACTGTGATACAGGTCATGTTACACATGCATACACACACATATACACTCTCCAAACACCAAAATAGCGGGTGCATCACCAGGTGCATCACTAGACCATCACAGCTCACAGGTTGCCCTGTACAAGGCTCAGACTGAGGACAATATATAGTCTTTTCCATTGCTGGACTTGTGCACCTGCTAGCACAGGATCTGGTCCCTGGTGCTTGGGATCAGGCACCTGAGATGCGGGTGTTTGATGACTTCGAAGGAAAGGGCGGTGCCAGAGCTAGCTGGACTGTGAGAGCTGCTGCTCCTGAAGAGGAAAACAAATACTATTTCCTAGTCTTTGAGAAGCTTGACCTTCTGCTATCATCTTTGCAGAGCCCCCAGAATAGATAAAGAAAATACAAAGATTGTGATAATTACACGAAGTGAACAGAAGGCAAATGTTCATTGATAATGAAGAGTTATCGTCAACATGCCATTTTAACTTGTTCATCAACAGAACAAGCTTAGTTATTATTATCAGCTAAGGACTGTGAACTCCAAAAATCGTTCGTTTCCTAGAAAACAACCATTTAAATGACAGCAGTGACATTTTAATACCACCTTTTATTACTGCTGAAGAAATCATTCACACCAAAACACAACACTCGCCCTCCCCCAGCCACTATAAAGACAGTAATTATAAAAGCATAAGATTTTTCTTAGGTGCTGCTAGGGAAAAAAATGCACTATTACTGATAATGTGATGGTGTGAAAAACTTCTACATATGGCCTTGATTGCATTTTATTTCTAATGGACTATGTTTTGGTCCTTTTCCATAAACTTTATTGAGGGGTTATTTTAAAAGTGAGGTCTTTGAAACAAAATGCCATGGTGGTTCTCAGCATAGATGAAGAACAAGGGAGTTCAGGAAGAGATAAAGGTGCTGAATTCATCAAAGCTTTAATTCAGTTTGTAATGTTCTTTATACTGACTATGCCCGTTCAATCTGGCACAAAATATATGTTTTTGAAGTTTTCTAAACGCACTTGAATTACTGGGATGAGTCCTATAAAATTGTGATACTAAAACAAACACCTGCAATGATAGTTTTGTACCCTTTAACGTTTGCAGAGAGTATACCATAAAAATAAAGTCTGGAAGACCGTTATTAGATTGAATCGCAATCAGATTATATGTTGACAGAGGTACTGTAATAGACTTTTACCTTTAATTTTTGTTTTTACTAAATCACAGAATCACAGAATCACAGAATGTTAGGGATTGGAAGGGACCTCGAAAGATCATCTAGTCCAATCCCCCTGCCGGGGCAGGATTGCCTAGACCATATCACACAGGAACGCGTCCAGGCGGGTTTTGAATGTCTCTCCAGAGAAGGAGACTCCACAACCTCTCTGGGCAGCCTGTTCCAGTGTTCAGTCACCCTTACAGTAAAGAAGTTTTTTCCTCAAATTTAAGTGGAACCTCCTGTGTTCCAGCTTGCACCCATTGCCCCTTGTCCTGTCAAGGGATGTCACTGAGAAGAGCCTGGCTCCATCCTCTTGACACTTGCCCTTTACATATTTATAAACATTAATGAGGTCACCCCTCAGTCTCCTCTTCTCTAAGCTTAAGAGACCCAGCTCCCTCAGCCTCTCCTCATAAGGGAGATGTTCCACTCCCTTAATCATCTTCATGGCTCTGCGCTGGACTCTCTCTAGCAGTTCCCTGTCCTTCTTGAACTGAGGGGCCCAGAACTGGACACAATACTCCAGATGCGGCCTCACCAGGGCAGAGTAGAGGGGGAGGAGAACCTCTCTTGACCTGCTAACCACACCCCTTCTAATACACCCCAGGATGCCATTGGCCTTCTTGGCCACAAGGGCACACTGCTGGCTCATGGTCATCCTGTTGTCCACTAGGACTCCCAGGTCCCTTTCCCCTACGCTGGTCTCCAACAGCTCTGTCCCCAACTTGTACTGGTACATGGGGTTGTTCTTGCCCAGATGCAGGACTCTACACTTGCCCTTGTTATATTTCATTAAATTTCTCCCCGCCCAACTCTCCAGCCTGTCCAGGTCTCTCTGAATGGCTGCGCAGCCTTCCGTTGTGTCAGCCACTCCTCCCAGTTTTGTGTCATCAGCGAACTTGCTGACAGCGCACTCTAATCCCTCATCCAAGTCATTAATGAATATATTGAATAGAACTGGTCCCAGAACCGACCCTTGCGGAACTCCGCTAGACACAGACCTCCAACTGGACTCTGTCCCGCTGACCACTACTCTCTGGCTTCTTTCCTTCAGCCAGTTTACAATCCACCTCACTACCCGATCATCCAGACCACACTTCCCCAGTTTAGCTGCGAGGATGCTGTGGGAGACCGTGTCAAACGCTTTACTGAAATCGAGATAGACCACATCCACAGCTTTACCATCATCTATCCACCGGGTAACATCCTCATAAAAGGCTATCAAGTTGGTTGAGCAAGACTTCCCGTTGGTGAAGCCATGCTGAGTGCCCCTAATGATCCCCCTATCCTTGATGTGCCTAGAGACAGCACCAAGAACAAGTTGCTCCATCACCTTTCCAGGGATGGAGGTGAGGCTGACTGGTCTATAGTTACCCGGGTCCTCCTTCCTGCCCTTTTTGAAGACTGGAGTGACATTCGCTTTCCTCCAGTCCTCAGGCACCTCTCCCGTTGCCCACGACTTAGCAAAGATGATGGAGAGTGGCCTAGCAATGACTTCCGCCAGCTCCCTCAGCACCCGCGGATGCATCCCATCAGGGCCCATGGATTTATGGACATCCAGGTTGCTTAATTGGTCCCTGACCCAGCCCTCATCAACCAAGACAGATTCCTCCTCTATCCTGACTTCTTCTGAGGCCGCAGGGGTCCAGGGCTCCTCAGGACAGCCTCCAACAGTATAGACAGAGGCAAAGAAGGCATTCAGTAACTCCGCCTTCTTTTTATCCTCTGTCTCCAGGACCCCCACCTCATTCATCAGTGGGCCTACATTGCCTCTAGTGTTGGCTTTACCTGCAATGGATTTGAAGAAGCCCTTTCTGTTGTCCTTGACCTCTCTTGCAAGGTTTAATTCCAAGGAGGCCTTAGCTTTCCTAGTTGCCTCCCTACATCCTCTGACAACAGACTTATATTCCTCCCAAGTGGCCAGCCCCTCCTTCCACGATCTGTACACCTTCTTCTTCCACTTGAGTTTGCCCAGCAGTTCCCTGTTCAACCATGCAGGTCTCCTGGTACCCTTCCTTGACTTCCTACCTGTTGGGATGCTCTGATCTTGAGCTCGGAAGAAGCAGTCCTTGAATGCTAACCAACTATCTTGGGCCCCCTTACCTTCTAGTACCCTGTCCCATGGGATTTCCCCTAGCAATTGCTTGAAATCATGAGAAGGGATAAAATTTTGTTCAGTCTGTCTACTAAACACACTGAAATAGCTTCAAAAAAGTAATTTCTCCATTTGACAAACACTGTGAAACATCTCTGTTTAGAGAGGGAGTAATTTTTGAGTACAGCTTTGGTACTTACTTCCAGGAGACTCTCTTACTTACCAGTACAGAGCACTTAGCGATGAAAGTTACCTCAGCTCAGCAACCTGGTAGGTTTTTCTCCAGGCTCATAGGGTGGTTGTGTACTTTGTCCTCTGTGTTCTCTAAACAAGTGGTCCTGAAAAAAAATAAATGGTTCCTAGGAATGTCCATATGCATTTCTTACAGGAAGAGTGAGGTATGGGGCACCTAACATGATTGGAAATTGTATCAGGAACTACTGTTTCACAAGATCTGTCATAAAAGAGTGAGCTGCACCATAGCAACTCCATCAAACTCTGGACCTGTATCTTCTGAAGTATTTGTAAAGTCCTGGCCAAAAGGAGCCAGGTCCTTACATTTAAGCAGCTCCTTTCATTTAAGCAATACAATAATTCATTACTGTGGAAACAGGGAACATGAACTGCAGTGAGTCCAGAGGAGGGCAACAAAGATGGTGAAGGGTCTAGAGGGTATGTCCTGTGACGAGCAACTGAGGGAAATGGGATTGTTTAGCCTGGAGAAAAGGAAGCTGAGGGGAGACCTTGTCACTCTCTACAACTATCTGAAAGGAGGTTGTAGCAGGGTGGGGGTCGACCTCTTCTCCCAGGCAACTAGCAACAGGACTAGAGGACATAGCCTCAAGCTGCGCCAGGGGAGGTTCAGGTTAAACATTAGGAAAAATTTCTTCACAGAGAGTGTTATTAGGCATTGGAATGGGTGGAGTCACCATCCCTGGAGGTGTTTACGAAAACACTGGATGTGGCACTTACTTAGTGCCATGGTCTAGTTGACATAGTGGTGTTAGGTCAAAGGTTGGACTCAATGATCCCAGAGGTCTCTTCCAACCTGGTAGATTCTGTGAATCTGTGAACTGGAACATACACAGCTCTAAAGCCACATGTTGATCAGTTAACGATGATTTCAGTGATGTGCAAGGATTTGTGTGAATCATCTGCACTGGGCTAATATTCATCTATAGCAAATAACGAAAAATAAATTTAGTCAGGAAGTGAGAGTTAAGTTTTTTGCCCTTTTCCTTGCAGAAGAGTTAACATGATTCATCTTCTCTTGTAGTTTCCTAAGTAAGCCCACAGCGGGCTGCATGTATAAATACACCTGTTGAAGCATCCATATGTAGCTCAGGCTCACGGAAAGGTACGTACAGTCTGTGGCCCGAAGAGTTAAGGGTGACACAGAGTGATGAAAAAGTGAAGGTAAGGACCTCTGTCAAAATAGAAACAAACTGTGGGAGGATGTAACTTTAGTCTGAATATGAGAGATGGGCAGGGACTGTGGACATGTAGCAGATGTGCACCTAGAAGTGGGATGGGTGCATTGTATTAATATGAATTCTTTGTTTGCACTGCGATAGGACCAGAAAGCCTGTATTTGGTTAGCAGTCCCTGGTGCTGAGTTCTGTATGAACACATAAGTAGGCAGACTCCCCGTCCCAAAGATTATACCATCTAATTATAGTCAATATTTCTGCCGTCCCTAAGGGTTCATGATTCCAGAGTTCAGGTCCCCAAAACCTTGAGACCGGCACAAAAATAATGAATTTGAAAAAATAATAATACTGCAACTGGGGTTATTTTTATTTGCCTTCTGGTATCTAAACCTTTTCAATACACTCGAGTCATGTCTTCCCCACGGCCCTAAGGACTAAAAATGTAGGTCTTGCCTACATGGGATAATTTTTTTGGCATAATCTAACATGTGAATTTAAAAAGATATTGTTAGATCAGTATAACCCTTTCTTGCAGCTGGCCACTCACACTGGGACCTAGCTGATGTAGCTTAGGCAAAGGTATGATTTAAGTCACTTCCAAAAGCAGCCCAAACACCACCTTGTAATGGAGTCACTATCCCAGGATAGTTATATCAGTATGATTTTGTATATGCCTATTGGCATGAAATATAGCTGTGAGGATATTTTGGCAAAACAAGGTGCTCCTTACACACACCCCCAAAAACCGCCACATGACATGAAAAACACATGACTTCAGGAGCTGAATGCTAAATGTTGAAGCAAAATGTTTGATAAGAGCCTCAGGAGAGAAATCTCAGATGTTGGCAGCGCCGTTGCTGAAGGCAGAAAATGAGTAGGAAGGAGGACAATGCGAACTGCGATTAAATCCAGCGAGGACAGAAGCCAAACTGTTCTAGGTCACTCACACTTAGCCTATTTATAATTTGAATACAATACAGATGATGAACAATATCAAAACAAATAGCATGTGCCTTAATGGCCTTCTCTTTTGTCCCTGTCATGCAAAGAATTCTCTAATTCTCTGCCTACTGACAACCTCACGTTTAATTGCTTTTACACCCTTCCACGTACCCTGCCTTTAACTACAACTCTGTCTAGCACAGTGATATCCAACATTTAATTTTTTACACTTTCTGCCCAACTCTATATCACCACATTTAATTCCAGCAATACATAGAATTCAAATTGTCCTCAACTGGCAAAATGAAATATGGATATGGTCTCACAAAGACTTTACAGCTGTACATTTCTTGTTGGGCTCTAAATCAAAAGAATTTCTAATTCATCAGATTTATACTTTACATTTGGCTTTAAGACCATGATTGTTCTTGACACCCCATTCTTCACTTGCAACCGTGTATAAAAGCTAGTTGTTTTTTTGGTCCGTCCCTCTAATTCTGTACCAGTATAACCCAATTCATTGCAGTGGGATGAACCTAGAGGCGGAGCATGGAAAAGCAAGTGCAGTATATTTCAGAGAGAAATTCTAAGGTTCTGAGTGCGACCAAGAGATCACTGAAGATTTGCTGCTACTAACCCAAATAATCCACCTTTCTTTGTCACCTTGTACCATCATTTATCTCCACATGTGGATACCACGATCCCTTGTTCTTGTCACTCTCTGTTAAGTTGTTGCAGTCAGAGTTTTGTTTTTTTTTTCTGGATGAGTTTGCTCACATATGTTCTTCGAGTCTCAATGTAGTTGCATTGCTTTTCAGAAATTTAGTCTCCAATAACAATGATTCTAGCCCTGTGAAGGTAATATACTCCATAAGACTGACTAGAAAACAGCGATGTTTTGCAACAAGCCCCAAGGTCATTTTCTAATAAGTCAGATATTGTTAGATAGATGGGTAAACAATAGATATTTATAGTTCCCTTTTCTTTCAGGTTGCTTATCTAAACCTCATTCAAACCTTCTGGCACTAACTAACTGAATCAGGCCAGAAATCTTGCAAAAATCTCTTTAATATTTCTTTTGATGACAAATACAGCCAATGAAAGCCTGAGGTTTTTTGGATATTGCATTCAGGCATGGTCTTAGAGTAAGAGAACTGCAGAAGAAGATAGATTGGAGGCCAAAATCCTCAGGTGTTTTCACCTTGTAGCAAAAATTTTTTCTACATATTGCTGCATATGAGAATTTCTCCCTTCGGTCATCTGCCTGTCTTATTTCTCCTTTCTGTTTTTCCTGTGGATTTTTTAATTATTACTATTTTTTTTATTTAGTTAGTTTGACTCTTCTGTTTTCTGATGGGTATATGTGCTTCTTACAAGTGCTGTGAAATAAGATGATGTTTACATAGAAGAATATTTGCAATAACGTATAAAGAATTGGTGCTTATGTTAAGAAGTGTGCATGTTAAGAAATGCTAAAGCCCCCTATGTTAAAGTTTGGTGCCTATTTCTTAGCTGTCATCCAGAGATGACAGGTGAGCATGTGGATCCCAGCCAGCCCTTGTAAGTGACCTAACGCTCTCTATCAATGCCTACCCTGCAATATTATTCCCACGTAGTGAGGATTTATTAATACTTTATTAACACTTGTACCGATGTGCCTCTAGCATAGTTTACTGCTGGGAATGAACCAGGGCTGCACTTGGAAGCACTAACTGTCAGCCTTTAATAATACTGGATACAAACTTGGTAAGAAAGGTAAAAACGTAGAGTTTAGTTACCTGACTTCTTTTTCTTATTTTTTTCCAGGAGTTAAGCTGCAGGAATGGCTTAACTTTGCTCATAATTTAGCTGGGCATGTGAAGATGCAAAAAGCAAAAGCATCATTGTCTAATCATAAGAAATTTACTTCAATTTAGTATTTTGGTTCTACAAGAGCTCAACTGGTATGACAGACTTTCACTATAATGGAGGCTGTAAATGTTGTAACATCTGGAAACAAAACAAAAATGGCAAAAGCCAGGCAAATTAATAGAAATATTCAGTGAGGTTTGGAGGTTTTCACAGTGTCTGAATAGAAAATAAAGTGGTTTAAAAAGAATGAAAGAAATCTGAAAATGAACCCCTGTCAAAAGTCGTCAGCCTGCATTGCACAAGCAGCAAGACAGGGTGCTCTGAGTGGGCACCCCAGCTGACAAGTCACAGGATCTAATCATTTAATTTCTACAATAAGAGGTCTTCAATGACTGATTAGCTAGATCTAAAACTGCTTGTAGTGATTCCTTTGACCCTGGAGCAGGCCTAAAGCTCTGTTTGCAAAGAACAATAATAATTCCATCCTTCTTGGTTATGAACCTCAACATTAGGAATCAATGCAACCAGTTCCATGTTGTCTTGAGTTTTTTAACTTACTGAAGCTGCTCTGGTGCTCTTCATCTCTCTCACAGAAGTCACACAGAGGATGCACCTAAATTTGAGTAAGCACTGAGGCTCTCAGATTTGGTCTTTAATTGTTTTGTTTTGGTTTTTTTTTTCCAGATCAGTGATGCTAGCCCATTATTTTCCTTGGCTCCCCATACACATACAAAAGAGAATTTCAGCTCATTTGCTTAAGACTAGGTGACCCCTCTGGCTAAGAGCATTAAACCCCATAAGTTTCTGCAAGAGGGTGCAACAAGGGAGGGATGTGGATCTCATCCTATCTGGCCACCCGTGAGTCTCAGATGAGTCCATTTACTTGCAGGAGGAATAGCTGCCACTGCAAGACACAGCAAAGCTGGAACACACACACTGAGAGTGGCAGCAGGACATCTCAGGCTCTGTACTGCTCCCTGCATTCAAGACTTATACATACTCTTCACTGTTTTATAAAGATTCTTTCCTGTTTAGTACTGCAGAGATAAAGGAAATTAAGTCAGCACATAAGTTATTATCAAACAATTAAGTCTCTTCATGTATCAGAATATGATTTCATCATCAGAACCTCTTATGTCATCCTTTATCTGAATTATTCTTTCAGAAAGACAGAGTGTTCATTAACTCAAATAGTCATCATTACATGCTTCGAATATTCTCATGCCTGTCTGCTTTGTGTACCTGAAGAGAACACTCTAATGCTAGACTGGCATCAAGATTTCCCGTAAGATCTGCAAACTTCTGTGGAAAAACAGGGCAGTGGCTATGGGACTTAATGAGAGACATTAAACTCATTCTGCACTCAGAAAAGGGGAGTCTGAGAGGATGTGCACATTGCCAAATAATTCTACTTGCTATTCAAACACACTAAGAAAAAACAGGCTTAGTGTTTGGAAAAAGGGGCTGAAAAATACGAAAGCAAAATTGAGCACAGAAAGAAACAAAATGCAAGCTAGTTTATTCATGACAATGATGTAAATCAGCTTTTAGAATAATGCTGGGGGAAAAAAAACCCACAACATCACCAGAAAAAAAATAGTGCAAAAGGAGCTGTGCTATAGAACAGAAAGAAGCAGTTGAATGTTACGCGCAGCTCTCTTAATATCTGTGGGGGGCTTTCTTATACATTTGTATAATTTACTGTGTTGTACGTGACCAGATACAAGTGAAAAGAAAAACCCAACAAAGGACATTGCGCAGCAGTTGATGGGCAGGAAGAAAGTCCAGCAGGGCTGCACGGTGGCACAGCATCAGCTCTGTCTGTGCACTGAAATGCAAATGTGTGTCGTTGTTGTTGGCTAAAGTGGCAAGGCTGAAATTGGAGGAAGCAGATGCTGTAATCTGATGATGATGTTGTTCTTGCTGAGTCTGAAGAATCGCTTCAAGAGCTAGTAATGAGAGTCGCTGAAGCTAGTGTTGATTACAGACTACATCAGAATGTAAAAAGATAAAGGTGATGACACTTCTGAAATGGCGTATTGCAGCCACAATATAAAGAAAGAGGTTGAGCTATGAAGGAAATTCTGTTTCTGACAGACAGTGGATAAAAATGGAGAGTCCCAGTTCTTGGAAGAAGGCATCTCATTCTATATTCATACATATGAACGTTTGACTATTAAGGATCCCCAAAGGGGACTGTGAACACAGACCAGGTGAATCTCTGCACCTGTTTGCTCTGCTCTAGGGAGGGAGAATATAAATGCAATAGAAACAAAGCAGGCAGATTAGAAAAAATGAGCATTTATAATCTCAGGGTCCTTCCAAATGCCATCAGAGTGGAGTTTGGGGTAAAGAATACTTTTAAATACTTTTAAAGTATTTAATACTTTAAAATACTTTTAAACAGTACAAAATACTTTTGAAACAATTTTTTCACAAGGGAGCAGAAAGAAGCAATGCAAGAAGGAAGCAGAGGGAAGGCCAGTTGGTGGTTTGAAACAGCTAAGCATGAGCTGATTTAGGGTGAACAGAGGCCCCAGATGGAGGTTGAAGCTGTTTTTGAAAAGGTTATTGGACAGGTTATTTTACAACCAGAAAACCCCTCACCTCAGGGACATACAAATTTGTCAAACAGATCCAGCTTTAACAAAAACATACTCTCAAGGATCAAATGGAAAATTCTCCCAGCAAATCCTCTGTTTTTCCATGGACCTAAGATACTGCTGATGTCCCTGATGTCTCCAGTCTTTTTTCTGCAGCACAGATATGCACAATTTATGTCCTTTGCCATAGGTTAAACAGGAGGTTGTTGTAGGCACAAAAGTGCTGTGGCCTATTGCAAGGTAGAGAGGGGAGAGTGGGGGGACATATAAAGTAAAACAGTAAAAGTTAAGCAAAGGATTATGGGGAGCATCTGCTTGAAAAGGACTCCTGAAGAAGCAGTCCAAAGGCACCAGAAGACCCCAGTGCCACAACCAGCTACTGGAGTAGCTGAATATTTTGGTGTTAGTATTGGTCCAGCAGTCCAACCTCAATGGTGCTCCACCCCTCATCGTCGTTATTTTGTTGCTTGGATTATTGTTCTCAGTTAGGGCTATACATGGGTGCTGTTTCCAGCACGAGTCAGTTCTCAGCTTCTTTAGCTGTGAAATATTAAGTCTCCTCACTGTAATATTTTATCATATTGCACATTGGCCAATAGCCACATAATTTCCAGTTCATAAATGCACCACCATCAATCAGACAAGAGTGCTGAGGAGGTGAAAGAGCTTTTGCAAAATTAAAGGGATTCCTAAGTCCTTGCACTACAAGTGACTCCCCTTTCTAACTGACCACTCGTGAAACTAAGGATTCTCTGTGGTCATTTACCCCAAGACAATTGAAAATGGTCACAAAATATCTATTTTGTATTTTGCAACCAACTGAAACTGGGAACGCTCTAGAGCGTTCATTCTAGAAGAGCTGATGGCCCAGCTCGTGTCACTTTAAATGTCACTGTTATGTCACACTACTTCTGACACATTATGTCATGTGTGGTGTGATTTCAGAGAGCAGGCAGTCTCTGAGCCAAGCACGCAGCAGATGTTGAAGAGACCAGGTGGCCATAAGAAATGGGTAATTTTAGAGCTCTCCAAATAGTTCAGCAGCCAGGCTGCTTCACTGCTTGTGCATCTCCAGTCCAAATCTCTGACAGCAAAGACAGCAACTTTGATTTCCCAATGAGCATCATCAAACACATTTAACTGTCTCTTGATCCTTAGAATTTATCCACTTGGGTTTATAGCAGAAGGACAGGTGAGGGACTAGCAGGGAGGGTAATAACAGCACAAGTACCTCTTAGCTAACTACTTGTCAGACTAAATGCAGTCGCAATTGCCAACCTGCGCCTGCTGTTCCAGCGAAGCTGATTTAGTTAACTCTGCCAACTTCCCACTCCCCATCCTCTCCAATACGAGTAATTTCAATATTGCCTCTACTCCCACCTTCCTGCAGTGCAGTAATTTCTTATTCTCAGTTCTGGTAGAGCTCAGGGCAAGCTACTGCTGTTAAAGTTGAAGATCGCACCACGTTGCTCTCACCATGTTGTTATAATAGCAATGGTTGTCCATACTATATTTGTTGCATAACACCTTTAGTACAAATGGATTTCAGCTCATGTAACTGCAGCCATCTAAAAGTCAGGTGTTTGCTCTAAGCAAGCTGTCAAAGCTCCCTCTGTGGTCCACAGAGACACAGAGATGCTCTTCTAAATTTGCATCCCATCTATCCCAGTTGCCTTGTTTAGGAGAAAAAAAAATATCTCTCTCCCCTCCATTGACTAAAGAGGGATCCTAGATGATAAGCATAGAATCAAAGCCTAATTTCCAGAAGCACAATAAGATCATTCCTACTGCATCTCATCCTTCATAATATTAGTTTCCATGCTACACTCCCTTGTTGGTTGTGAAAGTAAAGCATGTGCAGAAATGACCTCATATCTAGCTCCTACTGATGAGGGGTTCATTCATGGTCAGAGCCAAATAAGAACCACCCATTTTGTACTTTAGGTAATGGTCTTTGGGTGTCTGCACTTATTTCCTCACCAGATTTTCAGCAAGCAAGGAAGCAACTGCTCTTAGTTGTTTCTCTCCTTTCCTACTCAATGACTATGCATCATTGCTGGAGTAAAGACTTCAGGAGGTTGTGCAAGTTGCTGGTTCTGCAATGCTCAATAAATCTGAGCTGTACATTACGTTGATTTAAGTATCTTCCAGCAGTCAAAACTCCCTGGATTTTCAAGAAATGAATTGTGCTGCACCAAGGTCTAGCTACACGTGTGCTACAAAGAGCAGAACTCCTTTTCACCTATAAATTTCAGCAGATTTAAGTTGTTCATGTCCCTGCCCAACTCTATAGTTATAGAAGTATCTCTTTGCTTTTTCTTGTATCCTGGAGCCAAAGAGTTCATTTTAGGTAATAAATCCTGCATAACAGTAGCATAATCCAAGCAAGCAGTAACTGCAGTGATATAGAAAAGGTACTATTTTTCTCAGTCATGATTTAGGTCACAGCTTCATCAGATTGGTTATTGCTATAGCAACCACAGCTTTTGCTTTTGTACAGAGACTTCTAACAGTATTCCACAAGGTAAAAGAAACATTCTGAAACACAGGAGATGATAAACCAAAGACATAAAAGCACACAGCCCATCTAGGTAAAAAAACCAAAACCAACCTACTCTTTCTTTAAAGACTGAACTAATGCCTCATTGCAAAAGAGAAAGAATGGAAGTAATGCAAATAAAAATAACAAGTGTTTCAAGGACCCTGGTAGAAATGAAACCATGGTAAGGCTATTAGAGCTCAGAACACAAAGGACTCTTTCCTTTGGTACAGAAGGTCACAGATTTAGCTCCTGCGAAGGGAAAATCCAAGCATACTTCATTTACTGAGCTACTACACTAGAATAAGCACCTTTAATTATTTTAGTCTCTCTCTCTCTGCTTTCCAGACAATGACAAAGTCTTGTGAGGGCAGAATTTTTATTTATTACTTAGCTCCTGTAGGACGTTTTATTTAACCGGCCTTGCGAACACAATTATTTCCTTAGCAAACTTTGTCCCTCACCACAAATTACATCCTATTAATTTAAAGAAGCAGAGACAAAAGTTAACTTTTTGCCCCTTTTGCCACAAACCTGCTATGGGCCATTGGAAATATACAAGTCCAACTTGTTAAATGTACTTTAAATCAGGTGGTTTAAGTTGGCAAACCCCTGCCTATAATGAAAATGTTTTTGAGTTGCCTTTTAGTTGAGCTAACATATGAAAAACAAGAGAGGACCTAATAATGGCTAATAGTCAGCACTTACATAGCGGAGCACTTTTCACCTCCAGAGTGCTTTTCAATATTAACTAACTAAATTTAACCCATTCCTGGAAGGAGGACATTATGAATGTTTTATTGATCAGGTAAATGAGGGTAAAGGTTTGAATGGTTTAACCCCCAAAGTCAGGTAAAACCAGTGAGGGCCAAGGCTCTGCTCTGACTCGCAAGATGTTCTCAGTATCTCAGGTTCATCCCTTCCTAAGGTGGTAACTTCCTAAGGTGACAGACCCCAATGGCTCCCCTGGGCACTTAGCAAACAGGACCGTACAAGTTTGTTAAAAATTGCTACTGAGAGGTTTGGTTTTGCAGACAATGAAGCCCCGATCCAGCAACGAAATCTGAGTACTGTATCTGGTTAATATTTATCCTGAAAAGCCTGTGCTGAAGAGTTATCGCTTGGCATAGCACTGTCTGTGGCACACAACCCTAACAAAGGACAGAAAGCATATTGCTTAGCAATGAATATCAATGGATGAGTCCTGCTCTAGTCATTTTATATAAAAATATCTTTCTGTAAGCACAGACTGAGGTTTGGGCTGAAATAATTGTTCCTCGGTATTGCCATCATATACAGCCATACTTTCATTCTTTTGGCCAGCTGACATTTGTTCAGATTTCATAATATTTACTTACTCATGTTTCCTTTTTTTGGCTGTATTTGCTGAACTATATAACTTTCTTTTTATCTGCAGATGTAACTGTATGCATTGCTGTTAATTGGTAGACAATCTAAATGTACCCACAGCTCTAAAATCTTCCAGCTGTTACATCAACTAGATCAAAATTAAAATAACTATATTAAAATGTTTAAGTATTTTTCCAGTACAATAATTCTGAGGAAGTCCCCCAGGACTGTCCCAATTTGTTTTCTAAAACTATCGCAAGCTCTAGTTTGTATTACACTCAGAAACTAGACTGTTTGCTTCATTTAATTGTCTGTCAGCCCACTTGTACTGCATCCAGTGTTAATTACCTGCCTTCCTGACACAGATGCACCAACGTATATTTTCAGTCTACATACCAGTCTCTGACTGCAGTGGTCAGACATCACCCTGATCCCACAGATTTAGACTGTTGTGAGAACAGCCATGAGACACAATTTCCATTTAATTAAAGGCAGTACAAACATTCCAGTCTCTATGGCTACATCTATCCTAGTACATAAAACGGGCCAGGGCCCGTTCTTTGCCCTGATGGCAAGTGGCAAGGCATGGCTTGTAACCGTATGGCTACGTCCTTAGTTTTCCATCCTGCCTACTGGTAACGGTCCCTGGCTAGTGCTGTTGCCTGCATTGAGTCTGGGCATCATGTCGAAGCGTGATGGCATGGGGCAAAAATGTGCCAGGGAAGTTGTTAATAATTAAACGGTGTGGACCACATCAGGGAAGTGCTTGAATCCCTGCCCTGCTCCTCTTTAGTGTACGAGTATAGACATGGGCTATGGCTACGTCTGAGTAAATAAAACAAGCTGGAGTTCAGAGTGACTCTCATCCCCACAGCAAAACCCTCCAGGTCCACCAGGAAAGGCTCCTAACCCAGGCTAATCCCCAGTCATACCCAGACATCAAATAACAGTGTGGATGGTCAGCGCCTGGCCTTCACTGGCCATGTTCAGTTTACCCCCACAGATGCAGCCTATATGTCTTCTTAGCCCACAAGGCAACACAGCTGATTTCAAAACAATGAAAATTTTATTGTGAATTTAAGCCAGACTGAATGCACTTCAACCAATAAGCACGTGTGTGTTGCCAAAGTTGTATTTAGGCTCCTTGGACGATGGTCTATGAGAGATGACAGACAGGATACCACATTTGGCTTGAGGAGTCTATATCATTCTCTATGAGACCACAGGTTTCCAAAATTCATTAGCACCTGGAAGAGGATGATAGGATAGCTTGGCTCAGCAAAAGAAAATTATAAGGAAAGTTTGCAACACTGCATTGAAGTTTCCATCAGGGTAGAAATGAGGCCACAACCGTGGTGCAAAGTGCCGTTGGGGTAGTCCCGTAAGTGCTGTTGCAATCAGCCTGCCCCTGGTGAACTTGTATATTATTTGTCCTTCTCCTCCCAAGGCAAAAATCCGTGACAGTAAAGACATCCCTTATTACAAAGCCTTCATTGCCATGCAGCACCACTCTTTTACACCTTGCACTTATGCTAGAGAAATGGTGTCAACCTGGGATTTACCCCTGGTCAGACTGTAGGTGGGTAGGAGGATTCAGGATAAGGTCCCCTAGTGCAGATGCTCAGCTGCCAGAGTGTAAGAGCTCCCTTGTTTCGGCTGAAATGGTTTGCCAGTCGGGTGCTCTGCATTTGTGTCTGGTCTTTCAGCTATCAACCCTTTTTTGTGCAAGCATCTGATTGCTGGTTGTACCTGTGTGGTGTTAGGTAGGATAGGGCTGTTATGAATGCTGAACAATTGAAGGAGGAAAGGGAAATTGAGATATTACAGGCTCATCAGTGGAGGTTTTTCCCTCTGTCTTTTAAAAAAGAACTTCAAAGCTAACTTTAACAACTGAAATCACAGGCAGATATGATTCCAGACACTTCTGGGCTTGTTAAACTATTTTTAAAAATGCAAAAGCTTTTATTAGCTTAACATACTATTCCAATCCACATGAGTAAAATGAAGCGTGTCTTCGTTATTCTGTCAAGATTATGCACATTTCCCTCCTGACTCACGACCACAGTGATCATAATGGCTTTAATTGATATTCATGTGCATGCCATATTTACTTCTGCAGAGTTCCCGTGTAATTGAGCAATAGTTAATGGGCACTTAGGACTCTATTCACAAGAGATTACAAATGTGTGCATATTGGGGAGCTTTTCCCTGTGGAGTTTCCATGTGTCTGGATAGGTGCATAATCAGCGCGCCAGTCATCAGACAGAGCAGCTGACACTTGTGGCCCTGGTGACGGCTCGAGCGAGACAAATTCTCATCCCCTTCCCAATTTGGAGTGGGGAGGGGGAAACGGGGACTGTGGCGGGGGGAGATGATTACAAGTCGGTGCTGCTCAGCAGAGCTGGAGATGGCATCCATGAAGATTCAGGATTTAGGTGAGTCGTGGCTCCAGTCAACAAAACTCTCCTTCATTTTCTCTTTTTTAGGCTACCCTATAGCCTGTGCGGACCTTCCGCATGCTCCCGTCAGTGGGGCATGTGGCATCCCTCACATCAGCCAAATGACCTGTATCCCCTCATTTTCAGTCCTTAGACATAGCCAGGTGTTCACAGATGTCCTTCCCCAAAAAACACCAGAAAAATCAGAAGCGCTGGGACCCAGCAGTGCTCCACTGTGCGACCTTTAAGATGTAGCAATAACACATTTAGATAGCAGACTTCACGGAGTGGAACCCCAAAGCACTTTACAAATTACAGAGAGAGGAATCACGTTAACTCTCTCCTGATAAGCTGTCATTCCCGGTCTGCAATGCAGCAGCTGCTTCACAACCCACAGCAGCACTCAACAGCAGCTCTGGACAGGCAGTGGGACTCAGTATAGCATCCAGTGGGATGGCAGGAGAAAACAAACCAGGCATGGTGTGACTCCTTGGATTGGACAGTGCTTCTTATGCATGCGTTTGGGGAAGGTTTCAAAGGAGGTTGAGGTGGTGGGGTGGTGAGTTCCCTGGGATTTGTGAGTTAATGGAATGAGGGAGAGGAATGAATAAAGATTACTTTGCTAACAACACTGCCACATCAGAGTGTTAAGTGGAAAATAATATAGTTTTTCACTTACATTTTTTTTATCTTCTTTTCCGCTGCTAACCAGTAGAGTGCAGAGCTCATTCTGCTCTGGTTACTGGGATTAATAATATAAAACCCTTGAGGTGGTAAGAGGGGAATTGTTATTTTATTTTTTTTAAGTTCACTTACAATTTTGGGCATCGATGGCTACTGATTTTATTGTGTGCTTCCAGGCTGTTTCTCTCTTGCGGTGCTGCTCCTTAAGCTTAACACCATCACTCTGTCCCTGAGGCTTGCTCTATCCCTGTGAAAGTTGAAAAGTTAAAAACTAAAGGACAGAGGAAAAATAAAAAGAAAAACAAGTCTGCAAAGTGAAGGAAGACAAGCTGGAAACTCCACACGACTGGCTTGTGAAATGGACCCCAACAAAAGCTGTATGAAAGACCCATCAATGGCAGTTCTGGAGGAAACACATTATAGTCTCTCAGGTCATAGTCCCTGTCATAATTTCATGGAGTTTGAAAGATGCCACACTCGTGTATTTTTATTCTCGTTCAAAACACACCTGGCTCATTCCCAGTCGGACACAAAAGAAGGGCAATATTGTCTGACGGTATGAGTTGTGCTTGTCTGAAAAGCTGATTATGCCTTGTCATATAAACGTGGTTTCGATCTGGAATCTAGAAGGTGTGTCTGGAGACAACTGCTGTGTCAGTGTGGAGCTGGGCTGTCCGTGATGTAACTGCCCTCAGCAAAGGTGTCCCACCTGGGGAGGGAGCTCAGAGTTTCTGAGGATGGTACAAATTTTTGCATATTTCTGCAGATTCACCTTTCCCATTGGTCAGGTAACAGTGAAGCTGTCTTCCTCCCTAGAAAAAGGTAGAAAAAAGTTATCCTTATGTTTCAGAAATGCATGGAATTGGTATGAAAGAAGGACCTAGTGTGATGTGTGGGGAGAAGTGTCAAAATATTTGTTGTCAGAATTAAAATACAAGATAGCTTACATTAGGTATTTCTTACATGTGGATGTCCCTGATGAAGGTATACAGTTATCACATTGCATTCATGTGATGATCATCTTCAGGTGGAACAGCTCCAGCAAACAAAAATGAATATGGGAACCCTTTCTTATATTTGTCATGTTAGAAATAAGTCTCTATTCTTGAAAAGAACAGTAACAGCATTTCTCCCTAGTCCAGGTAACGTTGTCTTTATCGCATCCATCATGATGCTAAATGCAAGACCAATGTTTCATAGAACTTTTCCTGTCCAAGATTTGATTGAAAATTAAACGACTGACTTTGCATATCAAAATCTTGGCTGGATGAGATATTGTTACAGCACAGAAGCATTTAGGATTCATTCAGCAAACACTGGCAATGTTGTTTGCCTCACCCTGAGACTGGCAAACTTGGTTTCAATGTAGGCTGTGGTGCAATGTCTTTCTCTGCATTAGATTATTTCTACCTTCACTTTCCGTTTGAATGCTCCACTCTCTGAGGCAGAAAGCATTCTAGGACAGGATTTTCTCTATCCACCCTTTTGGAAAACTTCCTGTGGAAGACCGAAATATTCACTGGGTATTATGGATTCCATGGGATTTACAGCCATCCATTTATGAATTAGATATGACAACACTCAGGAATACAATGCATACAGTCCCATCATGGATATATCCAAAAGTCCGGTGTTTACACTGTGCCAAATTATATAGTTACTTCATTATTATCTGCAGTAGGGGATTTGCTTCCTTTATAGAATTATCTCCCGGGATGGTGAATGCCAGTTTCTGACTATCAAGAGTTCTCAGAGTGAATTGTACATTTGTTCCAGATCCAGACCAAATGGGCAGAGATGTTGTGCTGTACAATGTTGGTAATAATTAGTACGGAAAAGGCATTCATGGGTTAGATGACGACCTTTAGCAGTGACAAAATTGAGGTGTACATGGCACATCTTAGCAATGCAAACTAGTCACATTACTTAGCAGAGTTGTTCCTCAATGTGTAGGAATAACTTATTTTTTATTGAGGACCAAATGTTTTGGGGGCTTTCATGGGCATGGGGGTTTCCTCTCAGCATAATAAGAAACAGTACTTTCCAGGACCCAGCTCATCCCCATTGAAACAAACCAAACATTGCCCCAACAGTGCTGAGCCCAGGCTTCCAGGAGGACCACAGCACTGGGAACCAGTGACAGGCCAATAACATCCACCCACTTCTCAGTTCGCTTCCAGGTTGCTTCCAGGGTTTGCAGTCACTGGCATTTACTTGAATCTCAGCTCTTCCCCCATCAAAATATAAACTTCCATCTGGAGCAACCATATCTTTTACTGGGCCAGACACACAGTTTGGGCAATAACTCAAAAATGAAATGTTACACAATGACAAATTTGACTCTTTTGACTTGACAAGAGAAAAATTTTTTTTATTCTTATTTTGCTTTGATATTATATTGAAATACTGTTCAGCATATCATGTATACAGTTATCAGATTTTAAATGTGCTAATCTCTTGGTCCAAATGAAGCAAGCTTAGGGAATTATTTTCCATGAAATATTTCAAATTTGCATGTGGCACTCCACAACAAAAACAAATTTTTAAATATTTAAACAAAGCAACATTGAAAATGTTGACATTTCCCAAAAAGGTGGAATTTTATTTTTTGGTAAACTTTAATTATATTTACCAGATGTTTTCATGCTTCTATACAGAACCTAAACTCAGTCACTTGCTATAATGAGCGATGTGAGAAGGTTTTCCATATCAAAGCCTGCCTCAGATTGAAATCCTTTCTAAAGCTTGAACAACAAAAAAAATTAATCACTTTTTAAGACTGAGAAAAGAAAAACTCATAAATTATCCTTTCTGCTTTGCAAAGAAAATATCTGTAGACTTTTTGCTGAGAAGATCTCACGTTTCCGTGCCTCAGTCAAGGCTTTTAAAACTGTCAGAAGAGATTGATTTATGGGAAAGTCCTGTATGTTTGTGAAAATGCTCCAATCAGTGAAGGTAAAAGACTCTGGGGAAGGAAAAAGTAAAGTTTGGATACGTTCAATGTACAGTGGTTAAACTTTGGTAGCTGAATTTGCCAAAGCTCCTGCCTGCCTTACTGAGCAGTGAACAGATGCCGAGCCAAATCCAAATATCTCTCACAAACCAGCAATAAAATTTTAGATGCATGTCAGTATATGGCTTATATTTGCTATTTTCAGTGGAAATGCTAACAGGTTGTCCCATATCCCAACTTATCTTGGTCACTCTGTGATCACAGTATGCCCCCGTGCTGCATCACACCCCAGCCATCCCTATCTTGGTCACTCTGTGATCACAGTATGCCCCCGTGCTGCATCACACCCCAGCCATCCCTCTGCAGCCAGGAATAGCAATACCATGACAAAAATGAATCTCACTAGAGCTATCCCATAGTGTTCCTGATCCTGTGGGAAACAGAAAGAAAATGCAGCCTCTGGTTCCCCTCTCCCCCACACATGTACAAATCTTCAGAAAGGATCAGCCACAGGTTAGGTGGTGAATTGAACTGTCTCTTTTTCTCCCCTGTATTGCCACTCACTAAACCAAAAGTCTTATGTTTAACTCAGTACACCTCTGTAGAAGTTCCTTAAGGAGTGTCACGCTCATAATCTTAAAGTTTAACAGCAGAAGTTGTGATTCAACAGTATCCTGAGGCTTTTGTGTCACTCTGCATGCAGTGTTTAATGGAACTGTTTCACAGAAGAAGCCAATTGAACCACTCAGCTTCAGGGAGCTTCCAGTATGTTAGAGAGGCACTGGAGAGCATTATCCCAAAACTAGGGAAAAAGGGCATATGACCCATTAACTGTACAGCCAGCTGGGTGTGTTTGACTATTTGCTCCACAGAAAGGGTGTTAATATCAATTTGTTGCATCCTTGAAAGGCATAGAAGGAAAGACATCCTGGTTTGAAAGCACTTGTGTGCCCTGAACATTGACTATACCATACAAGGATGCTAAACTATCCTTCCTCAAGGGAAGTTGTTAAAATTGTAAACTAGGAGCTTATGACTTGTATGACCGCAGGGTGTTGCAACTTAGACTATATAAAGTCATGTAGGGTTGAATGGTGTTCATGGGCAACCCAAACCTGTTTAGAACATAATTACAAAGCTTGAGTTGAATGAGTTGCATAAGTTAGCATAAAGATAGCATCTAAAGTACTTTTCCTGTAGTGCTACCTGCCCATCTATAAATATTTATAGATATATAATGCAACTAACAATAAAAAATTAATCTAATGCTCCTTCTTTGTGTAAATGTATATAAACATGCACAAAGAAAGAGTGAATATATGTCTATATGTGGTGTTTTTTCATTTTGTTTTAAAAAAACTTTTTCTTAATGTGTTTGAACAGTCCCTGGGAGTCTTTAGATTTGAGACAAGCGGATTGTGTGACAATAACAAACATTAAACTACTGCTATTTAACAAAGTTGGTTAAAAGTAATTCCAAAGCCATCATATTTCTAATTAAGTTTGAAAGTGATGTGTAACAAAAGGACTCGGAGAAACTTTAATTTCATATTCCCAACTAGTTAGTCCTATTTGTTTGCTTTGAATCACTCATTTCAATAAGGTGAAAACTTGTGTTAATCCTCCATTCATCAGTTGCCTGGGTGCGTGTGAAATGAGTCATGTGGACAAAATAAACCACTGCTAGCCGCAATATTCTATTGTCCTTTAAGCTTCTTCAAGGGGCCTCTTCACAGGTACCAAAAAGCCACTCTAGACACTTCACATATTTTTGAAGATCCTCCCTTTTTTCACATCGCACATTACTCACTTGTTAAAGAATAGCAGAAAACAGGCATAAAATGAAGGAAAAGTTGAAGTAGGCCAAACTCATTTTCTACACAGAGAGAGATAATTGGCACTGCAGTAATTTTGGAGAACTGAATTAAATGAATAAATTGTGACATGGGAAAAACTGAAAAGGACAACAGTTTCCTGGCTTGCACATAATAGTTACTTTGGACAGCATTTTTCTTGGAGACCAATTGATAAAACAGGACAAAAATGTTTTTCCCATTAATTGCTTTCAAACATTGTCCTGCTAAATGCCCAATTAAAAGGTAGAAGTGTGAGCTTCTTTTTTGCTTATAATGACCACATATTGGGGGGAAAAAATCAGTAGCAACGTCCAAGCATTTTCTTTTGTCGATGTGGAATAAAAAGATCAATGGAAAAAGGTTCTTATCTTACCTTAAACAAAAACATCAGCCTCAAAGCCCACAGACTATCATGGGGGTGAGGATGGGGTGGTGGGCAGTGGGATACATACAGTATCACTGCACTATGCTGAAACTATCATTTACACCAAAAAACTTAATTTCGTAAGTTGGTAAAATACATAAATATAACTGACACTTCGAATGGATTATAAATGGGGTTATTCAAGTCCAAGAAAGAAACAGTTATGTATAAATACTTTGTATCAAAGTTTTCCCTCATTTGGTTTTTAAAAAACACTTGCTGTAAATATACGGCTCACTGACAATTAAAAAAAATTGTAGTGGGTTAAAGAACAAAGGGCACTGGAGTCAAAGTTATCTCTGAGATAAATCCACTGAATTAAAAGGGGCTTAATTCATCACCTTCTTATTAATTATATTACTTGAGCTCTTAAAGAGCTGTCACTGCCAGTCAATACTATAAACTTTTGTTACTTTTTGCAATGCTATTTTTACAGATAACAGCAGATTCACTGGCAGGAGGAAAATCTCTTCGAGATGGGTCTAACCTAAATCTCGCAAAATCATTTTAAAAGGAACATCTTGATAACAAAGTAGCTTTTATCTGTCCATACATCTTATCTGTACATCAGGAGTGCCTATATGTGTCACAGGGCTTTACAATTTCTTGCAGACCATCATGCACACTCATCACTAGCCTTAAATTGAAAACACCGTAAAGATCAAATGGTTGTACAGATTAGTTACAAAACACCTACCATGGTCTTGCGCCAACTAGTAATACACAGGGAATCAGTAATGTGTGTGATTCTGTTTGGCTGAATTTAGTGACAAAGCCTGCCTCATACGAAAACAATCTCCAATTTTCAGGTTACTGGGAACTCTCTAGAACAGAAGATACAAGTGGTGCTCCAAAACGATGCATTGCTGCTGGGCAGGGGCCTCATTTGCTCCCAGCTGTGTACAGGCTCTACCCAGAGCTGATTCTGGACTACACCACAGATAAGCCATTGATAGTGTGCCTCTAAATCCACTTGTGCTCTTGGAGGGAAGGTTAGAAGATAGGTAAAGTGGAAGGTCAGTATCCTCCTGACAAAGGGCAGTAAGGGATGAGAAGTCAAATGATAAAAGAGCTCCATATTTTAGAAAACTGATCGCAAAGTCCAACTGAAGGGAAGGACAGTGGGAGATAGACATTCTCCTTGATATTGCATAAGGCTCCTATACTCCCACCAGAGATCTCCTGAGCATGTGCTGAGCCTGGACAGACCAGTGATGCAGCCCCAGAGCCAGCATGTCAAGGATGCATCCATGGCCCTTTTATAGACATTTCTAGGCCAAAAGAGAGAAAGTTTATGAAGATATTCAGATTGTAGTGATCCTTAGATGTCTTTTTTTTGTCAGTAGTCTGCATGACATTTTCTGCTTTTGTTACAGAAAAGAGACTGGTCCCCCTGGGGCAGTAGATCTCTCTTCATCCTTACCCGAGGCACTGATTAAGTGCAGTGCTTAAGCACTTGAGTGACTACAAGCACATGCGCCATGGCACTGAGTGAGTTAAAGTCAGTCAAGTGCAGAAAAAGACCTTGCTAAGGGAAAGTTGCTGTACAGAGCTATCTATTAACAGGAACACAAGGCAAAAAATAAAGCAAGACTCTTCTACACCTTTTTACACTATTTACTGGGATTTAAACAGCTCTGTGAAACAGACCCTGATCACAGATTTTAAACTATTAGTTGAGCTTTACAGAGCAATTGTCTTTGGTTTTATGACATCATTATTTATATTCATCGCTGTAAAGGTTTTGCCTCCATAAAGTTCCATGTTTTAATTTCAAAAGTCAGATATCATACTCATGCACAAGGGGAAAGACAAATATGGTTGTTAAATGTTGTAAAAAGTAAGCCAAAAAAAGCTGGGCAACAAGTTTTTAAAATTTACGTACAATTTACGTGTTACCTTGCTGTACAGCAAATCTTGTTTGGAACAGAGAGCAACAAAAGTATCATAACAAAATGTCACATTACTTCCATCCTGCAGCAACCATCCTCACCTGCAAATGAAATTGTTATTTCATTAAAGCAACTCATTTTCTTTAAAAAGATCCCATTGAAGAATATGTTACCTGAATCTTCAAGAGCTACTTAGGGCGCTGTCTGTGCTGGAGGTAAAACTCTCCTTTGCCTTCCCTCCTCACCCCTCTGAACGAATTGCAAAGCCTCTCTTTGTTGCCGCAAGAGAAGGATTTTGCACTGAAGTTGTTATCCTAAATGATTTGAGCAGGGACAAATTTGAGCCGTGATGGTGTGCCAGTGCTGTGCCTCTTTGTAGAGTCTTGCCCCACACCCGTGTGCCTGCAGAGCAGGTTTGGGCAGTGTTAAGGACCTTGACCACCTCAGGGCAAAGACCATCTCTTTCCATCATTTTGGAAAGTTTGCCAAATCAGAGGGATTGATCTAGGCCACATCTGTGGTTAGTAATGAAAGAAATGGGAGAAGGCGGGCAGTTTTCACTGGAGTCCCACTACTTTGCCCACTACTCCAAAACCCTGTTCCTCCATGCACTGCTCATCAGAAGCCTGTTACACCTCTGGATCTGAGTCTCTGCAGCTGCATTCTAGTCCAGTGGGATACTACTGCTTCAGGAGTGAATACACAACAGCAGTTCTGGGATTACCTGGTTTCCCAAGGCGTCCTGATCCCAGAGTGAAGCAGCTCTTCTCCAGCCTGACTGAAATGGATGGCGAACAGCCTTACACTGATTAGATAGCAAGGACCTCACTGAAGAACCCCTTAAAATAAACTTATATGCCTTATAAAAGCATTTCATCCTCTGTGTTGCATGTGCTGGTTTGCCTCCCCTTGTGCCTCCTACCCTACACTGACTGGACAACTCAGAATATCTTCGGGTGACTTCTTGAATAGACAAGGAAAACCCAACAGCTGTGTCCTAGACCTGCTGCCAGGGTGGTCTGAGGGACACTCATGTCGTTAATCCCTCTGAGGAGACACCAAAGAGGGCAAGGCGAGCCCTGAGCATGACACTTCAAGCAGCCAGTCCCTGGGAGTTACTGGCTGGAAGGGACTTTAAGAAAGGTGCTGGGGAAAGGAGACCTTCCGCCTGGCCCATCTCACAGCAGATCTGTATAGCTCCCTTTCCCAAAGGTCTTTTTACTCCGTCATAGCTTGAGATCACTGCTTGTATTAGGTTTGTTTATTATTTATCACCTCATTTAAGAATTAGCTGGTGCATGACCTTTTGATCAACAGGTAAAAACTCATACATTTTGTCAGCCTCTGTGTATTCATCTAAACATTACAAGATTGTGTTACTTTATTACAAGATTGTGTGTTATGTTACACCACACAGAGAGAGTCCAGTTGGAGGCCTGTGTCTAGCAGAGTCCCTCAAGGGTCGGTACTGGGACCAGTTCTATTCAATATATTCATTAATGACTTGGATGAGGGAATAGAGTGCACTATCAACAAGTTCACTGATGACACAAAACTGGGAGGAGTGGCTGACACAACGGAAGGCTGCGCAGCCATTCAGAGAGACCTGGACAGGCTGGAGAGTTGGGCGGGGAGAAATTTAATGAAATATAACAAGGGCAAGTGTAGAGTCCTGCATCTGGGCAAGAACAACCCCATGTACCAGTACAAGTTGGGGGCAGACCTGTTGGAGACCAGCATAGGGGAAAGGGACCTGGGAGTCCTAGTGGACAACAGGATGACCATGAGCCAGCAGTGTGCCCTTGTGGCCAAGAAGGCCAATGGCATCCTGGGATGTATTAGAAGGGGTGTGGTTAGCAGGTCGAGAGAGGTTCTCCTCCCCCTCTACTCTGCCCTGGTGAGGCCGCATCTGGAATATTGTGTCCAGTTCTGGGCCCCTCAGTTCAAGAAGGACAGGGAACTGCTAGAGAGAGTCCAGCGCAGAGCCACGAAGATGATTAAGGGAGTGGAACATCTCCCTTATGAGGAGAGGCTGAGGGAGCTGGGTCTCTTTAGCTTAGAGAAGAGGAGACTGAGGGGTGACTTCATTAATGTTTATAAATATGTAAAGGGCAAGTGTCATGAGGATGGAGCCAGGCTCTTCTCAGTGACATCCCTTGACAGGACAAGGGGCAATGGGTGCAAGCTGGAACACAGGAGGTTCCACATAAATATGAGGAAACACTTCTTTACAGTGAGGGTAACCGAACACTGGAACAGGCTGCCCAGAGAGGTTGTGGAATCTCCTTCTCTGGAGACATTCAAAACCTGCCTGGACGCGTTCCTGTGTGATATGATCTAGGCAATCCTGCTCCGGCAGGGGGATTGGACTAGATGATCTTTCAAGGTCCCTTCCAATCCCTAACATTCTGTGATTCTGTGATTCTGTGATTTTCTGTTGATTGTCAACTATTCACTGCCTGGTATTACTCATATTCTTCTATCACCTTGAAAAGATTACTTTTTTTCTTTCCCCTAGAGTTTCATTCTTCCAAGAAAGGTCCTAAGCCCATATATACAATCAAGCCATCATTTCCTTCAAGTCAAGCCTGTATAAAATGATACATTACTATAGACATCAGTGGAGCTACTCTGAGAGGTACGTGCTAGAGAGTTGGTTCTAATATTCTTACTAGGAATATTGATATTTGTATCAAAAGATCCAGGTCATTTTTACTGCTTGTGTCTTGAATGGGATGATCTACATTAAAAAGTAATGTGTGTTTTCTATTTTTGAAACACTGTAATGTGTTGTGATACTAATTTTAAATTTTTTAGTATATAGTTTCCAACAACCGCGCTTTGCATGCTTTGCCCTCAACCATATATGAACACCTTTTGAAGGCTGTAGATGAGTGGATATCTCTAAGTAAAGACCTATTAAGCATAAAATGAGTAAAAGTCCAGTAACAACTTATCATTAGGGTCTTCTGTGTCATCAGTTCCACTACACATTAATGATTCCTCCAGACAGAACTGAAGAAGGCTGAATTTACATATACATAGTATATCAATAATAATCACAGTAGAGACTAAAATCATTGCATGTCCTTGACAGTATCCTGCTGGATATTATAGCTTCTATGGGAATATAAAACAGATAATTTGTGTCCCCCAAGCAATTTATACAATACGATTTTTTTATGTCCTTGCTACTTTAAATGGCATTAGTGAAGGCAGTATGTTATCCTCAGTCACTATCCATCGAAGTTACGTTAAAATTGATTAAAGTATTACTTATCTTAAGTACTGTTGACCTATTTTCTTTCAAACCTGTCACACATACATATAAGATTAAACATACAGTAGGAACCATGCAAGGATATGGGATGAAAATTTGGACTTCAGAACAAAACTGCTCTGGAGCGGGGTTCATAACCACAGTACATTGACCAAATGAAGGAACAACATAACCGAACCTGACCACAAATATTTTTTCATCTGTCCATTGATCCATCCATTGCCTGTTCACACCCACCCTCAGACACCAGGTAATTTTTGCATGGACGGAAAGCATAACATGCCATTCTTTTATTTCAAGGCAGGATCCTGAAAGTACTCAAGAAGAACATACATTTATGAAAATCTTGCTGTGGGCAGCTAACACTTTGGAAGGAGGCACTCACAAAATTAAATAAAAAATTTTTTTGGTAATAAAAAGAAATGGAGAGGAAGATGGGAGATTGAAAAATATTTTCCAGTGTAGTCTGCCCTTACAATCCCATAGTTAGGTTTTCTAATATTTTGTAAACTGTTGATTCCCATATAACCCGAATTTCTGTGCTGTTTCTGTCAGAATGAGATATAATGTTGAGGCCCGAGTGCTGGGCCTGGGTTTCTGGCAGGGATCAGCCCTCACACACAGTGATTCATGGAGCTTGCAAGTTAGCATAGCACCTGCATACACGCATGGTATCATGATGGAAAACTGTGTGGGTTCCAAACACTTGAGCTTTCAGAGGAGATCTAAATACAATTTGGGGTAAATTCAGAAAATCTGAAGAGAACTTCTCCCTGAGGAATGCCTTAAAAATAATGGGTTTCTCTTCTCTCCCGTGATACTCATGATCATCTCTGTTGTGATTCACTGGGCCCTTCTTAGAAATAATCTGATGTCCTGCACAGATTATCTTTCAAAAACAAGGTCTAATTTTGGTATGTGAAGCATGCATAAGTAAAAGGTGATTATTCCCCTCTGTTCTGTACTGGTGAGGCTGCACCTGGAAAGCTGTGTCTAGTCTGAAATCCCTCAGTACAAGCAGGATGTTGGCAAACTGGAGTGAGGATCACCCAAATGTGTGGGAGGCTGAGGCACTTTACAGACAAGAGAAACTGAAGCTTGTTTAGCCTGGGAAAAAGAAAGCTAAGAGGGAAACTAATTGTTAGCTACAATTACCAAATGAGGGGTTATGGAGAAGATGGAGCCAAACTCTTTTCAGAGCTACACAACAAAAAAAGAATGTGTAACAACTGCAAGGTGCAGCAAGAGAAACGTTGCATGAACATGGGGAATAGGCTGCCCAGAAAGGCTTTCAGATCTCCATCTTTGAACATTAAATTTGTTCAGATATGCTCCTGAGCAACCTGCTCTGATTATAGCCTTGCTGTGAGAGGGACATTAGACAAGATGACCTCCAGGGTCCTTTTCAGTATAGATTATTCCATCCTATTTCTGCTGGGATTCCTGTAGGGTTGTGTAGGCTCTTGTAATAAAACCTGGAGAATGATACTTAGGTTGTATCCCGTGCTCTCCTCAGATATTCAGCACAATGTTGTCCTTACTATATAGACTAGCTTTTCTGGGTTTTATTCACACTTGCATTCAGAAACTCATTTTTTGGGGGGTCTTCAAGTTCAGGCCAGTTCTCAGGGTCTGTTAAACTCCTGCCAATTTTGTGGACCGCAGATGAAGATGTGTATTTTCCATATTGCTGAAAAGTCAAGACTCTTCAGTGAGGTATCCCTTGTAAGAAGGATAAAAAAATCAGTAGTTACAATAGAAAATTGTGGTTATATCTTTGTCTCACAAAATGCTTAGGATGTCTGACGACATGCCCCATATATTCGTAAAATATTAGGGATCCATAGAGCAAGGTGAGTGAATTTCAGTGCTGCCATTTTTCTTTTATTTCCCATTCTCCTACATGTGCTAAGAGACAATGTCTTCTCAGCTTCTCTGCCTCGTATCAGCATAAGATAGTTCACTAGATTTCATAAATTACATCCTCTGCCTTTTTAGATGTAGAATCATATAGATTTGTTTTGGTTGGAAAGGACCTTTAAGATCATCGAGTCCAACCATTAACCCAGCACTGCCAAGTCCACCACTAAACCATGTCCCTCAGCATCACATGTACAAGTCTTTTAAACACCTCCAGGAATGGTGACTCCACCATTTCCCTGGGCAGCCTGTTCCACTGCTTGATAACCCTTTCCATGAAGAAATTTTTCCTAATATCTAATCTGAACCTTCCCTGGTGCAACTTGAGGCAACTTGATGGTTTCCTCTCATCCATAATCTATCAAAACACAAAATAAAATTTCCTGGACAATGAACACCTTTTGGTGAGACTGAAAATGTTGTTCACAGGGCAATTCAGTCCTGCACATGTGAATAGAGATCCCAGACCTGTCCCACCACATCCAGAGACTGCCACATGCTGTCTTATATGTTCAACTTGTCACTCACATCAGAAATAAAACCTGTCTTACTTGCCAGCAGAAAAGTAAGTTAGCAAAACCCCCTTAAAATAAACCATTAAGATCTGCATGGTCTTTTTGACAGTAACTGCTAACAACAGGAAATGATTGTCTGCCTCTTCTGTCAGTAGGTAAAAGAGGGTTTAAAGCAAAATACTAATAAGTTTGTGCCTTGACAATGCATCAATGAAAGAAGTGGAACAGAACAACGTCTGATCCTGGTAAGTGTGAAAACAGGCTTAGACTTAATATTCTATAGGCAGAATCCTTGTGAATGCTATGTCTAGCAATCCTGAAAAATATCCTACAGTATTGTACCAGACACCTTAAAATGAAATTACTTTTAATTATTAATTTGCCTTAGTTCTATTTATAGAAATTAATCAAGATAAAAAACCTAGAAATTAATCAGAACAATTAAACCAAATTTTTAAAATCAATTGAAACTTTTCATTCTGCTTCAGAATTGATCAGTATTTTTCCTGACCATCTCAAACTTTCCAACACACAGATCAGTCTATGTGTGGTCAAGCTCTCGTACCAGCTCAGTGAGTCCTTCCTGGTGGCTATACTGAACCAAACTGACACCATCAAAGGACAACAGTCACAAAGCTGTATGCAAACTATTATTAGACATTTTTGGTGAAAGAAACACTTTGGAGAGTTATATTGATCTCTATCTTGAAAGGGAGTTTATGTAACAGACATTTTGGTGAAGCATGATACATTGTTCTCTCAATATCTCAACTGCATAAAGACAAATCTTAAAAATATGGATGTAGATATTGGTAGTGTCTTCCAAATTGGGCTCAAAATTTCTAACACTGCCCACAAATTTCTGCCATATATATGTACTTCAACTTCTGTATTTACTTGCCATAGCCCAGTTTTGATGGCCTGCAGATCACACTATGTATGTGTTACCTAAACAGTGGATGAAAAAGCATCGAAACGACTAGCATTACTTCCCAGCACAACAGTAATGTAAAATCAAATACAATTTCTCTTGTACTGCAAGGATGTATATGTATTTCTTTTTCTCTCTTACTTTCTTCAACTGTCAATTCAATGAGACTTTTTTGGTTTGACAGGCTACCCAAGCATTGCCAAACACGCAAGAAAGTCTGCCTGGGCACCTGGCAGGCATGATCATGTGTAGGTTTTTTAGAGCAGGTTGGACAAACATCTGTCAGGAATGACGCAGGTAGACGTGATCCTGCCTTAGGGTAGGGAGCTGGACTAAATTACCTCCTGTGGTCCCTTTCAGCCTTTTATTTAATGATTTCACTGCCTTGGGGTAAGGTGACACATTGGGTCTGATCTTTTTGCCTGGAATGTCCAAAAAATTTTACATCGGTTACATGTGGCTACATAACATCATACCTTTCTGGCCACCACTTCTTTATTCCTCTGTCTTTCTTTTATCTAGGGGCTATACACAAGCTCACACACTTCCTCAGACTTTTTATTAAACTATTACAAAACTATTCAAACTGAAAGCCTAATGAAACAATATGAATATTAGGGGCTGAAAATAACCTTTGGCATTCTACCCATTTTGCAGTCTGTACTTTCCCTACTGGAGTTTGCTGTCAGGAAGACTATTTGCATTTAGGATTTTGACGCATTATGCAATCTGCAGTGTCGTGTAGGTGTTGCAGCTTTTGTCAAGTTTCCTGGCTGGTTCTTACGGTTTGTTCTGCAGAGCCAGAGGTCTGTATTCTGAAATACTGGGAGACAGAAGACTGCAATTGGGTGAAGGTAACATATTTGTCAAGGGGACTCTGTAAATGCTGCTTCTGCCCTCTTTTGGAAGAATTCATGCATCTGTAATGTCTGGGGTGGTTTAGGTGCTCACTGGTGGGAGCAGAACCTCAGGTTTGACACCGCGGGAACACTTCTCTCCCATCTCTTTATGGTCCCCAGCACTGTTACCTTTGACTTCAGGGACTGCAGTAGGTTTTATTTATACTGATTTTCTTATTGAGTCCAGATAATAAAGAACTGCCATGAAATGTCACAACTTCACAGAGGGCCACACTGCAAGCAGGCAAAAGAAAAAATAATTTAAAAAAATAAATAAAATCAAATAAAATAAAATAAAATAAAATAAAACAAAGCATTTTATACAAGAGCTAAAATATATCCTGTTTATTTCAGTTTGTGAAGTACCTGTTCCTGGTTCCACCAGCAAGAAGAAACCTGCATCACACTGTTTTCTGATGAGTGTTTTCTCTCTAACTGGTCTACAGTCTGTTTGCCTTCAAGCACATGGCTATGAATATTCAGTTCTCACGTATAGTGCCTGGTATCTGGGCACTCATTCTGGGACTGGATTATTCTGTCATCTTGCTTTTCCTTTAAAGTAACTACTGTTTTAGGAGAAAAAAGAAATTAAAGAAATTTACCACTCAAACTCATACAAACATTGCACTACAATCAACTGCTTCAGATTAAAGTCGTAAAGCCCACCTTTACATCCTGTCCTGAAGGGGAATATACATTTCCTTTTTAAGAAACAAATAAATGTAGATTCATTTGCACAAGAAAGTGGTTTTATTCTGTTCTTTAAGTCTTGATCCAACTCCTGATTAAGTACATAACTGTCATCGAGTTCAACTATCCTTTGCTTCAGAGTATAGCCATTTTTTAATGTGTATATTTATTTCTATACTTGAGTCTTGAAATATGTCCAGTTCATGCCTGTTAAATGCTAAAACAGAAACATAGCAGGACAAGAGGACAGACTCTAAATGTAACATAGCTGCCTATAGCAATAGTTCAGTTACTGTCTGTGTGGAACAGTCATTGTGTGTTTATCACTCTCCATTTCCCTTTATTTTGTTTCTTGATCACTGGAGAACTCACATCTATTTCTGGTTTGATATTTGTAAGTGTTTGCAAAGTACTTTTTGAGAACAATTTAAAGCCTACAAGTTCTCTCTCACTTTCTCTCTGTACGTATTCACCAGACACTCTCCAGGCTGAATTGGATGGATAATCTAAGACATGTGGAATTACTTCTGCTCCCTGGCAAGAGTTTCTATTATTTAAAAAGAGGTAATAAAAAATGATTATCAAGTGACATGCTTTGCCTACCACTTGTAACTATTCATTCCTGGCTCGTATCCATGAATCGTACAGAATACACAGTGATTTCATGATCATGTGAGCAACCATCTGAAGATTCTCTAACACCCTGGATTGCAAGGAGCAGAGGAGTGAAGTGATTATATTTATGTGCAGGTTTTTTTTCCATTCGTCAACAAGCTCTGCTTTTTAAAGTGTGATAAATAGATACACAGATGCTCTGTATGCTTATTTTTTGTATTCCCTCACATTCTAAAGAGCTCACTGGAAAGGCACCTGCATAAAACAATATCACAAAGAATGGTCAATAATGACTGAAAATAGTGTTAGTACAGGTGTTGTATGAATATCTTTGATCTTGAAAGCTCTGCTTCTTTTAAAAGCTTTAGGAAGAATGAATGTGTTTAAGTCAAAGAAAGAGCCTACGAGTATTGTTTTCTAAAGTAGACAGGAAGAAAAATCACTGACTTTACTCAAATACCTGCTACACTACAGCAAGAATAAAGGCTGAAAAGAAGCTAAGGCTTTTTATATATATAAAGAAATATGAGTGGATTAATTCAGCTAACACTGCCTCACCAATGGCAAAGTGTCATACATTATTCATCACCCTCTGATGAGCTACTTCTAGGCAGCCTCAGAAATGTAATTTCTAGCATAAACTTGATACAGATACCCTTCTCTAGGTCCTTATCTGTTAATTTTCTAGTAGTTTGCATAGTAGGGTAGCAAATACGATTGCACCCTGAAACGCTGACTCTGTTCCTGAGGTTGTAGTGAGATCTGCAGAGGATCTGTACATTTGCAAAGGTCTCTGGGCTCACGTGGAGTCCTCATGGAAGCTGTGTCATAGTCAAGAGCTACGTGTATTCATTTCCTGGAAGCAGCAAGACAATACAGGTGTGTAAATACCTGCCTGGCTTGTAGCAAAGGTCATATGATGAATTAAGAGCACATAGCCTTAAACATTAGAAGATTACTGGATGATCCAAGCTGTAGGTGCCTGTTCAAGAAGAGTCTTATTTTCTAAAAGTTAAGCCCTCGGTAGGTGCCTGAAGTCAGGCATCCAAACACTCAGGGAAGTTCAGCTGCCTGTTTCCCCATTTTGAGGTGTTTAGTGCATTATTTTTGCTGGTAACTCAGCCGTGAGGACGTGGTGCAGCCACTCATGGCAAAGTACTGCAGAACATCACAGGGAGTTTATTCGCTTGTATCCTGTTCATTTTCAGACCCACATTACTGCCTTTCTTCAGTTAGTTCACCCTTACAAGCAGAGTAAAATATCAGAAGTTAAAAAGAGACAAATAGTGTAGCCAGTTTAGGGTTAGACCCTAGGGGCTCAGAAATAACCTGTAGCTCCACAACATGTCATGTCTGAAGGTTCATTTGAAGACGGAAGTTACTATCTCCCTTGAAGAATGAACTCAGCTTAATTCTTACATCTCTTGACAGCAGCCTTGGCCAGAGAATAAAGGCAGAGGCCTTCTCCTGAGCTATTTGATCCTTGGTTTTAGTAGCTGAGATCAGGGACCAAACCCAAACCTCAGACCAGTGAGCTGAGAAGGTTTTTTATTCACTTCAGTCAGATAAGAACACAATCTAATTCCCAAAATGCAGAGGAGTTAAAAGGCGGGTATAAAGGCTAGCTTTCCTGAGTCTTTCCTGTGGTCAAACACTAGATAAGGACCTCATACATAAAGTTGCTGTTAAAAATTTGGATATTGGTACTTCTTGAGAAGGCATAATAAAAAATAAACAAGTCAATGACATTGGTTGAAGTTCAGCCCAAGTCAAGAATGGTGGTCAGAGTTTCAGAAGAGAGGCAACATTATCAACAAGGAAAAATGTTTATTAGGAAAAAAACACCACACCAGACTAATTTGGTTCACTGCCATACCGAAGCAGTGAAGTGTGCAGAACGTCCTGTGCTGAGACCTGTCAGCAAATTACAGAGTAATGTTAGCAGGAAATGCACCCAACCTGGTATCCATCTTTTCAGCTGAATATAGCCACTACTGAAGCAATTTGACTCAAGAGGGAAAGAGAGAAGGTGGATGTTGAAACACATCAGCTGTAAGTCAGCAGCCTGTGGAGCTGGCTACTGAAGACCCCCTTTTAACAAGCCAACTGTGAGGTGACAATTTCATTTAAGTGAATTTATTGTTATGATTTTGTTAGTATTACTGCTAAAGGGTGAAGTTACAGCTACAATAGAGCTTAGGATAAAGTTCTATATTTTTAGCAGACAATAACACAAAAGAAGAAGTGGAAGGACTTTGTATCTCTGACATTTGTTTCAGAAGGAAAGGCAGGTTGGAAAACAAGAAATCAATTAGTTAAGATTTAACATTAGCTCGAACTTTCATCTAATTGTTTTTGTTGCCTACAGAGCTGACATTTAAAACCTGCGCTCCCCTCCATAGTTCAAGGAACTCTGCTGTAAGTTTCCCTGAGAAGAGACACTGCTTTTTAGGATCCCAATAGTAACCCTGCTCCGTTGTCACACTAATCCCCAACAATGAGATCCTCAGCCTCCATAGAAGAAGAAAGGTTTTACAATACCAAATTTTCACAAAACCAAAGCGGCTAAAAGCTACTGTAGCTCCACATTCCCTGAGGTGTCTTGTGAAAACATTCAGAAGCTTAGTACCATACTTAGCTGGGTTTTTTTTAAGTTTTGTCTACTCAGCCCATGTCTGCATTAAAAAAAACATTCAGCATCTTGGGATTACAAGAGCAACAATTAAAGTAAAGCCTAAAAGCTGACCTCTCTTCAAAACCTTGAGCTATTGCTGTGCAGGAAACTATTTTATACTTAGGTGCCAATCTTTGCATAAGCCTTAAGCTTCCCATAAGCAAACAAAGACTAAAGAAACATTCGTCTCCACCAAACACCAGTGGCAAACATAAACAGGGGGTTTTTGTGTATCTGGTGAAAAGATGGTTTGGGAACGGAACCATAATTCACTCTAATTGCCAGATCTGACTTCTGCTCTTTCAGAAGAAAAAGATAAATTTGAAGCCTCACAATCTCCTTGGTCAACTCACCTGCACCAGACATCAGACACTCTCATTTTCACATAGTCTTGTGATAAGTTTAACTTGAAAGTGCCTTTTAATGTCCTGAAGAAAGTGAAGAAATATCTCTGACACCCTAATGCTATGCCTCTTAAAGCAAATGGTGTAACAACAGAAGCTGAAAATAAATCCCGGCCATCGGCATTTCAAGTCACGTCTTTGTACGATACAAACCAATTTTTATTTAAAAGTCCACTATAAAACAACTGCCAAGCGCTTTAGTAAAATTGCCTTTTACTAACGGGATGGAAAGCTCATAGACAAATATTTTCATTGAGATATAATGATCAGGGATAAAGTTTGCTGAGTTGCATATGTCAGTGCTGGATAGCCGTGAATTGGTTGGGTGACTGAGGTACCTGTGTCCTTCACAGGGTGATGATACTGGAAGGGAGGAGTAGACTGGAACACACTTTTTAGGTAAATACAATAGTGACCACCAATGCAATTTAAAGCGATCTGAAACTAACAGTAAAGTCAGATTTAATCTGACAATTAAACCCAGATTCCTCATTCTTCTGTCAACAAGAAGGTCAGTCAGAACATTACATTTCAACATTTTAAAATAAGCTATTTTGCTTATTCATTTTGAAATGTTTTCTGATTTTGATAGCTGAAGAAGCAGTCATTCACAGAGACTGAATTGAGCAGTGTTAACGCGGAGAAGGCAGCCACCTTCAGGGGGCATGTTCTGTCCAGGAGGTGAATCCACGGCTGTTCTCATGCCCCACAGAAGAAGCCCTATGGGGTCAACTCCCCAAAACCACTGATCATGGCACGTTGAGAGGATGTATAATGCCATCCAGTGACCTAAGCCCTAAAACAAAGAAGCTGTGAAAACCACAGAAAAAAGTCAGGATAAAATCCACTGCATCCCAGTCTAGTTATAACTTAACCTGAGCGGAGAAGGAAGTGGCAGAGATCAGAAAAGACAGGTGGCCCAGCAATGGTACTTATCCTTCAGCTACTTCATAGAAAAAGTACTGAGAAGGATGAAGTAGATTTCATGAAGTAGAAATCATGTCTAAACATGATTTCATCTTTGTACTACGAGTAGCCCAGAATTATAGGCAAGGTGCATTTATAGACAATAAACTATCACTGATGGACTGTTTGAGGGAAGGCTGCTTTCCCAAGTCATGGAGGAGCAATAAATAACATTTACATGGCACTTTAAATTAACAAAGCACTTGTAGGAATAGTACACCAATATTAGTGAAAGAGGCAGAATGTTTAAAGGAACACTTTGTACTGGAAATTACTGTTCAAAATCAAAGACTTTTCTATAGGAAAACTAGGAAATCACTCAACCTGAAATAGAGTATCTGACAAAAATATCTCATTTTGTTTCAGTTTTCTGACAGTTGCCTCCTGTATTTTTGTTGCACGTAGTTTTTAGTCATATCAATCAAGCTGTCAGCAAAGGAAGGAAAGATATTATAAGTGACCACTTAGAGGTATGAAGCCACACTGGCCAGAGTAGAAAAACACTCCTCCAACATGTCATACGTATTTAGTACATTTAGTCTGGACACACAGTGGTAATTCTTCTGTGTATCACTCACTTCAAACACCTGAGCTGGCAGATGAACAAGTGAGCAAAGGCTGCCCACAGGAATTTCCCCCAAGGCTGCAGGTTGCTGAGGACACTCCAGGCTGTCTCTAGACACAGGCCTCACTCAGCTGCAGGATAGACTGGGCTATGCTGCCTCCTCAGCTTCACTTGAGAGGATCATGATCCCCCAGGTAGGTGCCCGGCCTAAGGCTGCTGCTGAACATACTCTCCAGGGGATGGAGAGAGACACAGGCATGAGTGACTGCCCATTGTAGCAGGGGTAGGTGAGACACAGGGGGATGAAATGCTTCTTCCACATTGTTGAGGGAACCAAGGTGAACAGCTGAACTTAAGACCTATTCTGAGGAATACTCACATGCTGTCTTTAGCCTACAAGGAGGCTTTGGAAATATTATCACAAAAAATACAGGTTTTTTCCTTTTTTTTTAACTCTTATCTCCTATTAGGGAAAATAGAGTTCTTTAATGATGAGAAGCTCTCACAGTTCTCATGAAAAACTACTAAAATTAAGAATATATTTTGTTTTCCATATTTTGTTCTGTCCAGCTCATTCATAACAAATGCTCATCTTTGTCAGACCATCTTTGTCACTAACTAAATCAATGCACAGCTTTCCTAATACTTCCACTTTAAACCCTCTCATACTGCTGTTATAACATGGCTTGATGTGACCACCTGCTGCATTCAAATTGATGGAGGACAAAGGAAGGGGCAGGGATGTTCCCAGCGTCTGTCCTCACTCCAGAAGAATGACTAATAAGAGATTTCTTGTTTCTCCTCAAGGAGTTCCCTGGGCTCCCTCTGTTCTTCTTGAACAAAAAAGGAGGTAGAGCAGAAGATAGAGCAGAAAAGGTCACCAGGTTCCTGGGGTTTCAGAGCAAAGGTAACATTTGCTATTTATTAATTGAATTACTTATACTACATCTATTGTAAAAGCTTCAAAATGAAAAAAATTATATAAACATTTAAAAAATTCAGAAAAGGCTATCTTTCCCAAATGTGCTAAAGCATATTGAAGCAGTCTGGCAAATCAAGCAAACAGATAGCTAAGAGGCCAAGAGGATATCAACATCTTTCTCTGACAAATGAACAAGTATAAAGGTAGGCAGTAAATGTGAGAAAAGTGAGAGGAAGGAAGAGAAAACACTCAAATGAAAGAAACAACAAAGAATGCAAATAAGGACATTTCCTCCCTCCCACTCTCCCTTTCAGAGAAGCAGCTTCTCATTTTCTGTTAGGAAGTTACAAGAATTAAAAGCCATACTTTGAAAACAAAATAGGATATTCTTGTGCTGGTCTACTGCCCTTCACATATTTAAACTGATAAAGGCTGGAGCACGAAAAAAATGTGGGTATTGACATTTTATAGACAGTTGGCTGGAGGTTTTTAATAAACACATATGTAAGTAGATCGCAATTCCAGACATGCTAACTTTAATCCTAGGGGCAAGGTCCCTGGACAAATTTGAAGATCACTTAAAATTGGCTAATCGCAAACCACACATTCATATTTTCACACAATCTGCAAAGCAAAATGAAATAGTTAGTCAGGGTGGGATCCACTTATGTATTAACTCTGTGTGTTACCATCTAAGCAGATGCCCATGCTGCTCATAATGATGGAGTCTCCCAAGATGGCAGTGGGCAAGTGGTTGCTTTGAGATTGCACACCACCTCTACTCTGTAGCTTTGTGGAGAGATGTGGTCTATTTACCTGAGCATAATACCAAGCTCATACAACTTTCCTGTGCCTGCACAGCGAGCAAATATTTCTAGACAGAGGTGCAAAGTGTCATATTGCAGTCCTTGTGATGTTAGTCTGAGGGTCTCTGCAGGGTGTCCATTGTAAAGTGTAAGTATAACATATGGATTGAGTCTGGATACCACTCTTCAGCTAGCTACCATGACCTGAACATGCTTGTTGTCATATCCACTCACATGTATGGAATCAGACACTGTTTTCTCTGAGATTTGTCAGATGAAAACATATCTTCCCATACCAAAGAAGAAAGGCAAGGTTTCCCATCTCACCTCACCAGATAAAGCCACCAGACTTCAGGTTGTGGAAACCCCACAGTGGCACTAAAGTCAAAGAACATCAAGCCCAGAAGAGATTCTCAGCTGTATAATAGTACAAGGTCTGGCCCACTGGTCCCATGTTATCAAAGGACATTTCGGCAGAACATCCACAGACGGACGTGTCTGGATGTGCTAGAGAGTCTAAGGTGTTCCTGAAACTGCCAGAGTTCAGTCCTTAAAGATTCAGTCCAATGTTTTGATGTACTCAGAAATCCAACAGTAAGTACACTACTATCAAAAGCCACATTTAAAGGGTAACCTATAATATTTTTGTCTCAAATCCTTACATCTACTCCATTTGCACCCAGGTTTTAGAAACTTAAAATGATGTCATCAATCACCTTTTAAGCTGTTTCTCCCTTGTTGTTTTCAGGACTCATTTTGGAGTATGAAACCACAAATAATCTGTAGTTTGGAAAAAGAATGTCCATCTGCATATTTACATATATATAGCTGTTTACAACCATCCATTGTTTTAGGACAGGAGACACTCCATAGCTTCTGGCTGTCTGATGTAGCACCTTCATGAATAATGTCAGAAACCTTCCTACTCTTCCACTTCACTATTCTGTTGCTAAGCTGCAAAACATGTTAACTCTAAAACTGCCACATACGGTAAAGATTGCAGAGCCACCTCAAGTCTGGTCAGCTTGGAGTGGAGACATAAGAATTGGTATCTGCCTACAGTCATCTTTTTTCAAAGTACCCTTATGATGGTATTCATCTCACATAACTTGAGGTATTTAAAAATTAAGCATCTAGTTCAAGGCTAGGCTGCTTCTCTAGCAGTGAAGAAACAAACACAGTTATGATTAACAAACCCAACTTCTTGAGGTGCCAAGTTCCAACTGCGACTGACTCACTGATCATCAACTTAAAATTAAGGAATATTTTCATCCTGTCATCTTTTTTTTGTGATATCTAGGTAGGGTTGTAATTATTTTTGTTGAATGATCATGAACTTGTTTTTCAAAACAGCATCTTGAACCCATTCAGTCTCTAGGTACTGCAAAATAATAAATAATGGATGTCATTGCTAAGGGAGCCCATCAGTAAAAGAAGATGATGCAGTCAACTTAATATCGTTGACTCTTAACTCAAATGCTGTGGAGTTTATTCAGTTCTGCTCAATATTTTTTTACCAAATGAGTCTAGAAGTTGGAAACAAAACAAAAAAAAACAGGAAGAAGAAAGACCACCAGCTCCAGCTGTGTTTTCTTGACAATAAGACAGACATTGCTTGTGTCATCCATTTGGGTGTGCAGATAGCAAAATCTCAGACATCTCTATATAATTAACAGCAAAGACATTCAACATGAAGAGGTCACAAAACCCAGTGACAGAGTTGCATGAACATCTCATGTCTGTGGGAATTCCAGAGACTGGAGGTTGGGAGTAGGGGATGAGGGGAATGTGGGGGCCTCCTATGGAAAACATTGCAGCTCTACAGTATGTGGAAGATTTCTTGCACAATGGCTATGGTATTATTTTTTAATAAACAGTTAAAAGAGAATGACTGTCTGTATAGAACAGGTAAGTAATTAAAATTCTTAACTGTGCAGTCAAACACATACAGCAGCACATTGCCAACTACAGACAAAAGTAGGGCTGTACAAGTCTGAACATGCACATATTTATTAAATCTTATTTAAAACACTGAAGTAAGTGCAGTGTCTGATGAAATATTTAGGGTGTTTAAACGTGCCACAGCTGACAGAAAGCATTTTTTTTTCCTACTGGCACAAGATTATTTTATTTTGCTTTTTTCCCTCTGTTCTTTCCAAAAAAAAAAAAAGACAAGGTAAATGATTTGAACAGCATCTAAGTACAAGGTCGGCTTTTCATGCCTCTAGTTTCAGCATGGGGTTTTCTAAAAGAAGTGCTGCTGACTAATTGAATAACTTTTGCTTTTGCTGGATTTTAATCCATAGAATTTCCTTTGTGTTTCTAAAGACACAAGTGTTTGCATATAATATGACATTGTGCTACTTAATATCACTGCATAGCTGTGGAATTGGCCTCAAGTATAATTTAAACCTAGACAAACTATTCTTTTGAAGTGGATGTCCTGGTAGTGTTTCTGGCAAAGCGCAAGAAAGGACATTATATTATAAATTCTTTGAAATACAGAGGTCTTAGCATCCCTTATCCTTCCTTCAAGCAATAGTAGTTGTTAATACTACTGCTAAGAGTCCTGAACCTTCATATTGTCTTGCCACACCGTAACAGCCCTACCGATACCATTTTGGTAAGTCTTCTATGACCTCCTTTGCAAAGCACATTATTCCTTTTGCATGGCACAACCTCCCAACACAGGCATGCACTTCCAAATAGCTATTTGTTCATTACTGACCTATTATGCACACCAAGAAGTGAGCAGACCACCGCAAAAATTGCTTTTTACTACCTTCACCTCTCGCCAGGCTTCTGCCCCTTGGCTGACCTGGGCTTTGTGAGCTCCACCCTGCATGTCACCCCCTTTTTGACTTTGCGTAAAGCTCTAAGAACCCAGAGGTCGTTATCATACAACAGATAATAGTTTTTTCTGCTTTGGTAAGTGTTGTTTCTTTTACACTGATCACTAGCTATTTCATGCCTCTGTGCTTACACAGAGCTTCCTGTCAATGGTAATGGTTGTCTTGGTGCATGTTGGTTGAAAATATATGCCCTTGACAGCAATGAGAATTATTTGCATGAATACACATAACCTTCTATTTGCTCTTTCTTGCTAGCTTACAAATCTATTACAAATTACTCTTGATAAGGTTATTAACACACTGCATTTGAATGTCATGGTTCTAGTCGCTCCATAATAAACCCCTAAGTCCCCTCTTCAGTCTTCCAGTTATACTGCCTGTTTTGCATGCTATTAAGCATGGGTGTAGTGCAGATTATCCAAGAAAGCACAGAGCGTCTCTTAGGTCACTTTGAGTCCCTTCCCATTTATTGAAATGTGAGTGGTCAGCTTTCTCGCCCATGCATCCTGAGCAGCAACTTCCACAAATGGGAAAGTTAAGGAGGGGAAAAAAACCTCAGTGAGCTCTGTCAGGACATGCCACAGCCACTGCTGCTGAGAGCTGGTCTTATTTTGAGGACACAAAACCAAAGACGAGGTGAGGGCAAGTCAAGATGGAGCAGCAGCATGGGGCTCAGGAAGGAGACAGGAATCTAACGGATGGTGGAAAGCAAGTCAAGGTAGAAAAAGTGGGAAAAATAGAAATGGGAAAAGAAGGTGGTAATGCCCATCCAAACAGCACTTGAAAGCACTGATCTAGAGCTCCGTCTCCCATGACTGACTTGGCTGGATGCAGAGGTAGGCATCACACCACATAGGGAAAGCCTTAGAAGCAGCTATGGCTGAGCTGAATGATCATTTCCAACCCTTTAACAGAGTGAAAGTCTGGGGGAACAATTTCCTCAGCTAATAAGGACTTGTTTCTACTCTGAGTGCTGTCCATGTGAGTTGTGGCCTTCAACACAAAACACCTGAAAGATGCAGTGTTGAAGGCCCTAAGGGATACCATGTACGGCAGCAGCAGCAGCAGCACCTTGGCAGATCATCCGTTGAAATGACATCTAGAAAAGGTGGTCCTATTTCACTCCCGACATGCAGAATCATCAGTGGGCATTGCTGGTTCACTAAGTCCTATCCACAAAATTTGTCTCCATCTTCCCTGTTAAGTCAATGCTTTTAAAGTCTGAATGAGCTTCTTAACAGCCTTGAACCTATACCTACTGGATTGAATGGAAGGATTTACTTCCACTGCAGCACGTCTTAGGAGCAGATCTTAACAGAACACTCCAAAGACTTTCTCAATTTATAGTGAACAGCCTAAAAGACCCCAAAAGATGAGCTTTTCTTTTTTTCTTTGGACACATCGTGAATGTATCATCAATCTTATAGATGCCATCCTAGGAAGAGTAAGTAATTTATAACTTATGCAGTTAATTATTTCGGCCTGGTGTACTAAAATTTTGCAGTTTTCTCAAGATTGTTCATCCTTCAGATTAAAATATCTGTTTATTCTTGGATTGTTCGGATGGCTCGCTGATACAAAATTTGGGTTATTTTGTTCTGTTGCAACTAGTCATAAAAGTCACACAATCTGTATAGTTTCAAATTCCAGATTGGATAAGTGCAAAAGCACCCACATCTTCAATTTTAAAACAGCTTTTATAGTTTTCTTTTCACAAACATTCTACAAGACAATTGTCCACTTTAAGCTGAAAATTAACTTCATTTCCAAATTGCTTGATTATAACTAGTTGCCATAACAGCTGTTACCCAAAACATGTCAGAGATATACCGTATTTTGAGTTTTAATAGCCTAACGAAAATTTCAGATTTTACAAAGAAAATATTGAAGTGAGAAAACAGAAATTGTATTTCACTCTTCTAGTATTTTCAAGCACAAGAGTACATTTACTTGTCATATGAAATATGCAATAAGCTGAAGATAACCCAGTTTTAATAAACATCATAATAACATGCTGTTTCTTGTATTTGCTGGCTCCTCTCAGAAGTGGCAGTTTCAATCTCTCCTCTGAAAAGAGGTGGACTAGAAACTTCTTCTGTGAAAAACTGAAAGCTGGGAGCTTCACATAATGACATAATGCCATGACTTAGAAATTTCAAAAAACAAGTCCACATGGAAATGGTGACAATTGTAAAATAAATATCCACTCTGCAGGAAGGGAGAAATTATTATCTAATGTAGGTTGACAAGACCTTTGCCTCTGTCTATACTGCTGGAGGCTGTCCTGAGGAGCCCCGGACCCCTGCGGCCTCAGAAGAAGTCAGGATAGAGAAGGAATCTGTCTTGGTTGATGAGGGCTGGGTCAGGGACCAATTAAGCAATCTGGATGTCCATAAATCCATGGGCCCTGATGGCATGCACCCGCGGGTGCTGAGGGAGCTGGCGGAAGTCATTGCTAGGCCACTCTCCATCATCTTTGCTAAGTCGTGGGCAACGGGAGAGGTGCCTGAGGACTGGAGGAAAGCGAATGTCACTCCAGTCTTCAAAAAGGGCAAGAAGGAGGACCCGGGTAACTATAGACCGGTCAGCCTCACCTCCATCCCCAGAAAGGTGATGGAACAACTTGTCCTTGGTACTGTCTCTAGGCACATCAAGGATGGGGGGATCATTAGGGGCAGTCAACATGGCTTCACCAAGGGGAAGTCATGCTCAACCAACTTGATAGCCTTTTATGAGGACATAACCTGGTGGATAGATGATGATAAAGCTGTGGATGTGGTCTATCTCGATTTCAGTAAAGCGTTTGACACGGTCTCCCACAGCATCCTTGCAGCTAAACTGAGGAAGTGTGGTCTGGATGATTGGGTAGTGAAGTGGATTGTGAACTGGCTGAAGGAAAGAAGCCAGAGAGTGGTGGTCAATGGGACAGAGTCCAGTTGGAGGTCTGTGTCTAGCGGAGTCCCTCAAGGGTCGGTACTGGGACCAGTTCTATTCAATATGTTCATTAATGACTTGGATGAGGGAATAGAGTGCACTGTCAGCAAGTTCGCTGATGACACAAAACTGGGAGGAGTGGCTGACGCACCGGAAGGCTGCGCAGCCATTCAGAGAGACCTGGACAGGCTGGAGAGTTGGGCGGGGAGAAATTTAATGAAATATAACAAGGGCAAGTGTAGAGTCCTGCATCTGGGCAAGAACAACCCCATGTACCAGTACAAGTTGGGGGCAGACCTGTTGGAGACCAGCGTAGGGGAAAGGGACCTGGGAGTCCTAGTGGACAACAGGATGACCATGAGCCAGCAGTGTGCCCTTGTGGCCAAGAAGGCCAATGGCATCCTGGGGTGTATTAGAAGGGGTGTGGTTAGCAGGTCAAGAGAGGTTCTCCTCCCCCTCTACTCTGCCCTGGTGAGGCCACATCTGGAATATTGTGTCCAGTTCTGGGCCCCTCAGTTCAAGAAGGACAGGGAACTGCTAGAGAGAGTCCAGCGCAGAGCCACGAAGATGATTAACGGAGTAGAACATCTCCCTTATGAGGAGAGGCTGAGGGAGCTGGGTCTCTTTAGCTTGGAGAAGAGGAGACTGAGGGGTGACCTCATTAATGTTTATAAATATGTAAAGGGCAAGTGTCATGAGGATGGAGCCAGGCTCTTCTCAGTGACATCCCTTGACAGGACAAGGGGCAATGGGTGCAAGCTGGAACACAGGAGGTTCCACATAAATATGAGGAAAAACTTCTTTACGGTGAGGGTGACTGAACAGTGGAACAGGCTGCCCAGAGAGGTTGTGGAGTCTCCTTCTCTGGAGACATTCAAAACCCACCTGGACGCGTTCCTGTGTGATATGGTCTAGGTAATCCTGCTCCAGCAGGGGGATTGGACTAGATGATCTTTTGAGGTCCCTTCCAATCCCTAACATTCTGTGATTCTGTGATTCTGTGAAGAATCAGATCCACATGCATGTTGGACCCTGACAGAAGAGGGGTTACCAAGTCACGTTTACTCCAGGGCACGAAGTGCCAAATGTGAATAAAACAATGTACACAACATGTGCCTTGATGCTGCTTGAAACTGAATTTGTCATGGGCCTTTTGGCAAGGATACCTGGTTTTGTGTTGGAGAAGCTGCTCCTGTACCACTCATCCATACGCTGGGGAAGGGAAAGGCTTGCTGTGGCGAGCACTTCAGGGCTGCCAGAAAATGTCTGGAGACCCAGGGGCAAAGAGAGGGAGGCTCGGGCTGGTCACAAGGAAAGGGAATTGAGAAGGTGCCATTGATCCCAAATTTACAGCAATTGTCACTGTACCTCAACATATACAAAGAGAACACACTGCTTCCCTCCCAAAGACTGATATTTCCTGCCGCCTTGGTTGCTTTGCAAAGGGCAGAGCAGATACTGATGCAAACTTAGCAGGGTATTTGGAAGGAATATGTGATGTTTCATTCGTGAAAGAATATAAAATTGCTTAGACAATATGTCTATAATTATTCATATTGTGGTAGTAAGGAGAGACCCTACTCAGAAAACCATGTCACGGTAGGTGACACATATGTACTGTTTAAAAATCCCAACAGTTTCTCCTCTAAAGATCTCATCATTTTGGTATGGGATGAAAACAACAGGTGGATACAATGAAGAGGGAAATAAAGGAGTTGGGTTAACGGCGTATTTATCATCTTCAGTAGAATAAGTAGCAGCACACCAGCTGCTGGGCTATTGTCAGATGTTTTCCAGCCACCACAGAAAAAGTGAGTTTTAAGGAGGGGTTTGAAGGAGAGTAGATTAGCAGCCTTATGGCATTATTATGAGGAGATATGCATATGCATAAGGAGTAGCTCTGAGAAAGTAAGAAGGCTCTTGGATTAGCAAGAGATGAAGAGAGGCATCATGGGGACGCCACAATGTAGTGCATATTGAACCTGCTTTCATATGTAAACATACAGCATGCTACAGTCTCACAAGATCACTGCTGCCTTTTATTCAGCATCCCAATACTGCACATAGTGGTGGCTGCTATGCCAGTGATACATTAAATACAACCAGTTAAACAAATGTAATTAAAAATGTCTCAGCATTTGGATACTGAACACAGTTCTAGTGTGATGAAGAACAAGGGAGAAAGCGGTAACTAGGACATTCTAGGGCCATTGGAAATAACAGCCAGTTTGCTATTAACATCACTGGAAGCTAGATTTCACTCTAAGCATTTCGGAAGGGCTATAAACCTTTAAGCTTCAGGGCATAAGCAAGCCTGCAGTTGGACTTAGGGAAGGCTTTCCTTATTGATAGGTTATTTTACAGGTACCTTTTGCAGGATTTCCACCTTCCTCTTGTGCAGGAATGCACAAACCACAGCGCTGACTCCTTGCAGAGAGCCTCGTGCTTCCAAGTAACTTGCTCACATAGCTGCCTCTTAGCATAGAAACTTAGGAAAACGTTTTGGAATGAGCTCCACAAGAATTAGGTGAAACTTTCTCCATTTTCCAGATAAACCTGATTTATTTTTTTCTGTCAGTCCTTTGCATAATATTAGGAAAATAAGCTGGTTTTCTAATGACAACATTTACTTTAGGACAGTGAATGTGCTTCCACATGAAACACATGGGCCGTGTCAGTACATGTCCATGTACTGCACATAACCTTTTTGTTTGAATTGTACATGTGTTATGAACATATTCGCTGGGGCTACAGTAGATGCTGAACACTAATATTTGCACAGGAGGTTCTGTTCCTGCATTTATTCCTCATTGGGCAGGCTCCTGCCCTCCTTTGAAGGCATTTATAGGAACATGGTTCAAACAGAATGTGCTGCAGACTGAAATCATCCAGTGCAAAATAATATATGAAGGTTATTTGCTATACTGCATGAGCTTGAGACTGGACCGTATCGCTGCGGGAAGCCATGGGGACTATGTTGTATTTTCATAGGTACTTAGATTTTAAATTATTTGAAAACTGCATTTCAAGTAGAGGGAAAATTTGCTGAATGGCCTCTTCGTCTACCTTGGGAAATCTGTGAGCTTTCCAGTATTTCAGATATTTCCACAAGCAAATAGGCACTTCTAGAATATCTCTTATGATTTATCATCAGCAGTGCTCTGCATAGAAGGCCACTGGAGTGCCTTGGCATTCTGCAAACACCCTGAACAATTTAGAAATGTTATTTTGCCTCCTTATCAATAGATGGAATACATTACAAAGCCCAGCCCTGATAGAGAGCTCCTGCTCACACAAATAGTGGACCCAGCGTCAAAAAGAGAAAGATTTTTAACTCTTTCCACTCCCCTGTCAGATACCACACCAAGTTCTTACTTCAGAGATTCTACAGGCAGGTGAAGAACCATAGAGAGACATCCGACATGGTGAGAAGCATCCATTGATCCCATGAAACATATCGTGCTGGGCAGCCCGCTCTAGGGCTGTCATGCCACCCCCACGAGGAAGATGCACAGCAGGGAGGAAGGGCAGGGGGCTGCCCCCTTGCACCGCCAGAGCACGAACATGAGATCACAACTGCAAACTGAACAGAGATTAACTTGCACTATTTTGGGGATATTTTCTGGGCTTCTTTCTCATTCCAGCTGATCTGCTCCCTGCTGTGTTTCCTAGCAGTTAAAACACTTTTTCAAGCAGTTTGGTTTAGTTTTGTGTGCATCTTTCAGTTTACTTTTACTTCCAAAACCGTATAGGCTGCATTTACCTCTCCAATACAACTTCCAGAGCGGCTGAGGTATTGAACAACAGGATGAGCTATGAAAGGCCAGGGGATTAGGCATCTCCCTTTATGTTTAGGAATGTTATTTAATTTCCCTCCAACAGACTCAGAGGCAGAGTCCTATAGAAGGCTTGAGAAGGAAAACTGAATTTCAGCGTGGACAAAAACAGTTCATCTCAGTGTCTTGCACTTCTTTGTTTTTTTTCTTTTTTAAGCAATGCCATGGGCAATATCAGTGCTGTAGCCTTATCAGTTTCTATGTGTTAAAATACAAGGTGGATTTTCAAAGGATGGGTAGGAATCCAGCTCCTATTGGCTTTCAGTGGGCATTTTACCTCTCCAAATAGCCTTATAAAATATCCCCCTACAGGTGGAAAACCTGTCAGGGAGCCACGCATGTTCTGCAGTCTCCTGTGGTCAGTTTTATGCCCCTTTTTCCAGCTTATCCCTGCCTGGTTGGGGCCAGAGGCAGCCCAGTGTGAAAGCTGCAGGGCCGCATGGCTGTGGTCACAGGCATGGGCTCCGCTTCAAGGCAAGTGAAGGGCAAAGTGGGATAGGGAAGAACCAACCTCCTTAAACCCCCTTCATGAAATCCACACCACCTACAGCGGGTCTCAGTTTGCACAGAAAAGCCCTTTTGTTGCTCCTGTGCCATGACCTCTGTCTGTTTGTCTGTCTGTCCACCCAGAGACTGAAAGCACCAGCTCTTCCTGAAAGCCTAGAAAGTGCCTATAACATTGTGGGTACTACCACAAACAAACATTAGTAAAGGCAAGGTCCTACAAGATGTTAACAGGAATGTGAAGGCAAATAGCCTTGCAAAATGCAGGAGATCAGACTCAATTATTCAAAGAGTCTTTCCTGGACCTCGTTGTTTATCATTCCATGATAAGGGATATATTTATCTTTTAAATTCTTACTAGTCAAACAGAAGAGCTTTGCTTTCCCAGAGGAATGATTTTCCTCTATCCCACCGCGAACGCCGCTGCCTCCCTCCCGCCCTCCCCTCTTCCCGACACACACAGCTCCTGGTGCGTGGAAACAGCAGTGGGACATGTCAAGTACATTTTTTCTCCTTAAAGCACGTGTACCTGGGAGGTCACAATCTTTACAAAGTCAAAGTTTTGTGTGTTTGAGAGCTTTGCCCTACTACCATGTAATTGAAATCAAGCTTTTAAAAGCTCACGGCAATGTGTTTGTTCTTTAACCTCACCCAGCGAAAAGAGAGGACTTTGCTGAGAGAACTCATTGTTAAGCTCCTGCACTTAACTGATAAGGCACTGATACAACCAGTAGCAAAGAAAGAAACTAGTAAGAAAAAAAAGATTCACATGCCTTCCTTCCCCAGTACATTAATGCCCTGCCCAGATTAATTTCCCTAGATCTTAACAAATGAGCTGCAGCATCTTTAATAATATTAAAATATTGTTATGAGACTTATTTAATAACAGGCAGACGTAATGAGTTCTCACATCAGAAAATGGAGGGTTTCATGCCATTCGAAAGTCTGCTCATTATCCATTCTTACATTTTAATGATAGATGTATCTATTACTCAAAAAAGACAGGATCTAGTCAGGAATGTTGTGAGAATAAATGACTGGAACAAGACTTAAGCCATCTTACATCACCTACCATGCATATGGGACACTTAGGACGTTATATGAAAACCTCTGAGCACATGGGGATGCAACTCAAAGATTTAAATGGGACAGGGCTGAGGTGCTGTTTCTCTGATTTCAAGGAGATGACATGCAGGTTGTGAGAGCGTATACAGCAGTCAAAGCAATCACATCCTTTCCCGTCCAGGAACTACGAGCTCATGAGTGAACTTTGCAAGTGTTTAGATTCCGATTTTTTTTTTTTTCATGCCAAAGACCATTCACAAAAACATTTGTTTCCTCAGTAGGTTTGCAGAAGCATGATCCAACTTTAACAAGTCACACCTCTGGTGTGCCACGCAATTTATAAACCCAGAGATTTCCACTGGCGTGAAAACACCTTACAAGGATTCAACCATTCCCACCCTGGCTAGCTTGCTGGTCCACAGGTTTTACTTTCCTCACATCATGGTGTTTCTGTGAAAAAAGAACAGGATTTCAATATATGGTTTCTATTGGCCTTGACCTTTGATAATACAAAAAGATGCGTTAGATCCAGCAGTGAAAATCCTAGAACGATGGTATCTTTAAAGACAAGAAGTTTCCAAGGACACTAATTGAATTCAACCGGCAAACATTTTTAAATGGAAAATTGCTAGTAGCCAAAAGGTTTTTCCTGGGAAACCACCCAAAGATAGAACTTTGAGCTGACTTCATCAAAGGAGATTCTCAACTGTGAAAAATGATAACACCCCCATGGCAAGAAGTGCCTCAAAATCAAATGAGCCTTGGAACAGTAGTAACTGGAAGGGGAGTTTGTTGTGATACAGCAAATATCCATGTGATGCATCTGCAAAGAAACACTGTCAGATAGCCTTTGAAAGCGGAAATTTCCACAGCAGTGTAAAGTCCTTCCAAAAAAACCAGAGTGTGCTAAGGACCAAGATGTTTTTACTGAATGGTAAACCAAGCCACTTGGAATAATGACAAAAGTCTATTCAAAAATATATTCCTCTTAGCAGAGGTAATTAATAAAAAAAAAAAAAAAAGAGAAAACCTAAAACCAAAGCTGTTCCCAGTAGCTTGGCCAATCTTTACAACTGAAAGCTGCCCCTGTCCCTATTTAATGGCTACTGGTACTGTTGAAGTGTTATATTTTTACCTTCTCAGGCAGTAGGTAAGGAAGCATCCTCAGAGCTAAATCACCTGCTCTCAGGAAGCCACAATGGAGCAATGCTGATTTATACTGCCAGAGAGATACGCAGGGAGACCTTTTTAATTCATTACTTTATTTGCCGCTTTATCACGGCGGCAGAATAAACACAGCACAAAATGGTCTGCTTCCCCTGAGGCTGCCATCTAACTCCGCAGCACAGAAAACAGGTGGATGCAATGAGCATCGATGCAGTTTTGAGCAGTGTATTAGGCTGCAATCGCATCATGCCACCTGTCTAAGCATTACCAGGGACGTCAGTTGCATCATGGCCTAATGGTAAACAATTCAGCAGAACCTGAGAATCACATACAAACACAGACAAAGCCAGAAACGTAAAATAAAAAAGATCTGAGGAAAGATCCATCGCTAGATTTGAAAGGTCATCAGTAAAACCCTATTTATAGGCTTTTCTGACCAGCTGAAGCTCTGTCCCTGGAGGTAAAAGCTCTCTGAAATGTCCCCATGTGGGCAGAGCAAACAGAGCCATTCTAAGAAGTGAGGAAAGGTTAGGCTCAGGGATGAGTACGAGTGAAAAATATTTGGCTAGACTCCTGGTACAAACTCCCACACAACACTTTGAAAATCTACCCCTCTGTGTCCTTAGCATTGGTTTTCAAAGTACAGCAGCCTAGAGACAGATGTGCCATTATTGTTTATGGTTCAAAGGCAGAGAACTCGTTTGGTGGGGAAATAAAATCCATACTAATAGAGCAAGTACCAAAAAATGTTCTAAGAGGGAATAAGCATGTTCTAAGGTGTTTTAACAATCTTCTGGCTCCTAGCCCAGAACTCAGTCGGAACGGTTGTATTCATCTCCAGGCCACCACTCTTTGAACTTATGGAAACCTATGGTTATATTTAGCTAGTTAAAAGATATATGGCCAGTGCATTGTAGCCCTTTTGTCAATGACTCCCCATTACAACTTTTAATTTTATTGCTTTTTAACCACAGTTGCTTAATTCATGGGTTCAGCTAAGAGGGACGGAAGGCAGTTGATGGATGGTGTGACAATGGCACTCCTGGCTGCTGTTAAGGCACTCATCATCTTAGGAAGGAAAGCCAGCTTGCACCACTCTCCTCAATGTCTGATCTCAAAGTTACATGTGCTCTGAACCAGCCTGCTTTGTGCTTACGGGATTATTAATAGATGTGCTGTCAATAAGAAAATTTGCAAGAAGAGCATCCCCTTAGACAGGCAGTGTACACATGGCATTGCTGCTGGCAGATTTGAGAGGTTAATGGTGAAATTTAGCAGTCTCTATCACTCTACAGGTGCTCATTTGTATTGGGAAAAAATAGAAAATCGCTAAAGAAATGACAAAAATGAGAGCTTGTTCAGCAAGCCCACACCCAAAACTTTTCAGTTATAATGAGTTTCATGTTCCTTTGGTTATTCAGGGGTTAATCTGGAGTAGGTAAAATCTTAATGAAGACAGAATAAAGCAGAGCAATTTCAGAATATTCATAGAGCTGGCATTCCCTTCCTGTGTGATTGTAAAGATCAGCTCTGCAGATAATGTGCCAAAAGGTCAAGCAATTAAAACCACTGAAGCTCCAGTCTACTAATAGGTCTGGTAAAAGAAAAGTTCAAGTGAGAAGCCGTAAAAGTGCCATAGCTCCTCCGCTAGGTTTCCAGCAACCCCAAAATAGCGTTACAGATAACAGGTAATACTGGGAGCTTAGAGGGTAAGGGGCAACTTTACTCAGTTTAGCCTCCCAGTTTCCAGTACCAGTCCTCAACAGGTGATTTCATCCAGAACACTTGTGTTCTGTAGCCACCAACCAGGAGTGGAAGGGCACCACGAAGGGTGAAATGAAGATGTGAGGTTGAACTTGTCACAGAATTGAGTAGCCTGTTATTTTGAGTGCAAAATATTGGCTGTGCAGTACCAGACATAGAGTCAGCAAGTACATGGGATCAGAGAGTCATGTAGGATCAGATGCCAAGTCCACAGAGGACCACAGAATAACTTACCCAAGTCATGCAATCAAGAGGATTTCCCCGTAGCTCCTTAATGCTGTGTGTAAAAGCCAAATGAGAAGTGGAACATCAAAAAGCACATGCACAAAGTCAGAGCACATTTGTGTTCAAATGTGTAGCCCTTAGGTTTTATTGCAGCATTTTATTGTTATAAAGACAATTTTAAAAGTCCAAAGAAAGTGAGAAACAGAGGAGAAACACAGATTTTAGTTAGATGTCCATCACAGATGTCCAACACAGATGTCCATCGCACATATGGAGCAAAGCAGCTGAGGCTGGAGGATTGAGGTTGTTTCAAGCAGATATAATTGGAGGCCATTGTCACCAGAGGCTTCCTTCCTTCCTCTCTCACCTTTCTCCTGCTGAGTGCTCCCATAGTGCCAGGACCAGTGTCCATGCAGGCAAGTGATAAGATAGTTGAGTTCCCTAAAATCAATTGGGGAAGGAGGGTAATCTTCAACCCTCACTGGGGTTTGCATGAGTACAGGCACAACGGAGGCAGCAGGAACTCGTTTTTCAGAGGAACGAAAAGACAAAACTGCACCTTTCAGCAACAGCTCGCACAGAGTTTTGCTTAAAGCAGTCATGAAATCACAGCTTGCTCTTCATCAGACCTACAGATCCCTAGAGGGAGGAGTACAGTGTGAAGGGAATGTGCGCTGTAATTCTTTCTGGCCTTTTACTGTCATTGCTCAATGAGGACAAGCAATCTTGCAGTCACCATACATTGCCTGCTTGAGAGCCGAGCCCATCAAAGCGCTCAGAGAAATGGTTATAAATAGGAGTTGGAGGCCGTCCTTCAATTCAGTGCCTAAGTAACAAAGCAGTTAGACATATGTCTGCTGTGAAGACTGTGTCTGAGTGCCAGCACCATGTTAAACTTCACATTCCCTGTTTCACTCAAAACCAAGGGGGTCATTATTTGTGGGCTCAGCAACTGCAACTGCAGTTGTCTGCAAGGGCTCCTGAGCTGTTACTTCCTTGAGGAAGCTTGGAGGCATCTGGATTTCATTTTCCTTAGGCTCTAGAGAAACCTAGCGAGATGTGCGAACAACCTCTGCAATAAAATCGTGTGGGAATGTATATCAAAGAATAGAGCAACATATAAACATTTTGAAAGGGTATCAATACATTTACTGCTTTCTATTTTCATATGTTTAATAAGTTAACCCAAAGCATTCCTAAAACTGCTTGCAAATATTTTTGAGGACGTATGCTTGCTCTTCTAACGTTTGTCTGCTGCTCTTCCAAAAGCCTCTTGACAGCAGGTATTAACATCTATGATAGGGATTTCACGCGCAACAGCCTTGAGATTTAACTCCATGCACAACCCACAGTTCAGACTGTGCTCATCAGAAAGGCAAACTGAGGTGCAGGGAAAAGTGGACAGTGAGAGCATCATACATATTTCAGCTCCTTCATACCCCTTGACTGCTCTGCATGCTTACTAAAAATTAGATTCCAAAACTCATGTGTGTTAATTAGTCTTTTCCTGCAATGCAGCACAGCATATGGCAAACATATCCATCTCTCCACATCTATCACTGGTAGGCAGCTGGGACCTGTCCTTCGAACCTTAAATGTTTTCCTCTAATTCTTTTTCCACCCCTGTTCTCTTCTTGCCTTTCCAGTCCCAGCTCATCTTCCTCACCTCCCTTCTCAATGCTGAGACAAGGTCCAAGTGTGGTATAACAGCCAATACCATGTCATAACTTATCCCCCATTCAGCTTTTCTTTAAGTTATCATTAAAGAAGGTCCCCCAGTGAGAGTTAAATAAATTAATAGTATCACTTTCTATCTGTCTACATATATATTAATGCATCAGGCTAGGAAAACAGGTAAATATTTTAGTGCCTGTCTCACCCCCCAAATCTGTATGATTTTCAGGAGCAGTCAGCAGCGTGCAATCACGTTGGAAGACAGCCAGAACCTCCACCTTCAGAGGTATGGGGTGAAAATATGCCCTTCCTGGAAAATTTTCATTTTCTGGTGGATTCTTTATAACCTTTCCATAAGAATGTACCACATAATCCAAACAGGAACAATGTTTCCCTCCTCACAGCATCAGGCTAACACCTACTGGTAATTCAGTTCCTCCCTCCTCTTCTTTCCCCCCGCATCATGTATGCAGTAGCCAAAATTCTTCCTCACTAAATGTCCCAGGAAAATGAACGGGGAAAAAATATGTAGTTCGATGAAAAATGAGAATATTCCTACGAGCTCTTAGCTTCTGTTTAAATACCTGAGAGAACAACTGCAGCAGGGATATTATTCAGACATCCCAGACTCCAATATCATTCAGAGCAAATCTGGCTATTTGACAACAGGCCCCTAATGGGGAGCTGTGACAGAATAAGTATTCAAAAGAGACGGGATTTGGAGTAATCACATCAACATCTTGTGGTGAGGAAAAACCTTTGGTCTCACCTGGATTATGCACGCAGCCTATGAAAGCAGAAACTGCTTCATGATTTTATAGCCTAAAACCAATTTTAAAAACACATAACAAAGGACTGTAACAACTCTATCCAAGTTAAACCAATGAAATCTGCTGCTACCGCACACCGCTGAGCCCTAGGGAAAGCACCGCAAGAACCCGGGATTTGAGTCCGAGACAATTAAAAAGAGGTTTATTCATCACAAGTCTGGAAGCACAGGGTGGGATTCAGCTGCCTAAACATACGTGTCTAGTGCCATTTTTGATGCCTTAGGGTATCGCATCTGGCCCCCAGCTGCTGCTCCAGAAGGGAGTACGTCTTTCATAGATCATGTGTCATATCTGCCAGTCCTGTGTGGATGTCTCAGGTGGCCTCAGGCATTGAAAATGACGCTACATGCTTATGTTTTGGCACCTGAATCACTCCCATACTGTCTATAAGTAATTTCCGATTCTCTTTATTAAGAGTTTACCCTTTTTGTTGTTGTTGTTGTTTTCCTCGGTCTTCATTAAATCATGGAGATTAATTGTCTCCCTCAGAGCACCCTTTCTTGTGTGCTGGCCTGCGTGGGCTGTCTCAGTGCGAGGGCTGGAAGGAGCAATTCTTCGCCCCTTCCCACACGCCTGAGCCCAGGAGGAGCCAAGTGCCCCGCTCTCCCACGGGCTTTGGTGAGAGCTGAGGCGGCTCGGTGCATCACCACAGCCCTCTGCCTGTCCCTGGACAGACACGAAGGAATAATTCCCACATGAATCACACACATGCAGCACAGGACAACACATCTTTCAATGCCATGGGGCTCTTTCAAGGAACAAAGCTTTATTTCTGTCTGTACTAACTGCAGTTTGGGCATCTGCTGGTGACAGGTCCGACTTTCTGTTTGACAAAGATGTCCCTTTCTCACCTTCATTATCAGATCCTCACCTTTTTGAAAGAAGAGTGATGATGACTAACCTTCTGTAGGCATTTGAGCATCATCTTGTTCCCCTGAAAAATCTTACTTTTATTTACAGATACACACCCTGGTTACATCGGCTGCTATTCCAGCATGGGCACAGGGATTTCCCTTCTGCTCCCAGAAAGGTAAGTTATACCTTTTGCTACAGACTCTGTAGGTAAGCTGTTGACACATAGGACAGTAAAGGGGTGGTATGGGGAAGATCTTCACCACTTCATTCAATCTCTTTATGTAGAGGGAATTGTTTTCCAGCAGGGCCTTTATTACATTAGAATAAGGTAAGTTATTGTGTTTGTGAAGCAGACATAAGAACGGTGAAGATACTTATTGACGTGGCACTTAGTGCCATGGTCTAGTTGACACAGTGGTGTTAGGTCAAAGGTTGGACTCGATGATCCCAGAGGTCTCTTCCAACCTAGTTGATTCTGTGATTCTGTGACCCAGAGTAGCTTTTCATAGATTATATCCACTACAAACAGCTACAGGATGATGAATGCCTACTCTGATCTGCTAGTTAATGACAGAAAAAAACACATCAGGTTCTGCTACAAATAGCACATGTTCAAGAGCAAAGCCTAACACATCGAGTAAACCTCCGTGAGCTCCTTCTGTGTAACAGCATGAGGACAGCTTCATAACACCCCCTACAAGCACCAGCGAAGGATCCCGATGCACTGAATTGCCAAGACTGAAACACAGCAGCAAACACAGGCGCTTATTTTGCCTTTTTGTTGTTCATCAGTGTCGCGCAACTGTTGGCTCAGTCAGCAAATGTGTCAGCTCTTGGAATAACAGCTACTTGTGTAGGTTAGGTACACTGCCAAAAGGTAAGTGTTTTAAAGAGTAAAATCGTAAAGTGTTATGGACATAAAGCCTGTGATAGTAAAGGTGACTCCTTAGCGTTATGTGCCATAGCAACACGTTTTACCAAGGGCAGGAAAAGTCAGCTTTATTTTCACCACTGTCACCAGCCTTAAATATTGCATCCTGTGCAGTTTCCTTTTGGATTTAGACAGATGCTTTTCCAAGCTCCAATTTTTGCTTTTTTAATTTCTAGTAAACACGGGGTTCCTAATTAACAATTATGAGCTGCTCTCACATGTAGAGGTTTGGTTGAGTGAGAAGGGGCACGATCCTGTGTCAGTCACTGAGCAGTCTGAGCAACCCAGGCTTTGAGCAAGGGTTAAGCCCAGAGCTAGCGACCTTGCACTCCCCTTGCACGGAGCAGAACAAAGAACCTCGTGGTGCCTGCTTCACGGGAAGCGAAACTACATCCGGGAGGGGAGGGGGCGGTCACGGCTCTGAATATGTAAACCTATGGACCAATCACAAGTGCGATCGGGGCGCGCGATTAACATATGCATAGTCTATATAACCACTGCTTTCTTTGTTAATAAACGAGAAGCTTCCATACTCACATTGAGATCAAGTAGCTTACTCCGGACCGATCCCCAGCACCTGCGAGCGCGCCTCCCCCGGTTTTCCCCGTACTACAACTGGTAGCAGAGGATGGTTCCCTTCGGCGTGCTCTCTCCGAGACTGCGGTAAGCAGCGAAAAGGAGGTGTTGGGAAAAAGACGGCTGGGAGCCATGATGTTCGGGTCAAATAGGGCAGAACAGACACTGGAAGGGTTGGCCACCCAGCTCCCAGGGTTCAGGTGCTGTTCAGGTCAAAAGGGCAGAGCAGACACTGGAAAAAGGGCAGCCACGGAAATAGAGGCTGCAGTGGTGCTGATTGCATATATCTTCTCTAAGAGAAGGAGCAAGACAGTGGAGAAACAGCTAATTAAGCTGATAAAGTTGGGCCAGCGCTGGGGACATTTTAAAGACACAGCGCTTGTATTTTCTGTGGAGGAATGGAAAGAAGTGGGAGACATTATGTGGGAAAAGACTGTTGAGAGGGACCCCGAGGAAGAAGAAATTAAGGAGGTGCGTGAACTCTGGCAAAACGTGATAGAGACTTTAAAAACTATGAGGGCAGAAAGAGAGGTCGCCCGCGCGGCTGCTGAGATGCGGCCGGCGCCGCCGGAGCCCAACCCCCCCGCTAAAACAGAAAAACCTGGGGTTCTGGCTCGTTTCTTCGGGTTACCGGCGGTTAAGGGCATGTCGGCAAACATAAAGCCATCCGTGGCTGAGGTCCGTACGGCGGTAGAAGCGGCGAGCTCCCGGGAGAAATGGCGCGGCAAGAATTTAGAGGAGGAGGTTGCGAACAAAGAACCACGTGGTGCTCCTGGGACCGCATGGCAAAGGGAGCGGAAACAGGAGGGGGAGGGGTGGTCAGCCCCTCACCCTGCTCAGCCTGCGTCCAGAGAGGGGGGCCCAGTCCCTCCCCTCCACGCCGCCGGAGTACCCGCCCCTCCTGCCTTGGCCCTGTCAATCAAGATCGCCGAGCGCCGTTGCGAAAGTGGTTTAGCCGCTAGCTTTCTCGGTTTTCACCCCGGGGGCCCGGGTTCGATTCCCGGCATGGGAATCACGTGATTAGAAAATTCTCCAACAAGCAAAAGCTGCAGTTACCCAGTATGGAGTAAAATCAGACGCTGTAGCAATACCAAATATACAGGTTTAGTACTTTTTTTGCCTGTTAGTGAATGTTTTACATGTGTAGGGTTTTGGTTGAGATGTTAAATGGTGGAGGAGTACTGTGGATGTGAATGTGGGAAGTAATTTTAGTCATGTGTAATTGGTTATAGGGCCTAAGTTGCAGTAATTAACTTGTTGCTGATTTATTCAACAATGCCTTGTTGCTTTGTATGCATTAATGTTTGGGTGTAAAGATTGTGTGTATATCCAACAGGGAGCCACAGTATTTAAATTTACCAACCTAATGTTACAACTGCTTTGAGGTGGCCTATGACTGAAGAGCGACTGCAGATTACTAAGGGACTGGTGGAGGAACAGTTAAAAGCAGGACATATTAAACCCTCAGTTAGTCCTTGGAATACACCCATTTTTGTCATCCCTAAGAAAAGTGGAAAGTGGAGATTATTACATGATTTACGGAAAATTAATGAGCAAATGCAAGCAATGGGAGCATTGCAACCAGGTATTCCATCACCTAACATGTTACCAGCAGGATGGCATATGATTGTAGACTTGAAGGACTGTTTTTTCACCATATCTTTACATCCTCAGGACACCATGAGGTTTGCCTTTTCTGTTCCTGTTATCAACAAAGCGGAACCAGCTCAAAGGTATGAATGGGTAGTTCTACCGCAGGGCATGAAAAATTCACCTACGTTATGTCAGCTTTATGTGGCATGGGCACTGAAACCATTGCGCCAGCTATGGCCACAGACTATCATCTATCATTTATATGGATGATATTTTGTTATGTCAGGCCGATCCTTTTTCAGAAGAAAGTCTCCACAAACTAACAACAACGTTGGTGGAGAAAGGTCTCGTGATTGCACCAGAAAAGATTCAACGAACTGATCCCTGGAAATACTTAGGATGGACAATTTCGGATGCTCAAATCCGGCCTCAAAAGGTGGAGCTACATACAGATTTGAAGAACCTGAAGGATGTACAAACACTTCTCGGAGATATTCAGTGGGTCCATAACTGTGTCGGTATCTCGAACACCGAGATTGCCCCCCTCACCGAACTGCTGCGACGATCACACCCTGCTGACACCATACAGCTGTCTGAGACTCAACAAAGCGTGTTGCGGTCAATCGTCGCCAAATTACAAACTGCATGGTCGTCGCGACGCATTCATGAACTACCTGTGTCTCTGCTTGTAATTAACAGTGAAAATATGGTTTGTGGTGTCATTTGTCAGTGGCAAAACAAAAAGGGGGAACTCCCCCAGGGCTACAACCAATGCCACTACAAATGCCATGATAAAGATGAAGCTTTTTGGGTGTTGGAATGGGTATTTCTTAGTGTACAACCAAAGACAAGCATACAGACTAGACCAGAAGCCATAGGGGAACTAGTGAGAAAGGGTAGATCTAGGATTGTAGAATTAACAGGACTGGATCCAGCGGACATTAGTATTCCTGTTAATGCTGTAGACCTAGAATGGTGGTTCCGCAATTCTCGACCCATTCAGGAGGCGTTTTTGGGGTACGAAGGAAGAGTCCATTCACAGCAACCGAAAGGTAAATTATGGCAGATATTACAGAAAAATCAATGGATAGAAAAATCTAAAGTACAGAAAACACCAGTAGTGGAAGGGTTAACAGTCTATACAGATGCGGGAAAGAAACAGCGCAAAGCGGTGTGTGTGTGGCAGGAAAAAGGGAATTGGGTACACCACATGCTGTATGGTCAGACCGATGATACCTTACAGACTCTGGAACTATCTGCCGTAGGCTGGGCCTTAACAAATTGGCTTGATGGGGCTATAAATATAGTCACAGATTCTATGTACGTAGCAGGTGTCATCCCACGATTGGAGGAGGCATTGCTCCGAAGCACACAAAATCCCCGCCTTGGGCAGTTATTCTTGCAATTACGGTCTATTATGCGACAACGCAGTGCGCCTTGTTGCATAATACATGTGCGGAGTCATCAATGGGATCTTGGTCTGGGGAAGGGCAATCAGGTGGCAGACTCTCTAGTTAGCCCTGCTTGCCATATTCCTCCTTTAGACAAATTTCAACAAGCTAGACAAAGTCATGAGCATTTCCATCAAAATGCAAAAGGAATACAGAGACAATTTGGAATAACAGAAAATGAAGCAAAATCTATTGTTCAGGCATGTCCGAGGTGTGGGGCTCAGGGACCAGGCATTGGTATTGGTGTAAACCCGAAGGGCTTGGCAGCACTTGAGCTATGGCAGATGGATGTAACACATATTCCAGAGTTTGGGAGACAAAAATATGTACATGTCACAGTAGATACCTTCTCGAGGTTAATCTGGGCATCTGCAATGTCCGGAGAAAAGGCGCAACAGGTTTGTAAACATCTGTTGGCGTGTTTTGCCATTATGGGGGTGCCAGAACAGATCAAAACAGATAATGGGCCAGCATACACCAGCCAAAAGTTTCGTGTATTTTTAACACGCTGGGGAGTGAAACATGTTACTGGTATACCACACTCCCCGACAGGTCAAGGGATCATCGAACGCACCCATAGAACCATAAAGGAATATTTAAGGAGACAGAAGGAGGTAGATACTGATCCAACATCGCGGTTGCATAAAGTGTTGTTTACTTTGAATTTTCTGTGTTTAACAGGGGACCGAGAAGAACCACCGGTTGTTGTACATCACCAGCAGTTGAAATTTAATAACAACACCATTATACCTCAGTTACAGGTGATTTATTGGAAACCTGCTACAGGGGAGTGGAAAGGACCGGTGCCAGTGATCCTTAGTGGCCGGGGATATATGTGCGTGGCCACTGACCAGGGACCACTTTGGGTGCCGAGCTGATCAGTAAAACCACACCTCCCCGAGAAATCGGATGGGTGATGGAACTGGTAAAAATGGTTCTTACAGGAGTTCTTGTGATTGCAGTTATATTGTTAATGTTACCATGTTTATTTTCTTGTTTGCAGAAAGCGTTAATGAAACTTGTGAATCAGGCCTGGCTTGCTCACAAACAAGAAGGGGGAATTGTAGAGGTTTGGTTGAGTGAGAAGGGGCACGATCCTGTGTCAGTCACTGAGCAGTCTGAGCAACCCAGGCTTTGAGCAAGGGTTAAGCCCAGAGCTAGCGACCTTGCACTCCCCTTGCACGGAGCAGAACAAAGAACCTCGTGGTGCCTGCTTCACGGGAAGCGAAACTACATCCGGGAGGGGAGGGGGCGGTCACGGCTCTGAATATGTAAACCTATGGACCAATCACAAGTGCGATCGGGGCGCGCGATTAACATATGCATAGTCTATATAACCACTGCTTTCTTTGTTAATAAACGAGAAGCTTCCATACTCACATTGAGATCAAGTAGCTTACTCCGGACCGATCCCCAGCACCTGCGAGCGCGCCTCCCCCGGTTTTCCCCGTACTACAACTGGTAGCAGAGGATGGTTCCCTTCGGCGTGCTCTCTCCGAGACTGCGGTAAGCAGCGAAAAGGAGGTGTTGGGAAAAAGACGGCTGGGAGCCATGATGTTCGGGTCAAATAGGGCAGAACAGACACTGGAAGGGTTGGCCACCCAGCTCCCAGGGTTCAGGTGCTGTTCAGGTCAAAAGGGCAGAGCAGACACTGGAAAAAGGGCAGCCACGGAAATAGAGGCTGCAGTGGTGCTGATTGCATATATCTTCTCTAAGAGAAGGAGCAAGACAGTGGAGAAACAGCTAATTAAGCTGATAAAGTTGGGCCAGCGCTGGGGACATTTTAAAGACACAGCGCTTGTATTTTCTGTGGAGGAATGGAAAGAAGTGGGAGACATTATGTGGGAAAAGACTGTTGAGAGGGACCCCGAGGAAGAAGAAATTAAGGAGGTGCGTGAACTCTGGCAAAACGTGATAGAGACTTTAAAAACTATGAGGGCAGAAAGAGAGGTCGCCCGCGCGGCTGCTGAGATGCGGCCGGCGCCGCCGGAGCCCAACCCCCCCGCTAAAACAGAAAAACCTGGGGTTCTGGCTCGTTTCTTCGGGTTACCGGCGGTTAAGGGCATGTCGGCAAACATAAAGCCATCCGTGGCTGAGGTCCGTACGGCGGTAGAAGCGGCGAGCTCCCGGGAGAAATGGCGCGGCAAGAATTTAGAGGAGGAGGTTGCGAACAAAGAACCACGTGGCGCTCCTGGGACCGCGTGGCAAAGGGAGCGGAAACAGGAGGGGGAGGGGTGGTCAGCCCCTCACCCTGCTCAGCCTGCGTCCAGAGAGGGGGGCCCAGTCCCTCCCCTCCACGCCGCCGGAGTACCCGCCCCTCCTGCCTTGGCCCTGTCAATCAAGATCGCCGAGCGCCGTTGCGAAAGTGGTTTAGCCGCTAGCTTTCTCGGTTTTCACCCCGGGGGCCCGGGTTCGATTCCCGGCATGGGAATCACGTGATTAGAAAATTCTCCAACAAGCAAAAGCTGCAGTTACCCAGTATGGAGTAAAATCAGACGCTGTAGCAATACCAAATATACAGGTTTAGTACTTTTTTTGCCTGTTAGTGAATGTTTTACATGTGTAGGGTTTTGGTTGAGATGTTAAATGGTGGAGGAGTACTGTGGATGTGAATGTGGGAAGTAATTTTAGTCATGTGTAATTGGTTATAGGGCCTAAGTTGCAGTAATTAACTTGTTGCTGATTTATTCAACAATGCCTTGTTGCTTTGTATGCATTAATGTTTGGGTGTAAAGATTGTGTGTATATCCAACAGGGAGCCACAGTATTTAAATTTACCAACCTAATGTTACAACTGCTTTGAGGTGGCCTATGACTGAAGAGCGACTGCAGATTACTAAGGGACTGGTGGAGGAACAGTTAAAAGCAGGACATATTAAACCCTCAGTTAGTCCTTGGAATACACCCATTTTTGTCATCCCTAAGAAAAGTGGAAAGTGGAGATTATTACATGATTTACGGAAAATTAATGAGCAAATGCAAGCAATGGGAGCATTGCAACCAGGTATTCCATCACCTAACATGTTACCAGCAGGATGGCATATGATTGTAGACTTGAAGGACTGTTTTTTCACCATATCTTTACATCCTCAGGACACCATGAGGTTTGCCTTTTCTGTTCCTGTTATCAACAAAGCGGAACCAGCTCAAAGGTATGAATGGGTAGTTCTACCGCAGGGCATGAAAAATTCACCTACGTTATGTCAGCTTTATGTGGCATGGGCACTGAAACCATTGCGCCAGCTATGGCCACAGACTATCATCTATCATTTATATGGATGATATTTTGTTATGTCAGGCCGATCCTTTTTCAGAAGAAAGTCTCCACAAACTAACAACAACGTTGGTGGAGAAAGGTCTCGTGATTGCACCAGAAAAGATTCAACGAACTGATCCCTGGAAATACTTAGGATGGACAATTTCGGATGCTCAAATCCGGCCTCAAAAGGTGGAGCTACATACAGATTTGAAGAACCTGAAGGATGTACAAACACTTCTCGGAGATATTCAGTGGGTCCATAACTGTGTCGGTATCTCGAACACCGAGATTGCCCCCCTCACCGAACTGCTGCGACGATCACACCCTGCTGACACCATACAGCTGTCTGAGACTCAACAAAGCGTGTTGCGGTCAATCGTCGCCAAATTACAAACTGCATGGTCGTCGCGACGCATTCATGAACTACCTGTGTCTCTGCTTGTAATTAACAGTGAAAATATGGTTTGTGGTGTCATTTGTCAGTGGCAAAACAAAAAGGGGGAACTCCCCCAGGGCTACAACCAATGCCACTACAAATGCCATGATAAAGATGAAGCTTTTTGGGTGTTGGAATGGGTATTTCTTAGTGTACAACCAAAGACAAGCATACAGACTAGACCAGAAGCCATAGGGGAACTAGTGAGAAAGGGTAGATCTAGGATTGTAGAATTAACAGGACTGGATCCAGCGGACATTAGTATTCCTGTTAATGCTGTAGACCTAGAATGGTGGTTCCGCAATTCTCGACCCATTCAGGAGGCGTTTTTGGGGTACGAAGGAAGAGTCCATTCACAGCAACCGAAAGGTAAATTATGGCAGATATTACAGAAAAATCAATGGATAGAAAAATCTAAAGTACAGAAAACACCAGTAGTGGAAGGGTTAACAGTCTATACAGATGCGGGAAAGAAACAGCGCAAAGCGGTGTGTGTGTGGCAGGAAAAAGGGAATTGGGTACACCACATGCTGTATGGTCAGACCGATGATACCTTACAGACTCTGGAACTATCTGCCGTAGGCTGGGCCTTAACAAATTGGCTTGATGGGGCTATAAATATAGTCACAGATTCTATGTACGTAGCAGGTGTCATCCCACGATTGGAGGAGGCATTGCTCCGAAACACACAAAATCCCCGCCTTGGGCAGTTATTCTTGCAATTACGGTCTATTATGCGACAACGCAGTGCGCCTTGTTGCATAATACATGTGCGGAGTCATCAATGGGATCTTGGTCTGGGGAAGGGCAATCAGGTGGCAGACTCTCTAGTTAGCCCTGCTTGCCATATTCCTCCTTTAGACAAATTTCAACAAGCTAGACAAAGTCATGAGCATTTCCATCAAAATGCAAAAGGAATACAGAGACAATTTGGAATAACAGAAAATGAAGCAAAATCTATTGTTCAGGCATGTCCGAGGTGTGGGGCTCAGGGACCAGGCATTGGTATTGGTGTAAACCCGAAGGGCTTGGCAGCACTTGAGCTATGGCAGATGGATGTAACACATATTCCAGAGTTTGGGAGACAAAAATATGTACATGTCACAGTAGATACCTTCTCGAGGTTAATCTGGGCATCTGCAATGTCCGGAGAAAAGGCGCAACAGGTTTGTAAACATCTGTTGGCGTGTTTTGCCATTATGGGGGTGCCAGAACAGATCAAAACAGATAATGGGCCAGCATACACCAGCCAAAAGTTTCGTGTATTTTTAACACGCTGGGGAGTGAAACATGTTACTGGTATACCACACTCCCCGACAGGTCAAGGGATCATCGAACGCACCCATAGAACCATAAAGGAATATTTAAGGAGACAGAAGGAGGTAGATACTGATCCAACATCGTGGTTGCATAAAGTGTTGTTTACTTTGAATTTTCTGTGTTTAACAGGGGACCGAGAAGAACCACCGGTTGTTGTACATCACCAGCAGTTGAAATTTAATAACAACACCATTATACCTCAGTTACAGGTGATTTATTGGAAACCTGCTACAGGGGAGTGGAAAGGACCGGTGCCAGTGATCCTTAGTGGCCGGGGATATATGTGCGTGGCCACTGACCAGGGACCACTTTGGGTGCCGAGCTGATCAGTAAAACCACACCTCCCCGAGAAATCGGATGGGTGATGGAACTGGTAAAAATGGTTCTTACAGGAGTTCTTGTGATTGCAGTTATATTGTTAATGTTACCATGTTTATTTTCTTGTTTGCAGAAAGCGTTAATGAAACTTGTGAATCAGGCCTGGCTTGCTCACAAACAAGAAGGGGGAATTGTAGAGGTTTGGTTGAGTGAGAAGGGGCACGATCCTGTGTCAGTCACTGAGCAGTCTGAGCAACCCAGGCTTTGAGCAAGGGTTAAGCCCAGAGCTAGCGACCTTGCACTCCCCTTGCACGGAGCAGAACAAAGAACCTCGTGGTGCCTGCTTCACGGGAAGCGAAACTACATCCGGGAGGGGAGGGGGCGGTCACGGCTCTGAATATGTAAACCTATGGACCAATCACAAGTGCGATCGGGGCGCGCGATTAACATATGCATAGTCTATATAACCACTGCTTTCTTTGTTAATAAACGAGAAGCTTCCATACTCACATTGAGATCAAGTAGCTTACTCCGGACCGATCCCCAGCACCTGCGAGTGCGCCTCCCCCGGTTTTCCCCGTACTACACTCACATGGCACAGACCTGTACAAAAAGCATGCAATGCCCCACGACTGTGCTGTGGGCAGGATTGTGTGCACATTGGTATAGAAGCATGAGCTTAGGGATAGTTCAGAAAAGAGATGGGAAGCCTGGAGAAAGCTGCGCAGAGGGCTTACAACACGGTCAAGGGCCAAGAGCACATGACTTGTAGGGAGAGGCTAAAGGAGCTGGGTTTGTTTAGTATGGCAAAGAGGATAAGGGGCAATATAATAGCAGTCGACATATACTTGACAGAAAGTTACAAATGACAGAGCCAAACTCCTCTCAATGGTGCTAGACAACGTAATAAGGAGCAATGGCCACAGACTGTAGCTTGACATGTTCAGGTTGGACATTAGGAAAAAAGTGCACTTGAAGAGGGGTGCAGCACTGGAACAGGTGCCCGGAGTGGTTGTGGAAACTCTGTCCTTGGAGGTTTTTCAGTCATGGCTGAACTCATCCCCAGCTGGCAACAGTCCTGTTTCATGTGGGAGGTTGGACCAGAGACCTCCAGAGTTTCCTCTCAACCACCATTTCCATTTCCTGTTTTAATTCTTCACCTTTACGACTCTGCAGGGACTTGTGCTTTACAAGAGTGATTTGCACCTCGCATTTTTGCGCACTCTAAGTGAGCCCCTCAACACTTGTGTCTTAAGCATAGGAAGGTCAGTGCTACTTCTTCCTTTACGTGTGGTGTGCCTTGCATGAATCTCCATGAAGTGGGCATGTTCAGATCTCTGAGACGGGTGGGCTTTGCCTTGAGGACGTGCTTGTGCTCATGTGTAAATAAGCTGTCTTGCTGGATGTTATTATTAGGACCAGGAGGCTTCTGATGTGCCCAAAAGCAGAACTTTAGGTGCCAGCTGCTTTCAGTCACTTGCATCTTTATGTAGTAGCAATACAAGGTTCTTGGGGAGCAATTTCTGGATTTGGGCAACTGAGGAGCTTTTTCAGCTATGTGTGATTTAGCAAATAATTTAATATGAACTCTTAGGAATGACTCAGTATAGGATAGCAGTTAGAGCTGGGTCCTTCTGTCTATGCCATACACGTGGTCTGGGAATTTTGCCTTGAAGAAGACATAGTCTGAGCCTCTGATCTGAACTCCACCACACAGGTGGTTTGAAGCTGTCTGAAATATCAGTCACTGGTTTGGACCTTCACAGCTCATTAGGAGTCAGTGCATGTTGGAGCTTCCAGGTTCATCTCTGAAGGGAATCTAGGTGGCACATAGACCACTCTGTCAACTCCAGCAGCGATGAGTATGTAGCAATCAGCATTTTTCTCAAATCCACACCAGATTTCACTTCCAAGCCAATCTCCAGAGAGTCCCCTTTTACTACGATCTTGACAAGAGTGTTCTCAGAGCAGAGGAGCATAAGAACAGAGTGCACCTAAAGCACAGCATTTAGGTGATACATAGCATTATATAATATACTAAGCATTATATGATGATGTGGTATTTCATTATTACTAGTAAGCACAGAAAGACACATTTCGTTATTCATAGTGACAAGTCTTTATGAGTTTTCTCTGGTATCAAATGGGGTGTAAGAGCAGCCATACCGGATCAAGGGAAAGAGTAGGGAAAAAGTGTACGGACAGACCAAATACAGCACAATGTATCCTCCAAGTCATTATGGGTTATGGTCTCCTTGAAATGATGATCATATCAAGGCCGTCACAATAGTCAGGAGAGAATCTATCACTCATTAATTTATTAAATTTGCTTATAATTTATACTTTCGCCTTCCACAAATTTCTGCATCAAGGTGTACCGAAATTTAATCACGCATCCTACCACAAAAAAAAAAACCCTCACCAACTCTTTTTTTGCATATCTTAAGCTTGCTGCTTCATTGTTTCACTGTGTACCCCTTAATTCTTGCATTATGAGAAATTGTGAAGTAGTCACAGAGGAGTGCTGTGATGACTATGCTGAAGTACTCAAGATGAGTAATTTTGAGAAATCTGTCCTTTGATTACATGATATTAAAGCAGAAGGAAAACCAGACCCTGCAAATAATTTATATCAATTTTCTGGTAGCTTTGATTTTCTGCAGAACATATTCTACCACTAGATTCAGGCTAACAATGAAATTTCTCTCTTTGTGAGAAGCAGCATGAGCTAACAAAGCACGTCTGTGTAACACATGCACAGCAGTTGGTTAACCATTTCGGAGTGTTACCTTGGCATTATAAGATAAAAGAGAGCAGAGCAAAGAGGAATGATGAGGATGTTGGCACATTACAAAGAAATCTCCAGAATGGCTTAATATCATCTCAGAGTTGACACTGTAAAATCATACCATAAAATTCTCTGGTATCGTTTATTGTGCAGTTTTGTAAATACCACAAATCTTATCAACTTTCATCCCATACTTGTAAGGTGTGTGTGTGTGTGTGTATATATATATATATATATATATATATATATATAAAAGCTACTGCTCTCTGTGTTTTTCTTCTTCATGAAAAGCAATACAAGTTTTAAAGCATCCCTTTCACTTCCACAACAGAATCTGACCCAAGAGAAGGCATAGCACTCTTGAAGCAATATTAATAAGTACAAAGGTTCATGGTGCAACCTTTCTTCTGAGGCATCACCGTTTTTTTGCAATTTGTTTCCAGCACAAGCTGAAAGCAAAGCGCATCCACATGACAATTAAAGGCTAGAATGATTCATGTGTGCTCTTTAACAATAAATTACCCATGGATTTCTGAAGACCCCAGTTCAATTTTCATTATAATCTCACTATAAACACTGCCTTCTATGCCCTTCAATGTTTGACATAAATTATTTGAGGCAGTATGTATTTCATCTTCGTTGATACAAGAAATTACAAGTGGCCTAATGGTTAGTGACAGAAGTTGACATATCAAAGGATTCAGAGGAACATAAACAAAAAATAAATCACCATCCCACTGCCCCTCCTCAAGACTAAATTCCTCATTTTACAAAGACCATATAATCCTTTCATTTTCAAACAAATACCACTGTATCACTGTTATTCTAGCATAAGCTAGCATAAAGCTTACAAAAAGGACATGTTTAATGTGCTTTTTAATAGCCTTGTTTGAAGGACTTCTTACCGACATCATATCACTGGGCGATCCAAAGGGGATTACACGTGTCAGCCCAATCAATTGGTGGTAATTGTAACACAAAAGACCTATCTGAGAGCTCACAGAGGCACAGTAAACTGTGCTTCTACATTCACCTACCTTGTTAAAAAAAAAAAAACCAACTATTAAATTAATTGGCACTAAAAGCATGTAATAGTTATCTAATCTATTAATTTTTAGTTTAATATTAACTAGGGTGTCTCCTATGACAAGTATTTGACCTGTAGAGAAAGAATGGAGTAAGATCACCCATGCAGTCTTTCAAGTTAACAAAACAGTTGCTTGAAGGAAAGAGGTGAAGGCATTCTTTAGCCTCTGCCTCGTACTCTAAGATTTTATTTGTTTTCATACAAGTATTGACTTTATGTGGGGCCAGCCTGGTTGTGCCTGACGCAGCATGTTTCTCTGCAAACTTCAGAGCTTTCAGCCCAGTCGGGGGGACAGCAGAGGCCACATTGCCACTTTGCAGAGCACAGAGGGTGTGTTCAAAGCTCACGTCAACAGTTGAGTCGCAAAGGGGCCCAAAGAGGCGACTGTCGTGCTTGTCAAGAAGCACCGGGTACCATTGGCTTGAGGAATGGAGTCAGGAGCCTTCATCACCTCCAGGATGTCGGTCCATGTACTGCGGCCAAGGAAACAGCCTGGGCATCAGCATCCTTTTCCCGTCCCTGTCATTTTGCTGTACTTCTCCAACCCCAGGGTTCAGGATAGGAAATTACCAGCCTGCCCACAGGGCCTGATCCTCAGAGGTGCTGAGAGCTCACGCTCTGCTTGCAATCATTAGGAGCTGTAGGAATTTAACTCCTTGCATCATCAGCTCACTGTGGCTTACCTCTGTTTCCAGCTCAGTCTGCAGCACACCCACCGCACAGGTCAGAGTCAGCTCTCAAAACCAGCACAGTTATTCTGATTTATATTGGTGTTGCTGAGGTCAGGCTCAGTCCCACTAATTCTGAGCAGTGCAGGATTAACCTGACACAAGTCCAAAACCCCTTTAGCAGTCAATTAGTTCTAATTATGGCAAAAATCATTTGCCACCTTCTACCCCCTTTCAAGGAGAGGTTTGGGAAAGCATCAAGAAGAGCAAGATAAATATCCAGAACACAAATCATGATTTCAGCCTTTTGAAAAACTGCATTTGGGATGCTGACATGATTTATTGATCTCAGTAAAAGCAGTGTTTGTGGCTGAGGCGCTGCAGCTCTGGGGGAGCGGCTGCCACAAGCAGCACGTGCACCTGCGGTGTTATCCAGCGCGTCCCCATCACCACTGCGATAATGCACTCCGGGCAGCTCCTGTGTTGCCATGAAGTAGGCAGAGTCGCAGGTTAAATGCAGTAACACATAAGTGAAGAGTGTCAAAGAGATAAATTCATTCTCTAAGAATACTCGGTCACCAGCTAATCTCCCATATTCCAAATAGTTTTAAAAAAAGAACATGTTATATTTATATTCAGCCTACCTGCCAAGGCTTTCTAAATACCTCACAAAACAAATATAAAGCATTAAAAGGAACCAAAGTGATCTCACAGGGCAAAGCTTTCCGAAGAGCCAACGCTGCCCTAGCAATGAAATTAACACACATTTCTGCTCTGCCATTATTGGGCAGAGAAAATCAACAAAGAGGGTTAGAAGTTACATCCTCTTTACAGGCCAAGTTGAATGACCCTCTTTAAAGCTATACACTTCTATCTGTGCAAAAATATACATTCCTCTGTGCAGACATTGACTAGGACTGAGCAGCCACTTGTGGTGAGTGCACCAACTGATGATCTCTTTCACTGGTGATGCACAAGCACAGTTATTGTAAATTTGTCTGTAGTGATGAAAAATGAGAAAAGAAGTTAAGTGTATGAATATGTCTTCTGAAAACACATCTTCCACTGCAATCCCAGTAAGGTGAGCAGTAAAAATAATATTATCATTTTCAAAAGACTAAGCTGATTCATGTTTCTGGTGACTGTTTAATGTTCAGGTAATGGTAATGACTCTATCAGTTGCCCTTTTTCCAGGAAGGAAACTGGACATATGGTACAACAGTCAAAATTATTTTTATGTTTGTCCCCCTCCATTTAATTGTTTCATAGAAATTGCTCTTTCTAAAGCTTGGTTACTTTCCCATTTTGTCAGATTTTCTTTTTTTTACCTTCAGCTCATGCAGTGTTTTCCATGGACACCATCATTCATCCCTCCAGAACCCAAACAACTAAAGAAAGAAAAATCACTGCATTTTAAAAAGGCTAAGAGGAAAGTTCTAAACTCTTTGCTGACCAGCTGCACAACACCTACACAATTCAGCTGAACAGAGCACAGGGCCATGAGAGAATATGGAGACAGCAGCTCTTTCACAGCAAAGAACAAAGACTTCTGCTATGCATGGCTACTCCCTTCTTGTTTCTTTCTGCTCACCTGCAGATTGGACAGATTATGGTCTGGACCGTGGTTTGGGAGAAGGAGCTTGAGAATGGGTCCAGCCTTGACTGAAGCTTCAGGGGCTACTGCAGTGTATAAAACCAAACTATGCAGGGAAAAAAAAAAAAAGGCTGTGGTCAGCTTTTAGACCATCTAAAACGGAATTACAAACCCTTGTGGCATTTCAGCCTAAGATGTCAAGGAGCAGGTTGCAAGACCAGCTATCCACAGACACTAGACTTTGGTTCACCTCCAATTAGTAAAGACGCAAGAACCATATTCCCACTGTCAGCTGTGCACATATAGCATAAAGCCATGCTCCTTTCCTCCATTGACTCCTCAGGAACTGGGTCCATAGCCCTGGAGAGCAGCTAACCTGAATTGTATGCTCTTTGCTTGAGATTTGGTGCTGTGCTAAGCACCATGCCACTCTCAACCACCACAATAAGCAATTTAGTAAAGACCATGGACTAACCATTTCAGCACTCTCTTTGTAGGTCAGGTGTCCATTCTTCATATCTTGTGGAGAAGGTTTGAATTTCTCTTCTTCATGTTGTTTGTGTGCCTGTAATTTAGTTGCCAGCTGCAGAGCAGTGTGTTTTATTACAGATGGATATACTAGAGACAGTCAAGATAAAGATTTAATAGTGTAAAATTCCTACCATTTCCCACCAGTAATGTAGCACCCAATGGTCAGAGCAATTAAGTGAGAAGGAAAAGGTTAGTGTTATATCTCAAAAATCAATCAAAATCGACCTACTCTTTTGATCTAAATGACAAACAAAATATATTTTCTTTTTGAGCATACAAGGACCGTTAAGCATCTCTGCTCTGCTTAGAGTAGTTTTGTTTTAACTTCCTATGAACAACAGGGCCAGGATCTCAGCAGTAGAACTTTCTTACATTCTTCTCTGTTGATTTGTTAGTGCTCTTGAGTGATAAAAATCATGATTTTCATAACAAGTGGAGTTAGCGAAGTATGTTTGGAATTTGAAAGAAGTGTTGAGCTCATGATGTGCATCTCGTTCCAGTTAGGCAGCCTTTTGCAAGTGAGTGAAAGGCTCAAATGCAAAGTACAAATTATTCCTTGTCCTTCACAAGTGCCTGACAGCGTTGATCCCTTTGAGACTGCAGCACATCATTAGTTTCTTTGCAATACCAGTCCTGGCTGTGCAGTTGGCACCAGGGTACAATGACATTAGCAGTGACATTAGCTAATGTCACGAAAATTTCAAAAATGTAGAAAATAACTTACTGGTTTAATCTTGGCAGGATAGAAGGGCATAAGGGCTTTGTTTTTACTATTCTTCAAGCATCTGAACATTTCTTTTCTGCATGGCAGAATTTCCCCACAACATAAAGGGTCAGTGTGCTGTCTATGTGGTCAGAGATTGAACATATTATTTTACACAGCAAAATGACAGCAGGGGAGGACAGGGAATATTGTGGTTAGTACACTACAGTGCAATTCAGGAGATGTACGTACAATTCCTGGTTCTACTGCAGATAAGCTTCTGTGATCCTAAGCAATTCCTTTCTCTTTTCAAAGCCTGACTTCACACCATTGTGCTAGTGCTTTCTGCTCTTTTCTCCTAGTCTTTGCATGTCTGGGTGAGCCAAAAGGTAGCTGAATCTGAAACTGAACTTCAGATAAGTATATTTTTTCTATGTACCTTATACAAGGCATCCCTTCCTCCAGGCGCTGCTGTAGTACAAATTATCATTAATAATAATATGTGCTTTGCAAAGAGTCTTAATTCCATAATTATATGGTTAATTATATCAGGAAAGTGAGTAGTCTGAATAGGTCTCATTGTATCCTGGCTAGAAAAGTATTTCTCAGACTGCAGAGCTTGCCTTTTCTGGCACAGGAGATGCTCAGGTAGGAACCATCCATAACCCACACCACAGAGCAAGATGTGGCACTACACGAGATCCGGACGCAGAAAAAGGGGAGCAAATAGCTCCCAAGGTAAACAGCAAGTAAGAAGATGTTACTATCATTATCATGGCAACCCAGCCAGGTTATACCGCTGAAAAATGGACCATGGGCTGGATGTTTGTTCTTTGTCTCGTAGCTGGAAATTAGGTAACCCAGTTATAGAGCATAAATATGTACTTTGATTAGTTTCCCTTTTCCTACCAGGCTTGCATAGACTCAACTGGCCCCATCTGTTTGACCATCAAGAGGTTGACATTGAGAAAGCTGGGAGATGGCAGTTCTTGAACTTTTTGTTTCCAAGGGTGCAGCTCCACCTATCTCACCAGCACTCAGAATGGTTAGAGAGGAGTTTGCTTTGATGTTTCCTACCATGGTCCAAGTGTGCTGACCAAGGTTTTACACCTCTTCATCACACACAATGGCTGAAATTGATAAGTTGGAAGAGAGGTGGATGGCAACAATTGTTAGTGAGGCGCACTGGTCCTTAGCTGGTTCCCCCAAAGCCATATACTTCTTGAATGTAAAGGGAGAAAGGACCAAAGGATCTGCCCATGAGAGAGGGCTGGAGGTGGAAGAACTGACCAGGATTTGGTCTGAACCAGTTAGGGGTGTTTGCATTGACATCTCTGCCTCTAAGATATAAACTGAAAGATCAACAGAGCCAAGAACCATGGTGAGGTTCAGCAAATTGAGCAGAGAAGTGATTTTCACCCACCAGTTAAGATGCAAAACAATGCAGACCAAAAAAGATCACCAGCATCTATATCGTGTTGTGTTCTCAGCAGAGAGGTTACCAGGCATTGGTAGACCATAATTCAGAAGCTGGAACAGTCTCCAGTGTGAAGAGAGGGAACATCAACAGAGAATCTTGAAGAGAAACATCATCCTGTAAACAAGTAGCTTTATGATAGGACAAAACAGAATAAAATACAATAAAAAAGACTTCTCTCAGACTTTTTGCTATCAGAAATAAACTTTGATTATCCATTGTGATATCTATTGTCACAAGAAGACAGATGGTGTTGACACAGTACGTGATTACTGAGATAGATTTTCTTGGCCAAGATAAATATTTTAATTGAAGAGAAAATAAATATATTTTTATTTCTTTTTAGAGCTGCAGTTGTTTGAAATCCAGTGGGGAAAAACAATTATGTCATTACTTTTTTTCCCTGCTTCTTTTCCAAAGGAACAGCAAAAAGTGCATTCAAAATCTGCAAAATCCAACTAGCTCTAATGTTTCCTCATGTTTCCTGTATTCCTGGATTGCAGCAGTGATGATGATAGTCAGATACGGCATGAGAAGGGTGTGGAAAATAGAAACAGAAGATACCCAGCCCTGCCTTCGAACATAAGGAGCTTCACCTGTGTTCAAAGGGAAGATCTAGGAAATCTGACAGAGGAAGGGAACACATCTGGAGTGTTTTGGCTGTCATGCAAAGTCTGAAAAATGTATAACCCTGTTACAAAACTTGTGCATTGTAACAACCTCCTTTCTGAAATTCTGCTTTCTTAAATTCTATTGGTTTCTGAAGTTGTCTACAGACTTCTATTAAATATATATCAGTCCCTTCTTGTTTCTTTATTTTATGGAATCCCCTAGGATTTTCTACCCAAAGGAACATATAGCTGTCAAAAAAGATACTGACCTACAGCTCATATCCCTTTGGCTGTTCTGCTCTGATGCTCAGAGAAAGCCTATCAGAGTGTACTGAAAAAGACACTTAGGGATGGTTTCTTCATCCTCTGCCACAGGCTCCCATAAATGCCCTTAGTCAAGTCACATAATCACATGCATCAATTTATAGATTGGAAAGATTTATAGTGTTACTGTAAGGCTGCAAACGCAGAGCTATGCTGTTCCTGGCCTCTGAGGCTGTGCCAGGGAGCTGTACGTTGTCCCTGCTGCAGGAATTCCTTCTGCTGCAGCATCCCGCCACATCCAGTCTAGCAGCACCTGACAGGATTCCAGTTGGATCTTGCAGTTTCAGTCAAAGGCTTTCAAGTTTGATCCCTTCAAATCTCTGAAGTTCACCCGTACAATTACCTCTGCTGTTCAAAGCAACCCAGGGCTTAGATGGAAATAAAGAATACTAAAGAATTTCCCAGGGTGCTCTTGGAAACTTGAAAAAAAAAACGGGACGGGGGGGAGAGAAAAAGAAGCAGCATTACACCTTGAAGTCCTTGCAGCGGTGGCAGTTCATCCCACATTAAAAGGACAAATTCTACTCTCGGGTAGATGTGGACAGCCTGAGCTGTGCTAGTCTGCCATGGCCAACTGGTCGTGAGTCCTGATGGATCCACATGAACAGCAAGGACAGCCTCCAGGATTCCTGAGGATTTGGAAACTGAATTTGCCCTAAAAAGCCCTGAAGACCTTTGCTGGCAAGCAGACACGCATCTCCCAAAGTGTGTGTCACATTTGCAGGTGGAGACAGCACCTCCACAGAATTTGAGCTCTCTCAGTGTTTTATCAGAGATGGATTCATGTAAAAATAGCTATTTATATCATATATTAAATTGTATGCTATATAGTAAACACATCTTTTCCTTTAAAATTGTTACCAATGAACCAGGAATTTTAAATATTGCCTACATCTTATTCCCTTCCCAGCTTCATCTGTCCCGTTTCCAGCTTTGACCTTACTTCCTGCATTTCTCTTTCTTCTCTTGCTAATTAGGGATATTTGTATTTCTTAGGAGGTGGCCTGATCTTGCTGCTTATTTCCCACTTGGATCAAAACTCTTAAAAAAAGTTTCAGCGTTTAAAACACATTTTATGAGATACCTATATATATAACTAACCTCTTAGGATCAGTTTTGACCTACATCTTTTTATTCTATCATAATAGGCTTATCTTTACCTGATGTTTAAAATATTCTTTTCACCTGAGTGATTCTGTCATTTACACTTTCTTTCTCTTTCTGTCTGTTAAAAAAACATTACAAGGAAAAGAAAAATCGTCTATTGGATACAGCCTGTTTGCACTGGGCACACATGTTTATGAATCAGATAAGACCTTTGTGTGTCAGGTAGGTGGTGGCACTAAAAGCTTTATATATCACGACATCAAAGCAGCGAGGAGATGAAAGAGCATATTTTCGCATCATAAACAATATTTACATATTGTGATATTCCAAGAATCTTTCATTTAAACAGGTGGAAAAACAGGGAAGCAAACACACATGTAAAGCAAAGTCTTACTTGTGGTTGATGATTAAATTTTATATGGCTTTGATATAACCACTGCAATTAAGTGCAGTGATGAGCAAGGACTTGTTTTGCTCTTTATAGGGTACACATTGTTTACTTCCCTGGTTCATATGATAAATCCATCATCATCTGGGCACAGCTGCAAATAAAATTTTAAAAGGACAATTTTCACCCTATGGAACAGATTTCAGACTTTTTATCTCTCCTGTGCACCCTCTATCTCCTCTTCTCCCCCCTCCTTGAAATGTGCTATTCTTAAAAAAAGCAGCTTTTATATATTCAGACTTGCTGGCCGGCAGTAGCTATTTTATACGACAAATTCTACCTTTTGTCAAGCTCCAGATAGCACATATGCAACATAAACAGAGGCTGGAAATTCATTTGCCCTTCCAGTTGAAGGGGGCTGTTAAAAACTGGAATGTGCTCAATCACCGCAAATCAACACACTGCAATTTTCACTTTTCCTGATTTTGAGCATTCATCACCACTTGCTCTTCACCCTTGAAAAGAAGGGCAAAAAGACAAATTACTTTAATTAGGAATTAGTTATGAGAGAATGAGGTGTTCTAATTATATCTAGAACCTCTTAAATAGTTTCACTCAGGCTTATTTGATTTCTTAATTACTGAAAGAGAAAAGCCGCACACAAATTGCACCAGTTTTTGAAAACAGAAATGCTGTCATTCATTTGATATTCTGGATTAGTCTGCAATGAACAGTGGTAAGGCAATAACACCTCCAAGACAGCACATGCATTAGCACAGGATAAATTTTTTTGTTGAAACATTAGATAATCACATTCTTCCATATCTCAAAATATATAATTTTATACACTATGGTGTGAAACCATGGATGTGACAGGCTGTAATGATTTATTTATGAGACATTATTCTTTGATGCAAGAATACATTAGGTTATAGATCCCATTTCCACAAATATAATATGTCATGCACCGCATCTGATCTCCAGTAAGATACTGTAGGCTGTGAGGTTCATTTTGTATTTGTAAGACTGTGTATAAATATACATTTTATTACTATATCAACAGTCAAAGTTCACAACAGTTTCCCTTTTAACAGATCCTTCAAACATATTTTTCCCAGATTCATCTGAAAATATATATCAGACTGGTGACAGGGTCTAGGAGAACATGCCAGGGACAGCATTTGGTTATGAATAGTTTGAATATTGTTCTTTTTTATGGATGTTGAGTGTATCTATTTTATCTATTTCAGGACTTTCTAGACCATTTTGGAAATAACTGTTGTGATTAATAGCAGCATATTTTTCAACTATACTCTCCTTTGTCTTAATAACATGTTCGACTATATCTGGATCAGAGTGTACACCTCAAATTCTGGATCAGAAAGTGCAGCTCAAACTTTAAACATCTCTAAAAATTACTTTCATTATTTCTTATTTTGTTTTTCTTCCTCTGTTCTCTTATTGAGGGAAAAGTCCCCAAAAGACTCAGTGTTGGTTCATCACTTCTCCCAGTGAAGCCACTGGGCAGCATTTACAAAATCTACAAGCCCACTCAGGCAGGATCAGAACTTGATGCCCAGTGTCTCTGAGACAGAGGGTGAGGAGGGACTGCGAGGTCATAGAATCATAGAATTGCCTTGGTTGGAAAGGACCTTTAAGATCAAGTCCAACAATTAACCTAACACTGCCAAGTCCACCACTAAACCATGTCCCTAAGAACCACATCTACACGTCTTTTAAACACCTCCAGGGATGGTGACTCCACCACTTCCCTGGGCAGCCTATTCCACTGCTTGATAACCCTTTCGGTGAAAGTTATAGGGAGCGATAAGGTCTCCCCTGAGCCTCCTTTTCTCCAGACTAAACATCCTCAGTTCCCTCAGCCGCTCTTCATCAGACTTGTTCTCCAGACCCTTCACCATCTTCGTTGCCCTTCTTTGGACTCGCTCCAGCACCTCAATGTCTTTCTTGTAGCGATGGGCCCAAAACTGAACACAATATGCAAGTGACAAGTACAGGGGGACAATCACTTCCGTAGTCCTGTTGGCCACATCATTATTTCTGATACAAGTCAGGTCCCAGCATCTCCTTTCTCATGGAATATTCCTGTTTGAGCAGTGGCTGCCTCCAGCATAGGGGAAAGCTCATAGCAAAGTGATTTGTGCAAGGAGAGGAGAAGGGGCTAGGAAAAGGTCAGACACATGCCTTGCATGTTACAGAAATACTTCAAGATCTTTTGAAAATACCTTTTTTGGAAGGTGTGATGAATTCAGGATTCAGGATCAGGCCTACATTTACTCAAAAGGTTTCTAATGAATTACTTTTCTTTTTATGTGTGTATAGTGTTTCGGGGTCTTGTGATAGAGCAGCCTGATTCAAGGGATATCAAGGTCGACTACTCCCTCTCTTTATCACCAGTTGTCGTGATGAGCAATATGTGCAAATGGCGACGTGTTTATTTTCAAGCCTAAGAGAAAATACTATTTATTCTTTCAACATGTCTAAGGTCTAATAATTGCAGTCATTGATTCCCAATGGACTAAGTATGTGCAACAAATATTTAGGCTTTAAAAAAATAGATATGCGTAATATTAGAAGGGGAAAGGGTCAAGTTTCCTAGTTCATTGGAGTTGCTTATGCAGTACAAAAAAACCTGGTAAAACTAAAATGTCCTAAAATTGCACAGGAGAAGGCACTGCAAGAGAATATGGTGAGGAGAGGATGGGGGATTTGAAGCAGCAGCTCTGACATGAGGACTGTTCCATAATTAGAAATCTGGAGTATTAACAAGAGTGAGAGTGGCTGAATGAGGCGGCCATGTGTCGTGTGTGTGTGGTACGTGTGTCTGTGCTGGGTCTGCAGGTGGGTATGAGAGATGATTATGAATTGCTTCATTTCACTCTTTTGTTCAGAAAATAGTCTTTTTAAAACTGAATTTTTTACAATATAATTCTGATTTTTTTTTCCTTTGGTATTTTATGTAACATTATTTTCTCTTTTGCCTTCAGAACAGCTTGATTATTAAATGTAAGTTAGTATATCCATAGGAAAAATATCAGTAATAAAAACTGCACTGAAATATGCCATGGTTTTCAAATCAGACATTGTACTTATTCACTATTGACTCATAAACTTATTTCAATTTCTGTTTTTATTGCAGTTCAGTCAGGAATATTTTCAAAATGCAAAATATTTTCCAGATACAGGAAAATTAATTCATCTTACAGCTTTAAAAGCCTAGAGGTGAACAAAACCCAATTTATTCTCCCTGTTAAAAACTTCCTATGACAAACATCCATCTAGCCATCTCCTAGAAATATGTACTCTGACTCCAAGCCCCTTGGAGTTTTTACTGTGCATTAACTTTGTTTGGGAGTCACAGTCTCTCTATTACTGTTTACCTAAAGGCCTCGTGCCTAAAGCTTGTCTGCTTTCCCAATACATCAATCAGGCTCATAAAATCTAGTTCTTCCTCCTACATCTTGCCCTACTCATATCTTTAAACCCTCATTACTTCATTAATAGCACTATATTAAACATTATGAACCTTCACGGTGCTGTTTAAATTAAAAATATTAGTAATAATTCATTGGAAACCTTTTACTAGGCATCATTTTGGACTCCAGAGGAAATTTCTAAGTTTTCCCTTGAAGTCCTTCAGTTGTTTCGAGGGTTATTTCTTATTCATTGGGTTATCTAACTGTACACATAAATATAAAGTGTTCCCCTAAAAGAGGGTCATCCAAACTTTCAAATTCCTTTTTATACTTTGGAAAGTATACATTAGAATCACAGAATCATAGAATCGTTTTGGTTGGAAGGGACCTTTAAGACCATCGAGTCCAACCATTAACCTAACACTACCAAGTCCGCCACTAAACCATGTCCCTAAGCACCACATCCACACGTCTTTTAAATCCTTCCAGTATAAAACAGAAGCACGGGATACAGAAAATAAAAACCAAAACCAACACAGCCAACTGCATGCCACCATGCACCATCTGATACTCCAGGACCCTCAGACTTTGAAGGAAATGGAGAGGGGCTTTGGGGAAAGGAGGCCAGAAGGGACCACCTAAGCATCTGAGGGTGAGTTGGAGGGTGGGGAGAGAAGGCTCAGAGGTGGAAGCTGGGTTTTGGGAAGAAGGGAAGGTAAGTGGAGGGTCTGTGAGAGGGAGGTTTTAGGAGTTTCTGAGAGGGAAAGGGGGGCTGGGGACAGGCAATGGAGCACAGGGACGTTTCACACCTCTGGAGCAGGCATGGGTGGAATGTCCGTCTGACCCTTCACTGCATTCCAAAGCAGATCCTCACCTCTTTCAGGCCTTTGTGTGTCAGGACACACCGTTATGTCCCTAAACTACTTCTGGGCTCAGTTAACTCCTTCTCCCACAGTTCACACTGCTGCCTGTCTCAATGGCCCCTGTTTTCACATTTGCATCTCCCATAGGGGATGGAAAGAAGGAAAAGGATGAAGAAAAGGGGGTCAGGCCTGTTCCTTTCATGGGCAGCAGCTATGAGTTGTAAAAGACATGCTGCTCCTGCTTTGGAGCAGGATGAGGAACAAGAGGTTGTGGCTACTGTAAATGAACCTCATACATCCCCGTGTAAGGGCTTCTCCTGTGAACAAAGACGCTTCTTCCACCTCGTGGAAAGAGGATGCTCCACTCCTTGCTTCAGTCTGCTGTACTTTTGCAGATATTGCCTACGTCATCTGTGTTCAAAGCCAGGTCTGTAACGGGCAGTGGGTGGTTCTCATCTAATTAAACAGAGGTACATTAATGTGCGTATAATGTGCACTTAAGCTAGTCACCCCAGGCTGTCGGTATAGTCAGTGAGGACCTAGGCAGGCTGTGCATAGGAACCCTGGGTGTGATTCATGTCATCCTAAAGTAAATGTCTATAATAGGTCAGGCAAATTGCACCCTAAAAGCACTTATTTCTCTTCCTTGACTATAAAGGGAGCCTAGAGTGATTAGCACAGCTGTAAACATCTACTTTGTAGATGTTGAAAGATAAATGACATGAATCCCACCCTCACGTCTGTACAAACATCTGAAGAATTTGCCATAATGACGGTGGTTTAGCTGTGGCCTGCAAAGCACATGACAGCAACATGTGGAGATGTTTCTAGCTGCTCTCTTATTACTGCTCATCAGCAGCAGTTTGCAGAGGTGTCTCAGGGCACCTGTTGCTGCCGTCATGAACAGACTATTGGTAGGAACGGGCCCAAATATTAAAAGGTATAGAGATTCCTGAAAGGGATTCTGTTCTTGGACTATGCAGGACCAAATTAGGACAGTTCATTTCCAGGTAGAGATGTCATATGTTGATCAGAAAACAAGCATTTTTCTTCTTGAGAAATCATAGAATCATAGAATCGTTTTGGTTGGAAAGGACCTTTAAGATCATCAAGTCCAACCATTAAACTAGCACTGCCAAGTCCACCACTAAATCATGTCCCTAAGCACCACATGTACACATCTTTTAAATACCTCCAGGGATGGTGACTCCACCACTTTCCTGAGTAGCCTGTTCCAATGCTTGATAACCCTTTCCGTGAAGAAATTTTTCCTGATATCCAATCTAAACCTCCTCTGGTGCAACTTGAGATCGTTTCCTCTCATCCTATCACTTGTTACCTGGGAGAAAAGACCAACACCCACCTTGTTACAACCTCCTTTCAGGTAGCTCTAGACAGCAATAAGGTCTCCCCTCAGCCTCCTTTTTTTCCAGACTAAACAACCCCAGTTCCCTCAGCTGCTCCTCATAACTCTTGTGTTTTAGACCCTTCACCAGCTTCATTACCCTTCTTTGGACTCATTCCAGCACCTCAATGCCTTTCTTGTAGTGAGGTGCCCAAAACTGAACACAGTATTCAAGGTGTGGGAAGGCATTTTGAAATCCAAGGCAATTTCTCAGGTGGAGGAACAAATTGCTAGCACTTCCAGGAACTCCAGAGGCTGATGAGAATAATCTCGATCCTAGTCTTAGCAGTTACCTAAAGGATCTGACCAGGGATGCATCCTGTAGTTCCTCATCCCCTCTCTGAGGATCTGGGGCTTGTGTGGATGCAGTGAGTCAATCTCACCAAATAAACAGCAGAAAAGAAAACCCTTCTCACTGAGTTCCCAGCTACTGCCTTTCAAGCATTACTAGGCATTTTACAATGATCTTTTCCTTTTTCCTTTTAAGCCTACAGCCGCGAGAGGCTCTGGGATATATCTGCCAACTGCTATTTTTCATACCTTTATTTTTTATTTCTCCAACAGCTTGTACCTTGACAATCTTCCCCCCAAACCAGAGCCCTGCCTGGGGCTCCCCATGGAGCCCTCACGAGGACAACTCTTCATTTAGATGGGGACGGTCGAAAAAGAGAGACATAAAGCACTCCCTCCTCCTTGGGAACTGCGTGCATCGACTCTGGAGCCCATCCCAGCTCTTGCCAGCACAGTAAGTGAGAGATTTCATCGTAATCATTTTAATATCTTTCAAATGGCTGCATGGATGGATAGCAGACCTGGAAGAATATACACTAGAGGGTAGTCAGGGAGCATGATTAGTATTGGGAACAAGTATTTTTCTTGGCAGAGGACGAGCGTGCCATTTGATAGATAGTGAAACACAGCAAGAATGCTGCTCAGTAGCAGATGCCAAACATTCTCTTGTGTGCATTGAAGAAAATCAGTTTTGTTGTGTTTCGTTTTTTAAAGCATAGGGAAAGGGAGGGGTCTTCCCACTGTCTGCAATAGCACTCATGGCAGTACCTGCCTCTGCACTGTGATCACAGCATCTGGGAGCACTTCCCATGTGTGATACTGCTTCTCCCAGCCTTGTTTTTCAGGGTTAATAAACCATTTGAAAACAGTGACCTGGCTTTGATTTTGTCCTACAACCCTTTGGAGGAGTGCAAACCTCCACCGTCCTCATCTTTCACACATATACATGCACAGCATCTTGTTTTCCAGATGACCATCTTTCAGATGTAAAAATTTGCAAAGAAAAAGGGAGGGCATTTCTGAGCAGCCTGTGTTCTCCTTTAAATTAAAACAAGTCTCTATGTTGCCAAGGTTTGAATTTGGTATGTTTTAATCCATCACCATATACTTTGGAATAAAGTCTTCACATATCTAAACAGAAAAAAAAAACAAGAGTTATTTAATTTTCAAATAGTGTCTGGTGGGCATCCAGAGCAACAAGCTTTTGATAAATATTTCATAAGGATTTTTAGTGAATGTGTATCATCTGCTTTGCACTACAGACCCAGACAACTTCTTGTCCATGATGTCGATGACTTTTAACCTAAGGCATCTCAGAGCACAACGTGACACGATAGTCTGCAACTGCTCCTTTGGAGTAAATGCAGCTTATGCCAAGAATTTTCCTGACCAAGAAGTTAGTGGGATAGATTTAGCATTATAAAATATAATAGATCTGCAATAATGCAAATATTAGAGATCCCAAGTAAATATTTACCAGTAGTATCTAATACACTTCTATTAAACTAGCACAGGCTGTGGAGAAGGATGACTCCTTGAGATCACTGTGGAAAACCACTAACAAACCATGGTATTTCCAAAGCCATCACTGGGACTTTGCCATTATATTAACTTGCTGACAGTATTTTATTACTTATGAAACGAAGTGCCAGGATGAAAAACACAGCCCTTGGCCCAGGAGAGGGATTGCCTACTCGAGTGTAACGCAGCTGCTCTGAATCATTCAGGCAAAGCATTTCACTCCTGTCCTGAGCCGGCTTTCTCAGCTGTGGCCTTTTCCTTGTGAGGAGACAGCTAACTATGCTTTCCTCTGAAACACAGATTAGTGGACAAATCTGGAAGGCTAAACAAATCCTTCCTTCTTTTGAACAAAGCCCAAGAGAAACATCTGGGTGAAAGAAGAGCCATCATAAAGCTTTTCCTCCAATTCAGACTCTTCCAAAGTTTGGATACAACACTGCACTCTTCATTCTTTTCTTCGGGCTTGTGAAAGTAGAAGTGTTTTCCCTCCTCTCGATTTTACACGTTCAATCATGCTACCTGCTATACTTGGAACAGTCTTCCACATCCTTTCATGAAATCTCCTCCCACCTCTCTGTACAAAGCACTCCCACAGCAATGCTTCCCCTTCTTTTCCTCCAAGGTCATTGCTCTCCTGAGAATTTGCGTTATCTGTGACCTGGCTGTAGCATTCTTTGCTTTCTCCATATTAGCCTGTGTGTTCCTCAGGGATACCTACCTTGCCACATATTTCGTCACCGGAGAAGTAAACCGAAGCCCAACTGAAGTTGATGGCAAAATTCCCATCAACTTCAACAGAGCCAGGATTTTGCTCAAAGTATTCAAATGAGGCCTCAGTTGGATGTCTGTGATGCAGATATTTCTGCGTGCAAGGGCAAATCACATCTGCTGTCTGCATTTAAAGCACATTGAGCAGCTGATATTTTCAGTGCCGTATTTCTTTCTAAAAAAAACAATTTCATCTGACAACAGTGGAGAATTTTATATAGCATTTAAAAAACAAAGAACTAATTTATATAAAGGTTTGTTTTTTTCTCTTCAGCTGGCATATGTTTGCAGATAACTTATCTACATGTTGCTGTTTCCTTGAGCACCTCAAACAATAAATTGAAACATACCTCATGGTAACATTGTTGGGTATTTTTCTCTCACCCACGTACATACCTACAAAGGTTTAAAATATGACTTTTGAAAAGATTCAAGACTGAAGGGGAAAAATAATCTTATTATGCAACAATTTATTGTCCTGCCAAATGTGGGTGCCTTGGAAGCTTGAACAACCCGCCAACACACCTGTGTACATTGGCATTAAGTTAAATCAATAACAAAAATAATAGGCCTGCAGCCAATTACCTGTCACCTGGAGATTCATTTTAAGTGGAGATTTTACAAGCATAACTTGAATCATATCTAAGTTATAAGATAGTCAACATAAGATATTTACAAAGATGTTTGAATTTAAAGTAACTTTTACCAAAAAGCCATGTATAAGAATGTTATTTAAAAGCACTCAATAGCCATAATAACAATTGATTTTCCTTCACAGCAGAGTGATTTACAGTAATACAGATATAAGGGGAAAAAAATATTTTCTTTAAATTACCATTTCTTGTGATCATCTTGTATTATATAGGTCAGAAAAATGTCATTCTCTGCTTCCAGTGTTTCATTGCCTTGATGCTGTACATCATATACAAAACATTTATTGTTTTGTAATGATTTTTCAATTAGTTCTTTGGTTGCTTAAAAACAAATGAGATCCCTATTTTTAGTATTTTTTTCCAGTACATGAAGAAGTCATTTGATCAGCCTTCCTTCATTCACAATAGTTGAAATCCAGAACAGGTTCATGAGATGTGTGTAACGAATGTGCAGTGCTGGCTGCCCTGCACATCGCCACCATTCTGCCCCTTCCAGCTCTGCACAGAGGGCACACATCGAGGCACATCGGGACAGTCTCCTCTTCTACTAAAAGCAAGTATTGCAGATATCTGCGGCATGACTTTCCATGAACCATGCAAGAAATAAATGCAACTGGCATTCTGTTTCACCCTCAACACAAAGAGATCCTGCTGTACTCTGTTTTTCTCTTGCAAGGGGCTTCATGCATAGGACATTTAGCAAGATTTGGATGGGATGCAGAGCTAAGTTTTATCACATACAAGTTTACGGATGGTCTTGTAGGTACTTAGTTTACACAATGGAAAGGGACCAGGTAACAGTTGGTGACAAAAACTTGGTCTGTGAGATGCTGTACGTGTCTTCAGCTCCCATCAATTTCAACAGATGCTAAAGGTGCAGGGTTATATAGTGCAATTCATCTCCTTGCCTTTCTACTTCTTTTTTCACCACTGAGCAACTCAGAGAGATGCTGTAGGTTTTGAGCTGTTCTCCGCAATCCTGTATTCTAAACACTAATTGCTTAAGGTATATTCATTTATTAGTATGAATCATGGTGGATTTAAAAAGCAATAGCTTTCACGTTAAAGATGTTACTCATAAAAGCTACAATTGATATTTCACCTAGCATCCATTTTCCTGGAATCCTGAAGGCTGGTTTTAAACATGGTGAATCAACAGTTCCTTCTGACAAACCACTGTTTCTCCGCCAAGGTCACTGCATGTTGTCAGAGCAGAACTGGTTTGCAGATTTCAGGACATGCTGTGACTTGAGTTGATTGGAAGGGAGGACATCATATTCTCTCCCCTTAAACACTCTCCAGATATCCTCCCACTGTTTCAAAGTTAGTTAATTTCATAAAAATACCATTTAAGTCTTTGTGAAATTCATCTCATAAGGAAATACATTTTTCCACTATTATCATGCAGTTTGGGGGTGATGATAGACTGCTCATTAGATGCTGGTATAAATGTAGGATGGAGAGAGATGGGAAATCTTGTTTTGTAGTTGTTTTAGGTGCGGTATTACTTTTGTGAGCTGGGAAAATTTTACTTCACTTCACTAGGAATTTGATCAAGTTAAATTTCACTAAGAAAAGTAATGTTAATGTAATTTTAAAGATATATTAAACAGCAGGATCCCACTGCAGTAAGTGTTGTATCTACTGAACTAAATCATTGTTTTACCTTCCATACACAATTTATCATTTCCATAGAAGTAAGGATGAAAGGACATACAGAAAATTAAAATGTCAATCAGAAAGTCTCTCTATACCAGTGCCCTAACTTCTCTTTTGCAAGCATCATAGAAAAAGAAATCTTAAAAATAGAGATGCCAAAAATAATAATTGATTTTTTTTAGACAGTTTAAAGCTGAGTTTAGGAAAATTTTGCCACGATATTTCTGATGATATAATAAAGAAGAGTTTGCATATATGGATGCCAAAAAAAAAAAAAAAGGAGGATAAAAAAAAGAGAAGCAAAAAAGAAAAAAGGGAGGGAGGAAGGAAAAAAAAAGAAAAATAAAAAATAAAAACTGGTCAGGCACAACTCATGACAGGAAAGAAGGACGTTATAGTTCAGGGTGAGGTACAGTAAAATGTGGTCATGAGGGAATCAGATCAGAGATGAAGGTGGACAACAAATAAGACATGGTGGGTTGAATAGAAACTTAAGAGTCTAAATGTTGTGCGTATGGCAGAAATTAAGCAGAAATTAGTAGGAATTAAGCAGATATTGATGGCAGCAATAACAGAGTGGAAAGAACTAGGAGGAAAGTACTGGAAGTAACAGGAAAAAGAAATGCCCAGCCAGGCCCTGGGTGGTCAGGGAACATGAGACAACAAGAGAGTGTCTACAACTAAGTGTCTACAACAACTAAGAAAGAGAAGTCCCAGAAGCAAGGCCAGGTAAATAAATTCAGGCCTCTGGGATATATAGGAGCTGGAAGGAGAGAGTATGAACAAATTCCATATAGCATTAGCATTTTTACATAAGAAATATTGCTCCAGAGCTAAGCAAAATGGCCATGGACAAAAGGCAATCCATGGCTGGGGTGAACAGGAGCAGGCATAACACTGCATGGATGTGTGAGGAGAGTGAAGGTTTGGATGAAAATTAGGGAAAAAGAATGAGGAGAGATGATGGAGACTGCAGAGGAATGAAAGTAGGAAAAATAAGGAAAGACAGCAAATGAAACCATGAGGGGCCAGCACAGAGGAGAGGAAGAGGAAGACAAATGCTCTATTATAAAGTTTCATTTTTGTTCCAATGAGCTCACCACTAATTATTAAGAGGATTTTTTTTACATTATTATTTATTTTATCTTGTTTTCCTTATTTTTCTCTAAATGTAGATATCCTCAGTGACTGTGAATATCATAAAAAGTGACGCTCAAGAGGACATTTCCAACTGTCTGCAAACAACTGTTTTCCCTGCCAAATCTGACTTTGTACCCTCTCAGACTTTTTTACCATAAACTCTGTGTTTTACAAGATTATCTGTATATTTGGGGATTCTTTTCTGAAAATTTTGTTATTCTTTAAATATTAAGATGAAGAAAACCAAACCTGTTTAGATCCTTCCTCTCAAGTTGACTGATTCTTCAATAAATTTTTGAATAGTGTATTTTGTAAATATATATCGTTTGCAGCTTGAAGTCACTGCTAATGAGTAAATACATGAATTAATTTTTCTGTGCTAATATACCCAAACCTTAACTCTAACAGAGCATTTACTTCAGTTATTTTTTCCTTTTTTATTATTTCAGATCTTAATTAACATAGATCATTATTGCGTAACCATTATTTGAATAATGGTACAATTTGCTCCAGGATCAAGTGCGTGTCCATTTGAGGCTGGTCTTTCACTAGACTTCTCAGCTCCTGGATCCTGTTTCTGAACTAGGACTACATGCCCAAAGACCTTAGTTTCCAAAATAGGGCTAAACAATTTCATCAAGAGACCCTTGCAGCCACTGAAGTGCAGTGTATCACTGGGGCTCTAATTTTTGTAGCATTGCCTGTAAGTCCTTTCATCTCAAAAGTAACTGTATTACTGCTTGTTTGCTCGCTGCATTTAATCCCCTAGCTAAGAGGTGGCTCTGCTTTGCTGCCAGGCAAAATGCCTGTCTGCTATCAGCCATAGCGTAAACCTAGGAGAATGGATGAGAAAACTTTCTTCCAAAAATTAAAAATTTAATAAAGATAAATTTTTTAAAGCTGATCATTTTCCAAGGAAAAAAAAAGTTATAAGAAAACCCTTATAATTTCCTTCCACAGCTTTAACACTGGAAATAATTAAAAAGCCTACTCCTCACTACCAGGCAGCGTCTTTGAAGCCTCCACTTACTGAATGCAATAAATACTTAGGAGTTACCAGTATCTGTTGTAACCTGGCAGTAATCTCAAATAGACGATTACTAATTAATTAATGGAGAACTATTGAGTCAGAACTACTTCAGAAAGTGTCCCAGTTAGCACATTAATAACGGTGCAAGCCAAGCAGAGGGCAGGAATTTATCCTTGAGATCCAGCTCAAAGATGGCACCGAAATGCCAACGGCTCCTTCTACCATGCTTCAAGTTGAAAGTGTTGAGAGCTTCCGCCTTTGAAGAAATAGCCAACAGATAAAGATGCTTTAGTTCAAATATGCAAAGTGTATATGTAACTCCCCTCAAGCTAGAAAGACTTCCTCATTGTTAAACCAGACCTTGACCTGAGGTATACTATAATACACACCAGTCAGGCACAAAATTAGTTTCAGCTCTTAAACTAGAGATGTCTGATAGACAATTCCACACAATCAACCTAATGCTTATGGAATGGTCCTGAATTTTATTTGAAATTAAAATTTTCTAGTTGTTTTCTTGAAAACTGTTATCAAAATGATCTTATCTTTTCATTTGATATGCAAGAAGGAGGTAGAATTTGAAGCACAATATCAGCTGCAACTAAAGAATTTTTTAAATAATAAATGCTGATGCTTCATGTATGATTTCTCTTTAAGAAACAGGATTTTAACTTTGATAGCAGGTGGTACGGTAAAATTTTTGAGTGCTATAACTGTATGTTGAGAAACACGACTGTGCACTGTGAGAGAGGCAAACACAGGCGGAATATTTACAATGATATTAAAAATCTTGGAGCTGTTTTCCATGTTTTGCATTCCTCAAAACAGTATATATAATGATAATATATATTTATCTGTTTATATTTGTACTTATATTTGTGTATGTATGTTGCACTGCAGTGGAAAAAAATCTGTGTTTTTTAAGTGAAACTGGTATTTCATTATTCTTTATGCAGCTATGCTGGGGCACACTTTTCAGTCTGAAATAGATATTACCGAGGCATTTAACATGAAGCAGTCGATGGTGAAACTACAGACACTTTCATATAAAATGCCACGGAACAAAGTTATTGCATTCTTCAGTATTCTTGTTTGAGACTACTTCTGACTTTTATGACTACCCTAATTCAAACTTAAGTAATAGAGAATGTGTCAATACAACTTTACCTTTAAGTATTGCTAAGGAGCATGCAGGAGCCCACATGTTTGCTTAACTGGCCCTGCAACCAACACTGCTAACAATAAAACCAGAAGTTCAAACTCAGTTCCTTGCTTTCAAGTATGCCCTTCAAACAGCAAATACCAGTTTAGCACCCCCCTAAAACAGGGTGCATGTTAACCAGGAATAAATCCAACATATCTGCACCAAGGTGCTTAGCACACGAGACACCCAATCATTTTACTGACTTTTTTTAACACATACTTTCTGCCACCGGTAACAGCTACTCATAGCATATATGTGTGTGCACACGTGAGTGTGTGTCTCAGAGACATACAACCTCCCCCACCCTGTATTTTCAAGGCCCATAATATACTCCCTGCTTCCTAGTCCTGCAAATACCCTTGAAGTGGAATAATGTTTAACAGAGGGCAATGTTGTGGGAAAACTGCCAAAGAGATGAAGGGTGGGGGAAGTCAGTCAAAGCATTCTGATGAATATTTTTGTACCTCTAAAGACACAACTATTATACAAACATTGACCTATTTGTCAAGCAACCACCGTTTACTATTGCTTAAAGGTCACCGAAGTTTCCAAGATTATTAAATAATGCATGGAGCCAAAGACGAAGGATATTATTTAAACAGTGGAGGTAACTTTTGTTAGTGAAGGACAATGCGATGACAATGTCCCTTTATTTTCCCTTGAAATTTTGTAGAGTTTGCAGTGTAATATAGTAATGGCCCATTTCAGCTGAAAGAGGGAACTCTGCTGCGGAAATGGGACTCAACAATACAATAAATTATTACCTGGGCTTTTCTCCCCTTTTGTGTACATTTGTCAGTACATGATTTATATTTTTTTACAGACATTTCAGTGGTGCTAGGGAGTAGCAGTCTATCCACATACATACAATGATGTGTCCCTATTTGTCTTTCCAATGTGGGTTATGAGTCAGTGAAAAAAGTGCTTTGCAACAATTTAGAGTATGTGCTGTGCACACATGGACAGGAATCAGCAGAGGTTTGTAAAACTCACTATCTACTTAGGCTCTCATTAAGACAGCCTCATTCTAATAAATCCTGCACCTACTGCTTCCCAATGGCTGCAGTTCCTTCAGTTCTCAGTAGGTCTTCCAGGTCACCTCTTCATAGACCTTCAGAGGTGCCTAGCTCTAGCTATTTCCTAGGCCCAGGGATTCAAGGAGAATGTTTTCTTCTCCTCTGGATCACAGTAAGATTCTGCTAAGTGACAGTCATTGTCCTGCTGTCATTGTCCTGGAACAGAGCCACGGCTGTCGTGGTTTAACCCCAGCCAGCAACTAAGCACCACCCAGCCGCTTGCTCATTCTCCCCCAGTGGGATGGGGGAGAGAATCTAAAGAGTAAAATTGAGAAACTTGTGGGTTGAGATAAAAACAGTTTAATAGGTAAAGCAAAAGCCCCGTGCACAAGCAAAGCAAAACAAGGAATTCATTCGCTACTCCCCATGGGCAGGCAGATGTTCAGCCATCCCCAGGAAAGCAGGGCTCCATCACACATAACAGTGACTTGGGAAGACAAAAGCCATCACTCTGAATGTTCCACCCTCCCTTCTTCTTCCCCCAGCTTTATATGCTGAGCATGACATCATATGGTGTGGGAGGAGGCTTTGAGCAACCTGGTCTAGTGGAAAGGTGTCCCTGCCTGTTGCAGGGGGGTTGGAACTAGATGATCTTTAAGGTCCCTTCCAACTGAAACCATTCTATGATTCTATGATATCTCTTGGGTCAGTTGGGGTCAGCTGTCCCAGCCATGTCCCCTCCCAACTTCTTGTGCACCCCCAGCCTCCTCACTGGTGGGGTGATGTGAGGAGCAGAGAAGGTCTTGACTTTGTGTCAGCACTGCTCAGTAATAACTAAAACATCCCTGTATTATCAACACTCTTTTCAGCACAAATCCAAAACATAGCCCCATACCAGCTACTATGGATAAGACTAACTCTATCCCAGCAAAAACCAGCACAACAGTTTCAGGAGGAATGACTTAGGCAAAATCATATCCCAAATAGCTCATCATCAAATTATTCTTGTTCTCTGCCCAGAAATACCTCCCAGTGTATTGTCTCTACAGATATGCCATGTTGAAGGATTGTCATACCGTGACGCACTACCAGCACTGTAAAATGAAAGACAGCAAGGCTTCCTCTACCTTGCAAAATCCACCTCCTTATTATTTTACCAGCTACAACACAGAAATCAATGCGTCATTCTGACAAAAGGCAGGTCATTCTGAGAACAATTCCTCTATTAAATAGTCCCGTCTTTCCCCCTTACTGATCTCCACACTGCAGGAAACTGGTTAATAAGGGCCATCATCAGATGGAAGACTAAGCAGCAACTGGAGCACTAATATGAGCGGTCCCATCTGATGCAGAAGATTGTGCTCCATGAGCATCGAGCTCCAGGTAGCTGTCTTTTTGACAAGAGATCAAGAAGGGCATATTTCCCCATCTCACTAAGCCGCCACGAGGTTGTTCTGAGATCTCCAGTGGGCTGGACCTGGGAACTTCACCAGAAACCGCAAGCAAGATAACTTAAAAGGATTTGTTCCGTCACTGAAATAATCAATAGTTCTCTTTACATCTAAAAAATGCAGATCCATATAAACTGGAAGATTATAGAAGTTAATAAATACTGACAGAATTTCTGACTTAAACAAAATTCCAAGAGCAGAGTCATGAATTTGGATGGATTCTGGCACCCAATGGAATATTTCTGCTTGATGGTGCTTGGCTACTGTTAGTTCAATTTTATGAACATTTATTTTTGGAAGAGTCACCATTAATGGTCTGCTTGATTGCCAAAGTAAAGGGTCTTCAGTGACAGATCCAAGAAGGGAAAGAAAAAGAGGAGCCTTCAGAGGCCTAGTGAGAACTAAAATTTCAGTCTCATTCCTCTGCAAATCACGGCTGTGAATATACACTCCCATCCAAATGTCTATAGGTCACTTAAGATGAATAAAAGTATTATCTTCCTTACAAGAAAGAAAACTAGCTGCCAAGAAACTTTTGGTCGTAGCACAGGGCAATTGAGGTTATCATCAGGAACAAAAAATAATCTTAAAAAAATTCACCAATAAAAAGACAATATCTTTGGATAAAAATTTCCCATTACATGTGTAACTACCTCACAGAATGGCTCTGTCATTCCAACAAGCACTATTTCTCCTGGAAATCCAGTCATTAGCTCAAGTGAATTGTGGAACAGGGAGGTACCTAATGAAGTTGGTGGAAGTTTTGCCAGAATGAGAACCTCACCTCTGACCTTATGGGTGAAGCAAGATGCCGTCAGAGGCAGGAGGAGAAAGAGTTCATTATTCATGGGGCTGACAGATACATAATTACACCTGGTAAACCCAAAATATAGTCTTAGAGTCACTTTCCTGCTGAAAACTTAAGGGCATTTGAAATGGCACACAGTAACTTTATTCCTTATCCCAGTATAGCACAAGAGGTGAGCATTCATTTGTATACCCTGCAGCCTCCTCAAATGAACCATTGCTCGCGGCACCGTCTGCCAGACCCACCCTTGCCTTCCCTATGATCTAGGGGAAAAAAGCATGAAATGAAAGCCAGAAAGTTCACCTATCTGGATACAACCTGATGGGACCGCAGTGGGCATGTCTATTCTGGCAGCAGCAATCCCCATACCAGCTCAGTGCAATGCCAGGAGGAGATACCATATCAGGTCATGAAGGCAGGAGATTCATATTCGCAGGCTATTGCACCCAAATAACAAATCCTCTCTCTCAGCATCCAGCAGTAACACGTGGCACAGACCCAATGCAGCACTATGGTTCGATGGATCGTACAGCTGTGCGTGGTACCTAAACCTCGCTGCCGCCAGCTCTCCGTGGTGACTCATCTCAGCAAAGGCAGGGAAACATCTAGGAAGGAAAACTGATGCAGGGGAATTTAATAAACCTTGAACCTACATGGAAAGAAGACCAAGCTTCCCTTATTCTGTCTTATCCTCAGTGTTCAATAAAAAAAAATTTAAAAAAAAACAAGCAATCTGTAGAGTATAAATCATGACTTGATAAATGTAGGTCCTTAGAAGCCAGTTGTGTAAATACGGATACACCTGCAGGCCCTGATAACCAGATTAGCAAAAACAGCTGCCAGACCACGCAGCAACAACCAAGAGATAGTGTTGTGTCCTGGCCAACGAAGTTTCCAGACTGACTCTCAGGTGCTTCCCGTACATCACTGTTAGCAAGAACAATGCATCATGAAAGTAGATGAGCTTCATTGATCTTGAAAATATAACATTTTTCTCCTTGGATGTATACAATGAAGTTTGACACTAACATTAGTTCACAGTACCTCTACTGTACAAAGGACTTTGGACTTTGTCTGCTGGCAGCTGGGAAGGATTTCTGAACAGAGAGGGAAAAAAAAAGTGTCTGGATTTGGTATGACCTCATATTAAAAACTCTATCCTTATTGGATAAGAACCCAGATCAACTGATCCATAGGTGTCCTGCCACACCTGTTCTTATTGATAATTAGAAACTAAAATTAACATTTCTTCTTGGCAAAACTCCACTTGAATCACACAAAAAAATCTGATGAGCCTCAGAGCGACTAGTAATACAAGCTAGACCTAAAAGTACAAAAAGGAGGCACAGACTTGCAGGGGGCGGAGGAAAGATATCCATCTGTGTTTGGTAGAGAAGCTTTGTGTCCCTACAAAGCTTGGAAAACAAGTCTAATGGTACTGACTGCACTTCAGCACCATGCTTGCTATTCTTTCTAGAAGTAGGGAAAGACAGTTCATAGAGAATACCATAAAATCCAGGTGCTTCTGCACTCTTGGGGCTGGGGAGCTGAGCAGGACCCAGCGCAGTCCCAGCCCTCCTCAATGGTGCAGTCCAATCAGGGCTGATGCGGTGGGCAGAACCAGGGGTTGGTAATGGGGTCCACTGGCAGCCCCCAACACACCAAGCCATGGACCAGGGCCAGAGGTCATCCAAGCCATCCGGCCAGCAGCAGAAGCAGACGGGGTTAGAGACAGAGCTGGAGACCTACTCTCCTATGGCATTGCTGGGACATGCTCTGACAGTCCCAGGCTGGGTTGAAATGGAGTTCTTGGGCCATGGGCAGGGGTGGATGGAGGCTGGGTGGGGCCAGTAAGTGCCCTCAGGGCTCTAACAGCTTCCTTTACAGGAAAATATTTTAAGACCTTTATAACCCAATACATGTGAGAACTCTCCCCCAAAAGATCCAGGCATGAACTAACCGTCCATCAACTTATCTTCCATGATGGATATGAGGATTAAGACAAAAAACCCTGTGTCTCTAATCATCTCTAGTGATTCAGATGACCCCCTTCTTGGCAAGAACATCTACTTCAACTTAAAACAATGCAAAAATGATACAAGTTAAAATGATGATGGGGTAGTAAAAGGAGACCAGATGTCTGGTGAAACCAAAATAACTGAAAGAATTGTAGGATTATTCGATGCTGGATGTTTGTTGTCTTTGTCTGAGAGCTCTGGAATGGAGATCCATGAATATGGGCTCTCCTCCACCGGTGAGCTGATGTGAGGCCGATTCAGCCCTCACATTTCCAATCAAGTGTCACTGCACTGCGACACACTGCTGGAGAATAATAACTAATATGCAGCACAGAAATTGCTTTATTATAAGATATATTACAACATGTTGTAAAGACATGCAAAAAAATAATTTTAAAATACTTAAAAGATGATGCTAGCTTGTTGTGGCCTGTTGCAAAGCAGTTATAAATTGGAGTACTTACAATAGTTCATGCATGTCTCTGCATGTTAGAACAGCACATCAGAGAATTTATTTATCAGGAAAAAAAGCCAAACTCTGCTAAGTCATTTAGTTCTTATAAAGGTTACTGTCATTTACAATTTTGCCAGATTTTATAAGGCACAATACCAGATTGTCACACGGGAAAGGCTTGCAGATTCAAGTCCTTATTCTTCCCTCTAGCGAGTGCTGGAACCAGCACATTTGGGACACAGGGGTTACGTCAAAGCCTTCCAACTCTTTGAAGGATAATTACCATACCTGCATAATCACATGGTCTACCTTCTATGCCTTCATGTTAAGGAGAGGACATTAATCTAACAAACGCCCAGCGGCTGACATTTTTTTTATATATATCTAATAGTTCTCTATAAGATACAGCACTCCACCTAACAGCTGCAGAAAACTCCTTGCCACATTCCCAGTCCCTCGTGGAAAGGGCTGCATAATGCTTTTCAGACCTGCCGTACTAGGTAGGAGTGCTCTGCTGCAGGATATGATGTTGTTGATTGTCACTTTCTATTGTTTCAGTAGACAATCTAGACCATTAGTTTATTACAGGTTATATAAGAATAACAAAAGGTAGCCAATAAACAATACCCTAATAGAATGATTTATACTCCAAAATGTTTAAGACTACTTGTAAATATGTCTAGAGATCATCCAAAACAGCTGTCTTGTTCAAGGGGATGGTATGTGCTGACATTTATGGTCTATGCAAGACTCTCCTCAGCAAACAAACCACAAAGACAATAGTGGATATAGGAATCCCTGCAGCTTTTGGTGTAGTAGGCTTAGAGGAGCTATTTCTCTCTTTAGCATCTGGTTCAGTATCCAAAGAGACTACACTGCCGTGCATCAGCAATGTTCTGCTCTTCAGTGTCTGTATAAAGATTTGGTTGATGGGCAGGGAAATAGTCAAATCAAACAGCACATACCAACTGTCCCTTTCCTGATGGTTGTCCCTCTTTTGTCAGTCCAAGTTTTCAAAGCTGGAATCATATGGAAATCTCAGCAATGACTGGATGTCTGAACAAGCATGGTGAGCCTTACGCTCTCTTTCTATCCAATGCACTAATGGCCAAGATGCCGTGACCTCTCACATGAGTTGCAGACACTTACCACTGCCATTTGTGCCCTTGGCTCCTTCCATACGGATTACCAAGGTCTACTCTGCTTTGGCCTTTAGGAGCCTGCACCTGCTTTCAGTCTCTTTCTGGGTATAGTTCCAAATATAAGCTTTTATCTCTAAACTCTTCACCTGCCTTATGTATTAGATCTTTTACAGTGCTGAGCTGCCAGGCTGTTGAGCTTCGGACACTAGAAGTAGGAGCCACAGGAAGAGAGCACTCTTGGGTACAACTCCAAGCATGCCCACATGCCCCAGAAAGTGGTGGGACAAAAGAAGTGTTTTGATGGAGGGAACAGGAAAATTACAGTGTATAAACAAATAAATACAAGACACAATTCTTGGTCTGCAACCAAAATCAACAGTCATATATAGCTGGACTGAGATCAATTTATGTTCCTGTGTTTCAGAGACCTATTGAAAAGCCTGTGTTATCGTAATACTGTGTTTTATTAACCTGTGTCCAGAGAAGCTTATACTTCATTAAAAAGCCATTGTCAAACAGATTCTATAAATGGATAATACCCCTAATAAATTTTATTACTTACTGTAAAATCAGTAACATAAACAAAGCACATTTAGCAAGTCCTTTTACCTACAGAAAACACATCACAACTATTTTCCTCCAAGATCTAATTAGACTAAGATTTCATTTTCAAAACAGAAGAAAATAAGCCTTTTACCTGGGGGAGATCTGGCTATAAGTCAGCACCATACCTGTTGTATTTTTTGTTTGGTATTTTTGTTTATTTGTTTTTGTTTTATCAAATGGCAAATTTGCCCATGTAATAAACAAAAGGAGCACACTAATGATAGTAGCTACTTAAAAGTAAAAACTCAGCTACGCATGAAAACATCAAAAGATCAATTGCTTGCATTTTTTAAAACAATTATATGGTTTTCTTTAATGTTTCATACTGCACAAATATTTTTACAAACATGCTTGCTAACCCAGTAACATACATATATGCATGCAAATGTTAAGGAGCCATAGATCCTAGTGTCAAGCTCTTCATTTCAGATACTTATAACTATGACATCTAAATAAGTTCTAAACTCAAATCCAGCCTGTGCAATCCTAGAAATGGCATTTTGAGTTGGGGAAATAGTGCCTTGGATCAGTGCTGCAATGGAGGCATGAAGTCACATAAGCTCTTTGAGATTCAATTTGGTATCTGTAAAATGGGAGATTAATTACCTCCAACTGCTGAGCATATTACTGATGTAAGAGATCACAAGTCCACTGAAACCAATGAGAGTTCCCGCAGTGTTTGGCAGGGCTTGGGCCCTCACTGTTTAAGCAGGACAAGAAATGGAATTTCCCTGGCAATTAATATGCTGCCACTGGAGCAACAGACTGACATGACAGGGTGAAGGATCTTGGTATGAGTCTGATCCAAAGATGATATCTGGCTCCACACTCTGGGCTACATGGTGTGAAAGCAGTGATTGACTTTGATCGTGTTGTTTCTGGGACGCTATAATCTGTGGTCCTACTTAATGGACTCTTGGAAACCTGTGCGTGCTACAGATGGGGCAGGCTCTGCCTGTCCCTGCATTTCTCCCTAAAAGTGGCTATGAGGCTAAACTTTCTGGTTGTCCATTTTTATGAATGGGCCAATTGCAATACGCATCACTTAAGCACATTTGAGTGGCTGCTTCAACCTTTTCTGTGAAGAGGAAGATGCTCAACCAGCCTTAACATGAGAAGGAGGCAACAAGGAACCTTATTGGTCTTCTGGTGGGAGCCATCTTTTGTGTCCATATGTCTAGGCTTTGGCATACCTAGGAGCTTTGAGCTCATCACTGGGTCTGCACTTACAGGACTTGATGAGGACCTTTATTAGCTAGAGTGCAGCTCCTCTCTGCAGCTTCAGGCCCGAGGTACTCTGCATCCCACTAATCTGGACCATGGGAAGAGCCACGGTGGAATGGTCAGCACCATCTGTCTGAATATGCTTATATCACTCTCAGATGTGTCAAATTCATACCCGATGTGCCCCACTCATTTTCACTGAGGTCCTCTAAGTGGTTTCACCAGATTCTCTTATTGTTACTGAGATAGGAGAAGAAATTTTTATTGAAGTTTGCTTAAAAGAAAGCTGTTCTTCAGCTCTGGGAGGACAAGAGGGGTGTCTTCATAGCTGGGAACTGCTTCAATGCTGTCTACCTATTCCCTTAGGAGACCAGAAGCAGTGTGGTAAATGCACAAGCCCCTGCAACGCCGCAGGAGGGACTCATGCCTGGGACAGCAGTGAAGTACAGGCTGAGTTTACTCAAGAGTCCAGATTTCCCCATTACTCCCACATTATCATTAATATTCCAGATAGCCTCAAAGTCAAAACACCAAAACATCTTTGTTCTCATGAGAAATCCAACAGCTTGTGGGGGGGAAACACCAGCTGGCGAGAAATCCAAACTTGAGGTGTTTAACAGAAAATAAGCTCTCCTTTCATTTTAATTTATTCATCACGTAATTGGGGGGAAAGGGATGTGGGAAATACTGGTGAGTAGTGAAAAAGGAAGAAAGGCAAATTGTGTACTCTGCTGACTGAAGGAAAGGATGATGAGAGGGGGCAGAATTTCCCTGCACTACAGCTGGTAGGGGAAAAAAAGTTCCTCCTGATGGAATATTTAGGGGAAAAAATCCTTCTTTAACTTTCAAAAGATGGTAATGTTTTGAAGTGCTTTGAAATAAAAATATTTTATTTTTGGTCTCCAGATTTTAGACAAAGACTGAGAAGAGGACAAGGTGATGGAATGAGTGAGATGGAAGAAACTCCTGTAAATGCTCCAGACTTCCTAAGAGTAAAAGTGACAGAACAACCTTGTTCTTATGATAAACCTAACAGGTGACAGTAGAGGACATCTCAGCAGAAAACAAATCAACAACCTGTAAGATAATATTGTATGGGGATGGATTCTCCCCTCAGGACACTACACAGTGAAGAACTTAACATCTTGTTTTATTCTTGCTGGAGATGTGTTAAAGCAGCATTCCAAACCTTACAAAAAAAAAAGGAAGAACGGTTTTGGAGCAGGTCTCTGCTACTTCAGTTTTTGTCTTTTTCTGACCCAAACCAGAATCTAGGCTTTGCAAAATCACTGTCTATACTGATAGTGATTGTTTCCAGACCAACTCCTCCATCCATTCCCATTTCCATCAGACTTGGGCATGTCTCTAAAACCATGTACTGCACAGGTACCCTGCAATCTCAGCTTTCCCACAGTACTGTACTTCAGGCTCTAAATCACACCGACTATCAAAGTCTCACTGAAGAGAGGCTTCAACCCATCATGTGAATTGGTCTGTTTCTTTTCTTAAAAGCAAGTACAAAAATTAACATTTGAAAATTTTCTATAGTATATCTGTAGTGTTGCAAGAGTGCCACTCCTGCTTTTGCTATTGTACCAGCACCCTTCCACAGACCCACACTGTGCATGACCTCCCTTGCATTTAGCTTTCTGAAGGAAAGGAGCCGGCATCACACAGCGGGGCTGGAAGGAGCCTTATGACGTCACCTGCACTATCTTTCTTCCCCACGGTATCAAAAGAAGTAATTTAAGGGCACTCTGATATATCAGAGATAGCCACCCAATTTGTCTGGAGAAAGTATATGAAAACTTTCCTACTTCAGAAGACCAAAGAACCAGGCTAAACCTTTCAGAGCAATACTCTCATTTCCTGACACTTTCTTTTCTTATTCAAACTCTAAAGTACAAGAAGACCCTTTTTCACATGACTTTTGGTCTCAGGTTATCAGGGAATCATGTAAGAAAAGACAAGCATTGAAACATTTCAAACTTACAGAAACTATCTGTGCAAGACTAAACTTAAGTGAAGATGCAAAATCAAAAGTGGGCAGTTATGTTCTTGTTTATCCCAATCTCACCCCACCCACACGGTAGCAAAATAGGCACCATGCCGAAACTTTGTGGCAAGAGGCTATTGTGTGGGCTTAGAATAATTTAAGAATTGATTGTCAGCCTGTTTCTTGGCTTCCAGCTATGAAGTAATGCTCTAACGAGAGTGCGGTATGCTGAAGGACTCATTACAGACTTTAAAGCCATCTCATTTTCAATTATGAATATTAAAAACAAATGCTCTGAGTGACTCCTGTGTTATGATTAATATTCCAGGTTTTGGTTTGGTTTGTTGGTTTTTTGAGGTCTATTTTTAAAGATACTTTCATAACTTATTCCTGAGTTAGTTCCCAAAAACCAAACACTGTTCCTGTTTATATCAGTGGGGAAATTCCCAGTGAAAAAACTAATCAGACCCAAGTTAATGAAAACAACACCCCCATTTAAAACAAAGCCCTAGCCTTAAACAATCTTCTAGCATTGCCTACTTGTGTACATCCAAGACAAAATTTTATAGCTTGCAAGTTCCAACCTTAAAAAAAAAAATCCTGATTATTTATTTATGCCCTTTTTGTTTAAGAAGTTAAATCCCCAGAGCATCTCAATTTAGATCAAAAGCAAGCTACCAAACTTCACCTGGCACACCTGTGCCGTGTGATTTCTTAATTACCTGCCTAGCATTCCCAGAGCTATGAGGCAGAGATGCAGGACTCATTTAGCACATATTCAGATCTCTGAAATACACCTCATTCAGCAGAGCCTTTCCAGAATGCCCGAGGTGGTAACCAGTGCTAAACAATCCCGCATCTCCACAGACACTTGCCTTTCAGCAAATTGCTTTCTCGCAGGTTTCAGAAGGCAGGGAGCTATCATGGGATGAGAAAACTGGGGAAAGGGATGGATTTATTTATGAGCTTCTTGATTAAGGTTTTCCCTTGTCTTGCAGACAACGTGGAGCAGCCACATGCCAGTAGATTTGAGCCTCGTTCCACTAAGACTAAAGAGTAGGACTAGGCTTGTTAACTGTGCTAGCTACAGGTTGCTATTACTTATGCTTGCTATGCAACTGCCTAGGGACCAGGGGAGAGTAGAATCATAGAATCATAGAATGGTTTGGGTTGGAAGGGACCTTAAAGATCATCTAGTTCCAACTCCCCTGCCACGGGCAGGGACACCTTCCACTAGACCAGGTTGCTCAAAGCCTGATCCAACCTGGCCTTGAACACTGCCAGGGAGGGGGCATCCATAGCTTCTCTGGGCAACCTGTTTCAGTCACAGATGGGCTCAAACTCACCTGTAATGTTCATTTTGCACATGCACTGACAATTATGTACTTGTAGGAGAAGATCAGTCATGTCCTCAACCTCACTAACACTGAGCACTTGTAGTGGTGTGTCCTCATACATGCACAGTTTTATATTTTAATAGGGGATTCACTATAATTTCTCATTTACAGTGGTCTGGATAGCAATTAGGCATCAAACATTACAGCTTCTTTGGCCATTTGTCAATAGTGTAATTTTATTAATTGGCCAAAGCACTGACTCTGTTACCCTGAACATAATTTAAACTGCCAAGAGCTGATGGCATCTCTGTTGATACAGTGAAAATATACAGCTCTGGCAGTAAGCTAAAGGTAAGCACTAGTATTAATAGTTTATATGTCTCCATAACACACAGAAGCTCCAGTACCATCAGGATTCTTTACATGTGAAAGATGAGACACATGACTTGAACAATATACAAGGTAAACAGATGCAATTAGTGGGACAGCAGCCTTTCATTTAGAGGCAGGTCATCCATTGTAACCCACCATTAATGGAGACAGAAAATATTAAATTTTATTACAAAAATGTGTGTCTTTTTATAAAAGATTTCAGGAGAAAACATTTTTAGTTATTTACTTCAAAATTCAGCTTTTGGTTAAGAAACAATTTCACTGCCAAGAAAATTGCCAAAAATTGCCAAGTCCCAGCTGGTATCAGAGACACACTGAGAAGACTCTGTGCAGGACCTGTTTCAGGCAAAAAGAAGTCTCCAGTGGCAACACCCTGCTGATAGGACTACAGGAGCACACGAGCCAGTAAATTTTAATTTATAAAAAGTCCTTCATACATGAAAATTTCAAATAATTTTGCAAAGGAGGTTTCAGGGCCTCTTACAGCTAATAAAACCAAGAAGATGTTCAGACACATAGAGATTTGGTTAATCAAGAAACTACTTAATATTCTACATTTAGTTTTAGAACTTCAATACACTCTTGAAGACTTGACCAACAAGACCTACAATTGTGCTTTTTTAGAAATACTGCGAAAAATCCTGGGATATGGAGATGTGTTTTAAAAGCTGTGCTTCATAGCAAGGCACTTCCCGGCTTCCTCCATGCAATAAAAAAATAACCTGAGTTATCAACAAGAAATCTATCTGCTAAACGTTAATGAGGAACATCTGTTGGTCTGCTGGGAGAGATGGTGGAAAATGGGTGGGAATTTCCAGCTTTAACTATGCTGCCACTCCCACAATATTCAAGTCAACAAAAAAACCTGTCAGCAGAAGGTCAAAGATATTAGTAGGTTTTGTTTCATCTACAGAGAGATAGATCAGATACCCATAATTTCAGAGACATTATTTAGGATTTTCCAAAGTTCTCACATTAGGCTAATTTCTCATGTAGAGCCTATCTTTTGGAGCTACGTTTTAAAGGCTTGTAAGACCACAGTGTACTCAGGACTATAAGTGAGCAAGGTCTCAGAATCACAAAGTAATTCAGTTTTAAAAGCCTCTTTAAATCAGCCAAGCCAAAACAAATGGCAATGTCCCATAGGTTCATGATCCCAAGCCTGTTGCAAGGCACATTATCTTAGGTAACACTATTCCAGAGTGGGAAAAGTTCTCATATTTGCCACTGGCTAAGGCCGTACACATGAGCCATTATTGCTGTTTAACTGATGCATGGTAGTTTGTTAGATTACTGTAATTTCATTGTGACTCTGAGTCCGAAGAAGTCATGATCTAAGGCAATTACATTTCTGGATGAATGGTAATGCAAAATGCTTCCAGCATACAAAGGCAGTCAACAGGTGGTTTAATGTGAAGTTCTGCAAATACCTTCAGAAAGCCTGACCTGAAAGACATTGAGACATTGTAGAGAAAGTGTTTTAATGAGTGAAGATGAGAAACGCTGATATGCTGGTTTTCATGATCTTAATAATTTTGAGCAATTTAAAAGCTTTTTTTATCCACAGTTCATAAAAAATTTAGCTCTTCCAACCTGTAAACAAAGTTTTCATCTCAATTTTATGTCGTATTGACTATAGTGTGATTAACACTAAAATGAGGAAAAATCCATTACTGGCTTTACGGTTTTCTTTCTTACTAAACTACTTATTCAGGAAACAAATAGCATCAGAGATACTGTTTACAGCTGTGACAATAGACTGTCCTATCTCTGGGATTACTGCTGAAGTTTACTTGTGTAAAGACTAGTCTAGGTTTAAAAACCCGCTTGAAAATATTTATAGGATTCAAACAACTGTTGGGATTTCTTAAGCAGACTTATAATTCTTATTCATGAACTTTTTGCATAAATATCATCTGTCATCATTGGCTGATATCCCTGCCTATCACTTATCATCGATATTCCACAGTTCCCATCATCCTGTATTTCTGTGGATTTAGATCATCATGAAACCGGATAAATGTGGAGGTGAATTAGGCACAATGCACATGAGTCTCATAGGCATTGCTGGTAGCATCAACAATTATTGAGATCATTTGATTCTTCCCATTTTAGGCTCCCAGTGTTGCAGAACTTCAGATTACTAGGCTGAACTCTGACATGTCAGACACCTGTCTGAACTTGAAAAGTCTTTGAAAATTGAACCAAAAAAGTTCAGCTATTTCCAAGAACAAGACCATGGAAAAGTATCTGCCTTGTCAATGTTAAAACTCTGTGACAACCCCTTTTTTTTCAGACCTTTAATGCCTGTATGCTTTGGAAAAGATACTTGAATTTTGGCATTAAGCTGTGGCATGTCCCTGAAACACAATCTTTATAACTTCTGTACAAATCTACACCAAAGAACTATTACAACCATTGGAAAACTGCAGGTCACGCATGAACAGCAGACACTTCTAGGACCTCAGTCATTCCCTTAAGTTACAACCACAACACCAATGTTTCTGGTTGGAACTAAAGAGATCTAACACTACCTTGCTGCTCTGGGTACTACAAGCTATTTCCAGTCATTTTGGGTAACATGAGAAAGCTACCCATGCTTTCAACCTCCTTGGTCAAGATTATGGAAATAGGTCTCTGAGTTGGAACAAGGAGAGCATAGGGGCCAGTGAAGAAAACTAAACCAAGGAACAGGCTGGAAACCTAAGGGCAGCAGGATGTTTATTTGGGGAGATGGAGAACATGGGGAGGCTAAAGCTTAATGTCAGTTGTGTGGGAAGAAGCACAGTGTGGGGAGCCAGTGAGAAAGGGGACCTTGAATTAGGTATGGCTGGGAAAAACTATTAAAACTGTGAAGATCTGAGGAAGGACTGAAGATAATAGAGCAAGAAGGTTGGGACTTCCCCAGCAATGGAGAAATCTGAAGGAAACTGGAGGTGGCTAGGCAAAGAGGTTAGGACTAGTTAGTTAAGTGTTCCTGTCCCAGTCTCATTTGGATAGGCACAGTAAAAGTGGTTGCATCTAGAAAACTAGGACAACATCAAACTCCTCTCCTGAAACTGGAGTGGAAAACACAGTTTTGGGGCTCTGTCCATCCCTTGCTGCCCTGAAATACCTGCGAGATCCATTAACAACTTGTCCAGCCTGCCTCATAGAAAACAAGCCTCTTAGTGTTTTCAGCAGGACACTGGTAACTAGTGATTATTAATGTTGCTACTCTATTAACTGAAGTAACAGAGGTTTGAGTGGCCAACATAGACTCCAGCCCCACTGGCTCTCCTGGGAATCACTGCAGTCCTGCATAATGAAAGGCTCATTTTGGCAGTCTACATTTTTTTTTAAATATGGGAAATTACACATCTCAAACTGTGTTAAAATAACCTTGCAGTTGCAATCAGATGTGAGGAAGTACCAGAATCAAATTGCCTCTCCAGCCTTGATTCAATCCCTTTTTGCATAGGCATTATCTTTAATAGCATGATCATATACTTGTGCCTCCTGCAGGGCACAAAATGGACAGCACCAACGATAGATAGGAGGATATAACAAAGGGAGACTACTGCCTGTAGGATATGGACTTCAAAAGCTCGATGGCTTATAATAGCAAAAAAAAAAAAGAGGATTCAGGTGCAGTAATAAGAGATGCACTGCGGCATGGCCATTCCCCAGGTACGACCTGGAGTGCAGGTACCGCATCAGGGAAGGTGGTTACAGCTCACAGCTTCTCTCACTAAATCTGCTCCAAGGGCTCACCAGAAGAGGGAGGAAGGTTTCACCATTGTCCTTGAGAGCTGGTTGTATTTCTGCTATTCAGCTCCTATGCAAAGCTAGGTAAGCAATTTAAACCAGCTCTTTCTCTCACAGTTATAAATTGTACAGCTTCATTTTCTGGGTCTCTGACTACATGCTGTGAGGTCTCTGAGCTGCAGAAGTGCTGAGCACTCGCAGTCAACTATCACATAAAATACAGCTCCATGCTGTGCAAAGTCAAACTCTAACTAGCAGAAAGTGGGCACTCCAATTCAGCAAACATTTCTGGCCTGCCACCATACCCCACCTGTGGAGTCAGGTTAATGCCATATCCCATCTGTTGGGCTGCTGTGAAAATAAAACCATTATTTTTTGTGAAACTCGCAGACAGCAGAGAGCTGAAAGCTGTAGGAAAGCCTAGAGAAAAATAATAATGCTGAATTCAGAACAGGAACTTGCAGGAGGGAGCAAGAGAAGACTCGAGATCACACAATGAATAGCAAAAAAGAAAATTAAATACTTCTTACTCATTAAAGGAACATGGGCCAATCTGTGTACTGGAAGAGGAAGGGAAGCAGCAGGGGGACCAACGTGTAGATCAATAATTAAGAATTAAGGCCCACTCATTATACCCAAAGTAGCCAAATTAAGATTGCAAAGGTAACCTTAATTCTGCTATTCCTTGACTTTTGTGGCTTGGCTTCACAGATTAGCTAATACACTTTTGATGAAGGTTGGTGTTTGGGTTTTCATTTGTCTGTATTATCTACAACCATAATTTAAAGAATTTAACATTTAAAAGTCACTGAAATTTATCATTAGAACGATCAGCATGAATTATGATACAAAAAATAGAAATTCTTTTAATCTAGCCCTCAACTAGGAATTTAGTTAAAACTTTTCCTTTATTATTCTTCCTAATAGTGGAGCTTTCATTGTCACATGAGATGCTTGAGGAATGGGATTTAGGTTAAACGGAAATGAGTTTTTGATAAGTTAATGTCATCTGTACTTAGGAAGAACTTGTAAAACTCTGAAATGAAAGTTTGATTTGATTAAGAAAATCAGTAGCTGTAATAGTTAAAGAATTATAACATCACATCCAAATCTAGGTTTAAAAAGTTGAGTAGATTAACAGATCTATTGCTTTTCCTGTTTTCTATTTTTGCAGCAAATATCTATATTATTACGTTCCTTGCAGCTACTTTTGGCATCTAGCTTGTTAGTACACGACTTTAACTGTAGCTCCATTGAAAGCATTCAGGATTTTTTCACATTTTTTGTCACATCATTAATATCTTCATTCAAAGATCATACACCTTTACTTCAAATAAAGCATTCAACCATACAGTAAACATCTTGTTGACCTCACTTACAGACAACCATTGACAGCTAGTAAAAGATTGAATGATTGCATAGCACCTGCCCTAACCTTCAAGAATATTTAGTTATATTTCACGTGCTATCAATTTTAACTCCTTTCCTATATGCAGAGCATTACAGCCTAAGCGTAGGAGTAGTGTGTTTTTGCAGACCTGTTAGATGTCATCACCCTTCAGTACTCAGGTTCGTTTTGGCTTTTAAGTATTTCTCTAATTCTCTTTACAAGGAAACAAAAATCTGATCCTTCATAAAACTTAGCTGTTAGGATGAAACTGCGTCTGCAATAAGAGGAAATTAATAGCAAATGTTTACCCAGGCCACTGGTGAGTGTGTGGTGGTTTCCCCGCCTGCAGACAGTCCTTAAAGGATTTCAGTTTTTATGGCCTGTGGATGTTAAATCTTGGTTCTTCAGATAACATATGTATATTATGTATATTCCCTTAGTCCACTTCTGTTATTAGGTTATAAGTTGTACCTTAACCCTCTTTGACCATGGCCAGACCTTCACTGAAGAAATGGTGGTGACAGCTTAAGCTGTAATGAGCTCTTCAGCTGCTTGTTCCTACTTGGCATCTTCCGTAACTTTACACAGTTGAAAACCACACATCAGGAGCATATTAGGTTCCTCCAAAACTCTTCAGAGCAAGAGTTAGGGTTGACGAAGTCCATTCCTGATGTCTCATTCCAGCCTTGGAGGAACCCCACTTTGAGGTCCTGAGTCCTTTGAGACAAATCTATCACAAAAAAAAAATCAAGGAACACAAAACCATCCATTACTTTTTAAACTGTAGATGTAGTTTTGTCAACCTGAATTAGGGTTTCAACTTTTCTTAGTGAAGTCAGCACTAGTTTGGGGTTAAAATGAAAAGTTTGCTAAAACGGAGGTATCTGTTAAGAGGGTGGGATTATATCATCCTGTATATTTTAAAAGCACAAAGTTCAATTTAGGACCTTATTCTGGACACAGTTAATGGTAATGAAAGGTGGTGAACTCAACAGAGAAATGAAATTTTAATCAGTTTTGTGTATGATATAAACACTGTTGCCTTCACATCTTCTTCCCAATAGGTTACTACTTCTTTTTAAATAGAGATATTTGAATCATTAGCTAACTCTACCTTCTGCCACAATTTTTCATGTCCATGAAAATGTCTAGCAACAAAGGACCTTAAAAGGATCAGCAGTGGAGCACTGATACTACCAGCAGGATATTTGTACCCTTTGAATAAGGCATTCAAACTTCCACCCTCCTTTATCCTCTCCTACCTCTGCTCAGTTGGCATGGTTGAAATATCAGAGCCAATTTCATCAAAACAATCTGAATAGAAAGTCAGGATCCTTTCAAAGCCCAGAAATATTACTGGAAGTACAGAAAGCTCATCTTCACAAAAATTATTAGATCTCAAGTTTGCTTCCTGCAAAAAGGTTAAAGGGCCTACATCCAATTAATAGCATGTATCTACTTCAGTCCAAGACATAATTTAGTTGTGACTATACTTTATTGTACCCCAGTCACTTCTAGACTATAACTACTGTGTCTGTGTTTTTATTTTATGCTAAGTATGTCTTTGGTCTAAGTGCGATTATCTTCAGGTTTATTTTGGAGCTTCTTAAATAAACTCTGCAAAAGCAGTGCTTGAATTGCCACACGTGAATGTTTGTGAGTTTTATTGTTATGTGAGACATAGATTTAGAAACAGGAACAAACTTTCAAAATTTTTTTATTGATTTAAGAGCAAATATGAAAGGACATCTGCCTTAGCTAGAGAGCTTATCTCCCCTTATTTTAATTACTTTTCTCTTATAGCAAACAATATCACGGTTGTAATCAAAGCTTCCACTAGTCCTTGGCTTCTTCTAAATGTAGGACAGGCTTCTCTTAGTGGGAGTTTTACCTTTAGCTTCATTAGGACTAAGGACAGACCTGTAAAATGAGGTGGGGCATAAAACCTCACCTTGAAAAAAAAAAAAAAGAGGAGCAGATGCAGAGGAATTACAAGGCAGCTTGTTCTTTAGCACTGACAATCAACCTTCAGGACTGCAAAACACCCATTTCCATGTTGCTCCATGCCTGGAGGTCTGCGCAGTGCAGTGGCCCACACCAGCAGCAGAGGACAACCCCTCTAAACCCTGTCTGAGGGACCAAATATTGACTAATGGCACCAGGGTCCAGGGAGCTCAGCTATTCCTGGACTTTACTCACCCCTTCACCCAGGTGGGAAGGAGGAAGTGGTGCTAACCTAGATCCAGAGTCGGGATAGTTTGTGTGAAAGGAATGAGGGTGTCTTGGCTTCAACTCACCTTCTCATCCAAAGGGATTCACACAAAGGGAGTTTATGCCCCTGAGCTTCAGCTCCCATCCTGAACAAGTCCCAGACCTTTGTCCTGAACCCTTTGCTTTCCAGAGGAGCACTTGCAGGCTGCAAAACCCAGGATGGCTCCTGGAACATCCAGCTTCAATGGACCTTCAATTCCAGCAACAAACACAGTGACATTCAGGAAATTCTTAGAAAACAGTAGTGAAAGCCCAAAATCTCATCTGTTGCCACTGGCAGCTGTATTTCCAGACAGGCTAGTGCTTATTCTGTGTCATCCCAGGCCAGACACAGCCTTGTTCTCATCTGTAACCTTCAGAGCCAGTTTTGCAAGCTGCCAGACCATAAGGAGAGAGGCCAAGTCATGACATTTAGATGAATGCAGAAAACTGAGGTATTTTTCCCTTCCTACAGCTTGTTATCTAAATTCACATGCCCTCCTCCCAGATCTTCATCCTGCAGACTAGGGGAGAGGAAAAATGACGATCCCAGGAGCAAGCACTTGTCCACAGAGACACATCTCACTCTTCCCATACAGCTTCACAGGCCACGGTGAAGTTCAATGCAATGACATAGCCCCATGGCTTGTGCATACCAATATTGCGGATCTTTTTATATATTCTCTGTCATGTCTCAAATAAGATAACAAGGCTTGCAAATCTTGCGTGCATTGAAAAAAATACAATATATAGACTTCATTCCTCAGCTCCAACACCAAAAGGAGAGACATAAAAAGCAGGTGTTCATGAACTGCGGCATTGAAAACACTGTGTGGAAAGGATACATGTTAATCTCTAAATAAGGTGCCATAGGGAGGAATACTTTTATAACCCAAGAAAATGTTAAAGTGAGTTTAAATTTTACCACAAAGTCCACCTTGCCTATTTACTGTGCGAGGCGATATATCACCTCTATGTGAGCAATAAAGATAAACTGTGTTTTAAGGCAGGACTATGAAAATTACAATGTGGATACAACAGTCCCTTCCCCTTGAAGCATTCCATTTCTTCTTATCTTTTCACATAAACTAGAAATAGGAATACTGGAAGCAATGAAGGCTTGTAAGAGATTGAGGCTAAAGAAAGTAGAGTTCTTTACTCTCCCATGTTATAACTGTACTGATTCTATTCTAGCAAATTGTTTAACAGCTCCCATTCTTCCCTGGAGACAATATGTAAATAATTATGTCTTATTAATACCTCTGCAAAAGTGCACTTCGTTTATCCCAATTGAACTATGTAAGTTGCGGGGTTTATTATTAGATTCATGTATTATGTATATTGCGTAGTTATGGCCAAGAGAAAAGCAAGTTAAATTGCAATTTATGGCATGGTACTTCTCAGTAACTATGGACAGAAATGGAGGCTGATGGTGTCTTGGTGGGTTTTGAAGACCTTCTCTCATTTGAGGGAAGGGAGGTGCACTAAGTCTTTATTAAAAAAAAAAATCAAAGAAAATTTTGTAAAATATAATATAACACAGTTTTATATTTTTCCAGATTTTTTTTTACGTGATTCTTGTGGGAATAGAAAAGAATGGTTATCGATTGTGCCTATTATACAAATAAAAAGGTAATTGCCGGCTGTGCCGTAATTGACCCTGCAACGCAGTGCCATCTGGTGCACACGCAGGGAATAGGCTGCCACAGGGAAGGACGTTCAAGCTCTAAGAAATCCGTGTTTCATTTCTACAAAGTAGCAGTTGCATTAGACACTCACTCCCTTTAACGAGATAAATCATCCCACAATACCCTTGTCAGTTAGACAAGTATCATTATCTCCTTTTGCAAACAGCTATACGGAGGCAAACAGGTAATCTGAGTTACGGAGATGACGGGGGGAATCCATGTGGAAGTCAGGATGAGAGTCAGGATCCCTGATTTATAACGCTGCCCAGCAGCTGCCCAGCAAGAGGGAGCGCGTGCAGGAGCAGGGGACTCGTGGTTCGGTGTTAAATCGTGAGCTGGGAAAATATGTTCTCGCTGCTACAAACCCTAAGGAATAGGGAATGTTCAATGGAATTAAGACATGGCAAATTCAAAACTGATAAGAGGGAAAGAGTTTTTCACCTATTCTGCCTGTGGAACTCACTGCCAGAGGACATCCCCAAGGCGAGAACTTAGTAAAATTCATTAATTTTTCAGACAGTTCTGAGGTCAGAATTTTTCAGAGCTACCATTTTTACTGACATATTAGGAAAGGACTAATAATCCCATGCTTTCAAGTTTAAAACATTCTCTGATTTATAGGAAGTAGGATGAGCCGAGATGCTGGATAAAGCAGATTATCCTATACCTGTGGGGAACCATCACTGTCCTTTAAACCACTCAATCCTGGCTGGACCAGTAGAAGCAAGATCCACAGATTTTGGGGATACGGCAATTTTCTTGGTCTTACAAGAGAGGGGCCAGCTTTCTGTTCTGCCACGGATTTCCCATGTGATCTTGGGCAAGACACTTTGGGTGCAATTAGATGTGCTTGCTGATCCGGTGTAATGCATTGCCACCAACGGGGACCTCCGCCTTTCCCCTCCAATGCATGGTGTCAGGAGCTCTTCTCACCTTTTGGTGAGCCATTTCATCTCACCAAACTAGCAGAAATCTGCCAGGAGTCCAGAGAGAAGAAGGAATCAGAAGTGACCTTTTTCAGTAGAAATGAACTTGTATATTCAAGCTACAATTTAATGACACAGGATGAGCCGCTCTGACAGCTCATTGCCACCAAAATAGAGAAGATTCTTCTCTTCCTCAGTCAATTCCTCATCCTCCCTCACTGCTGTTATTCGTTTGGCTCCACTTCTCGTGTCACTGACCCCTTTGAGCCAGTTCAACTCACTAACACAGCAGAAAATAAACTCCACAAGAAAACAAAAAAGACTTCTCTTGGGTTAATTAATTTTCACTGCTTTATAGTAGAATCCAACTGTACCAATATCAGTGTCAAAGGAGTGGGACTTCGCAGGTGTGAAAGGGAAGGAGAGAGGAAAAAGGGCAGAAGGGGAAGAGGGAGTAAGGGAGGAAGGTGGTAGGAAATCACCTCTCCTTTTGGTCAGTCATCAGCTCAGAGCAGCTTCTCATGAAACCAAGCCCAAGCTGCCATCTCACAGTTAATGATCATCAGATGGCCATGTACTATGAAAACAGGAGCATAAAAATCACTTAGATAGGTTTCCTGATTCCTTCTCTTCTCTACTTTTGATTCATCTCATTTGATTTCTCACTGTACTGTATAAGATTTAAACATATCAGAAAAGTGTTCCAGAAAATACAATATTTTCCTCTCAATAGTGCTCTTATGAGGATTAGTAAAGTAAATGTAAGTAAATTCACTTATTTACTAAGGGCTAAGCCTTATTACTGAAATGACACATAACCAAATTCAGGTCTATTCTAATACTCTGTTCATGGAGCCTTTGTCTCCATCTTGATCAGACAGACAGCTGAGATGAGGCTATGAAGTATATTGCAATAAACTGTTAAAAATTAACATGAGTGAACAAATGCTTCTTCACCCTTCACATTAGTAGAATGGAACAGCTAGTTTGTAAGAGAAAGAGACACAGACAAGGGTATAAGAAGGTGTAAGGAAAAAAGTCTTTCTGTGGCAACTTTCCTAGATTATGTAAACTACCTAATATATATTCATCAGTGCCTCTTAATCCCAAATATAATTTATATCTCTGTTTATACTGTGACTACGTTTGTCCTACAGTTTCATGAGGATTATTGCCTGCTCCAACAAGGGTGTGGGGCAAACTCTAAGGAGGAGACACCAATGGCAAAACTCCTGCTGACTTCAGTAAAACCAGGATGTCATCCTAGGCACTGGGACGCCCAAGCTCCCGTAGCTCCTCTGGGGCTAAGGGACACACATAGGTTTCTACTAGCTAAATAACTGGCCATGAACAGGGGAAAAAGGTGATCTGGTTTTACACAAATAACACAAATTCTCAGGTCTCAAAACTGAGTTTCCCCTAGTCCAGCCTCATCTTTAGTATCTCTTTTAAAGGATCTCAATATTTTTCAGGAAGGAATGACGAGTGTCTGTCTATAATAAAAAAACCTACAGCTCCAAAATAAAGACATGGGTATAACATTATGAGTCACCTGCTGTTGTAGTCAGTATGCCCTACACATGGGCTGCCCCATAGCAATGTAAAATACAGCCATGGCCAAAGTCAGACATCACCACACGTTGTGACAGCTTTCATGGTAAACAAAAAGGACTGATTGGAGAAGACTGGCAGGATGAGGGGTGCTAAACTGTACTTCTCTGGAGGTTATGTGGACTTTGGGGTCTGTGATATAACATTAGAAATCTCAAAGAAGTCGTCTTTGACATTTTTTATCTACTTCCTCTTCCAGTTTGAACCAGCATCAGCAGCTGAAGACCAAAGCTTAGAGTTTTGGGAAAAAACGTTAGGTTGGTTTTTATTATGAGTAATAATATTTACAGTACAATAAAGCCTGGAGGCCAGCAAGATTGGGATCCATTGTAGTAAATGAAAACCACTTGTCTCCAAGTAATTAAATAATTAAATTATTAAATTATTTTTAGATCTTCTTAAAAAGTCCTTATTTTCATCTACACATGAAACAACCAAAACTCCTCCAGTATTGGGGTAAAGGAGAGAGAAACATCTTCTGCAGACAACTCAGTGGCTGCCCTCAGGACCTTCACCGCTGTCACATGGGTCCCTCATGGTAACCTGCTCATCCTCCCAGTCCCTTAGAAGAACACTTCCCAGGCCAAGCCAGTCATACTGATACAAAAACAGGGTGTAGACCAGACCAGAGATAGGGAAACTTCGCTAAACAGGTGTGGCTCATTATTAGACACTTCATGCTTTCTATTTTTACCTTAATCTCTTTGCTCTTCCCTCAGGGCTTGTGTAGTCTAGAAAAGATTTATTTTAAAACTTATTAGCTTAAGCATTTGAGCTAATATATTTAAAATCCCTGGTTTCTGATCCTCACTCAAACCATGGCTACTTTTATCTCGGCAGGGAGGGTGCAGGAGTCCCTTTTTCACCACCAGGTCCTTTTAGAGGACCAGCATGTCCTAACGTTTCCCTTGACTCCTTCGTCTAATTAAGCCCCTTTTCCATCAGTTGATACAGCAGAAAATACCTTGTGCTGCTTATTCCAAGGCTTTAACAGGTGTTAATAAAAACATTTTAGCTAGCACATTTTAAAAATTCACCTTTTATCCTAGGGATCAGATACAGGAGCAAGTTCCTGCAAGGCAGCTGAGCCCCCGTAGCCACACAGGCTCTCTCAGTCTGCTGTCTTAAACCTCCGCTTGCCTCTCCAGCCCTAATCTCTCCAATCTCTATACAAGTATAATCCACAAACCAACAGCCAGACTATATTTTCTAAGGAAGGCAATTATTTAAATGTTCCCCAATAAATTCTCAATCCCATTTCAATTAACATATGTAAAACTGGCTCTAACATTAACCCGCTTAGCCCCTGTATCGCTTTAAAACTGCGTAGCCACAGTTTGAAGAATTAGTTATTTGCCATTAAGAGAATAACGGCACATCTGCCACCTTGATCATTGCGTTTGTATTATTATCAACTTCTGTCTGAGTGCCAAGTAATTTAATCAAACTTGAGAGAAGAAATAATAACGTTTCAGTTGAACAATGGCGTGGCCCTTTGAAAAGGCAGAGATTTGCTCTAGGGTACACTAAAAGGAGAGAAGGTCTATAAACAAAGGGTAACACTGTGAAACAATTATCTGTCAAATCTAGCTATTTTTTTTTCTACTTGCAAATAATTCTCCAGCAGATTGCAACTACTATAAATGTACCACCTTTCAACAGATATGCTATGTAACACATTGCTTCTTTAGAGATTGTTGGCAGTTCATTCAGTTGAGTATTTACGGCTTCCTTTTTATGCTCTGTGAGAGGTTCACAGCACATTACTTTGTTTCTCTGCTCCAACTGGACGGTCCAAAGGAAAATGCAGAGTTGTCTCGGATAAAGAAAAATTTAAAAAATTTTTAAAAAAGAAAGAAACAGAGGGAAAGAAAAGCAAGCAAGCTGAGGAAATGTTAAAATGTGTGAAACTTTTCCTTGTCCTTTACAGTGTCAGGAAGATCATTGTACCTGGTTTTGCTCCCAGATTGTTTAAACTATTGACGGAGGAAGAGAAGGCATAAGTCATATTTACTGACTGCCTGGAAAACTGTTCAGCCGATGTAAATTCTTTGCATGTGAGTGCATGTCCATGTGCCGTGTTGTTTGCAAAGGGTGCAGTCCCTTATCCTTGGCCCTTTTGTTTAAGCAAATGCCTAAGTGCCAAGCCTTTGGCCAGAGACATCTGGAAACTGCTGCCTATCCTCCTTACAGCACACACAGCACACACTTCTGTAGCTAAAGTCAGTCATCTTTCTTTTGTCTGATGTTATCACTGGACGAGAGAAGCATGGCTAAACCAGAGTGGCTTCTTTTTTTGCCTCTTAAGCCTTCTCTGTTTCTCTAATTCTCCATTGCCAGCCACGTAATACAGAACTCAAGCTCCAGGAAAATATTACTCCAGGTTGTAGATCTGCACAAGCAGGGGATGACTATGTATTGATAACAATGGAGGGAGTAAAGGTTGCTAATCACCGAAGGGTAGGCACTAACCGACAAATGCCCAGGCTAGAGTCTGTCTGTCCACAGAAGAGTTTCCTCTGAAAGAGAATGGAAATCCCAACAGCTCTGAACAATGAATTTATAAAGGTAATGATTGCAAAAAAAATTTCTGCCTTTGCAGGATGGTACAGCTGCCCTAAGCAAGTGACCCAGCAGTAATCGACTTTTGCATCCCTATTTTCTCCCCCTGCTCCTTTGATGGCGTGGGTTATTAGGGTGGGATATGCTTTATGGGGGTAAGAAAGCCAAATCCCAATGCGCAAATGCTTTCAGATGATCTGAAGAGAGCAATATGAAGGTTAGAGTTTATATGACTGTTTACAAGAATGTTGTTATTACCGTGCTATAAAACAGAAAGGAATGTGACCAGACTAGTACAGAACATCAAAAGAATTGTAGAGTCATTTTAATGAATTACTAGAAACTAAGTCAGGTTCTGCTGTTTTGAGGCTATATGGTTCTATTCTGTGCAATGGATTTAAGTCACTTAGCAACCTTTGTACAAGTTGTAGCATGTTAGGGCATGCTCCCAGCTGGTGTTTAATGCTCCCAGCATCCCCAGGTGGACAGCCTGTCCCATCCATATTTCACAACGTAGGAAAAGACATTTAGAGCCAAGAGATCTGCTTCTCTGCTGCCTCTGACCTTGTGTGGACAGTGACATCTGAGTAAGAAAAGTGAAAAGTGGAGTTCATGGGTGCCTGTTCAGAGCAACAGCTTTTCAAATTCACTGCATACATGGGAAAATAGCAGCACAATCAAGCCAGGAAAATCAAGACTATGTGGATTTCATACAGATCACATAGCTACAAGGAATGGGAGGCTTAAGCAGGCATGGTGCAAAGTTACCAAAACACCATTGTCACCTTATGTAACCTATCTTTAGCAATAAAGCTAAAGAAAGTTTCAAAGTTAAAAGGAGTCCATCTAACAGTTACTTTTGCCTTAGAAAAATCTCTCATGTTTGCAGCATGCTATTTGCCAGTGTCTTCTGATTCCTTTTGTTTCCTAGGAGTAATTCTTTCTTATGACACCAAAATGTCACCTACTTACCAAGCAGACAATACACCTCAGAAGCTCCAGAGATCTATTTAATCCAAAATATCCATGATGACATTTCAATTAAAATGAACCATTCAGTACTACTCTGGGCTCTTCCTCAGAGCAGTCTTGGACCAGACCCTGAGACGGGCTGTAGAGCCTTTTTAAGTACAAATCTTGATGTATATATGAATGAACTAAAGGATACTGCAATGTGATGACAGTGAGATAATGGCGTTTGACATAAAATAGAATATTTTGTTTCACTGAAGATAATGCTCTGTTACATTAATGAAGTTTGTGTGAGTCTAAGATTGCAAAATGATTCTCTGGAAATTTAGGACTGGTCTATTCTTTAATAGTTATTGTGTAGCTTTTAACCTCCAGACAGCATCCAGATTTGTATCAATCATGTACTGTTAAATTGTCAGGAGAGGTTTTAGTACCTGTGTGGATGTTGTAGTTGATGGGCTTCAGAAGGAGATTACTACCCTCCCTGCGATACAGAGCTTCACCAGGTTGTGAGGGATCTCTTCTGGAAGCTGGAGAAGGATTCCTGTGATTTGTCAAGTATTTGCATGGGTTATCACAAACACACCTGCTGGGTCTTCTATAGGGGGAATGGAAAGCTCTGCTCCAAAGGAACCTGAGAGCTTACAAACACAAGCCACCAACTCCTTCCACTAGTCTATCATGCCCTGGAGAAAATTTGTGGCAACTCAACTTGTCCAAGTTGCTCCATTGTAAGTAAAAAAACATTAAAGAGGGAAACTACTAGTGAAAGAGAAGGTGGTTGCATTAGCACTGCTGGCTTTTGCCACCTACTTCTATCAATATTTTAATTCCCCAGTAAAATACCAAGAGAGTTACATTCCCCCCTTTTGTCCTTTTAAATAGGAAACAATGAGCTCTAGTCATTAAAAAATAAGCCATATTTGTGAATGTGCTTTTTCTCCACCCCTTACTTCTTGCTGAGATAGGCACTTACCCACCCTTCCCTTTGAAGGCAGCTGGCTGTGTTATTGCTCAGATAAGCACACATCTGCACTCCTGAGGTTCTCCGACAGGTCAGCAGAGAAAATACCAGCTAAGGTGTCTCCAAAACAAAATATGGAAAAAAAAAACACATCTCCAGTGCTATCTTAAGCCTTTTGTTCTGTATCATGTCACCAGCTACTACCTAGTTGCCAGTGTTGCAGCTGGGCGGGATGGGCCATGATGGGGAGTAGGGGTACCCAGGCAGATCACAGGAGTGGAGGCTTGCTGGTACTAAAACATCTCTCTACAGCTCTCATTCATAACTCTGTTGGGTCTCTTTTGAGATTTCAAGTTATCATCACCCATGTTTGGTGGAGATTATCACTGTTTTATCATTTAAAATCATCTGAAACAATTCAGGAATCTGCGGTCAAGTGTCTGGGATAGACTGTCCATGAACATCTCAAAGATACATAATAAATACAGCGCACCAGCTGTTTAAGCCATTTATCAAATGGATACAACCTTGTGTGTGGTGTGCTATGGAATATGTGTGCCATGGAATGTGTGTGCCATGTTATTATATACCTGGGTTATATGGTTTACAGCAAATTAAATTTGACATTGCCATAGACAAATATTTATGTTCTTAATAGTCGCATTTAGGACCATGGCATTATCACAAATGCCACACAGGCATTTCAAATGTCCAGTCTCCTACTTTTAAATAAGTATATATTTGATCAGTGCCTGCTTTGGGTGTTCTTTTTATTCCCACACCAAATATAACTGAAGTGAAAAATTTCTTTGCAGTCCCTTGCTTACATGTCTCGGTCTTCATCCCAAAAATCACCTCAAACTGATACCCAGGTTTCTTTTATTATGTTTTTCCAACAGTACACAAGAAATAAATGGTTCTGGCTGTGAAAATCTGTTCTGGGAAGCTGCTGGAAACGCAATTTTCCGTGACATTTGCAGCTGCCACCACTGGGAAAAGTTCCCACACTGATTTTGACCTTCTGAAGTCCAGAAGCAAAAATCTCACCTCTCTGTCAGCTTGATGTTGTACCATCCAAACGTAACAGTACAGTTTACTGCTGCACAGTCCAACCCCTGCCTTGTTGTATGAGAAATATCAGCTGCCCGGTTTAAAAATATCATCATTTAAATAAATAAATTCTGTACATATCAAGTATGTAATTGAAAAAATATATTAAAGTTCATATAAATATCCATACAAGCAAGGATTTAAGTAGTTTTAGCAAATGTTGCATACCTGAGTGCATATATGAATCTATACATGAGGGTCTTGACACAAATTGTCACCTTATTCCAGATCCAAGACCCAGTACCAAGGAGAGTGCTCTTAGACTTGCCATATCTCAGGCACTGAGCATCCAATTCACCAGCTGGGCTCCTGCCTTGTGCTCCACCACAGCTAGGCCTAGATTTCATACTGCCCTGTGCTATAGTCTTTCCTCCTGCTCTTTGACCTTGCATGTCAGATGTCCTGGTTTGTGGTCCAGTACCCAAAGGTATGGGGAGCAAAGTGGTGGTGATGTCCTACTCCCATGGAGAGCAGGGCAGAGGTGGCTTGAGGACTCCGTGCTGTACGAACCAGTGTGTCTGCTGTCCCATCACACAACCTGATATAAAGCTTGTCACATGATTTGAAGAAAACCTCCTAGTCCCACCTAGGCATGGGTCTTGCACACTAGGACGGAAGAAATGTTGCCAGATCTACCTGCTGGATGCAATGCCAGTGGACACAGGTGGTTGAGGAAGATGCTGTGCTGTTGCAGAAATTAATCATCTACCCCTGGACCAAGCAGGATTTTCAGAGTTGCATTGCCTTATCTTCACTACTTTTGGCCAAGGAAGGCAGGCTAGCCGTCCATGGGTCTCTGGCTCAAGGCAGAGATACGCATTAAGCTCACCAAAGACATGTGTCTTCAAACAAAGCTACAGGGTCCGTGGTTTCAGATGTCCAGAAATTGGCCTTGCGATAATGTGTAGAGACAGCAGACCAGCAAGTATTCTGGGTGGGATGTGGGATGTTATGGCAGTCCCAGAAGGCATTAGCATGAAGCTCCAGAGACAATCGTAAGTTGTCACGGTTTAAAGCTGGGCCAGCTATTAAACCTGCGGCAGATGCTCTCTGTTATCCCCTCCCTCCCCCCAGAGGGAAAGGGAAAGGGAAAAGGGAGAGAGACTTCCGGGTTGGAAAGTTAAAACAGTTTTAATAAACTATAATAATGAAAAAGAGTATAATAACAATAATAGAAATAATCAAATATATACAAATATATATACAAAACCAAGACTGAGCTCCCCTGAAGTCAGCCACGTCACCACCAGCACTGCAGGGCAGGCTCCAGGAAGGCCCAGGCTGGGCCTAGCGACGGTCGAGAGCTGGATTCAGGGATGCACGGATCGGGATCGGGGGCAGCAGGAAAACAGACGGAGTCCTCCTTGGACACCGGCCATAGCAGAAAGAGAGCGAGACCCTCGTGATCCCCCCGCTTTATACTGAGAATGACGTGTATGGGATGGAATACCCTCGTTGGTCAATTTTGGGTCACCTGCCCTGTCCGCTCCCCCCAGCAGCTGCGACCCCCCTTCGGCTCTTCACTCGTAAGCAGTGAGGAATTCAGCAGTGACCTTGGTTTCTCTCAAGAACAAGTACAGCAAGAGCCTTTCTGCACAACATCCCTACCGGTGCCTCAGTGATAACTACAAACTTCGAGCGTTATCAGTCCTGGAAGCAGACACTGTCTGCAAAACATGCGGTTAGTTTCAGAAAGTGCAGTTACTTAGAGGAGACTTAGCTGAAAGTAAAAATCACTGAAAGGAAAATCGGCCTGGTTTAGGCCAAACCAGGACAAAGTTCACAAAGGGCAAATTTCAAACCTTACAAACTCTTTGGCATCCTAATGCCTGAGTCCTGGAGCTTACCATTAATAAGTGGATAAAATCTTTCCTGAAATATGTTTCAGTAAATTTGACTTAAATCCCCAGTGTCATCAGGTGGCAACATCAAATCCTAAACATTATCTAATTTCAATGTATTATACCTTGTCTGTTCCCCAGCTAGCTGTGAGCAATACCCCACAGAGTATCTAGACAGAATTTCTTTTTTACAGATGACAAATGTCCAGGATCCACCTCTGTGCCTGACAGAAGAGCTCAGCATGCTCGTTATGCAAGGAGCCACACGACTGATGCTTCTAAGAGTCTATCAGGTCACATAGACTTACACTGCATCTTGCGTTTGAACACAAGTCCCAAAGAGCTAGTCTTGACCTGTTCCCTGCGTGAGTCTTGGGAGTGGTGGGAGAAAATGGTGCCTGGAGCCCAAAGGGAGTGAGAAGGAGTGGGACCCCTGGGCAATGCAGGAGGCAGCTGGAATTCCAGGACATGCTGGCCCACACTGCACAGCGAAAACCAAAACCAGCTCCAGGTCTCTGGAAGCTGCAAAGATTGGCAAAGGGCCCCTCCATCCCTGGGTCCACAGAGTTTGCAGAAGAGGCGCCAGGTGTATAAAGAAATCTCAGGGAAGGAGGCTTCCCCTTCTTTTTTTATTTACTGCAGACATTTTGCACAGCTCTGCGTGAAACCACTTGCCCCACACAACCACAAATATTGGAGCAGTAGAGCAATTTTTCTACCACCCACATAAGATAAGGAATCAGGAGACACAAAGACTCATTATATCCAAACAAAAAACTTACAAGCAAAAACATAAGTGTTAAGAGGAAGCTGAGAAAGTAGCTGAAGAAATTAGCTATTGAGCAATCAAAACCAAATTGAATTCCAGGGTGCATTTTGTTATTTAACACATCAGCCAAGTGAAATGCATGTTCAAGTCACATTTTGAAACTCATAACATCACCATCACCATCATAACCATCATCTCAGTTAAATTCTGCCATAGTTATTTTAAAACAGCTTCCCAGCCTTCGGTGTATTAGCCTGAGTTTGCAGTCAGCATAAAGAGGGCAGAATTGGCCCTTCTTTTAACTCCCTGTACACCAGCAGATGTGAAGGAAGACTGGAACTGAGCTAGATGACAGCTTTTTTAACCCAGCCAAGCATGTGCCTCATAGAATCATAGAATCATTTTGGTTGGAAAAGACCTTTAAGATCATCAAGTCTAACTGTTAACCTGTCACTGCCAAGTCCACCACTAAACCATGTCCCTAAGAACCACATCTACATGGCTTTTAAATACCTCCAGGGATGGTGAGTCAACCACTTCCCTGGGCAGCTTGTCAATGCTTGACAACCCTTTCAGTGAGCATTTGAAGAGCAAGCCTGAAGACAAGTCAGCTGCACAACACCATCAGCTTTCCCGTCGGGGGCTTCCTCCTGGTCCTGAGAGGATAGAGAGAGACTTGTGAGATGAGAGGAGGGGGTGAGAGTGCACATGGCTTTTCCCACTTTTCAAGTATAAATTAGTTTTGTCTTTGTTTCTACAGCAGTCTGCCTTGAAAACAATTCTCAGGGATGAATGTCCCAGTACAAAGGTGGAGACAACAGAGATTTTTCACAACCTGCAGGTCTCCAGGCCATACTGCTTTCCTGGAGGTTTTGCAACCTTATTCTTAAAGTACACAATAAATTAAGTACTGCACTAACAAGGAGACAGCATCCAGTGCTCATACCTTGGTTGACAACTAGTACCTTCAGACTGGCATTTGCATAGAGGGCAGATGCTACAGGACCACTTCTCCATGGCCCAGGGAAGGAGCCTTCTGGGAAAAGAGAGCTTGACACTAGGGAAGGGTTGAGTGTGGCAGCCTTTTGACAGTTCATATTTTTCCTGTATTTGTCCTGTAACAACCAAAACCTCTGAGACTGCTCTGAAAAACTTTTTAACTTAGGGTAGTCAGAAGTTCAAGTATCTATTTCCCTAGCTGCAAAACTTTTCCAAAATATCCCAGTGTCCAGAGCCTCTTTCTTGTGGAGAATAAACATGTACCTGGTAGCCTGTTCATTCCTTAGACCCCAGTGTCATAGCTCAAGTATATTGACAATCAAGTCTCTTGCCTCATCAAGAATGAAACTTGATCCATCCTTCAAATCCATCCCTTTTTTAATCAAATCAATAAACACTTTTTTCTTTCGTTTACTTTTATGCAGAATCATAGAAAACAAGCCTGGCCATGACTTTTAAAACCGTCTAATGCACATACCTCACCTGCTTTCCCAGGCAAAGCTGGATTCAAATACACCTAGCTCGCTCCTGACAGCAGCAGCAGGTGGTAAAGCCAGCAGTGTGCTCTGAAAAGTGTGCCCCAGAGAAACAAGGATTCTTACCCTTGCCCTTTTTAATTGGTAGTTCACTCCCCTGTTGTTGTAAATGATGACCTTAAAGGGCTGAATCATGCAAAATGTCATCTTAAGGCACCATTTATTTTGAGCCTGATCTCTGTAACAGTTTGATAAGGAAGCACCACAGTATCATTTCCAGCATTAATAATGTGCAATGCTGAAATACAGAGGGCATCAAAGAGAGGCTTCAGCTCGGCAGCTCTGCCTCCGAATAATCATCCCCAGGGACTCCTGAAAGTCAACAGAGAGCTCTGCATCACGCTGTGGGCTTGGGCCCATGATGAAAGGTGCTCTAAAAGAGTCAACTGCAAGGTCAATGTGCTCTACACCCACATGTTGAAAAATAAGTAAGCATCAGTGTCCAATTTAGTTGTCATCGCAGAGTGGGACTCCAAGGCAAAGGAATGCTATAAGCTTGTAAGGACCACACTTCTCTCCTTCCCTTTGATGTGAGCCAAGATAATGGAGATTCTGCCGAGGTGTGACTAATTCCTTGTTACTATATTGCATAATTTTCATATACTTCTGAAAAAAAGAAGGCCTTTAAGAATCGGAAGGAAAGAGAAATGCACCCTGACACATTCCACAGAACACAACCAGCAGTACAAAGTAGGCTTTATTAACAGACGGTGAAAGCTCAATTTAAAAAGTACTGTGGGCATTAAAGGAGATTGTTTTATGTCTTTGACATGAATACTCAGGCTAGATGAACTATCAGGAGTTTGGTTTAAGTGAGATTAATGCTTAGTACTTGGAATCCATCCAAACTGATTAAATCTGATTGAGTAAGAGAGCACAACTTTCTATATCACTTTCAAAGTGATATGATTAGGCTGTATATGCACTATCTGAAAATGTAAATATAAACAGAAGGGAAGGGAAAAATACCCTTCCCAAGTTTTAAATGCAAAAAAATAATAATGAACCAACTATATAAAACACTTAAAATTTAGTTGACTATTAGAAGAGTTAGATAAGAAAAAGGGTATTAATGACATACAGAATGTGTTACAGGAATAACAAGCCTGTACTCTGCCCTGCTGAGAGACTCATTCTTCTCCTTTGAAGTCAGTTGAAGGGTGTAAGTCTGGGTGAGAAGAACTTGACTCCAGATCATTTAGTCAAGGAGGGTCAGGGAAACATGGAACTTTTCAGGTTGTTCGTAGGCATGGCACAGATTTGTAGCCAGTAGTCTTAACTAGGAACAGTTTGTAATTATTTAAAAGTACACTTTTTATGTCATAAAGAATTTACTAATTTTATATATATTTATATGGATATTCAACAGTTTTGCTAAGCATATCCTTACATACCACCCAGAGAGAGACTCAGCTCCAAATGGAGGTACCCGTACGTTGGTGCCTACCTGTAAACTTTGTGTCTCAGCTTAGTCAATGGAGATCTGATCAATGCAGTCAATGAAGCCTACAGAACCCCATCAGCTATGCACTGCTGGTTACTACTTGGTCAGTCAAATTGACATGTTAACACCTCCATCTAATTGCTTACATGTACATGAAGGATAAAGGACTATATCCCTGAAAATATTAACTCTGAAAAAAAGTTTAGACAGACAATCTCTTGACCTTCTTTTTTCATGCTGTAGGTAAGGGGGCTTGGAAACATTACAGGAAAATATGTCTTTGAACATGGCATTGAGAAAGCACTGCTGAAATGCTGAATCTACTTCTACAGTCCACACTGAGACAACTGGAGGAGGTTCAGAGCAGGCCTATAAAAATAATCAAAGGGATCAGAAATCTGACTTACAAAAAAAGACTTAAGAAGCCCAAAGGGTTTCACTTGGCAAAGCAAAAGTTAAGAGATGAATCAGGGTCTATAAACCTATAGCCTTTAGAAGGAGAAGACTGTTTCAGAAGACAATAGCATAATACGAATATGTGCCAATGTCTAATGTAAAAAGCAAAGTCATTCCAAGTCTGGCCTTATTATCTGGGTCTTAAGCCTATGTAGTTGGTAAGAAACAGTTCTGAAGTTAGCACAGAGAGAAGCTCTACCCTAGTGACCATGTCTAGAAGCAACCTGTGTGACCGAGTAGCAGCCTGGTTGTTAGAATATCTGGGGCTGCTTAGAGAAGAGGGACTTCTGCCTTCCTCTTGAGATGTTGCATCTGCCCCCAAACTGATGGCTGCACACTACCTCTAAGGCACAGGGGGCAAGTGGCAAAGCCAGACCATGCCTCTAGCATTGTCACCAGCAGAGCTAACACATTGTCCTTCCTTGCACTTAGATCTTCACTGATTTCCATTTTACCCCCTGTTGAAAAAAAAAAATTTCTCCCTTTTAAGCATATGTGTGGATGTCATTCACAGTCCTGCCCTTACTGCTGGAATGAACAGAAAGTTGCAACTGGGTTACTTATTTTTTACAAGTTGCCACCAATCAGCTGAGACATGATAACTGTATAAGTTATATGTATGTTACATACATATATATACATATACATATAAGTGCATGGTTTTAACCATAAAAATGTTGTATTAGAAGTACTAAATAACACATATTCTTTTAAACTACCACCATGAAACCAAACACACATGGTAGCTTTTTCTCCCAGTTTACTTCACATTTGCTGTGGATGAAGAACTGGAAAGCATTAAGCTGCAGTAGCTTGCCTGTCCTACCATGTTTCACAAAAGCTTTCCTGGGCCTTGCTGTGAAGGAATTGCATGTGAAGATATGGGAGAGAGTTTGGGATGGGCACGTCACCCACATTATACTATACAAGGCATCCAAAGCCTTTGGGAATTGCCAGAAGAAACTTTATCTCAAACCTCATCTAAGAAAATAGGTAAATTCCCCCATGCAACATATACAAATGGGTGAGGAAGGAAGGGAAAAAAGTAAGAAAACACCATTTTACCCAGCTTTTAATCCCAGTTACGACTTTGCAAATTGTGCTGAAATCATTTTCTCTAAAGCCACTACTTGTCCCCTCTCCCAGAGGAGAGCAATTTCCTTAATAAGGCTACTTGGACTTGCCAGGGTGAGGGGAACAGTTTCACAGCAGATGCAGCCAAGGTGCTGGGATCTCAGCCAGAAACCCAGGCACGGCCTCTTTCTAGACGCAACAGCTTTCATTTTTAGCTCTGATGGGCAGCACTCCTTACAGCTGTTCACCAATAGTCAAGGTCAGGGCATTGCCTTCACTGGGCCTTTGGTCAATTTATTCCCTACTTTAAAAAAAGAGGGGAAGAAACACAAAAAAAAAAAAAAAAGGTGCTGGTAGCCAGAACTGAGAAGACAGAATAGGAGCCGAAGCGCAGGCTCGGTGGTCAGAAGCTGATGTATCTCCCAGCTCTACAGTTTACCAAACGCTTATTATCCAGTATATCTGGACACCTCAGCTAACTTAGATAGCTGTCGAGGATTAAAGGCAATATAATGAATCATAAGTTTTATGCAAGTCGAAGAGGTCTCCATTTGACAGCATTGTTTAACAGGCAGTTGAGGAATGCGGTATAGTCCCATGGTTTCTTAACAAAAAAAAGAATAACAAATGCTGAAAAACTCTGCCAAACAACAAAGCTTACATTTTATACACGCTCATCAATTTAACCCTAAAACCTTAAAAGCCTCAGGGTGATCCCAACGCCTTTAATACCAAAGGCCCTAACTATGCCACAGATCAAGCACCAAGCCCAAGCCTGCTTTGTCTAGAAAGATGAAAGCGCACTCAAACAGGTGAAGGCTTCTTTGGAATCATCACCTGCAATTAAGCAAAGGAAAACTAAGAGGAGAAGAGGTAAGCTGAACTTGCTTTAAAAAGACACCACGGGAGCAGGTGGATGCTTGCTAAGGATAGCTGTGGTGTCTGCTGTCATTCTTTCACCAAATGATGTGCACTCATTGGGATTTCCTGCACGTTAACAACAGATCACTTGGTGGGAAAGTTGGGTGGGTGCTGCAAAAGCAAAAAGAAATCTTTTTTTTTTTTTTTTTGTCTTGTATATCGTTCTGGGAAGACTGTTGTTGCCAAGCTGCTATGGACAGAAATACCAGGACTCTGTCTGAGTAAAGCAGTGCCACAGGAGATCTCATTTTGGGATATGGATAATAATTTATCATTCTTCATTGCCTTAAAACCAATAATTTTTAAATAACTAAACATTTAGTTCAAAACAGGGTCTGTAAAAACATAATGTTTTCCTTCAAAGCCCAGCTCCTAGACTCATACTATTTCAATTATTATTTTTGGAAGAGAGGAAGCTTTTAGCCATTGCTGCCAAGAAGAAAATCTTGCAAATGTAAGTAAAGGAGTAAACACCAGAATGCAAATTTAAACAAGACTGTAGGTTTTTTACTACTGTTGTGTAAATATTCCAAGTCACAATAAAATAAAAATTACATGTAAGAAGGGAGAAAGGAAAGAGAGCAACTTACTTATACTTTAATGTTCAGATCTTTGTGGCTGTAACCATCTTCGTGTTCTGCATTCAGAAGGCACTTTACACAATCCCTGAGGACAGATACTGGACAGGCTGATAATACTACTAATACTATTAATAATGATATTAATCGGGTTAATAATGATCATAGTAAAATCCATGATAACATTTTCGGTGGTGTTAATCATTTTAAAGCTGTGTGGAATTTCACTATCCATGTGACTTAGTTAATTCCATATATACATTTAGAGTCTACCTAAAATTCAAGGAATCACTGGCTCCTCTCGCAAAAGTGCCCAACACTGCCATTCCCACCAACATCTTCCTCCTGTCACACACCTACCCTAAAATCTATAAAATTAACATGTAAGACTGAACAGTGAGAAAATTCTTCTCTTTCAACTCAGCATTTGCAAAAACTTTGTTATTCGCCACCAATAAAAACTTCCCTCTTAACCCACTTCGCCTCCTAATCCATACCCAAGGGCAGCTCGGGAAAAGAGCGAATCTGAGCAGCACCCCATGAAGTTCATCATCTCCTCCCTTCCAGAGAAAGGCTAACTACAGCTAACATGCCCCTCCTGAACACCAGCCAGCCCACCTGGGCTAATTAATGGGGTTGCTATGATTATCCAGGCAGTTCATGATTATTCACAGCCCAGGACCTCTGCTCCCAGCCAGGCCCTGGTAGAGCAGCTTGAGCAGAAATAAATCCTATACCCAGGGTTCAGTCTGAACAGAAAATGCTCCACAAAGTGATGATCAGCAGAAAGGAACGAGTCATGGTACCAATTGGCCTAAAACTTTTATGTGCAGCTTTTTCTTGCCCTCGTGGGTTTGAGGCAGGTGGAAATGAAGAGGAGGCAGAGATGTGTTTAAATTACTGGCCATAAGGAACAAGTCTGATCTGCACAGTGGCAGCACAATAAGGACAATCTGCATAAAACTTTCAGATGGAGATTATATAAAGAGAAAAATCAATATGGTCAAAATACATAAATAGAGAATTAATGGAGAGGGCTTTTATGGAGTGCTCAGCTGCAAACTCATGGAACTGAGGGCATTATATTCTCTTTTTCTCCTTTGTATTTTTCAGGTCACCCTGGCTTACAAAAATCAAGTTGTATTTCTTCTGCTTTGCTTCCTGTAAAATCAATAACAACAATCAATTAAAACTTGTTTTGTGCCAGCAGGCTATTGTTTGTGATAATAATGCACGGAGCTGAAAGAAGATTGCTTTATTTCCTTGACCTCCCCAACAGGGACCTCCCCAACAGGTTTATCAGCACCCAGATAAACACTGTGTCTCTTCCATCTACAACTTGAAACCACAAATCTGTCCCTGCGTTGGTTTTTAAATTATATGAAAGAAGGTTAGACACTCTCCCACACTGCACACAGTTTGAAGTATCTGCTTTCAGTATCACCATAACTGGCTGGGAGATAACATCTAATTTATGCCTAATTCAGCAAAAATTCCCAGTATCAGGCTCAGCCCAGGTTTTATTTTGATTCGAATCCTCTGTGATCCCACCAACTTCGGTCAGTTTTCATCGAATAGAAGATGTGAAGAGTCAAGGAAAAGACCTGCCAATGAGAAACCTTTCACAATTCATATCAACAGCCGGCTGTGATCATCTCACAACATCCAGGATCTCTGCTGTATAGTCCTGGCACCATATACTGGCTGTTCAGACATACACACACAAACATGTGTATAGATGTGTACATATATAGATGTATGGAGAGACAGAAAGACAGAGACAGAGAGAGATCTAGCAGTGAAATTCTCATATATCTCAAGTCAGTACAAAACTTAATCCTGAATTTTTTCATTCATTCGTTTTACCAAAAGCCCTGAACACCACCCTGGCCGCCCAAAGTGCCAGGCACTGTACAAACGCTGGAGCAGCCCTTTTCTCAACAGCTGGTATTTTAAACATAAGATGGAAAGCAGGCAACAAACTGTAGGGAGAGCAGAGAAAAGAGGACGAAGTTAACAGCAGGATCGACTACAGGCCAGATACGCACCCAGCTTGTCCGGGGGTGGGGATGCATTAGATCTGAAAACAAAGTTAGAAGGGTTTGTCAACTGGAGATGGGCAAGTTCTGCAACTATTTGAACATGAGCATGCCTGCCTGCTCAGAAAGGAGATTAGGGACTTGAATACGCTTTTATACCTGCTAAATAATTAGTATCAAATAACCAAGTCCACTCTGCACTTTTCCTCTAAATGGCAAAATGTGAATGATTTGTTTATTAATTTAGACACGAAGGCTGGGATTTTTAAAGGGCCCTGACAGCATTAGACATGCAGCACCCAACAAGTTTCCCTGGGATTTGGCTAAGTGTTACCACTGTGAATCCTCATAGGCTTACGCTACTTTTACACACTGGCCAAGGAGGCATTACACCTATTCTGCCCAGGGAAACTCCTCTCCCCACTCCCCAGTGCTGCTCCTTGCAGCCTAGTGAAAAGCAGATGGCCCAGCCCTTTCCAGCCCCGCAGCGCTGGGGGTGTGATGGACCCTGGGCACAGGCCAGCCACTTTAACACTATTCCTTGTAAAATGCCTTGCTGTTTGTCTCTTCCTTTTTTCTTTTTCCCCAAATAAATTCCCATAATTTTTTAATCTGATAATATTACAGTAAAGAACAAACGCCATGTTCTACCAAGGTCTGATTTCCAAAGGGTTAAACCTAGGACTGGAAAATCGGAAGCAGAGTTGAAGAGACACACAACACCAAAATGCCTTGTTCGTATCTTTTTTACACTTTCAGCTCCATTAACAGCTATTATTTCCAGTTTCGCTGGCACGGCATCCCTAAGATATTTAGTACTGAGAGCAGATCCTAGTACACATCGCCCTGTTCAAACGCAGCCATGATCCAAAACAATCTCATTGCCCTTTACCTGCATCACTCCATCCTTTCTCCCACCACTTACACAGGACAACAGATCAGCATAAGTGAACTTCCAGGCACAGGTCTCCACCTCACATTTTTCTTACAAATTTGTCAGCAAATGTTACTTTGTTTGATGTCCCGAGCACAGCAAAACTCTTCTGATCACAGATTCACTCTCTTTGCTCTCCCACTTCAGGCTGCCTATACTGGGAGGGCACCTGAAGCTGATGCAAGGAGAAAGACCAGTCCTTTCTGGCACGTGACTGTATTTCTCTGTTTATAGATTACACATTGCCCAATGCCTTTAGTTTCATAAACTTTGTGAATGTACCAAGAAAAAAATGAATTATCACCATCTCCATAACACCACTGTATTCAGCTGGCCTCCAGCAGTGGATGGGAACTCCCCAGGATCCATAGATGTAACGAACCGCAGAGCAGAGAACGGACTGTTTATCACCATTTCCAGACACACTCTTAAACAGCCTGATTTTATTATACTTCCAGTGTTCATATGGCGAATCAAAGTGCTTTCAAAGAAACAAGTTACCCAATTAACCAGAATGAGACAGCAGGAAAAAACACAGTAGATAGGAAAACAGCCTTGGTCCCCACTCCAGATCTATTAAAAATGTCTGGGTGAACACTTGTATTCTGCCCTGCTGTTTTTAACCTCCAAACTGAGGAAATCAAGGCTGGTATACATTCTTGGAGCCAAAACCATCCTTCTTTGATAATTCCTTTACCCTATATTCAAGCATCACCCCTGCCTCCCAGCATGGCTATATTATATAGTTGCCAAAACTTCCAGGGTCTCCCTGGATAAGCCTCCCATGAGCAGAGCAGAGGCGGGGATAACTTGGAAGGAAAGCTTATGAAGCTCGGAAGTGGCAGACATCAGCAGAAGGTGGTGGGCAGCAGCTCGGGTGGCTCCTGCATGGTGCAATTTACCCAGCTAAGACTGGGAGCAGACAGGCTGAGGTGAATCCCACCTTTAGGGAGTGTTTGTTACAAAGACAAACAAATATGCTTTTTTTCAGTCTATTCTAGACTCACAGCCCTTGAAAAACTGGGGAAAAAATGTTGTACTCAACATGATAATTCTTGAAATCCTCTTGACTAGTTCATCTACCCTTTCTATCTCCCTAACACTTCCTTTTCTTTCAATTTTGCTTTCAGTTTGTGAAGTTCTGATGGAAATACTTTCTGCATGGATGAATAACAAATATCCTCATCCCCACTTCACTCATATGTTCTCCTGGCACAAATCCCAGGCCCAGGAATATTAAACCGTCAAGCAGGTAACAGTACTTGGCTTAGGACCCCGGGTCCTTGTAAGAACTTGCACTGGTTATATTTGAAATATTAACAGAAAAAATCAGTGGGACAAAACTTCCTTTAACTGAAACCCCATATCACTCTCAAAAATCCATGAGAGCCAGGGACAAGTCAGTGAGATTGGATGACAAGGGATTTTTTTCCAGTGTTTGTCCTTTCTTCCTTTCTGTGTCTTTTACAGGAATATGCTAGCACCTTGTAAAAATCTTTCTTTGCTCACATTTTCTAATCTGTTAAATAGCCTGGGCACTTTTGAGGCTTTGGTTGTGTGTTAGCTTCATTGTATAATTCTATTTCCCTGAATTTTATTGATGATAATCACATTTCTAAATCATCCCTATTATATTTTGATGAAGAAAGTTTTTCTGCTCAGGTCCTTCCTTTATTTGTACTGTGTTTCTCTTACCTGTTTCTCAACATATTTAAATTATGCTATAAATATTTTGAAACAGAATTTCACTTGCTACAATTACATTTCTGAGAACTTGAGTGTGTGTATGTCTGTCAATATTAATTCCATAAAAGCTCGCATGCAGATTTCTCTTCCTTGGAGGGAAAAACACAGACCTACGATCTCTCACAGCTGCTGCAATCACAGCTCACCAGTCTCCTTCCATCTGGTCACAAAATAGGCATGGGCTGCTCTCACTATAACAGTGTGTTTGATACACTCTTTTTCACCATGAAAAATATGGATACTGCCCAGCAAGGTGTATCAAAATAGGACACGATTTTGGGTGCCTTTCATTTGGGTGCACAAGCTCAGACTCTAAAACAACGTAGTATGCAGGCTCCAACATGTACACCATTCACCTGTTATTTTAGGGCATCCATTGATATTATTTCTCAGCACTTTTGGAGATATGTTTGTCTCCCTTAAAGAATTTCAAGCTGTAAGCCCAGTGTATGAAGCATCTTTCCCTTTTCTGCAATTTTTGAAAGCTTTCTCTCTCACATCTTCTTCAACTCATAACAATTTGTGTTGCTGTGGTTTGGGTTTTTCTTCTTCTTTTCCTATACTTCAGTGTATTAAGGAAACAACGTTTAACCACTTCCTTATGACCACTAAAGCTGCTGGAAAATGTCAGTCTTATCTGAAAGAGGAGCAGAGCTTCGAAAATGCAAAATTCATAAAGGCCTTCATGAAAGTGGGCAATCCCCCTGAGGAAAGATACTTGAATCTTTTGCTCCCACTGCGAGAAAGGCTACAGCACAATCATACTAGTGGAGAAACCACCAGAAAGGAGATATTTCAAATGCCCCAGTGAAGAAAAAGCTCCAGTTCTGCTTGTATGATCTGAGAGATGGGACTGTTCATTATACAGGATACAAAATAGAAAGAAATTAGACCTTATAAATTCTGCTGTTGATAGAACTACTTCTCATCACTGGCTCCTCATTAACCCAATTATATGTGAGTGGCACAGCCTTTTATGGAATATTGACCACTTGTCTTCCCCAAACGTACCCAGACAACGAGAATGGAGATGGCTCTGTCTTGGTCCGCCCCAGAGGTTTTATATATAGACTGCTTTGTTGCTGTAGAGCAGGATTTATAACCTCACTGAGAGAAGCAGTATTTCCAACAAGTCCACGGAATAGGCATGATGCACTTATAAATTACAAGAGCTCAAAAATAATAAATGTGTGCATCTTTTTGAGCCGAGATGTCTCTTTTTGTTTTCTCTTTTTTCTTCATTTTTTTTTTTTGGCCTGTCTCATGTTGATAAGATTTTGAAGGAAAGAAAGACCAAATATTATGAGTCTTGGAGAAAAATCATACAGAACTGGTACATTCTATATGCACAAACCCACAACTTATTCTATGTCTTAAAGACATACCCAGTCCACACTTGGCATGCTCATAGACTGACAGTGGCATTAAACCCAGTCACAGTTACACTAAAGTCTTAAACTCTGAATTTAAGAAAAACTTTTAAGAGTCTTGACATTCCCACTGTGAGTTCCCCTTTAGCAAAGAGCTTATTTGTTATTTATTCCTGTCACAGGCTGTTCCCAAATGTAAGTACCGAAAAGGCTGCTTTAGCTCCAGCTTTCTGCATGGATTTTAAGTATGTGTTCATATTTGGCATATTTGTATAGCATGTTCGCCTATGAATTGCACATACTGTACATAAGTGGCACATCTCAGTGGTGCCCAGGAACCATGGACATTGATCCTGGGTCAGAATTACCAGTCTTCTGCTGTAGGAGAAGGATTAGCATCCTCTGCATTAAAAGCATTAAAGAAAGGCCCACAGACATGGTGCAGCCTCATAGGGACCAGCGGCTGGGCTCCACTTTCTGCCTTAGGACGCCTACATCACACTTTCAACACAAGTATCGTGTCCCAAAAAGTCCTGTGTTTAGGCTTTGTGAGAGGAAATGGAATCACACCTCTAAGTTTAATCTTGCTTCTTTATATGCATTTCCTTATTATAACATTTATATTTGTGGTTATTGGGGGTTTTTTTCCATAACTTTGTTATTTTGACTTACTACCTTTGGAATTTATTTTATTTGTTACCTCGTTAATCCTGTCTCATCGTTTCTTTCTTACATCTCACCATTTTCCTCCTCGGAAAGGTTTATAATTTCCCAAACACACACAAACACACACATACATGTAGTGCAGAGCAAAGCAATGGCAGACTTTTCCTTGATTGCTTGCCTGAATGGTGTCAGAAAGAAAAAACAGATGTCGGAGGCACAGCTCTTAAAGGCCAAACAGGCCAAATTAAAGGAAAATGAAAAGATGTTGAGACAAATTCACTCATTCTTCAAACAAACTCATATTCCCTATCTAGGTTTTAAAAAAAATTGCCATTCCTCCAACAGAAATATTCAGGAGTGTTTATGGTCTGCCAGATGATAGGAGTGTAATAAATGTAATTTTGCAAGCTTGTAAAATATCTTGACATTGCCTTAAAGAAACCACAATAAACTACCTGGTTGGATGGCTTTATTTCCATTTCTATACCTTATTAAACCGGTATGCAGAAGATGTAGCAGCAAAACAGGGGAAATTCACTGATTGCAACACTAGAAATAACTGAAAATAGCTTAAAAATAGATTCTGTTGTAGGTGACAGTCCATTAAAACCCAGCGTATACCTCTTTAAGCTTTGCTACAAGCCTGATCCTTATCTCAGATGCAGGCAGAGTGCCCATTTACTTCAATAGGAGCGGCACATGCATATTCTGAAGTAGAATTTGGTCTGGTGTGTTCATTAAGGGCTTCTGAACTTAAGGTGTTACTTTGACGTTCCAGAAAAGACCTGTAGTACAGATAAGTGTGTGTTGATTCTTGGTGAAGCTACCCCTACTGCTGTTTCGGGGCAAGTCCCAACACTGAGCCTGCTAGTGTTCCCCTCAAGCATGACATGCACCTACAGAATAATGAAGACATTGAACTTTTTGATTGACAGAGCCTTATAGACATGATGCACAGAAAAGAACAATTATTGCAACATCGTGGCAAACCCCATCTTGGATTGAAAATCCCTCTTCATCTGCAGGCTGAGGAGCATGCCAGGATTATGAATGATTTATAAATGGCTATTGCAGGTACACAAACATGCACGATGTTCTAGGAAGTTAAGTGCTACAACTTCAGACTCAAGAGCCCCAGCAGCGCATGCTCCTGGCAGCTCCCCAGATGTTCAGAGTCAGTGGCTGGAACTGTGGCAACAGCTGCCTGTGCCTCTCACCCACCTCCACCCACCCAAGGACAGGCTCTGTCATCAGGCGGATCACAGACCTGACTGCCAGGTCCTCTCCATCTTTGGGCCAACCCACAGCCTTGTGGCTCATGGAAGAATTTGGCCTCAGAAACCCCATCAGTCACCTCTCCTCTTCTCCTCCCAAGCCTGCCTTGGATGACCCTCCTGTGATGAGAAAGGTTTCATCCCTAAGAGAGCATTTCCATAGAAACTGAAATACTGCCAAGGTTCAGGAACAAATAAAAGGATCGAGTAATTTTCCATGTTTGTCAACTTTGGCACAATTCACACTATTCCGATCAGTGCTGCTCTTGTTCTCTAAAAAGAAGTGGTTTTTTTTCTAAGCAGAGGTACTAAATTTGTTCTCATGCCCTAATTTATAAAGGCTTCTGGCTTTATCTGGGTTATCACATCACCTCTCTCTTCCTCCCCCCACCCCATTATCCTGGATAAGGGAGATTGTTTTTAATACTTGGGATTTCTGCACAGATTGTGAATCTCACACACTGGCACTGTCACAGTCCAAGCTGCCCACAGGGCCGACAGACTGCAGTGGCTATAGACAAGTGAGTGCCACTGTTTACACCCTGGCACATCAGCTTCAGCTGAAATCAGTGGTACACAACACCTGACCCATAGAAGCAGCTGCTGAGAAGCTGGTACATGGGCATCTTTCCCAGCCTTCATCCAAGGAGGGTGACCTCCATAAGAGGAAAAAGGTGGGCAGCAGGAACTGGTGGCTTTCTAGTTTTGGAGAATTTCTAGGAGCTTTCTGATGTAAATCACCTGTCTTTAGGGGGGAGAGCTGAAGGCCTGGGTCTCTCCTCCCGCCCCTCCATTAGTCCCTCAGGGAGGAGCAGAGCCAGTGGAGGGAGGGTGCTACTTGCCCTTGCAGTCCCGGCCAGCAGAGAGTCAGTGCTCCTGCTTCTGGGGTTTCTAACACATCGCCTCCAACCCACACCAGATCAGAAACCACACATTTAAAAGGGAAAAGCAAACACAATAATCCTAGTACTCAGAAGCAGAACGAGCAGATCACATCTCCCTATCCACCCTCCTCTGCTCACCATCTTTGAAGATGCTGCAGTGCAAACGCCCCTGCTCACGCAGCACGAGAGCCCACTCCAGTCCTCGGCTGCGTGGGTGAACCAGCATAGCCCTCCAGGTTAAAACAACAAACGCGCATTCTAGCTACGGTGAGCCCTATCTTGGAGCGATTATGCATCTATCTAGGAATTTGTTTCATCCCCGTGCCAGAGATTCAACCTCTGCAAAGAGCGAAACTGCAGCAGCAGAATTTTTCCAATGCTAGGAGCTCAATAATGTGCCAACACATCCCCTTTTCTTAGAGAAACTGTAAAGTGCTGATTTGCGTAGTGTCCTCTAACTGATGCTCTCTCAGTTTCATTCTGCACTTTTTTCTTTCTAGCTTGGTGTGAATGCATGCTCCTCTTCTAGAAGATTGATCATCTAGAAATCATGCCTGAAAGATTTTAAATTTACCTTCAGGATCTAAAGGAAAATGAAGTTCAGATGTATGATACGATTAAGTACAGTCCAGTTTCAATCAGAACCTGTTATTCTTGACAACTGAACTCCTAATTGGAAAGGAGCAAAGTGTTTCTGGTGAGCAGCAGATTAACTGAAAAAATTAGAACAAAATTATTCAGTATCCTGGGTCAAATTCAGTCAATAGCTGAGCTGAATTAAAAAGATCTTGAAACACTAAAATTTAGAATATATTTTGATGCTTAATTGCATATTTCACAATAAAATAAACTTGATCTCTTTCATTTCCCATAGCATCTTCTCTTGGAGGACCTGACATGAGAAGAATACGCCTTATTACACCTCTGCGGTTTGTAATCCCAGAGATCAGCCTTTACACACGTGGGGAAAAGGAGCTACACAGAGCTCAAAGGATTTCACTAAGACTAAACAAAAAGTTTATGACAGAGGCAGGAGGGAGACATGGTGCTGCAGACTCCTCTTCTGCCTTGTAGTCCCACTATTGCTCTTATTGTACAGTCCTGCTCTCCACGGATCCTGCTGCTCCTTTGCTGGAGAAAAGAAATAGCTATTTACATTTTTATACCACACCCCAGGCAGAGGCAATGAAAACGGACATCAGACTAATGTTTTAGCTGCAGTTTGACAATGGATTCATTAAAACCAAACAGCCCTGCAGATTTGGATTATAAACAAAGCAATTAACAACGACCAAAATTTGCAACCTATTAAAACTATTTTGGGAGTCAGGCCCTCAGCGGTATCTCAGAAGGTCACCTCAGAAGGGCATACCAGCTGCTACCAGCCCAGCCTGTGGCTCCTTGGCTCTGGTCAGTGTCAAATCCATCCCGCAGCGCACACCCCAAAGCTGCCCTTGAGTCAATCCGAGTATTTCCAGCTCCCAGTTAATTAATTCGGCAGCTGGCTGACACCACACCCTCCTTCCCCGGCCACACTCATTATGCCGGGCCCGGGGGGAGAGCAGAGTGGGGGTGCAGATGCTGTTACACTCTCTTATTTCTGGCACACGCCTGGAGTGCCGCGCAGGCTGACTCGTGCGGGGGACTGCTCCCATCCTGGGGCCAAGGCTATTTCAGCCAGCCCTGGGAAAGGTCGGGAGAAGAAGCCCTGACACATGCAGACCTGGCAATCATCTCTGTCCCAGCCTCCAAAACCAAAGTACGGGGGAATTAATTGATTTTCCCACCTCACTCTTCGGCTGTCCGGGTTGTCACAGATCCCCATGCACCCGTCGGAGCAGGGTGGGAGCAGCACCTGGCACACGACTCAGAAAAGCTGCGTTCACCCAGGTGCACCCAACCTAGAAGGTTCTTGGCAAGCAGCGATAGCGATCACAGCCAGGCCTGGGCTTTTGCCCCAGATTGGTTTTAAGTGTTTTAAAACCAGGACTTGAAATAGTGATGCCTGGAGTCAGGCTCCGGCCAGCCCCTACCCATCACCTGCGGTTTTAAGAAATGCCAGATCTGTTGCTGGGAGTCACAGGCACTTTGCTTATTGTACATCTTGTTCTTTCAGCATCCAGCAACAGTGTGATTTATTGTATCACTACTCTTATTTTTTTACCTTCCTTTTTTTTTCCTACAACTGTTTGTCAAAATCTCACTCCTCTGTAAGAGCTTTGGATACTCTAGCATAGCTCCAGTTATGGCTTCAACTACGATCTTACAGGTTATGGTACTTACAAAACTCTGCTATATACTCCTAAGTGCATATAATATACTCAAAAATATAATTTATTATATTATTTGCTCCGCCTCTATAAACTATTAAGGATTCTCTTGAAAACTTTAACACATCAGTGACTTTTATTTCAATGTATTTTCAAAGGATGCCAGTAATTCTCTGAGGCTGGAAATAATGCTGGAATGGCAGCATGCTCCTTCCACAACGGAGAGGCAAGTAAGTCAGCTCATAAAAAATTGTGTAGTGTAATAGCTAGATAATAGAGATACTACAGTACATGCTTTTGTTTTAAGAAGTTTTGAATTTCTAGATAGCTATGTAATACCCAAAAGTTCCTTATGTTTTAATCACAATACAGAACACTCTGTCTATTTACCTTAATTATTCATGTTGAGGTTTTCAAGGTTCTTCGTCTTTGTGTTCCCATCCTATGAACTCATCAAGCATCAAAGTTTGGAGGGTTTTTTTTACTTTGTGTTCTGAATACATTACAGTTGGCATCACACAATAAAACACTTTGGCAGCCAAACAAATAGCTTTACATGAAACCCAACATAATCGTGGGTTATTGAAATATGCTTCCTGTACATGCCTGGAATTCCCCTAATTAGCAGAGTATTTTCTAATCTGTCCAAAATGTATCATGCCAAAACCATGTGCATTTTCTCTCTTGTCCACCTAGGGCAGTCAACCATTTCACACCATCGGTTTTGGAGAGCCACCTGTAACATGAAGGGAAATGAATCACTCAAAATCTCTGAATGCATGATTTTTTGTCCCATTGACTTCATATAGAGATTACTTGGCCAAAAGTCTTTCACAGGGTAACCCAAAGCAATTACACTTGATAAAACACTATTTATAGCCACCCTTGTGTTTTTACGCAGCTGCTTTGCCGGCCAACACTAAAACTCCCAGCATGCCACTTTGCAGCTCATGCCAGCAGAAGTTTTCTATTTTCTTTTTTTAGATTAATTGTATTTTGGGAAATGTAGTTCTGACCAGCTACACACGTCTCATCTACTTTAAAGAAAAAGTTGGTGTGAGACAAGTCAGACTCCAAATGTGAGACAGCTTATCAATGCAGCCCTCCACTGGCAAAGGTGAGAGAAATTACTCTGTGAAAATAATTCTTTAAAAAAAAATACACTTTTCCTTTCCAGGTATCACTGAAAACGTCTATCCCGGACACACCTCCATTATTGATATAGGAGAAGACTTCAACTATATAATGATTATTCTGTACTTCATTATCCACTGTGGACCTAAATTCCCAGGCAGAAGTAGCTCCAGCTTAAAAGCTTTCTGTGGTTTTCAGCACAGAAAGTGAGAAAAAGAAATATATACCACATGCCCTTGGTGACCAATCATGAAGAATAAACAGCAGATACTGATAAACTCTGATTTCAATGTAAGTGCAGCCCATAGGCTGAAATGTATTCAAATAAATCTTTGCATATAATGAACAAATGTTGAAGGTCAAAAACTATATGCAGATAACTCACAAACAGCAAAAGAGACTGAACCATACAATAAGGTGTTCATTACAAATAAACCACCTCCTTTATTGATTAGATACAAATCTTTTAATACAACACTTCGTAAGTCTTCAAAAGAAGAGAAACAGTCTGTGAAAATTAAGAAAAAAAACTTTTCTCCTGTTGTGGTGAACACTACCAAAGTTCGAGAATATAATACATTGTGCAAAACCAGGTTCACCTTCCTACATTGATTTCCAGATTTTGAAACTGCAGACTAGTTTTTGAACACGTTGATCTAGAGTATTAGCTTAGACGATGCATAATCCAGTTGATTTAGCATTGATTTATGGCCTCAATTATGGAGTTCTACATCAATCTAGAAATTAATATTTCAGTCTAAACACCCTTTCACATTCTCCACAATATAACTTGTCACCGTTAATCTCCAGCCTTGATGTTAAACATCTCCTTGCTATCAAACTGTAAGTACAACATAGACTATATTTTCTGTGCTGCTGGAAAGAATGATTGAAGACTGAACTGATCGAAAATTTTCATTTATCTTGTCTACAATTTTCAGTAGTGTGCAGTGATTTATATACCAGAGGAGGTTCTTTGATTAGCTTGCCATAGTCTAGAAAGGCTAAACATTATGGGCATTAAAATTTCGACACAAATGTTATCTCTGCAGTAAGCACAATAGTGACATCTTGTGCCTATCAATACATGTATTAACTGAAGTTCTGACACTTCTCAGTAGATTTACCTCCAGAGCTTTGAGGTTTGAGCAATCAATATATAACCTACTTTGATGCAATCCACACACCAAACTACATTAAAATAACATTAGGGCTTGCTTTAAGCTGACAACAGCCAGGAAATGCAGAGTTAAAAGCAAAAACTCTACCTTTAACCAATCCTTACGTAATTGCAGATTCTGTAAGCACTGTGTGATTTTGTGCCGCAGTAACCAGCTAGAGCACGATTTCAGTGCCCCAGTTTTCTAGGCTTTAGCTATGTTACATAGCTGGTCTGATTGTTTTAAACCAACTTTAGCAGACTCTTTTATAATGCATAAAGGAAAGAGATCCTTAACATCCTCTTGAACAACAGACACCCGCCACAGAAAGGACTCCAGCTCTGCATTTGCCTCCCTCCCTGGCACAAGGCTCTGCAGAGTGGCAGCTGGGACCCCTCGCCTTCCTCCTGCTGCGGGTTCCTGAACACTCCAGCCCAGGAAGGACTCTGGATACTTTTCCTTACAGCTACCAAAGAAGGACTGAGATTCAGTCACTTAAGTGTCCTAAGAAATACAAATGCACCTTGTGAAATAATCACAGTGCATTAAAATGTTGGTCTTAAAGAACATTTGATTAGACATTCAAGGAATATGGCAGTTTTAGCAAACATATGTTACTCCATTGATTTGAAATCTGAAGTGATTTTCTTTGTATAAAACTTTTGTAGTATAAGTTCTACCAATTCCACAGAATTGGGTGAAAACCTCCACTTTCCCCCAAGAGGCAGACATTTACCTGTGTAGGCTATTCATACACAGTGCGTCCATCCCACCAGAGATCACTCAGAGCTTTGCTTTAACTCCTCCACATCAGGTGAACTATATTTTTCCCCCCATTGTCCACAAAGACCCTGTTCTGTCATGACTTTAGGATTGTTCATAACCTTCTAATGTGAGGTATACAATCTACTTAAACATTAATGGCAAAACATACTGTGAGGTAAGAAGCACACCAACAGAACATTATTGATAGAGGCAGCACCTTCTCTCCCAGGCACCAGGATACTTTCCAAGCAGGACTCCCTGCTCAGCCCAAAAGGACCTTTTGGGCAAAACTGAGAAGCTGTTGAGCAGAATAGTTATATTTATTGCACCTTAGCAAAGGGAAAGGAAGACAAATGTAGAAAAAAAGACCACAGGAGTCTGTAAGGTCTGACACAGTGGGACTCTATGATCTTAAAGGTCTTTTCTAACCTAAACAATTCTATGATTCTAATTAACGAAGTTGAATTCAGACAGAAGAGCTTGGTCTGCCTGTTGTGAAAATGTCTATAGCATGACTTGTGTTTTCAGGTTACAACCGTCAGCTGGGATCTGCTAGCAGGCACCCAATGCCACCCTGAGACTATTTAAAAGCACTGGCTAGAAGTAAGATTAACTCAGAAGGAACAGGCAAAGATGACCATATCTTCAGTCCTCTCAGAAACAACGAGGAAACAGTATTGTTTCTGCCAGCCCTGTAGAAACAATGAAGAAAGCCAATTTGCAAGGCCGGTAGATCCCATAAATGCTCCCTGCATGTCCTCCCCCCAAAGAAAACATTAGGTAAGTGTTATTTGCTGAAACTTCAGCTTTTACACTTCTCCTACTTACATATGGAGGAGGCCAGATGAGTTTTATGTAATTTGTTGAGACTGCAACCCATACTCTTAAAGCTGCAAGCCACTCATTATAGCGCATGCTCACGTAGCCAAAATTTTCACTACTGCATGCAGCAAGTGTATGCATGCTCACCTAATAAAACCTCATTTTTGAAAAGCTTCCCCTCCCAAGTTTCTTCAACAACAGAAAGAGATAACTTAGATAATGTATAAGATCAGCATATAACATTAATATAAACTGAAAAAAGATTAAGAACTTTTTTGAAGGCTACAAATTCGGATATACTTTCTTCTTATGTTTCTGCTTCCATACTTCAAATGCACTAACATTTGAGGAAGATAAATGAGATGAGGGGTGCTTTGGATGAGGATTCATTTGCTTGTGTAACTCAGACCTAATTGCAGGTCTGCACTGCAGTTCTTAAACTCTTTCGTACGGAGCATGCATAATCAGCAGACTTGGATGATTCTGCTAATACTACAGCTAAATGCCTTGAGCAAACACACTATTATGATTTTGCACCAATTTGAAAATATCCATTTAAATGTTAAATGAAGAGGAACTAATCAATAAAAACATGCATAGACTCTCTGGGGAAGCACACTGGAAAAGACAACAATGATCTGCCATTAACATGCAAATAAAGACACAGCAGGAAACAATAAGAGTATTGACTTCACTGCAATACTTTAGGAAGAATGTTTTACTAAAATTTGGGCCAAATTCAACTTTGATTTAAATCGTTGTAAACACAGACCAGTTCCATTTGACATAGTGGGGAAAGGAACAGAACCTCCAAATGCTGGAGGTGTGCAAACTGATACGGCTACTGATGGGCTGATACGGCTACTGATGGGCTGATACGGCTACTGATACGGCTGATGGGCAAGGCTGACCACAGCCCCTGCGCTGTATTTGATGTAAGGTGCTGCACAAACATTTTTAATTAGATAGCCTAAAGAGCTTAGTATCTGAAACTGCATACACACCAAGTATGAAGCAAAAGGAAGAAGTAACATAAAGCACAATCAAAGGCCTCAACTGGCCAAGACCTTTTTTTTTCCCCCCAGCCTACCTATTTTTTATGCTAACACTGCTATGCATCTATAGCCTTCTCCTTAAGGCTTGTGAGGTAGTTCCCTGAAAGGTGCACATCAGAAATAGATATTAAATAAGAGATTAAGTCAAAAGGAACAGATAGATATAGACCAGAATTCTCTGTATCAGAGAAGAGAAAATAAAAACATGGACATGTGGGGAAATGGACTTGGCTGGCTCCAAAGGAAACTGGAGAAATCATAGGCAAGAGCACATAGAACAGTACTGACAGAGGTGTGAAAAAGGTGTGAATTTTTTGAAGCAGGAAAGAATGAGCTCTTTGAAGAATAAAAAAGCTGGAAAGATAGGCAAGGAAGGTTTTTGTAGGGGCTGCAACACAGAAATGGGACGCACAGGAAGAAAGTAAAAAAGCTCATACTAAGTAGAAAAGCGAGTAGAAAAGCAAGTAGAAAAGCTTATAGCAATCAAGATACAGGAAGAAAGGGGATTTCTTTTGAGAACTAGATTGCCAGATTATTTGACAACAGTTCATCGTCAAATCCACGATTCCTGAACCCATTGTGCCACAGGATAACACTTGGCTTCCCTCTTACAAAACTCAGATACTGCCATGCCATTGCCATCGAAGCGAAAACAAAAAGCTCATTCAGGAACCAGAATCAACACCTACAAACCCACTGTTAATCAATACTGGTTCGCCCTGTGAATATACACACTTAGGAGACTGGACCAGCCAGATATTCCCAGAAAGCAAAGATTTTTTTCATTTACTAAGATGGAAATGTGTCGTTTCATTCAAAACAATGAGTATTTTTTCTGCACTTTGTAGGGCCTCATCTTATCTCTTGTGGCAATGATACAAGCTCCCCGATGTACATCGTGCTGCCATTGGAAAACTGAAAAAACTGCAGTGTACTTCTCTGTGTTATCCCAGACACTGTCTGTTGCAGATTGTCTTCTGTAGGCTGTAAAGAGCTTACTCCTTACTCCTCTTGCTGTGTTCCTTATCTGCCTTGAGAGACTCTGCTCTGCAAAGGAGGGTTGAGTCTTTAACCACTGACTGTCCTTTCCTGCTGTTCTTCAGAACTGGCACAGAGGAAGGAAAAATTTAAGTGAATGTCTGAAAAACAGCAGGAATGTCCTAGCACTGCTATCATGTTGGAACAGACCAGTCACCCCTGGAAGAGGCTGAATGCTCATTCAGCCAAGATGCTCCACCTGGAGAGAAAAAAAAAAATGGACTCCAGTACGATGAACAACCTTTTGCAAAAGGAGCATGAATTCAATCACCTCCCTGGCTTCTTTTCCCCATTTGCAAGGGGACACAAATATGCAAGTTAAAACAGCAGAGTTTCTTTGCCAAAACTTCTTTGCCTTCCTTCAGCGACAACTTATTTTCTTCAAGTGCCAACAGTTATCCTTGGGATTATGCTCCCCAATACTTTGGAAATAGTAATGTAAGTAGTGTTAATGACAAAACCCAGAGCCTCCTAATTAATCCGTTCAGGGTAATATCTTGCCTGACTTTGGATCTATTTGGCTTTTCTCTCTGCAGCCAGGTAACTCTGCTAGCAGGTCTGGACATTGGATAGTGAGCTGCCTTCTGTAGTTCGCTAACAAAAACCAGAGCAAATAGGTCGGCCCCTATATGAGAATGTAAAGCAAATGAAGACCCCTTATTTCTTTTCACATTTCTTTATAAAAGCTGGCACAGACGCCCTTATCATGCCCTTAAACAAAACCTCTCTAGTTACATAGTATTTCAGCAATTGCCACCTAATTTATCTGCTTGACAAATCTTACTTTAGATGCTCAGCCCATCTTATACACCTGATCTCAGTGAAACCTTTAAATTTAGCCTGAGGATAAAATATTGAATACTGTTCTTACTTATACACTTCTGTGACCACACTAAGGAAAAAAAAAAAAATCACCTGATGAATCAGAGGAAAGGAGCACTGGCATTGGCCCATGCTCTGATCTCACTCGAGCCAGTCTGCTTCCTGATTAATGAGTTGTGATATCATAGTCTGTGAGGAGGCATACATAAGTAGCAAGGAGAGGAATAGCACCAGACACTGTCAGGCTGTCTCTGTCTAAATCTGAGGAATAATAATAAAAAAAAAAAAAAGGGTTACGGTACAGGTTCCTATAAAGGAAGAAGGAAACCCTTCATATATCAAGGCTGCTGGATTTTTGGAGATTTGCTGGGGGGTTTTTTTATCAATGAAGATATGTAAAACTAGCCCTTTCCCCAAAGTGCGGAAGATTTTTATGAAGGTGCTTTAAACCATTAGTAGTTACTGGAAAAACAAAGGGGTTTTTTTTAACCTGAAGAAGTCATTGTAGCTGACAGCTTCTAAATTGTTTTGTGTTTTGCTTACAAATTGGCAAAAGGAATATCCATGGTTTCTCAGAGAAAGATGCTTCTCACAGTTATTGAAAATGAAAACTGATGTGTCAGGGGAGAAGAATATTTCAAGGTCAGAGCTGGTCAGAGGAGACTCATTTCTGTCCTTTATGATGAATTTCTTAATAATTTTCAAATATGGTATCCAGTACATATTGCTAAAGTTTTCACCTAGGCCTATTGGCCTTTGGAGTTTGCAAGAGACTACAAAAAGAAGAGAAAAATTATTGGACTGGGATTCGGGACTGCATTTATCCCTGGGTTTTCCACAGATTTCCTAAATTACTTCAGAGAAATTTTTTCCACTACGTCTCAAAGTTCCAGCTGCAAAACACGATAAATAATGTAGAAGTGTTTTGCACTACATTCATTAAAACACACATAGGGATCACAGATATTTGATCATGTTTATATGATAGTCTCAAGGCCCTCATTAGTGCCCTTGTATTAAACTTTCTCAGCAATGGTGCAGTGGTCATGAACTCCTGGTCAGTCCTGCTCTGTATTTGATAGTAAGTGGCAAGCAAAGACACATGAGAAGTATGCGGAGAACATGTCCTTGGCATGCAAATATCCCTAGGTCCCACTGACTGCTGCAGTCTCTGCTTCCGCCACTTGGGAAATGAAGCTATTGGACATTGACGATAGCTGGAAGGAACGCACCAAATATCTGGAAAAGGAGTGTTTGGAGGCTGGATTTGGGGAAGGAGTGCCCTGGGCATGCATCTATCTATCTATCTATCTATCTATCTATCTATCTTTCTATCTGTCTGTCTATGTGTCTATCTATCCATCCGTCTATCTCATTAAACTAGAACTGGGGAATAGGCATGCTGGTAGGGTGGCATCCAGATATCCCTGGTATCAGGCCCTGGGTACCAGTCAGGAGAAGATGGCTATGGGCTGGGCTGGTGCAAAGTGTTCCCTCTCCAAAAATATACTGTCAAACATCTGACAATCCATGACTTAGGGGCTTCCTCCAGATGTCCTGCAAGCTTTTCCCACAGTCATTTCAGTGATCTCTCACCAGAAAGGGACCAAGTTCTGCTACAACAGAAGTATTCAAGCCAGAGAAGATCCCCTTGTGCATGAGGGAAGAACAATAGTGTTCTTACCTTAGGTTTTGCTTCCTAGGATTTTCCCACAACTTAGTAAAAGGCAGTCACCTAGAATAAGTTATGGACCCAATGTGAATAAGAAAGGACTTCTTGCATCCTTCTTGAAATCCTCAGCAGAAAAAAATGTGTTTATTAATTAATGTTGGAAGGACATCCTTAAAATCTTGCAAATGGTACCCAGTTATGTCAGTGAAGAAGACACAGTCTTTCATGGAAGTATGTGGAAACAAAATAATTGTAGTATGAGGGCCACCATTTTACTTTATATTAGAAAAATTATGGACTTAAACCCCATATGCAAATTAATATAAACACAACAAAGCTACATATAAGTCTAGCAGGTAGGTAATATCTTTCTTTAAAACTAACCAGCTTCCAGGGATTGATTTTTACCATACAGATTCCAGTTTATAGCACCATTTTTCTAAGTGATTCTCTTCACTAGAGTATAATTTACATGATGGATCCCTCTCAATTACTGTCCATTAGAAGGCAGGAAAACATTAAGTTCAAGTGAGTATTATGAGAATTATGGGTTACCCTTTAAGTGAAGAGATTGTAAGTGAAAATTAATTTTTAACATGTTCATTTCTGATGTTGTGTGGCATGACTTTGAGCAAAAAAAGCTTCCCTACAAAGATTATTTTTTCATGTAAAAGCATCTCTCATTAAAGAAAAAGAACACAGTGCAGCATTGGGTGTGAATTAAGGGGCAGGCTGGCAGGGGTGGTACTGTTGTGGGTGTCTATTACAGGCCACCGGATCAGGATGAGGAGGGTGATGAGGCCTTCTACAGGCAGCTGAGAGCAGTCTCGCAATTACAGGGCCTGGTTGTCATGGGGGATTTCAACTACCCTGATATTTGCTGGGAGGCCTACTCAGCCAGCCATCCTCAGTCCAGGAGGTTCCTCCAGTGCGTTGATGATAACTTTCTGATGCAAATGGTGGATGAGCCAACTAGGAGAGGAGCGCTGCTGGATCTGATCCTCACTAACAAGGAGGGTCTGGTTGAAGAGGTGAAGGTTGAGGGCAGCCTTGGTTGTAGCGACCATGAGATGGTAGAGTTCAGGATCTCATGTGGCAGGAACAGAATAGCTAGCAGAATCACAACCCTGAACTTCAGGAGGGCCATCTTTGGCCTTTTCAAGCAATTGCTAGGGGAAATCCCATGGGACAGGGTACTAGAAGGTAAGGGGGCCCAAGATAGTTGGTTAGTATTCAAGGACTGCTTCTTCCGAGCTCAAGATCAGAGCATCCCAACAGGTAGGAAGTCAAGGAAGGGTACCAGGAGACCTGCATGGTTGAACAGGGAACTGCTGGGCAAACTCAAGTGGAAGAAGAAGGTGTACAGATCATGGAAGGAGGGGCTGGCCACTTGGGAGGAATAGAAGTCTTTTGTCAGAGGATGTAGGGAGGCAACTAGGAAAGCTAAGGCCTCCTTGGAATTAAACCTTGCAAGAGAGGTCAAGGACAACAGAAAGGGCTTCTTCAAATACATTGCAGGTAAAGCCAACACTAGAGGCAATGTAGGCCCACTGATGAATGAGGTGGGGGTCCTGGAGACAGAGGATAAAAAGAAGGCAGAGTTACTGAATGCCTTCTTTGCCTCTGTCTATACTGTTGGAGGCTGTCCTGAGGAGCCCCGGACCCCTGAGGCCTCAGAAGAAGTCAGGATAGAGGAGGAATCTGTCTTGGTAGATGAGGGCTGGGTCAGGGACCAATTAAGCAATCTGGATGTCCATAAATCCATGGGCCCTGATGGGATGCACCCGCGGGTGCTGAGGGAGCTGGCGGAAGTCATTGCTAGGCCACTCTCCATCATCTTTGCTAAGTCGTGGGCAACGGGAGAGGTGCCTGAGGACTGGAGGAAAGCGAATGTCACTCAGTCTTCAAAAAGGGCAAGAAGGAGGACCCGGGTAACTATAGACCGTCAGCCTCACCTCCATCCCCGGAAAGGTGATGGAGCAACTTGTTTCTTGGTGCTGTCTCTAGGCACATCAAGGATAGGGGGATCATTAGGGGCACTCAGCATGGCTTCACCAACGGGAAGTCATGCTCAACCAACTTGATAGCCTTTTATGAGGATGTTACCCGGTGGATAGATGATGGTAAAGCTGTGGATGTGGTCTATCTCGATTTCAGTAAAGCGTTTGACACGGTCTCCCACAGCATCCTCGCAGCTAAACTGGGGAAGTGTGGTCTGGATGATCGGGTAGTGAGGTGGATTGTGAACTGGCTGAAGGAAAGAAGCCAGAGAGTAGTGGTCAGTGGGACAGAGTCCAGTTGGAGGTCTGTGTCTAGCGGAGTTCCGCAAGGGTCGTTCTGGACCAGTTCTATTCAATATATTCATTAATGACTTGGATGAGGGAATAGAGTGCACTGTCAGCAAGTTCGCTGATGACACAAAACTGGGAGGAGTGGCTGACGCACCGGAAGGCTGCGCAGCCATTCAGAGAGACCTGGACAGGCTGGAGAGTTGGGCGGGGAGAAATTTAATGAAATATAACAAGGGCAGAGTAGAGTCCTGCATCCGGGCAAGAACAACCCCATGTACCAGTACAAGTTGGGGGCAGACCTGTTGGAGAGCAGCGTAGGGGAAAGGGACCTGGGGGTCCTAGCGGGCAACAGGATGACCATGAGCCAGCAGTGTGCCCTTGTGGCCAAGAAGGCCAATGGCATCCTGGGGTGTATTAGAAGGGGTGTGGTTAGTAGGTCGAGAGAGGTTCTCCTCCCCCTCTACTCTGCCCTGGTGAGGCCGCATCTGGAGTATTGTGTCCAGTTCTGGGCCCCTCAGTTCAAGAAGGACAGGGAACTGCTAGAGAGAGTCCAGCGCAGAGCCACGAAGATGATTAAGGGAGTGGAACATCTCCCTTATGAGGAGAGGCTGAGGGAGCTGGGTCTCTTTAGCTTGGAGAAGAGGAGACTGAGGGGTGACCTCATTAATGTTTATAAATATGTAAAGGGCAAGTGTCAAGAGGATGGAGCCAGGCTCTTCTCAGTGACATCCCTTGACAGGACAAGGGGCAATGGGTGCAAGCTGGAACACAGGAGGTTCCACTTAAATTTGAGGAAAAACTTCTTTACGGTGAGGGTGACTGAACACTGGAACAGGCTTCCCAGAGAGGTTGTGGAGTCTCCTTCTCTGGAGACATTCAAAACCCGCCTGGACGCGTTCCTGTGTGATATGGTCTAGGCAATCCTGCCCCGGCAGGGGGATTGGACTAGATGATCTTTCGAGGTCCCTTCCAATCCCTAACATTCTGTGATTGTGTGATAGTAAAACCATCTAACTGCAAAGGTCCTCAAACAGCAAAAATTGCAAAGTATTTCACATTATGTTCCTAACTGATTTTAAAGGGACCCTGCACCATAAGGTAGAGGACGGCTGGTATACACTGCAGATGTTCTGAGCATGCAGATGTTAAAGGGCTGTGAGAAAGCACAAGTGTTGTCCAGCACAGGGGCAGTATCTTCAAGAAACACACTGGTGTTGCATGGGCACATTTTTGTATGTAGAGGCTGAAGACTCTTACCTGCAAACATTGTAGAGAGAAAGAGTAAAATTTTAAATCAACTCACTAAATTTTAAACTAAACTTTTCCCTGTGCAAATTCCACTTTTGGTCATACAGCCATGCCTAGTATTTGTAGCTCTTCGTTTTAGTTACCTAGTTGTCAAATTTGCTTAGGAAGTTCAGAAAGTCAACTTGAAAAATGCAACCCCTCTCATATAATCTTGATACTGATATGAATTTAGAGACATAACATGACCATCTTGCATTTGAAAGACATTTCTCTAATCTACTTTTTCAAAATAAAGTTAAACAAACTTCAGGATTCTTTCAGACTAAATACTTTTTTTAATTGACAGTATAGCTTCATGAGAAACATCATGTGTTTACACTTTGAAAATGACTGGAATAACTTCCCCAATACTATTAGAGAATAAAATCTTTCTCCCTCTGTAGAGACTCATGTGGAAACAAGAGAAGATGAACATTTTGCATGACACAAAGAACAATTGCTCTGCAGCTGCTGCCATGACCCTCAGGCTACACTAGAGTCATGGCCCAGTTCTTTTCCCCTATAGAGATCTTTTGGTTAATGTTTCCATTTAGTTTACAGCCCAAGCATAAATCCTATTTTATGCCAACTTACTGAGAACATCATAGCAGGTTGCTATCTATCTGTGTGGCCTGCACTTTCCCATACAATAAAATATCTGCATTTAGGCCCTTTCTGACACTATGAGAAATCCGAGGGATTTGTGTGGTGAAATCTTTGTCCTCATAATGTGATCGATAAAACTCCTAGGGCCAGGAAGTCACTATAGGTCCGTTTCTTTGTTCAATGTATCTGGAAGGAGTGACTTGTTCTGCCTATGTAATAACTTGTATGTAATAAATATTCAGTAGTTAACATTCAACAGCTTTCAGAACTAACACGTACTACAAAATATTCCTAGGAATACAATGCAGACATGAGAGATTCCTTTACAGATGTCTGTGCGTACTGTTAGTCATCAGTATTGTCCATGATTTGCATTCTCATGGCACCTTCCATGTGGAACCCTATACCAGGATTCACTGAGCCTCTCACAGCACATCTATGAAGGTGGCAGAGCTCTCAACGGCCAGCGCTGAATATAGAAGCATGTTACGGAAAAGGGAAAAGTCCTGATGCAGGGTGAAATATTGGCCTTTTCAAGGTCAAAAGATGTTTTCGTTTCAACTTAAATAGAAACAGGAATTGAGCTCATTTGCTTTCTATCTTTTTTTTTTCTTTTAACCTATGAAACCAAGGGTCCTTTCTACTCCTCCTCTCCTTTTGGCTGTACTCCAGCTCCTACACATGCAACAGGGACTGATGACAATAAAATATGCTGGTATTGAAAATCTGCCCATTATTAATAAGGTAGATGACTCATTACTCCTTCAATATGATGTTAACATCAGAATAAAGCTAGCCTTTTATTGCTATGGGGTTTTTATCTGTTTACTTCAGAGCACTGTTTCTCTTGCCATTGGTTTAGATCTGTAAGAAAGTGAGATCATCACAAGTGCTGCTGCAGCGACACCAGTTTGACCCCTGTCCATTCCAGAGAGCAACAGTTTTTCCATTCTTCTGAATTGGAGCAGGATCAACTCCACTGTAAATCACTGGAAACTTCCACACCCTCCTGTTGCTGTTTCACAGCATCAGATTAGTACTCCTCCATAACTGTACAATCCACTAAGGTTTCAATATACACATATGCTAGATGTAGGTTTCTCTAATGTCTTTACACAAAAGGTAGCCAATGCAAAGTCCATAATACTGCCACGCGACAGTCCAGGCTGAACACTGAGTGGCTACAAAGCCTTCTCTTCCCCTCCTCACTGAATCCCAGTGCTCATTAAATGCATATTTAGAGTGACTGCAAAATGAGAGTAGAGGGAGAGTAGAGATTGAGACCAAGAATGCAGTGGGATGGTGATGGCAAACCACACAGCACCCAAGTATTCATCAGTAGTTGACCATGAAACAATTACATTCTATGAAATTAAAACCGGAATATTAATTTCTCGGATCTTGTGGCTTGAAGGAGTTTCTCAAATCTGTGGTCAGGATATTTTTGTTAGAGTGACCTCTGTTTACCAAGTCCTTATGTCTACAAGTGAACTGTGTGTATGTTATGCTCTTTGACTTTAGAGCATAACTGTCCAAAACCAAAGATATGAAGAAATTTTGAACCATGGAATTTATTTTACTATTCACCAGAAAAAAAGATGCAAATACATCAAGATTTCCATTTAAAAATGAGAGGCAAGAGATTCTAAAATAGCCTGTAGCTAAGCAGAGCAGGTACTTCTCTGGGACACTGGAAACCTACCCTCAAGGACCCACTCAGCATTTATCTGGCAGGTCTTGTGTCTTTGCCTACCTTCCCAAAGATAAACCTGGTGAGCAAGCTGCACTCTTCCTCTTTTTTATGATAAAGCTGATACTGCTTGTTATAGAAAAGCTTTGTCATTAAGTTAAAACATGAGAGGAAGCTTCCCAGGCTGTATCTGAAATGAAGCAGTTGAATATCTGGCAAAACCCATACATCATAAACTATGCCTCTAAAATTGATACTTCTCCTCCTTATGCCAGAAACCTAAGAATTCCTTCCTTCTACCAAATTGCAGGAAACACCTCCTCTCATTAATGCCACTCTTTCTTAGAATCTTTTAAACATGTATTTTTCATTAAAATTCTAATTCTTGATAAACTGAAAGCAAGATCTGGTGACAAAGAGGTTATAATTAATCTAGCAAGAACAGTCAGAGAAATCCATGTAATTGAAGGCGAATGCATGAATGAGGAGACTAATGCTACAGGACTTCCAAAGTCTTTTCTGTGGAATTAATACTACAGAGACCCATAAAAGATTAATCAAGATAAGCAATCAATAACTTCTCAAGTGCTAATAAGCACTGCCATGTTCCATGATATGTTGAGCAGTTTATCATGTTTAACCATATGAAGATTTATAGAAAATCCATTGTTAAAACCAAAGGATGAGGTAATGCACCACTTAGTAAATGAAGTGCAATTAAAATTTATGCTTGATATTACGCATTCAAAAGATCTGTAAAAATAATTTTGATTTCCTTTTTTTAAAGGAAAGATATTAAGGTACTAGTTGCACTGTTCAGTCAGTAGTCCTGGGAGAACAGTGAAGACAGCAATGGTATTCTTCAAATTAATATGTGCTTTCAAGTGAAAGGTGTTGAAACAGCCTTAAAAAAATTGTTAAGCTCTCTTCTCACTTCATTTTATTCAATGGTCAAACTTTGCTTGAAAATTTTGAAAGTTAAATAGAATACCTATCAGGAACATAAAGGTCTCTGCTATCCATCAATCTGATAGATTTGCAGGTCAGATGAGCAAATGACTTAATGGCTAATTAATAGTCCATAAACTACAGGTCTTGACCTTAGGGTCACTGTGACAGAACTCCACACTACAGCATATTATTAATTAAAACCACCAAATTACGTATTTAGTAAATCAATTCTTTAACAATATTAAGATCTCTCAAATGAATTGACACCATTTGTTATTTATTTATATGTCACTGGGCAGCCAATATATTCTGACAACCACACCATAAGCATCCATAGTTAACAAAGTTACAGTAACAGAACATATACCAATACTTTTCCTTTATATGTAGCTATTGTTTGTCTGGTTTTAGTTTTATTTGGGGGAATACTTTGTAAGTGAGATTCTCCTCCAAAGCTTAGGAAAAATTTTAATTTAAAAATCTTTATGATCATCGACAAGTCAGACAAAAAAAAAAAGGTTAAGATCCTGTCTACTTCTTTGATAAGTTGCTAACTCTTAAAAGGCTTGTATTAAGAACAGTAACACTATATGCATCACTTTGCCTTTGCAATGTCCTGTACCATATATTTAAGCTTATACCTAGCTGCATACACACATATATATACACTAAATCATTTCTATGCTCCAGTTATGTTATTTCCTAAAGCATAGATGATTTGTGTTTTTCTATGGCATGAAGATAATGATACAGGAGAGAAAATAAGCAAACTATACATTGTCCCAAAGGGCGTACAAAACGACAGTCAAATCTCAGCAAGCAAGAATCAGATTTTCAAGATACAGATGACTGTCATCTTGTAGGACTGAGGACAGTCACATCAGTAATAGGAGCTGGATGCAGAAAGAGCGAGGATGTGCTTAGGTGCCTCCATGGGCACATAAAAAGACGAGGATGAGGAGGAATTGAATCCAAGGCTCTAGCAACTCATGAGAATGCCTAGTGATTAGTACTCATCCTGTTTCATAAGATAAACTCTAATTTCACCATAACTGCTCACAACAAGGGATGTATTCATGTGTCCAGATGTACATGCTCTGAATTGCCCTCTAGAGGTACCTGCTACTCTCCCCTAACACAGGAAACTGAAGTTACTAACTTCTGGTGTTCTAAATCACACCTAAATTAGATGCCTTAAATAAACAGTGTGATTTATCTCCCTCCATGGACAATAAATTATCCAGACAAATGTATCACTATAAATTAAATCAGTATGATAGATACATACAATTGAGGGTGTGTAGCACCTAATTAATTAAGTGGCATATTCATCTGCAATTAGCAAATAAGCTCTCAAATCTTGGCATGGGTACTGTAAAGTGCATAAGGCATGGCTATGTAATTACAATGAAGCATGATTCTTTGTCATGATAGTTTCTTCAGGAAAATATATTCACTCTAACCTAAATTCATAAATGGCTCTGACTCATCCAAAATAACATTTTTCAAAACAAATTCAGAAGGCAATGGAAGTATTACTAAGGTTATATTAGAGACATACTTTGCTGCGACATCACTTCTATTAGTAACATTACCTGGTTGTTTTTAACCAGCTTTGCTTCAGAGCGGTACAAATCATCTTGTACCACCTACAACCGAATATATAATACTCACTTCAGGAAGAAAGTGTTCCATAAACATTTACAGCTGAGGCAAGTTTGTTTGCAAAGTGGGACCATCTGCTTCCCTGATACAAGTAGCATGAGTAAAGTATTCTATAACACATCACTCTGCCTGACACGGAAGTCCATGTTCAATAGTGATAACTTATCAGTAGATACCGATAGAGTTGGCCTAGAGCCTCCTAACAGCTGTGACCACAGACTAGGAAAAAAAAAAAAGAAAGAAAAATTCCTGCTAAACACTGTACAACTCTTCCATTGATTGGCATGGAGTTGGTTAAACCGTCCTCTGAAGCAGTCTGCTTAAGTCAAGCATGATATTTTTTTGTAATATCAACTTCTTAGCAGAACCTTCCTACCCAGCTGCCACAGTCTAAGCAAGGAACCACCTAAAGTTATAGTGCCAAAACATGATGCCAACACTTTCACTCTGAGCTTCCATTCTTGTTTAGTTCTTTATCTGCAAGTCATGCATGAGTATGGAAGCCCATGACACGCCACCTTGCTGAACCAAAGCAAAAATCACGCTTGAATACCATGTAATCAGCGATACTAAAAAGAAACCCAGTGACATTAATACGTCATGCTGGATGTATGACCTGCAGAAGAAACACTACATCCAGAGCAACAAGCATTACCTATGAAAAACACGTTCCTTCCTGACATCTCTAGGGCATAGTGTTCACTGTGTTTATAGTGATCGTCTTAATGTATTATTATATTAAATGTTTCAGGCACTTTCACTTACCTTTCAGAATTAAAGTTTAATCAATTCCACGATTGTGGACATCTAAACAAAATGTATTGATCCCATTCATTTTTAAAAGCAAGACACTACGTTGTATTTCAATATGTCACATTTTAAGACTAGCTTATTGATCATGTTTTGAGAACTCTTCATATTCCATTGGAATTTAAGATACAGAGTAAGCGTAAGATTTTCATTATGATGATGCATCTACGGAAGCCACAATCTTGTGTATTGACAAGCTTTTGTTTGCATTGAGATCCAGCCACTACTCTTATTATAAGCAGAGGCTCGACCTGAGAACTATTACCCATTTTAGTGTTTCTGCTGATTTCCCTGGGACTGCACATACACGTTGGAAGTACTCTTACATGCAAGGAACAGGTCCTAAAAACTGGGAGCAGACTCACACAAATTTCACATTGCACATAGTCTTATACTGCAAGTCTGCAGAAACCAGTTAGGTTTCTGGGAGCAATTTTACTAAATTCAATTACTGACTTTGACATTTATAGCAGTTAACGTCTTCAAACCAAGACCAGCACCTTTATTTTGCTTTAATGTTCGTCTAGTTGGCTAAGAGAAGATAAATTTCATAGAGCATCAACAGCTTATGGAGTCTAGACACTACACTGAGGGTCTCATAACTGAGAAAGATTAAGCAAGAAGGTTCACTGTTCCTCACAAGTACACCATCAAATCAGGAGTCTGGAGGCATTAAGCAATGAGTCAACACTCATTGGTATTATTTTCAAGATTTACAGCTCCATATTACTCAGCCCTGGAATGTTTATAAAGCAGCAAACAGAACTTTTAGAAAGTGAGTCTGTTCACCAATACCAAACTTATATTCCTACATGGCCCCATTTTCTTGGATATGTATTTCTGAATGGATGGACAGAAATTGAGCCATATAGTCATATCGGTATCAAGAGAAGTCCAAATGCTAAATATATACCAGAAAGCATGCCGAAAACATGTCATTTATTTAGTAGTTTGCTGAAATGGGAATAGACTGAGTTAGAAGAAAGGAACGAATCATTTCTGGATACTGCTTGGAACTACCAGCTTCACAAGATGGTCTCAAAGAACAAGGCACATACCTTAAAACCACTCTTCTGTGCATGCATTCCATGCTGTTGCTCTTCAGCGTTACCACTGAAGTGTCTTTCGTAAGTAATAAATGTGTTATGTAAATAAAAACACACATAAATAAATTATAGCACTCCAGGCAAAAAAGAGCTTATATTATAATATCATAAATTATGAAGACTGTAATTGCTACAGCCAATAACGTTTTAAAAGAGAACTGTGCTGATAAATATGTGTGATAAGGCTGAGTAAGGCTTACTTAGTTTCAGAGTGGAGTAAATCAGTTGATTTAAGCCAATGTAATTATAGAAGCAAGGTGAAGTCCTCAGAAAAGCACCAGCTTTCTCCCAGTCCTTTTTTTAATGGCGAGAAAGAGCAATGTAAATGAAGCCTATGCAAGAGGCTAAAAAAAACTGAGAACCCAAAAATACTTAACACCCACACTTCTTTTAAGTACCTTTACTCTCTAGCTAATTTTAAGAAATCAACACATTCTTTTCACAAGAAATCAGAGTCAGTGATTTCCAATTTATAAAATGCAGAGAAGAATAGAAACTATGGACTTCATGCTGGATCTTTTCCTGAAATGTGGTGGTTTAGATTAAGTATAAAGTCTATTTGAACATACCTAACAAAAACAAACACTCCTTGTAAAACAAAACAAAAATGCAGCCCTGTCTGCCTAGATATGAGGTTTCTCAAAATGCATGCTGATTCATCAAAATAGAGTTGAGGCAAAATCAAAATTTTTTTCTAAAATCCTAGAGCGTTAATAAAATGAGATTAGGATTCAACTTGTTTCTCATTAATGGAAGATATAAATTGATTTAATCAATTTTTAAAAACAAAATTCAAAGTGCAGACTGTCACCAATTCTTCTGAAAAGGCAATTTCATCTGTTCTAACCACCAATCTTTTGCTGCTGTATCTGTAGTCCACTAGCATAGTAGCAACTGCTTGGTGCAATAAATGTCTCTTATAAATCTTTAGGAGAGGCAGAACGGATAAAACACAGTGACAGTTCTCAGTTGGCATTCTGAAGCTCTTCATTTGATTTTCTCTCAGACAACTTCCTCCAGGCTAATTACCTCTCTCAGTCTCTTAGGTGACCTCCTCTGCCATACCCTAAAGGTTTGTGTCTCCACCTTCTACAGATCCTGTTATGCCTAAGATGTCTATATTTTTATGATATCATTAATCCTCAAGGTCACTTAATAGGGCACCTCAATAGGTAAACTCTCTTTGGTAAAGGCCATTTCACTCAAAGAGAATATGACCCAATATGAATAATATTGCATTTCTTTTCCTTATTACTTGCTTGATGACACCAGCCTTTTTATTGCTGAAATCCCCATCATTTTCCCTTCTGGAGCCTTCATATCCAGACCCTCAAGCTTCTCCACTTTCTACATCTCCAGCTGTGTCCGGTATTGTCATCCTCACTGCTAAGACTCAACTTAATTTCCCATTTTCCATAACACATTCTCACCTTCAACCCTTCCAGCACAGTTGCACTCAAAACTCAGATCCCTATGGCTCCTCTCTTTCAGTGTGTCTCCTCAAATCTCCCACATCCATGTTTCTTCTTCTTTCTTTCAAAGCTTGCTTTCAAAGCCACATCTCTACTTTCATCTCCTCCTACACTCCTTAGCTCTGGCAAATCCATCCTCTTCACCACCTTTCATGTATATTCCTTACTTTGTGCCACCCAATTTGTTTGGAACAAACTCAATTATTTATCAAATTCTTTCCCTCTCATTCTTCATCTATGGAATAAAAACTTCACCATTACTAGAAATAGAAGCCATTCAGGTTAGCATGAGTGCATAAAATCAAGGGTATCTCTCATCTTATCCATAACATGCTATTGATGTTTGGGAAAGTATCTAAGGCTGATGTGGTTTTAAACAGGGTAAATCACAAAGTCCTGTTTCAAGAAATCTTTATCTTTGAAATAAAACCATATCTGAGAAATAATCAATCCTACCTCTAAGCACATGTATGGAGTCCTTTGTATTCCCTGCAACATTTAAAAACAGATACGTCTAAAATTTACTTCCATATATAGTCCTTTATCAGAACTGAGAATTTTACCCACTTATATTTGTAAAAATGAACATCTAATTCTCCCCTGCAATTTACTCTTGCGGAACAAAAAGAATGCTTTAGATACGCCAAACTCATTGAACACATGAGTTGCTAGATTTCTTTAGCTTTCTGCAAGCATCATGCTATGTGGTAATACCAAGAAGTTGTCCTAAGGGTTTGACATTAGTTCAAGTCTTAGAGCTTTGATTGCCATCCAGACTAAAAGCATTTCGTAAGCATGCCAAATTAATAAAAATGCCTCCTTGATACAATTCACCTGGCCTTGTATTACCTGTCTATATCCATTTACACCAGAAGAACAATGTAATTTCAATGTTGAGATTCCAGAGACAGTTCAAAAGACATTTCATTCCACTTGGGAATACTCATTTATCTCTACTACATAAAACCCATAAAATTAGGGTAAGAAACAGCTCCTCTGCTGTAACCCAAGCCTGTCTATGCAGGCAACGGTTTGTTTTCTACTAAGCCTAAATGTAATCCCATTGTAGATTCCATCTATCTGCAAAATATGGGTCCAAATTGGCTTTTCCTACTGTTATGCTTTAACATTTCATATTTACTCAGCCTAAACTGAACTGTGGATTTTGCAGAAGAGAATTTTTATTTATTAATTTATTTAAATCAAGAATGTGTTCTAGAAGGTAAGTAGCTGAATTATGTTCTTTGTCTCTTAAGAAATACCCCAGAATTTATTACAAAAAACGAAAAAGATTGCATATGGAAATGAAAATACACAAAAACACATTAGAGTCATCTAACTACAAAAGGAAACAAAGGAGATTGTAAGTTAAGGAATAATAAGGTAACGCCAGTCAATCTAAAAATATACCTGCAGAGGAAATCAGTCTACAGGTAATGTGGTTTGTTGGTTTATTTTAAAGCGGGAAAAGGAGGGAAATGAAATAGATTTCAAAGACACAGAAAATCCCACACCATAAAGTGAGTCAAAATTAAAATGTTGGCTGAATCTAGATGTGCCATGGAAAACATAAAATATTTTGGTTCACGAGTGTATTAAATATCTAAATCACTAGTGTGGAACTGAATTAGCAGAGCCATAAACCCCATAATTCTGCAACGGCCTCATCCCTGAAACTCCAAAGACAGAATGAATAGAAGCAACAGTAAAGAACTGCCAGAACTGAAACTAAATCAATTCCAAAAAAGAAAGCTCTGATATTATAGGGTACATCACCTGTATCTCATACACATTCTTAAACTATCATAAGTAGACATCACCACTCCACTCAGTCAAATGCTTTCCCCTTTTCCAGGTGTAACTTACAACTGAGATACTTGAGTTGCAGCTCCATAATTTCCATAGAATATCTTATCTAGTATCAAGCAAGTTCTTTCTATTTAAAAAATTCCCCTATAAAATACATAGCCAAAGATAATGCTTTCAACTTTGTGTGCTGGTAGTCTGGTATAAATCTTACCCCATATAATGGAGAAACAGTAGCATGCTGTCAGGACACTGCATGCTATTGTAGAGATACAAATCTACTTTAACTTCCATCTTATCCCCAACACTCATTAACATATGAAATTGCAAATGCTCTGTAGGTCCTTATGCACAATGGATAATCTTCTAATAATATTATTAATGTGTTGATATTAATAATATTGGCATATGGTCAGAAACACCTGGTTGCAAAAATCACTTGCTTTCCTTCTGAAGGCAAAAGATAAAAGTCTACTTTTGAAAGGGGAGTATGACAACTTGAATGGAATGCTGATCTGCTTTCATAGAGTGCCAAATTTATCTAATATCAACTCCAGAGTTTCACTAAGTATCATCCAGTCCCACTTCCAAGAGCACCTCTACCTCTTCTTGGAGAATTTTCTCCATTTATGTTTCAGTCAATAAAAATTAATTAATCCTATTTCCATATGCATAGCTTGCTCTAAATCTCACTAAATCGATATAACATTCAATGAATTTTATTCATTTCAGCAGGCTTTGGAGTCGTCCTGTATTTTATTAATTTAAGACAAACAATTCATTTGTACCAAAGATCTAAAATGGGCTCACACTGTAACATTATTACAAAAGATGTATAATGGCATCTCAGGAAGCTGACATGTTTGAGTAACATTGGAGATGTCACTGTTTACCCATCAGGTTAAAACATGAGAGAACACTAGTTACTGAAGAAAGAGTTGCAGAAGGCAAGGGGACAGTATAGACTCCTGATAGTGACAAAAAATTGTTTGTGTTGTATAGAATTTTCTGTTGGCTGCTCCTATATTGTCCTCTACAGCATAGCTGAGTATTCGGCAACAATAGATATTTCTTTACATAACGCTCAAACTATGCTTCATATAGTTTTAATTCCTTCATTTCACAGAATCACAAAATTACAGAATCAGCCAGGTTGGAAGAGACCTCAGGGATCATCGAGTCCAACCATTGCCCTGACACCACCATGTCAACTAGACCATGGCACTAAGTGCCATGTCCAGTCTTTTTTTAAACACATCCAGAGATGGTGACTCCACCACCTCCCTGGGCAGCCCATTCCAATGTCTAATAACCCTTTATGAAAAGAAATTCTTCCTGATGTCCAACCTGAACCTCCCCTGGCGAAGCTTGAGGCTGTGTCCTCTTGTCCTGTCGCTAGTTGCCTGGGAGAAGAGGCCGACTCCCACTTCACTACAACCTCCCTTCAGGTAGTTGTAGACGGCAATAAGGTCACCTCTGAGCCTCCTCTTCTCCAGGCTAAACAACCCCAGCTCCCACAGCCATTCCTCATAGGTCAGACCCTCCAGACCCTTCACCAGCTTGGTTGCCCTCCTCTGGACTCGCTCCAACACCTCAACATCTTTCTTGAAGTGCGGGGCCCAGAACTGGACACAATATTCAAGGTGCGTCCTCACCAGTGCCGAGTACAGAGGGACGATCACTTCCCTAGACCGGCTGGCTACACTATTCCTAATAGAGGCCAGGATGCCATTGGCCTTCTTGGCCACCTGTGCACACTGCTGGCTCATGTTTAGCTGGCTGTCGATCAGCACCCCCAGGTCTCTTTCCGCCGGGCCGCTTTCCAACCACTCTTCCCCCAGCCTGTAGCGCTGCATGGGGTTGTTGTGGCCGAAGTGTAAGACCTGGCACTTGTTCTTGTTGAACCTCATGCCGTTCGTCTCGGCCCATCTATCTAACCTGTCCAGATCCCTCTGAAGGGCCTTCCTACCCTCCAGCAGATCGACACTCCCACCCAGCTTGGTGTCATCTGCAAATTTGCTGAGGGTGCACTCAATCCCTACGTCTAGATCGTCTATAAAGATATTGAACAGCACCGGCCCCAGAACTGAGCCCTGGGGAACACCGCTAGTGACCGGCCGCCAGTTGGACTTTGCCCCATTCACCACCACTCTCTGGGCTCGGCCATCCGGCCAGTTTTTAACCCATTTAAGAGTCCACCCATCCAAGCCCCGGGCAGCCAGTTTGTCCAGGAGGATGCTGTGGGAGACAGTGTCGAATGCCTTACTGAAGTCTAGGTAGACTACATCCACAGCCCTGCCCTCATCTACTAAGCGGGTCACTTGGTCATAGAAGGAGACCAAGTTGGTCAAGCAGGACCTGCCTTTCATGAATCCATGTTGGCTGGCCCCGATGCCCCGATTGTCCTGCATGTGCCATAATGGCACTCAGGATGATCTGTTCCATCACCTTGCCTGGCACCGAGGTCAGGCTGACAGGCCTATAGTTCCCTGGATCATCCTTCCGACCCTTCTTGTAGATGGGCGTTACATTTGCTAATTTCCAGTCAGCTGGAACTTCTCCAGTTAGCCAGGACTGCCGGTAGATAATAGAGAGTGGTTTGGCAAGTTCATTTCCCAGTTCCTTCATTACTCTAGGGTGAATCCCATCCGGGCCCATAGCCTTGCGGGTGTCCAACTGGCACAGCAGGTCACTAACCATCTCCTCCTGGATTATGGGAGGTTCACACAGCCCCCCGTCCCTAACTTCAGGCTCTGGGGGTTGAGTCTCCTGAGGACAACCGGTCTTGACATTAAAGACCAAGGCAAAGAAGGCATTGAGCACCTCTGCCTTTTCCTCATCCCCTGACACTACACTACCCTCTTCATTCAGCAAGTGGTGGAGGCTCTCCTTGACCCTCCTTTTATTGTTAATGTATTTATAGAAGCTTTTTTTGTTATCTTTGACCGTAGCAGCAAAATCAAGCTCTAATTGAGCTTTGGCCCTTCTAATCTTCTCCCGACACGACCTGGCCACGTCCCTATAGACCTCCCAAGTTACCCGACCCTTCTTCCAGAGCAAGTAGGCTCTCTTTTTTTCCTTAAGTTCTAGCCTAAGTTCTCTGTTTAACCAGGCTGGTCTTTTTCCCCGACGGCTTGTCTTCCTACACACCAGGACAGCCTGCTCCTGAATATTTAGCAATTCCTTTTTAAAGCACGTATCTAAAGAGTTCATTAAAAAAAAATCTTAAACGCATATCAAAGCTAATGAGATGATGCAAGAACACGTTATATCAACATACTGTGCTGATATTTCACTACCGCTACAAACCAGAGACAAGCAAAGCTGAGTTTAACTTTCCCAACTTCTCCTCTATTGAATCTCAGGGCTTGATTCACTGCCCAGACACAAGCATCTAATACCATTTGAGATACCACAGAGACTCTGAAGCATCCACCTGACACCCATCAGATGTGACGTGGGATTTGAGAGATCCATACCCTTCAGGAGTGGCAGCTGAAGGCCAGCCATGATATCCTAAGGTATCTTTCTCAAAAGGCACTAGATACCTATGCCTAGGCAATTGAATCCCACCTCTTGTGATTTTAGCTATAAGTTTACTAGAAGAAAGCTCTTGGGACACAGCGTGAGCTGTCATAGGCTACCGCATTATACTGTTTTATAAACTGAGCACACTCCATCATTAAGCTATTTAAACTTTTATCTCCCCACAGTTTGTAATGGGAGGTGGCTCCAGAACTTTAACTGCTCTCTCTGATACTTACAAATGTTGTTCATATTGCCAGCCTTACTCATAGATGACTAAACCCATTTGTTTCAATGCCAACATTATCTTCTAGCTTCAATAGCATTAGTGTTTTTCCTCCCTTGATAGGTTTATAGAGAGAAGCCATATACACTTACAGCACAGTGTTTGCTAGGCTAAATAATGCTAGGCTTTAACAATGCTTTTTGTGATGACATCAATACTCTATCACTACTGGAAACACTGTGTCTGAGACTTTCTGTTTGCCTTTTCTGCAGTCACTTTGGTGAATCACAGTCATCCTGTTAACTAGCAGACTCCAGCCTTTCTACCACCTTTGTCATTTTGAGTGGGTGAGCTTCCAGATTACAGCAGATTTGTCTTTTTATTAACTCTAATTTATACTATGATGTTTTATTTCATTTCTCTCTCTTCCTTCTTATATATCCCTCTGGGTTATCTTTTTACTACCATTCAATAGATCCTTTCTTTGATAAAACATGAGCTCTCACCTTCACTCTCAACCATTGCAAGCTCTCCATTCTTTGGCATAACTGAGGGAGGTCTTTATTAGTTCAGACTTTACATCCTGGGCCAAGAAGAAAACAGGGTCACTTTCTGTTAAGAGGATATGAGCCAGAAAGGGGCAGGAAAAAGCAGATTAAAACAGCTGATTATCTGCAGATAGACAAGCTAGCTTCTTATATTTGAGTATTTAAATCTGGTATCTAGAGAAAGGTATTGTGAACAGCATCTAGACTGGGCAGGGAACAATGCTAAAAGCAATGACAAGACTCATAACAATGGCACTAACATGGCCCTGCATGTATTTCAGTATATAAAGATGTACATACTATAAACTGACCTTCCGTTGTAAGAAACTTCCATTTGCGTTACTGTTTTCCAAGGAGCTGATGTATAATAATGGCTTTTCCCTCATAATGAGACTATTCCTGAAACAGCCATCTTCATCAAGATTAATAGATTAAAAATATCGTGGGGAAGCAGACCCAGTATCACAAATTCACTTTTCCAGCAGACAGCATTAGTAGTTGCCTGCTGTTTAGTTCCTGGACAACCTCAAGTCCAAGGAAGCCAAAGATCTCGGCAGAAGAATCTCAGAACCTCTCTTACTGACCTTGCAGCTTTTATACACCCTCCCTTGCCCTTTAATCTTCCCTCCCAACTATCTATTTCATCTTTTATCTGGATCTAGCAATACTAACCTGTGGAGGTCGATTTTTAAGTCAAAATCTAATTATTCAAAATAATTATTGTTTTATTTTATTTTGCATCATTTGAAGCTTCACCTCAATTTCAGGGAATGTGATGGAGCAAATAATCCTGAAAACCAGTTCCACACATCTGAAGGTCAAGAATGCGATTGGGATTAGTCAGCATGCATTTATGAAGAAGAAATGCCTGACCAACCTGGTAGCCTTCTACCATGATATGACTGGCTTGGTAGGAGAAGGACAGCAGTGGAGGAGAGCAGTGGATGATGTTCATCCTGACTCCAGTATGGCTTTCAGTGGTATCTCCCACAACATCCTCACAGAGAAACTGATGAAGCACAGGCTAGATAAGTAAACTGTGAGATGAACTGCAAACTTGATGGTCTCCCCACTATGAGACGTGGACACACTGGAGCAAGTCCAGCAAAGGGCCACAAAGATGATTAAGATATTGGACCCTCTGTCATACAAAGAGAACTGGGATTGTTCAGCTTGGAGAAGAGAAGGCTCAGGGGGATCTTAGCGATGTGTATAAATACCTGATGAGATGGTGTACACAAGACAGAGACAGACTCTTCTCAGTGGTATCCAAGAAAAGGACAAGAGACAATGGGCACAAACTGAAATGCAAGGAATTCCATTTAAACATAAGAAGAAACTTTTACACTGTAAGGGTGACCGAACACTGGAACAGATTGCCCAGAGAGGTTGTGAAGTGAATATCCATGGAAATATTCAAAACCCAACTGGACATGGCCCTGAGTAACTCAGTCTAGCTGACCCTGCTTTGAGCAGGAGGTGTTGGACTAGACAAACTCCAGAGGTGCCTTCCAACCTCAATCATTCTGTGATTCTGTAACTCTGGAAAGTAAATTGAAAGCTAAACAAGACTCAACTTTTGACCAGATTTTGCTAAACAATAAAAATCTTATGGCTAGAGTTCCTTGAACTAATGAAATCCCTACTCCTCAAAAGTCTGCATCTTTCAGTTCCCCCATACTGATCCTTCCTCTTTGGAAGGATCAAGCCCCTCTGGTTTCTTACATGCCCTTTTATTCATACCTCACAGACTCTTTTAAATGCAGATCTTGAAGACTATTATGTGTAACTGAAGAATTCGACATACCTCACTGCAGAGCTGTGACTTGCTCTCACTATCAGCTTGGAGGTGACCCATCCTCAGTGAATCCCTGCTGGCTGCCAAAGCTGTTCGCTCCTTCCCTGAATAACCTATCCAGTATCACCTGTGTATGTAGTGTTTGATCAAGGTCACCTTTCCTTGACAGGAAGCATTTAATTTCCTTCCATTCCACCAATAAGGCTAGAAGGCCCAGTCCAAAACCCACTAGAGAAGAGTCCAGATGAATTAAATGGACCCTTAGGTCTCTCACTGGTTGCAATCAAGAAAAGAGACAATTAACACACATAGGAAATAACAAATTTGGGATTCACCTCTTTAATTTCAGATGAGGCATCTAGTTCAAGCTAGGTCTCTAGGCTCCATCTATAGTAAATGGAGTAGAGCAGCACCTTCACAAGAGGACACAATTCATCTCTAAGACAGAAGGTACAAGTTGCTCTCTGAAGAAGCCTTGCCTTTCCCCTTCACTCTGTGACTCCTAAACAAGAATTTTGGGCAGCAAGTCAGGTGAGCTGAACCTCATGCCATTTCCTACACGTTACCTTCGTCCATTTCCACATTGATATTATTGCTCTTCCCCTTCCTCAGCCAAATGCAAGTCCATTTGAATTTGCTTCCACTATGTCTCCTGACTTAGTAAATCAAACCCATTGTAAGGCACAAAAGCAAAGGCGTTCTTCAAATCCAAATAAATTATGTTCAATGTCTCAGGATTGCCTCCCAATCTGCTAGTGTATATAATGCATTTAAATGAAACGTATGCATATGAATGGTGATTACTCCTTATTGAAACGCACATCTCTAAACACCCTGTAATCTTGTTCCTTACCAGTGTCTCCCAGAAATTATTCCAGCATAAAGGCTTTCTTCTTCATCCTCAAACCAGTTTTAAAGCCATACAACACAAACTGTTACTCAAGCTCTTATATTGTTATTGTATTTATTATTTGTTCTTTTTGCTCACTAACACAGTTTTAAGTGTTTTCCAAACATATAAGGAAAATTCTTGAGACTGGAATTTGGTCACAGATCAGGAGAACACGCAATATATGAAAGACAGAAAAGAAAGAGTCTCCTAATATTGTCAAAAATGAACAATTATTTAGAGACCTCATCTGATGCTTATTGCCAAAAGTAGGAGACTTTTTCTTTTTGCAATGATTTTTTTGCAGCCTGTTTTTTTTTCCCATCAGGCAATCCCCCAGAAGCATCTGATCTTCTAAATGAGCAAAATAAATGAGTTGCCCTTTCTCTGCCTGTGTCTTATGCGTTCTGATTCCATATCCACCGATTAAAACCCCAATTGACTCAAAGACGCATTAAATCAGGACACATTGTCTCTGAAAAATATATAAAGGCTTTCCTAGAAGATTTTGATCATACCTAGGGACATTTTTACTGGGCCTCAACTGCTGTCAAATCACAGTTCTTCCAATTTGCCTACAAACTGCGACCAGAAGTAAATTTCACAATCCTATCAAAATAACTTAAAAATCTAAACTTTATTTCCCAGATGACTGAGATACTTCAGACTCCAATCACATTGAAAACCTCCTACCTGCCTAAATCCCTTTTGAAAATTGGCTACTTCATAGCCCTTTCCCAAAGAAACCTAAACTCTCACTGTTAAGTTACAGATCCTGACTATTCATTTCCTTTCAAGTAACAAAGTGAATTTTTTTTCAGAAAACAGAGATTTCATCACCAGAAAAAAAAATCATCTTCTAGAATGATGACGTTTAAAATATGCTAGTTGCAGTATGATTCGTGCATGAACGGGTGATGAAAGAAATGCATTTCTTCCTGCCAAAACTAACAGCTGTATTAACAAAAATATTGTTAGGATTGTGCAAAAATCCAGTCAGATTACTATTGTGAAAAAATACCTCATCTGCTGCTTCTTTTTAATACAGTAGCAAATATACTGCCTGGTTTGGCTTCATGCCAAGATTAATTTTAAATTGGACCTCATGAAATATTTATGAGGTCCAATTTAATGGGATTGCTTTCCCTGGCATTAAGCCTGTGTGGATAGCATCTTAAACACTGATGTTTTTAACGGAGCCTCCAGACACACACAAAAAGAAATCCTTGGGTATTAATAGGCTTATTAATAAATTGTTTAACACTATGACAGTACATTTTAGAAGTATTTTGACAGGCCCTTTGTAGTGAATCTTTACTTTCTTTTCTCTAAGCCAGCACTTTGCACTCTGTCAAACAAATGCTGCTTAGCATTTAGCAAAATGGTACATCATCATTAGTTAGAAGCAAGCTGAAGTAAGTGTGAGTAAAGAGCTAATCACCCTTAGATAGGCTTCAGGGGGAACTGACAGTGCTCAGAATGCTACAGATACCACTCAGCTCCTACATGGCTTTCTTGACTCACTGAGACACCATTTTACCTTTGGTTTCTAATTACATTTAATAGTTCAATAAAAACACTATACTGAGACACCTACACTTACAAAAAACCTCAGTGTTTTGTACAAAGGAAACATCTTGAATAATTGATAAATCCTTTTCCTTCCCTTTTTCAATTAAGAACATGGACCTAATCTCTAGAGACAATTATTTCAACTGCATTTGAACCCATTTCTAAATAGCTGCTTCACTGCTTCTTCTCCACCAGTGTTCACAGCAGACCTTCAGCAACAAAAATCATGAGTGGAGTATAAGAGTAAAATCAGTACAGACCACAGCCAAATTTGATCTCAGTTTGGTACTACTAGACAACACCATTGATGTGTGACCCGTGTTAAGTGTGAAAATAACACTGCGGATACCAAATGCCACCTAACTTTATGGATCAGCTCTGCAAGCTGCAACATGATTGCCTGAGTTCAGAACCAAGTACAGAACCTATCTTTCTCCTCCAGGGAGCTTTGGGAGGCCTGACCAAACAGAGGTTTGTTTGGAGTAGAGGGCAATCATATTCTGCACCACGCTACTAGGAGTTTGGAACAAAATATAAAGAGCTAATGATCTAAATAATGAAACTACAAGGGAGTTTTAGGAAGGCAGATTGTAATTAGCCAACTGGAATTTAGCCAGGACACCACAGCTAACACCTCTGTGACCTTCAGTCAACACTCCTTTAATATGCATTAAGTTGGGTTTCTTTATCATTAATAAACTGAATGAAAATCCAATTGAAGCAAATACTCTGTTGGTTGATTTTCATCATCACAGAGCTGCTGGAATGACGAAATCCATGGGGGAAAAAGTTGTGAACACTCAGTCCTAAATGCTGACAGCTGTTGGATGCGCATCGAAAATGTTTTCACACTCATAACTGGGATGCATAAGCAATGTGTTCACCCCAGATCTCTTTGTGCCAAAAAACAAACCACCCAAATTCCCACTGTAGCCAGTCACATGGAAGAAGAATCTGCAGAACGACACCTTGAATTCACTTCCCACTCCTACGATGCCACCTTAGATCTTGGTATCTTTTCTGCATTGCATGCTGCACACACCCACTTTATTAAGGCATACAAATGCCAGGTCAGAAGAGCACAAAGCACGCTCATTTTGTTGTTCCCACACAGATCAACACCCCCAGCATTAAAGAAAAGCTAATCACAGGAAGGCCATGATTCACAGGCAGCCATTTCAAATGAAGGAATCCCACCCCACACAAAGCAGCTCTATGGAATAAAACTTTGAACTAGCTACCCCTGTTTAGGAGTGTTGATAGCAAGATTAATTATCCTTCTGTTAAGAGGCAGAAGCTGCCACAATGATGTGTCACCAGCACTTACCGAGCAAGGATGTATTCATCACAAGTGACAAGATTGCAGAGAAGTGAAATTCTTGTTTAATATTTGTCTGTATGCTAATGCAGTTTGAAAACAAAGTTCTCTAAAGCTGGATGAGAAGAAAAAAGAGAAGAAAAAAGAAAAGGAAGAAGAAAAATGCTTTAGCCAAAGTAAATGACAGGAAGAAGTAAAGCAATTTATTTTTTTACTCATTTTACAGACCTTTTGAGATTTAATCTGCACAGCCATTAGGGATTTAAAGAGGACTGATGTCTAACTTGTTTGCCCATTTGACTTAAAACAAATCCATCTGACAACAACAAAGCACTTTCTTTGTCTTCACCACCACTCAATTTAAAGGGGACATGTTTACTAACAGCTTAATCTGTTTAATACAAATAGTCTTTTACATTCTTTAATCCTGTCAAAAAAAAAACAAGCCTCCAGAAACCATTTGGTCCCTTCCAAAGCCCGAAGCTGGACTTTGGGGCAACCTGATATCCATAAAATATCTTAGCTGAACAAACACACTGCACTGAACAATTTACATCTTCTTTATAAAAGCAGAAAAAATATGCTATTGCTAAAGTGTCTGTTGAACACTATACACTTTTTTGTAACAAAAGCTGTTGATCTGCAGGAATTCTATGGAAAATGCGCATATTTATTTCATATAGCTGCATGCACAAAACTTTAGTTAGCTTTAGTGAGGACTAATGTCAAAGAGCATTATAACCAGATCATCTCTCTGCGTCACACTATTACTAAAAACTTTGCTCTTCTCAGGAGAGTTCAATGGTCTTTCTTCAATGCACATATAGCCTTGAATTGCACATGGAATGCCCTTAACTGCATTTTTTTCTCGTAGTACATTCTCTTCCACAACCATCAGTGGCTCTTAGTTGTTTAATGCTAGTAAAAATGGAAAATGTCATATTCTGTAAAAGTGTTAATCACCTGCTGGTCAGGTTTATTCTTTCTAATGATTGCGTTTTCTCATCTCTGCTGTTGATGTTATCCACAATCTAGGAAAAGAGTGGAGTAGCAAGAATCAACAGATTCCAATAGTCTTAGTGCTGGAACTGTCTGCTCTATGACCTTAAACAAGCGATTCAGCCCCAGACCAGCATAACATGCAAGAATATGCTTAATTTTAAGTTAAAGAACAACCATTCATAATAAAGATGTGCTTTAGTGTCTCATTGCATTGGAGCCTTGCCTTTCCTCTGTATTTCAATTTCTCCATCTGCAAAATGCACTAGTAAGAGCTATTCCAGTGGAAAGGCACTGTCAGTACAAAGTATTCTTCTTGTCACTTTCCCTGAGGACTTTGTTCAGGTAGTGCCAACTATCCCGTAGGGTGTCCAAGGTGAAATTTTGTATTTTGCAGTTTAAAATGAGTAGTCTGCAGGCTTTAGAGCCTTGCAGAACCCTGTTTGTAGACGGACCAACTGTGCTACCGTCATCTCTTCTTATATTTCAAAAATTCTACTAGCATACATCTTTCCCCTTCTTTAAATATGGAGAAAATCTATGTCTGCAAAATACGTTCAGGGCTTAGTATTTTTCATAGAAGACACTACAAAAATTGTGTACTATTTTACTTAATATGTCAGTGTTGCTTCAGGAATTAGACAGTTAATAAAATAAAGCCTTTTATCTTCAGATTCAAAAAGAAATGGAACTTAAAGACACCTCTGACAAAATACTCATAGTGAATACATTCATGAGTAAACTCAGCTATACAAAAGCTAAGTGATTATTAGTCCCTGGTTAAACAAGGAGCTAGTGGAAGAAATGGGAACAAGCCAATACTAAGCATTTACATAGGCCTTTTCACACAAGAATTTAAAACATTTTACAATGAAAACAACAACAAAAAGCAGCACTTGATTCCTGAAACTCAGTCTTCTGCTTTATCTACTATACAGCAACCTTCCCCAGAAAATTCAGGTTCTAACATTTACTTTGTTACACATATTTTCACCCCATCTCTGTACCAAGTATATTGAGTAAACTATAATCTTATACCGACACATGTGCTTTTGAATTCAGATAGATATTTGAACTTTACTACTGAGGCTTCTATAAAATTACATCCAATTACACCCAATCTTGTAAAATCAAGCCGATCTTTAACTGTAATAATAAAAATCATATTACAATAATGGCATTTTCAAGTTAATGGCACAATAAAGACTGCTAAAAGGCAGTCTTTATCAGCCTAATAACCACACTATTTTTAAAACAGACCATGGCCATAGAATAGGTTAGGTTTTCAGAGGTTTATCTGAAAATTTGCCCCTTAAGAGAATATTTAAGCTTTTAAGTTCTTTTGGAGGGAGGTTGTCTATTTATTTCATGTTTGTATAGCACCTGGAAGAAAGAAGACCTCATCCTACGTGTCAACATCATAGGAATAATAAATAAAACTATTAATATTTTCATTAGTATTGTGTTGATTGATTGATGAAAATATCTAGCTTGGTCTCAGAAATCTTACCATTTTAATCAGAGAAACAATATGTTTCCCCCAAAAAAACCATGCTGTCCCATGGCATTTGCGAAAGCAAGACAGGGGAACCCAATTGACTGTATGTGTAAAAAGTGCACCTTAATTTTCCAGACCTCTTTTGAAAGCCTCACTGGGCTATTTTTGAAAGCTTGAAGGTACTAACTGAGAGGCTGTCTTTTCCTGCAGTTGCAAAGGTATACACAGCGGGTAATTAAATTGCAATTAACTTCTAACCACCTTGTCTCTCAACAAAGTGATTCTCTCCTGTGGGAAAGGAGAAAGTAAATGGGATTTGGATGTGTGGTGTACTTCCCTCCCTGCTTTCCCAGAGCTGAGGAATGCCTACTCCAGCTGGAAAAATATAAACAGCTCCAATGAATCACAAAAGTCTGGACATCTTGCTTAGTTACTTGATGCCAGATATCTGATACTGCAGGCACTCACTAATCCTCCACGTACCTGGCATTTTTGGAGTAAGACAGAGTATGAATAGTCAGCTAGTGAAGACGGGGACTTTAATTAGCCTTACTTTGTAGGGACTTCCAATTTTAGACTATGCAAGTGGTGACATTTAAATTTTCTGCCTGATCTCTCTTCACATTTTCATGTATAAAAACGGTAAGAAGAGCCTTGGGTGTCCTTTCTCAGAGGAAGGCCAAAAAAAAATTCCTTGGAGTCAACCTCAGTGAAGGAAAACAGACATGGTAAAATAAAGAAAAAAATCAGTTTACACTTCAAGAATTCTACAGTACATAACCATCCCAAAGGCATGGGAGCAACCGGGTGTTTTCCAAACATGACCTCTCGCAGTGGCAGCGAAGTGCTGGATGTCATGCTGAGAAATGGGACAACCTGAAGAGGAGGTATACATTTTATTGGTTTTTAGTTAATAGCAATCACTTCAACTGTGCAGGCAAAAGGATATGCCATAGAAGTAAACACAGGTGAAAGAAAACAGCTTTTTAAGACAAATTTTCTAGTGCAAGAATCTTCTGTATCTATGCTATCACTGTAATGGCTCACCATTACTTAAAGACGGTAGAACCTGGGCAGGCCTCTGCACTGCAGGAGATGTCACCGTAAGGAAAATCCCCCTTACAGCCAAGATGCCCCAAATCTGTGATACATTTTGCTGTGTGCTGCTTCAGCTTCATCTGAAATGGTACACCCACAAGATGACCAGTAAATCTGCTGTGGGAATGAAAAATGCTGCTTCTCTGAAAAGATCCCCACTTCTTCAACTGTAATAGTGCCTGAAAGTTTTATTGATGTATTTTTGGTTGCTTTTTGACTTGATATTCTTTCTTCATTTAACATTGAGAGTGAATATGGACATTTTATGGATCACAGACTCTACATTGCTCTCTAATGTGCCACTGTCAAAAAAAATGAAGACTCTCAAAACTTGTGACATGTAATAGAGAACTAGGTATTTGGTGGGATAGTATGGATGGGAATTTCAGTTTCCACATTCAGTGTGCACCTCCTTGTATGCCAAAATTAATTTCATATTCAAAATACCCTCACAAAATGTGTCTCACAAATTATTCCCATTTTTAAGAAGCTTTCCATTGCTTTCAAGATCATTGCCAGTGCAGTCAGAAACTTGATCAGAATCAAGAGAACACTGATAAGAATTAGGGGAAAGATTATTCATTTATTCACACCCATTGCATCAAGAACTAGGTCTCCCCTACACGGCAAATGCTGTATGTTTAATTCAGAACAGCTGACCCGAGCATCACACTACAACCAAGCAAGGTAAGATATATCAGAACAAAGTTTCCTCACTGGAAAACAATGGAAAGTCAACATGCAGCTTGTTATTACAGCAAATAAAAAACAAATGACTCAAGGCTTTTCCTCGTGCACTTCTTTGCTACAGGAGTTTGTTAGGACATAGGAGGGGTATTTGCAAGTGCACTGAACAAAGACCATAAAAATGGATGTCAAAGATAATAAACTTTGAAGATACCAGGGCTCTCAATCAGTCACTGAGGACCTGAGTGTACAAGCCCAGAACAACAGCCACAAAGGTGCTGAGGCCTTTAGCTCCTGATGATTTTGTCTCTAAAGGAATATTTTGTTGAGTCTGTTGCCTCTGTAGGAGCACATTTTAGTTAATCGTGCTCGCTGTAACTATTTATTGATACTGGAAGAGAGCTCTACTTTCACATGCTTATTGAAGAACATAATGCCAAGGCATCCAGAATAAGGTATGGAACCCTTTACAATTTTATAAGTAATTAAACATTGATTCATGGTAGGTCTTGTTCAATTGCAGGAAAAATGGAGAAGGTATTGCAGAAAATGTAAATTATTCATATGAGTTCCTAGTTTTAATGTAAAAAAAACAGAGATGTCCTGTAGAATCTAGCTGTGCAGAATTTTATTTTAACATCTCATTATCTTTTATTCAGGTGAGGAGCTAATCCAATTTTGATGCAACTGTGTAAATGTGGCACACTAAAAAACTCAAATGATGTTTTTGGTTGCCATTTGTACCCTCTCTACTCTATTTCACAGCTCAACTTCTCCAACCAGCCTTCACCTCTCATGATGCACCAACATGGTTCAATCTTACCTCACTCTTGATAATTCATAGTTCAGGGAAGATAAAGAACAACTGAAGAGTTTGTCTCATTGAGGAAACTGGGAGGAGAAAGTGCAAAAATTACAAACATTAAAGCCTGCATAAGCATGTATTTACTTTTAAAAATCACATTTCCTTGTACCAGAGGAGAGAATTTTAATAGGTTATAATAGTGACAAAACATTAATATGTGATAAAATAGAAAAGTAAAATGTAAAGTAGCATAATACAACGGATATTTCTTTCTCTAATGTGTATAGGATAACAACTGTCAGCAGCTAACATTAGTAGCCAGCTAAACCCAACCATCTGATTAAGCTAGGTTATGTCACGCAAAGTTTAGGGTCAAATAATATTGTAAAGTATCAGAGGTGATGAATAAAGATGGACACAGATTAAAAGACACAAATGCTAGGATGTCAGGTACAAGAAATGGAAGGTGCATGAAATTATGAGACAAAGAGAAGAGATGAGATGAATGCTGAAAAGTGGCACAGATATTAGGGATATGAAAATACATCACTGGCCTGATTCTTAGTTGTATTATGGAGTCTTTATTCCTTTCTGCTTCTTTAAAGTGGCTTTGAACTAAAAAAAAAAAAGCAGGTTCCAAGAGTTTTTAAATGAAACATACAGTGAAACCATAACCCCACTGGAGTTACTGGCATGACTTCATCTGCTTCAGTGCTGAAAATAATTCAAATCCTGTTCTTCAATAAAATTAAATTATTTAACACTAGAGCTGGTTAAATACAGAAAAAAAAGTAGTCATATTCCAAAAACTGTCCAGACTAACTAGGTTTCTAATCTCTTTATTCATCATTCATGTATATTCAACAGAACTCGTTTTCATTAGCATGAATGGAGAATGTTTTGAAGACTCACACTTGATGTGAACACCTTGGGATGTGCATCAACAGCTCAATGTAATCTATTCAGAAAGCAAAACCATTATCATGTGTACTAGGTAACCAACCCCAAAGTATACAGTAAAAAACAAAGATACAGCAGGGAAACAGACCAGAATAAGCCATAAAATGAAATTAAACTGCATGAATGATTTGGTGAATGTTTATGAAAAAGAAATACATTCACAGAAATTGGAATCAATCTATCAAATGATTTACAAAGAGAAAAAAATATTGATTTAATTGGGTAACATTATTGCTACCAATATATCAGCTTCTTGTTGGGAAGGTTTAGCTTGGGTTTTAGTTTGAGCTGCTTGAAACTGGAGTGCTTTAAAATTTCACACAGACAATTGCATTAGTTTTATCACAGGAATTGGTGTGTTTCGAAGATGCTTTTAAAAATTAAACCCAAGTGAAATAATAACCATGTCACTTAACTGAAAATATTAGATGCAAACAAACAAAAGGTACAAAAAGAAGAGAAGGCCTCCCTTCTATACTCATATCTTGCAGTGGTAAATCTGACCACCAGATGTGTCAATACACAGGTCAGTAAGTAGAAGTTTGCTACACTCATACTACCCTGACCAAACCTCTCTTATAAAGGAGGGAAATGGAAAACTGTTTTCATCCCGACTTCCTCATATGAATCTCACTGTCATCTGAGTATCAGCTGCTCGTGAAAGGTTCCTTCAGCCTGCCTTGTACTTTACTCTGAATCAAAGTATCATGACTGCTTTCACCTGCTCCTGCCAGGATAATCATCTGAAAGTTGATCAAACATATCTGAATCAGTACAAGAGCAATAACTGATGGAGACGGATGCTGTCAGCTAAGACGATGTCTTCACGCGCTATTTGTTCAGCACTTGTCACCTTTGGATCACAGTACCTCTGCGTGCACCTTTCTTTTTTATTATGACAACACTGCAGTCCAGTATCTTTCATTCCTGAAAGCTTGATGAAAATATGTGATGATTTTTTGAAATATGAGAAGAAGCTGCTTATCTTTGGAAAGATGTTTTCTTTGATGCTGGTGTAAAAATGCAGGGAATGCATCTAAACTCAATTAAAGAATATTTGTAGTATCACTTAACCTCTTACAAATGCTTCCTGGCCAATTGTAAAGAGAGTGACATTTTCTTTGAACAGAAGAAAAAAGGAGCAGGGAGATCCATATTAAAACATACTTCTTGTGAGAATATAGTCTGGAAAATTTCTTCCCAGAAAAGTTTTAGGGCTGCCAAAAAATTATAACATTATGTAACATCATTGCTTAAGGGTTGGATATAGGATACTATTCATTACCTAAGCCAAATCCATCTGAAGGTACTGGACAGATTGCAAAGACATCAAAAAAATATTTCTGTATTTTATTGAAGAATGTTATTACCTAGAAATACTGTTCCTTAGCTCACTTGTACTGCAGAGCATTAAAACAGGGTTTGAATATAAAACACAGAGTTCTTTTCCCACTTCCCAATGAAAACATAACAAAGTGTTTTCCCATTCTTGGAGTCTTAAGAGTTGGATAGTCAAGAAAACTTGCTATGTTTTTCAGAGGTGGGAATTCCAATTAATTTAATTCATTTAAGAGTTTCATTAGGGCATGTAAACAGGAACATAGTGGCAAAGATCTGAGAAAGAACAGACTGTGTTAATAAGACATACCTCTGAGATCCCCAAGTCTAAAGGAATACAAACCTTGTCACTTCTAAACTGGCCATTCCAATCTAAAGTAAGCCACAAGATGCTGCAAGGTGCTGTTACTGTGTTACTACTCGAGTATTTTATGTCTCTAAAGTCATTAATAAAAAACAGCTCCTTTCCCCTCTGATTATTCACATCAGTATCTCTAGGAAACACACTGGTGGTCGTACTTCAGCTCCTAATATCTCACAGTCCAGATTCTTACAGCCCAAACTCCATCCGAGTCCTAACTCCTGCTGCTTGTTGCCTTTAGGCTTTCAAGTATTCTCAAGCAACAGAAAGCACCAAATGAGTGGCGATTAGGCTGTGTGAATCATGGATCTCCATGTCCAGATCCATACCATGTCTCTCCAGGGTTGCTGGTTTTAACACACAGTCTTGGAGGAAGAGGGAAGGGATAGTACAATGTAACAGATAGTGTTTGCTTCCCCTACCTGTGCCGATATTACTCATTCAGCTGAGACTGAACAACAGACATCAATCTCCAGGAAAACAATTCTCATGGGTTCTCCAATCACTAAATAAAAAAGTAACAGAAGCTGAATTGTTTTTGTTTTTTAAATGCAGTAGAACAAGGAAAAGTGAACATCAAAACTCTCCATGCTTCTGAACTTCAAATCTCAGCTATGTTCTTTCACTTACGTGGATGATACAAATGTGACATCAACAGGCTCTTTAAAGAATGATAGTGGGCAATTACAGACAGAATAACTGAAATAAAATAAAATTCTTTGACTATTCCAAAAATGCTTACAAAGGAAGGGTGTGTATTTATTCAGCCAGCACTAGGATAAGGTGGAAGGTGACAGACGAGGAATTAAGCAGCAACCTGATAACATCAACATTATGAAATACTATTCACAATGATGAAGTGTCAGCTGTTCTTGATTAACATTCAAGAATAGCAATGGAATTGCTGGTGTACTGCGGACAATTTTCGCCACCACATTTTTCCACATTAGAGAAACGTGGCCAGTAATTAAATGAGTGGAGTTCATGCTAGCAAACATCTACTCAAACTTTATGTGCATTGGCACAGTATCTACACCACTGTCACTGTCACACACAAAGCCATACACAAGATACCCTCAATGAAGTTAGCTCAAATACTCATGCTAAGTACCCAAGTATTTGCCAGACTTCCTGGGAGGGATTTACAACCCATACTCCCAGGACAATATTGTTAGTACTGGTTATTATCTACTTTTCATACAAAGGGTACAAGCTGTTGACCAAAGGCTATTGTATCATGAGATAAATGACTTCCTGGAATTCCCAGGATAAAGGCACTGGGAGATAATGCAATACATAATGACCTCAGGTGGCCTTTAGACTAAGTTTAAGCTTCCATAAACAGGAGAAACTGGAATTTCCTACACTGTTTGTTGAATGGGGGCATATTCTGGTAGTTCCCAATCAGTCTGCCTTTAGCATCAAGGAAACAGCAGATCGGTGGGATTTGGAGTTTTAAGTCCCAGTTCCTTATAAGGCTTTATTGCAAAATAAGGAACAATCATGCTAGCATGTCTAGCATATATATGCAAGGGGTCTTCTTTTGCCTGGTTCCTCCTGACAGAAACTGGCAAGGTAACTAGTGAACACACTAAACCGTATGAAGAAAAAACTTACACATCTTTTTCGAATTTTTTTTTTCAAATTGTTTTTCCAATTTGTTTTATTTGCAAAGTGTTTATTCACAAAGATTTATCAGAAGGTGAGCACCCACTTTTGCAATAAACCCACTTTCTGCCTTCTGAACATCCAGGCCTTTTGATTTTGTTGTGTTATCTAAGTGACTCAGACTGGAAAGATCTGCCCCTCTGCAGGTTTTGGATCACCATGAACAAAATATTCTAGGTCACTTTGGTGTTCAAGCCGAAATCCAAATGTACTGATACCTAATAAATACTTCACAGGTATACTTTAGATATTGTACATTGCCCTGGCAAAAGGAAATTACTTAGCATTTATAATGTAATGAAGAAACAAACAGATTCCTTCTACATGGAGCTCTGACTTCTAGTTATAAACCATAATTCTGTGGGAGATCAATAATTAGACTTCTCTGCTTTCTCTTTTCTACTTTCATTCTTCCAGTTCCTTCATCTGTGTAAGGTTTTCCTTCTGTAGTGCCTCCTTTTCCCATCCTTCTTGGAAAGAATGCTCAAATGCTTTCAACACAAGAAGATACCATTAAAACAATCAAAATCCTTGAAAACAGGGAGTCTTATTTACTGGTGGGCTGAAAAAGAAACAAAATCAGTGGGATGCAATCGGAAACAATTGAGACACGGAATGGGAAAAACAGATTACTATAGCCAGTGTGGATCTGATAAATGTTGATATTAAACAGATTTGGATGCAATTTGCCTGAGATTTAAGAAGGCATTTTGATTCACTAATCTAAAATTTAAACATCCCCAGCACTGGGAAGGAGCTGTTTATTGGACTGGAGGATATCAAAGAAAGAAGGTCCTTGTGAATTGAAAAGTGTAGAGCAAAGGGAAGTGATTAGCAGGTCACCACAAGGATCAACATACAGAATTAGAATCACAGAATCACAGAATGGTTGGGGTTGGAAGGGACCTCTGGAGATCATCTAGTCCAACCCCCTGCTAAAGCAGGTTCATCAAGAGCAGGTTGCACAGGACAAAACATCCAGACATGTATCTAAACAAGAAGTGACCATCCTTGCAAATAACTTGTCCCAGCTTTCATCACATTGAGGAAAAGAAACATGAGGACAGAAACATGAGGACAGCTTCTGCTCACACTGGATATAACATAAAAGTAAGAACCCACAGCATGGCTGAAAAGCTTAGCAACAATTAAAATAAAGAAAAGGATGAAGCAGTATTAAATCTGGTGCCAATAATTTTGCAAGTGATCTGAACAAACTAGGAAAGCATATGGGAAAACTGTTGGCTTCCTTATTGCAACCTGCAGAAATGTTAAGTTAAAGAGACTTTCACAACAGTAAAAATTAATAAAACAAAAAATTTTCTATGCTACAGAACTTTGCAAGAAAGTTCCTCTTGGTGAGCAAGTACAGTTTTATCAGCTTATTCTCTCCTGACTGTTTATGCTTCAGTGCTCAGCAACTCTTAAAGAGAATTACGGCAGTAGTAAAAACACATACACATCCTAATATTTACATGCAATGAAAAATCTCCATCTTCACTTGACCTTTTCAATGGGTATAAGAAAACTGGTCTACAAAATGGTCTTGGTACACAAAAGCAAATTACAAGGTAACATTGCCTTCACTGGTGCAGGGACCAGTCCTTTATTTGTAAAAATTTTCATGGGCCTTACCAACAAAAAGTTATCACATATCTGAAAATATGTTTCTATAGATAACACTTCCTCTTAAAATTAATAATTAAAAAATGGTTTGAGAAGCTGAGGTTTGGTTTAGAGACTTTGGAAACAGAAAAACATACACAATATTTGATCAATAAAATTATTTGGGTTGTCTACAAGCTTCAGTTGGGTCATCTCTAGATATAACACTGAATAAACTGTCACAGCCTACCATCGAAAGCTCCTAGCAAAGACTGTGCAAGCAATATTCCTCAGACACTGACCTCCCTAACTCACTCTCATTGCAGATAACCTGTCATGGCTCCCCAGGGTCAGACCTGGAAGTGAATCTTGCCTACATTCAGATGTTTATGTCAACTGAACAGGCTGGCTCAGAGGCTGGAAGTTAAGCACATGCTCAAGCATTTTTTCAGATAAGGTTCTGAGTGACAATGCATTCATTACATAGGAAATGTCTGTTTTAAGCAAACTAAAAGCACGGGTCAGGCCCTAAGAAAAGAAGAGTTTTAGCATAATCAAATCTGACCACTCTCTCTTCCACAATTGAAGTATAGATACAGACATGATCTGAAGAGCTTTATTTTCTCCTCAAACTATGATGGACTTGATCACTGACTGCGTTTTACTAGTCCCTTCAGGCAGGATGAACAATCTAATGAGGTAAAAGTAAGATATTTGCTAGGAAATCTTCTAAGGTTCAATTCGTTCACTTACTTTCTCTGCATCTGTGTTGTTCTAGTACACATCATCACTTAAAATCCTCTTCCAATTCACTGAATATAACCAAATAAACAAGCCAAACCTTTTCCTCTAGCAATAGGTTTAAGGAGAGTATTATATCACTTTTCCTAAATACCTGCCTAAATACAGAAATTCATTTTTGTACTTAAAAGCCATGTCACAATAATAATATCCTTAACAATAATGTCCTTATTCCCTAGTAGCTGGAAAGGAAGACCATCTTCTAGAGACCAATAAGGAAGAATGAGATTAACTTGACCTACAAGAAAATTCTATTATTGGAAGCACTAAGAATACAACTCTGAAAATGAGCAATAAGCGAAATTTCCAGTTAAATATATTTGGAAGTGAAGCACATTGATTAGTTAGTGTCAAACAAAAAAGATGGATAGTCTTCAATTTAGAAAGCCAACATTTTTTTATATTATTACAAGCATCTTCAGGGAACTCATCATCTTACACCCATCCTAGCAGTAGCCTCAAACAATTATAGAAGTCACCTTTGGATTTCCAACTGCCACTTAAAAAAAAAAAAAATCTAAAAAGGCTTTTGATGATGTCAGAGGAAACCAAATTTACATGTGGAGCAGAACTAACAAGGACTGGGTAACTCAAAATATGTATTTCTAAGGGCGTTAGGAGGCACTACAAAAGTAATGAACAAAATGTTTGACTGCTAGAAGATTACGGTCTACAGTAGAGAATGCATTGTCTGCAGAGGACAGTGCTCTTAAACAAGGCTGTCTCAGACTTCCCATTAAAAGACCATCTTTCCAGGAGTTCACAGCTTCCTCATACTGTAACGGTTTGGGCTGAAAGTTTTGAAAATAGCTCTGACTAAGGCTGAAGTTTTTGAGAAATGTTGACCTAAAACAATTCTGCTCTTTCTCAGGGATGAGAGGATGAATACATTGCCTCCCCCATTCCCTCCCTGCCCCCCTTTTTTTTTAAATAAGAAACACCTTTTACAGCTGCTTGGTAGAGATGTTACAGCTCCCTCCATGACTCAGATCAGGATTTGGAAACATGGCATAGCAGTTGCCATAGTGTCACTATTCTGTTGTTCTTGTGAAAATGTCCATCAATTCAGCCAAGTTATGACCTTCTGCAAATCTGCCCACACAGACTGAGTGGAAATTTTGACTCTGTAGCAGTTAATAAGAAGCAAGCTCCACACACTTAAACCTTTTGGGCCAGCTGAAGCATGTATGCCACGTTCTCCCAAATTGCAGGTCCATCCCCTGGCAGAGCTTTGCAAGCCTTTCTGCCTGTGTGCAGCCACCAGACTGCCTAGGAATGAAAGCAGTAAATTTTCTCCCTCCTGGTCTTTTTATTGCCTCTGCCTGTTATCCTTCTTCTCCTCAGCCATGGTTAGAAAGGAATATTGCAAATTATCACAGTGGAATGAGGATCAGGCAGAAAAGTTTGGGGATGATGATTGGATAAAGCAGCTCAATTACAAAGTGCACAGCAGAAGCTCGGCCACATAACAAAGAACCACAAATGGTATCACTGTCCAGTGCATCGAAGGATTTTGGCCTTGCCAGTGTCTCAGGCCATCAGTATGTTTCTAGATGCAGCTTTACAACCACCTTTCCGACAATTTTGAAGTTTTATTTCTCTCCACAAGTTGACATCATAAATATTAAGGCTGGGAAAAAAAAAAAACAACCAAAAACCAAGCAACCCAACACTCTGGAATCCCTCCATAATGTTACTTCAGCACCTTGGTAGTTTTTAACTATTCAATGTGCATCCACATGAAGCCATTTCATTCAGTGTACCAAGAGGCCAATAATCTGGGAACCCATCACAGATATGCAGGAAATGAGACTGCCATCTTTAAGATCATATCTCATTTGCAGCAGGAGTTGAAAGACAGGCAGTGCATGAGGAAAGGAAAAAACATGGTCTTAAGGTTAAAAAATGTCATCCTCAAGTACTGGAGTCTGCTCAGCTTTGACCACAGCCTATAGGATGCTGAAAATATCACCCTGAACTTTTCACTGCTGAACTCTGACTGTCTGGCCCTTACTTTCTGAAAATCTGGATTTTCCAAGACCACAGAATCTGATTTATGAAAGGGCTGAGAATTCAGAACTGCAGGAGGAGTCAGCTCCACATCTGCCATCGCTACAAGTGCAAAGTATTCTGAAATGTATCAGGTTTAAGGCATCTCAAATTGGACTGATAAAATTAGAGATCTCTTTTACCTTGCATTTCACCATTTTTTCTGGCCCTGTGAGTTAAATAGCAAAAATACATTAAACAGTGATTAATCAAAGGATTAATAAATGACCCTCTTATGGTAGCACTATATAAAGGTACTTGAGGAAGTCGATAATCACGCATTCAATGCTGGACAGAATGATGTGCAGCAAATAACTCAGTGGCATACACTGAGCAACTCAGATGATAAAAAGAAACATTTCATAAAGCTCCTATTCAGTGGTGTCTATTGTATATGTTAAAGGCACAGACGTCTCATAGAAAAAAGTAGCTATGCAATCACGTAATTTAATATCCCTGTCAGGATGTGGATGAACAATCGAAAAAATTACCAGAATTAAGATTGCCTGTGTATTTTCTGTTTTCTCTACACTTGACTTTACAACCTTAGCACTCTTGTAACAAAGCATATGATATACTGGCTTACCAAAAACCATTCTTCTACTTTTGAGTATTTCCATGTCAGGGATTTGTAAACACCTTTTTGTATTAAAGTCCTACTAACATTAAAAAAATGGGGAACTTTAAAAAGTCACTGAACTTTATATTCAAAAATATTAGTTCATTATACATTTCTAGTAACTTGGAATACTGAACCTGCCTTTCAAAAATAAGTGAAAATACTATCGTTTATCCCGTAAGGGAATAAGACCACGTTCAGCAACCCATTTAGGAGGGTATGGGGGTAGAGGCCAGGAATCTGAAACTATCCACTTTAAAATGTCTCCCTTCTTTAACTTGAATCAATTAAGGAAATGGTTTGCCATTAAATTATGGCTCTCCCACACACCATTTAAATACACACTTGACTCCCATTGAAATGGTCAGTTCAACTTAAATTAGATTGAACTGTGCATAAACAAAAGGCTACTGGAGAGCACAAAACTCCCATAGCACCCTCTACTGATAAAGAGGGGATGGGATTAACATTCATACAGAGCAATTCCACAGAACAGGCAAAGTAACAGGGAAAAGTAAAAATGGGTTTTCATTGCAGTTCAGAATTTAAGCTGCTGCTTCATAAAGGGACCCTTTCAAGACATTTACACTCAAAGGCCCAATCCTGTAGCCCTTACTCTGGCAAAATTCCAGCTGAAGTCAATGGGAATATTGCCTGTGTAAGGACTATTCAAAATTAGTCAAACTGTCTGAATATCATTCAATCAGCTCTAATCACTGCATTGAGAATAAAGGCCGTAATTTTGGCATTTTTTGTCACTTTAAATTCTTCAACAAATACTTGCATTATTCTCTGTAAATCATCTTGCCAAGCAGTATTTGTCAAATAATTGGACAATTTTTTTCCATCAACCATTGAATAAATTATGAATAACAAGCACTGATTTAACCATGTGACTCCCATCAGTCAACTCTTAAGTTTCCTATGAAGGGCTTAACTGAGGGGTTTATTGGTGGCTTAAACATTAGAGAAAATCTCATTCAATAAGAACTACTCAGCTACCTTTCCACCAGTATTGACAGCATAAAGACTAAACCTAAATTGTGATTTACTTTTTAATTGTATGGACTATCATAAATGTTAGCAAATTTTTTTTTTGACAGAACATCTGATTTCACTCATTCTTCCAAATCAGAAGTATAACCTTTAGGAAAAAAAATATGCAAAGCTCTACTTAGGAGAGATGATATGTACGTAAAGAGACTTAATCATGTTTGTTAGATTAACAGATATGCTTGGAATAAATATTTATTTTCTCTCAGGCACAGAAGCCTCACACAGGCACATTCGGTACAACACTACCACATTATTAGCAACAGCATTTGTGTCTCCTGTACAACAAATCTTTTACTGGTTCTTTCACCTTCGAGATAAACTCTTAATTAGAAATACCAGGGTCATCAGGAAATTTTAAAGGGAGGATGAAGATGCAGCTTTACTATCTTTTAACTCTCTTTTAATAAGAAATTAAAACAGAAATTAAATAGACATTTAAATAGGCATTTAATAAGCATTTAAAATAGGAATTTAAAATTTCTATTAAAAATAAATATGGAGAAAAAATAATTAAAAATTAGAAATACTAGGGCATCAGAGTGCACCAATAGCCCAGTGATCAGTTGCTAAAATACTAAGTGAATCCTGTTTTAGAAGAAGAAATAATCCTTGAAAAAGATCTATTATTGTGCAATACAGTGCTAAGAGAAAAATCTTGGGTTTATCTGAACTTGTATAGCGGCTGTAGTTACTATTACTAGAAACAAATTTTTTTGGATACTAATGACCTCATCTGAAATTGTTCTTCAGTAACACCTATTCCCCCCCAAAATGGCTTGTATCTTGTCAAGCTGGATAGACACACACAAGGCGATGATTGCCATAAACAATGCCAAGCAAATGCATGGCCAGGGCCTAAGGTATCCCTCTCCTCCTCCCCTCTCTGAGATGAGCACATTGATGCCTTGAACGACTTTCCACTCAGGCCAAAACAAAAAAAACCCCAATAATAATATGAGTAGGCAAAGGCAAATGAGAAGATGAGCAAGAAAGATTGTGATGAGTTTATAAAGCAATGGTGATTGGTAAAACAAACTGAAATCTTACAAGGAAAAAAATTAATTATAGAAGGAATTACTACTCTATGCAGTAGCTTGCCCTACAGAAGCAATGTGGATTCCCTCTCTCTCTCCCCCGTGTGGATGTATGCATGTTTTCTTGTATCTTATTAATTCTCATTAACTTTGTGTTTCCCTCTCATTAATTCACCTTTTATTTCAGGTAATATCAGGAAGTGTAATTACCTGCATCAAGCACATCTTCACTATGCAAATTATTTAGCTGGTAACTATGTTTATAATTAAGTGGTTTAACACCACTTTATTACATCTTTTCTGTTGCTTACAACCTTGCCAAACTTCAGTTGTTTTCCATGCCAGGTTTCTGTCTCAGGAAGAAAATTTTCTGGGAAGTTTCTGTAAAAACGTTCTATGTGAGTGGAAAAACTGTTTTGTCTACAATCAAACACTTGTGCCTTTCACTGATATTGTTGGTGTGACAACTGAAGAAAAGACATGAAATTAGGGCCTGTCCTTCTACATATGCTCAAGGGAGTCTTGTTAGAGTTGGCAGATTTAAGGTCTCTGTCTACTGCTAACATGTTCCATCCTCCCAGAGCTCTGAAAACAAAACCACATTGACTGTATTTTAACCCCAGAAGTTGACTGTTCTCTATCCTTGTCCTAAAAGTCTACACAGGACTTTTTCTGCAACCAGGGAAAACCAGTGTAAGAAACACAGGGACCGAGATCAGAAAAGCTATGGCTCTTAATCTTACACTGCAGCCTAACATCTGTGGATACACATCTGGGAGATACAACCCAGGCAGTTTAACAACATAGCCAAGTCTGCCTTCAGCTCAGTGTGGGCCAACCACCTAAGTGTTAACTCAGTTTTCCAGAAAGATTTCACAGCTCTCACTAAGCTGTGTGCTGCAGATACTTAGAGGCAGGGTGAGTTCCCCACCCTAAAGCTAATTTGGGCATGACGGCACATCTTGACAGCAGTATGGGCATTCAAGCTGCCTCCTGTGTTCTCAACTCTTCCCCTTTTCGCTCTGTGGTGCCTACGTTAAAAAAAACCTCCCTGATGCCAATGGAGTATAGAATAGGAACTAGGAGAAGGTAGGAGAAAGGGTTAGACTGGAGCAGATTGGGATAAGACAGGAGAAATCTACATTCAACAGCAAAAAATAGGAATCAACTTTGCATTGACTGTGAAAACTGATCCTAACCAACACTCAAGAACACATCTCTAAAGATGCATGTAGTGTCAATTCTGGCACTTTCTAACCTTTGCAGCCTTGCTTTTGTAATTATGTTGATCTTTTACTGTAGGTCTCTGCTATAATCGTCCTGGTTTTTCATATTAAAAGGGCACTGGGGTAGATTCTCTGCTGGTGTAAATTGGCACTGTGCCATTGATTCTAGTGGAACAGTGCCAATTTTCATCAGCTGCAAATCTGGACCATTCTTGTTAATTTACTTGTAAAGAAGCTCCCCACATGCCTCTAATCATTTCTATTTTCCCCCTTGACCCTTCCTGTGTTTGAGGTTGGGTTTTTTTCTTAGAAATGTAGTGATAAAATGCTTTATTTTGTTTCATCAGCAAATTGGTATGTTGTTAGTCACCACTTCTAGCCTCTCCTCCAAACACAGATTCACAACAGGGTGCAGCACAAAAACCTCTGCAACAGTGCTGTCCCAGGCTGCTATACCTCCACGGTTTGACACGGTGCAGGAAGGGAAGCACATCGTGCAGCTTGCACAGTGCCTCAGGTAATGAGGCCTGTTTACTGTGCTGCGTCAGAACAAGACGTGGCACATGCTTTGTCTCGATAGCAATTTAAATGCATCCACAATGTTCCTTGGACATTCCACTGACTGATTTATTTTTCTGAAGAAATCTTTTGCTTTCTATCACCAACCTAGTTTTTCCCCACGTTGGCTTTACTTGTGTCACCTTAATTATCAAGTTCTTTCTTTATGATTAGCTGTGTTACTAGCTACTGTCTAAAAACCTCATCTAGTATTTTTTGTGGAACTCACATCTTTTTGATAAAACTATGTATGTACTTGTATTGCCAACCTTCTCCATTAAATTGTTGACATTTAAAATATACTATAAGGCTGGAGGAGCAAGATATACTGTTGCAACAGTCACAGTTATTTCTCCTTAGCATTATACTCCCTTCAGGTTCTTTATAGTTTTTTTCATCTTTAATGATTTTATCAATTAAGTTTCCTGACACCAAAGAATGGTTCACCATTCTAATTCCTGGAATCATTCTCAGAACCATTTCCCCCAGAACAGTTTTGTATTAAGCTGGCTACCTTCAGTTTTCCTCTATTGTACCACATTTTGCTGATTAATTACCTAAGTTTTAATAGGAATTCAGTTAGCAATTCTTTAGCTCCTTCACATTCCTTGGATGAATGCCACATGTTCCGACTTTCACTGCTATTTAATTCCCCGGGTTGTTGCAAACCCTGTATATACATGACTACTTTTGGCAACATTTGCTGTTTGTATATAGCAAACGCCAGGGCAGGTCGTTTCTTATGATCTGCTCTGCTGAAGTCCTAAGCAACCAAAACACTTTGTTTCTGCATGAGCTCTTTGTCCTTTCTGTTCGTTCCTTTTGTGCCCTGGTGACTCCTCATGCACTTCCAGCACGTTTATCACTATAACTCTAAACATTCTTCAGATTTCCTCTAACTTATTTGAGATTAATTGCACTTGTATTACAGGGATGTGGTTTTGAAATAATAATAGAAACCTAGTATTTAAAATACACACCAAAAGTCACATTCCAAGTTTTAGATGTATTATAAACCTCAGGTTTATAAGGTGTTTAGTTTCTATTGCGTTGTGTATCACATTTTGACATGAGATTGAACGATGTCATCTACCTCTGCTCACATTCTCCTTAAAATCCCATTGGAGAAGAATTTGCTTTGTGCTGTCATAATTACCCTCTGCAAGGCAGTATTTAGCCCAGATATTCTCGCGTGGTCCCATCCACTCTTCACTTTTCTTGCCTGAAAAAAAACTGTGGGATTTATAGAACCAACCTCCTACTTCCACATCCCAATCTGTCTTTCTTACACAGTATAACAAAATGAATTATTGTACCTCATTGATTTTCTTCATGAGCACCATATTTCACAAGTGATAAATTATACCTACATTATCTTGATGCCAGACATTAAGCCCTACCCAGAGTTTCCTTTAAAGCTCCTTATATCAGTACTTGCAAGTTTTATTATTTTATTGAAATGTTCCTCTTTAAAGGTGTCTTTTCACCTTTTCTATACCACAGCTACAGTTGCTTACCGTATCTGCTGTTCTTGGGTATATTTTGAAAAGCTGAGACGTCTGAACAGCACTTCAGAAACGAGACATTTTCATCTGAAAATACCAAGAGGAGAAAAGCAAAATTATGGAAAAATACTCTTTCTTGTGAAGAATGTTTTTTGCTGCATACACTTTCATTCTATCAGGAAACATATAGTACTAAGCAAGAATAAGAAATATTTTTACTTTGTATAAGTTGTTGATGAAACAAAGAACAGAATACTATGTTGTTCAGGTATCTTAATTTTTTAGAGTTGAAAATTTGTAGAATGCACAGAGTGGAGAAAAGATGGGAAAACATTCTAGGCCTAGGCAAATGTCTCAAGAGTGGTGTGACAAACCCAATCTACTCAGATTAGCAACAAAAACTGAGGGATGACTTGATGACATTGTTAATGTATCTTTTCAAGGAGAAAATACCAGTTAATAAAGAATTTTTCAGCCTAGCTGAGAAAGGCATAAAAAGAGCAAATAGCTAGAAGCTGGTGCCAGACAAATTCAAATGAGATATAATAAAGAGTAACAGTCACGATAACTAACTGCTTGAACAAACAACCACCCCCAAGTTATGAAATTTTTAGATGAAAACTGAATGGTTTTCTGAAAGATATGATTTAAACAAATGGTTTAAGTTCTAAATTTTGCTAACTGCATAAAATTCCTTGCGCAATCTTAGAAGGTCAGACTGGATGATCAAATTGTACCTCAAATCTCAAGGTTTTAACATGTGGCAAGACATAACTTTCAGAATCACACAACCATTCAGAATAACTGCTTGTTTGTTATAATTGCCTTTTCTGCAGTCTCTTAAAATGGCAATTTTGTGAACCAGTTTTCTAATCCTCTGTCTTGTTACACAAAAGGTTAATTTCCCTACAGACAGATCAGGTAAAAAGCAGGCAAAAGTTGCATTTAAAAAAACACCCCTGTTTCAAACAGCATTTAACATAAAAAGAGAGAGAGAGAGAGAGAAACACCAGCGCTGGAAGTATTAAAAGCACGCTCTGAAAACCTCTGTGATGACAGTTTGAAGAAAGCAGCTTTTATGTGCTACTGAGCCCACCTCTACAATGTCTTTTAAATGCAACTGTTTGCCTAGAAAATATAAGCAAGGGCCAGAATCTGGACAAGAAGAGGCACCTTTTGATTGCAGACACTGAACTGAATCCTTCACTAATAAATTGTTCCACACCTTTGTCTGAAACAAGAAAAGCAAAGGTCTGCGTTTTCTCACAAGAATGCACAAGCCCCCTCAAAAGCAATATGGTTTTCTACATCTAAGTCTCAGTATTTGTTGACTTAAAGAGTTTGTATGAATGACAATGCACATCACTGGTTTGTTACTTCTGTCATCTGTGCTACTGAGTGTACCTTGCCTCAGATCAAAGTTGAAAGCTTCTTAAAAGATACACAAACCACAATGTGACAAATAGCATGCTTTGTTTGACACAGCAAACAAGAAATTACTTTCATCAACCCAGGAAAAGAATCCTGTGTTTTCAGTGCTAATTCTGAAGACCGCAGTGATGGAACCAGAGCTTTACTTCATCTTCCAGGAATGAAGACCTCTCCAAAGACAAACAGAGAGGAAGAAACAATATCAGTGCATTAAATGCTGACAATGGTATGAATTCGAGGCTTGTACTCTCCAGTACACATTTGTAGAAAATTCACCTTTTACAGAATTAAATGTATTTCCCACAAAGTGGAAAATGTCTCCATTAAGCAAATATTCATCTAACTGGAAATTACAGGTTAGAACATATGCAGCACTTCACAGATACTTCCAAAACTAAACATTCATACATCGACAGCATTACACAACCTAGTACCATACACAGTTAACACACAGGCATCAGAAATATTGCAAACCAGAAGTTTTGGTTTTGTTCTTTTTACAGTAACATTACCTAAGTAATGTCAAATGCATTCTCATAAAATATTTGAAAGTTTTTACAAATATAAAGCACTTCAGATCTATAAATCCTTACTAATATGTGCATTATTAGAGTAAAAAAAATTTCACTATGACATATGCTCAATAAAAATCAATGGTCATTCATAAAATCACATTTGGCCTGGAATCTAATTTGTTCCAAAAATGTAGATATAGAAATTCCCCCTTAAATTAAGCTTTTCCTCCCTGACAAGGAAATAATATTTACTTAACAGAACAGATTTTAAATTCAACTATAAACCAGTGATAGCCTTTTCACTGACTTGAAAGGGTTTTAAATGGGACCTAACAACATCTCTATTACCCTTACAAACTAAAACTGTGCAGCTTTCCTACTGAGTTGGAAGCACATGCCTGAAAGTCAGCAGAAATGGACAGAAAATGTAAACAGTAAACAAAGAGCACAACAATGAAAAATACATAGTATGTGTGTGTACACATATGTATAAACAAATATATATATATTTAATATATATGTGAACAAATAGTAAACGAGGTAAAACATTTTCAAACTCCTGAGAAGAAAGAGCAGACACTGTATTTTTATAATTAAGGATGTCTGACTCAGTTCTCTTAAAAAAAACCTGTAACTGGGCAACTACAAAGCTCTGCGACACAGTGTTCCTTGCTGAGTCAAAGGCATGGCTCACACGTGCAGATTTGCCAAAACCTGCCTCCCTTAGCCAGCGGAAGCATTTCAAGCTGGAATTCTTCGCTAACACATTCAGACTCAGCTCTCAGCATTTATGACAGCAGTGCACTTGATTCTTAGAAGAATTATTGTACACTTGTACACTTTCAGCAGCATAAATGTCCTTATTTCCAGTGAAAAAAAAATCTGTATCTTTACACATGCAAAGGTCCTATTCACTGTCCACACCCGGGAGCTTGGTTTGGAGACAGTAACGCAGCCCAACGTCACTGTAACAATACTGCATAACAACCCTTCCAGGGACAAGCTTACAGAAGGTGTAGCTTACAAAAGGTATAGCACTCATCATTCTTGCTGTTTAAAACACAGGCTTTACTTATCATGACAATATACATTTTACATGATGTTCTTTTAAAACCAGCATTCAAACGTTGATCAATTTGAACTAACCTCCACAAAAGTACCACATTCCTTTTAAATATATTAATATCTTTATTACACTCCTCTAACATGGCAAAGTGTAAAAATGTATTACAGACAATATCATGGTATGAAGAACCAGTTTCAGTGAAACTCATTACAGTTGCTATACGAGAAAGTTTACTTCAAACCTTTGCCCTAGCATTGCTGTTTCTGTATCAAATTTATTCAACACACACAATTTATCAGCTCTTCCTGAAAAGTTACCCTCCTGACATTGATGGCAGCAGGCCACCTGCCTCTGCTAATTAGCAGTACCATGCTTGGTTGCAGCTCTACTAGAAGAAAATGGATTGGCTCTTCGGTTACTGCATTTTGTTCTAGAAGACCAGAAGCTGTCGAATCTGTCTCTTACTCCTCCAAAAAGGCTTTAAAACTTACTACACCGTATGCTACCTCAGATGAGTGCTGCTAACCTGTGGCTAAAATTCTCATTTTTCCTAAATCTTCTGAAAAATAATTCTGTAAAACTTAACCGTTCTAGACAGATCCATTATTTCAGCACTATTTAAACACACAATTAACATTTTAAAATTATACACATGGATAAAAACAGGTATCATTAGTCACCTTCAAAACAGGCAGCGTGTTCATTATGTTAATGTCCTTGGAGTGTTTAAAGCAACCTTTTGCATTTGAAGTGGAGGCTCTTGGTAAAAGGTGGCACTTAATAAGAAATGGCAATTACTGAGGCATGTTACTCTCCAGAAGACTGCAGTATGAATTTTAATTTCTTCCTGACTGTGTATCAGCTAAGGCTAATACATACATTTTAGTTCAGAAGCAGTTGGAAGTACAGTAAAAGTGAAAACCGAAATAAGAGACGACACTAATCATCTCTGAGTTTCAATTAAGGCCCAGCACCTCTGGATTAAAGGCTTATTTTAATGAAAAGCCTTAATTAAGCATACATGTGTATAGGATCACCTTAATGAGGTATGACAGAAATAGAAGAGACAGCAAACATTATTTTAAAAGAAGCTTATTAGCAACTTTAAGAAATTGTCAAGGATTCCTAAAAAAAAAAAACGTAAAAAAGTAATGCAATACTGAAAAGACACACGAATGCTGGACCAAGTTCAAGCATAAAACAGTGAAACCAAAATAGGTACAAGAGAGGCATTTTTCAGTATCTTTGTATTCAAATTGATACTTACTAATGTTTTTTCTACACATCAATGGGTTTATTTTTGCAAATATTACAGCATTTGCACTTTCATTTAAATTTTAGACAGCAGAAAATCAAGTTTTCTACTTTATTTGCTAATTAAAAATTATTACTAAAAATTTTAAAAGTTTATGTTGTAAAATATCCCTGTATGGTATTACTGAGTCAGGTTTGGTGTCAGGCTGACTTGAAAGCTCACTTTAAAAACCATTATTTTAACTTTTTATTCCTGTCTTTAGAAACAATCAGTGATTTAATGTCATTTTAAAGATAGCCACTTCAGTTGCTTTTTACATCTTCCCCTACAGTACACAGAGGTATTCTCATTTGCAGATTTGACTTTAAAGTAATTACATGTAATTACAGAGAAGTGCATCCAGTGGCTTAATCACTCCATTTATATGCTGCTCAAAGGATTATTCTCAGGACAGCCTCACTGCTTCTCCTTGGAAAATGTCAGTTCCACAAGAAAATGAATCTCTCAAGTCAGTAGCAGCTGAGAAGGACTCTGACAACTATTTAAACCCAAAAGATTAAAGAAATGGCACACCTGGACTTGAGGCAGCATCTGTACCTATGCTTCACTTGAGAGATAAGGGGCTGCCAAGTGAGAATAACCAGAATGATCAGAGGAAGCCTACACTCCTACTAGGGGCTAAAAGTACCTTTGCACAGTTCTGGATCTTTAAGAAACACATCAGTGGTTATTAAAAATGAGGGCAGTCTCCAGGACTTACAGTCTCCCTGAGCTATCCGCTCTTTGACATGGCCAAAGATGGGACACTAGGTGACAAGGATCTTTGGTTTGATCCATATGGACACGACTCATCTGTTCTCTTTGCACAGAAATTATTTTTTAATGGTGACTCTACAGAATTGCCAAAACCACAGGTCACACAGAATGACAGTGATGTATCTTACCTTAAAATTTAAAGCCACCGGTGCATAACTTCAAATGGGCCACGCTGACTTTGCTAATGGGAGGGGGAAATGTGAACCCCCCCCCAGACATGCTTAGGAAGAGGCACAGTCACGACTACTGAAATAATCTCCTTAAAGGTGTGTTTCACACCAGAGCCACCCATGACTGAACTGATGCCCAGTGGATCATAGATCGACAGCCAACTGGTGCTAATGCAGCATAAATAGTGACTCAGTGTTTGTCACTAACCAGGAAGGCTACTGGAGCAAATGGCCAAAGACTGTGCATCCCTGCCACCATCGCTGGGAGGCTTTGAGAAGCTGGAGAGCTCTGCTAAATGGCTGCTGCTGAAGGAAGTCCTTCCATTGTCATAATCGCAGGGCCTGCCTCTCATCTAACCACCTCCCAGGTTAAAGACAGCTCTAAAGTTAAAAATACACATTAAAAAATGAAAAATGCAGAGTGAAAAATAGTCAAAATGCACATGGAGGCCTGCACACTACCAACCCCCACGTTACAACACAGACACAGGAGCTGAAGGGGAAAACGCTGACCAGCGAGGACAACGTTCTACAAGAAAGTGTGTGGCTTTGGTGTCGGGGGGAAATCAGCAACGAGCCATTGGCAGGGACGTCCCTAGAAGCAGCCGTCGGGGCCGGGCGAGGAGAGGCGACAGCCAACAGCCCCCTGAGGAGAGGGAGGGAGAGCGCCGGCCCCCACCACCGCCTTCCCCACAGCGCCTTCCCGCGCGCCCACCGCGCCTGCGCAGCCGCCGCCGCCGCCCGCCCGGGGAGCTGCGTTGCCCGGCAATGCGGCGCTGCCGCCGGAGGCGCGGAGGTGGCGGCGGCCGCGTCTGAGCGGCGGGAGGGCCCTTGGGGCGGCGGGGCTGTGCTCGGGCGGGGGGCGAGGTCTGTGAGGTAGAAAAGGGACGAGGAGTGCAAAAGAGCAATAAGGCTGCGGGCAGGGGCTGGTGTAAGGGCAGGGGCAGGGTCAGCTGCTGTGAGATGGCCCGGCTGGGCGGAAGGGCACGACGCGCTTAGCCCACCCGGGGCCTGCGCTGCTTCGTGTGAGGGGCGGTGGCGGTGACAGCTCTGGTCAGTCAGAGGTGGAAGGCTGTCTCGAGTCCTAACTCGAGCACATGGTCGGCTGTGGTAGCAGGAGGAACAACTACACCCTGCAACAGAACGGCGTCGTACACAGCGGCTCCTGTTCGCCACAGCCAGCGTTGAAGGGTGTCCCCTCACCTTCTGCCAGCCTCCTCTCCGCTACCTTTACCTGCTGTACCGATGAGGATGTTGAGATCATAGAATCATAGAACCATAGAATCGTTTTGGTTGGAAAGGACCTTTAAGATCATCAGGTCCAACCATTAACCCAGCACTGCCAAGCCCACCACTAAACCATGTCCCTAAGCACCACATCTACCCGTCTTTTAAATACCTCCAGGGATGATGACTCCACCGCTTCCCTGGGCAGCCCATGCCAATGCTTGATAACCCTTTCAGTGAAGAAATTTTTACTGATACCCAGTCTAAACCTCCCCTGGTGCAACTTGAGGCCATTTAGTCTTCGTCCTATCACTTGTTACCTGGGAGAAGAGACTAACTCCCTCCTCGCTACAACCTCCTTTCGCAGCAGAGCAGCTTCAGCCTCAACAGGGTTGCTAACACCATCCTTGCTCTGTGTATCACAGGCTTCCTTGTCTACAATAAACTAATCTGGCAGAACAGTTCAGTGGGGTTTATTGCTACAGCCATATTTTTACTTGTTTCATCTTGTAATTAGTGATTACTGCCATTCATTTTGAAGCTATTCTGACTACTTTATGGGAAGTCCACTGAGGGTGAGATGAGGTTGAGAGGAGAGGGCCACAGTTGGTGGTTTATGGATCCAGAGTTAACTTCAGTGCCTGGAATACATGTCAAGCTGTCTGCCATGGTAGGCCTGGGAGAAAACGAGTGAAATCGTAGGTTTCTCTTCTGCTATTGATGAGGCTGTTTCTGCTGAGAAGTATTATTCAAGTTCATGTACACATCTGTTTGTAGAGCCACATGACTCTTGCAAAATCAGCTAAAGATTATCAATGGAGCATCATGATTTTTACAAGGTACGACTTCACATCTTTTAAAATAAGGCAGAAGGGTGGGGAGAAGTGGAGGAATAGATAGATAAGCCCATTCCCTGTACAAAAATAATATATTCTTTATATTCAGTGTTCTGGAAGACAAAGTTAGCCTTTGGGATTGTTTTTAATTATATTGAAGTAAAAATGCGTTTGGGCATGCCAAACTTCTATAGTCCATAATGAGTTTATTGCATATAACAATTTTGGGCTCAGTAACTAAAACTTAAAAATTACTGCTATTTATTTAATATAAATGATAAATCAAAGATTTCATTTGACTTTTTATAAGTTAGAACTAGGATGTGTCAGAAACATCAATCTTAAATTTCACATTATGGTAATTGTATGTTAGTCTTCAAGTACGGGAGTTGCATGTGTATAAAAGTCTTTGACAAGTCAAAAATACTGGCTAAGAGCAGAATTTCTTTTAATTTAGTATAATATATATGTTTTTAAGTCCTTTATAACAATAATTATTCAAGTTTGTTTTTTTTTCTTTTTAGGGACGCTCCTCCAAACGAGAGACGGTAGCAGTTTCTGCAGTTGCTTTACAGGATCATGTAATACACAGTCATCAACGCCAGGATCTTTCATTAGCAGATCCTTTTAAGTCAAGGACAAGGAATACCAAGAACGTTTGCAAACCTGTGAACAAAGAAATGGTCAGAGCAGTAGTAGATCACCGGACTAAGAAAAAAGAGCACTCACCACAAAAACAAGAAAGATACAGAAAAGGAGTATGTTCTTGATCCCAGTCATCCACCGCTAACATTAGGTAAACCATTATATTCTGAATTGTGAATTTTTGGTTTTACTTAACATAAACTAAAATGAGGAAGCTAAGCTTTCTGTTCAATAAGATAATTTAATGCTAAACAGCATAAAATCTTGTTTTAAAATCTGTCAAAATTCAGCAGTTTAGGCCATCAGGTAAACAATGGAATTGCCATCAGTGGCTTGAATGTGTCTTTTCATATCTGAAATGTATGAAAAAATATTATTCTTGTGACAATGAAGGTAAAAATGAAGAAGCTAGTGCATCTTGATGAAGAAGTATTCTTCATTAAGAGGCAGGAAGTCTTTTATACTTTTAAAACTATATTTTGTATATTGACTGACATACCTTTACCTTATTTTCTCAAGCAAATATCAGTGATTTGATATTGTATTTATTTGGGGGAATGTTTTAGTATTAAGATTTTTTTCTAAGTCTATTTGAAATGTTTTGTTTTATTCCTTATTCAGTAAAAAGATATCTACTAGTGCTGCATTAAATGTATTCTTTGTTAGTGTATACCCACCTTTACTCAAAGGTAAAAAGGTTTATTTTTACAATGGTCCTGGGGCTAAACCCGGGAAGAATTAACACCTGTAGTTAAATACCTTTTTCAAATTTAGAAGCAAACATGCAACAAGATAAAAGTCACAGATGTGAGGGCTTGGAATGATGCCTGGTGAGAAAACTCACTTTTAAATAGTATAATAATACAGTTGTACAGCAGCGACAGACAATATTGCTTAAAAAAAAGCAAAGCCAAGGAGCATCTTAACCGACCAGGAGTCCAAATGTGCTTCCTGCCTATCAGTTTCAGTCTTGTATTTCTATTTTCTGAAGTTTTCTACAGTATCCTTGCCATGAACATCTTCTTGTCTCCATCCTTTCCATTGTCTTGATTAGGCATTTCTTAAAGGACCTTCCAGCTCCACAATTTGCAGTTTTAAGTGTAATAAACTTTCATCGTCATTAATAATTGTTTTATTTATTCTTTTTCATAAAAATGCCCTTAGGCCTCTCTGAAGATCATGTTGCCTTTGCTATAGTAACTGTCACAGTAGTCCCAGCTCTAAAGAGAACCATGTAAATCAATGAGGCTTTATACAAGCACAGGCATCTGCCTTTTGGAATCAGCTGAAGGTTAAGAGGGTAACTTCAGATAATGCACAAGAAGTGAGTGTAACAAGTGATAGGACAAAGGTAGTAAGACAAGGTGATTATTACTATGTTTACATGGTTATAGTTCTAAAGATGGGAGGGTTTTTTCTTTGGTTCATTTTGAAGAGGAATTTGAAAGAAAAGAGGATGGGGGGGAACGGCAGAGAGGCACGGGGGGTTAACGCAAATATAAATAATGAGTGATTATGGAAGCTAAAGGTTGTGGTGGAAAAAATGCAGCCCAAGTGTGAGCATGTTCTCTGCAATTATAAGAAAGACGAAGTATTTTCCCTTTAAATTACAGCATTGACTGAAACATCCCACATGAATGCTTGTGCAAGTGATTTGAAAGAATGTGCTGAAAGATTTTTTAAAATTGCATTTGTTTATGAGTTTTGCTTATTAGTATTTTCACCTATAGTCTCACATTATTTTCAAATGCTTGTGTCAAGCTTTCTCTTCTTAATAAGAATTGTGTGGTTTAAACCTTACGGCTGTGAAACAACTTTGAAAATGTAATTTAATGCAACTACGTCTTCTTGAGTTTCTGGGTAATCAAACAAAACCTCACAGGCCTCTATCGATAATTTTTTCTCAATAGGGACTCAAATCCTAAAATCAAATAATAATAGTTTAAAAGTTAGTGTATGTGATCACTTTGCTAATGTTCCTTTCAAGACAGATAACTCCCTTGGTTGTAAACGGGTGTGTCAGTAAATGGGTTGGGCTTGTAAACTTGATGCATAAGGATGAAAACTCTTGGATGTCTTGAGCTGTGATAAATGTAGGCTTTCATTGCTTGTATTTATTCAAAGTGCTGCTTTGAGAATATCTTCACAGAGCTTTTTGCTTCAACCATGTATCCCTTCTTGTGTGTCCTGCTGGCAGTTTTCCTTCATCAACTATGTTGTATAAAAGCTTTCCTTCAAAACACCTGTATAACTTGTCCCTGACAAATAGCCCATCTGGTTTATATTATTTAGAAGTTAGGTTTTGCCACCATTCTCTTCCTCTTTGGCAGCTTCAATCATCCATTTATGAAAGTTTTCACAGAATCACAGAATCACAGAATGTTAGGGATTGGAAGGGACCTCGAAAGATCATCTAGTCCAATCCCCCTGCCGGAGCAGGATTACCTAGACCGTAAGTTTTCAATGAGCATTTTTTCTTACCCCAGGGGTATACAAGAGACTTTCCAAAAAGCCATCTCATTGTCTTCCTTAAAACAGTCTCTGACCACAGTGCTTGGAAGAAAATCAAGGGTAAGGATTTTTACATTGTGATACTGTCTTTCATGCTGTGACTGGTTGGCTATCTTGTTCACTCCCTGTGCATCGATACTTTCTCATCATAAAGACCATCATTTGTGTATACTCAACTATCAAAACAGGATCTCGTTTCCTTACTCATTCACTGATTGTGTTAGGTATTACTGTCAGATGAAACTTTATATATGTTTTTACTGAAACTTTTATCATATATTTTATAATTTGATTCTTCTTTTGTAGCAGAAACACCGATCGTGCAATATATGCTCTTCAAGAGTTGAATGATTAAGAGAGAAAGGACTTGTTAGGAAGACTTCCTTGTCACTCAGCTACCAATTTCAGCAATTCATGTGTAAGATTTAAGCAAAATGCATGTTCTGAACTAGTTTTTAGACTCTAAAAAGTTTGCAGGATCCTTCATGTTTCACTTAAAGCTCATATTATTTTTCACCATCAAAAGCACCAGATAAAAGCATTTTACTGCTCCAAAATCGATAGACAACGCTATTTTATGTTAATACAGTGTATATTTTACATTCTGAAATTACAATGCTGTAAATACATACATATGCACTTTGCTGCTTGACACGGAGTGTTTTGAATTCTAGCCCGTAGCCTGCTGGCAGAGCTGTGAGCTCCTGCACGTGTGGAGGTGCTGTATTTGTGTCTGAGAATCGAACTGAGAACTGAAACAGCGTGCCTCTGAGGCAGTTCATATATGACCGCCAATGCCATCCACAGCATGCATTGATGCAAATTTTCTTTTGATACTTTGTCTTTGACTTGATACCTTTACAAGGGTAACAAAAGTAACAAGGTGGGGTCTATGTGAACCAAACCATAGGTAGAGAAAGCACTTTCCACGTCGTTCCAAAAGCATGAACTGACCCAGCTTGAAATCTCAAAGCCATCCTGTTGTTCAAAGATGAACAACATCTTTGAACAATCAAATTGATTTATGTTTGAAGGATGTCATGAGCTCACAGGGATGTAGGTTAGGCAAGTAGTTCAACTAGAAGGAAGAAAGTATTCCTTATAATTCCTTTAGTACCTCATGGAATTTATTTAAAAAGATCAAAGACAGTTTTATGCAAATTTTAAATGATTAACGATATACATCTGTAGATGGATGAGCTCAGGAGCAGAATTTTTGTCTCAAAGATTAACAAATCCTATCCTAGAATAATCAGGTACTTGAGCAAGTGGATCACCAAAACCCCATTCTTTGGTTTGTTAGGGTTCCTTTTCACTTCATGACTAACTAGTATAATGGGTTTGGATACACAGTCTGTCTGATGGGGTTTTGAAAGCTTATATGGAACAAATAAGTGCTGCTTATTAATGTCTGGTTTATGCATAGATTTTTGTATGAATGAAAGAGTTGACCCTTTCCTTCCCATTCAGAACCAAAACTCTCATCTAGGTGTCATCATCTTGCATTCTAACTATCGCATGTCCCTCGTCCTTTCTGGTTTTAGCAAATACCGTTGAGGCCTCATCATGGACTCATGTTAGTGGCTTAATACATGTACCTTGGACGTTCCTCCATTGACTTGGGCCAGTCCACACAAGCTGCTTCCTCTGTTCTTCAAATATGACAAAGATCTATTCTTTGCTGTACCTACTAGCATCTTTTTTCACTACTGAGATACCAACACTAGACTTTATCTGTCATTTGTGGTGGCGGGGGGAAATATTTTAAGTATTTTTACTGATTCCTTTTTTGAGAAGGAGAGATTTCAGGTGGACATGCAGCAAGGCACCTCACAGTTAGCATTTGAGATTGACAAGCTCTGCTATCACAGTGACGCTGTCACTGGTGTCTTGTAACTGGTGTCTTGTCTCTTTGTTTCTTTATGCTCTTTATTTCTCTTGCATCTGTCACAGTCTCATTACACTTCCGCATTTTGCACCAGCAACAGTTTTTATTATACCACTTTGTTCATTTTTGTTTTGAAGAAACCTTCACAAATGAAATCTAACAGAGATTTTGTTTGTACAGACAAAATTACATTATTATGCATTGTTACATTGTCTAGTTAATATTCCCCCATCTTAATGGCTGTGGAAAAGTATCAAATTCAAATTACTCAGCAAATAAAAGTTTACATTTAAAAAAATTTCCTGTATAAATTCTGTATGTAAAAGAGGTTCTGGCAATTACTGAATAGCTAATTAATAGTGAGAAGTATGTTGCCTGCCAGTGGTTTGTCTGGTGATAGATTTATAGGAAGAATCTGTATGAAGTATTTTTAAATAAGTGCATCACTGATGAATTTCACATGAAGAAAATCCATTGTCTGCATCTTCCAATGGGTTTTATTGAGTGATTTAGTGGTGTTATTGTCTACAGCTCAGAAATTAGGCCTAGTTGAGCCTCCTTCCTTGCCACTAATTGCTGAAGAATGGGTAAAAATAAAGCAGAGATCCATAGCATGGAGACTCCATACAGCCTTGTGCAATATGAAGGGAAGAATTTGCACTTCAGCCTCAGGTACATGTATAACTGTATAACTGTGGGGACTACACAATTGTATTTTTATTTTTTTTTCCACAATTACTGCTAAAAATCATTATCTGGAGGAAGAAAGGAAGGAAAGATTCTACTGTGAGACACCATTTAACATTCAATAGCTGGGCCCAGCTATCAGTGGCCAACTCTGAAAGTATTTTGGACATGACATGGTAGAGAAAGGCTGGTAGTGTTTATTCACTTCTGAAGTTATGACAATAGAAGGAGAAGGTACTCAGCCTTTTTATCTCTTCTTGCAAAGCAGGTATAGGCTATTTTCTGCTTCATTTAAACTCCTGTTAGATATGATCCTAGCCTCCACTCATCAGGGTTGTAAATATTCACTAATTATACAACTGAAGATATATTTTGTTTTCTCACAAGTTTTTTTTAATTGCAGTTTAGTTCATTAGTTATTTCTATTTGGAAAATGGAAGTAGGTGTACTCTTAATACCAGTCAGTCGCTTCCCTGGGTTATCTGAAGAAATGCTTGCATTGTACCTTGATGGCTTTATTCAATGCATGTGTGTAGCATAAGCATAAATACATCATGCTTTATTAGATTCTCTCATCTATCATCTTGAAAATCTAAGCAAAAGGGAGAAGTGACTGATTGAAGAGGAGTGCTGCTTCAGAGGGATGACGATGGTAATTAGAAGAATTAGCCCAACTGCTTGCAAGTTTCTTTCCCCATTGCATTTTAGGGTGGTTTTTTCTGCCTGTTGTCCCTTTTAATTTTTCTTGAAGACTTTTTACTGCCAAGTCTGTGATGTGAATCAAGGTCTTTTAATAACCTTAGATACAGGGCTTTTGCTTCCTTTTGCATCAACATTAACTGAAGGTGTACAATTGTCCACAGAAAGGTGGGATGGATCTGGCAAAAGACCATTCTGCCAATTTCTGGCTACCCTGAAAGTCTAAAGCTTGACAAGGAGCAAAAGACGGCACTCATTAAAAAGGTTACTTTAGATTTGGCACAAAAAGGGAAATGCCTCTGGAATTCTTTTTGTCCTCAGTGTTTCGTTAGCTTTCCTCCCTCAAGAGAAAAAAGCCACTGTATCTGAAAGCTTTCCCTTCAGCTGGCTGCTAGCCATTAATCCTTTTGTGTTTGCCAGCTCAATAGTGCACGCTAGTGTTCTGGTTTTCACTCCTTTCCCAGTTTTTCCTTCTTCTAAGAGCCAACTGCCTTTCTTGTCCAACTCTATATCTTTTGTCAGGGTGGAGATCATCAGCATTTGGTGGGAATTTAGGTCAGATAAAGGTGAAGTTTTCTTATAGCCTGTGAACATGCTTTCTCTTTTGTTTTTTTTTGTATGTGTGAAATGCTTCATTTGATGTATATCACTTCTTGAAATTTAACATCTCTGTGGGGAAAAGGGAAAAAAAATAATTAGCTTTCATTTTAAGTACTTGTTTTATAATCATTTCCTCCAGTCAGTAGCAGTTGGCATTTCTTGCTTTCTGCCACAAAATTCACATATTGGTTTGAGATGTAATATATTAAGTAATTTCTATAGAAGACTTATTTCCACCGGAAAGAGTGTAGTAGTAACAGAAAGAAACTGATGACCTTTCAGGCAGCCAGAATTTTTCTTGTCAGCATTTTTTTACTTTTCAGCTTTTAGAATTGTTTAAAGTCAGGTTGGTTTTCGTTTTTTTTTTTTCCTTTGAAAAACAGGTGCTGCTTTCATGTTCCCATGTATTCCATAAAGTGAGTACGTTTTTATAGAACTATTCAAGCACATAATACATGAGTATTTTAATTAAACTACTTAAGTTTTTAATGAATTAAATGTAATCATCTTGAAAAGTAATTTTTATTCCAGATTTTTATGGTAAGAAATATAATTTAAGGCTATTTTATGATGAGGCACTTCATTCGATTTTATTACCTTTTTTAAAACCATATGGGAAAACATAGTTTGTAACTGAGCTATACATTTATATACAAAGCCGGAATAGTTTAATTCATGAAATTTCATGTGAACATAGGGAGATTTACAAAATTCTCTTAACATTTCAATTATAAAAATATGCATCTTGTAGAGTGTTCGTGGATTGATGAATAAACTGTTTTCACATTCTGTTATCTATCCTGTTTCATCTGTTCCAATGATATGAAATATATTGTAAGCAATTGCAATTATTTTTTCAGGCATGCCTGAAAGCCTTTGAGAAATTTACAGGTAAAAAGTCTTATCCTATGTGCAGAAAAGAGCAGTATCAGACCAGAGTAATACATGATGGGGCACGCTTGTTTAAAATAAAGTGTGCTATTAGGTAAGCCTTACTTCTGCTATGGGTGTTGTCACTGGACAAAATTTATTTCTAAATAATGTTCCAAATGTGTTAAAATTTTAATATAATAACAAACTAGACAGAATGAATGCACTACAAAAGTCAAAGTTTAAAAAAATGCATAAAATGATTGTTTCATATAAATAGTAAAATTACATAAATTTGAGTTTCTTCTTCTTGAGCAAAATTGTGTCTTACAGAATTCAAGCTTCCTGGAAGGGATATATTGTTGGAAAACGGTATAAAAACTTGAGAAAAACAGTGTCTCCTAAAGACAGCAAATTAAGAAATCAATTCTTTGAGAAAAAGGTATGTTGCATTTGCCTCTTTGGTCTGCTGCTTTGGTCTGATACAGCTCCCCTAAATCAAAACTCCTGAATATCAGCTCTCCACCTTTTCATTTATTCCTTCTTATCCATATCAAACAGGCAGCACTGAGGGCACTTGGTGGTTTTCTTAGTCTCTTCATTCCATCCTCTTCACAGTGCAGAAGTAGGGGAAATAATTTAAGTATTTCATTTTAAGGCCAGCCTTTTACCTAGGCTAACAATAGTGGGGCTTTTTGTGAGGCTCTGTATTTCCTTTTTCTTTTTGATAAATCACAGTAATCTGTTTTCCTATAGAATTATATGAAGGGGGTATAGTAATGGGAGATACAAATAAATCCATAAACAATCGTAGCTTCTTTTCACTGTCATTGTTCCTTCACTGGACACTGAACTGGATACTTCCGTTCCATAGCTTTGCTCTTCTCTAACTTCTGCTCAGATGCAAGTCAGACTGTAATAAATTAGGGTGCTGACCCCATACAAATGAGGCTAAATCAGGTGTGAGCATTTTGAAATGACCCTGCTTGCCTTTAAGCACACAGCTGCTGCAAAGTCCCTGTGCAATCCTCAAGTCCTTCTTTGCCAGCTTCCAGTCTTCCCGCAGTTTAGTAACAGCCAGCCCAGCTTTTCAGCAGCAAAAACTGCTCTGACACATCCTCAGCAATTACCAAACCGTCCTTCAGGGAACAAGAGAAGCTATCTTCCAGTTCAGATTACCAAACAGCCTGGCTAACAGAGGTTAACAAAGCCATTTAAATGTAACTAGTGCGTGCAACTAGGAAAATACTCTTACCCAAGTTGCAAGCTAAATCAGTGGTAGGTTTAAACCAACACTTAAATCAGTTGTTTGGTTTTTTTTAAATCACTGCTTTAGTTAAACAGAAGAGTGCATGCAGAAGAAGGCTTGTTACTGTCTGTCATTATTTCTCTTGCTTACTGGGGTGTACCCTGTTAGAGGTTTTGGAGGCAAAGACCTTCTCTTGCTGTATTAAGCATTTCTGTATGACAGTGAGATTGGTACCCTAGATGTGATCTCAACGGCTGTTGCAACAAAGCTGATACCACTGTCCTGCTTGTGTGGTGACAATGACAGGGGAGAGAGGGGAAATACTGCTCTCAGCCTTGACACTGAGACAGCTTGCTGGTTGCTATGCTACCTTTGTAATCAATGCAAAGTCCTTCGCTGTAACAGAGACAATGAATATGGAGGTCACTGAAGAACGCTAAGTTACACTTGAAAGTGCTCAAACACTTAAGTTTGGAAGAAGTGAATCCTTGGGTGGATTGTGACTGTCTTCAAGTAGCATGAGAACAGACAACAGAAACAGGTGTTTCCTCATGGAAGACTGGGGAAACAGTTGTATGCCTCCTCCCCAATAAGGCTGCCAGTTCTCTGTGGGCTCAAGATACCACGCTTAGCTATAAACAGGGTCTCAGTAAAGGGAAGTTGAAGGCAGCTTCTGTATATGCTGGAAGTTGCAGCTGAGTGTCATTTATTAAAATTTCTCTCACCAAACTTCAGATGGCTACAGTAGCAGTCTACCAAGCTACCTACAATGGGCCAGCTTTTAGGGCCTCTATCTTAGATACCTGTTTTAGGGAGAAACAGCCTGATAGACTGCCCACATTTCATCACAGGACTATAAGCCATGGGAAGGTCTCCATTTAACATAGTTTCCATATATATCCCACAGAATTAGGAAATCATTCTCATATATAACACTTCAGGATTTTGCAGGGAACAAAATGGGCACTACTTTTTCACCTTCTATTAAGAATAAATTTATAAAGTCTTCTCATACAGATTAGCCAGATTTAAATGAATTCAGTACCAATTACAATTAAAGGATATATACTTATTTTTCTTAGGGGCTTTCAAGTGGGAATTGTAGATGAGATTTCCTGCTGTTTGCTCTTTTAAGTGTTGGTTAATGAAAACACTAAAGAAATTTTTCACAAGCAGCTATCCATTTCCAGATGCTAAAAAGCTTTTCTAAAATAAATTTTGCCTCTCAACGTTGTGCTGTGCTTTTAAAATGTCACTCCCTAAACAACAGCATAATCAAATAGCATCACAATTGGAAAAAAAAAAAAAATCAAATTTTTAATAACCCTGCCTCCTCTGGAAGGATCACAAAGGTTAAATGTCAAGTTTCATACTCTTAAATAAATATCACAATATAAAAAACAAGGTCTGAAAAATTAGTACTAGGAAGGAGACATATTACTTGTTTCAGGGTGCTACAGTAGCCCTTATTACACCTATCGTTAAAATTTTTAATAATCTAGATCAAAGGAGATAAGAAAGGTCACTGAAACCAAAGTAGGCTACTTTTAGCGCTACTATAGCAGGGTGTTGCTTCAGCATGTTAGGTAGTGCATTTCTTTGATCCTACCTATAAATGTCACTTCTGTATGTCATTTAATTGTGGTATACTCTTTTATTGGTGCAATTAAATCTTTTCAGATGCATTACATTATCTCCAGCTTTGCTAAAAATCTTGCCATTGTTTAGGAAGCAAGGTAAGTCATTGTGAAATGATGTAGTTGACTTTAGTTTCTTCCTCCCCCCTCCACATGATTTCTCCCAACGATTTTAATTTAAATCTCACCAAACAGTATAATGGTCCTGGAATTTGTTTAGTCGTTTGACTTCCTTTATCACATGGAGATGGTAAACATTCTGTTGCTAACTTGAAGTGGCTCCAAGCAGCAAAACTAAGAGGATATTAAACCAGTAAAAGCTTATCAACTGATTCATTGATATGCTATAAATTCCAGCCTTTTCATTTTACTTTTGAGGGTTGCCATAAGTCAACACATTAGTAAGCAATTTGCTGACATTGGATCACTTGAAAAGGCTTCCCTGTGGACAAAGTTCACCTCCGTGCTTTGTTCCATCGTTTTATTTTATCATAGTCTTGTGCTGCTGTACAGATGACTGATGTAGTTTTGCATACTGATAATGTTTCAAATACTCAGTTTATGCCCTTCCATTCAAGTTTTAAGAAGTCACAGACATAAAATATAGAGGTATGATGTTTTCAGAAATAAATCCAATTAATTAGTTTCAGTTGTTCTGGGGAAAAAAGGTTATTCAGCATTATGCATTAAAACACAGCAGGATTTAATATTTAAATCCTAGAACACGCTAACACTAACAAATTATCCAAAATGCATATTTCCTTTCTGTTCACATTGATGGTTCACACTGATTTGCCAGTTAGCATAAGTTTTGGTTAAGTTTCAGTTACACTTTTTTTTTTTTTCTAACCTTGAGACATTATTTGCTGATTGATGGATACGGGTTGGGTCAGGTCATACTGCAGAAAAAAAAAAAAAAGCAGATAGCATCTTAGCAGCAGGGGAACTTAATAGATCACTGTCTCAGGCAGAAGAAGAGTTTGCCTCTATTTTTACAGTTTCTGCTCAAGGAGGCTCATGAGAGGCCTTTTAGGGTCACATAGTGAAATGGGGAGAGAAACACAAGTGCAAGCTCAGGGAAGAAATGGAGGGCTTCTCCTGCTGAGGGGAAAAGGAACAAGCAACTCAGGCACAGATGGGAAGGGGGCACCGCTTAGTGCAACCCCAGCCCCTCTCTGCCCCCTGCTTTCAGATCTCCTTGGTCCATTTTCCTCAGCAGTCTGTCTAGTCATAGTGTAGATCACAAAGACAGGCCAAGTCCTAGAACTGCCCACATACTGGCTGTGTTCCTCTCACGTTCACAGAAATAGACACTGGATAAGGGCAGAGTTAAAACATGGTTGCTTTTCCTCAGTTGTTGGGTCCTGGGAGCCTATTAGAAAGCATTGTGGGGTTGTTTAGCCTGGAGAAGAGAAGGCTCCAGGGAGACCTCATAGCAGCCTTCCAGTACCTGAAGGGGCCTACAGGAAAGCTGGAGAGGGACTTTTTACAAGGGCATGTAGTGACAGGACAAGGGGTGACGGTTTTAAACTGAAAGAGGGTAGATTTAGATTAGATATTAGGAAGAAATTCTTTACTGTGAGGGTGGTGAGACACTGGCACAGGTTTCCCAGAGAAGCTGTGGGTACCCCCTCCCTGTCAGTGTTCAAGGCCAGGTTGGATGGGGCTTTGAGCAACCTGGTCTAGTGGAAGGTGTCCCTGCCCATGGCAGGGGGGTTGGAACTAGATGATCTTTAAGGTCCCTTCCAACCCAAACCGTTCCATGATTCTATGATCACCATGGCTGCTCTAGCTTTCTGTTACAACCCCCTAGCTTTCTTATGAAAACAGTTCAGGTCTGTTCAAGTTTGATACCAATATAAAAGAAGACCAAGCATGAATCAGGACTAAAAGTCTTTTCAAATGGATCACCCTTTACTTGATGTAGACTAGAAACCATGAATTAGATAAGGTTTAGGTGTAATCTTACCCTATTCTTCCTGAAGTCAGATTTTAAAATGAAATCAGTAAGAGCAGTTAAAATTGCAATGTGGAGTAGATTCAGTTCTAGAACCTAGGTAATAACAGTAGGTAACAACAGTTCAGATAAAACTTACTCGGACTGTCACTGCTTAATTAAATACATAATCACATTAAAATATTAAAGACATAACCTGATTAAAGTGTAGTGCATTAGCATTTCACATCTCATTCAGGAACCCCACAATGTCACTGTTTGGGATTGTTTGGGCACCACAAAGCGTAAATATTGAAGGAGGCCTGTGGTGGGATTCTTGTTTGTTTGGGTTTTGTTTTACACATACCACCGAAGGTCAGCATGCATGTTTGCGTGGGATACAATCAGATTTTTTTCTTTCTTGTCAGTGAACAGTCACGAGGGGAGCACAAGATTACCCCTCTGCTCTTTGCTAGATACAGAATTCTCTCACAGAGTACAGAAGGGGTTACTGCTTTTCCTATCACATTGTGATTTAAATACATACACTATACACAGGGTCTCAGGGGATTTTTTTTTTTCTTTTTTTTTTTTTCTTTTTAAGTTATGTTGATACATCAGCATTCACTAAGAAGGTAACTAAATCCAATTTGTACTGACAAATGGGTACACCCTTTAAATTATCCTGTTGTGTTAGGGATCATTTGGAAATACTGTAAGTCATAACAGGTCTCAGCAGTGAATCAGACCATAAAAGGAAAAGAATACACAGGGTCAAATCTAACATCAAGCAGCAAACAACTTTCACCATTTTCCTTTCCTAGATGCTTCTCATTTTTGCCTCTAAAGTCTTTATTAAGAAACAAGATGGGTTTCACTAGAAGACACGTTCATACTTGCAGATTATATGGACATGATTTTTTTTAAAAAAAATAAAAACATTAACTGATGAGTTTTTTCATAGTTTTAGAAGGAAATTTAGGAAATTCAAAGTTGAAATGAAATCTTAGAATGTTCAGTGAGCTTTTCAGATAGTTTTTGCGCGATATGGGCTCTTGATTCTTTTGGGTCTAGAAAAGTTCACTTTGAATATTCTGGTATCTGCTATGAAAGGTCACTTCAGCAGTTGTAAGGGAGCACATGTCCTGGTAGAGAAAAGCTACCAAAAAAGTGAAATGAGACAATAGGAAGGTGTTCTGGTACCATGAGGCTGTCTGACCTTGACAACAACCCTTCTGTCACCTCACCTCCCACTTCCCCTCCCATCCTCCCTGAAAAGATGGCTCCCTACTTTCCTATCAAGTTTTCACTCCCAGGAAATGCATGGAGAGGAAGGCTCACATTGCATGGTCATGGTACAGGTGTTGACTCCCTACAGAACTTTCAGATATCATAGTAACAATGAGAGAAAGTGGCCACAGTGAGTCAGGATTGCACTGAAGGAGACTATTATGTTTAAGAAAAGCATTTGTTGCTTTTAGGTATTTATTTTGCTGAGCACTGATGGGAGCATCTTCAGCTATGATGACCAGATTGCTCAGGTCTATGTGCAATACACAGAAACATATTTAAGGCAGTAGGTCATAAAAGTCTATACCAAGGACAACATCTAAGATGCCTCTTCTCTCGTTGGTGATCATGCCTTTAACCAACCCCCCAGCAGATGCATGGGTTTCCCATCAAATAAGCAATGCTCAGCTAAGTTCTACACCTCCTTCTCTAACACAGCTGTACCCTCTGTGCTGCACCCATGCGGGCTAAGAACAGTGCACGTCTTGTAAATGGTCAGTGATGAAAATCCTGTGTTTTCTCTGAAGGATAATGGTCCGTCAGTGGAGTCTGTGGACCTGATGCTTTTAACCTCAAAATTGGCACTGGACACCAGCTGCAAACTGGAACAACATTCCATAGATCATGCAACTAATCAGGCCCCCTTGTCCAATTGCTCACTATTCATCCACATATGAACTACCTATGAGTAACTCCGAATCTAACAGCAGTCGATTTTGTTTTCAGGTTCAACAGATCAGCAATCGACTGTTGAGTTCTTACGACATAAACATAGATGATTTTTTTTCTGAGACAGATTCTACTATAGCTGCAAGTCACGATGTGTTTCAGCAGTCAGAAGGAAAAGAAATATTAAGTGAAACTGATTGGGAGAAGATCCAGATAGAGGTTGGTTGGTTTGGTTTTACTCAGGCATTTCGGCAAGAGATATTTGACTGCCCTATTTGTATCATGCCACTCAGTCCTACAGTTTATCCTGCCTGTCTCTGTTCTGCTAACAACAATCAGTTTTTACAACAGACTGCTCTGCTTTCTTGTTCACATTTGTTTCATCATACCTGTTCTCAAGCATTTGAAGAGTTTTCCTTGGGAGAGCGACATATTTGTCCTTTATATCGCCCATATTATCAAAAGAAAATCCTCAAATGTTGATAACAGAGCTCATAATGAACTACCTCGTAGATCATAGCTGACAACACATGTACATCTTGGAGCGTTTTCAGAGCCAGATCTTCCAAGAACAAATGATTTTGTATGGACAATGGTGCTCAACTTGTATTTAGAGAAATTAAAGTGAGAAGGGTGCTTTTACTTTCCTTTTATACTCAGTTTCACCTTTGCTCTTCCAGCATTTTTATTCTTCCTCCCTCTGTCATTCCCACCTTTCTCAATTTTCATTTCCCTTTCCCAAAGATGAGCCACAGCTCTTTCAGGCGTTGTGTTCATTCAGCAACACCCCACTATTATCCCTCACGTGTTTTTTTACACCTGCTTTGTTGCAGCACGTGTTCCCACTCACAAGGGCTGCCACTACTGCAACTGGTAGTTGTAGCAAGAAACACCTTTTTTTTCTTTTCCTTCAGCCACGTTTACTAACTAGAACCCTGGCTGCTGCTTATGCTTGAAGGACTGACCAACTCCAGAGAGCTGTAGGTAGATAAAAGTGGCCCTCAAATATGGCAAGATCATTTCAGAACTTCAGAGAACCATGGAACCAGTAAGTACTGACCACTTTCAAAAGAAATAAAAACATGATTATGACTTTTCAGCTATGCATTGCCAAAACTAAATCAGGTCACCACACGTATAAGAAAAGCAGGAGCACATAAAGACAAAAGTCAGAAGCTAAAACAAAATGAAGTAGCAACATATCAAGGTAACAAGAAAATTCATTTTGCATAAAAAGGCAATAACTGATCAACTACACAAATAATAGAGACGTGATCAAATTGTGTCATGCACCAAGTGAGGTGGTCACCACAGTACCGGGTGTATGGGCTTAAAGTCTTGAGCTAGAAGTGGGAAAGGCTGCTCTCCTTTTGGGCAGTCAGAAGGCTGTCTACAGGGCTTTCAGAGCAGGTTGTCTCCAAGTACTTCTGGAGAATGTGTGACACTCAAAAGGACTAGGAATTGATAAACCTATCTTGAAACCCCGGAGGAGGGAAGAAATCCTGGGGAACTGCAGACATTAGTTTCACTTCATTTCCCAGAAAAACACTGCTACAAGCTACTTAAAAAGAACTAGTATTTGATATGGGATTTGTCAAGAAGAAAAATTATATCAGGCCTATTCAGTTCAGTTCCGTAACAGGAGACAGTCCTGCAGATGTAGCAGAAGACGTAGTTATCACAAAAAATAAAGTGCAAAATAGACACTTATGTAGGAATAACCTCATGTATGAGATGACTTGCATCTTATATATGTAGCAATATAGAGACTTTCTGTAGAAGGACATCCAGAAATATATTTGAGAACACAAGTTCACTATGAATGAATGTGTTGCAAAAAAAGACCACAAAAAACCCCACCAAACAAAAGTACTGGAGATATGATGTAGTGTAAGGGCTCAAGCTTGGAAGGTTTCTGCATCCAGTTCTGAGCTCTGCATTTCTAGAAACACACGAGGGTCCCCACAGGCAGCAAAAAGGATGATGAGAGGCCTGCATAAAACAGTTGAGGGAACTGGGGGTCACTATTTATATAGAAGATAAAGGGAAATGTAACCTTTCAGGTGTGGAAAAAGCTGGTGCAAGCAGGAAGACTTGTCTTACTATGGACGCCTCAGAACCAAATTAAAGCGTAAAGCGTGGCAAGGGCCGTTCACATTTGACATTTAGGACACCTCGGACAGTTGAACACTGGACTACACTGCTTAAGAGACAGCACAGAATCACCTCGCAGACAGGCCCTGCCGGGCTGGTTAAACACCAGCAGTAACACAGGGATGTTGGATCCCCTGCAGCTGAACGGCTCAGGGGTCTCCAGGTCCCTCCCAGCCACATGATTCTTGAACTTTAAAAACAGCCTAAAATCTTCCATGAAATAGAAAGTCTGAAGCTGTTTAAGTTTCAAATGGTTTAGGAAACCTAGTGGTCATGTTTTTAATATATAAAACTTGTGCTTCAGTCAAACTATTAAGCTCCTCAATGACTTACACATTACATCATCAGCATACTCATGTATAAACAAACCCCACTTGCCTGAAGTAGAGGGATCACATTAATTGTGCACCTGTCTCAAACACAGGGCTGTAACGCCTCTGAACGTACAGGAGTCTCCATCACATACCACATCTCATCTATTTTAAAAACCTGACCATTTGAGAATCTCAAAGGCACATTCAATTGGCAGGAGGAAGGAAGAAGAGAGGAATGCAACTATTCACACCAGCTACTGACAGGATAATTTAGAATGTCACAAAGATTTCCTTTTTTTCATTGCTTAAAATAAAGTAAAAAAAGCACAACCCCACTATGAATCACACTTTAACTTTATTGAAAACACAGTAAAAAAAAAAATCTTCCTACAAAACATTCAGTGTAACATTTCAAACAAAGGAAAAAACCACACTACTACTGCTTTTCACAAAAAATCCAACCTGGCTAAGGCAGCATGTATTTTCATTTTGTTTTGTAACACAGCAAAATATCCACAACTGAGAACATTATAAAACGTATTTCTGGATGACCTAAACTAAACCAGGAAGGGTTTGGTGGGGAGAAGGTACGTACACAGAAAATTGTTCTGATTACAGCAACGCTAAAAGCACAATCTTTCAGCTATATTTTTACCTGGGTCCAAGATACCTCCAAGTGAACGAAGCATCAGTTGCAGAAGACTGTGCAGAGTTTACAAAGCCTTAAGCATAAATCGGACCAAGAGGGAACCACTGATTCCATTCAGCATCTCTCAGCCTCACTCACAGTTAAGATCGTGGGTAATTTTTGAATTAATTTTTTTTTTTTTTTTTGTAACTGGAATCTTAACCCAGTAACACTGCAGTGAAAAACCTGGAAGTGCATGAGAGAAGAGATCTGCTGCCATCGTTACAGCGCCAGCAGTAGCAACATCCACAGAAATGCTAGCTCAGAATTGTGTCTTTATGGTCGCGTCACCCAAGTCCATGTGCAGCTGATCCCATATGACGAGACGGCCAGCAGTGCTCCGAGAATATTCTCAGTTTCCTCAGTGGGAATTTTACAGACAAGAGCAACGTGCGTTTTCTGTTTAGGTAATGCAGGGTTGAGTTCCAAACCCCACAAGAAAGTAAAGGAAATCTAGCCGTGTTTTTTGTGTACACGTACGTATGCATTTCATATGCTTTAAGATTTCAAACCCATGACCCAAATGTGTCTTCCTTTTCTATCTATTTGTATTAAAGCAATAGGAGTCAGGCCAAATAAGACAAAAATAATTTGAAACCTACCTTTAAAAAATGAAAAGTGGAGGAAAAAGTTAGATTCACAAAATCTGTGCAAATAAGTATTTTGGCCCAGACTGGGAAAACTTATGGTTGGGGGAAAACAGAAGCCATGCACCAGTTAATTTTCTCCTTCAGCATTTAAACAGATCCCTCATATTCACAATACAGGTACCACCATCATGCTGCTTTTCTGAATTACCATTTTGCATGGAGAGAGAAGGTCCAAAACCCGCTCATATGCATGAAAATACAAAAGATGTAGAAAACAAACAGAGAGTCTCACCTTGGCACCACCCAAAGGCTGACTCTGATCAAAACACGAGAGAGTTACACACTGCTGACATACTGGAATGATGCGTCTCGATCTCCCATCGAGTGAGGCAGCAAGGCACATCATGAGCTGCAGTCTTACTCTACAAATTGCAAGGAAGATAAAGAGCAGTTCCACAGTGCATCAGCTACTCCGGAGTAACTGCCATGGGCATGGGCTCAAACAGGCTGTACAAGCACGTTACTCGCACTATGAGAAGTCGACGGTTGCCTCACACTACTGAAAGTCAAAAGCACGTACATACACAATGACTAAACCATTTCCATCTCACTCCTAACTCAAACTTACATGAGCTCTTGGTAATTTGTTAGAGGACCCACTCTAATAACAGGACTGTTTTAATGGAATCTAGTGGTAAAAAACAAGTGCAAATGAATGAATAAACACATTTTCATAATTGAAGAACATTTCTAACTAGGGAATGTCTCTGTATAGACTGTGCAGGAAAAGAAATACATTAAAAAAAAGCAAGTGCCCTGATACTTCACTAGCTGGTATCTATGGAAGGACTGAATATACGAGGAATGCAAAAGAAAGAGCTGTTCATGAAAGGAGCTTCATCCAGTGATGCCGACTATAAAACTCAATGTAATGGGGGGAGGGGGTAAGCAACAGAACACTCGAGGTTAATATACAACAAATGTTTAGAAGCAATTCAGAAGCAGTATCCCAAAGTGCTCATGTAGGTACAAATGAATAGTCAGGTACTTGAAGTCTTTAAGAACTGGGATTTCCTAATTTCTATGTTTACGTGGGGTCTTAATGCAGATACAGTTTTTAAATAACTCGGATTTAGGTGTGTCAGGATTATCAACATTTACAGGATATTTCTTACACCATCACTTTGCCTCTTTGGAGTCACCTTCTGTATTTGTTAAAGCATTTAATGCTATGTATATAAAAAGAATAATCTATGAGCAATAAATGAAACTGAGAAAGTTACTTAGAAAAATATAGTAATTAATACAGAACAAGCAGCATCCTCAGGTTTTCTGTTACCAAGACAGAGCTTTCTTCACAAGTTCACAGGCTTCTATAAATTCAAAGTCAAGGATACTGTTGCACTGTGAATCACAAAACAGATTTTAAGAATTTATTAAGTTCTTTTCAGTGCTAGTGAATTACTGGTATATTTGGAGAACATGTAATTAACTTCCATATACTAACGATATGTCTTCTTTCTCTTTGAAAGAAGAGTTTGAGGTGCTTCAATTGTGAAACTTTTCAAAACAACCTTCCCATTTCAGTTTCCTGCTGGTACATATTGTTACAGATCACACACCAGATCTATGCAGATTCTTCTTGTTCTGTTATTTCACATTTTGTCTGCCTCAAGAACTGGATCTGTTATTAACAGCAATGCCACCGAATAAAATAGTGAATGACTTGAAAACATGAAAAAGGAAAGCAAGCCAAGATGTTAGATGTCTTCAAGAATTAAGGCCAGATTTAGAAAAAAAAGTTTCATCCGCCCCTGAATGTCATGAATTCAAGGATTTTAAATATATTTTTAGTAATATGGAATTTTAAAGATCGACTAGAAGAATTATTATTATCAGGCTTTGTTACAGTGAAACTTGTAGGAGATCCTCTCTGGATGTGGTCTGGGGGGACACTTCTATTCAGAACCATGCAGCATTCTTGAGACAGCAGGAAGCCATTCAAACACCGAACGGGCTGCACAGGAAGGTACCACCAGATAATCCTGAGCGACTTCTTAGTCCCAACAAAACGGAGCCAAAAGTGGAAAGCTACAGCTCGAGAACATGCACAGCTATCACCTGGAAACCCTCAGAGCCTGCAATCCCAAAAGTAACCCAATTCAGCAACTAGACCTGCATGCGGCAGACGGACAAACCACGGGCTGATCTCCTCACGCTGTGAACAGAAAAGGAGCATCACAACTTCTTACGACAGTGTCAGACTGCCTGCCTAAGGTAAGGGCGCTGGGCAAGGCAGAACACGGTGGCAGAGGTTATCACCAACTGGGTGACGGCCGTTGGCTGAGATTGCTCTCCTCGAAGAGGATGAATTCAAAAGCAGCATTTTTATAAAGTTCAAATGCTGTTAGTGCAACTGAAATAACTTGCCAGTTTACCAATAGTAAATTCAATATTCAGGAGCTCAAGATTTCAGCTCCTGAAATAGATGGGTTGGGAGGGAAGTTAGTGTATGTAATATTGTCTCAAGTCAGCACTGAAATAACAACAAAAATACTAACAGTACGGGGTAGGGGATCTTATTTCCTTTAAGCATTTAAAGGTTCACAGTTCACATCAACACTTTTTAAACAAAACTAAGCACATTTCTTTTTAAAGAGATTATTAACACGGCCTTAGTGTACTGTCTCTGCTTAAATGACTTTACCTAGATTTAAAAAATTCCTGGTTTAAAAATCAGAGAATATGTAAAACGATAGGATTTAGCTGTCTTCCGTATTTGGGATTTCAAAATTGTAGACACTAGTCCACTAAGCCTGAGGCTCAGCTGCTGTGTGTACACCACCTGAGCCCATCTTGCTTCTGGAAGAGAAAAAAAAGAGGAAGGAAAATAACCTAGAATATTCTTACAAAATTCAAGGAAAGTCACGTGCATGAAGCCAATTGCTCTTTGTTTCTACCTTATTCCTTTCTAATTTAGATTGTGAATTCTTTAAGAAAAGGACCATGTTGTCTCTACAACACAGCAGCGGGCACACCACCTGAAGGAGCATCGGCTGCTGCAGAGACATAGGGGCGAGCAGGAGAGAGCTGGTGGGACAGGCGAGGGCCGCAGCCCCCTTCGCACTCGTCACTCCTGGTGACGTGCTGGCGAAAGCGTCACTCTGCAGCACCCGCTCGCGTCCGTCCCGCTGAGCACAGGGTGCACAAGATCCTCTCTGCACGGGCTGGACTGCAGCGCGCAGCCGGCCCTCTGTGCTACGCCAGGCGGTACTTTGGAACCAGACCAGAAAAACAACTTGTCAAAGCCTTTAATTTCTATGACACTAAAACAGTCAACAGGGTAAAAGGTATCGGAGGAACAGGGCCCAAGATGAACAGCACATTACAGACAGTAAACACAGCTTCCTATGGATGTAAAAACTGTTACTTGCACAGTAACCAATACTTAGCTTTTTTAGCTTAAAGTGAGAAGTATGTGTGCTTTATGCTTAGAAATCCCACAATATTACAGTTCTGCCACTGCATTTAATACTGTGCTACCAACACAGAATAAAGCCAAGGAATGGCTAACTTAAAACACTTAGTCTACATCTATTTTTTGGTCTTGTGTGGTATCTAGTTGAAGATGGAAGCATTTATGTGCTTTTTGCCTCATAAGAAGTGAGGCAGATGTTAATGTTACTAAGATCAGCTGTATATACCTTGAAGGTATAGACCACCTGACTCTACATGAGTCAAAATACTAGGAACGTATCGTCAATATCCATTAATGAATTACCAGTTGCTTGTATTTAAGTGACCATATGCTTTTGTGACAAGTATATAGTGACCTGTATCTTACACTTAGTATATTTGAAAGTAGCATTGTATGTGTAAAGAAGTTTTGCATAAGCATGTCATTTTCAAGGCCCAAGGCATATTTTAATGAGGACAGTGTCACAATACAAACAGCTGATTTTAAAACAAAACACTGTCAGTAATTGCACAGGGTAGTTCTGAATTTCTCACCCACCTTGGAAACCACGCGGCACCTGAACCACCCTCCGTATTTCAGTGTAAAATCCTCACTACCGTCGCCTTACCCCATACCTCTCTGATTGCAGAACCCAGCAGAAGGGTGGGAACAGGCAAGGCTGTAACATTTGTTTTGAAAGAGGATTTTCACGTGTTGCCTGAAAATTGTGTGCTTATCAGCAGGAACTGTCTCTGCTCAGTTTCAGCAATTGCCCAACTCACTTTCAGAACCCACATACACATTACAATCCCTTTTTTTTTCTTTTTCTATTTTCTTAGGTCACTGATGCCAGGACAAACATCTCTCCAAAAGCATGGACAGCAAGACCTATGCTGGGTCACACTCCCTAGATTTATTCCTTAAATTAATTTCTTCAGTTTCACAGAGTGTATTTAAATAACTGCCTTAAATTTGTAATAGAAATATTTTAATAAAGCTAACTAGCCTCACACACCACAATTCACCAGCCCTATTAAGACACGAGGACAATTTTGGTCACACAATCACTTGCATGGACAAGTGGATACAGTTCAGTTACTTTTAACTATAATTCTAATACATAAGGCTACAAGCTCGGAGAATACCTGAATGATGTCCCTAATAATAAATCTCCCAATATTTTAAATGTAAACACATTTTAAAACAACTTTTAATTACAGCTCCCTGTTCTTGGTTGCAGAACTTTGACTCAGATAAAGATTTCTCACTAAAACATCAGCATTAAACAGAAAAGATGCTTGTAAATCTTAGTGAAATCAAGCAATTTTACTTTAAGTCTTCCAAGACTCAGTACAACACATCAATAGTCCGTTTAAGAAGCCTTGAATTTATACTAATCACAAAAAAAGAAGTAACTCTCTAGCATCATGTTCACTACAGCAGTATTTACATTATGCCCCAGATCAAGCCAGAAAAGGCAGCCTGCAAAAAAAAAAAAACCAAAACTGAGAAACTCATGTACACTGGAGTTTGATTTTTGAAGCACACCAGAGGGGAAAAAAAAGCTCCTGTTCACACACACAGCAATAAGGTCTACAGCCCAGAGCTGTCATTTCAGAACAGCCAAAGAGCTTCTGACACAAGGTTTATCTTATTTTGGAGTCACACTGGAGAGCTAGTTGTCACCGCCTGATCACGCATAAGACCAAGCTACAGACAGACATACTTGTTTTACAGAAATAGGAAATAAAGAGGAACATTATCTGACTTGCTACATAACGGGGACACGTGGAAGGTGTCCCCATTCCAATCCATTTGAAGATTACTTGTGGCAGAGCAGGACAAAAAAGTGCAACCAGATTTTGAATACTTACTTGGGTTTTGGTTGGTGGTTTTTTTTTTTTCTTCACTATAAACTGCTTAAAGGATTCCTAAGGCTGCAGTAACGCTAAGAAAAAGGACATTACCACCCACCGATGCCATCCGGAATCTAAGGCCTCTGAGCAGTTAAACTGTGACACCGCAGAAATTCATACTACCAAGACTGAACACAGAAGTTTTACTTACCAAGCCACCTATGTCATCTCTATAAGCTTAGAATTTAATTTGCGATATCTACACATATAGGCCTATATACATCTTCATGTGTACATAAAAAACCAACCTAGTAAAAGATACTGAATTAAGCCACTGAACAGAAATCCTGGTAACTATAGTATAAATTCAGAGAAATAATTTACTTCAAATTAAACAAGATTGTACAAAACTGCAATTGCAGCCTCCTAGGCCTGTGCTACTTGCATTGATTACAAGTACTGCTTATACACAGTAGTTCATAAAGAATTTTACAGGGATGTACTTGGTAGGGTAAGGGACCTCCATGGCACAACAGCTTACAGAACTGTAAGAGCTGTGACAAGGGGTCTACACAGCTTTTTACAAAGCATACTAGGCTCAGATTTAACACTGAAGTTAATCTTCATCTTGTACTTCACTCTATTCGATACGACATTGTCTGACTACCAGGAAAGCAACCTGGCATTTGTAGCTAAGAACAGAAAGCTGGAAACACTGGCCTTCTGAGAAAGCTTCGTGACGTTAGCTTGTGAACAGCCTACTGTATCCAGCATGAAAGGAACTGTGACCTCTACCAGTTACTGTCATTTTTAACACGTTCTTAGTGGAACTCTTTTATCAAGGATACCTACTCCAGGTAGTTGACATTTCCAGTAAGGGTCATACTGGGCTTCAAGTGTATCTGTTTTCTTTTTTTTTTTTTTTTAAACCAAGTCCCAGAGTTATTCTTTATAGCTGTGTCTGTATAACACAGGAGGTACTGTGCATTCAAATGGTAGCAGGTTTATATCTAAAGATATGAGACTGTCAACAAATAAAAAGGAATGCATTATTCTCTTCAGTTTCCAGTCTTCAAGGCACCTCCTGCATTAACTTACTGGGAAATAAACAAGCAGACCAAAAGTTCACTGGAAAGAGAAGAATCTGATATGCCTAACTTCCTCAGAAGCTCACAGCATCAAAAAAATGAGACAAGGTTGGACCCAAATTATCAACAAATAGAATCAATACAAAGATGCTGATGAGATGACAGGAATGCCATGAGGTTGGTGCTTTCAGCTCTGTTGATTGCAGGTGATTGTTAATCACAGTGTTTTCTGATGCCCATTTGCAGACGGCTTTGTCTCTGAGTCTCTTGGATTGTTTGACAGATGAAGTTTATCTAATCCTGCAAAACATTACACAGTAAGAAAAAACTGAGATTCTCCCATGTTTCATGTATACAGTTATTCAAAAGACTACATACAAACCAAATTCTGCTTCACATTGGCTGAAGACCAGAATTGACATTATAACTCAGGTAAGAATTACTTCTGGAAAACTCCCTCAGTTGTGTTTTAAGTGAGAAAAGTCCATTACAATGGACTTCTGCTTTGACAAAGCAGGGACGCAAGAGAAGCCTAACTTAACCTCTAAATTCCTGTCATTTAGGCAATGTGAAGAACCGAGACAGACTTGCAATCCTTTACTCTGTCAACCTACAAAGACCAAAATAATTACCTAAAGTATTTCTTTTAAACTATAGCATCTTTCTGAAATGCATCCATTGCTGATCTTAAGATCATTGGTGATGACCACGTCACCTCTCTAAACTGTTTATATGTCTAATATTTTTAGGCCTATGTTATTACTAATTTGTTTATCTCAATTTCCAGCCATTTGCTCTCATTGCATAGTTCTCTACTGTGAGTGCTAATTAAAGTCTCCCATCCTGCCCCATGCAAGTAGTTAAACTACTCTTTGTGGGGGGCAGGTGGGGAAAGACGGTAAGTTTAACTATATTTTATCACAAGAGGCATGATGTCAGTCCTTCCCTGGTTGCTACAGTTTCTCTCTGAAGTGTCCTATCAAGTCTCTAAAATTAAGGACCAAAAACAGAAACAGCTTCTTTTTCATTCAGTGTAGACTATATTGAACGTTTTACTGAAGTGCCATGATGTACCTAGTTAAGTTTCTTGCACCACTGGAATTCCAAAATTGACTGCACTACTAAAAAAAACAAAATCTACTCAACGTTGTATCATTCACATTACGTTCTTTTGGTCACAGTCCTGCAGCGGGAATTTACTTTCCATTAATTACCTATGATGCTCCACCAACCTCTAGTCCTCGGTGTCACAGTTTTCAGCATGGGGGATAGATAAGCACACAAATTTTGGTTCTCATTCTTTGAATTCCATGTGAGAGTGTCTGGGAAAAGCTGTTAGTTACGCATAGCATTGAAAGCAAACCCAGACTGTGTCAGGAACCTGCACTCTTCAGGATTTGTAACTCCTTGCTTGTGTCAAATGCAAACCTTTTACCAATTACTTTGCTTCTCCATTTTGATCACAATATTTACACAAAATCACACAATATGCAATAGCAAGATGCCAAACAAATCCCTAAAAAATCCACTAGAATGAGGCCACCCAATCACCACTATCCTACCACGCCTGCATTTTGAAGTTTGGTAATCTGCTTTCAACATATATAATTTTTTATTAAACACTATATGTTTAATACAGTAAAGTGCCATGAAATATCAAGATAAATCTTTTACATCATTTGCTTTAAGACAGAAGCTTTAAAGTTTTACCAGACCTGTTGCTATAAGCCCATGCTGACTGATGTTAACTTCCTTCCTTCAGAGCTCTGCAACAGCCACTACATTATACTAAGGAATCCCTTTACAGTCAAAACAGTTGCACAAAAAAAAAAGTATTATGCAAGTCAACTGAAAGAGATGAATCAAGGTCTTCTCATAAAATGACCTTAACTAAAAGCTGGGGGATAATGTCAAACACATGATACTTGTATCATATATCTGTCTCAACCAACAATGGAACTTCTCGGAAAATATTTTCAGCATAAAAATTAATGGACAGATTTACACACCCCTGGCCCGCTAATCTGTTCCCCTGAAGCTTCAAAACTCAACATCAAAACTCACAGAATGGCTTGTTTTAATGCTACACTATCACTCATTTTGTATTTCCCTATTTAGTAGGTCTGATTTTAATTTAATTGCCATCAGTAGAGGTGCACTCTAGAAGTGCTTGGATTTTGTTTACCAGTCTCACAACTCTGGAAAGCAGTAATCAGTGAAAATTAACATATGTACCTTTTAGACACTATAAATTGAATCTGCAGTTATAAATAAACACGGAAGTTTCACCATTAGTCCTCTCAATTTAAAGCAAACACTACTCTAGGGTTCTAAAGAGGTAGGAGCTTCATTAATTAGTAAAGATAAGATGTAGTAACCGCACAATTACTAAATACGTACATTTTATCCTCTTAGTATCAAATACGTTTCAAGCCTTTCTTCTATGGCCAAGAAACATGAGTGCACAATTTGATCAAAATTTTGATTATATCAAGTGCAGGTTTTACTCAGCCAGTTACTAGATTCTGTATATTCTGTACAAAGATTTTCTGAACATGTAGTGCTCAAAAAAAAAAAAACCATCACAACAAAGCAGCTAAGACTTCCACTAAACTATTTTTAGGGAATTAATAAGTTGCTTTAAACAAAAAGAAAAAAGCTAACCCACACGCAAGTTGAAGTTTTATTTTGGAATAATTGCTCAGGAGCAACGAGAATGGTTCTGTGTTCTCTAAAGGCTGAAAAATCTAACTGCAGTTCAGTACGTACAAGGATGTATCATTAAGATCAACATTGTACCTTAGCTCTCGACTCTTCAAAAAAAAAAATAACACAAAGCTATGCGTTCTCACCTTAATTATAGAAACTTCCACCAAAAAAAAGGTTTCTGTGGGTTGTAACAGAACTTTAACAGTAGCACACCAAGGTATCAATGCTGGAGAAGGGAAATGTTCAAGTACAAACTCAATTTTCAGCGCTACATTACCTAATGCCTTCAGGAGCTCTTCTCGCACAGCAGACGTGAACTTTCTGACCAGACATAATGTTGTCACGATAGCAAAGAGCAAGTTGTAAGATAATACAATGTAGAAGTTTCCCAGCCAATTAAACCTTCCGAAGTCGCCAAGCAGATCAAATCTGGTGATCCCTGTTAAAATTGCATTAAAGATTTAAATCAAAATCTTGATTACATTTTTTAAGAAACACAAAAACTTCATTCCATTATTTTTACACATGGAAGCAAAATTCTTTCAGACAACACACTACAAGACACACGGTTAAACACACAAGACAATCTTCTCAAGGTCATTTTCCCCTTCATGGACCACTATAAAATGGTCAGACACACTTATCTATCAAAATGTTTCTTAAATTTCCTAGTAAAATGCTTGAATAATGTGAGCTGAAGTAAATTGTTTATTCTAGAGAAGAATTCTGCTTTTATGATTTCAATAAATGTAACTAGAAAAAAATCAGTATTAGTATGAAAACTGCTTGAAATCTCAATTTCTATGAAATCCTTCTCTATTCCAGGAAAGGATGAAATGCACCGTGGGCTTTCTTACTAAAAAATACAGGTAGCAAAAAGCCTTTCCACAAGAGCCACAACATCTTACAGTAAACGCTAAGCCCTTGTAAGTGTTTTTTTTCAGAGCCACTGCTTTTGAAACCAAAGTTTAAAGACACGTTTCCAACGGCCGTTTTTCCCCTAGATCTACCCACCACTATAGCCACAGCGCATTTGCACAGAAGGAAAAGAGTTTGGCTGAAAGACAGTGCTGACAGCTGTTCTTCACAGTGGACCCCCTAACACTGACACTTGGGCTTTGTGGTGATCAAAGGCTAGTCAATCACTAAAGCTAAGTGAGCAAAATTTTTCCAAAATGTGAAAAAAAGTGTCTACAAGCTATAGGGTCCACCCTAGAAGGCAGAAGAGGAAGAACCATAAGTTGTTCCTTTGCCAGGTCTACATCAAGGACTACACTGAATAAAGGGCAGAATATTGAGATGATACCCAAATAGCAGCTGTCTAGGATTGATGAGCCATTATATTCCCAAAAAGCCTTTTGGCACAGACGATGTCACTGCAATGCGTGCTCTCACAGTCGAGACCAACAGTGCGAAGGAAGGAACTTCCATCGCCCCAGAACTAAAATGGCAGCAGAAAATAAGGCAATTGGAAAATAACCCGGGAATGTTCCTGGAAGTGAGTTTTCTATCACCTTATTTTAAAAGGGTTTGGGGGCTTTTGAGAACTGTGACTTCAACAGTGATAATAAATGAAGAGAGACAGAACAGAATTAAGGGTCAGTTACTTTCCTTTCAAGGGTAAACCTGGCACTTAGGAATCTCGTTGTACCTTGATACCCAAGACTGACAGCCAGCTACCGCAATGTTAAAAGGTACACACACTTCTTGTACTCAGCATCAGTCAATTAAATAAAAAAAATACAGGAATCAAATTTAGTATCTAAGAAAAAACACACCAAAATGAAGAAAATGAATAGGAGAATTTTGAAAGGATAAAAAAAAAGACTGAAGCTGATCAAAATAGCAAGAGAGGCAGGGAGAAATATCAAAAAAGCACAGAAGGTCTTAGCACAAGAAGAAGAAACTGGCTGACTGAATCAACTGGTAAACAAATGGAGGATAATAAACACAGAGTTGCTTTCACACTTGAAGTCAAACAGACAGAGTCCTTAAGAAGATTTTCAAAGAAGTAGAGAGTGTTTTAGTCAGACTGCAGAGCTACAAGAAAATTGAGAAAGTCGAGTTGGAACGTATGGGCTTCCAGACCTTTAAAGGAAAAGAAACAAAACTAGTAGAGCACTGAGTGAATGAAGAGTTCTCTGGAAAAGCAAAAACGCTCCTTGGCACAAAGGGGTTCAGAAGAATCGCTAGCAATAGAGCAGGCGTTATGAGGACAGACACAAATGAAGCCTGACACTTCTGTTAGAGCAGCTGGGAAAAAATATTGTCCACAAGTTACATTAATTTTCCCCTTACAAATAAAAAAAGGCACTGCTCATCAGAAAAATAATCTGACACAGTATCATTTGGTAAGTTTGTGGGAGAAAAGGGTTAAAAAGCTTTTGCTGACTTTCTTACAGAATATCTGCTCAGCCCATAGAAAAAAAATACCAAGACTGTAATTTGAAAGACTACTCAGGAACTGAACAGAAAGCTTCATCTCTAGTGGGCACAAATATATACACCCAGTAAAGTTGGTGACAGTTTACCAAATAAAATACTAAAGAATTGTTCAGGTTAAAAAAAAATAAATACTATATATTTAGACTCTACATACAACTAAGTTTTAAATCACTATTTACTTAACCATAATAAGAGAAGAATTCTAGGAATACTTCTGTATATGAGAAAATTCAATTTTTTTCGCAACTCCTTGTTTCTTTATTTGTGGCTATTAAATGCTCTGTTTCCAATTTGTTTCACAGGGCTTAACAATACGGTGCTGGCGGGAAACTTTTTTCAAGAAGGACTAGTAAAAGGCTGAAAAGTTCTGGAAAAGATGAGTTAACTTATTTTAGTAAAATAATTTATTTTAGTAAAAATCTTCCTGGAGTTCTAAAAGACGAACAGATTAGAGCCATCCACTACCTACATATTTAATGAGAATGCTATGAAACACACAAAAAGTTTCTCATATTTCCCTTTTTAAAACTCAAAAAGGGTCAGCACATGTATTAGATAACTTTGCTTTTTCACCTTTCCCATAATGATATCGTCTCTTCTGTATAGTCTAGAAACTTCCTTTTTTTAACAAAGTGAAAAGACTATGAATCTGCTTAACATATTTATTTCTTTTCATCTGTTCAGTGCCACAGGGCAGTAGCATGTAGTGCAACACATGTTGATATTTTTGCAAAGCACCACATGACTGACTGTACTCTAACACACTCTATTAATCCTGTTTGGACAGCTGTGACTGTGCATTTGTTAGCTGTGTGTTAATTGTTCCATCTTTTTTCTTCTTTTATTTATCTCTATGGCAAACTATTCAGGAATTTCATTCTTTAGTCTTTTTTCTTTTTTAAGTGAGTTTTACCATTAATCTGCTTCCTATGAGACAATAGTGCACCCAGCATGTATACTCACTTCTACAGAATCCGTTTATTATCAACTGTTAATCTCATAGACCATTGACAATGATTTTTTTTTTTTTTTTTTTTTTTTTTTACAAATGATGAATGCAGTAACTTAGCGGACACAATAGTGATGTTAAAATTCTATTCTAAAACATTAGTTTTTTGACATAACATCTTGCTCTAAGTGCTAGAACTGTTCTACTTCTTAGATCTTTATCGTACTGGCTATATTTTAAAACTGCATTACTTTAAATACTTGAATTAGTCTTTTGCGTTTTTGTGAAGTTTTAATACAGATTTTGAAAACATGAGCTCCAGAATGTGTATTTTAAGATTCAAACCTCCAAAATGCATTTCAGGGTTTTTTTGTTTGTTATGGAAGTGATCTAATAAATATAATAAAACTCATCATCTATAGATACACACAGCATGAAAACATGCAGTACAGTTTGCCAGAAAATAGTAACTATTCTTGATTTGACAGCATTCTGGTTGAAAAGAAGATCAGCTACAGAACTACTGGGTACACAGTACTGGTCTGTAGGCCTGAGCTTAAACTCTTAAGCTTGTACTTAAGACTCCTATAGCCAGAGGTGAAGGTTTTTGGTTTACTCTGTTTATTTTTCCCAATGAAATTCACATTCACTGCAAGTATTCTCCTCTACTTAACATGTAATAGCCTTGCAATCTAACTTCAAGAATTCAAGTTGAAGATTACCTAATTAAAGTGAAGATACAAAGCATCTTTTCTTTCCAACTGGTTAAAATAGTTTTTCCATTTCATATGGTCCTGCCAGTTCTTAAAAACAAAATCAGAACTTCTCCAGTTCTACTATGCTGGATTCCAGATTTTTATATTTGAAAACTGAAGTAACAAAGAATGCAAGCAGATTATTTTAGGGAAAATGAAAGTAGCCTGGTATCACTGCTGACTAAAAAAAAAACTTAATAAATGAAGAGTCATTAAGTGTTCTAAAAAAGCCATTTGCATTCAGTGTTACCTCAAATTTTGTACCTGAAATCCACAAACGTATTTTTTCACAAAAACTCAGCACTATAATTTCACAGTGAACATGAAACTATTTTACACTGCCCTGAATAAGCAGTCTCCATATCTATTCTTCTCACCATCTCCTGTTTTAACAAGTTTAAAATCTGACTTGCCTTTTTAGAAGAAAATATTCTCTAGAAAATGCTTAGCACCTTTTTTTAGAACGTATGTTCTGCAGTCCATGTATGTGGAGAAAGTATGTTCTACAGCTCACATTGGTGTAGAAAAGGTCGCCACACATACATGCTCTTTCTATTGAAAGTGATGGCAAATTAGAAACACACTACGAAAGGTACAGCTACAGGCTGTTCTTTTTTCTTTTTTTTTTTTTAAACTCAATTGAACATCCTTTATTACAATGTTTTATACTTCCATTTCACTTACCCAGTGTCCTTGACATCACTGGCAAAGCAGAGCTCAGCACCAAGATTGAGACACAGTTTCCAATGATCTGTTTGAAAATGACAAACAGCATTTAAATTATAAATGGGACTGTTGAAGAAAAAAAGAAAAAAAAACAGAAAACGAATCCCTGAAAGTTACGTTCTTCTAAATGCACCTAAAGCAATTTACAATAACATATCTTTAGTCTTGCTTACTTCTGTCACACTTCTCCATGTTACACAAGATGATGATCCAAGAGTTTAAAAAAAAAATCAAATATGTCATCATTTGCTTTTAATCAAGTGTTACGTATGCTTAGATTCAAAATAATTGAAAACTACCGTGTTGTAAAGCGTCAATTGTTTACTTAATTCCTTCAAACTTTTAATAAAAGAACCATTCCATGGGCTTAGAATAGACGACTAATACATCAGCTTAAGCTCTGTACATAACTGCTTGCGGGATTAGCATTATTTAAAAAATTACAACAAAGAGCTTCCTTTCAATTGCATGCCTGTTGACTACTTTAAATAGTACGAAAAAATTCACGGCTGTTAGATTTTAACTCTAGTTTTTGTGAAGCCTTTATAAAGAATAATTGAAACTTTCTCTCACAAGGGATCACTTTCTTCAGCTCTAATTCTACTAAAATTCAAAAGAAAAAAACAGAAAACTTCCTAAAAGTAGGTAGATATTTGTGCATTCACTATTTATTTCTACGCTATTCCTGCTGTACTGTAAACAAACAATAGAAAACATTAAAAGCATTTTAACTCCCTACTACCTATCTACTAAAAATCATTCTATGTGTTTACCTACTTTCTCACTTCCAACAATTGATGGTAAAAATGTCTTTATCCATTACTTTAAAAAAAACACCAATGAAACACATTTTTAAAATAATTAAATTCAACATCTGTTCCTTGGTTACTGATCACCTCCCCTTGTCAGCTGTGGGAATATTTTGCCAAAAAACCTAAGCATGTGTCTCCACATTAGGTAACAGCATTTGTTATTCTGAAGCCAGTGCTAAATTGTAGAAAGTCAAATTAGCCTCGGACTGCAAAATGTTGCTGAATAGACCTCCTCAGTCTTAGTTTAATTATTCAAATTTGAATTACTTTGTCTGTATTACTTCTAGCAACCGAGTTCTTCAGATTTCAAACAAGCTCCCTGAAGTACAGTTAGCACAATCCAAGTTACTCATTAGCAATACGTTTCCTTTGAAAAAAGTTCTTTCACTAGCTTTTCTATAGCTAGTTAACAAGCTCCACTATTCCCGGCTTTTTACAAGTGAATGGATGCCATCCAAACTAAACAGAGCACATCCTTTTTCCCACTCATTCAGCATTTTGAAAATCTTCCAGTTTGTGTTTACGCAGCTTACAAACAAATACTGATCACGGCAAATGAGCCATTCAGGGCAATTACTAACTAAAAGAGTCAGTTTGTCTTGGGTGGCAAGAAAGAGGAGGGGGCCCTCACCATCACAGACTTTACCTTACCTTTGTCATAGTTGTGTCATCCTTCCTGGGAGTGAAATTTTCAAAAAAACGAAGACTGTAGAAGCCGACGACAGAGGATACCATAAGATAGCTGTGAGAATCAAGGAAAAAGGAACCTCCAAGGAATGCAAGTTTCACTCAAGTTCTCAGCAGTCTCCTAAAAGTCTTAAGAACCAAAGCAAAAAAAAAAAAAAAAACACACAACAAAAAAAAACCCCACTTCAAGTGCTTGAGAAGGACTGACCTATCTCTTTCTTCTTTCCAGGCAAGCGTCTTAGTAAATTACCAGTGTCCCAGAAAACTGGAGAGAATACTTGTTAACAGACAGAATTCTGAAAGAAAGGATACAAAATCAAAATGATTTCAAGTGCTGCTCCCACAAAACCAAAGGTGGACAGAGAGGCATTTCCTATTCCAGGCCCCTAAAAGGAGAAAAATACTTTGCATAATTTAACCAGACACATGCAACTGTTCATAAAGTTAACTTCTACCAGGACCCAAAACCCTAACATCTTACACGAAATACAACCTTTTCTCAATTCAGTATTTAAGGGGCACTCTGATGCTCTAACCTGCAAGGCTCCCACCCTATGCAATTCCATCAGCTAGTTTTCAAACTTGCGTGAAATGTCTTACTAAGACAGCGGGTATAACGGTTCACATGCTACACACACTGCATCTACCCACCATGCTGGATTTTTATACATACTCCATTACTTTGGAAACTAAAATAAAAGGTCTCAAAAGAAGACACTTCTAGTTGTTTGCAATACCACAGGCAGAGAGGTCATCACCACTAAACACCTTTCATAGTTCTGCAAGTTCATATACGGCTATACACCCAGGAAAAGAACACCAAGTTAATAAACTACTCCATCTGCTGTTCTTTACTTTCTCAGAGCATTTTTATCAAAAAGTAGAAAAAATGTCTTGTTCATAAGAGTAACACAAACACAAGACAGGCTTTTCATATTGGTTTTTAACATAGTTTCTTATATATGGTCTAGAAATGTTCAATTTAAGTAGGAGACACAAGGAAAACGTAAACTACAGACCACTGATTTACTTTACTGAATCACTGTATCTTCATAAGGATTCTGGACTAGTTTTATTGAGAACTCACTATAACATGACACGTAATAAATGTTTATGTGTGCACAAAACCGAAACCTAGAAGGCTGAGGCTCATTAGTCTCAATTTTATGAAAGCAGAAGTTCTCACTTGTACTTTTGTAAGGGCTCCAAAGCATTACTAGATTTATAAAAATCATAAGAGAAGTTTACTTTACCCCTGATCCCTTTGGCATTGCAGTCTCATCAACCAACAGGTAAAGAATGTTGAAAGCAACTAAGAGGACTGAGATGGACTACAAAGAAGTAGAAACAATCTTGTTATTTAAAAGTATTGCACATTTTTAAAACGTAAACATTTATCCTCACCAGGTTTCATAATGTTAGGTTCTTTTAGAATGGTCAAGAAAAGAATATCAAGTTTGTTGCTCAAAGACACATCACTCAAATTTTAACACTATTCCCCCAAATGACTGAAGAATTCTTCATACTTTTTGTTGGGGAAAAATAAATTAAAAAAAAAAAAAAAAAAAAAAAGAGCAAAAATTCTTACCGTCTCAGTCAGTAGCAATATCATAACAGCTGGATAGACTAAATTCCTTTCCCAAGCAGAAGCTTTTTTCCGCCGTTCTGTTCAGAAGAGAAAAACAGAAGCTTAATACCATAGATCACCTTAGAATAAAACAAGTAAAAAATCATTCAGGCATCTATAAGCTCCTGTTATAACTATAGGTAACAAAAGTAATCTTATCTTGAACCAACACCAACCAGTTCATAAAGATATCCACCCTGAAGAGCTGTACAAAGCAATGCCAAAACCATGAAGCCATGAATGCACTTTAGAGAAAGGCTGGGGAGACATACAGAAGCAGATTTTTCTTCCTTGTTTACAGGCATGTTTCACCATAACATTTTTTTCCCTGGCATACAGCAGTTTTGCCAAGTTTAAAATACACTGAATTTAAAAATACGCTGTTTACATGTACGTTTTAGTATGACCTAAAGGGACAGAAGGGAATTTCAAATATTTAAACAGTATTTTCCTCTTATAACATAAGGCAAGAAAGGCAAGACTAACTCACTGGACATCACTAGTATGTCTAAAAAGAAAACCCAACAACTTCTTACCACAGTCAGGTTTTGCACATAACACACTGATAAATGCAAAATCCCGCAAGCCTTTGAATAAGGAGATTCCTGTTGAGTGGCGGCCATTACCAGAAGTTTCACTTTTCAGTTTTAAAAACACAAACCTGCTAAGAATTATTTTGTTGTTCTCAAACATAATTTGACTTTTCTAGAAATAATTCAAAAAACAAAGAAAGTAATGTCTTCGATTACCCAAATCATAAGCATATCATTATCCATGAAAAGACCGTGCTATTGAGCTCCACGCAAGGGAGTGTTACAATTTCTCTAAAATTATGTTAAAAATAAGATCCAAATCACACTCCCTACTTAAATTTGTTTGTTAGAGGGGCACAGTGATTCCTTGTGATGTATTTGTAGAAACTATGACGATCTGAAAGGACTACAAATGGACAGATTTGGTTAAGAACAAACTGGAATGAATCAAGTGACTGCTACAAGCTGAACACAGCATCTTAAGGTCGTTTATTAAACTGCAATCCACATGAAACGGTAGAAAAAAGTTTATTACCTAGATTTGTTTTCTTGCTTTTCACTTTTTCAAGCTCCCGTTCCAACTCTCCTGTCTGGTATTCCACCATGGAAGATATACCTTTTAAAACAGAAGACAGTATTTTCTTTTGGATGAGACTAACTATAGTACTGTCAGACACACTGTGACAGTTCAGATTTAGGAAGCATCACATTAACACTTGTGGCTTTCAAACTGCAGGTGTTTTCTTTGAGACTTTTCAACTACTTTTCAAAAAAAAAAACACAGAGGCTTAGTCAAGAACCCTCTAATTCTGTCTAACCAGAAGAGTTCAACACGTCAGAGGTTTCACAGTGTCACCTTCTGTGATCCCTGCCTCTTCTGTTGACCAGCTACTGCTGAACTGGCGCACAGGTCCAAAAACCAGTTTATGGTGTGGCAGCCTGACACAGGATGGCTCAAATGCGTCATTCTTGTATCTCTACGTGATTCGTATATCAAGATGTAAAGAACCTCTGGATGCCCTTCAAGGGCATTATTATTTAGCAACTTAAAGACAAAGTAGACCTTTGCCTCCAAACTAAGTAAGCTGGCGGCAGGACCTTCAGTTTCAGCTTCTGCCTCTCCCTTTCCCCAGTCCCTGTTACTCAGCAAAAGCAGTTTCCACACCGCTGACCTGCTTGTTGACCTATCTTCTGCTCGCATCACTTTGCCTGATTTGGTCAGCCTCTCTGTGCCGCAGAGCTCCCTCCGACAAACACAAGCAGCTCTTCCTCACAACCACCCAAGAGACCATATTCTGTCACTTTCCTTTTTACAGTTTGCAGCATATGCATGTCATTGTCGGGCAACTCCTCAAACTCTCCTCTACACCAGCTGAAAACTGACAACCGTAACATTAATTCCTCTCTCTCTTGCTAATTTTCTGCCTACAAGTTGCTCAGCAACTCTTCTTCCTATCCCTACACAGGCTCTAGGGAACCCCCCATTTTCCCTCTCGATCCTTTTTCTCTTCGACTTCCTATTCTCTTCCAACCACCCATCTTTTCCAGTGCAAGCACATTGTAGTTTCTCTTCTTGATTCCAGTTCCTCAACAAACACCGCACAGTGCTCAAGCAATGATACAGCTCTGAAATACTGACTAGAGGTCTGCTATTTCAGTTCTGATCTCATTATTTCTACTTTAGCTTTTACTCTTTGCAATCACAAACTGGAAATATTCTTCCCAGGATAAGTTAGAAACACTCTCCCACTCTCATCTTTGCCCCACTTGCATCCCTTTTATTTCTGAATAACCTCACCTGAAAGTAAGTTAGAAGGACTCATATTTTCCCTGTCTATTCCAGGCCAATCTCACTCTGCAAAAACATTCTGTGGCAGTGACAGTTCAAGGTCTTAATAAACCTTAAGTCCTCTCTGTTATCTTCTTTCTTGATTTACATTGACACTTGTCACCTGACGGCCATTCCTGACCCTCAGCCTCACCTTTGGTTGTGGGCTGACCTGTAATAGCACCATGTTCCAGACACTTTTTTTAAATACACTTTAATAAATTTCTATTAAAATAATTGTCTTATCCAGGCTTTTATCTCATATCTTGATCATTTGCCTACAAAAGCTAAACAGCACTTAGGCTGCTGACGCACTAACACTATTTTATAGTCCAGTCTCATTATTCCCTTATTTTCCGTTGTCTGCTCATCCATCCAGTAATCTCTGTACAAGATAAGAAGGTAAATGTCTCATCCCATCCATCCCGTACATTCTCCATATTCCAGCACAGTGAGGTCCTACCTGAAAACCAAGATCTACAAGAGTATTTCTTGGACTTTTTTAAAACTTTTACTCTTCTTATTTCAGAGTCTTAATACTGATTTGTTCAATGTAGTCAAGTTATCAATGGGGCATCCAACTGTTTCAAAAATTAATTTTTAAATGTTTAATTGCATGCTTCTTTCACACACATTTTTGCATATAACACCACCTCTGTGCTACACCTAAACATTCATCTTTGATAGCAATGACATAATGTGTATGTGGTTAATATTCACAGGGCTTCAAATATATAAGTATCTCAAATGACAGGACTAACCAGTAAGACCTACAAATGCTGTTTTGTAACAACTTCTGTTCACTTGAAGTACCTGCAATATGAAGGTCAGTTTAATTTCTCAGTGTTTTTTAAAAAAGTAATCATAATAAGGGGGTTTTTAGAAAAAGATAGTTTTTTAGAAAAAAAAATCTCATTGTTATAAAAATGAGCTTTTGTGCTGATGCATTCCCTCTGAAAAAAGTCTAAAACATCTGTTTTACGGAATGACTAACTATTATGAGTTGAGAAAAAGGACAGCTATAGAGCTCAGTGGAAAAAGTCTTGAACTTTAATGGAAGCAGTTGAAAAAGTAAGAACACTCAAATTAGCATCTGGAATTTTCTTCTTCTCCATAATTGATTTAGGTGTCTCTGAGGAAAAGCTTTATTCAAGCTATATGTTGTTTCCTCCCCCTCAATATGAAAATCCAGAGCTCAAAACACTGATATTCACAGGAATCTTTCCAGCAAAGTCAGCGTGATCACATTAGGTCCCTAACAGACACTTCAGTAGAAATTCTGAATCACATTTAAGTGCTGTTGTAGTTCCTCCTTAAAAATAGTAGCAAACAACAGGCTGCTATACAAAAGGATATTTTACAAGAGGGGAAGGCAAAGTTTCAGATCAGTCAAAAGTGTATTTGAAAAGGATGCAGCTAAATTCTTAAAAGCTCTATAACATTAGCTTTATTTCAAACATGCACAAAGTTCAATGTCAGCGCTGTCTAGCCAATAAATCAAACTGGTAGACGAGACTTGTTTGGACTAGCCATGAAAAGTTAGAAGGGATTCTCCAGGAAAGCCACAAAGCAGCTCATTTAAGGTCAATTTAACGGTATTATTCTGTTTTTCTTCCAGCCCCGACATAAGATTTCAGTACCTCAAAGGAAATTGTAAGAGTATCTATTTGCATTCCCCTTAGGTGATTGGCAGTTCAACACCAATTAGTTCAAAATTACACTGTTACTAGCGTGCAATAAAAACAACACCTTTCATCTTTCTTACATAGGTAAGGATACCTTCAGAGCCAATAACTTTGATCAAGTCAGTATTTTTGATCCTACCCCACCCGTCTCTTTGGATTCAGGAAAACTAATAGCTGAAGGCAACTTTTTTTTCTTTTAATATAAAAAAGTCCCAGCTTTATTCTTCGACTGTAGGAGTGATGTGGGTACTGAAATATAATATACTGGAAACAAACATTTTCCTAAAGCCCAGTATCTCTTCAATAGATAAAAATACTAGGGTAGATAACACCAAATTTTCCCCTCCCTCCTCCTCCAATTTTCAGTTATACACTGCAGACATCTGAGAAGGAAGAAAATTAGTTTCCGCAAAGAAGATATGCAGTTTCACAGTTAAGAGTATTCTGTTAAAGCTCTTCATATTTGAAAATAAATCTATCAATTGCATCACCATCACAACAGTTACATCTATATCAATCAAGAAGGGCACTAGCTCACAGCTAAACTTTTTTCATCGTCTGAAAACAGAGGCTTTACCCAGCCTATTCAGTGGGAACAGCGATTCATGCTACACCCTTCCTCTGTCCAGGCATTGTCTGAGGAAACATTAATTAGGACAGGGCAAAGGCAGTGCTAGGAGTGTCACAGCAATTATTCCACCAAGAAAAAAGAAAAATCAGCATTGACAATCAACAAGTATTGCTTAAGCCTGTGCTCTGGTCCTCTTCAATTTTCAGAAAAATTCAACGCTTTGGTTATACACATAAATAGAGTACATATTTCAGAACACTTTACTGTTAAACTTTCCAGCAGGGTTACTTAAGCAGATATATTTCCACTGCCACAACTGTGGAAGAGTTGCAACAGCCATGGCACAGGAAGTGTGTAGCCCAACATATCTGCTCCGATACAGCAACAAAAATACTTACACAATCTGTGTGCTAAGTCACAGATTATGGCCTCTAGCATCACAGCACTACATTTATTGATGTAATTAGCACCACACCTCCATTTGTACACTTTTTTTTAAAATGTAATAAATATGATAAGCATGAGTCTTCATAGTTCTGGCAAAAATGGTATCTAATTTTCTGGCATAATTTGTATGTGTTAAAACTTCTGGCAGAGAAGATGAAGCTTTCCATGCTTGCCACATAAATAAGAACCATATTCAAATTGCTTAAATAATTACTCACAAAAATCTTGCAGAGTATCTTCTTGTACATATAACATATTGCCCTCCACCTGCTACATCCAAGTTTAGATTTGTATTTACTTTTCAGCTTAAGCCCATTCATTTTCTCTGTACACCAAACTATGGGTTTTCAAGCGTTCCTTCAGCTGGTGGTGTCAATGCCATTCCCTCAGCATGTGAAACAGAAAAATTCCGTTCCCTCTCCTGTCAAAGGACATTTAAGCCCTACGTCTTTCACCTCTCAAGAGGAGGCTGTGAGAACTCTGTGGAACATGGGTGAGCTGCAGTTCCACGTTACGGTGAATACTAACCAATTCGCTGAAAGTGAATCCAGTCTTTCGGCCAATGGTTACAGGAGCCACCTGCACACATCCTAAATCCAGATCCAATTAGTAGATGCCTACAAACAGACTAGGGTCTACCTCAGGAGTGATATTACTAAACTGCGATATGAACAACTGTTGCATAGACTTCTATGCAGAAAAACAACAGACAACCATCACCTAAATAATCACATTCTCCACCTGAAGAGTGGAAACCACTCAGCACTACTTCTAATAGATACTTGAATAACTGTTGGGTCATTTTTCTTCATCACTTTTCTCGTACATAAGCACAATCACCATGACAATGTAAAATATCCAGTAACAAATATTTTACAGTTGCTAGCTAACATCAAATGCACAGAACAATTATAATTACCCCATCACAGCTTCAAAGACATTCACTGCATGCACCTTTCTGCATGCCTGTATGTGTATGCATATATATACATGCATGGCAATGTAAAAACCTAAGCTTCCAAAACAGCAAGGGTAAACGTTACTTTTAAACTGACACCATGGCTGATTTTAGCACAAGTCACTACTCCTCCAGAAATTTTAAACGCTGGAATAAAGACGACCACCATGATCTACTCTTATCAAAGGTACTTTCCCTGACCAAGCAACTTCGAAAGGAGACCTACTGAGACTTGAAAGAAGAACAGACAGATATATAACAGAATACTGAAGAGTAAGACAGTAAGGCAGGAAATTAAGAAAATCAAGGCTAAAATAAGTCATAAGACAACACAACAATGGATGTGTCATTACATGAATATTCTTTGGTTTTCCAACCTGAAGCAATTGTATAAAATTATGATGGATGGCTTATCCATGCAGTTAAAAGCAATTCAGAAGAGAATTTGTACAACATGTTTTCCAGGTTCACGGAATTGATATATTTTCTGTAATTGGTGCCTGCCATTCCGCAATACTCTTACTCATAGAAGCCACTACTTCATACTGCTTTTGAAATACTTCAAAACAGAAACACCATATCAAGAAGGGCAAAATTGTAATACTAAATACAAGAAGTCTAAAACATTTGTATAATTATTCATTGTAATTATTCATTAATAGAAGTATTAAAATTATTCAATTTACCAAATAGCTCCTAGAATATAAAGGACTGCTCTGATGTTTAATGAATTATTACCTAAGATTCTAAATAATAATGAACCGAAACAGAAAAAATCCTCTTAAGAAAAAACAAAACTCATAATTCAGGAAGTTGAGCCTCTTGCTAATATAAGTTCATTGCTCTTCAGACAAGGCTAAAATACAGTCATTTACCAATCCAAACTATTTTTCAATAAGGGTGGTGGGTCTTATCAGCTACTCAGTTTGCTTACTCAGTCTCAGAAATATTAGAGCTAATGAACACGTTAAAAACAAAACCAAAGAAAACACGCGCACAAGAGCCAGTCTCAAACACCACAGTGAGCAATGAAATGTAAGTCTATAATGCTTGTTACATACTCAGATGTTGAAATTTTCTATTTTGAGAGAAGAGGCTACGTAACAGTGAGATGAATACTTGTGACCAGAACCACTGTACTCTAAATACTGGGTTTGAAGCAGTATCAGAACAAGCATACCATTGAGCCTCCTCTGAATGGCTTCTTCCTCTAAAGTGATGATATACATCTGCTCGTCTAGGTCTTCAAGGATCTGTATTTGGAAACAGAAACATGAACTGACTGAGTATGAGTCACTTGTTTTCCTGGCTGCACTAATCTAGTCAGGTTTGTTTTGTTCTATTAACCTATATTTTAAATATATAGTCTACAATACTGATACAAATAAGAACTCTACAAAAGATTATTCCATTCTGTTACAGATCTACTTCTTTACTGTAAATAATCTTTCTGCTAAGTTTTCACTTCAGGTTAAAGCTCTTATGTTCCGTTTCAATCTAAAGAGACTTAGGGAACAGGGAAGGGACAGTACCTCTGACCTATATTCAAATCATGCAAACATTCAAATCATTTCTAGGGAAAAAAATTAACACCCTATCAACTTTCACACTCATATTTGCTCTAAACAAAACTAACTGCAGATTTTTAAAAAGTGTATTAAAAAGTGAGTTTTCACATAAGCCAATATTTCAAGCAAATATAAATTGCTATTGGAAGCTAAAACCAAATAAATGAAGTCTGCCTACCTTACTATCAGGTGCTTTGAGTTTAAAGCTTACAGATAGCAAAACACTATATATTTTCTTTGTATTTTCAGGGTTGAACTGACTAATGAAAAGAAATGCAAGACCTAAGTGCACCCAAATTTTAGTAAATACGAACTAGGAAGCACAGCAAAGTCATTAGAGCACTTGCACATGGTACAAACTCCTCCCTTATCTCACAACATTCAGTACAAGAACAGTACAGTATCTACGTATAAGAAGTTCTTACAGATGCCAACTACCTACACTTCACTCATCTAAGTGTATCCCCAAGTACCCTTCTCGTCATCCAGCCTTAGTTTGGTCTTGTATCCCTTGCTCCTGAACTCAGAACAAGCCTACACTTTTCAGGCATTTGCAAAACAGACATAGTAGGCAATACTAGCAATAAATATTAATAGTAGTAACAGTTACATAAATTGGAAAATCAGAGGAAGTCTACACTACTAAAAAACTTTTCCTGTGGAAAAAAACAGGTTTTTGTGCTATACGAAAAATTTTATACCAAGTACATAAACATTGACTATAGAAACTCTGATCAATTGAAGGAAGAATTACGTAGAAGTGCAAGCATTCTAAAAGGAAGTACCCTAATGCCATCCTGCCCTCTAACAGCACACGAGGACAGATTTGTGTAACACTTACTGTTGGCTTCACCAGCAACTGACCCATTACTGTAAACATCCGTGAAAGTCCCACTGGCGTGCATACTGCAGAGGAAGAAAGATTATGGAAAACAGCGATTTGTAAGGCAAAGACCAATTTTTATTTGGATGTTCAATGTGCTTATTGCAGATATAACCGAGTATGGTTTTGAAGAGAACTGCGATAGCTTCAAACTCCAATAGGAACTTTAAAACACATTGCTATTATTTGAATTTTGAACAAAACAAGCATCTCTCCCCTCCAAGAGCATAACTGTGTATTTTTTGTCAACAAGGAACACCATATAATCAGATATCTTACACTTCTCAAGTAATTATTTATTCAAAGCATGTGGCACCAGAGGCTATGTCTACACTGGTAAATTCAGCAGTGCCAGGATACATTCCTGGGCATTAAGACTTGATTGCCTACACCAGTAAATTGCTAGAACTATCCCTGGCATGATTTGCCCTGGGCCAGTTAGCACTTTCCCAAACAATTCCCAGGTGCAGCTCTGGAGTTCATGCAGCCCTGGAACCATTATCATGAGGCAATACATACACAGCCACCTTCTGCAAACTGCAAATATCAGGCACATGTAATCCATTAGCACAGGTGTAGCTGTAAGGTCAAGAGATCAGGAAGCTGCTTTGCTCTGAAAGTTATACTGCAACTTCAGTTGACAGTAGGCTCTCAGCTACCAGATTTTAAGCTATTTTTCTATGAAATAACAATTGGCCCTTTTGGATCATAGCCTGTGATGGTTTCCAGGTATGGTGCATATGTGTCTGTTGGGAGAAAGGCTCAAACCACGATAACAGAAAATTATTAGTAAAAATCAACAGTTTAGGGAGAACAGCCTTCAAATACTGAAGTATGTAGGAGATGGAAGGATTTGTAACAGCGTGGATGAGGATACATATTTACAGCTTCCATTATAATAAAACGGTGTTGTCAAAAAAAGGAGAAGCACCCAAGACTTTAGAGTGAGGATTGCATTTATTTTTATTAACTAGTGTTTCACTATGACCACTGTGTAATACAGGAAAAATACCAGAGTATTCAAAAAGGCTAACTTAAGCTAGTCTTCCTTTACTACAGAGGAAGCCTGCAGGAAAATGAAAAAAAAAAAAAAGGAAGCGATGCTCCAAATCACCACTGCAATAAGCCTTCCTCATACCCTGCTTCAGCAATTAAGCCAGCTGAAGATCTAATGAAGCTCTGTCCCAGCATCTACCATTTTCCCACTGCTGTATGCTGCCCTTTGAGCTACACAGATATAACAGCTTGGAGAGCCTTAAATAACTTCAGTGATTTGCTTGTATGAATTACAACTAACTCTTCCAAAAATTGGCATTTAATCCCAATTATTCTGGTGAACTGGTTTACAACAGCCCCAAAACAGAAGCTATGTTTTCAGCTCTGGTGAAACAAACTGCAAATAGATGTAGGAAGTTTGTAAGCCAACCTCCCATTAAAACATTCAGCAACTGTTGTGAATCACACTCTTGAACAGCCTACATGAGACATTCAGAATCACTTTTTTTTTTTTAATTCCCCCTCCCTTAAAGTGGATTTAAGGAGCTCCATATACACAGAACCTCAGGAGACTCACCGAGGTCTCTGTGAGAAGCACCTTTCAGAGACAGATCTGCTTAGCTGTAATGAAGTTTCAAACTCTCATTCCCCACCCCTTCTCCACAGTGACAGCCCTGTAAGCATTAGCTGTAAACCTATAAAGCCTGGAGAACAGGTGAAACCATGATAATGTAGAAAGGGAGATGTTCTGTCCCCCTCTCAGCAATTTTCTAGAAATTATTTGAGGAGGGCAGGGCAGAGGCTGAAATTATAAATGGGATTTGGAGCCTTCCATCATCTTCCTTATTCCCCTAAACATGGATGACTGAACTCTGGCCAGGACCAGCTGGTACAAGGTTGGTTTTTTTCCTGCATTTGTTTTATATGCAATCATGTAACTGACCTCCAGACTGGCTAGATAACAGTTTTGTGATTATGAGAGCTAACTGCACTGGGTTCCAACTTTCGTCTACACAGGAAGATTTTCAATTAAAAAAGGAAGGATCATTTACTGAATATAGGACAAACTAAGGGTTCCAAAATAACTTTCTCTCCATACTATTGACCTCCTGCAGACATTTCATTTTAAAATTGTGTTTTTCTCTGCAGAATGGAGTCTGCAAAGACTATTTTTCAACATTTTTCAAGTACCTGCTTTAAAAAGTTAAAAATTGAAATTATTTTGGGTGAGGTGTGAAGTTCCTCAAAACCTCAAAGTGTAAGGTAACATTTGTTCACAAACTTCGGAACCCAAACCTAAACAAAATTACATCTAAATTTAAACTTAAGAATGAAAAAGAACCCTATTTTTTACACTCTTAACTTTCACAATAAAAAACACTTTCCTTTAATCTTTAAAAAAAACAAAATAATTCATCGTTTGGAATACTCAGGAAAATACTTACACAAAAGTAACAAGCATCCCATCAGTGATATACAGGAATATAAATACGGGAGGTAGAATTCCCAGAGGTCTGTAAAGAAAGTACAGAGCATAGCTTTAGCTTATTACAAATAGGCTACTTATGTCACAACTGAATTAACTTCTTTTCTTAATCATTCAGGATTGAACAACTGTATTTTCAAGTATGAACTAAGAATTAGTCCGTTAATCGTGGAGGCAACTAAATCCCCAAGTACTTTAGCCTGAAAAATATCTTCAGCTTTTATCACTTCAGTCACTTGTTTTTAACATACCTCATGCCCACATAGGCACGGAACTTCTCAGCATGCTAAAAACGGATTTAGCAGAAAAAAAATGGTACTGACTAAATTAATATAGCTTCTTCACAACCTGTGCAATACTCACATAGCATTTACTAGAAATATATTTAATTGAAAACATCCATTTCCATAACTAAAATGAAACTAGTGTAGTGTTTTTTTAAATTCCATACCATACAAAGACTCCATACTGGCAGCATCATTGTCTATGAGTGCTGAAGCCACCCATACGATTCCAAGGATAAGCAGTGCAAGAAGAATAAGCATCACAAGGGTTTCCAAAATGCGTGCTCTGATGCCCTGTGGGCAGAAGAGGGGAGAGGGAGGAAAGAACACAGCCAAGAACTTTGAATCTGATATTTTCAAACATAAGAAATATACAAATAAATCGCAGTTCCTTCTTCCTAAATATATACTAACATTTTATCATGTAGAGAAAAGCATAACATGTAATGCACATTTAAAAGGCAGTGCATAAAAAAAGGAAGTACTTATGGCTTTATAGCGCCCAGATTGCATTTTTCCCCTTAAAACCACAGAAAGATGTTTTAAATTGCGTATGCCTTACAGTTCTCATTATTCCATAAAGTAGTCTTTATACCCTATGATTTTGCTCCAGCATTTTTAAAAAGATGGATTACTTTTCTAATACTTTCAGCAAAGAAAGTGGATTAGCAAATTTTCATCTACGATTCCAATCACGGGAATGGAAAGCCAATTATGGCAAATAGCCAAATGGCCCAGCGAGCATTAAACCCTGCGCAGGTACAACGCACCAATTTAGTTAAAATACGTTCTTCAACTGGAATTGCTTCTGCACCATTCCTCACAGTCTTCAGAGCCCTCAAGTGCACGGCTGCAGTACTGCTCGCTCCTAGTCTGCCTTCACACTGCTGCTGTCACATCCATCACCTCCCATCTTTGCGTGCTCCGCGCTGAAACACGTACATCTCAAGACACACAAATCACAGGTCTACAAGGTTTTATATCGTAGTATTTGCTCGAGTCTAAAAATATAATAACGCTCTGATAGTTGAGTGTTAGATTTGCAAATGTAAGTTTACGAGATAATACACAAAATCATATTTAAATTTTTTTACTGGTGTTTTTAACACTAATTTTACTAACGTCAAGCAACAGAGCTATTGGGACACTTTCTTCAGGCATCCTTGCCATGAAGGGACCATCAGATTGCTGTTCACATAACAATTTTACTTTTCTTTTTCTTCATTTGCCAGTATACATCTCCACAAGCAAACCCAATCTCTTGTTTCTCACACAGGTTCTCCCCAACTTGGGCATATTCCACTGAAAAGTCTACTTTATAGTTGACAGCAGAATGTTTGTTTTACTTTGTCTACTTTTATCACCTTTTCCCTCACTGCTTAACACAAGAGGGTAATCTTTACCCTGAAAATTATGCTCCCTACATAACCACTGCATCCAGCCACAAATGAGGATCTCCGGCATTCCAACCATGAGCATTCATCTCTTCTAGCACACCAATTCCTCTCCACCATCAGTCCTCTGCAGAACAGCTAAGGTAGCAAGAAGGAAAAACAGACCAAAAAAAAAAAAAAGAAAAAAAAAGAGACATTCACAAAATTCCCCTTAAGGCTTAAGTGGGCAGATTAAGATCTCAAACACTAAATTTCGAAATAAAGGTAGTATGGATAGGATAGGGATTTACTCCTAGAATGTATTTTGTGTATAATAAAAGTGGCTTTGAGGTTGTTAAATCTATTAAAATGCCATTTCTGTAGCACTCAGAAACTAGCTTTCAGTCTTCCATGAGTTATTTTGAAGATGAACATACAAGCCAAATACATGTACTTGAAGATTACATAGCTGTATGTTTAATATTAAAGTTTTGAACTTGAGCAGTAAGTTACCAAGAAAGAGATTACAGTCTAAGTACTGAGCACTGATAATAGAGCCTTCGCTTTACAACAGAGGGAAGTCACAGGATTAGAAGAAAACCCAAAACATTCAAGGATGCACACACAGAGATCTGCTTCAAGCTTTCCAAAAACTTTGAAGACTCCTTTCCCCTCCTAGGTAGAGAAAAATATAAAGCTACCTTCTGGGTTTCTAAAAGCCTTAGCTACAAAAGCGGATTCCTTACTTCCCTACTGTGAGACACAGGCACAAATCTCAGCCTCTCTGACTTCAAGTTTCACAGCAACAAATTCTTCTGGACAAACCTTGAAAATATTTCACTTTATATGGCGCCCTGAACACCAAATCCTCCCTCCCTTGGATGGAAGAGCACAATTGTCAAAACAGAGGAACAAGAACTACACTGTGATAGTCAACTGTAAATAACATTTATTCCTATTTGCTGCAAGTGTTCTCCAAAGACACGTAAAATTAGGACAATACAAATGCTCTTTCAAAAAAAGAGATGGCCACAGCAAGTATTCTGAAGTAACCATTGCCTTTGGCCAAAAGTACCATTGGCACAAACTCTAGAAAAAGCCAGTTAGCTGCCTCATGAGCATTCCCCATTTTTTGTTTCCATGCTAGTTTGAATAATCTTTGATCCTCAGAAAGTTAGATCAATCTTCTGTTCTCACTAGTTACACCCATCTCTGTACCTATGTGATACATCAACAATACTGTAGTCTCATCTATGCCTTGAAAAACAAGACTGACCGTTCATTCCAAGGGCAGAACAATTTTTGTATTACACAGATGATCATTTAAAAAACAGTAATATTTTGAAGAACTTCAGTGAAGTCACTAGATAGAAACATTCTGTCATAGGTACTATTGAATATACAGTAACTGTCCAGGATAAAGAAAAAATTAAAATTTAAGATGCTTAAAGCATATAGGTAAATACTTAATCTCAATTAGGCACCCATAAGACTGTGCCCTATTAAAACATTAATGTTCCAGGCACATTAGTTCATACTTACATATATTAGCGTGCCTGTCAAATAGCTGCTATTTGTAAGGAACGAAAGGTACAGAATTTCCCCCCACAGGCACACAGAAAACTTCTGGAGAATCACAGAAGGGCTGAGGTTGGCAGGGAACTCCAGAGGTCATCTGGTCCAACCCCCTGCTCCAGCAGGGCCACCCAGAGCTGGTTGCCCAGGACTGTGCCCTGGCAGCGTTTTAGTACCTCCAAGGGTGGAGACTCCACAACCACTCTGGGCAACCTGTGCCAGTGCTCAGGCACCCTCACAGTAAAAAAAAGTGAGAAGTGAGCCTTACACACCCTTACTACTACTTCTTTTTGCTGAAGGTAGTGTTGTTTGTTCAGGTGAAAAATTTAAAGCTTGAGCATTATCATTAGTAACACCACTAATTTAAGACCTGGGCAAAAATCTATACTCTTGACTTTGAGAGAAAAAACGGGTAAATACAAGCAACACTTCATTTTATTTCAATGAAAGCAAAACTATGCAAATAAACCTTGAAATTCAATGATGAGTATTTTTCTTTCTGAGCAAAAACCTCTTCACTGACATTTTAGGTTTGGCTTAACATTTCTTCTTTGAGTCTTTTCACTTCTCTCCCACAACCCCATTATATTACTCAGATTTCTTAGATGAACCAAATGTCATGGCATATCTTCATGGCACAGAAGATATTGTCACTTCTATTTCACCTAATACTAGTTGCATTTTTTTAATCCATTTACTCTTCATTTTTTTGTGTGAAAAGGAGTATTAGAGCCTGCCATCTGCAAAAACAGCAACAATCCCACCTAAAACTGAAGATTTCAAATCAGCCTGTAAGAGTACATTTATTGTTCATGTTCAGTCTGCACCACTGTATCTGTCTAGTCCAGAATTAACAAATGAGTACAAAATGAAAAAACATGTAGTGTAGGTACATAGGACTACTTCAAATTAGCACTCTAACTAAGCAAGGAAAAATAATCATACAGCGCTAAATCTTAGTGTCAAAAAAGTGACTGCATTTGAATCAATTGGAAGAGTTCTTTGATTCCTCATCATCAGTGTGCAACTGGAACCAAAGGGAAACTTTACCACACAAGCAAAGGCGGTGGCCTATCCAGCTAGTTAAGTGTGTGTGCACGTGCGTATGTACATACACATCCAGGGGCAGGTAAGGGAAGAAGTGGTGAATAGCCACCTTTTACACCAGTTTTCCAGTTCAATTGTTTGATCAGGAGAAATTGCCTCATAAGCTCCCATGATCGCTGCTTAACATTCCTATGGAAACTAAACTAAGAAAGAGGAATGGGAAAATACTTTGTATTTTTAGCTTTCCACATCGTATTCGAGAAGGAAAATTAAGTTTTCCAAGTCTTCATCTAGTCTTCTCTTCCTAATGGTTCTGACAGGTAAGAACAGGGACAGTAAGCACCATACAACCAACCAGCTTGCATCAGGTTTTTCAGAAAGTTAACCCAACCACATCCAACAGCTTGCAATTCCCTCAAGTGAGTTTCAGATTATCCGTAAGGCAAAACAGACTTCCAAAAGTGAATTACCTGTGGGGTTCCCTACTGTCAGGGAAGCAGAAGCTTGGCATCATACAAGCCAACTTCACACATAAAAAATCTCTCATAGAGGATGAAAAAAAAAAATATGGTCAACAAAAACTTTTGGGAGCTAATTACTGTAATCTTATAGAAATTACAATTGAACTGTTTATCAAGAAAAATCAGGAAAAATTGGCAGATTATACCCTCTAACACCCCCTTTTCTTTTTTAAACGTCAAAGTTTCACAGTCCAGACTCAACAGCTCACCTACGCTTTTACTCACAGCACATTTTCAAAATCCACTTAGTTCTCTAACACGAGTGCTCAGCCAAGTGAAATGTTTTGTTAAAGGAAAGATGTTTAATACATCAATCCCAGCAACCTGGAACTTGCCAGAAGCCTAGTAGTACCTGTCATCTTCTGTGTATACTAATGAGGGGGGTGGAAAAAAAAAAAAAAAAAAAACAAAAATAAAAGATGAACAAAAAGAGCATTTGAATATCTCAAGGCATGCCTACAAATAAAAGCTGTCCTACAAACACATTCTAAGGATCTTGTGATTTGTACAGCCTTAGAGATATCTGACCCTCAGACTTCTTTAAAATTCAACTGCTGAGACATTCAGAGGTTTTTATATTGTTTAATCCTGAGCTACTCACACTGCCTGGAGCAGCGGGTCTAAGGGTTCATGTTTCCAGATGAGCCTGATTTTAGCAAGAAAGGTTTTAATTATTCTAGAAGCGTTCTGACAAATTTTTAGTTCCTACTCTGGAAAGCATCACCAAAATCTTACCATGTTTCTTTCCTATTATGATTAACATAGATAAGTCATCCTGGATGATAAATATCCAAAACATACTAAAAACCAGCACATGGCCAAAAAAAGGTAATTCTTTAGCTGAAAAGCCCAAGGAAGTACAAATGGCAACAACAGTCCTGAAGGGATGACGGATGTCATACAAGAAAGTCAAGAAGTTTAATTACTAAGGAAACCGCTCCTCCTCCCCAGTACATTTGTGTTAAGCACGATGACTATTATGCAATCGCAACACATCAAGACTTTTCCCGCTATGTGTGTTCACACATAACACCTAAAGGCTGGTTTTTACTTTACAAGAGAACATATGCTTGGTGATAGTTTCTTATGGCTTTTCAATATGGAAAAGGGAGATTTCTTGATAATGGAGACAGTAAGAAGTGTTGGTGTTTTTTTTCCCAACTGAAATTCTGTAACTACTTTGAATGATGTAAATGTAACAATACAAAATGCTTTGCCATTAAGACAGCACAGGTGACAAGTGAAGACCTTGCTGGGCATGCTGGTTGTCCACAAGGTTTCAGGAGTTTTGCATAACTAGCAATTAGCACAGGGATCTCTCCTGACTACAATGACTCACAAGGACAGTGCATGAGCAAGAACCTCCTCACTGCTCCGCTCTCCATTAAGAGTCACACACAAAATCTGGAAAGGCTTAAAAGGATGCTCTGACAACTGCCATTCTTGCAAAGCTAAGGTAAAACATGCACCATATACCCAGGAAACACCGTGGAAGACATGGTTATCTTCCAAGCAGTGACACAACCCTGTGCCAGAAACTCAAAAGTTGTTTCTTTTTGGGAAGGAATGGTTACATAAATGAAAGCAATCAAGCCATTTTTTGCCAATTTTTGCTCTGCCAGTTGTGATTAGGAACACAAATAATATTTTGGAGCAACTTAAGCATAATTTTTAATGCTTTCTAATGCACCAAGGATTTCGACATACGCATACAGATACTACTTACCAAGAGTTCTTGTGTTTTAATGCTGATGAAACAGCAGAAAAAACTTGCAACGTGTTATTTTCTTTTTCGGTAAGCGGCAAAACTCCTGGTAAAACCAAAGAGCTACAGCCCCACCCCTACATCGAGAAAAAGCATTTCTTTGCTGGAACATTACTTGGCTATAGTGATATTGACAAACAAATTATTAGCTCCTATAAGAACGACATTTTTGGAACTACATCGCCAATGTACAACATGCTATGGCTTTAGTTAATTCTACATTTTGATTTAGTTGCAAATTGCACAGGAAAAAATAATCAAGGAAAGTATTATCAATGAACTAAGAATTACAAGATGTTACACACAAAACCAGAGAGTCCTTACAAAGTTTCTATGGTGCTGAATATTTGAACACGGTTCTGCTTGGACATCTTGACCTCTTGCAAGGTAGGTAAACACTACTTTTTACACCATGCCCTGACCCATCGGGAAAGCCTGGGAAACATTTCTGCAATCACAGCACATTTAAAGTACACATGAAGCCCATTGTTTTCCTGTGACAAAAAGGAGTCTTAGTAACCTTAAGATTTGTTCAGTGAGAGGCTGACTGCAACAAACATGTGTGCTAACATCTGCAGAAAATAAATGGAGGCACTAAAAAAGAATGAGAATTACAGCAGGTATGAGGCTGGGGATGTTACAAGAGTAACATCAATCACATTTTTAGCATGCGTTACCCCCTCTTTCTTGGTTTGTGAGCATTGATGAGACACCCGCTTCAAGCATTCTAACCATTTCTATGGTTAGAAACCGTACTTTGAGCCATCTTTGTTCTGACCTATGCAAGACCATGCAGAAACATTTTTTTTTTTAATAAGTAAAGGAGATCCATTTTCCATCAGGTAAAATGGAAACACATACTACATTTAGCACACTGATAATTAGTCAAGAGGTCACTACCTTATGAGACTACCACAAATTACTGAGTCAAAAACAGAAGCTGTAGTTTTAGGAAAACTCAGTTCATTTTGAAAATGTAGAAGCCAATGACTCGGAACCCTCTCAGAGCAAGCTAAAAAATCTTAATCAAGAAATAATACATTCAGGCATCAGATTCAAGCATTCAAGAAGAAAAAGTTTCCTTGCCCGTGCAAGAACCAAAGACTTCAGACTGTAACCAGTGCTACGTCTTCTCCCACGCCACCTCTTCCCTCACAGAACCCTTCCAGCCTGTGCGGATTTTAAGACTAAACTGAACACTTCTCATCACAACACAGCCAGCGTATTTTAAAGTTTAGATTTATTTTCCACACAATACAAATCCTAAAAATTCATAGTCACAAAACGTTCCCGGCAACTTTCAGCTGATTTTTGTGTTAGTATCTTTTCCCAAATGATTTAATGGTGGTTACCATTCTGTCAATGGAGCAAGAGGAGGCAGCTGAAATCATCTAACTGTATAGAATTTAACAGTTACACAGTATAAGTAACAAAATCCAGAAATTTCAAAAGAGAAACTCAGAACTGGGGAGAGAAAAACAAAATGAAAGTCAAAGGAACTTGACGGAAAAAGCCATGATGAATTCTTTGGGTGTTGGCTAAAGACATGTACCAATAAGCATTACAGCTATGCCTGCCAAGTTGGAAACAAAGGACCAAAATCACCCAACTAGAGGTCAAAACAAAGATGTCTTTATTTAGTAGGCTGGTGAGGAGGACATCTATCCAGGATGCAGCACACCCACTGCAGTGTCTCCTCTGCCAAAGAAAACTTAGGCCCTCTTCTCCAGTGTACCAGAAGAGTAACCAAACCATGGTGTTATAGTATATATTTTGGGGTCCATATGCATCAAACTTTCCTGGTGACATCACTGCACTCAAATAATTCACTGAAATAACCTAAGAACGAATATGGACTTCTTGCAGATTTGCATCCTCGCAACTGGGATAAAAACCAGTTCTTCCTCACTTTTTTTCCTAGGATCTATTTAATTATCCAATACAAGACAGACTCCAGTTAGAATGATAGTGTGAGATTCATTTATTGCCTAGCAGTTAAGGCATTGTTTCAAATACATGGATTCATATTACTTAAGGAAAGGGCACACACCTGGCTCTTCCACATCTAGGTATAATTCCTGCATATTTAACATAGAAATAGTATATTAGAAAAGCATTCCTTCCACATTTTGTAACAGAAGACATACCAGTTACGTAAATTGAGGAAAAGCTAGACAGAATATCAGAGAAAATGCAAACATCTACTAGCTGGAGAAAATAATTACAGCCTACATCTGTCAGATATGTGCTACTACCCTGCTGCAGCCTGCCCTTCCCTCCTTTGTAGAAAGAAACTTGCAAAAAAAAAAACAAAACACAAAACATAGGATTATGTCTAAGTTCTTATTAAAAAGGACAGATGCAGTTCTATTGACACTATAGTAAAAGCACACAACCCAAACCTTTTGGGAAGAAGGGGAGGAAGAAATGAAAGGATATACATAGTAAAATGATGACTGTCCCAACGCTATGCCTTTCTCCCACCAGTTTCTTCTGTTGTTCCATTCGTTAGCCCAGCCCTCACTAATGAGCTCCTAGATGCTCCAGTCCCTCCACCTACCAAGTTTCCCAGACTTTCCCAAGCCACCTGCAACAACAACATGGGAGCTGTGGGATTTCTGACACTACGAGTCTCCCTCTAATCATTTACTTTTGGATCAGAAAGAATCTTTCCTGCTAGACTGGAATGATAGGAAGATAAATAGATATTTTCCCACTTCTTTGTAGCTTGGCAGAGGATTAAGGTAAGTAATGCAAAAGTACAAGGAAAGACATGGAATTTGTGATTGTGTTTCTGGCAGAAAGAAACCACAAAGACAGCTCCCAAAAGCAAATGACATGCAGAAGCACACAGATCACTGCTGAAGTTCTAAAACAAAGAGAAACCTGAAGTTTTCTTGGTGTCAATGTCTATTACTAACCCCTTTCAAGGGAGAATACAATCAAGAAGAAAGCACATTTCTAGGAACTGGGCAAAGCACCAGACTGCTGGAAGTTCCTTTTAATAAGATGGGAAATCCTTCAAAAAGCTACACCAAAACAAATAAAAAATAAAGAAAAACCTAAAAATAAGGAGGAAAAAAAAAAATGCCCAGGGAGGGGAGACTCATTGGTCCTCCTTCCTGCCCTCCTTTGTAAACAAAGTTGTTGGCTGCCTTACAAATCCTCACTACAGATGCATTAGCTCCTTCTTTGCATTGTCAATTTAGAACAAGTAATTCTTAATATAGAGTAATCCTTTGTGTGGAATATTTCTAGTAAGACTAAGTAAGTAATATAGACTAAACGTCTATATATCACATTGCCGGTTACCAGTACTAATGACAAAACATTGTTTTTAGAGAGGGAATCAGAAGCAGTCTTTACCTAGTAAAGCATCATTTAATAAAGGAAAACTATCAGATAACTGTTTCATGCCTTTCTATGATTAAAATATATTAAAACTTGCCACTATCAATATAAAATCATATGGCAATTTTTCTCTCTGTGAATTAAAATGACATTTCTATTAAATCTGTAAAGTCTTTTTTTATTTTTATGTAAAGTAACAAAACTGCATAAAGAGACTTAAAATAGATACAATGTTTTTGCTTATCCTGAAAGGTCAGTATTTGAGTCAATGAAAACTCAAATGAAAACACAGACTAATGTGAAAATATTCAAACATTCAAATCTTAGTAAAATATTCCTCATGCATAAACCAGCCATTTTTATAAAACAAATCACCATGCTCAAACAAAAACAGCAGCAGATCAGTTTAATGTTTCTTAACATTTAATAAAAGAAACCAAGATACTGAGATGGAAAGGTGCTCACATTGCCTTCTTGAAGCCTCTAACTCAGACATGCCAAATTCTTAGAGCCATCTGCCTTCTTCCATTGACTAAGAGATGGGGCTTCTAGATCCCCTGAATCACAGCCATTTCAGGGATCCTGCATGTGTGAATACTTCCTTCCTTCCCAAAGAATGGCAAAATTTTCTAGTTTAAATGAAACAGTTACACAAATTTTATTATAAACTGACAATGAAAAAAAAAAGGAAGAAATACATCTCAGGGTTTTCAGATATATAGCTATCATCTACCACAAATAGAAGGGTCTATAGAGGGCATTAAGAATGCTCCATCTAAACAAAATTTGAAAAGTACTCATTTCTGCCTTAAAAAAGAAAAAAAAAAAAAGTATCTTAGGGAAAAAAAAGTATTTTGGAACCCAGTGCTTCAGTTTACATGAATGATAAAATGAAGAGATTCAAGCTTAGTATTTGTAGCTGTAACATCTGTGCACTTTACAAGTAGCAGAAGTATTTAGCGTGTCTATTTTTACTCATGCAGAACTCCATAAGTTATCCTAAAAACAAATAAAAACTGTAATAAAAAAAACCACTCAATTTATTCACTGACAGCAGCAGAGAAAAATATTCACATCTTATTCCATTCGCAGGCTTCCAGCTACATGTTAAAGCTTTTAGCAAAGAACTACGGAAATTCCACAAAACATAAGCATGCTAAATACAGCAGAGATGTGCGAGTTCAGAACAACGTAGGAGTGGGGAAAGCACAAAAGTTCAGCGATGCATTTTGTTCCTGGCTCAGATGAGGTGGAATAACTAATGCTCCAGTGTTACCTTCTAAAACGAATTAGTTTTATGGATGACTCTACCTACTCATACGCAAGAGTCATCTAATACAGTTTCTCACAGTATGCGAGAAAGGTAATGGTCAGAAAACCATGTTTTGAAATAACACTGTGTTGGGGATTTTCTTTGCACAGTGTTTTTACCCCAATATTACTAATAATTCTTGTTTCACCTTGTTACTCTACTAATTTCCATAGTTCAAATACATGAAAATGTTGGAAGAACACAGACTGACCTGATACGTTTTGCTTTACTATCTACATTAAAGAGTTGGTCAAAAAAAGTAATTATAATCTCAACCCCATAAACTCCTGCAGAAAGGCAGAATCACTGCTTAGCTAATGAAGTCACAGTGAGGCAGGTAGTGCAGAAAAGCTATGCCAAGTCAACTATACCATAAGGTTGTCTCCTGTCACTCTATTTTTTGTAACTTATACTGAGGCCTCTTTAAAAGAAGTACATTCTAATTTATGGAAGCAACCAACTGGCATTTAACTGCTTCAATGAAACGGAGCACAGATCACATCTCATCACATCTTGATCCAATGTGTGCAACAACCAACATCCACTTATTTCCCCCTCAGCTGTCCCAGATACAGAACTGTTACATGTATTCAACAAACCATAGATCTCCTTATGGTAAAATAAAAAGGGCAGATTTTGCATATAATGTCCCCAACTGAGTTAATCAAAACATCTTATAAAACCTTATGAAATGTTTTATAAAGCTACAAAAGCAAATTAACATTAAACCATTCTTCCTCAATAACCACAAGTTTCTCTGTCCTAACCACCGATTCTTGAATTGCTTTTTATCTTAGTTCTTATTGAAAGATGACAAGGCCCTAAGCTGAAGAACACATGCATGTTGTTTACATAAAAGTTGCTGTCTTGCACAGCCTTTATTCCTAGATGTCTAAATACAGACACTAATTATACATGCTGAAGTCCAGGCTTTGTAATACAAAAATTAATATAACCAACATTCCCAACCTCTTCTTGACCTACCTATAGTAGTTTTTGTGTTCTTACTGTCTTTAACTTTGCCTTAGTTACAGTCATTGTGAAAGGACAGAAAACCAGACATCCCTGCAATACTTTGATAAAGCTATTTTCATCTCATACTTATCTCTAGTATAGTTACATATTCCAATCACAGGTCCTCAGAAGCAGGCAATAAACTCACATAGCTTTTCAGACAAATTCACTGAAATACACCCCTGAAGTAAGAAATCTTCTTTTCCTCTGCAGGACTGCAAATAAAGGACCTCGTAGTATAAAACTGTAATTTTAACATGTTTTCAGTTTAGTGCAGACACTCATCAATGTGACATGCTAACAAGTATGCTAAACTTTCTCATCTTCCATTGCATACCATTTTATAAGCTCTTCTCTAACTTAATGTTAGTTGTGCCTGTCATCTACATTGCAAATTATAAACACACTCTACATTTAGCTGTATACAGGCTATTTCTAAGACTTCAACAGAAGCAGGAAACATACGAAGAGTCAAGATATGCACCATTCTCAATGCAAGATTTACTGTTAAATATAGTCCTTAACCATCCACCTTACATCTTATGTATTATGTTACGGGTTTGTATAACTGTCAGTTAAGTATGCTTTTATTTTAACAGGGAGGAGGAAAAACCCTGATCAAGCTACTTGCCAAAACAGAATCCCAGAATAATCACGATCTGCTTCTAAACAACAACAAAAAAAAGTCTAATAAATTTTAAGTGGTGTCATTTTAACTGACTCCAGTTTAAAGAACTGGACTTCATATCTGAACTTGAGATGTTAGCTTATGTCAAAAATACAAAACCAAACAGCTGCCTTTGATGTGACTGATTAAACAACTTTTGTCTCTGGTATTACTAATGGAATGAGTAAATGGGTTGTAATATAATGTACAATAATTCAGTTACATACTAGTAAACATTTCATGGAGATCAGAGCACTACCGTCTCAGTTCGTGCTGAATGATTTTATAGACAAATAAATATGAACTTAAATGCCAAATAAACATACACTGTTACCAGGGTACCTCAAGACTATTTGGTGAGCCATTACACACAGTGGCCCGTGGGTATTGCAGTCAGAGGTACATGCAAGCATCAAACATGAAGTCAAATGCTGTTTCAAAACAAGGTTCAAGACTCTTGCACTCTCCAAATCACTTTTCCAGAAAAATCACGACAAATTCAGAAAACTGACCGATTTTAATTAATCTCATATTGGAAAGGATTTCCAAGCCAACTTCCCCAATATTTTGTATTATACGAACAATTGCTTCCCATGGAATACTTCTTGAGATTAGCAAAAAAGTTTCTAAAAGTAAATACTTCAAAACTAACCTTGAACACACTTCCTACAGTGGCTTCATCACATACTAAAAAACTTATTTTACAGTGCTCTACACCTACAGTCAAACCAGAGTTCTATGGGTACACACAGCAAAACTGGGGAGTACAGCTTTTCTACATGGAAAAATACAGAAATTAGAATTTCCATACCCACCAAGAAAGGAAAAAGTGGCAGGTTTACTTTTCACTTATGCTTATTACTATGTTTAGTTACCTAGAGCTTGCAAACACAATGCACTGCAACACAACACATTAGAAACTTAAGCTTAGTTCAGTCTTATTATATAGTAACGTTGACTAGGAAAAGTCATTGCTATTGATAAACAGAGTGTATCAAACCAACTCAAATGTTGACAAGATGGAAGATGTACACACTGTGCAAAAAAAAAGCAGTTTCAAAAAAATGCTAGTAACCATATTTTTGCAAAGCTTCAACATTTCACTCCCTCCCCAAATAAGTAATTTTATTTACAAATCACATTTTTAAAAGCCATGCTCCACTGAAAGAGGGAAAGGGAAGAAACCTGCCTTTAACAGCAGAAACCACTGTATTTCACTATTTGGAATAGTGAAATACACCATATTTTACTTGCACGGGCTAAGCTGCAACTGCTAATACAGGCAGGACTTTGCAGTCATGACAGCCAAATCTTTATACAGTAGCAAGCACTTCGCAATAAACTGTTCAGAACACTGGCCCGTCTCACCTGCCTTAAGTGTATGAATAAACTGCTACATTTTTAAGTGGTGTTTTTATTAAAATAAACTCAATGGGAATTTGGGAAGAGATATCAAGGAAAAGCAACCAGATGGAGAGACTCGCTGACACATAACAATAGCTGGTGAAATATTACTCTTATTTTCTGTAATAAACACCAAGATCAAAACATTATGCAAGTTAAATTCCCTTGAAAGGATCCCAGCAGGAGTTTTCCTTTTTGTTTGTGCAGTACGCGATTTCCTCTCACCCACAAAAAACATACCAAGAATGTGCATGTGCCACTAACACTAAGCAGCACTTCCTTAATCACTCATTTCCAACAATTTATGGATGATCAGTGGCAAAAACGAGCAAAAATAATGAAAGCATGCAATGAAAGCTCATTGAGACAAACCGACTTGGACTTCCTACTCATTTCTGTGTCTCTTTAAGATGGGGGTCTGATACAAATTAGCCACTGGGAAAAAAAGTCATCTGGTCATAAAATACAGTACAGGGTCACTTTTATGTAAGTTTGCCAAAAGGGACATAAACCAGGACAATTTCAAACTGTGACACAGGATAGAAGTATATTAAAAAAATCTTTGTTCCTCCTCCATTGTGCTGTCATGTTGCTCAGCTTTATAGACATTCTGAGCACCAGCTCTGGCCTCTTCGCTTCCACCTGGTCTACCTAATTAATTAAGCAAGGAAGTTACCTCAAATTTTTGTACTATTTGTTTTTATTATCATGCACTTCTTTTGATGTTCCAGGAGTTAACCTCTTAATCCACAGACTCTGTGTGTTGTGTTCTGAACATTTTGAGATGTCTGGATAATTTGGATAATTGGTCAGGATGTTGCTGTCGCTCATGTTAAACTTTATGTCAGGACTTCAAGTTCAAAGATCAGTATTAAGGTAAAATACTTCATAAAGCCTTTTTAAAACTCTACACTCGTGATTATGCAATACCTAGCTATTCCAGTTTCTCACAGCGGTAAATTGCACTATTTGTATTTTCTTACAAGGAAATTACTCCTAAACATCTTTATCTTTGTCAACTTCAAACGAATACAAATTTCAGTTGAAATTACATCAAGAGAAAGCATATTTTAAGGTCAAAAAAAGGTATAGCAATTATCTCCTCAAAAATGCTTGTCTCCTTCACACAACAGCACACATGTAATTTTCTGTGCAGTCTGTTATCGCACATGGAAACATCAGCGCTGTGAACTACAGATGCTCAGCTACGAATACCACAATTTTCCTTTTTTGGAGAGAATAATAGAGAATGAGGTTAATTTTGACATTAAGAAACTTGGTTGACACCTTTGTTTCATAACTGTAGTACAGAATTTGAGAAGGCCAGTGACAAAAAACTGAAAGAGCATCTAAACAAGAAATATAACTTTATGCAGAGACTCTACAAAGGAAGACAAGGAGAATAGAGAAAGATATGAAAAAGTTCTTAATACCAATACAGTAGATCAAAGTTACTTCAGATACTCCAACAGCTCAGTTAATAGCACCGGCTAAGGTGTAATATATCACAATGAACTCCAACTACTTCAATAGTCTTGAAAAACCTAATTCACACATGTGCATGAAAATACCTACATGTGCATAAATACACACAGGGCATGTACCCATACATACACACGCAAAGACGTACATATACACATATTATTCACCAGCAATACTACATTTAGAATTGTTTTTCTGATAATACAAGTCTGCAACTGCCATTAAATGGAAATAAACTGTAGCAAGGAAGAGCACGTAAGCTCTTTAAAAGAGCATGGTCAACCCCCTTAGGCCCAAAATACCCTTTTTTTGAATTAACATACTGGTTGTAATTAAAAACCAGGCAGAGAATCAGTTTGATTTTCAGTACAACACTGCATCCACCCATGGTGAGTGCCTCATTTCCGTATTTCTCTCCTCTGTACAATATGCAAGCCCTTGGTTGTTTTAAACTGTTGCCCTGGGGAAATCGAAAAGAGTCTCTAAGAGGGGCCATGTGCCATTTAGAAAGTATACTAGCAACCAAGAAAAAAAGCCATAGTAAATTGGAAGATGGTTAACCAAACCCATTCAGATTCATGAAACTTAAACAGTTCATGGGGCAATACTTCCTTACAAGAACATGGAAAGAAAAGTTATACAAAGCTCGTAAGAGTAACCTATGAGCTATCTGAAATATCACAGCTTGAAAAAAGTTCACATTACAGTGAATAGATAAAATTAACTTTTATAGCACAATCTACAATAAACATTCAAACATGGCTAAAAACTTTAGGGGTTATGCCCATTTGTGATAATGACTAACATTACTGTCACAATTTAAGCTGAACAAAGAAATCCATTAAAAAATGAAAAAAAAAAAACATCCGAGTTCAGAACTGAACCTCTTTTAATCATTCACTTTCAGAACTTCTATTAAAATCCATCAAGTAACTCTTAAATGAACACCTTCAAACAGATATCTTGACTGCGCACACCTAAATCTCAAGTGACCTATTTATTCATTAGGTAATTCTGCGACAAATTCAAGATGACCTGCATAAAAGCTTCCACTGAAACAGTCTTTTTATCCAAGTTTTGAGCTGAGCTGGGTGTGTATCTGGAATCAACCGCTTTCCCTACTCCTTGTATCCAACTCCCAACTGAGAGATTAAAGATTACATATCCTGTGCCAAACCTCCTTATGCCTTCACATTTACAGTAGAGGGCTCATCTCTTAAACGCTGCAAGTTTCGCCAAATGTATGAAATGTTCTTTTAAATTGAGATCAGTAAAATCTGATTTTTCCAGTTAACAGTAATAGCATTTGAATGACGTTTTATCTTGCTGGCCGCTTAGTCTGATATAACAAATGACAAAAGATAACAATTTTTTTTTAAACTTGCACAAGTATAATGAAAAGCAAATTAATCTGTTAAAGAACCAGATTTTTACAAGGTAATTATGGTTTCAAAATCTTCTCTGAAAAAAGAGATAAGCAATGAGCCAAAAATCTAAGGAAAGTAAAAAAGATGGGAAGTACCCTTCACGCATTCTAGAACTGAAAAGCTTACATGTAATCCTGAGTTCAATTAAGCATAAATTTTCCCAGACTCCAATCATCCTATTATGTGATGTAACTCTTTAAAAAATATAGTACTTATTGCAAGTAGAATAATTTATGTGTATCAGAATTTGAACAGAACAGCACACTCAATTTTAACTATCAACTTAGTCCAGTTGTTACATTTGCCACTTTCAAGAAAAGTGACCAAAGACAAGGTATGTTCATATAAAAATGGACTACAATTCCTGCATCTTCACCAATAGCTTTAGGACTCACTCAAAGCTCGTAAAACAATTCAGTATATGTCCGCATACATTTTGGATACTTTTAAATAGAGCACCCAGGTAGAACAGCCATTGGACAAAGGCCTGGAGTACCTGTACTAGGAATCATATTTGGCTTCTGCACTGTACCAAAAACATCCAGGAGAAGTCAAACTAACAAAAGATCCCAAAAATTAGGTTCCCCCCGCCCCCCCAATAGGTGGGGTTTTATACTACAGTCTGATCTAACCTACCCCCATGAAGAAGCAAAACTACTCTAAAGCACCAAGAATCGTCTTTTTCCTGACATGTGCAGAGAGATTATGGTTCTGCCTCATCTGCAGTTACAAATGCTTCCAAGTTGTCACGGTTTAAGGCTGGGCCGGCTATTAAACCGGTGACAGGCACTCTCTGTTAACCCTCCTCCCCCCGCCACAAGGGGAAGGGAAAGAGAAAAGGGAGAGACACTTATGGGTTGGAAAGTTAAAACAGTTTTAGTGAACTATAATAGTGAAAAAGAGTATAATAATAATAATGGAAATAATTAAATATATACAAATACATACAAAACCAAAATCAAGCTCCCCCGATGTCGGCCACGTCACCCCCGGCACTGCAGGGCAGGCTCCGGGAAGGCCCAGGCTGGGCCCAGTGACGGACGGGAACTGGATTCAGGGGTGCACAGATCGGGATCAGGGGCACCAGGAAAACAGACAGAGTCCTCTTCGGACACTGGCCACAGAAGAAGGGGTGAGACCCTCGTGATCCCCCCGCTTTATACTGAGAATGACATGTATGGGATGGAATACCTTGTTCGTCAATTTGGGGTCACCTGCCCTGTCCGCTCCTCCCTGCAGGTGTGACCCCCCTTTGGCTCTTCACTCGTTAGCAGCGAGGAATTTAGCAGTGACCTTGGTTTCTCTAGGAATAAGTACAGCAAGAGCCTTTCTGCATAACATCCTTACCGGTGCCTCAGTGATAACTACAAACTTAGAGCGTTATCAGTCCTGGGAGCAGACATGTCTGCAAAACATGCAGTTAGTTTCAGAAAGTGCAGTTACTTAGAAGGGACTTAGCTGAAAGTAAAAATCACGAAAAGGAAAATTGGTCTATTTTAGGCCAAACCAGGACACAAGTGTAAACATGCAATGGTGATCCTATTTATCCTGAATGGGATTTATTAAAAGCCATAAGTTCAAAAGTTACACTATAACTATTAAAGGTTTATGTGAAGTACAAGTTTTATGCAGCTAGGATACATAATGCATCTGTTCGAGCCAACAGAAATCTACAAGTCAAGGGAACACACCAGCAGCACCGTACATGGTACGCTAATGGAGAGAATCCTTGGTTTTGGTTGGACTGCAGGAGACACAAACCCCACTAAAATCAGCTAACTTATTTCTTTTTTAGAACAAAAAATATACATTAGCTGTAGCTAGATACTTAGAGTCAAAAGGAAAATGGAGTAGCCTCCACCTGAAAACTGAAAGGACAAACTGAGTTGCTGAAAGTTTTCTTAGCCCTATAGACACCTGAAGTGAATGAAGGAGAATTTTTTCCAGTCAAGTTGGATAAGCAGAGTTAAACATAGTAGTATGGACAGTACTTTGCCCATCACCAAACTCCTTTGAAGTTGAACTCATTGGCTTGGTCATCCAAACTTTCAACTGAAGTAACTTGGATATATCTACAGTTCAGTCAATGCCAAGTAATGCAGCAATAGCATCAACAAGCTCCGAACAGGCCACACCAAACAAGTATTTACACACCATCTTGGTTGGGTCCTGCTGGTCCTTTCTGACACCGCTATATTGCTCAGTTTATGTAATCTCCTGGCAGCTTCAGCTATAGAATAAGATCCCTGTTTCTTTACATTGTCCCTGAATTAAAATTTTCCTTCACGCTGTACTTTCTAAGTATCTTATTTTCTTTGCTGTCCTCTGTTTTCTCTCTTACGCGTCTACATGAACGTGCCTAAAATCCCAAACTGGATGCAGTACTTCACTTGAGTTTTCCCTAATTCCATTAAGAACGAAAATGGCAACATCATCACCTCCATGCCACGCTCCTGTCAATGCAGCCAGGAATTACGTTTTCCTTCCCACCATAATCACCCCCTTGTTGATTTATGATACATGCGATCCACAATGACTCACAGACTTTTGCATCCATCTTTAATGTATTTCATTTTCCTGATTTCAGACTTTTCAAGATCCTTTGCTTTCTAATAACTGTCATCCAAAGGGCCTGGAATTCCCTCAAGTGTAGTATCATTAAAAACAAAAGTGTAATCATTTGGATGATGAAGATTAATGAAAATGTGCTACAATTGGTCCCCAGACAGTCATTCCTGTTTAATTTATTTGATATTTACGGTTTGAAATTCCTTTTGCTGTGCCTCCCATTATAGCAATTTTTCATTATATTTCTTTAGTTCACATATTAATATAACAGTTATCATCTTATTGTTCAGAAATTACTTTGCCAAATTCCTTGCTTCACTGAAATACTCAGCCCTCTCAACTAGAATATATTCAACTAAGTTGAATATTTTTAGTTATTGTCTACCCATTTAAGACACTTTTCTTAATATATTATTGTTAATACTGAGCACACTTGAACTTTTTTGGGGGATCTTTGTAATCTTTAAAATTCACAAGTCAAGCTTGTTTTCTCTGGGTCATCTGTTATTTAATCACCCTTCCCATTAGTAAGAAGCTTGTACTTCTTTCCCTTGTTACTTTATTTCTACTGTATTTATTGAACCTTCTCTTTTAGCATCCCAAGAAGTCATTTTTCAAAAAAAAAAAAAAAAAAATCAAACCTTGATTAAAACATTTTGTTATTAAAAAAAATTAGTTAAGTAATTTTCTTGATCTCAGTATACATGGCTTTTCAAGGACTTTTTTTTTCCGCTTAAGCTTACTCACAGCCATGCACTGTATACTTGTTTCATCTGCTTTGCAAGAGCGCGCAACTGCACATAAACATACAAATTCCAGCACCAAACCCTCCCAAATTCGTAATTTCAGCTTCATCAGAAATGAGGGCTGAAAATGGAATATATACTGTAATTACTCTGTATTTAACAGTATTTTCCTACCTTTTTTAAGCCAGCAAATCCTTCTGATTCCAGGAAGAAAAAGGCAAAGGGCATCAACACAAACAAACATAAATTTGAAAAAAGAGAAGCAAGATTCCATAAACCTGCAACAAACAAGAAAAAGTTTACACGTTTCTCAGCTTCAAAAGTCAAAGACGTTACATTTTCCTCCCCTACACATAACAACGTAGTATACGTACGAGTGCTAATAGAAGCCAGGTTTGTATGGATACATAGCTATTTACAGGTCATTGCTGAAAAATACTCATTTCTTTGTGTCACAACCTTCAAATAAAAACTGGATACCAACTTAAACAGCAGGAACTGTCTGAAATCTTGGAAGACGGATTGCAAGCTGAGGTGGACTGCTTCCACAATATCCCACTCAAGGCTCTTTAGATAACTGTTTAAAGAATTTTCAGGACAAAAGTATTTTACTACCATCAGTGAATCTCACAAAATTCAGTTCTGTGTACTCACTTCCTCCCATATTTTTTCCCCTAGAGTAACTTAGACCATCGTCACCTCCAAATTAAAAGAAGATTATCACAGTAACAGCAACAGCAGCCTTCCACAATGAGATGACAGGATCACGGGGTAAGAGGAGAGCAGTGGATCGTCTTTATCGCAACTTCAGTAAGGCTTTCATCACCTCCCATAGCCTCCTCAGACTAATTAATGCAGTATGGGCTAGGTAAGTGGACTCTGAGGTAGACTGAAAATTGGCTGAGCTTCCAGGCTCAAAGGGTTGTGACCAGCAGTACAAAGTCAGGCTGGAAGTCAGTCACCATTGGTGTACCCCAGGGGATCGATACTGGGTTTTACATCTTCACTAGTGACCTGGATGATGGGAGAGAATGCATCCTCAGCAAGTTTGCCGATGATTCAAAATGGAGAGGAGCAGTGGCCTGCCAGTCAGATGAACCTCAACAGCCTGGACAAATGGGCAGGGCAAACACTGGGGACCAACTGTCCCAAAAGCAGCTTTATAGAAAAGGCCTGAGAGGTTCTGCTGGACACCAAGTTGAACACAAGCAAGCAATGTGCCCCTGCAACAAAGAAGGCCAACAGAATCCCAGGCTACATTAGAAATGTTGCCAGCAAGTTAAAGGAGGCGATCCTTCCTCTCTGCTCAGCAGTGGTGGCACACATCTGGAGCACTGCATCCAGTTGTGGGCTCCTCCATACAAGACAGACATGGCCATACTGAAGGGAGTCCAGCAAAGGACCACAAAGATGATTAATAGACTGGAGTGTCTGTCACACAAGCAGAGGCTATGAAAGTTGGAATTGTTTGGCCTTGAGAAGAGAAGATATTATCAATGTATATAAATATCTGACAATGGAGGGGGAAAGGAAAACAAACAGAGTCGGACTCTTCACAGTGGCATCCAGTGAATGGCGAGGAGGCAGTGAACACAAATTGAAAACAAACAAAAAAACCCCACTTAAATATAAGAAAAAAACTTTTCCCACTATGAATGCAGTCAAACGGGCTGTCCAGAGAGGTTTTGTAATCTCCATCCTTCAACATACTCAAAACCCAACTGGGCAGTGCCTTGAGCAGCCTTCTCTAACTGACCCTGCTTTGAGCAGAGGCGTCAGACTAGACGATTTCCAGAGGTCCCTTCCAATCACAACCATTCTGTGATATAGGTGAAAAATCAACAACTGACTAAAAATAGGACATCTGTAAGACATATGTGACATCTGCAGGAAGGGAAAAGGTTTAGAAAACAACCTGAAGTAATACCTGATCTCCATTAAGGGTATCTGCTCTATTAAGATTTTCTAAGCTGAACACTTTCTGAACAGCCAGTTTCTGGTGCATAAACATGAATCCATCATCATCCTATCAGAAGCTGTGCAGGATGCAGTGTTTCTTCTTTACAGAAGCAGAAGCTTACCTGCAATTTAGTACTAGTGTAGCTAACAGGTTTAACTAGTGTCACATGTTCTGCATCCTGAAAACACAGCTTTTATTTTGCAGTTGAGAAAAACAGGCTTAATCCCTCACTGTCCCCAAAACACACGTTTCTGCAATTCTGCAGGACTATAGCACTTGAAATCCAAAAAAGAATATATCCCATGATAAGAAAATTTGAACTAACAGCTTTGTTTATTTCTTTTTTCTCATGTACAGGCTTGTTCATTTTCTTCTTTGAAATTTCCATTTTGGAAAGAATAGGGAAGAAGAGACATTTACTGCATGTCTGGTAAATTCATTAAGAGAAATTCCTGTATTTAGTTCCGAATGTAAAACTGTTAGCAGTTATCTTCACCTACACCCCCTTAAAAAAATGTTTTCACCATATACACTTCCTTTTCCTTTAAATAAAATTTAAATTTCCAAGAGAAATAAAAACGGGGTGTGAGGAGGGAGGCAGGGGCACAAGAAATCTACTTCAGCAATCGATAGCACCAGGGCACCAAGGACCAAACTTAGCCAAATAAGCTACAGAAAACAAAACAAGAAAATTCCAAAAGATGCGTGAAATACAATACTCAATTGCTAAAGAAAACAGACTGCCTAAAGGTGGCTAAACTCCAGTTAACAAAGAGGGGGATTTTTCCTTTTGAATTTGCTTAGCCAGGAAGCTCCTGTTACCATTCAAGGAACATTCACACATAGCAACACCACCAAGAATGTCATTAACAGCCCTTACTAGAGGTACATTAACTCAAGCAGTCTGGGTACTTTTTTTTTTTTCCTTTCCTTTTTTCAGAAAAAGAAGACACCAGTGTTAGAGGGTGGGGGTCTTGTTTCAGTGGTTTTCTCTAACTGAAGACAGCGCATTCAGTTACCTGATGTAAAGCTGATACCTGGATGTCCCAGTTTCAACAGGTCTATTACATGTACATCTACAATGTGAAACAGTGCTTAGGAGCTGCATACTACGTACAGAGCATTTTAAGGGAGGGGAGAGTGGTGCACATCTGGGGTGATTTTTAAGAAAAATCCAAAAATGTACACATTAGCAGCTGATAGGAACCCCATTTACAGAATATTAAACTACAGAGCTACAACATGCATGTAAAGTTATGAGAGGTAAGGACAGTGCTGTACTGCCGCTGACATACATACACACTTTCCTCAAAGTAAGGAGCACACAGTGCCCTCTTCTTCCCCTACCATATTTCTTATCCTCATTTGATAGTTCAGAAATCAAATTAAAATAGACTCAGAAAAATAAGTATTTTCTACTACACTGACTGCACCATAAAATTGCATGAGACAGACTTGCAGGTATCAATGTATATAAAAGCTTTAAGCAATCTATTGGAATATTCTAGGGTTTTTTTCATTTGTAGCGACCTAAGAATATCCCCCATAGAACAAGTTAATAAAATACAAAAATTAAAAATCTCTCAACCTTTGGCAAACAGATTAGACCCTCAGCAATTCTTCTCTCTCATTCATGGCAGTTTCATTACATTTTACCTCCACCTGGTGGCTGTAGCCAAGAGCAGCACCAGGGAACAGCCCGCTGCCGGTAGTATTTCGGGGTTTGGTTCAACATGCATCAGGTAAGAGTGTTTATACTGGACCCAGGTATGGGCTTTCTGCCTAGTTTCAAAAATTAGAGGCATGTATTTTCTATTTTTCTATATGCCACAACTAATGCAACGGTCTACAGTATAAAAACCCTTAATGTTACATTCAAGTACCTCAGACTATTTGTGTAATTTGTGTAACTGATAAATCTAGCAAAACTGAAGTGTTTTCAAGCAATACAAATTTTCCTATTTGATAATATTTGCAAAGCAGTAAGCAAACCATACATGAAGGCTACGCTAGACAGAGTGGTATGGAGATAGATAGTAACGTTTGCTGAACTTGAGGGCTTGTGATAGCACTATCGGCTCTCAAAACTTGCAAGGGTATTTCATAACTAGCTTCAAAAAGGTATGGCACTACATGGAGTAAGATTTTATAGAGCAGTGCAATGCTACTGTGCAAACCTACCAAACACCACAAGAGGGAGCGCACCCCCAAGGTAACGTTTTGAAATAAAGTACACTGATCTTTGTCAAGTTGCAGTAACAAAGTCCATGGTCAGATCCAAAATCTCCTGATGTTTCTGAAGTCTTCACACCAACTGTGGTAAATCTTGGTTTAGTTCGGTCGTGTCTACCACTAGCATAAGCTTTGCAGTACACAGTGAAACTTGGAAACACCAAGATGCTGAATTTACTTCCTTGCTAGCCATTACTATTGGACTTACGAAATATAAATTATACTGTGCAAGCATAAAGTGGTACTTTCAAAAGATTATCACATTAAAATCAATAGAAGATGGTCACTGGAAAATTCAAAGGCTTTGCTATGTGACAGCTACTTTTTCCAGCAGATTTCTAATTAACCCAAGTTTTCTCAAGTGCTGTTGCAACTCTGACAGAGTGAAAATTTCTAAATCGGTTATTATATAATTTTCGCTCTCTGAAATATTTTATTGTAGTTTTTCCAAAGTTAATTCAGACACAGAAGGAAGGATTATGTTCCATTAATTTTTTTTTTTTCATGTTCAGGAGTAAAGAATATAAATCTGAGTAGCTAAAACCATGTGAAAAATTATAATTAGCTGGGTTTTTTCTTCTAAGGAGAAGACATACCAAATTAGCAATCCCCCATGATGTGTGACAAAATAGATCACAGAATAACTCAACTAGGAAGAATCCCTGAAGTCATGTAGTCTGATCTGCTCCTTAGAACAGCTAAACTGTGGGTGCAATCAGGTTGCTCAGGGCTTTAGCCAGCTGAGTTTTGGAAAACTTCCCAGGATTCAGATCTCCCAGTCTCTAGACGACCTCTTCCAGTGTTCAACCATCCCCAGTGTGAAGAATTGTTGCTTTACGTCCTGCAAACATTGTGTGTTGCCTCCCACTGCATGCCCCAGAGAAGAAGCTGGCTCTATACATATCCCTCACCAGTCACAAATCCAGCTGTGCTCTGGTTTCCTAATCTCGCACCAGGATATTAACCCAGGTGATATTTCCACACCCCTCCTGGGCAGTTCATCCCTACTTGGCAGTGTTAGGTTAACGGTTGGACTCAACGATCTTAAAGGTCTTTTTCGACCTAAGTGATTCTATGATTCTACCTTCTGTACACTTCCTTTTTGGTTCTGAGCTCAGAAGTTCCCCATTAAGCCAAGTCAGCCTCCTATTACACCTGCTCATTTTCTTGCACACTGAGGTGCACATTATGGTGCTTGAAGGTTATCCTTGAAACTGTCTCCTGGCTTCCTTTGCCTTCAAGGTAAGGTCCAGTAAGGTCCCACATACACATTTCCTGAATAGGACAAAGTCTACTCTCCTAAAACCTTATGTCTTTATTCTACTGTCTTCCTTCCTCACTTTTCTCAGGTCTTAAACTACTCCACCACCACAGTCAGGGTCATCACTGACCACCACACCTACATTCAGCTACTCTTTATTCAAGGCTTTTAAAAAAAAATTATTTTACTGTCCAGATAACACAAAAAATACTCAACTAGTTTCAGAAAGATGACACACAATATGCATTATTTCCTGTCTTCACCTATCCACATTTAATTTGTTGTAAAAAAATTTGAATCTGGAATTCATGAATTTGCTATCTGTATTACTAGAGATTTAGCAAAAAGAGTACATTTTTCAGAGAAAAATCCTCCAAAGCCCAATTACTATCGCAAGAACAGAGAAAGGACAGCACAGTTAACTTGTAAATTATTTGTTCCAGATTAAATAAATTGTTTCACATCACAAAAGGTACTACCTTCTTTCTCCATCCAATTCTACTAAAGAATGTCCTGTTTCCACCAGCTGTTTCCCTTATACACACAGAAGTGTCCAAATTATTTTCAAACATTAGTATCCATTATATATGTCATAGTCATAAGCATGTTAACCAATACCAGAAAGCATGCAAAACCTACTCTGCCAGATATCAAGGCATCATCATTGCAAGCACAAGTAATATTCTTTTCTTGCATCTTGTTTTCCTTGAAATAGTTTGTTTTTATCGCGCCTCTTTACCACACTTGATACACTTACATTCTGTAATTTTTTGTTTACAAGTAAATCACTAACAGCTGAATTTAACTGTCTAATCCTAACTGCTCATAGCTAGCAAGTTTCTTAAAACAAATTTCGTATTTTGAGAATAAATTTATATCTATCATCATAAACAAGCTTATGAATCTTGCATTAATACATGAGGAAGAAGTTTGAACAGTGTGTTTTTAAGTTAGCTTCTAGTAGCACTTACTCTATATTAATATTCAAAGCAGTGAGTTTGGTTTAATTCCATCAAGTCTGCATAATTCTTTAAAAAACCCAACAAAACAGTTAAGACAGACTTTTGTGATATATCACACAGCAGCAAAATCAACTAGCCAATAACATATTAACAATTCAATTAGCATCTTAAATGAAAATTGAGTTCTTAGTTTGAAAATAAGAACAAATCTGTGCACGTATAATGAAGACATCCATTTTAATTACATTATGCTGAGTACTAACCATGAATTAGTGAGCCATTTAACCACTGAATATAGTAGTTTTGTGGAAAAGAAAGCAGGATCTCATTGCTGATTATTGAGAAAGGTAGAAGCAGGACTGCACCAGCTGAAACTGCTAGAGTGAAGGTGCTCAAGAACAGCCTGAAATTTAAAGAAATGTACCAGTGTTACCACCAACATGCTCTTAACACAGGGAAAAAAGTAGTTAGCCTACCTATTAATCAGTGTCTGAAGGCAACAGAGTCTTACATTGTAAAGGGGCAGGAAAAACTGCAATTTTCACAATATTTGAATCCAGTAAAAATAATTAGTTTTTACCAACTACCACAATTATTCTCTTGGGACTTGCATGCATTCAACTCCAATGTCATACACAGGATAAAGTATTGGAGTTCATGGAATATCTTTTCATAAGTCTCCTATTTTAGTTTTCGTTTCCCACATACACACTCAGAATGAAAAAAATTTCCATTTCTGTATTCTTACTACAATGTTTAAAAGCAGAGCATCTTTTTAGTGTCTAAAAAGTGACTAGAACTTTACATAAAAAAATATTTTAACAAACTGAAAAATAAATATTGCTTTTCTTTAACAAAGTAGTTATTAGAGTATCATGTCATAGCTTGGGGTTTTCCAATAGCTGTGAAGTCAATACAGATAAATTGTCAGAATTACTTAAAGTGTTTAAGCTTATTCTTTTCAGATCCCTGCGGCACTAAAAAGAACTGTGTTCTTAAAAAAAAAAAAACAAAACAACAAAAACATTCTTACAGAACTAATCCAATGCTAGAACAAAATTAGAAATAATTCTCAAAATTGCATGACAAAAAAAAAAAAAGATAAACTTAAATAGATCATTCCTACAACAGGAATGTCAGTAAGTTGCTTACAGAGATCTTAGTTTTCCTTAACAGTCTACAAATCTATTCTTCATTCACACAATACTTACAAAAGAAAGCCTGGGTCACTAATTTTATTTTAAAAAATATATTCTTATGTCTTTGTTGCTGCTTTCTGAGGTATTTTATTCTTTATTTAAGGATGTTTAAGCATTCTAAGCCAGAATTGTGAAACCTAACACACTACAGCCTTTCAAGGTTCTACAGCGGTTTGGCTTTGGTTTCTCCCCCACCTACCTCTTAAGTCCTGACAATTACGCTATGCAAAGAAATATCAATCTGCATATGTTTGACAGTTATTACTTTCTGGAAAATAACATGCACACTTAAGGAACAGGAAATCTTAGGCTGAAAGAACAAGTAGCATTTTATATTTATAACAACACTTTTAATGAAAGGCTGTTACTCTGACGGATGTGCTAGTCTTGTCGTACACTGTTTTCGCATGAAGAACACAGTATTTACAATTGGTATTTGTTGTATTTTAGAGCTAAAGAAAACGGATGCAGGAGGGATAACAGTTAACAAGACAAATTTTACTCTTTGAAAATTGAAAAATTCAGAACCAGGCTAAGACCACAGCTGCTATGAAAATCATTCAATCTAGAAGAGCCTTCACTGTAATCTTAAAAGCCGAGGAGAAATGCTCCTCTACTTTAGAGTGAAGAGCTTCATAGCACTTAAAAGCATGCATTTTTCTCTCTCTAGATCTGAAGTAGACCTTGTGGCAAATAAGTATTTCAAATCCATAAAAAATATTGGTCTCAGACACTACTGGGAGAAGTGCACCTAAGATTTACATGATCTTTGTACATCTTTCAAGCTTGCCACAAACGCACAACTAAAAGTGAACAGCTTGCAATGTACTCGGCACTTTCCCAGGGTACAAGAGAAATCAATAAAATACTCAATGAGATCTCCTTCCAAGAGGATGACAGTACCACCATGGAAGAGCTAAGAACATTGTAATAAGCAAGTAGCAATCCACATAGTTTAGCAAATCACATAACTGAGAGGGCAGCAACAGCTCACAGATGTTCTGTACATCTTCAGACATATTTAAACAGGAGAGATTAATATCTAGCTTTGCAAAGGAACAGGAAGAGAAGAGTGTTGCTGGCAGACCAGCATGTCTGGCAAGTTTTTGTCTTCATTTGTTATTCTTTTTTAAGATGATCAAATACAGATGTCTACTTCAGGGTGAGCTAACTTTCTTTCCAGGATCCATTGCCTCCCTTGTCAGGGCTTCCATTGGCTTCAGTGGGAACACCTACCTCCCATTTACAAATCTACATTTTAGAGCCCTAAACTTAGGTGCAGGTCTTGCACTGAATTCCACCTCTTGCATCAGGTCCTCGTACAATATTCTGGCCAACTTCATGCCCACCAGGAAAACCACAGGTGAAAAAAAGCCCTAGACCAAACTGCTTTGCCTCTTGTCATGCCTTTCATAATACAAGGTGCCACTGGATCAAATCTCTTTCCTCTGCCCTCTAGCAATTTATTTGCTGTCACATTTAAAATGGACTTATTTATTTGAAAGCATACAAGATTCCTATCACAACAATATACTCAGGAAAAAAAGTTCTGCAAAAAAGAACTGTACATACGATATTCTGTTAACGATGGCATCTTCATCCTCTTGCTCATCTGAAAAATAAATTACAGCAGGTTATATTCAATACTTAGTCATCTTTCCTCAAGCTAAAATGTATATACATAGGAATAAATTTAATTTACAATTAAAATTTAGAATTACTAAAACAATTTATCAGCATCAATATTTTAAGAACGTTCCTACCAAATATGAATTTTTTTTTTTTTTTTTTTTTTTTTTTTTTGGCTAGTCTTAAACTCTTTTCAATCAATGTAACTATGAAGTTATTTCACATTATTTAAATATGCAGATCGAAACTTCTCGGAAACATCTTCCAGAAGGCTCCACGGCAAACAAGCTTTCAGACTACTACTACCACAGCTGCTGCTAGGAACTGTCCCTTCTGGCATCTTTGAAACTACAGAGAGCAGGCAAACTACAGTGGCAAACTACAGGGAAGTCTTAGGGTCCACACTAACTACTACTATAAATCCCTAAATAGATGTTTCATTTTCAGTATTAATGTATTTTTAAAACAAGAAAGCATACCCACAACAGTAGTGATGACCACTCAGCTGCTTTCCCTTACTTATTCCTCCCTCCAGCTCCTGGGAATTTGGGGGAGAGGAGGAAGGAGAGTTGTCATTGTTCTTGTTTGTTTTGGATTTATGATACCATGGCTTCCCTTCTGGTATTTCACATTTTAGATAATTTTTCTTCACTTATTCCTCAATTAATATTCCAACTTTTTGAAATATTATCAACATTTAACTCAGGGGTCAATCATCAACATATCCTTCACTTATTCTTTATATCCTTCTCTACACACATCTGTACACAAACGCACACATTTCCACATTTGAAATAATTTTGGAGTCAGCTTTCTTCCTTTAAGTCTCACAGGTTTTCCATGAGAGGTAACTCAAATTTATTTTAAAACCTAAGAATAAATAAAGCCAGATGTTTCAAGTTCTTAAGAGTCATGCACACACTTGAAATAAACATGCAGCCATTAACATCATGCTATTTTGAAATTCCTCTGTGAAAGTACATTGGGTTATTGTTTCTGGTTTTTTGATGGGAATCTCATGGTGTTTTGAGAGACTAAGTCAAGGTCTCTTACGAATCATTTTGGCTAAAGAGCTTGTTGTAGAAACAGCAAACAATTTGTCCTGAAAGAATTCCAGACATGCTAACTCTTCAAATGCCTCTCACCAGGAAGATCCTAGCAGGCTACAAAGTTTGCCTAACCAAATGCTCACAAAGCTTTAATAAAGTTAGGACAGCTGCAAAGCAGTTCCTCTAACCAGCTGATGAGATCAACCACCAAAAAGGTAATAAAAGTGTCTTTGCATCCAAAAGTACTTGCCAAACCAGTTCCCTCTCCCTATTGTTCTCTATCACCAAATAGCAGCAGCTTTGTAGCATCCAAAATATGTATCAGGATCAGAAGATAGTACCTGTCTCACTTGTTTAACTATTCTCAATGTTTAAAGAGGTGAACTTTTTTTTTTTAAAGGTAGTAAGTTTCTTGAAGAGTTCACTTTTTTAAACACGGATCCACCTATGAAAGCAGCTCTATCATAACACAGGTCACTATAGCTCAACAAATGGTTTCCATCAAAGTTCAAAGTGCCAAGATCATAATGCATAAGAATGCTTCTCCAGCATGACTGACTATCACTGAGCGCCAACGTCCCAAATAAACTGTCAAGAGCCAAAGATTCTGCCATTTTATACAGATTTTGATGCTATTTGTCTTTAGAAGAAATACAGAAGAACATAACAGGGGTCCCTAAGGACTAGTTTCAGACAGAACGTTTCTAAAGGAAAAAAAATGCAGGATTATCTCAAGGAATACAACTTCAGTGGTGAGGCCATAAGGAACAGGTTAAAAGCACTAAAGTAACTGTACCTGAGCAAAGACGGATTTTTAGAAGAAATCTGCTACTTCCCTTGTGCATTACTGGCAACCTTTTCACTTTACCAGCTAAAGCTTTGAACCTGGTTTTGGTGCTAGAAGACAGCCTCAAGATACTTACTCTGGAAAAGCTGACATGCAAAGAGAACAACAGGATCTAAAGGCAAGGGAGGCAGAAGCATCTACTTTAAACCCTCTCCATTCTTCCCTCTCAAAACCAGTAAAATTTAGTCTGCCATGGAGCCACAACAGAACAACTGATTGTGGCCATCCACACCACCTCCAAAACAGCCACCCATTCTCGCTCAATCGCAGTGTGTCAGCTACAGCACTCACTGATCCTTTTCCGAGACGCTCCAGTGCACTCCCTCCCTTGGTCAGTGATATTAGAAGGCATGTTGAAGCGGCTGAGAAGTGCCAGAGCTGGCACAAGGGAACGGATGGAAACTCATGGCTCAGGAACAAAGGGAGCAGACAGAGGGCGAGGTAGCAGCATATACAATCAGATCAGTCCAGGCTGCCATAGACCTGCAGCCCAAGAAACACATTTGGTCAGAGATCCAGTTGTTCTGCTTTCCTTGTAGAGGTGGAGAGAAAAAGAATCACCTATTCACTTGAAAAACAAAATTATTTTTGAATATATTACGAAGTTTATGCTTACCTGCTTTCCTTTTGTATCTTGTGATTATGAAGTAGGAAACTATATAGAGAACAGCAAATAGGAGAAAACAGATCTGGAAAAAAAAACAACATCGCATTTATTAGGTTGTGAAAAAATGTCTGGATTATAATAAGAATAAACAGAAAATCCAGTATCAACAATTTCAAATTGAATTCAGATCAACACAAGTGTATTCTATGTAAACGACAATACTATTTTTATGTTTTATATCTTCTTAATAGAAAGTTAAACCAACAAAACCAGTTTAATTAGAGTAACAGGTATTGGATCAATTACATGGCCAGCAAGTTTTACTCTACAATTGAGAAAAAAGCCTTATTTACAGTGTGATTTTTTTGTTTGGGGAGAGGTGGGTGGGTTGGTTTTCAAAGTTGGAATCCACTTGAGTTGTAAAAGTTATCACACTTTGTACCCGCTTCACATGTAATCTAAGGGTAATCCTATTTTATACGATGGGCTCTTGAAGATTTCTTTTCGAATAAGCTATCAACATATGTGGAAAGAAGAAAGCAGTTACATTTACTATTTCCATCATGTCTTGAATCAAACAAATTCTAGGTGACAATACACACAAGAGAGACTCATCTGCCTACAGTGGATGCCCCAGCATGAGCTAGTCAAACACGACTTTTCCTTTACACTCAGAAATCAAGGGCACAATTCCCTTCCTCATAAGGTAGGGAGCTTATTTAGGTCAGATGTACCTTGAGCCCAGCACGACTGGCATCAAGTTGTTTCTAAGATTTGGCACTACAATTTCAATACAATAAGGTAAGACCAAAACACCTACAAATATGTTGGAAATCTTGGGAGGAAAAGAATCAAACAGCACGACAGCTTTAACTCTCCAAGCTTTTGTGGGAAACCAAAATTAAAACATTTTATTTGCTCTTGAATGAAGCATCAGTAGCTCAATGCTGTTTCTTTAGCCTTGTTTGTCAATACCTATTAAAAACACGAGTCAGTCAGAAATGAAACAAGAACGAAGCGTGCCATTCCGTGATGCCGTGGCCCTCAGCCTTCACTAGCACCTGAGCAGTCACAGTGAACAGTGCTATATACCACAGCGTATTTTGCTTTTTACTAGCTTGCAGGAAACAGACTACCTACACCCACAGGCTGAGAAGCTACTTGAAGTAGCCCCTACTGCTAAGATTCTTTTTCTTGTGCACAATATTAGTAGCCACCTAATAAGTCTTAACACACAGCTGTTAACCAACTGAATCAGGCAAAACTGTGTTAACAGTTTTTACTATATAAAGTGAGCTTGCTTTATTACCTGTACAAGGTTGGGTTTTTTTAATTGGCCCTGCCTGGATCTACAGTTCACAATCTTAGCACCCTAAATGTGTTCTACTTCAGTCTGAGCTTTAATCTCCTTTGTGATCTGAAATTGGAAAATTACTTCACCGGGCAACAGCTGAAGTATTTCTTCAATCAACCATTTAAAGATTTGTTGCCTTTAAGAACTCATTGTCTTAAAAAAATCAGGAGCAGAAAAGCTACCCTAAGTGAAAGAAGAAAGTGAAAGCAATGGTAGTAATGATAGCCCTTAAAAATTTACATCTAAAGAAGCATATTACATCCAAATCAGCGGAACTGGAGGGGGAAAGAATGTATCGCTCAACCAGGACAGACTTTTTAAGAAATACTAGTAAAAATAAACCTGGAGAGTTATTTTTTTTCATGTAGTCAGACATTTTAGATAAAAAAAAAAAACAAGCATAGCCAAGTATCTGAGCATGACATCCAGGTGCCTGCAACTGCCCTACGGATGTCCCCCAAAAGTATCAGACTGCTCAGTGCCAGCGGAGCTCATTCTCTGCACAGGCAACACATAGTGGCAATACCTGAAACATAGATGCTGAAAATTAGATTTCATAACTAGATCTCTGAATTCAAATATTTAACCTGAGTTCACCACTCCAACTTTCCAGAGGACGCTTCAAAGAGGTAAGGGTTTTGATAAAGAATTTAATTCTTCAGAAAACTCATTATTTTACTAAAGAATTTTATTAAGATTTAATAAAAAAATATGCTGCTATATTTTTGAATCAGGAATAACAGAAGAAACTGAGAACAGCCTTGGGTTTTCAGAGTACTCTGACACAGCTTGTCCCATCAGTAACAGAAAACGCAATGCCAGTGCTGGAAGAGTCTCTCTCCAGGTTTCCAGTTCCCCTGAAAACTAGACCAAGGCTACAGACAGACACATCTAATTTTAGGCATCCACTTTTGAAAATTAGGTATCATGTATACAGGGTCAGCAAAATTCTTTAAAACTCCGCCAGACCCAAATAACACTGCCCCTGTATAAAATAAAGATATAGTTAAGCTCAGTTTTTGTTCAATTTTATTTAAGAATAAAAGTTACTGCAATCTTGTTTGTATCTTCAAATAAAATAGATGACCTTTATTCTATCTGTGAGAGCAAGGTTACAATGAAAACATGGGTCTGTACTTATGAGGTACCACTGAGATAACGGAGGTATTTTGAGGGCACAGCAGATGAAAGCTGTGCAGTAACACGAACTGTCAAATGTTGTATTTCTAGTTTTAGATGACAGCTACTTTGCAAATCAGCAATAAGGTGTAACTATATATCTTGGTGTAATTATCCCTCTACTTCTGTCAGAACTGAGAACAATTTTGTAAATATTTGATAAAGTTGTTTATTACTGAAAATTCATGTAATTTTAAAATTATCAGCAAGAAAAAAAATAAGTAATTTCTAATCAGTGAAAGCTTTAGAATCTTAACAAAAGAAAATTCACAAATTAAAAGTCCTTCATACTGACCAAAACAAGTCAATAAGCAAACTCGGAATATTACTTCAGTCTCAATTTATACATAGTGAAACCTATGATCCCCAAGTGTTTCTAACCATGCATTCTGAATAGTTTTCTAAAGGGAGCAGCAAAAGCCAGCATCCTAACTATTTTTAGAGTGGAACTCAGTTAAGCTGGGGAAAAGGAATGTGTCACCCGAAGAACAGACCCCACTGTCCTGTCACGCTGCAATCCTGGGTCCTTACTCCTCACACTGCTCTTTGTTTCAGGATATTTTTGTACTGCAAAGAAAACACAGCCCTTGTTTGTACTTGTTCTAGCTTCAGTTCTTGTTTCTCAATTATGAATGACTGGGCTTGTATGCAGTACTCCAGGTAAGGTCTGATGGCTATATATAACAGCACTAAGCCTTTCTGGGCTGAAAATACTTCAACACATTCACCTGAGAATCACGCTAGCAACTTAGCATTATCTTCCAATCACTGAATCCATCCATGCTGTCCTCCCCAATCGCTTCCAGCAGAGCGGCTCTCAAGTTACAACAGAAACTTGTTTTTAGGGTTCAAGTTCACCATCATGTCTTCTTTTTTTTCCCTTGTAAAAACCACACCTTAATTTCATTCTACATCTATTATTTTGGGGTAATCAAGTCCTTTCTGCACCATGTTCTAGCCCTCATTTGTATTGACATCTCCTAAAGAATTGGTTTTGTGCTAACAATAGAATGTTTTACTTCATTTTCATCTAAGCTGAGCAAGATTGCTCTTAATACTGATATCTGAGGAATCTGAATAGTAGCTTTTTTCCCCCCAAACACAACACATTGTCATATACACTACAGCCAGTTTCTTATTCACTTTACAGCTCTTCTGCTAAGGCACATGGACCCTAGTTTAAGAAATACCTTTCTATACATTTCCTGTATATAGCCCTTGGCATACGCAAAAGAAACACTCTTACCAATAGTCATGTGGCTTCAGAAAATACACTTCTTAACAACTCCTCATTTGACTTTCTTAAAAAACCCTTAAAAGAGGGCAAATTCACATACCCATATGTTCATAGTACCATAAATCAGCTGTCAATTTTCATTTCTAATCACTTATTAAAAAGTATAGGTAGTCACACTGAAATAGGGCACTAATCCAGAAAGACCATATATAAAGCTACATTGATATCTTCAGTGAAAGAAGAGCCTGTATTTGTTAAACTCCATATTTTCTTCAGAAAACTATAATACGTGACAGTATTGAAGCCAATATTGGAATACAATGTTAAATCCAAATCATACTGAAACCAATGTTTTCAACCAAAAAGCAGTGTTTTATGCCATCACCCATCTCTATAATAAAAGCTGACAAAAGTTAAGGATGCTGCAAATGCAGCAAATCTAAGACAAGCTATATTCCTCATAACCCCAAGTTCTCTGCAAGGCGTTTTTCACTGGAGCTCAAATGAAGCTCTTCCATGTCTGACTTGAGACAGTGAAGATGCTGTGCAGAGAATGTACACAACTGTGATGAATAAGGATTTCTAACAGACCTGACAGTGTCAACTTAAAAAAAAAAAAACAAAAAAAAACACAAAACAAAACAAAAAAAACCACAACAACAAAAAAAACACACAACAAATAGTGACTTCCAATCTTAAAATTTATTTCCTCAAATTCACCCCAACTTTACAGAGAGGCAAAGTAGCTGTGGATCTGTTGCCATAGTTAGACTGCTCCTGTGAAGGTACTTTAAACCCAGCTATGATATGTTCTCACATTATAGGGGAAATACACTCAGTCCATGCTTGACCAGCTGCATCAAAACAAAGGAAATTAAGAGGAGTCAGAGAATTTTATCTGGTTATAGCCAAACAGCCAAGCAAAAATTCTTAATAATTGTTAATGTCTTTTCTTGTGTTCCCCCCTCCACACCACTCAGTAACTGAAAACAAAGTGCATGGATTCTGTGTTACATCTAGGGGCTCCCTTTTAACAGGTGGCAGGTTAAGAAGTCTTCAAACCTCAAGCATATAATTCATTCACGTCTCTTTGCATGGACTAAATACAACATCTGGTAGGACGAGCAAAAGAAACCTGTCTTTCCCTGGAGTTCTTAATCTTCATTTGGGAAAGGAAGTGCTTCATGCTCCTGCTTACACACTAGACACGCCAAGAGAGTCTACTTCTAGAGATGCGCTGCACTGCATTCTTAGGTATCTTGTGTCCAACTCTTCCACAGAGTCATACTTTTGGATCTGTCATCCAAATATGATCCAAGTCATACTTCTGGATCTGCACCAGACAGCTCTCAGCTCCTGTGAGAATGGAGCTGAAGATAAACTGCATGCATTTCAGTTCATAACTACGGGCACCTAAGGAGCTGGCACTGAAGAGTCTAGCATTAAACACAAACAATAAAGGTCTGAACTAACTCAAATGCCATTGTACTTATCTCACTGACAGTTACTAAAGACCAGCTGACACTAATTTGTCCATGTGGATGATCTTTAAAACTTTGGCACTGAAATTCGGATTGGTAAAGCATCACCTTCTGTTGCAAGTGCTAGAGCTACACTTTCAAGCTAAGAAAGAATATGCTCGCAATGCACAAGATTCTCTTTTTTTATCCCTGATGCACAAGATACACACATGAATTACAGTTGTGAAGAATGGTTGTGTGTATACGTGTATGCACACTAAAAGCTTCATTTTTGTGTACAGAAAGATCAACAGCTCCTATTTATATAGCACGATATTCTTCTCAACTGTTATGCAGGAAATACAGCTGTAGTTTATACGAGGAAAATAGCATACAGCTGCGTTGTCCAATAATTGCTCAACACCTGTCAATCAGTGTGCCCTAGTAGCAAACACTCCTGAGCTATATTACCAGAAGCAAAGTCAATAATCATGGGAAGTAATTATCTCTCTCCAGTCAGTATTCATCAGGTCACATGTAGTTGCTGCATCCAGTTTTGAGCCTCCAATACAGGAAAGACATTGGTAACTGCAGCCAGGAAGATCACCAAGATGGTCAGGAAGCTGGAACACCTGTCCAGTGTAGACAGGCTGAAGGACCTCATCTTGTTCAGTCTGAGGACAACACGGCTTCAGGAGGACCTGATAGCAGCTTGCCAGTACCTACGAGAAGGTCATTAAGAAGGCAAAGCTGGGCTCTTGACAGTGGCGCATTGTGGGAGGATGAGATTGGAGGTAAGGAGAAATCTCCATGAGGAGAGCCAAGCAGTGGAACCAGTTGCTCAGCAAGGCTGCACAATCTCCATCCCTGGAGGTTTTCAAACCCTACGTAACCTAGTCTGATCTCACAGCTGACCCCGGCTCTGAGCAGGAGGCTGGGGTCCAGTCAGCCACCTTTTCTACTATCCTGAATAAATGAGCACCATTAGAAACTTTGTCACCTTATAATTCATACCCTTCTCCATGTCATTTCTGCATGTGTTTGAAAGTATTAGTGTAAGCACAGGCCCCTGAAGGACTGCGTCAGGGATGTGCTCCCACTATGAAAAAGCTGTACATCTTACAGAACGACTTTTTTTAGCAGTAAGGAACCACCACAGAACTCCTTTGCAGAAAGAAGTCACAGACCTTAGTAATGTTCTTTGATATAGCACACTTCCAAGCATGAAACACAGGCTCAAGACTTCCACTTGAAAAGCATCAAAGCGGACCAGTCATCATTTCCTCCCACTTGACTCCATACTCTCCCTATTCTAAACGCTAGTAAGTCTGGAGGAGCAAAACAGACAAGAAGTGAACAGCATTGCATTATGCCATGTATGAAATGAAAGATCAAGAAGCTCCAAAAAACGAAGGAATAAGGGAAGGAAGAAAATAACTTTAAAATAAACTAGTGTCTGTTACTTTACAGAATGTGTCCTTTTCCCTAAATCGAAAAACCAGTACAGAGAAAAGAGAAGGCAGAGGTCACCCTGGGTAACACCACCCTGTAGAATACATCTAAGAACATGTGTAAGAGTTGAAAACGGAACTGTCAGTGTTTTGCTTGACTGTGATTACTACCTATAGAAAAGTAGCAGTGTTTAGTGTTGTACTTCTGGGTTTTAGTTTCTATAATAGAAAACAACTAAACATAGCATTGTACACTGCCACAGTTTAAGGCTGGGCTGGCTATTAAACCGGTGGCAGACACTCTCTATTAACCCTCCTTCCCGCCCCAAAAAGGGCAAGGAAAAGACAAAAGGGAGAGAGACTTATGGGTTGGAAAATTAAAACAGTTTTAGTGAACTATAATAATGAAAAAGTACAATAATAATAATGGTAATAATTAAATATATACAAATATATACAAAACCAAGATCGAGCTCTCCCGATGTCGGCCACATCACCCCCGGCACTGCAGGGCAGGCTCCGGGAAGGCCCAGGCTGGGCCCAGCGACGGTCGAGAGCTGGATTCAGGAATGCACGGATCGGGGGCAGCAGGAAAACAGACTGAGTCCTCTTCAGACACCGGCCATAGAAAAAGGGGCGAGACCCTCGTGATCCCTCCGCTTTATACTGAGGGAATACCTTCATTAGTCACCTGCCCTGTCCGCTCCTCCCTGCAGCTGCGACCCCCCTTCGGCCCTTCACTCATAAGCAGTGAGGAATTCAGCAGTGACCTTGGTTTCTCCAGGAATAAGTACAGCAAGAGCTTTTCTGCATAACATCCCTGCCGGTGCCTCAGTGATAACTACAAACTTCGAGTGTTACCAATCCTGGAAGCAGACACTGTCTGCAAAACACACAGTTAAGTTTCAGAAAGTGCAGTTACTTAGAAGAGACTTGGCAGAAAGTAAAAATCACTGACAGGAAAATTGGTCTGGTTTAGGCCAAACCAGGACATACACCCATCTCTTACAGCTCTCATGCTGTTAAAGTATTTTAACATGCATTAAAATGCCACACGGCAACTAAAAAGCTTCCTTCAACTGTCCCACTTGGTAACTACTTTTGTTGACTTGTGGAAAGGATGGTAGGAATAAACAGCAAGAAAAGACAGGTGGAGACAAGCAGTTCTCCCCAGTCTATTTCTAATAACTCCATTATCCCACGGACATCTGAAAAGCAAACAAGGTGTTCCACCTGGTTTGGATGTGGCAAAAGTAAGTTACCTACAACAAACTATGCACACTAAAAAGAACTAAAATTTTTAGCTATGCTCTCAGTTTGACCTTGGCATTCATAGTATCATCTGCTTTGGACACCTCATTTTTCTCAAAATGAGATATTAACTATTCTTAAAAACTCTGCGCTCTGTGACTAGATTAAGTTCACTCTTATCCAGTCAGCCTTATACACTTAACATGACACACTAAATTCCAGCTTATGAGAAAATGTCAAGTAAGTCTTATGACTACAGATTAATTTTACTCATTAACACAGCCCTCCACACCTATGATGTCCCCTACATGTATGGTCTCCTCCCAGGACTCCTCCCTGGCTTAAGACATGTCCAAGAGGTTGACCCACTTTTTCTTGCTGGTTCCTAAGTCATGAAGAAATCATGAGCGGTTCAGAGGCTGCGTGCCTAGACTTGCTCATCTAGGAAAAAACTCCAGGATCCAACAGAAAGTACAAAACATCCAAAAACATGTGCTGTGTGCTAGAAATACTGCTCAGCTGAAGATAAAAAAAGCCAGCCTCTACAGCCCTTCAGAAGGTAGCTTCCATATGTCATTCACTTACAACCACCTTCACGTTAACTTCACCAGCAACAGAGCCCCACTTCAAACTAAAGAAGGAATTCAAATCAATATACGAATTTGTTAGCTTTTACATTCCCTTTTATATAGTTAATGTGAATGTATTTATGTCACTGGGTAAAGGGGAAAAAATATTTTACGACACCTCCACAACCCTTTGTAATAGGCCCAAGACACCTTTGTTCGGGGTACTGTGTTCTATACCCAGTAATACACTTGAAATCCCTCAACAAACAACAGCAAGTCATTTTTCTTTGATCCGTGGGGGCTACAGAAATGCCATTAAAATCGGATTCCAGAATATTTTTCAGCATTAATCCAAGATTTAAAAACACCCTCTAGAATTAACACCAATAGCACCAACCTAGATCCCCCTAACATTCTGCCACTGAATGAAGGTATTATTCAACTTTTTACAGCCAGGCTATAACAAATGGTTATATTAAAACTTCAGAGTCATTCCATTAAAAAATCCTTTCTAAAAAAATAATCTCAAAAGTCTCATTAATACAAACTTTGTAAACAGTTTGTGTTAAGACACAAGCTTCTTTGGCTAATATTAATTTCCAGGGCAAGATGCATAACTCTCTTAGAAGACAGAGCTAACGAATTTTCTCCTCCTAACTCACAAAAACCCTCTTCCTTGTCTTCTCACACATACACACTGTAGAATTTTTAAGTAGCACATCTTTTTTTTTCCACCCCACTCCCAAAACAAAAACACATTTAAACTGCAATACTTGTATGCTTTCATAATTCTCACCAATTACGCAGACTCTGCATTGGACATAAGTTATCACAGTCTTAAATTCAGCAAATATCTTAGATATGTTGCTATTGTCAAATTCAACACAAACTCTTCAGCATCAATTCTTCCCATCAGCTAAATATGTTAAAAATAGAAAGTACAATTAGGTAATGGAAAAAATGGGATACTCAAGGCATAAACAGGCACTTCAAATCAACAGTAAAACTGTGAAGCACCACGTTTCAAAGACAATCGTAGAGCCCAATACTGGAAACCACACCACTATAAGCCAAGAAGGTAAAGGGGGGTGAGGGAGGGAGGTGGGGGGAAAGTCACACACATATACTGCTTTTGTCCTCTGTGCATCAAACTCAGCCATACACACACTCCAATGCCGTGTATACACATAGTACTTGCTGATGAGAGCACACATCCCATGGAAATAAAGGAACTGAAACAAAGTTCAGTAGAATAATATTTTCCAGTTAATCAAAATTTTCAAAGTCAAATTATTATCAAAGTGCTCAAATATTAAAATATTACAAAGCACTGGGCTCTTTCTTGGAACTGTGTTGATGGTAGTTAGAAACAACTTTTAATACATTCAGGTAATCAAGAAACTAGAAAAGCTCTGTGTGGGAAGCAGCTCAGCAACACTATGATACATATTCAACACCAAGCTGATGAAACATCAACATGAGTTTTGTCACCGTCTTCACAAGAGTAAATTGGGTCCCAAAGAGGAACAGATCAAAGCTGCTCAAAGTACGAAGCAATTTCACTTGTCACATGAATGACTAATAAGGGGGTTCCAGCAGTAGCTTATTCCAGGTCATCTCTACCTAGCTATATACTTACCTTTTAGAGTGAGGCAACAACCAAGGCTGTTAATTATTATATGCATAAAAACATAAATCACAATCATGACGTTCAAAGTCTCTCCTGTTCCTGTGCTATAAGTTATGCAAATTCTTGTATATTAATGTTACCAAGTCAGTGTCCCTAGTCATTTGACAGAAGTACGTGTTTACAGGACAGCTTCAGTGGTTTTCAAGGTAAGGGGGAGGGCATGGGGGGAGTAGAGAGTATCGCAGAAGTTAAAGACTTTCTCCACCAGAGTTATCGCTGCCCTCCTAAATGAGGATAAACATCAAATGAAATAGAGGAGGGTGAAAGACAGGAAAGGAGAAAGCACTGCAGTGTTTGTAGCTTTTTTTTAAAATCACTCACATGACCTTCAAATAAAATCAGTAAGCTTATACTGAATGAAATGTTTTCTTTAGTCTTCCTTAACCCAAATTCCCATCTATGTCACCAGAACTGAACTCTCACTTTCTTATCATAACTTCACTGGCAACATGCTTCAGATTCTCTCTCTGCTCTGACATTACCACCATCTCCTCTGCTGCTCTGTTCTCCGCTCCAGCCACCCCTCAACCCTCTTCAACATCTCTGAAAACACTTCTTCCTAGCGGGTGTTGGGCTTACAAATTCAATCACACTCAGCATCCCTACATCACAGCAAAGACTGAGACATTCATTACAGCCCTACCATCTCCCAGTTACATCCTGCCACCTTACCCAGTGCCTCTACAACATGACCAGCTACCCAAACAAAACCCAAGATGGATATGCTTGTCTGTGGTCTTGTAATCAATAGCTGGTTTTGTTTGCTGGCGGTTCTTTCACATTTCTTTAGGTTTTTCTCAAAACTAATTTACACCTTAATCTAAATTTCCTTAAACAGATGTCTGTACTTTCCATGAAGTGTGTCGCCCCTTTGGTCAATGGCGACCACAACGAAACACACCGGTATTCAAAAGGAATTACTTTGAACTGCAACTAATAGCAACTTTTTACACTTCAGCCTTTCATGCTTATTTTATGTAAACGGAAAAAGTGGACCTCTCCAAAAGCTGTTCCTGTTTTGGGAGTAAGCACCTCTCTATCCACTTGTCTATGCCAAGTATTTGGAGATGCCTATTGATTCCAGATGGATCCACCAGTGCAGATCCTCAGGAGCCAGAAGATGACTCATCGCTTCAAGTTCAGTACAGCACCCATGTTTACAAGTAAAGGTATATTTTTAAGATGACAGAATGATGGCAACATTTTATATATGTAATTATGTTAAATGTTTCAGCCACATATCTCATGCCTCTACCACAAATACTCCTTTTGCAGTAACAATTCTTTTAAGATATAAATTACTCCTTGGGTTTTCAGTGATTGAATAAAAAAATTAAAAGGCATCAATTTTATTGAATAAAATATAAACTTGCATAAACATTTAAACAAAATCATTTCACTATTTGTAATAAGTTTGTTCTTAAAAATCACCCATGCTTCTAATCAGTGTTTTCTTCCTGGCCCACTATCAGAATATCGTCACTTCTGGCATAAAAAAGGGTCAGTGAAGATTACAATTTTTGCCTGGAGCATAAATTTAAGGAAGCAGAACTGGCCAGGAACAAGAGCACACTACCAACAGGAGTACAGTGCTCAAAGCAGCTTTCTCATTTTGCAGCCCTATAGGGGCCAAATGCCAGCAGTAACCATGCTGCACTAGTTCATATACAGGAATCCTGAACAGCTCTCTATTCCAAAATAGGATGAGAGGACAAAAAGTACAAAAATAAACCAGAGAAGAAAACAAAGCCCATGGCATTAGTGTGAAGTTGCGAACAAAAATCAAAGACATGACACAGCTGCAACTACCTAAAAAGCCATTTCTAAACTGCTGGAAATTATTTTTAGATTCAGATTTACACACACTAAATAACCATCATATCACCTGTAACAAAAAAAAAAAATCTTAATATTTAAAAGTTGTATGGTTTTTTAAAAAAAGCCTTCTTGTAGAGGGAGTTGCATTAAGAAGTAAAAAAAAAAAAAGTTCCTCTGAATATCTAGCACCTGAAGCCTACACCCCTGAAAACATTTAGTCCTTCAAATGGAAGCATCTGACATTAATCATAAAACTATGTATTACACCAGTTTCCACATCTGCCTGGACTTGCATGAAGCAACTAGAGTTAGAATAAGTTCAAATACAGAAGTGCTATTATACGAGGACCAATTTTTCTCATGACATGTTTATAATAATTAAGTAATTTCCAAATATACTATGTTTGTTCTTAAGCTTTCTAACTAATAATTCTATGGTCACCAAATTGTTTTCTACCGCAGTTTTCCCCACACTACAAACGCAAGCACAGTGTATTTATTTTGCCAAGAAAACCTCATAACAAAGCGTGTGTGTAAATTTTTACAAACTCAAAATCCTACATGTCGTAAATGGAAAGATAACTTCAAAAAGTAGATCCAAACTTCAAAAATACAAACTAATATTGCAGAATAGAAGACTCAAACTGGAAAAAAAGGCGTGTAAGAATACTCTAAAAAGTAAACCCAGGGGAATACAGACTGAACTATTGCACTTACTTGATTTGCGTTTGAAATAAACGGTTCAGAATAATACTAGCGGAAAATGGAACACTTTATAATTATGTTGTATAAACAGACATAGTAACAAGACACAAGGGAAAAGCAGTTCTCTAAAAGCTTAAATATCTTCCAGGGACATGCAAGATCTCAGCAAAGGATAAATGGATCTAAAGGATCAAGAAAGGCGAACTAATTAAGTGTACAAAAATACCCGATAGTATCAGACCAGCACAGAACATTGTCTGGCCTTTACAGCTCTTTCATACAAACGCTGATCAAGCAGAGAACACAAACGCTCTTCTATATTTTGTAACCAACTAAAGCTGCTTTTCAGAAAGATGACCCTTTTAGTTAGAACTGAGTATGACTCTGGCGCTATTGAAGTCAAGCCTCTCATTGACTCAGAGCAAACTCATGGCTGTGCCATGTCTCTTATACTGGGTCATCAGTTCTCAGTCTCCACGTTTACTTTACTGAATTTGAATTTTAAAGGTCGTACAAGTCTGAAAGAGTCCGGGTGTTCTCAATAACTGTTCCAAACAACAGATCCTCCACATAGCAGATTCACATTTGAAGAGCCGTGCCAGAACTAGACTAGGGAGTTAACCTCCTCGTAGTAAAAGATCATCCTCGTGAAGCAACAAAATACAAGACATTTCTTGCAAACAGGCACCCTCTTGAAAAAAAACAGGTACCATACAGACACTCCAAACAAGGTCAAGAGTGAATGGGCCTGAGTTAAATTAAGCATTGTATCAGAGACAGTCACCTCAAAGCAGATGAAGGATTTATTTAAAATAAAATAATCTTTTACTACCCTTGCTCAATCTATAAACGTGTCAGAAACATTTCTCTTTTCAAGGTGGAATTAACAGAAGTTGGCACCTACAGAAAGAGACAGGCACCACCAGCAGAAGGGTAACAAGCCTTTGATTTTTGTTGCGTAATACAACTTTATGGAAAACTTTGTAGCTTGCCAGTTCAGGGACTAGATGAAAGAGAAATGAAGCATTACACTGAAGTTAAGCTTAGCATGCCCTTAGGACTCCATCAGAAAGCACAATCTAGAAATTCTCTATTCAAAGAAAATGAAGAAAATTTGTAAAAGAAAAATGAAAAGGGTTTTCTTTTCAACTACCTCAACTTACTTTGATTTCTCTTCTCTCATGAATGCCTCAGTTTAGCTTCCAGTAAAGATTGGGCCAAACAACTACATCTCCAAAGACAATACTACCAGATTCCACAAATTTGACTTATTTCTTACAGGCATATAGAGGTTTCCTCCACTGTCATATTACACAACAAATATCAAATCCTTCTATTAACTGCTCCACTGCCCCCAGCCCACCTGCAGCTGGAATTAAAGTCTTGTGCATGCGTCAGAAAGTGGAATATGTTCCCTCCTCCAGCTGAGGGGCTGATTATACCCACTACCCACACGACAACTGTCTATTTGCATATTTTAAGAAATTATATTCACCATGTAACTTCACGACCAGCAAGGGCAGGAATGGTTAGGAGGGGATGTTAACATAATGGTAGATGTAAGCAACATACTCTGTGTACTTTATTATCCTTGAACTAACCACAAGTGTAATCATACTTGCAATATGCTTCTGCAGCCACGTGAGAGCCCCAAGAAGGCTGTATGCTCAGCTGTGGATGGCAGCAGTTTATGCACTCATAAAACCCTGTGGTCTTCCAACATAAATTAAAGACAAGATCACAGCTGTACCAATGCATGATTTAAAAGGCAAAGTTGTTATTATTATCCCCACTGATTAAACAATAACATAGATGGCTTGTCATCAATATTAAAGATCAAAGTACAGTTTCAAGAGCAGGAATTCATTCACTGAATATTCTGCCTCCACTGTACAAATAAAGCAACACTGCACCTCTAAACGATGAGTTCTTGATGTCTTATGTGACTTCTTACATGATTCCACCAACAGGAAGAGTTACCAATTGTTCTAGAGGGGCTGAAAAAGCTTTAGAGAAGTAGCTGAAGTATAGATGAGCTGGTTCTTTAAGAATTTAACAGACCTTCACTATTTGTAACAGTACCTGGAGAGGCTGCACACAACCACTCCTTCAGACTCAAAATTTGTGCATCCTCCTAAGTACAAAAGCACAGTATGTAGCATACGATGCATCAGAACAAGACTGCTGGATGTAAGTAGGAGATAATTAGCACACAAAGGAATACAAATGGAAAAAGGGACACTAGGGAAAAGATGGATGCTAGCATCCAGAAGAGATGCATGATTTAAGTATACACCTGTGTTTTCGTAGCGCAAAGGAGATTAAGATAATGCTTAAAGACTTCTTTACAAAAAAGTATTTTTCTTTTTATGCCCCTCCACTGGCCACAGCTTTCATGACGTACGCTACATCCACTCACAGAAAAGCGAAGGTCCAGAAAAATCTCCTAAAGTAACAGTTCTCTTCACACAGACTTGTTTTGCAGTCTTCCGAAAAAAAATCCCAGATATGTAATACTTCACAAAAAGAAAGAAGATCTTAACATATGGATTCTTATCATATAGAAAAGAAATTAACACACTAGGGGTTCAAGCAAATCTCTTTTATCAAATAACCTAGCCATGGGCCTATACAAATCAGTTAACAGGGATATTTAATATGGTCTCCCAATACAGCTGAAAAATATTTAAAGCTAAATTATGAAATCATATTTTTATTCAAGAAATCCATTCTTTCTTAGACAGCAGTAACTGCAAAGAGAAAGCAATCACCCAGCTGAGTTAGGATGGCATGTGCATAAAGACAACACTGCTTGTCTCCTATATGCACCATATATTTCCTTCCTTTAACTGAAGGAGAAAAGAAACAAGCCCCATCAAAACACCTCCATCAGCTTTGAACAGTCCTGAAAACATTTATGAGGCAGGCAGAGAGGAAACCGCAACAGTTCTCTCCATCCGCACAGTAAGGTGTAGTGTTGCACTTGACTACATAAGGTTGAGGAAGATGGGACAGCACAGGCACTGCTTATGCGCTCTGCATTGCTCCAGTCGGAGAGCACGGGGCATGCAGCAGCACTGGGCATGACACGAGGGGTCAGGGAAAACATGAAGGTTACACACATCTGTTGCAAACACTACAGGATACTGGAGGATCTTAGTACCACAAGCGATAACACGAAATCCCATGCACGCTTTACAGTAACAAGGCTGCGGTGTTGAACACGTAACGCAGCGCACAGGAGCACATTCGGAAGCACAGCTGTGTCCTGCGTGTGCACACGGTATGTCCCCTTTTCGCTGAAGGCACGGGGAAAGGAAGATCCACTACGGGGTAAGAGCTGGGACCCTCACCGGCCGGCCCTCACGCCCCCTCAGCCCCGGCCCGGAGGGGCAGATGCGCGCACAGCCATGCCCGCACGGGACAGGCCACCCGAGTCAGTCCGGACACGGGGGCTGAGGCCAGGGGCTAAGCAGCGAAGGGCCGGCAAGTGAAGAGGGAAAGAGCGGGACAACCGCACGGCTGCCCGGCAACGGAGGCTGAGGGGCGCGGAGAGGACGGCAAGGCCGAGGAGGGGCGGGGGTCCCGGGGCAGCGCGGCCTACGGGGCACCGCAATGACAGGTCGGGGAGGAATGCGGGGGGGGACCGCGCAGCCGGGGAGCTGGAGGGCGGGCGGCCGCGGGGGCCCGCCAGAGGGGCCGCGGGGGCATGGCAGTGCGAGGACGGCGTGGCCTACCGTGTACTCCCGCACTTGGCTGTGGAAGTTCTGCTCGCGGATCGTCACCTCGTCCGCTTCCATCCTTCATAGTCCCGCGGCCCCCGCGCGCAATGGCGGCCGCCACCGCCGCGCCTGCTGCTGCCCCCCCGGCGGCAGGCGGGCCACCATGGCCAGCGGCAGCGCCGGCTGCTCCCCCGGGGCCTGGCGGCGGCTGAGGGCCCTCGGCGGCGGCGCTCGCGGCGGGCTCCGCCGCTCTGTCACCGTCCGGCGGGGCGCGGAGGAGGAGGAAGGGCGGGCAGCGCCGCCTCAACTCCTCCTGTTGCGTCACCGCGCAGCGACCCGCGCACACCACGGCCCCGCCCCCCACCGCCCGGGGGTAACGGGCAGGAGGCGTGGCCCAACCGCCCGGGGCGGGGGAGGAGCAAGGGGCGGGGTTTATTGTTAAGCGAAGGGAGGGCGAGCCAACGCCCGGGCCGTAGCTAAGAGGAAGGCGGGAGTTAGGCTGGAAAGGGGCGTGGCCGCGATGGGGGCGGAGCCAGAGGAGTCCGCTGGCGTGAGAGAGGCGCGGAGGGCGGCTGGTGTCCTCTGAGAAGGGCAGCGTGGTGCCCACTCGGAGCCAGGCCCGGCCCAGGCAGAGCCCCGGTGTGTCTCGGGGGCTGGGACCAGAGGGGGACAGCAGCGGAGGCACCTGCCCCCAGAGGAGGGGACAGGGAGCAGGCAGTGGCCGGGGAGGGGGAGAGCTTCAGGCGCAGGGCCTGGCGGGGAGGTGTGACCAGAGCAGCCCTGAGCCCAGTGCTGCCCACGAAGGCCCCTCAGGAGACGGGTGTGAACAGGGGTTACACCTCAGACAGCATGAGAGCCACTGACCGTCACTGAACTCAGGCAACATGGGGGAGTCTGGGGTTGTTCTGGTCTAGTTGATCCTCCTTGAACTCAGCCTTCCCCATAAATGCATCAGAATTTCTAGTTTGAAAGATTGTACTTAAAACTTAAGTTAAAACTTGCATTCCGCTTGTCTGGAGCAGCTTTGTGTATTTGAGTGATTTCTGCTGACAAATTGCTGTGTTTGGTTTTGGCCAAGTGCTGCAGTACAAAGACACGATCTCCTACTTGTTCCCTATTCCCTCTATATACACAGACAGTTTTCTTTTTTTCTGAGTTTGCAAGTAGATCAATTGCCTAAACATACACAAAAAAACTAGTAATCTAGGACACACTATAAATTATAGATAGTGATTTAGCAAATCAAACACTTATTTCTATCCAAATATCTAACATTATTCAAGGAGATTTCAAAAATAAGGATCATCACTTTTTGTGTATTTACATCTATTGATACATTATATGTTATATCCATGCCAATTATAATTCAGATTATATTCACTTCCCAGCCTCTGGCCCATTTTCTTGGTTAAAAGCAGATGATGAAGTATTTCTTAAATTCTAGAGTTTGAAAAGTAATCCTGGACTGTCTAATGTATGTCTTACAGTTCTGAATGGATGCAGAACTTCCTTCAGCTTCAGTATGGCCATAGTTTCACCCTTGTTCTTTTAATACTTATGAAGAACCAGATGAGGGATTTGCAGGTAGAACCACACCATGGGCGTGAGAGGTCAGAAATATCCCCACCTTCTCTCCTCCTGAAGTCCACTGCTTGGGGAAGAAGAGTTTCTAGGTATTCACTGAGACTGTAGGAACAGGAGAGGACCAAAAGGAGACTTGAAGGAGCAGGGAAGCACAGAGTCTTTGAGATGCTTCTTGGGAAAAGCTGTCCTACTTTACAGCTATTCCCTGCACAGCACTAGATTGATCGACAATATTATTACTCATTTGTTTTTTTTCTTCAACTCTTCCCACCTATCTTCAATCACCTTTTCTTTTTGGGATGCTGAAAGTGGTGAAAGCATCCATAGCTGCCAAGAGGAACTTTACATGAGACTTTGGCTTGTGAGAGTCACTAGCAATGTTCCCCTCTCAGGAGTTCATCCAGAGAGAACAGTATAACTGAAGACAAAGTTTATAGGTAGAAGTAGTATCTTATATTGTAACAACAAGCACACCTGGAAAAAGTAGACAACTGTTTGGTATGCAAGAACGTGTCCCCAGAGAAACGAAATTCTCTCAGAGCTGCCTATAGAAATTATAAAGAAAAACCCTGTTCTTGCAAAGCAGCACATGTACCGTCTGTACAGAACAGATAGGTTCCCACCTTTCATCATCCTATAAAGACCTACACAAGAAATTGCAATGGTATTATAACCGGGGTGTGAGGAACAAAAAGTGCTGTAGCTAGAACAAACCAGAGCTAAGAACCGGGGAGACCAGAGGGTCCAGTCAAAGGGGGAAAATGGGAACAATCAGAGATTAGGGCAGCAATCAGCATGTTAAAATATACATACTAACACCAAGACAAAGGAGGAGCATGGTCGGAGTTCAGGCCACAGTCAAGCAGCAAGTTGATCCAGGCAACAAGGATGACCCACAAGAAGCAGATGGAAGAGTGAAGCAGTTTGGGGAAGAAGAGACAGCGAAAGCCATAGTTAGGAGTCAAGAGAAGGAACTAAGCTTGGGGCAGGTCAATCTATAGGCTATTAGGGAGTCTCTACCAGTAAATACCAGTACCTACTGCCAGTTTGTTAGAAATCCAGGCCTGAGGTGAGATTTAGTTCCTGAGCTACCTGGGAAATGATTCACCTACTGCTAAGGAACAGCTCATTGAATCTGAAACTAAATTTATTTCATTAAGGAGGTCTGAGAGTTGTAGCTAGGCACCAAGGATTTCATACATTTCTACCTTTATGTGCAGACATAGTAAACACTGCTCTGAAATAGAAGGTTGTAAGGAAAATGAGCTGTACTTTTGTAGCTGTTATAGAAGTAAAATTAAGATTTAGCAGAATTGAGCTTTCCACTTGGGCTGTGTGTTTTCTTTTTAATCTACTGAATTTGAAATATACCTGAGGAGGAGATACATAATTTGTCTCATACTATGGACTGGCAAGTTCTTTCTTCCATTTCTAGCAGATGAATCATCAGAAACATGATACATATTTATATTTGCTAATAAGACAGGAAAAAAATACAGCTTCAATCGTTTCTTGGGCAGAAGTTATTGCTCAGTTCCGAGGTCTCTCCATCACGAAGGAAGGTCATGGTAACCACTACAGCAAAATCTATTTATATCGAAGGAAATGCAGTCAAGAGTAGGCAGCTCTTGCAAACTGACGAGGAGGCTGACTGCTGAACCCATTGATTTTTGATGGGAGTACAAAAGTAGTCTTTTGAAGCATACCAAAAGAAAAACTCAAAAATTAAGCCTGAGGTACCTTGCACCAGAGAGTGGTTAAAAGACCTCTAGATGTTTTTCATCCATACTTCAGATTAAAGAAAGACAGCGCTGGAGGGACTGTCCTCAGCAATTCTTAGGACCTCTTCAGTAACCATAAGGAGTTTGGTCTAGGCATAAGCTATAAACGATTTAGGTGTAAACAGAACATTTGCTCAATGTACAGATATACACACACAAAGGGAGTAATGAAAAACAGACTTCTACTAAACTTACATTTCGTGGTGCCTAACCCCTCAGCGTAAAAGTTGAGCGGATTTGATAGATTTTGCTCAGTTTATTCTTTTTCAGCATAGTTTTAAACAAACAGTTTTTCAGCTTCAGGATAACCCAATAAGTGTCTGGTATCCTGAATCCCCAAGGAGGGTTTTATGTACACTGGGTTAACTCTGAGATTCTCCAGAAGAAAATGTTGGGATATTCAAGCTAATAAAATTAGTTTAATTGGCTAAAATTGCAGTTGCTAAAGTTGGAACTGTTTCACTGGGAAGATAAGCACAGAATTTGTCAATGGTTTTTAGATGACTCTCTTTAACTGTAAATGTGAAGTTGGCACCATGCCTTTAAATCTAAATTTATCTAGTGGCATTTGAATACGTGATACCTTCTTCTCCAGTCATCATCATTCAGCCAAATGCAGCTTGGACTAAACAGAAAATAGGAAGTTATTCTCTCAGTTAATATGACTACTTACGTGATTATATTCAAGATATTGCCTAAGAATTGGCCAGAATGAAGCCTGAAGCCCAATTTAGTATGTTGCTGAGAGCGACCATTGATTTTAAAGAGAACTTAAGGTAATCACACGCCACAGATGATACCCAGCACTTTACATACTCAGAACCCAATTATGGAAGAGGAAAAAAAAGACTGAAAAGTTAAAATAACTTGATCATGGTATAAAAGAAATTTTATGCTATCATAAGTATGTACATTAAGATTATTTATTGGGTGGTCATTTCAATGTCATTTTGTAAGCCAAAGCATAGCAAGACTTGCATTATAACTTGAGAAAGCCAGATCAGTCTTGGATCTGGATTCAACTTGAAATATTGCTGACTGGCACTTCATTTCTATTCATACCTTCTTTACATTTTCTATTTGTTTGCTTTTTTAAAATAAAAATCATGATTTTTTTTCTTCCAAATACTTCCAGCTTGTATCTTCATTGTGTCAGCCCAGTAGTACTAACTCCCTAGCTACATGCTATATTATGGCATAATATATATCTTTTTTGAAACAGCCAAGGGAAGGAAATTTAAATTAAAAATGAGAATGTTGGCACAAAAAAATGGATGTAAACTAGTTCAGTATAGACCCACAGAGGTATATGTTCGATTTTATATATATATTCATCAATATATTGATGAATCTATACCCCCAAAATAGCAGAAAAAAATGCATCAAAGTAATACAGTTTTAAACAAGCTTTTGAAATGAACATTTGAGTAAAATATCTCCACTACTTTTAACTTAGAGCTTGGTCCATTTATAAAAAGTTTAGGGAGACTGCTTTCAATAACCAAGGAACTGTCTTCAATGATGAATAAAATCCTTTCTAGTCCTTAGGTTTGCTTCACTGATAGGAACCTAGAGCCAGAAGACCTCTGCAGAGTCTATAGTCAGAGGCATAAACTCTGCAGGAGCTTGTTGTTGTTAGGTAAAGGAAGCATAAGTCATGTCCCAAAGCTAGAACAGTTTCAGTTCCATATCTAGGCAGCACAAAGTGACTGAAAGCTCGTTTTGCTTCCATTCACATTTACTGTGTCTTTCATGTCCCACTGTGAGGATTCAACAAACTCCTCAAAACAAAACAAACAGCAAAACAAAACAACAATAAAAACCCACCACATTGCAGCTTAAACTTGGTTAGGAATGAGATAAAAGGAAATATTCAAGGATATGTGGCTGCATGTAAGTCAAAGTTCACCTGTTACACAGATATGAACAAGCCCAGGGACGTCTGCTCCATGCTGTCAATCTGTGGCTGATTTGGCTGATTCTTCAAATAGGTATTTATTGGTAGAACTCCTAAACTCATGCCAGGGTCAATATTGTTACAGAGCTGAAGACTCAAAAAACAAAACAAACCAACCAAAACAAACCACAACAAACAAAGCCTCACTTTTACCAGTCTATGTCTGTTTTCAGCCCAGAAATTAGTGTTTGATTCAGTTAGTCTCTGAAAGGTGTTCAGCTACAGTGGATGGATCAAGAGTGAAAACTCTACTTCTCTTTATGGTGTGTTCAATATTTAATTACCATCTGTATAAAAATCATGCCTTATTTCTGATTTGAGTTTTACTGCCTTGAGATTCTAACTATGGTTCTTATTCTGTCCTTCCCCACTACAGCTAAGAACTTTAATACTTGATATTTCCTGCTAATCACGATTAACCTCAAAATCTTCTTTTCAGTCGGTTAAAAAGATTTATCCTAAGTAAATTTACTCTTTAAAGATTTTTCTCAACCATGAACTCTATTTTTTTTCTTTCTTCCCTGAATTCTTTCCAAACTGTTAACATACTTAACACAGGCAAAAGAACTGAAAGCAGTATTCTCAGCTCAGTTTCAGCAATTCTCTGAACAGATGTAAAACCACCTCCTTATTTTATGCTCTCTGTTACAGACCACTTTAGTCATTACAGAGGAAAACAGCACACAGCTTCAAAGGTGAAAAACATGATTACTTCCCAGAAGAAAATAGGATGTGTCATTGAAGAAACTTGTGTCTCCTCCTGTCTTCCTGCTGTCAGAGGTCTGGCTGTAGGTAAAAGGCTTTCTTGTGACAGACCTAAAGTAAGATTAATGGCTCTTTATCTTTGTTTTAAGTTGCCATGCCCACTTATTTGCTTATATTGAATAAAGCCAGTTTTAGGGACATTTTAATCCAAATTCTATAGCAATCATTTCCTTGAGGTAGAAAATAGTGGCTACCTCTGAAATTTGCTTGTATGAACCAGCAGCAATCCGTAATTTCTATTCTGAATCATCGTTCCTGAGATGATGAGCTCTCCAGCCCCAGCCCTGTGGATCGGACCTCAATTCTTTGTTCCTGGTGCAACCATGGACATTTGACTGAATTCAAGCTTCTCTTGTTTTCTGCTTCCCAAACATTTCAGGCTGCTCTGCATGATTAGCTCATCTTTGTAATTTACCACTCTGTTCTTTCCAGTATTTGCCAACTTTTTTGTCTCATTTGCCAGTAGTATTAGCAGTGATTTGTTGACCACAATAAATACATCCTTTAAAAAAAAATCATTTCCATCCCTGTTTTTTTATCCAAATCCATTTTTCCTATAATTTTTCTCATCTTTGGGAACTTCCTGATGTACTAAGTACATATAATACTTATTTTACTGCTTGCGAGTGTAATGTTTGCCCATATGGAATATGAGCTTGCCAATATCATGGGTTGGTTCCATGGTAACATCATAATGGGATCCCAAAGAATTACTTGAGAGCGAAGCCAATATTTTTTGTGTTAGCAAATAATCATTAGAAGTTTTAATGTTGTTTTACCACTGTGACCAGTTTGTGTCACAAATAATTTTTCTGTTCTTACAGAACAGATGCTTTCTTCGCTCCTGTGCTTTCTCTTCAGCCTATGTTTAGTTCCCATTCTTGAAGTGCTTACAAAGTACCATTTAAAATTACTCCATCCCCTGCTCCACTTTGGTTTGTTACACATGTAGCACTATAGCATTGCACCTACACAACATGCTGCACAGGCTATAGAGTCTCACCCATCACTACGTCTGTGCTTTCTCTGCAAGTTTCGCTGATTGTTTACCTTTCATTGTTTCTCTGTCCTTTTTGAATATTCTCCTTTGATTTGTGGGCCATTCAACATCTTTCATTAGACATCTTAGTCTGCCAATTTACTATTGATTCTAAAACATGTGACCATGCATTAGCTGTATTATAAATTATGTAAATGCAAATATCTACCCATATTATCAGTTCCTGACTACTTAACATGGCTGTACTCATTGTCCTTAAAAAAAAATAAATTAAATTATTAATCTGCTGGACCATCTGTGCTCATTCTAAACTATCCTCAAGTTATTTTTTGTTAGTTACATAGTTTTGAGAAATTAAATTTTACAATTTTTGGAGAAGATGATTTGCACTGCCAAAACCTTAAAGAATAAAAAACACATTTATGGAATTAGTTAAATAACTTTACCTTTTCTGTCTTAAATTCAGTATCTGACTCATCATGACTAAGATGACTGTAATGTTAAATACCACACGGAAGACATTTCAAAAATCTATCCAGTATTAAACTACAACCGTTTTTCAGTCTGGTTCACAAAATCACATTGTATAAATTTAGTCTTTGAAAGTAAGCCATGCACATTTTATGAAGGACTTTTATCCAAAATGTTAGAAATTTTAAAGGAAATAAATCATCTTAATTTCTAAAATTAATAGGGGCAAGATTTATTCTTAAATCATGGATACTCCTTTCTAATTAAATTCAAATGTGTTTAATGCATCTCAGGAGTGTTAAGATAATAAGTAGTCCTTTTCTGGAACTTAACATCCTCGATCCCTGTCAATAATTATATTGGGTGACTAATAAAATATGATGCCAGGCATTTTTTAAATCTTTATCTTCCTCCTCTGTCTCATTAGCAAAATGAATAGGTTTGCTCCACAGGCACCACCTAATCTGGAGAATTCAATGTTGTTCAAGGACATTGCAAATAAATTTCAGCAGGTATTCCTTCATGCAACAGTCATATATAAAATGCACTTTTACGATATCTGCCAGTTGCCATGCTAAAGTTTCTCTTTGCTGTATATGCTTATTGCTAGCATCAAAGGCTGGAAGGCCAGAAAGGGCCACTACAACTGTCAAGCCTGATCTCCTGACCAGGAGGACTTTATGCAGCATCCCATCAGTGCCTAGGCTCTAAGTAGAGCTCTGATGATCAGTATTTGACCCACAGAACATATAGCACTCATCTATTCCACCAGTGGTCCACCAGAAAATGCTGACATCATGAGAACAGATTATTTTATAACATAAGACAATACTTATTTTCAGAAACTGGACTCAGATCTAGCAGGCCTTTTAACAAAAATCATGCCAGTAATGTGAAATTAGCTAATTTGTTCTTGAGAGTTTAACTTCCTTTCTCAAGTAGATATTACATTACAGTAATTACACCTCCAAGTAAAAAAATATGGCAGTATCCTCAACCCCTGGGATGAGATATAGTCCTCTGGCCCTCATATGAAAGCAAAAGCCATCTCTAGTGACTTTAAACATTTTGGTCTGTCTAAGTATTTGAATGCAGGACTCCAGAGATTTCATACTGTCTTGAAGGTGGGAGGACAGAACAAGGAATAGGTTGTGATTCATCCAATTCTATAAAATATTTTCATCTTCCTAATTTTAGGTCCTGTAAGCCATACATTAGATTCAAATTATACCCACCCTGCCAGCGATTGCAACTGCAGAGATACCCCATGCTGAATGTTCCATATGTCTATGCTACAAGGCACATATATGATATTTGACCATATTTTACATGTGGTGTGTCACATAGAATCATAGAATATCTCAAGTTGGAAGGGACCCATAAGGATGGTCAAGTCCAACTCCCTGCTCCTTGCAGGACTACCTAAAACTAAACCATACGACTAAGAGCATCGCCCAGATGCTCCTGAACTCTGACAGGTTTGGTGCCATGACCACTTCCCTGGGGAGCCTGTTCCAGTGCCCAACCACCCTCTCAGTGAAGAACCTTTTCCTAATGTCCAACCTGAACTTCCCCTGATGCAGCTTCATTCCATTCCACAAGGCACCCCTTTGAAAGTCACTATCACACTGCGCCTGTTTAGGGTTTTTTTTCAATTTTATTGAGCCGTAGCCCTTGGCCTGGGCAAGAGGAAAGGTCAATCTACACAACATACAGTAAAGCACACAGTTGTCCTGCAAACCCTCCAAATCCAAGGTTTATCTAGAGACTAGTGACACAGGAGTGCATCTTCTCCCTGGCCCAAGGAGATAATCATACCTTTGGCCTTGCTATAGGTGTCCTTCACCTTTATTACCTCTAGCCAATTTCGCCTATTTTCCACATGTTCCACATTGATATGGCTGTTGCAGTCAGGTTTTCTTAAAATTCTGGTCCCACCCTATAGAGAAAAAAAGCATAGAGTTCCATATGGCCCATAATGTGACAAGTTCAGAGCTGCTGATAAGCTTAGCTCACCACAATATGCTGGCCGCGTATCATACATGGGTGAATAGAGGCTGCAGAGTTTTGAGAGGAGCAGAGAGACAAGGAGTTTCTTGAATGTAAAAGCAGGTACACCATTCATTCATTCATTCTTCTCTGAAGCATATTCCCTATAAACTGGTTACTGATAAACTTGCAGAATCTAGTTTTTCTGTTTTGAGTACCGATAAGGTTACGTATATGTCATCTGTTTGAGACAGATGGTCTTTTGTTTCTAAATCATGTCATTCTGTGAGTAATCACTTATTTAAACTGTAGGGATAGTAAAAAATTAACAAGATTTCATAGGATACATTCATATTGTTTTGCATCTTGTGTGTTGACACCTCAAAATTTATTTGCTTTTACAGAAATAATATTTTTTTATTGTTGGTTAATTTGCCAAAAGCTAAACATACATTAAAAGCCTACATTAAAGGTGACTATAAAGCACACTGAGAAACCTGGATACAAAGGGGTCACTTCATCCTGAATAGTAAAAACAACAAACCACAGGAAATAACACTGCAGTCGGTAGTCACTGGTAAAGTATTGCATAAGATGTAGTTTTCTTTGAAGCACTGGTAATGCTGCATAGCACATGACAGAGTTTTACTATTTATGTCACGTCTGCACTGAACACTCTTTCTGCAGCCTGCCAGCCCACCTCCCTGTACCGCACTCTGTCCTGTTATCATTGTGGGCATCCAAGTGCCATTGCTCTGCGCATACACTGACCTGATACCATGGCCTTTTTTAAACCCTAGCCCACAGCATGCTTGGGTCCATTTATAGTCACATGCTCCCAGAATTAGCATAATTAGAATATAATTTCAGACCTATTTGCTGTCTCACTGTGTATTAACACCTGGATATCATCAACAAAGCAAGAAAACAACCGACCTCTCTCAGATGGGTTTTCTCCACACTTCAACTCTGTTACCAAAGTGACATTTAGTCTTGAACGTATTCAGGCTGCCAGCAAATCTGTGAGGAAAATTATTATTGAACATTGCTGCTGTCCTAAATAACACTATATGCTATGGCATATGTTTGGATTTTCTATTGTAGTGGTAGAGGTAGCACAGCAGTGAGCTCGTAACCCTTCCAAGTTCTCTTCACCCCACGCACCACAGTGAAACACTAGCAGCACCTTAGTGAGATACAATTTTTTACTGGCTGAAATGCCAGCCATACTCCTTCCCTTCCTCTGTCTTACATCCCTACCACGGACTCCCATCTTCAACACCATCACCATGCATCAGGATCTGCTGGTACATCCTTCTACCCTTCATATTTTCTGGTCATACCTTGAGTCGTGATAGGTTTGAGGGAATATCAGCTTTCCTGTCAAAATACATCTGAAGGAAGCCTCAAATTCGTTCTCCATGACCTAAAGAACCTTACAGAATAACTGAATCAAAAATTATTTTGTCTGTTTGTGTTATAAAATTTATCACATAATTTGGCACTTGTGAAGTAATCCTACAGCAAACACTGTACAACGCCAAGTTCTCCACATCTAATTGATTTTTATATTACTGCAGGCTAATAATCTCCATAGAGCTTCTGAAAAACCCAAGTGAGGATTTCATTTTAGCACGTCATAAAAGTACCCAAGCAAGTACCTCTGGGGCTGTAGCGCGGATCCTGTCCAGCTGTGTTCTTGTTCAATTTGCCCCCACTACCCCTTCAGCAGTATTGACACAGCAATACGTGGCCAGACAGACCTGGGGAAAATAACCTAGCAAAAATAAAAAGTTTAATCAGAATGAATTCTCTGAGCCAGTTGATTCTGTGTTCACACAGCAGAAGGAATGCTATAACTAAGCAGAGGGAGCTACTCCAGCCACCACTGTTACAGAGAGAAATGATTGTGAGCTACACTGTGCACTCAAAGCAATCACAAATACGTTCTTCTGTCTGGCCAATGCCATTTTTAGTACTGAGAGTAACAGAAAATGTGAGAAACTATATTGTCCTTTTGCTCTGCACGCACACGATCCTCATAAAGGATTCATGAGTCAAGAAATAACTATAGACTGTAATTTTCAGATATTTCTTCCTGCCCCATGTTATGGAATAAGAAATACTTATGCCCAATGCCAGCGGGAAAAGTTTACTGCATTTTTTGGAAGAATTTGTTTAAAGATTCACTCATACAATAGATTTTAAAGTGTACATTTTCAAATCATTAAATGAATTTATGTATTGTATGCGTACTTATACATAAGGTGTGTCTGTGTATTCATGTATCTATTTGTATGTATGTATGCTTATTTTTCTTTATATTTAAAGTTCTCTGAAATATAGTTACCCTGCCATAGTATTAAAATAAGCTGGTGCAGAAGACAGCATTGCATAGCGTCCTCTATAGAATTTCTTTACAAGAGCCAGAACATACTAATTTATACGCTGAGTTAATTTGAATTAAGGTACTGGTATTACCTTTTTTTTGACAAAATCACTGTCTATTGACTTTTCTGAGAATGGTATTTTTGCCTTTATAAAGAAGCAGCAGCTCATAGTATTCTTTCACATGAGTTTGTGCAAGTGTATATGTGAGACCTGCATGGTTAAACAGGGAACTGCTGGGCAAACTCAAGTGGAAGAAGAGAGTGTACAGATCATGGAAGGAGGGGCTGGCCACTTGGGAGGAATATAAGTCTGTTGTCAGAGGATGTAGGGAGGCAACTAGGAAAGCTAAGGCCTCCTTGGAATTAAACCTTGCAAGAGAGGTCAAGGACAACAGAAAGGGCTTCTTCAAATACATTGCAGGTAAAGCCAACACTAGAGGCAATGTAGGCCCACTGATGAATGAGGTGGAGGCCCTGGAGACAGAGGATAAAAAGAAGGCGGAGTTACTGAATGCCTTCTTTGCCTCTGTCTGTACTGCTGGAGGCTGTCCTGAGGAGCCCCGGACCCCTGAGGCCCCAGAAGAAGTCAGGATAGAGGAGGAATCTGTCTTGGTAGATGAGGGCTGGGTCAGGGACCAATTAAGCAACCTGGACGTCCATAAATCCATGGGTCCTGATGGGATGCACCCGCGGGTGCTGAGGGAGCTGGCGGAAGTCATTGCTAGGCCACTCTCCATCATCTTTGCTAAGTCGTGGGCAACGGGAAAGGTGCCTGAGGACTGGAGGAAAGCGAATGTCACTCCAGTCTTCAAAAAGGGCAAGAAGGAGGACCCGGGTAACTATAGACCGGTCAGCCTCACCTCCATCCCCGGAAAGGTGATGGAACAACTTGTCCTTGGTGCTGTCTCTAGGCACATCAAGGATAGGGGGATCATTAGGGGCAGTCAACATGGCTTCACCAAGGGGAAGTCATGCTCAACCAACTTGATAGCCTTTTATGAGGACATAAGCCAGTGGATAGATGATGGTAAAGCTGTGGATGTGGTCTATCTTGATTTCAGTAAAGCGTTTGACACGGTCTCCCACAGCATCCTCCCAGCTAAACTGAGGAAGTGTGGTCTGGATGATCGGGTAGTGAGGTGGATTGTGAACTGGCTGAAGGAAAGAAGCCAGAGAGTGGTGGTCAATGGGACAGAGTCCAGTTGGAGGTCTGTGTCTAGCGGAGTCCCTCAAGGGTCGGTACTGGAACCAGTTCTATTTAATATATTCATTAATGACTTGGATGAGGGAATAGAGTACACTGTCAGCAAGTTCGCTGGTGACACCAAACTGGGAGGAGTGGCTGATGCGCCGGAAGGCTGCGCAGCCATTCAGAGAGACCTGGACAGGCTGGAGAGTTGGGCGGGGAGAAATTTAATGAAATATAACAAGGGCAAGTGTAGAGTCCTGCATCTGGGCAAGAACAACCCCATGTACCAGTACAAGTTGGGGACAGACCTGTTGGAGACCAGCGTAGGGGAAAGGGACCTGGGGGTCCTAGTGGACAGCAGGATGACCATGAGCCAGCAGTGTGCCCTTGTGGCCAAGAAGGCCAATGGCATCCTGGGGTGTATTAGAAGGGGTGTGGTCAGCAGGTCGAGAGAGGTTCTCCTCCCCCTCTACTCTGCCCTGGTGAGGCTGCATCTGGAGTATTGTGTCCAGTTCTGGGCCCCTCAGTTCAAGAAGGACAGGGAAGTGCCAGAGAGAGTCCAGCGCAGAGCCACAAAGATGATTAAGGGAGTGGAACATCTCCCTTATGAGGAGAGGCTGAGGGAGCTGGGTCTCTTTAGCTTGGAGAAGAGGAGACTGAGGGGTGACCTCATTAATGTTTATAAATATGTAAAGGGCAAGTGTCATGAGGATGGAGCCAGGCTCTTCTCAGTGACATCCCTTGACAGGACAAGGGGCAATGGGTGCAAGCTGGAACACAGGAGGTTCCACATAAATATGAGGAAAAACTTCTTTATGGTGAGGGTGACCAAACACTGGAACAGGCTGCCCAGAGAGGTTGTGGAGTCTCCTTCTCTGGAGACATTCAAAACCCGCCTGGACGCGTTCCTGTGTGATATGGTCTAGGCAATCCTGCTCCAGCAGGGGGATTGGACTAGATGATCTTTCGAGGTCCCTTCCAATCCCTAACATTCTGTGATTCTGTGAAATAAATAAAAATATAGTTTAATTACTGTTGGAGTGTTTCTTCAGTTTATCATCTTATTACGGAGTTTGTATTTTATTTACTTAAGAAGAGCATTGAAGCCTGTGCCCCAAATAAACTCTTTATTTTAACATGGAGGAAATATTTTAAAGGCTGCTTGAATTAAATACAAAAACTGATAAGTTTAAGTATTATAAATTGAAAAAATATTACTATATACAAATCTGAAATATACATAAACTAAAGCATTATCGTAGTTACCTTCCTCTGGTAGATGCATCACTGCATGCACAAAGCCAGGTACCCCAAATCAGTGTCTTCACTGAAGCTACACTTGGGAAAAAAAAATGGGAGTTTTAACAACACAGAAATATAATAAGAACTTCACAATGTGACCTATAGTTTTTACGGAAATAAATTAATGGATGGCATGCAGATGCCAAGATTAAACAGAGTAATAACAAAACATTAGTAAGCACTTTTAATGTAATTAAATTTTTGATGTATTACAATTTTTAGTGTGCAAGTATTTTTGAAGGAACTGGAGAATCATATTGGATGACACCCTTATTCAACCTAGTTACTAAAGAATAAAATGCAACAATGTTTTTAAATTCTATTGCAGAATAATAGTGTATTGTCCATCACAGATAATGATGGCAAGATTTTTCTCATCTGATAATCAGTCATAGTGATTACCTAATAAAAGGACAATCCTTGGTACTGTAAGAACCTTTGGTCAGTCCAGAATGTAAGCAAGCATTGAAATGTGCTATATAAAGCATCTCAGCTTGCAAATGACCTTGAATCTCTGTTTCCTTATTGCTGGAGGTTGGGATTGTTCCATGGCTACATTCCCAGTCTGCATCGAGGGGCTGCTGGTAACATCAATCTTAAACACTGGTCTTTAAAACAATTTTTGATGTTGGCCTTGAACAGGTCTAATAATTTCACTTAATCACCTCTGTTTCTACACAAAAACTGGAATCCAGGCTGACTTCTAATTTTTCATTCTTGTGAAATCCAGCCATAGGTCTTCTGTCTGCCATCAAATATCTGGAATCACAATTAGATAAAATATGTCAGATGCCCTGTGACACCCAATCATCTTTATTGTATAGAAGTTCACTTTCAGCTTAGAGTAGAATAAATTCCATTTGACTTGGAGGTCAGTACTTGGGAAGAAAAATGAGAAGTGTGGTCATTTGCATATTCAAACATGCAAATTGTATGCATCCAATTTGCGTTATTTGTCTCCTAATGGGATTGACCTTTTCTGCTGATGGGAAAAAGCAATTGAACTTGGGCATGTGAAAGTTGAGGAAGAATAAGAAATTCCAAATCTCTAACAAAACAGGTCAACTGCTTGCTTCTGTGAATGAAAAAATAATCGAGGTCATATTGAACCCCAACTCCCAGTGCTCTTTCATCTTTAGGGACACCCAGGTTAGGCTCAGTATCTGAATTTTGCTGCTCGGGTGTATCTCTAATAACACTTCTTGCCTAGCACTCTTCCTCTTCAGCATCCTTTACAAAGACATCTAAACAGTTCTCCCACCACTAATGCAGCTCAGGTTAACACCATAACAACTTTATAATTATTTTACATAACAAAATTCAAAGCTTCAAAATTCAAAGATGAAGTGACTTGCCCAAGGCTACAAAGAGGATGTTACTATGTCAGGACTGGAACTCAGTTGCATCTCGTCTTTGGTATTGTGTTCAAACACATTAGATCAAGTTTCTCTCAATACTGAAACTGAAATGGGAAGAAGCCACGATCAATTTACAAAGCAGCATTAGGATCACATAGCTTGTGTGGTTCTACTTCTGTGAACGCCAAAGAAGGAAATGAGTCCTGCATATAGTCAGCTCATCTGTAGACAGGTAACATCATCATTATTGCCATGTATTACCATACATTTAATTATCCTCTCTACTAAGGAAAAAAAATATATATATAGTCAAATTGCTAGTATACTTCTCTTCCTTTCAAGCTTACTCTTTCATCTGCAGACCTGAAAACCAAGCAGTAATATCACCACATAGGTAATAGGTCTTAGAACTGGAACCACTCACATGCAGGACTCAGGATTAATTAGAGCTAGGAATTCAAACAAACATCTTGGCATGGCTCATAAGCAAGGGCATAGTTATTTATTCTTCTTGTTGTTTCTTTTTCATTACGGTGCTGCAGGAGTCCCCCATCAGGGATCAGGGCCCCATATTGTGAGGATTTATTGAAACACTTAATGAAAATATGGCACCTCCAGTTAAGAATTTACAACTGCAATTATAAAATGAAGAATAAAACTGTCTCTTCAGTTGATTCCTGTAATCATAATATTCTAAATGATACTAACACATACCTCATTTTAAGTGTGTGTTTTTCTATGATGATGTACAGGAATGGGCTGCAGTAAGCTTAACACTGCCACTCTGAAAGTGCATCCAGACAGACGTGGGTTGTCCTAAAAATAGATATCTTACCTTTGCCACCAATAAGCAAGGAAGAAATTTCCACTGAGAAAAAGAAAATTCAAGCTGTATAGAACCAGCCAGCTCCCTAGGCGTACACATACATACCCAGTTGTGTAGAGCTTTGTTCTTAACGTTAGCTTACTTGTTAGTATACTACTTTTTGCAAAACTATTCAGGAGAGCAAAAAAGACAAACCCTTTCGTGATAAGCAATGTAATTACACAAAAAGGGCTTTTGTAATTGTTCCTGTTTTCACCCGTGTTTCAAAACCTATTTCATATTGGGAACAGGTGCAAATGCTTACAGATTGGGCAACAGAAGGACCAGCTGTAGTTGTTAGAGTAATGAATTCTCCTTTAAAGCAGCACAGGAAATAACTGTCCTACCAGCAGGCTACCCTGACATGGTAATTTTTTTGTAATCTGTTAATGGTGTAGTTTCATAACGGATTTAGGGTGATCTTAGTCTGTGCTGCTATTGAAAGGAGCAGTTCTTTTCCCTTTCCCATGGCTACCTCCCTCTTTCTCTAGCTGAATCAGAAAATTAATCCAGCCCAATTGAGAAGCTTATTAGTTTCATTCAGATCAAATCTTGGATTTGGTGGATTATGTGACAAGTCCTGGTGTTAACGTGAAAAAGGATGAGGAAATGCATTACCTGGCCAAGTGCATGGCAGACTGAGGTTGTTCTAAAGTAGCTGCAAAACTCCAGTCTTGAAAGACGGTGATTGCTTGAAAGGGATGTTAGCAGGTGTAGGAGTAGATTAGGGTGGTTTCTAGTGTCAGATGTGTGCCAGACACAAACTGTGTAAGCATGAGGTTATTCAAGCTCATGTGCATGTGGTTTTGTTTTGCTGCCTTGTCCTTTGCATACGAGTCACCTAACTAGGTATCTACAATGCAGTTGCCTGCACCTAAGTCAGTCATGCAAGGCTCCCTTTTAAATCAGTGGAGGTCTAACCATGGGGGTAATGGAGTCTAAGGCATTGTCCATCTCATCCTGAAGCAGAAGCCTAAAATGGATTAGATGAGATTTTTCTCTAAAAGTGACTACTTCTCTCCATTTGACTATAAACAGAGAGCAGGGTGACTGGCTGTGCTGTAGACATCTGTCTAAACTGAGGGAGAAGAACTCTGTCTTGTCTGTCAGGGTTAAATCGGTGTTGCTATTTCAAAGTACTTTGAGAGAATGGTCTTTAACTAGAGGTATGGTATGCACAGTCCACTGCTGCACTCTGGTTATGGTCAGGTAAGTAGAGTTCCTGAACAGGAACTGTATATTAAATTAATACTGCATTACAAACAATAACATAATGCATTATAGGAACTGAGATTAAGACATGAAATGGCAACCAACACATATAAATTGATATCATTGTTACAGTAAAAGTTACCAGATCCAAAGTTTGCTGTCATCCCCGAAAGACCTCCAAACACTTCACTGTATTTGGCTCAGATACGTATCATATTTTGCATGTTTAACAAAACTTCATGGAAAATGCAGTAAGACTTTTGTTAATAGCTAGGAGCACCCCACTGAGCTAGAAAAAGCTGCTGGAAATTCATTGTCCCTGAAAACAATTACCTTACACCATGTATAAAAAAGACAGTGTTAGCAGTGGGATGAATAGCAACGCCGCACACTACTACTGGTGCAATTACTCCTGTGTCAGTGGCACAATGCTTATTCTTGCCAGTGATTTCACTTCTTGTAGGTAAGTAAACAGATACAAGGTGATTTTAACAAAGTAACAGTAACTCTTCATTTTAGGGGATTTGTTTGTTGAAATCAAGCGTTTGTAGGTATTTATTCTGGAGTGTGGCTCCTACTTTCAAGTAGTCTGTTTTTAAAGTTGCCTTGTCAGAATTAAAGAAATAGCTAATAAAAATAAAGACTGATCTTTAGGGAATATAATTACAATTGATATGTTAAAGCTAAGCAATTAACAACAAACAAGAAAGAACAGAAGGAAAAGGAAATGTCCCTTGTTAAATATTTATGTTTTTTTGATGAAAGCGGCCTTATAAATGACAATATAATACAAGTATTCCTTAGATGAGGTCAGAGTTCAGCATAGAGTTAAGTCTCCCATAGAGACTTACATTTCTTGGCACAGAAATTTTGATTATATAAATTTCACATAGGAAATGCAAAGTGCCATAATGTGGGACTTTGATCAATGATGCTATCCTGATTTATAATTGGGGTTTTTTTAACTATGATGTGCACAAAGGACTAATTTAAAAGCTCATTTTAGTTGCAACCTACCTCTTCCTTTTAGTAACAAGAAAGTCATCTGATTACATTTTTTCAGTCATCCTTGTGTCATGTATTAGATAATCTCCTTATAGTTTAAAACTAAAAATGCTAATGGATTGGGGAAATGGGTTTCTGCTTTCACCCAGCATATCTGTCTTTTTTATGCTTGTCTTTTGGATCATTTATCTAAATAATAACCTTTAGTACCCACTCCTTCCTTCCAAAGAACTAAAAGATATTAATGATTAAAGTCAGTGAATACACACCTTCTACCTACTCTAGTTTTGCCAGGTGAGGTTACCACTTTCAGCTGCTTCTTTTCTTGGGGGGGAGAAGCTACAGACATCCCCTTGCATCCCCTTGCAGAGATACTCATATGGTTACTTCCTAAGTTGTCTCAATCAAAACAGCCTAAGTTAGCTTAAACTAACTGTAAGTCTGTTAACGAGTCTCACTGGTCAGCACAGACTGAAAGGACATTGATCTCAGTCACTAAAAGAAAGCAATTATATGAAAAACTCTGCAAACAGCTTTCAGTCAGCAAATCTGTTGGGGCAGCCCCAGAAGAAGAGTCAGTAATAAGCCCCCTCAAGGGAAGGTGCTGTGGGTGGTAGCTTCTTCAGCAGGCAAACTTGGAGATACAAGAGGATATATTTACATGGCCTTAGTCTCAGAACAAGGGAAGATAACTCGTTTTGTACAAAAGCAGCACGGAGGAGATAAATGACCAGCCCAAGGTCAGGTACAAAGACTGGAAATTGTGGGAGTAAGTGCTAGGACAGAGATTTTTCTAGAGTATTTGCATAGTTCAGTTTTCATCATGCCTGACTTAAGCTGTATAAGGACCGAGATTTCAGAAATTGCTTAGCACATACCCTCTGGGAAAAAAAAAACAAGATTCTGAGCAACAGGGATGTATCTTTAAAACACTTTCCTCACCTACCAATACCGTCTGAAATAGATGGAACTGAAGCACATTTGAAGAACCAACAACTTTGTACTGCCTTGAGACTTTGGAAAACGTTTTCCAGAGAAAAAGTGTCCTTCCACAGACAATCTCTCTCAGCAGACCAAATTTCAGTTCTGCTGATCCCAGTGGTGACAGTATGGCATGGGGGAAAACAATATCTCAAGTAGATGGATGCCATGCTAGAGACTCACCGCAGAGTCTTCAAGTAACTTGCACTGTTCTGAGGCTCTCACTGCTTACAATAAATTCATTCTGGCACGAAGCTTTCAGTCTGCATAGTCAAAAAAGGCTTTGGCTCTAAAGCGATATTCTTACATGAATCAGGCTGTTTTCTCCATGGATAAGAACAAAGAATGACCCTATGAGCTCAGTCTAAAAGTATTTCTGGTGCTGCTTTGATATTTCCTGTGGTGATAAGTAGCACAATATTCTCAATAGCTGCAAATTACAAAAGAGCCAGAATCTACCTATGTGTATTATGTAGTCACTAAATCACATTTTCATGGCGTGTGGGAGGTGACCAGGAGATAATAGCAGACAGACAGCTACAGGAATTGTATTCCGGTCATTCTGCTGAGAGGAAAAAAAATAATCCATGAATATAACTTAATAGGAAAGGAAATCTGTTAACAAAGATTATCTCAGCAGGAAGCAAAAATTTACTGAAGCAACAATTCTATATGAACTTTCATTTCCAGTGAATCATGCCATTATGTTCAATTTCATTCTAGATGCAAAACCTGCCCTTGCAGCTTGTTCCCTGCTGCGGGATCCCTGTCAAAACAAAGAACAATTACAAAATGTTCCTTCAATTCAGAATTCCTATTTGGGCAGTGACGCCCGTATGACGCAGAGATCTAAATGTGAAATTTGTAAAATGCAAACTGGATTTCTCCCCTTTTCTGGTATTTAGACAACACAGGAAAGCTGGAAGAGTAATTTCTAATTATTCACATTTTAGATTTTAAAACTGTTTACCAGGTACTCGAAGCCAAATTGGTAAATGTAAAATAATAAACCACAATATTCTAGGATAGTATCTGAAATATTTGTTGTAATGTATTTACTTAGACATGGCATCACTAGATTTGAATGCTGAATTAGTCTACTATGCAGATGATATTTCTTTCAATATTACATTTTCTTGAAGCAGATGATATTTCTTTCAATATTACATTTTCTTGATGATTATATTCATATTTTGTCTGAAATATTTTGTCTAGACTGTGCTTTTGCCAAGAAAGGTTGGACCAGATGAACCCTGAGGTCCCTTCCAACCCGGTATTCTATCTATTCTGTTCTATGAATATTGCTTTAATTCTTAGAAAATATTTTTACTTCACAAACAGGTGATAATAATTCTATTCATATATTTTCTGCAAAAGTAGCATGCCCATTTTCACCCAAATTAGGGATTATGGAGTTCAGCAAAATACATGCTTTCCACATTTTGCTTTCTGATATGAAGTACTGAAGAAGGCAAATATTGACATTTTCTCTCTTTGAAGATACGTGAAATTTCCCACTATTGGAAATCTCTGTCACCCTGAATGACAAATTACACAATGAGACAGAAGGAAGATGCACATCTTGGAGTTTTAAAAGCATCTAATATTTTCTGAAATTATATTCAGCTGTATTTATCTCGCATTCTGGCATGCTGCTGGATTACTGTTATCAATAAATCTATAAATAGGATGCAAAATGCATGTGAGCTGCCTGTGCATGCTCTTTATAGCGGCTTAGCAATAAATCATAGCATAATATATAGTTTAAAATGTAGCAAAAGGAATGCCTTGACAAATCAATGCAACATATTTTGTCACTGGGGGTGAAAGATTCATTATGCATCAGCCTTGAGAAAGCTGGATTTCTGAAGCATGGGTCATCTAGGACATATGATGTAATGAGAGAATATGGAAACATGCATAGAAAGACAAAAATAATCTTCTGAATAATAAAGCTATATTAAATTTTCAGGTAAAATATAAGTCCTGTGCAGTACTTCATTGTTCAAGAGAGGTCAGGAGTGCAATGCCAAAGAAGAAAATAATGAAGCCTGACTTCCTATGGATTTGGTCTCCACAGGAGATTCAAGACCGATTCTTTTTCTGAAACTGGGTCATGTGCGCTAGCTTTCAGTTGTATTTTCTGGTGTCTGCTAAGGTCTTAACTCATCTTGTGGCACTTTGTTCAGCTAAGAAATTCTTTCCTCTACCCAGCCACCTATTTTGATGAAACTTGGGGAAATTCAGTGTTTTGGGGAACTCCAGGCATCTGCCAGACGTGACTGAAACTTGCACTAGATTTCAAAGTTGGTAGGAGGAGAGGACACAGCCACAGGGCCAGACACACACACCCAGCAGGTTGCATAAGCCTAGAGTACAGCAAAGAGACTAAAAATAAGACCAACCAATTGGTTTTCCTGCTGACAGCAGCAAGCTGCCATGGGACATTTAATTCCCTCTGATTATATAAATGACAGACGAGTTGTCACCTGCTGTGACGAGTTGTCACCTCCCCCAGGCAGAGCAGGGATGATCCTGTCCCTGTGGCAGGGGCCACTGGTCCCAGCAGCTGCATCACCGTGTCCCGCACACCACTGTGGATGGAAACATCCCAGGAGAAGTTAGCACTGGACAAAGGCTGTAGATGTGGCTGTTGTCTTTGGCACACTCAGGAAAAGACACTTGAGCTTGGCAAGGCTGGAAGGCCCTTAAAATGAGGGACTGGACAGGTGGAGAAGAGGCCAGAGGCGCTGATGACCCTCAGCTCCTGCAGCTTCGCAAGGCCTTAGCAAGAGCCTCATGCCCGGTGGGTCTTAGGGCCTTGCGACCGCAGCCAGGGCGATCAGGGACGAACTGTTCCAGTCCCTTCTGTAAGAAGAGGCACAAGCCTTACATTTTCTTAAATATATTTTAAAAAGTGGGGGGATCTCTACGGATTTAGCGGCTTTGGTACGAGTTTCAAGCGAGCTCCAGCCCGCCGGAGACCACCTCCTCAGAGCTGGCACCGCCGAGGGGCCGCCTCGCCGCGATGCCCAGCAGGGGGCGCTGCGGCCCTAAATGGCGGCCGCGCGGCGGAAGAGGAAGGTCGGCGCTTCCCCAAGATGGCGGCGCCCAGGCGCGGCGTGGCGGCGGGGAAGATGAAGCGGCCGGCGGCAGCCCGCGCTCGCCGCGGCGGGAAGCTGGACAGGCTGCGGCAGTCGGTGCAGGAGTTCGTGCAGGCAGCCGGCGACCAGCCGCCGCTGCCCCTTCTGAAATACTCGGAGAGGCAGAACCGCAGGAGCCGCCGGGACGCGAGGAAAGAGAAGCGCAAGCTCAAGCGGAGCCGCCGCCGCCGCCTCCAGCGCGGGGAGACAGTGGAGACTCCCGCTGCCCCGGCCAAGCCGGCTCCTGCCAAGCCGGCTCCTGCTGCCCGCCCCAGAGCCCCGGCCTCGCCCGCCGCCGCCGTCCGAAAGCAGCGGCCGGGGCCGCCGGGGCAGGTTCCGGCATCCCGCGCAGCCCCCTCCGCCGCCGCGACCGCCTCGGCGCGGAAGCGGGCCCTGCTGGAGGCCAACGAGGAGGAGGAGGAGGAGATCCGGCGCCTGGAGCGGCGGCTGGGGCTCGGCAAGCGCCGCAAGAAGCAGGAGGGGGCCGAGGCGGAGAAGCTGCCTGAGAGCTTCTTGCGGGACGGGCTGGGCTACGTGCTGGGCGCCCTGGGCTCCCGGGCCGGTCTCAGCAGGCTGTGCGAGAGCAGCGACGAGGAGGAGGCCCCGGCGCCGCGGGGGAGACAGCCGGCGCCGCGGGTGGAGGAGCAGGAAGACGACGAGGAGGAGGAGGAAGATGAGGAAGAAGACGAGGAGCGAGAGGACGCCTTAGACCCCTCCGAGGGGGATGATGTGGAAGGACAGGGGGAGAGTGAGGGCTCGTCCCCCGAGGACGGCGGGGTGCCTGAGGCCAGCGAGCCCCCGGGCGAGGAGGAGGAGGAGGAGGTAGGGTGTTCGCCTCAGATAACACAAACCTGCTTCTCAAAGTACATACCACAACCTGAACATAAAGCAGAGTTTCCATCACCTCTGTAAAGCACAGGTGTTTGCTGTCTAGTCAGGCCGTGCAGAGTGTTGTTATGGGTCAGAACATGGCTGGGTCCAGCAACTGTGTTGACTTCAGAGGCCTGCCAAGTCCTAGGGACAGCGGTTAGGCGTGGAGGGGAGAGTGCCCCCCAGTCAGGATGCCGGCAGGTAACACCCTAAAGCACAAGGCATGTGGCCTTGTCTCTATATGTGAGATCAGCAAATAAAAGGAACTACCCCAGCTTTAGAGTTTAAGAACGTGATTAAGCACTTCTGCTAAGAGCAGAGAGAGCTTATGTTAAAATTAATGTCTGTTGCAAACTGAAATATTGCTTCTGGATGATCCCAGAGGTTCTGCCTGCTTTAGGTCTTGTAGCATGGGTAGAGGAGGGGAGGCCAAATGGGTCATTTAGCCCGCATGGCACTAACTTAAACTGCTAGTACCTCTGCAGCTGATAAAATGAACATGTAAGATGTAAGGTTTTAATAACGATAGCTTAAAGAAAATTTCACGTAAAGGGAAGAGTGGTTTTCTGCCGTCAAGTTGGTCATTAAGCAGTAACATTGCATACTTTTCTGTATGAAGTTGTTCCTTTGGCATTAGTTACTAGATAGTAAAATATATACTTAACTAAAAAGTTTTGTATATTAACCTTAAATAGAAATGTATGTTTGTGTTCAAATATTTAAGATCCTAGTCTCATTTGATACCTTATTTTGTTCTTTTCCTGGTAAAGAGTCATAATCACAGTGCCACAAAGTATGTTCCCCCTCAAGTAAGAAAAGCTCAGGAGACATTAGATGACAAGAAAAGAGAAGAACTGGGAAGACTGAAGAAAATGGTGAATGGTCTTATTAATAGGTAATGTAATAAGGAAAGTCGTTAATCTTTCTGGTTCGATGTGACAGTGCTCATCATTCAAAGAAAAGTGGCAAGGATGTGACTTTTGTCTTCACAAACTGATTTTAAGTTGGCAATCATGTCTGCTATCCTTAATAATAATTATCTTTGTTGATATAAATTCTTCAAAGTTGGTCATTATAGAAGTTGAAAAATCTAGAAAATAAATTTAAGATTGGGCTGAATTCCACACAGCAGTTGCCTGCAAGTGCTACGTATAATTCACGAAGTGTCAGTTGGAGTATGCCTGTGAAAAATAACTCTTGAGTTATAACTCCTCCCCAAAAAGCATGATTTTCTTTTTTTTAATTCAATAAAATTAAATTTCTCCAACACTACAACTTAGGAGGCACAACACTTCGTAGCTTAAAGTACTGAAGAATAGAAAAAATAATTAAAACTTTCACGCATTTTAATTTTAGAGTATTTTTAAAATAAGAAATCTATTGGCATTTTCTTTTATATTATCTGTAAAATGAAGACTACAGTATGCAGTTTGTTCAGTCGTTTAGAATTTGATACACCTTATATGTTAGAAAAGTATGAGGTATTTTCATACTTAATTTCTTCAAAGTCTGTGATGTGCTATAGTTACAAGTGCTAAAAACAATGTCTGTTTTCTTAATAAGTCTGTTCAGTGTGACAGTAAGCACATTGGCAGTGCTTTGTAAATACTGCCAGTAATCTGTTTTTACGTGTAAATATTTAAAAAAAAAAACAGAATTAAACATATGTTGTATTTTTTAGTTTAGTAAATGCAGCAAGTAAACACACAAAAGGTCTCTTCGAGTCATCTTTTCAATCTTTATTCTTAAGCCAAGCTAGTTTCTCTAAAAATAATAGGTTGTTTGTTGTGTAAATTGAAAATTGTGGAAACGTGTAAAGAGGATACAAAGTGAACGTTGGATTTTGTTTCTCAATAGGTTGAGTGAGCCGAATTTGTCCTCCATTAGTGGACAGATGGAAGAGCTCTACATGGCCAACAGCAGAAAGGACATGAATGAAACTCTGACAGATATTCTCATGAATGCGTGTGTTACTGCAGTTGCTATGCCTGCAAGATTGATGATGGAGCATGTCCTTTTGGTCAGCGTTCTTCATCATAATGTAGGAATTGAGGTAATTCTTGTGTTTGGGACTTAATTTTCTTTAATAATACATATTGTAGAGTGTTTTCCTTGGTATTTTGTTTGAATTGCCTTTTAATTTTTGATTATGTGTCACTAAAAAGCATCTCTAGTTGAATTTCATCAATATTTGTAGCTTGTTAGCTAGGTGTCCACAAGTGAAAGGGACCAAGTCTGTTGCTTTATCTGATTAATTAATTTCCTCTATGAGTTACCACTGGTCAGTTATAAAAATACATTTTTTTCATCAAAATCTCTATGCATTCATAAAACGGAATTTTTTTAAGCTTCAAGTTTTCTCCTCTTTAATTACACTAACCTGTTTCTGGTCTCTTGGACGGTGTGTATGCAGATAAGGAAAGCGCTGCAGTTACAGAAATCCTTTTACATCGGTGGAAAAAGTCCTTTTTTAAGCCCAGTCATGCAAGTCATCAGTGGAATTAATTAGGTATTTCAGTGACTCCAGAATATCAAAAACTTCAAAAAGCATGGCGAATTTTTTGGAAGTTTTTCTTTTGTGTTTTTAAGCCTGATGGATGATTGAGATAAAATACCTCTTGCTTACTGTTAAGAAGAAGCTGAAACTGCTGATGTCAAAGGGAAGATTGTAGCTAATTTCAGTGAAGGGTCTCTCAGGAAACTGAGGTGTTTCAGCACCATGTTCCCATCAGGTTACATTTTCTTTCTACATCTCAATGCAAAACATGTATTGATGCAAGTTCTTCAGTTTGTCGTGTAGTGACCTGAATGCTGTCTCTGAAACCATGTTAAATATCAGATGGATGCAGTTACAGCAGCTTTCTCTGTGCAGCCTTGCCATTAAACTTTTTTTTGTTCCTCTTTGCTGCTTGAAAGGCAATTCTGACTGCAAATATAATGTAATATAGCAATGCTGTTTTAAGAAGAGAAACACAATCTTTTTAGAAGTTGAAACTTTGCAAAATACCTAGTAATAGGCTTTAGATATAGATATACTAATAGGTATTAGAAATAGATGATATCCAGACTGTCTTCTGTACTACCAACTGTTGCACAGCATCTTTGAATCTAAGACTGTAGTATTTAAGTGTTCTATAAAGCCTCATTATTTTTTCTGTAAAATAAATGTAGAATATGCATTACACAGAAGTGTGATGGCACAGCTGCATTTCAGATTAGTTTGAGCAATGCAGAAGTTGGGATTCCAATAACTATGTTTATACATTTGTGCAATATGATCATTGGATAGTTTAAACCTAAGCTGGTCATGGCTTGTAATGCACATCAGTACTGCTACTGGGACTTCTGGTTTTCATAAGAACAATCAGCAAATAATAGCACCGTAAAAATGGAGGGTCTTGTTTAGCAATAATGTGTTCATTACCTACCTGTATTTTGGTATGCTTTCTAATTGCAGTCTTTAGCATCAGTTCTCTTTTCACAAATATAGAGATTCCAAAATTTCTTTTGCCAGCTGTACCACTAACAAATGGCTACGATTTATCCCCACTTCAAAATCAGCCTAAGTTCATGCTCAGCACCTGTGAAAACTTGATATGTTGGGGATTGTTTTACAATATTATTTTTTACCTTCCTGTTAAGGATTTTGTTCGGAATGCTGAGCTCTGTGATGCATTAGGTTTTTGACATGCAGCTTTTACTGGATGAATGACTAGCAGTAACAGCATGCTAGCCTGACAGCTGGGAAGATGCTAGTATGTGTCCATGAAAATTACGTAAACAAATTCTGATGTATGTGTACTGTAAGTTCATAACATTTGCTTTTCTTGCACAGACTTTAAAAGGCAACTGGATGGCATATATGAGGTGTAAATAACATATACTTTAAGAAAATGTTGCACCACTTAGATATTTGTATATGTAAATGTAGAATATCCATATTGGTTGAGAGGAGCAACAATATTTCTTTAAAATGAATAGTGGCAGTGGCCCAAAAATGAATGTTTTACACATGTCTGTAAAATCTACTCACAGTTAACTGCTGGATATATTTTTTTTTTTCCTCCCTTAATGGAACTGTTGCCAGGTCGGTGCTCACTTTTTGGAAGCCGTGGTGAAGAAATTTGATGAACTCTGTAAAAGTGATGCTGAAGGGAAAGAATGTGAAAATCTGCTTGCCTTAATTGCTCATCTGTATAACTTCCATGTGGTTCATTCCCTGCTGATCTTTGATATTCTGAAAAAGCTTGTTAGCACTTTCACTGAAAAAGAGATTGAATTGATTTTGTTTCTTCTGAAAAACGTGGGCTTTTCCTTAAGAAAAGATGATGCATTGGCTTTGAAGGAGCTGATCACTGAAGCCCAGAGGAAAGCAAACACAGCGGAGAAGACATTCCAGGATCAGACTAGGGTATGTGTGTGTGTTTTAAGGATTTTCTGTTCTGAATAGACTTATTTAATAAGCACTTGGTTACATGTGTTAATTCACTAAAGTGTTTTCTGCTACACTCTGTTTAGATTCTGAGTTACCATTAGTGTTCAGTTGTTGCATTCAGTTATTTGCATTCTTCTTGTCTGTCTTTCTCCATTAGTCCTTAGGACACAGACACCAAAATGCTTGTAATGAGTGAGACTAGGACTGCTTTGTGTCTTACGCAATGGACAGTGCTTCTGTTTTGTGATACTTCGTACACTTTAAAAAAATGGTCAATGAGGCATGGTGTCAGCAGATGAAGCTTTGAAGTGAAGGTTGAGCACAAATTAATATAATAGGAGTTAAACTAAACATCCGTCTCTGTATTTGGATTCGTGTAATCTAAATTTTGATTTATATTGCCAGCTGAGCTGGTTATTCCCACAGAATAGCAATTTCAAAGTACACTCTGTACTTTATTTAATAAACTTACAGCACATAATCCACAGAAATATTTCTTTTTCCAATAGGTTCGTTTTATGCTAGAGACTATGTTGGCACTAAGGAATAATGACATGCGTAAGATTCCTGGTTATGATCCTGAACCAGTTGAAAAACTCCGCAAACTGCAAAGAGCACTGGTGAGAACTTTCTTGACATATGTAGTATAGCTATTCTTAAACCAGAAGTAATTATTTGTATTGCACTTCGGCTTGATGGGCTGTAGTGTTTTTTAATTCATATAACAGTCTGAAACTCTTGTGGGCAAAAATCATTAAGTATTAGATCATTAGATCATTAAGTATTTGCTCCTGTGTCCAAGTTAAATCAGCAGTCAACCAACCTTCTGCAGAACAGTTTGAGACAAAGGACATAATACTTAGCCAAAGAATTTACCTCGAAGTCCTATACTTGAAAAAGAGTTTGTGGGATGTTTAAAGGTTGTTCAGAAGAAATGAGTCATTATGACAAGTTCCTTTTTCCATAGATTTTGGATGCAGGCACCTGTTCCTAACTTCACCAGAATTAGTTTGTAAGTCTAACACTTCTGAAAACCTGGATTTTTTTTTTTCTTGGGTTTGTTTTTTTTTTGATGGAGAGAGGGCAGTTTGTCTAGAACAACCCAGTATAAAACACATGAAAGTAATTCTCTGTTTGGATTGAGAACTAATTAATTTCCACAGGACTTGAATCTGGTTTTAGAGTCCCTGTGTCTCCAACCTGAAAATTACACTACTTGTCTACAACACCTAGAGCATCTTATTTTTCAGAAATTTGTAAGTGTAGATTGTGCACATCGGTGATAATAGCCCAAGCAAAAATAAGCTGGGTAACCTAGCTCTGTAGAATTTCCTCTCTTAAATTTTCGCAGTGCTCTTAGTACGCTTCTAGACTCTTTTGTTGAAAATTCTTATTTTGTTCAAAGAGTTTAAACTTTTTGTTGTTGAATTGTACGAAACTTAAGGCAGTTTGTTGTGTTATTTTATTTGATCATAAGTGTTCAACAGGAAAATTATGACCAGATGGTAAGATGCTGCAACTGATTTTCAATGTCAGCATCAAGTCTGAATTCTAATCAAGTTTTATGATTGGAAGATGGCTACTTTTTAATTTATTATCTCTTTTTTTAAAATAAAAAATCAAGGGCTTCAAAATGTAGATTTAAGCAACTTCTTGTATTTCAAAAATTAGAGCATATGGGAAACTGGTAAATTCTTTTCAGGTTGCTGACTGAAACTAAAAGTTGTGAGGGGGAAACGTGAAGACCTTTACAGAGATTAAGTTATTTGTTTAAAAGTAATATTAAGTAATTAAAGTATTTGTTGTTAAAGCTTTTGAGGTTTTTTTGTATTTTGTTATTCAAGGTTCACAGCAGTGGTTCTGGAAAAGATACTCAGCTCCGTGTCTCCCTGGAATCTCTCCTCAGTGCTGATCAGGTTGGTCGCTGGTGGATCGTAGGGTCATCCTGGAGTGGAGCACCAATGATCAATGACACAAACGGCAAGACTCAGCAAAAACTGCGTATAGGAAAGGTAAATCCAAGCTGTGCTAGTTATAAGACTAAGCGTTTGTGATCTTTTGAATATTCTTCATACAGGTGAATAAGTTCGTTTCAGAGCCCAAAAAAACCTTCACGGACTCTTGTAAGACTAAGCTTGTGGACTGTAAATTCTGCTCTTACATTTTTCATCATAAGAGCTGTTACTACAAATATTATGGTATAGCTTGGTTTTTTCTTATCTTGTGGAATGGCAGAAGTAACTTGTTATGTAAGTGGAAGAAGAGACTTGATTTAAAAGTGGATTTGCTAGTATGAATTCTGACTGTCTGTGGGTGGCATATAACCTAATTCTAAAAGTAGTGTGGTGAGATGGTTGTGGTGACTTGCATTAGAGAAGAACATCTTAAAAATCGTTGGCACAACTAAAATACATTAAAATATATTTCCCTGGGTGAAAAAGCTCCTGATGATGCCTATGCCTCTGGACAAAAGCTCAGGACCTTTGGATTGGTCCTTCATAGTTTACTGGAGATCTTCATTAATGGTCTTATTAGAGGCTGCACAGAAATAGCTTTCTTAAAGCAAGCATAAATAAAATAGCATTAAATATTTTTTCAGGTGAGTTCAAAGATAATGGAGCTTGCTCGTAAGCAGAGAATGAACACCGATATCAGGAGAAGTATTTTCTGTGTCTTGATGACAAGTGAAGACTTCCTGGATGCCTTTGAAAAGCTTCTCAAGTAAGTTCAGACTAGCATGGAAGACAGCCCAGAACTAAAAAAAGCATTAGCTGGATTGGAAAAATAACATTGCTGGTCTGGGCTTAAGAGCATTTAACTGATAATACAATTAAAGAAGTGCATAGCTAGGGATCCACATAGGGTAAAAGGGTAGGAGAGGGACAAAAACCCTGGTGTAAGGACTAGTAGAGGGTAGGCAGAACTGACTGGCAGTCAGAGGAAAGGAGTAGCCCCTGTTACTGTCACTCCTGTCTGTAACTGTGATTTACACCACCTTTTGACTTAAGAAGCCTGTATCTTTTTGCATTGAAGATATGTAACCCGGTCTAGCAGATGGAAATCTGTTGCAGGCTTGCTTCCTTACAGAGGTAGACCAGAAGCCACTTCAGAACACCTCTTGGTTTTGTTGCTGGATTTCTGTACTACTGGCGCTTCCTTTACTTCACACTACCTTGTTAAGCCATCTTGTAGGTCTCTGTCCATACTTGCATGACCTGGTACTTTTCTAGCACCTCCACTTCCCACTTGCAGAATTTATTAGCTTTGGATTTGCTCCAGGGTCACATTTCATGTTAAGACCAGTTTCCTTACCACTTGGCAAACAGCTCTTTAGAAGAAGATGTGATCGGGGAAAAGTTCAAACTAAGCTATTCTTTGTGTTTGTCAGAATATTAATTGTAAGTGTGTAGAAACTGGGAGGGGAGAGATCAGGTCTGAACTTTTCTGTTGCAGCCTTGTAATTCAAGGGAATTGTCTTACCCGGATGGCATGCAATTATTTAATTTGGTAACCAAACCAAAACAGACTTCGTAATAAAGTCAACTAATATTTGATTAAATGCCACTTCTGCAAAACACAGCTTGGATTTAAGACTGTGATGGAGTCATTCCAATATCTTAATATGGCCTGTTCAATTAAAAGAAATTAGCTGCTGCTGCTGCAGTTCATGCCAAGACCTGGTAGTTCAATTTGCAAATTGATCCTTGACTCTCATCTGTGCTATTTAAACTCGTATACAAATGTGTACACATCCAGGCTTGGCAGAAAAACTCCGTCTGCAGATTGCCTGGTATGAGTTGATAGTGATTTTTATACAGCAAACTCGGAGAGAGGAATTCTCATGTCTGCCCACATCTGGCAGAGTACAATGGAAAGTACACAGAATTGTCAGTGAAGGAATTAACTTCAGCGTGAACATGTGTTCCAGAGTGTGTGGGAATTTATATTCGTATGTTTGACGTCAGTCTCATTAGGAAGAGCCCTCTCCCTGGCAGTGTTCAAGGCCAGGTTGGATGGGGCTTTGAGCAACCTGGTCTAGTGGAAAGTGTCCCTGCCTGTGGCAGGGGGGCTGGAACTAGATGATCCTTAAGGTCCCTTCCAAACCAAACCATTCTGTGAAATACCTAAAGAAATATTTTAACTGTGCTTGTTGATTCATCTGCTGCTAGGTCTTTGGCAGAGTTGAGGTGTGGTTAAATGGTAATTTAAACCATTTTAAATCCAGGCTGCTGTTCTGCTTGTCTTTCTCCTCCTTATAGCAAAAGACAGTAATTAGTTTGAAGCCAGAACAGCTCCCTGCAGTGGCTCAGCTTGTGATTGCAGAAGTGTCAATGTAAAGGAAGGGTTGGGAACATCACTGGAGACAGAGAGGAGAGAGTGAGACTTGATTAATTTCATCAGCTGAAGGGCCACACCTTCACAAACCACAGATTCACACAGGAGGGGGAATGAATGCTTCTTAAGTTTGATAGACAATCTTTAAAGCTATTTCATAGAGATGAACAATTTGAGAAACTTTACATCTAACAAAAAATTGAAACATGTAAAAGTCTTAGATATCCTATTGTAGTGTGATGTGTAATTCAGGATAGCGAGTATGTGATTGTATCTACTAAAATAATTTGAACTGACTTTTAAAAGGTGGGTTTGAGTGTTGCTATTTTTGATCTAAAGACAATGATAGTTTTGGGCTTCAGCTGATGATAACTAACCTACTTGGAGGCAGGCTTCTGCTGCTGATAAATAACCTATTTCAGAGGCGGTTATCCCATACACAGTGGGGAATTCTTAAAGTGATCAAGACATGCAAGTCCCTGGGAATACTGTAACTCATGAATGATTTCATAGGTGAGGTGTTTGCATATTCTTTATCAAAGATTATTAGGCTTATGAAATCTCTACAGGTCTATGGTGAAATTCAGCAGTGAAAGACAATCCTGACTCTTAAATTTTAGATGTTTAGGAATGCTGGATCTGAAAACATAAAATAGTGCTAGGTCTGCAAAGAAGTGAAGGTAAGATCAAAATGGAACATAGAAGTGCTTGTACCAAGTGATGTACTTGGTTACAACTGTCTGATAGAAGTGATGATAAACAAGGCAAAGGGAAGCGTACCAAGTTAGTAATTGCAATGTAACTTAACAAACCATCTATTAAATGCATGTCTGGTGGCTGAAAACCTTTGTATATTTTTAAAAAACTTTTGTTGCTGTGTAATAAAATCAGATAGAATTTGGCTGGTGGTAGAGCAAGCAAATTATATCACAGACACAGCACTACAGTGCTGGTCTCTTCTGGAGAAGCAGAATTCTAAGTTTTCACTGCTTATTAGCAATCAGCCTAGAAATCATCCCAGATTTTCCTATTGTAAAACCTTAAATTCTGGGAGTTTTTGGCTGAAAGACATCATCTTCTCGGTTAATCTGGTGTGTGTCTGTGATCAAATGCAATGGCAGATGTCTGGAGGTGTATACAAACGAGGGATATTAGAATCAAGCAATGACAAACTATTCTCCAGACGGTAGAGCAAGTTCAAGTGGAGTCAAACTTAGTTAGAAAATACTCTTGAGTTATACTAATGCCATATGAAACTTGAGCTTGAAGCAATGAAAAGAATTTTGTTTGACATTTTTCAGATTATAATACAAAGCATTTTTCATTTTAATTGCTCTTAATGCTGCCAAGCATTTGTCAGCCCTGAAGTTAAATCATATTATTCACAGAACAGGTGCATTGTGAGTTAGTTACTGTTCCTTGCAAAGTGTCTCAGCCCTCTTTTAGAGTGGTCAGCTGTTCAAGTGGGAAGGCTGTTCAGTCCTTGGCCTTTACGCTGAGGCAGCCAACAGAAGTTCTCATTGATACTGATTGTTTCCTTCAGGCTTTTTTTTTTTTTCTAAGATGCTTTGAAATCACTGACTGCATCCTCTTAGGCTACTATTAAACAGTAATGAATTTCAAGTATTATGTGTCATGGAGTTGACCTAGAGATGAAAAGAGTCATATCACCAACTAAGCAGGAAAGACATCTTAAAAAATTTTCTTAGCCCTAGTAAGTACCACAGGAGTGAAGAGTCCTGGACATGTTTCTCTAAATAGGCATATACTGATCCAAAGGCCGTTTTTCCTCCCGTGACCAGAGGTACAAGTGTGAGAGAACTGCAACAGGGTCCTACAGTTCTTGTTTCCCTGATTAACCTTTGTATGGGTACACTATGCAGCAGCGTTTGCTGCAGTGCTACTGCTGCGGCCAAAGGCACAAGACACCATGATGACAGTTCCCTCTCCTCTGTTTTAATTCATGGAGAGCTACAAGCATGGAGTGGGCTACCTTTCCTTCCCGAGGGGGTAATTATGCTGGGATCGTTCCGCCTCTGTCTGTTGAGGTCTTGCTTTTGCAACCACTCCTTTAACATGGATAATACTGTAGCATTTCTGTATTGCCATATCAGGATGCTGGTTTAGCCCACAGCCTTAAGCGTTTGAGTCCATTCGGTGTTTTAAGGACTTTGTAAGAACTTTCTAACAAGTAAAATTTAATGTGATGTTCAGGGTTTTTTTTTAAGTATTACTCTTGGGTGTTGACTGTAGCTCTTACTTTGTGGCAGTAATTTTTTCCTTACTAAACGATTCTTATTCTTTTGCTAAATTTTAGGCTTGGACTGAAAGATCAGCAGGAGAGAGAGATTGTTCATGTTATCATTTACTGTTGCTTACAGGAGAAGACATATAACCCCTTCTATGCATTTTTGGCTAACAAGTTTTGTGGATATGAAAGACGATTTCAGGTGAAGAAAAATCTGTTTCTACTTTGTTTTAGTGTCATTATTGTGGTTAGGAAGACAGTTATTAAATACCTGGGAATGGATGCGTGCCTGTTAAGTTATTGATCCTGAGGAAGAATTCTGGTGGTATAGCTCTGCATTCAGTAAGGCATACTCATGGTCACATCTGAATAGGACATAAACTAATTACTGCAGAAGGTTTACTTTCCTCTGTTTTACACATTTTAAAAGAATTGAACAGTCTGATCAAGCATCTCTGTTAATTAACAGAAGTCTCATAAAGAATAGAAGGTCGAAAGGTTTTGTTACATTGTTCCTCATGTAAACAGTCACTTGATTTGTGGGATTATTTTTTTTTCCTTTGACATCTAGGTGACATTTCAGTTTAGTATTTGGGACAAAATTAGAGACTTAGAAAACCTGTCAGCCTCTGCCATCTCCAACTTGGTTTCACTGTTGGCTCACTTATTAAGGACAAAATCGTTGCCACTTTCAGTTCTTAAGGTTGGTGTGTTTTCTTTTCAAAATACTTCTGTGTTTTCCTTGCATTTGCTAGTTCTACGGAAAATGTATTTTCTCTGTTACCTAGCTAGTACTTTTGCTGTTTGTGGCCATAAACTAAGACAAAACTTGTTCTGAAATTACCAAATTAATCCGGCTGATTATGGTAATAATATCATTTGGGGAAAAGGGAACCTGTGGTGACCCAAGCATACAGAAAGTCTACAGTTCTATATCTAGAGCAGTTGTAAGATTATTTTCTTTAGAGTATCCAGAGTTGGTACTGAGGCCCCTACATTGGCAGGCTTTGTCCATGGATTCTGTGCTATGCTTTTTAGCTGATGTTGTATTTTTATTAGACCAGAAAGAAATCTACTGAGCACTTGGATTTCAGAATGGGGAGTCTATAGAATTTTTTTAGAAGAATAATTGAAATGTGTTAAACGGGCAATTATATGAATTGTCCTAGGTACTTCTGAAGTATTTATCTAATTGAGAAATTATATCCGCCATTCTGGTACTAGTAGACAGGTTATTCCTTAGAAACTTCTCAGCTTCCTTATTGATTGGCTTTTGGAGGCAGCATACTTAGCTAATTCTTCTGTGCCAAACTTAAGACTCAGTATATATGGGAGGCCAGTTGATGTGCTAAAAGCTGTTCACTTAGAAGAGAATTCAGCTCTTTGAAATAATTGAATTAATCTAATTCTCCCTCTCTCTCTACTAGGTAATTGAATTCAGTGAACTAGATAAACCCAAAGTCCGTTTCTTGCGACAGGTATTAAGCATGCTGTTAATCAAAGCAGATCCTGAAGAACTTAGCGACATTTTTGTGAGGTAAGTGATCAGAGAGATCTCCAGGGAACCCTTGGTGGGTAGTAATTAAGAAGATAAGAAGTTTGCTTATTTTCTTTGGAATTATGCAGTGCCTTTTCCAAAGATGAGCCATCCATCCTTTAAAAAGTAAGCTCTCCTGGGTGAGTGGGGGGAAGCGTATCATTTGTGTGTTAGTACAGGCTCCAATATAGATAAACCTGTGAGAAGTGTTATACAAAATAAGGCTTTTGGATATTCAGTGTATCATTTTGGTCACAGGTTTTTCATGAGCAGAGCTCTGTAATTACCTGCTTTCCTTATTGCTTTACTGTCTGTGTGCTGTGGGATTCACTCCCCCAGCAGTCTTTGCTAGAAGGTATCTTTAGTGTAAGAAGGAAAAATAAAGAAATAATAATGAGGGAAAGGTTTGGGGTTTTGTGGTTTGTTTTTTTTTTAAATCAACATTGTCTGGAAAATCTTATTTTAATATATGGGACAGGGTTGCCTGTAGAGGCTGGGAAATCTCCATCCTTGGAGATGCTTAGGATTTGAGTGGATGAGTCTGAGCAACCTGACCACACCTGGATGTTAGTCCAGCTCTAAACAGGAGGTCAGACAAGATGACCTGCCGACATCCTTTCTGACTTGTTATTCCATGATTCAATGATTTTGTTGTATTAAACTTGCAATGTCACATAAAGTTAGAAAAAATTAGGTGATGATGTTTCAACCGTTAACACTGGAACACGAGGAAGCTCAAACATGGTTTTTGCTGTAATGTAATTGTTTACATAAAGCAAGCCTAAGGCTCCAATATTGCGTTTTATTGTTGAGGATCAACTGTGTGTTGAGTGTGTTTGGGCTGTTTGCCAAACCACTGTAGACTTGCTGGTGATTTGAAAGCCTCTTCAGAAAAAATTTTATAGGGTGGATTTTTTTTCTACGTCTCTATTTGGAGAAGATAAAGAAAAAAATTAAGAAACTTCTGAAACAGTAGAAGACTAAATGCTATTTTTGATCTGTATCTTTACAGGTTATCTGACAACCCCAAACTGGGAATGCTACGGGAAGGCTTGAAACTCTTCCTTACCCACTTCTTACTGAAAAATGTGCAAGCCCAAAAAAGTGCTGAAGAAGCTAGCTTATTAAAAGAAAAAGTTGAGCTAGCAACCAAGGCTTTGCAAGCAAAAGAACCCAAATTGAAGCTATAGTTCTGTTTTTCTAATAAAACATACAGAAAAACTGAATCTGTGTGAAGGTGCAAAGCTTTGTTAGTCTTTCAGACCCAAATAATTGAGAATGAGGAGAGCTGGGTTACTCCTTTTTAGTAGGAGTGCATCATGTTGGTGGTTAGTATCTGCAGAAGAAAATGAATTTATCTTCTATGATACTCCCAGACAGCAGCAGCGTTCTTCATTGCATATTCTAACCTTTCATTTAAAATAATGGCATAATACTGACCACTGTATATTAAAGAAGCAGCATTAACCAAAGGCTTTTAGTAACTAATCATTGTACATGCCTGAAGAACCAGGCCACTAGATGGCACAGGGACTGGTGAGTCAGTTTTGGAAGAAATCAACTTTTTTCTTCAAGTGTTGAAGTTATCCGCTAATTCTGTGAATTATTTACCTGCCTGGGGGTCAGGAAAAGATCTTCAGTTGGACTCAAAGCTGTAGTAAAACGACTTGAAGATCTGGCTTTGCCCAGTTATGTTGGGTTTAGAGATCACAGCGTAGTGTTATTGCACTTTTAGCTTGTTTTTCACAGCTTTAAAATTGGGAGTTGCCTAATCACTTGTGTTAATCAGATTTTTCTAGGCATAAAGAATGATAATAGTATGAGTCTTAATAAGAGAATACCTTTCTTAAGAATTTGCTTGCATTTTCCATTCAGATGTTTTTAAAAAAAATCCGGTACATTTCTTTCTGTAACACTTGGTGTTAATGGTTTGTTTCTTTTGTCACCTTACTGCTACCCATTAAACTGCAATTTTTCTAAAGGCTTTGCTGTTTATGTTAGCTTGACTCTAGCTGGCTTTGCTGGGAAGGGAATGACCTTAAATTGGGGGAAGGGGAGGAAGCACTTTCTCCTCTGCAATATGTGCTGCGTCTGCACAGTCTACCTGTGCTGGAGCTGCCAGCCCTGTTTCTCTAACCAGGCTTGCCCTCTGGTGTTCAATTGTCCACTTACTTAAGGTGCCTCCTAATTGCATTTGATACTAAATGATCTATTCTGCTGCTTTGGATTTGTCCCTGTTGGGAAAATTTACTCCCAGGAGGCATCCTCCAGAAAAATTCCAGTTCTGCAGCAAGAGAGGTGGACAATAATATTTTTAATTTTTTTTAATTTTTTAATCAAAGAGTTGAATGTAGAATACTTTGCTTGCTCAGTTGTATGAGTAGTGTTTTCAAACAGAGGAGTGCTTTCCCCAGCAGGCAGGGAGCCCTTTTTCTCACCTTTCCTCTGTTGGAGAAGGCAAATTATAGGGAACAAGGTGTCCTGGGAGCAGAGAGACCCAGTTTCAAAATCCTGGCTTACACACTAGCACAATAACAACTAACATGGAAGAGATTTCTATCTAAAGAAAAAGCAAGATGCTTTCTTCAGTCTGTTTCATGTCATTGGCAGGTTTTAAGCATACAAAACTGGTTATTTCCCCTCAGTTGCATCTTACACGCAACTGACAGAAGAGAAAAAATTAAAGTATTTCTACAATTCATACCAATTAACAGAAGTGTGGGCAGCAGAAGAATTGGTGCTGTATTTTGAAGGATACAGAAGTCACTGCTTTGAAGAGTGCATGTAAACAGCTCCCTTGCAACCGTGTCAAACCTCATGGTTTAGTTTCGGAGGCTGGACTTGGGAGAAAATCTGTGCAAGTCCCTAGAACCTGGCTGCTGTGGAGCGCATGGGACCTTGATGAGTAAAAATTGCTCCCCCTCGACTACAGCAGCCACTTAATTAATTACCTTTTTTGCAGGAGTTTAGGTAGACACAGCATTTCAACATGTTTGTGGTTTAATAACACATAAATGGAAACGTGTTGCTCTAGCTGGGAGGTTGGGGCAACTTTGCTCCTCGAGATAAATCTTGAAACATCTTCCTTAAATTAAATGTGATGGGCTGCCGGTTCCTTGTTTGAATGCTTTGCTCGGGGATCGGGACTGACCACGTTTTGCTGCCCGTGGAAAGATTGCCTGGTGTTTTATGGGTTCGAGCCTATTCGCTTGCTGCAGCTGCCTGAGGCAGTGTGATGCAGGTGTTGCTATGCAATTAGAGGAGATGGTTTTTTAACCTTACAGTCTAAAATTACAATTGCTATTTTTTTTTTAAACCAAGGCTTGCATTAGTTATTATTTATCCCCAACAGCTAGTATGTTTTGTTTAAACTTACAGTTACTAGAGCCATTGCTTGGTTTCTGAAGAAAACAGACTTTACCTGCCTGCAGCTTTTAGATGTCACATTTATGTATAAATTTTTTTTTTTTTTTTGAAAAACTGAATTTTCAAGGAAAGCAGCCAAAATACACTGCCAATCCACAGTGCCATAGTCATGGTACAAGGACAGTTGCTGCAGGTGGTTCTGCACAAGTCCCAACCTCTCACTATGATTCGGTGAGGGAATAACTGTCAAACAGAAATTTGACAATTCTGGGGTAAATGTGAATTCCTGAGTCTTGGATCTTGCTGTATCTGACAATTTTTTCCATGGGCCTACTGGCCAAACTGCCACAGCTTGCCAGAGGTGGAAGGTCCCTCAGGCTGTGCTGTTGATGTACATATGCATCTGCAAGCTGTCGCTTCCGTGGTCCAGTCGCATTCCAAGGATATAAGGCACATGTGAAAAGGAAAGCTGACATGATTTTGTATTTATTTTTATGTGTATATATAATATGGATATATATATTTATAGATAAAAATATATATATAATGTTTTTAACCCTGGAGAAAAATCTTTTCACTAGCAAAGCTAGCCCTGCCCAAGTGTCTCCTCCTTATAGCAGGGCTGTCGGTGCTATAAGGTCTCTCTGTAACACAGCAAGTCCAAATGCTGGGAAGTGGCTTCCTGCAAAGCCACACACTAAGCCCTGGCTGCCAGCGAAGGCTGCTGGAGAAGTCACACAGGGCTTGGACACGCTTTGCTTTGTCTGCTGCAGAATAAATGTTTGCTAACAAACAAAATACACCATGTCGAGATTTCTTCCTATTATTAGTCTATGAGCTGAAGTCAGACTTCCCTGAGGAACGTTCCCTGATGGTTCCAGTAAGAGAGTTGCTGCTTAAAATGTCCAAAATCCTTCTCTAAAGGAGGTTTGGGGAGGTTGGTACTTCAGGAGCAGAAAAGGGCTTTGAATTGGTAAAAATACACTACGCTGGAAAACAGCTACATAATCCTTAGACCTGACAAGCCAGTGGAAAATGCGGCGTGATTTGCTTTAGACACATTGAACTAAAAGCCGGATGTTTGATTTTTTTAGCTGTATAGCAGAAGATTTCAATTCCCCCTTTAGACAGCACTATCCCCTCTAGCTATTATCGCGGTTTCAATTTTTGTTTTCTTTAAAGCTGGACAGTGATGTTTTAAACTTTCTCTGTTTTCTGTATCAGAATTAACAGGGCAGTAAAGTCTGGTTTTTAGCTTTGGCCAGAGTGTTACGCTGATAAATCATACGCGAGTCCTTTTGGCAGGGTTTTAACACCGCACCTGAACAGGCCAAGTATCTGCAGGGCTTTTTTAACCTGACATTTTTCCATTGTCCTGCACACCAGGGATGATGGGTTGATATCAGTCGCGCTCCGAAAGCGCAGACGCGAGCAGGTCCGCCCTGCCTCGCGCTGGCGAAGGTGCGCAACCCAATACTGTACTGAAAGCACATCTGGGATCGTTTGGTTCGCATTGTTCTACGGGTGAACTTTGCACATGAAAAGTTACAGCCCCGGAGCAGCGAGGTGCCGAATGTGCACGACAGTGCTTTCAGCTTAATAAATACACAAGTGGCAACTCTATACTCTAATTTTTGTTGCATTGAGTGTAATAGCAGCTTAGTGCCCAGCTATATCCCATGTGTGCGAGAATCAATACATGATTTATTCCTGCAGTAGATGAAGCGCTTTTATTTTCAGGAGGCAATTTGATCCGTATAGTCGCTTTTCCAAAGGCAGGGTGTAAGTTTTACCCCAGGCTTTTTGGGTTGGACTGATTTCAGGAATTGTAGGTAGAGATAAGACTCTTTTACCATATGCCATTTGTTGTGATTTCATCTCCTGGAGGAACTTTCCTTCACCCTCCAGTAAAGCTTAGTATACCGTGAGGCCTGCAGGCATGGTCATCACAGCTGCCCATGTAAAACAGATATGCTGTCCTCAAATTCTGGTGCGACCGCAGCCTTGCTTTAAAACTAATTGCAGTAGCCTGCCACTGATTGAAATGCATGAACAATTCAGAATCGGATATCATGTGGTTTCCCTAATAACGCTTTAAGGAAATGAAATGAGCATCTATCAAGTGTAAGTTTAGGAAGAGCCAGCTGGCACCAAATATTCCTTAAAACTTGTGTCCTAGGACAAAACAGTTCACACACAAAAACCAGCTCCCTTTGTGCGAATGGAGGACTTCAAAGTCGATACATTAAAAAATGACTGAGTAAAGTAACTGGAATGAGAGGTACACGGTAAGGTTACAAACAGAGACCTTTTTTGAACGGTTCCTTTAAAGTCTTTCCTCAGTAACAGTGAAATGGTTGTTTCATTTTCAAATGTGAAAGATTTCCAGGCATGACACATTTTCCATTAAAAACTCCATTATGGACCTTTTACCGTTCAGACAGTAGGAGTACCCTCAAATCTCTTTTGGGTGTGCCGGCTCATGCAGCCCTGGTGTGAAATAGCAGGGAATACTGGCAGGAGGCAGTGAAGCCCACTGTGGGAGCAGCCTTCAGCTACACTCAGGGCATGGAGCAACGTGTTTTTCTAGTATAGAGACAATAAGGCAAGGTCTGCTCAGTGTCACCTTGGGGAAAATTAAGTCATTTTGATTGCATTTTCTAGGCTTGCATCTTATTCACAAAATCAGCTCTCCTCCTCAGCCAAAGCTGTAGATTCTGGATGGCTTTTTTTTTTCCTTACTGTGTAGATCAATTCACCCTTAAAACATTGACTAGGTGGTGTTTGCTTTCCAAATTCCCTAACTAAATGGTGCATGTGAAAATGAAACTAACCCTGTTGGTCTCCTGAAGATTTTTATTACGCCAAGGATTATGCAGGTACTGTGCAGCGGGGATTAGACAGCAGCACAGAGAGGCAGGGACAGCAATTGAGAATCATAAGCATTTCCTATGACGATAAAAGCTGTTGAGGGAGGCTGTAGGGAGCTCTTCACCAGCACTTCAGAGCTTGAGCAGCAGGCAAGAGTTTGGCTCAAAAGCTGCTGTGGGTTTTGAATCAGTTCGTTTTTCTTTTCTGTGGTCTGAAAGCAATGTGAGAATCTGATCCGGAGAGACACTAGACCCGTTGATATTTCTTGGGCTGCCCTATTCTTGTGAAACCTTACACCGGGTTTGTGAGTTTAAAGGAGCCTTCAGACTCCTAAGGGCTGGAAAACCAAATCTTTATTCCTGGCCGGGTTTTTGACACCCTCACGGATGCTGAGTAACACTTTCGCTGAAATGGCCTCCTTCGGGGAGGAGCCAGGGCTACCCAAAGGCTGACGTGGAGGCACAGGATTAACAGGTTTTGCAGAAGAGGACACTAAGCTTTTTCAACATTATCCCATATTCCTCTGCTGCTAAAATCTACCCTCGAATGTATTTATATTTATCAGTCCTAAAGATGAAGATCTGGAAGAATAAAGGAGTGAGGGTTTCATGTATCTTGCCATCCTTCACTGATGAAAGAGCTTTCTTCCTCCCATCCCAAAGCAAAGAGCACCCATGAGGATCTGTAGTAACAAGAGGGGTGTCCTCTCCAGGCAGCTTCAGGGTCAACAGAACAGGAGATCTTTTTCATGGTACAGGTGCCAGCTACCTGCACGCTGCTGGGAGCTCCTGCTCCCCGGGGGTGATCCAGCTTTAGACACCTCGGCTGGCCTTCCCATCTCCATGTGACCCCATGGTCCCTGCGGGTGAACGGGTCACACACTCATCTCCTCACTGTCCTGCAGCCGGGGAACCAGCACGCAGGCGGTTCAACTCATTTACCTGGGAAATCTGCAGGAGAAGCATGAGATGAACTCACACCCCAACCCACCCACCCACAAGATTTGGTGGCACAGATGGGGTCTCTCTCCTCCGCTAAAACCTCCATCATGGGCTTTTCATCACCTGAAACCTCCATTACACTGAACAGCATCTGATCACGGGCTGAAGAGTGAAAATGTGGATAAAATTTATAAGTTTAATTACAACAAACCATATACTTACACAGCTGTTATTCCAGCTCCTCCGTAGTCATTAATACCGGCCATGATCCTGTCCTCAGAGATTTCCAAGGCAGACAAAAAGGCAAAAGAGGTGGAAAGAGCAGCTGTTTCATGAGGTGGAGACCAAAGAAAGGTGCACACATTGTCTAAGCAAATTACCTACAGAACGGAGCTGAGTGCCGTGATGCTCTGGGCAGGACCATGGAGGCAGCATATCACTGCCTCGCATCACCTGAATCTGCTCCTCCCAGCACCCTCAGCTCACTCTCACAAGACCATGTGAATTCTCATATATATCTTAAAAATCCTCAGGCCACAGTCAAACAGGCCCTTCAGAAAAGCTGGGGGGCTAAGAGCATGGGAGGGGTGAAGGTAGTCAAGAAGATCCCTGAAGGAGGGTGAGAGCTGCGGCAAGAACTGGGAAGGGAGAAGGAGGCAGCAGAGACAGCAGGAACCACTGGCTGACGCCGCTGAAGTGTCATCTTAATTATCCCTGGCAAAAGAACAGTGATTAACATCAATGACTGCGGACAACCTTTATGTAATTACTCATTAACATTTCTAAAATTGCACCTAGCTGCTACAGCAATACATGCTTTATAGATTCATCATGTTGAAGTCCAGAAAGAATCATTAGATCGTCTATGCAGACCTCTGCGCATCGCCAGCCACGATTACACTGCAGAAATTAGCACCGGAGGCGGCTCGGCGGCTTGTGCTTGGCTTTCACGTACTTTCCAGAAAGGGCATCCGGGGATACCACGCGATGGACAATCTGCCCCATCCCTTGAGATGCTGGTCTCAACATGCCATCCATGCTGGCTGCCTTTCGTTTGTATTTATGGAAACAGTACCGCAGCCCAGCAGGGCTGGATGGGGACAGGAATCCTCTGTCCTCGTCTCTGCTGTGCGGGACGAGGGGAGGCAGCCGAATTAGAGGCTTCTGCGTCGTCCATCCATGCTCCCTCTTCAGACACGAGTCCAACCTGCCAAAAGCTGCCATCGGCCAAGAACATTAACAGAAGTCCTGTGAATAATAATTTCAAATAATGGATTAATTAGGGGAAATTGTGATCTGCTTGCGAATGTCCTGCAAGCAGTAAAATGGAGCTAAGCCTTCCAGCTACACAATTCATTGCGAGCCACTGGGTCTGCTGGGTTTTACAAGAAGGAAAGGACATAATTCTTCTCATCTACTGATTTCAGAGACCAGTCCCAGTTAGATTTAACCCAGCAAAACCTGTTTCTTTTCCAAAAGGAAGCTGAATGCCAAAATTTGATAGTAGCTTGTGATCAAAGACCACTAGATGACCACTCTGACCTCCTGCATGTCACAGATGATCCCATTTCCATGCAGGCACTTCCATTTCCACACAGGGAGAGCCCCAGAACTTCGGCTAAACTAAAGATCTTCAGCCCTCAGGGTAGGGAGAACCTCCCTGGATCTCTGCCCTTGCAGAGGACTTTTTGGAGGAGACATTACACAACCCCTCACTCCTCAAGGCAAAAAAAATAAGCCAAAAAGTCCCAGAAAAGACAAAACTGCCTAGTCTATTAATTAGGGGCAACCCCAATCCACCGTAGACATGATTCAGATTGCATGAGCATTAGTGCAAAATAAGAAAATCAAACCACTGCAACACAGTCACTGAGTAACTCCCAGAGTAACACGTGGTTGGCGTTTAACTCTGGCCCGACTTGCACCAGCATTTTGTGGACAGAAGGACCATAATTTGATCACTACACACAACGCCCAAGAGAGACTAAGGTGCCCTGGGAGCTTCATCTCTTCCATTATTTGTCCTGAGTTACTGTCCATGGGATTCAAACAGGCAACCAAGAAGCACCCTGCACATCAGAGGAACGATGTATGGCCAAAGAATTAAAAAATAATGTTTCTACTTTCACAGCTGAAGCACCGTGCAGTTATCCCAGCACCCACAACACACAAGGGGAAAGATGGGAAAGAAAGAGGGGGATTTATGCTGAGATTCACTGCCCTGAGGGATCTCTGGTGCCCGAGGTGGCACCTGGAGAACCTGCTCTTAGTGTAGGCCCCAACAGGGAAATCAGAGCTGGGAACAGAAATCGGAGCCTGGCGGGATTCATGGGACTGAAGCAGCCGCTCGCAGTCACACAGGGAGCCGTGGCCACGCAACCCTCCCACTCGTGGCCCTGCTGCAGCCAGCTGGGCAGGCGTACAGGGAAGGGGCATGAGGGAGGAGGAGGGAGTGTGGGCCAGGGTCTTACTGAGAGCTAGGGAAAAAGACAAATTAATCCCTTAGTTTTGAACGAGCGTAACAGTTTGGACTCCAGAAATAATCAATAGTCTTTCTGCTAGTGAAGTATTTCATTCCCAGCAGTTTCAGGGAGGGTTTGAGGGGGATTATATATTTATGGTTTCCCATTTGAAAGACTTTTAGCAGGTTTACCCTGAACATATGGATCCCATTCTGGTTCTTTTGTTTTACCACTTAATGCTTATGAAATTGCCAGTTAATGACATCCATGCCTAAACCATGTTGCTTTTTAAAGTAAAATGTCCACCAAAGGTCCATGTTCATACTTACCACTTCTCAAGTACAGCAATGAAAGTTTTAAGAGGCTTGTTACCTACTGTGTCTGGGGGAGGGAACCGATCGAATAATGAAATCACAAACAGGGGGTTCGATTAAAGCCTTGCTAGCCCTGTCTGCGCTGGGTCCCAAGGCAAAGCAACCCCACCAACACCAACGGGGCACCCCAGGGCTGGGTGTGGGGGCACCCTGGGATGGGTGCAGGGAGACCCCACACTTGGTGCAGGGAAGCTGGGGTGGGGGATGAGGCAGGCTGGGAGCATGAGGACCCTGGGGCAGGGTAAGGGGTACCGGGGTCAGGAGCAGAGGGATGAGGCTGGGTTTGGGGACACCCCAGGGCTGGGTGCGGCAGGAACCCCAGGGCGATGCTCAGCCGGGGAGCGTGTCTCCTCCGACCCCAGTCCGGCCTCTGGCTGACCTGGGGCTGCGGGAGATAACGGGACCCCTTTGATGCTGCCCGGCTGGGCAAACCCGGGGGCACGCAAACCCCGGGGCACCCAGCGCCTGGGGCCGGGCCGGGCTGGGCGCGGAGCGCGGCGCGCACGTTACCGGGCTCCGCTAATCACCCTGAGCCTTTGATTGCGCTGCACGTGGGGACGAGCCTCCTCACTTCAAAAGAGCGTGGGAAATGCTGATTAAAAGGCTTTTCTCCCCCGTTGGGATCGACACCTTCTTTGAAGCCCTTCCAAGCGACAGTGCAAACGCACCCACCGCTAAAGGACCGTATCTATATTTTTAAGTGACTTTAATTTCTCTTTCCCCCCCTCTTGCTCTCTTCCCCCCTCCTCTCCTTTCAGTTTTGGAAACACCTGGTAAGTTGTAAAATGATTTACGAAGTGAAAGTGTTAAATGAGGCCACCAGCTGTAAGACTGACAGAGCTTTATGAGTTTTATTAGGTGCCCTATTATGGAAAATAAACTTTAATCCGTCCATAAAAAACAGAATCTGAAAAACATATTTGCCCTTGTAGTCTGGAACACTGAAGGTATTCTTGTGAGACGCTGGGCTTTAAAGAGATTAATTTTATTGAGACAGACACAATACACCGGTAGGACTTTGATACCGGGTCTGTGAATAGCTGCCTGTACCCTGCAAGGCTGGTTTTTGTAGGGCTGACACACGTTGGGACACACACTTCGGGCATACAGCTAATTTCTGGCCCGATGGCGCAGGTCTGCCAGTTTAATTAGCGGTTATTTAATTGGAAATTAATAATTGGAATAAATGTTATTTTGGGGGACGATCTCAGGTAGCTCTTGATTTTTTATTATTATCTATTGTTATTTTTTTTTAAGATAACGATGTGTCCTCCAGACTGATGTGGTTTAGATATTTTAAGGTGTAAGCAAGAGGTAAATCCTGCCGGGAGTAACGCGGACGCGCTGCTGGGTTTAGGGCGGAGGAGGCGCCGCGGCCCTGCGCGGGCATTGCGCGGCTCTGCGCGGGCGTTCACCCGCAAAGATACAGCCGCAGTCAGCGGCGTGGAAAATCATAGAGCAACTAATGCTTTTATTTTTCTATCACCTTAAGTACTCTACAACGTGTGGCGGAAAGGAAATCCTTTACAAATCTGAATCAGAGCCTCAGGCGTGACTGTTTCCGTGCAAGGGGGGACGTATCGATCAAGCCCAAATCAAGTTTATCCTGATCAAGTTTTTTGACGTATGGGATCCATCCAGATTTATGATTTACCCCGTGAATGTGTGTGATTTACGGCGTTGGGTGTGCCGGGCCGGTAAACGGATAACTACCCGCTTTGTCCCTAAATGCCACCTCCAGCCGGCACCCCCGAAGCTCCCCGTGACGGACAACCCTTGTCCTTCGTGTAATCTCATGCCATAATCTCCTGTATCCTCCAGACCGTGTTTCACGGGACGGATTATTACAGAAGCCGTTCAGAGGGGCCGTGCTGCTCATGTGAGAAGTTAACGCGGGTTTGTAAAAAAAACGCTTCTTTTTTTTTAAAAAAAAAAAAAAAAAGGGCGTACGGGAATGGGAACACTCCGTATTTCGGAGCTCTTCACCGTCCCGGGCTCTACAGGGGACCGGCGGCACCCGGGATGCGGGGGGCCGGGGACCGCTCCCGGCGGTGGGGACCCCCAGGCCCCGGCAGGTCCCTCCGCCCCCCTGCGCGGCTCTACGCGGGAGCGGGAGCCTCGCCGCGACGTAATTCATTAGCGGGGATGAATTGCCAGTCGTGGCCCCGAGCTGGTCGGGATGAGCCAGTGATTATATTTAAATTCGCTATAATTGATTTGAGGAAGAGCTGCGGTGACAAGGATGAATTGATCTGCGAATTTATTGGCGAGATAAATCCCGCAGTTATCGAAGCGCCAGCGCTTCGCTGCCGGGGCGGCCCTCGGGAGTGGGGGGGGGGGGTCCTGTCCTCGGTACCGGCGAGGGCGCGGGGGCCCCTCGGCCCCTTCCACCCTCCGCAGCTCCTCGCTCGTTTGCAAGCCGAGCCTCCTCTGGAAAGCAGCGCTGCCCCCTCATTTCTTACGCCCTGGCTCCGGGTTTGCAGCCCCGAGGGGAGAGCGGGGCCCCATTGCTGCCTGGGCCCCCCCTGCTCCCAGCCCCGGGTTCTCGAGAGCATCGCACGCCGGAGGCCGCCGCCGCTCCCCCGGTACTCGGGTGGGCCCTCTGGATTCCTCCCCTGCACCGAGGCGTTCCAACGCCCATGTCAGATATTGCACGACGGCTGCGGCACCGAATTCAACTCCTGTTAGAAACCCCTTCCCCGCTCCTTCGCGGGAGCTTCGGCACCGCCCAGAGCACCGGGACCCCCCGGCTTCCCCGGGCCGGCAGAGCCAAGCATCCCCCCCGCACAGAGCGCTCATACATCTCAAGTACAAAACGCCGTTTATTTTCCACCCCATCGCGCAGGTGGGAGGGCCTGGGGAATAATTTAGCATGCATAAGTAGAGGTAATTTTTTTTTTTTATAAATACAATATACAAAAATAAAGACAGTATTGAGATTTCCAGCAGTTTTAACGTTCATGACATAAACAGTTTTCCTGATATATAGTAAGAACAAAACATTTCCAATATTCAGCGAAAGGAATGCGTTTCCAGGGGGCAGGGATGGGAGAGGGGGGCTCAAGTTTTGTCTGATTTTCAGTCAATAATAACACTGTATTCACCGTAAATCCTCTTGCCCTCCCGGCTTGCGGGGGATCCTCTTCTCCATTCCCCTCCAAGCAGGGAGAAACCAGAATAAGGAAGGAGCGGGGCCGGTGCCGACCAGGAGCGGCAGGGCTGACCCCCGGCGGGGCAGACAGAGGGAGCAGGGCCTGCGGGGGCTCACTGGGGCTGCGCCGGGGCTCCGTGCCGGCCCGGAGGCTGCGTGTCCTCCTCGTCCACCTCGGAGCAGTCGGAGGAGTGGTAAGGGCAGCATCGGCCTGCTGCTGCTGCTGCCGCCGCCTCCTCTTCCTCCTCCTCCTCTTCCTCGTCCTCGCTGTCGGGCAGCTCCCGCATCCTCCTCCCGCTGCTCTTCTCCGGGGCAGGCAGCAGCAGGTCCTCATCCCCCTTGTCCTCCCCGCCGCCTCCCTTCTGCTTCTCGGCCTCCTGCGCCGCCTGTTCCTTCGCCTTCTTGCTGCGCTTCCACTTCATGCGCCGGTTCTGGAACCAGATCTTCACCTGTGGGGAACACAGACACCATCTCATCCACCGCCCCCGCCCCTACCACCCCCCTCTCCCTCGACGGCAGCATGCCCCGTCCGTTCGTCGGCCGGGAGGGACTCACCTGCGTCTCGGTGAGCATCAACGACGTGGCCACCTCGAAGCGTTTGGGCCGGGAGAGGTACTTGTTGAGCTTGAACTGGTGCTCCAGCTCCAGCAGCTGCTGGCTGGTGAAGGCCGTGCGGGGCCGGCGGCACTTCCCCAGCAGGTTGGACTGCGCCTGGGCTGGGAAAGGAGAGGCGGGGGGGAATGCGGAGGTGAGCGCGGAACCGCCCCGCCGTGGCCGGGCATCCCCCGAGACGGGGGTGGGAAGGGGGAAGGCAGGAAAGACGGAGGGAGGAGGTTGGGGCAAGGATCCACCGCAGCACAGACCGAGGGAGGGATCTCCTCCAGGACCTCCGACTCCGGGGTTTCTCGGCTTGCACAGTGTCAGGGGATCCCACACAGGGACCTCCAAAAATAAAATTAAATTAAATCTTTTAAAAATAAGGAAAAATGTCTCTTGATTTCCCAAGAGCCTAACAAGTGCGAGCCAATAAAACGGAGCCGGGGATCGCGGCGAAGGGGTACCGGGCTCTCCGAGGAGCAGCAATTTGCTCCATTTAATGCTTTAGTTAAAGCTGCCGCGCTCCCAGCCCGCCCGTACCCTCCGGCTTTAATTAACGGGATTGCAGGCGGGCACCCCTCCGGCTGGCCGGGGCCGGGGCCCGCTCCGCAGGCTGGGAGCGCCGGGCACCGGCCGCCCGTCGGAGCGTAAATCAGCTGCGAAGGCTGGAAAACTGTCTTTGAACCAAAACAAAACAAAAAAAGTTATCGCCGTAATTTCCGCGTTCAGAAATAATAATTAAAATCAAAGATTGTATTTAAAAAAAAAAAAACAACAAAAAACCCGGCGACGGGCAAGGGGGAGGGCACGGGGGGGGACTGAGCCCCTTCGCGGGGACCGGACACCCCCGGGAATGGGACGCGGCCGCACCATGGCCCATTTCTCGAAGCATTTTAGCACTTCGGCTTATTTGGTTTAGAAAAATCAGAAAACTACAGAGGGGCGTCTCTCGCTCCCCGGCCGCGTTTGGAGCCCGCTCGCTAAAGCGGGCAGAGAGAGAAAAGCGCAGTGTCGGCTCCCGGAGAGCAGCGCCCAGGAGATTTTCTCACTGCGGTGCGATTTTCCGAGGCTCTATTCTCGTTTCTCTCCGGTTATTTATTCCCCCCCTGCACCTTGTTTGAGAGGCAGGGCTCTGACAGCTCTCCTAATTATTTTTTTTTCTTCCTGAACATTCCAGTCTAAACAACCCCAATTCAAGAGAAAACAATGGACTTTTTTGTCTGCGAATGTGTGTGCAGAATATGAGAAGGGGGGAAAGAAATAATAATAATAAAAAAAAAATCGCAATTCTTTTCCTGGCATGATTTTCGTAAAACTACACCTCCGGTATTGTTAAATCAGCCATTCCCACAGAGAGCTCACACCTCCGAAAATGATCTTTGCCTAAACCAGATGCACGCAAGGTCCCCATCGCCGTGAGGCCTAGTGCTCAGCGCGGTGCCTTTGCTGGGACTTCGGGGTTGGCTGGTTTCACGCAGCATTTTCCGTTTTCCCTGGTCCCAAACCTAAACCCTTCCAACTGTATTTATTTCATTATCCCCGGGGAACGCGGAACCCCAAATTTTTGGCTAACTCCAGATCCTCCCTACACCCCTTTGCCCGGAGGAGCCTGCCATAATTATAATAAACCCATTTCCGATAAAAAAAGACATAAAACTAAGAATGGTAGCTTGGTGATGGGACCTGCCGCTCTGCTTTTGGGGGGATACACTGAGACCGGGTTTTTGGGGGAGACCATGGGGGCTCCTGCCCCCACCGTCTCCCATCTCCGATGGCTTTTGCACCTCGGGGACGGCGGGAACAGGCGTTTGCAATGGCAGGAAGCGATTTGCCACCTTCCTATTTAACCTGCCATGAAAAACCGAGCTGTTCGGGGCTCCTCAGCCGCCGGGAGTGGGGAGGCGACCCACACATCCCCATTGTAGATCGCCGTTTCCTCTTTCTAATAAAAATAAAATAAAAAAAAAATGCAAACTTGCCACCTGTTTAAATCTGCAGCTCATTTACGCGGAGGCAAGGAAGGGGTTTCTTCCCTCTAGGAAGGAGACGGCTCCCGGTAGGCCCCTGCACCGGGATGGGGCCGGAGGGGATGCGGCGGAGGGAGGCAAATACTCACAGTTGAAGTCGGGCATTTTGGGGAGGATCATGCCGGCGGTGGAGGCCCGCAGCCACTGGTCCAGCTGGAAGGTGCCGGCGCTGAGCTTGATGGGGTCGGCGGTGGGGTGGGATGGGTGCGCTCCCTGCACTTGCGAGTAGGAGTAGGAGAGGGCCGGGTGCTGCCCGCCCAGCGCCGAGTAGCCGTACACGGGATGCCCGTAGAGAGCCGCCTGCGCCGGCATGCCCGGCCCGCCGGGCGCCGCGGGGTGCAGTCCCAGGGCCATGCCGGCCGCCGAGGCGTGGTGATGCGGGTGGGCGCCGGCACCGGTCAAGAAACCGGGTTTGGGGACCAGGGCGCAGTGGGCGGCCAGGAGGCGCGGCGGTGAGGGGCTGTCGGTGCGCAGGCAATCGGCGGGGCCGCCGGCGGGATGCTCGGAGGAGGATGAAGAGGATGAGGAAGAGGAGGAGGAGGACGGGGGGCTGCCGCTCCCGCTGCTGCTGCTGCCGCCCAGCGAGGTGACCAGGGCCAGCGGCGCGCTCTGCCCCGCCGCCGCCTTGGGGGGGTCGACAGCCAGCAGCGCGTCGATGCGGAAATTTTTGGATTTTTCCATGGGAGCGCCGGCGGGCTGGGGCGGGAGGCGGTGGGATGGTTGGGGGGCACCGCGGCGCGTCGGGCGGCCCCGGGCCGGCCGCGTTTCCCGGCGGCGGCGGGCGGCAGTGCGGCCGCGCTCCGCGGCGCGCCCCTTCAAGGGCCGCAGGCGGCTCCCATTGGACCGGCGACGCTGGGGCCTCGCCCGCCATTGGCCCCGCCGCACACCTGTCACGGCGGAGCGGGAACGGCCCGCCCCCTTCCACACACCCCGCTCCCCGCCCCGCCAGCCCCGGGGGGAGGCGGGGGCAGCGGGCTGGGGGTTAACGGGAGGGGAAAGGCCGGTGTACGGGCGGAGAACTGGCTTCTCTCCGCGGGGAGAGCCTTACCTGCCGCGGGGCTTGCCTGGCCTCGCTGGCCGGGGTGTCCCCCGCCGCGCATTCAATGACAGTTTTTCCCCGTTCCCGCACACGGCAAATATTTGCCGTTAACGCGCCGCCGGCCGCTTTTTAACGAGTCGGGAAGAATAAACAGCTGCGGGTCAGGGAGTCAAGCCTGCCACCAAACCCCGGGTTTGTCAATAGCGTTATTAGACCTGCTTATCTAACGCAAACAGGCCCGAACAGAAAAGGGAAAGAGCGGGGCGAGGGGTCGCTCCTTCGCCAGGGTCCCGAGGCGGGGGGGGCGGCGGGGAACCCGCCAAGGCGGTGTGAGCGGAAGGTCAGGCTGCGGCACGGAGCGCTGCCAAGGTAAACACGCTTTCCCTTCAAAAAGCCTTTGCCAGCCCCCGGGAGAAGGCGCTCGGCTGTGGGAAATGCCCGTGTTGCGGCCTCGCCGCTGTACCCCCGCCCCCCAGAGGGGCTGCTTCGCACCCGGGGGGCGGCGGGGCTGAACCCCTGGGGCTGTGCTGCCCCCCCGGCCCGTTCCTCTGGGGTGGGAAAACTAAAAGCAATGAAAAAGGGGGAGGAAAAGGGGAAAGGAAAGGGAGATAGGGGAAAAAAATAGAGAATAAAATCAGAGTCCAGCACAAACAACAAATATCCGACAACTTTGCTCCTGGTCCCTTTCTCGCCACTGCTCCGTGGGCAGGAGGCCCAGAGCACCTCTGCGGGGTGTGCACGCACACACAGACACACACACGCACCCTTTGCTCTGTGTCCTGATGCTTCCTTTCTCTCCTGCACTTTTTTTTCCTTGACCTCCGGACACACTCGCTCACACGCAGCAGACAGACACAAACAGGGACAGACACACAGACATAAACAAGCACACGCTCAGACACAAGCAGGGCAGACGCACAGACACAAGCACACAGACAGACGCACCTGTACAGCCGCGGCACGACCGCACACATGCCCACGCGTGGCACAGCAGAGCCACACGCACACAGGCAACACCCGCACACAGGTACAGGCAGAGCAGATACACCCAGACCCAAACCGCAGCCGCTCCCGAAGGGGGAACCCCGACCGGCACCCGGGCACAGCCCTCACACGCTGCGGGGAACCCGGGGCCGTGCCCCGCAGACGCACAGGGCACCCCTGCACCCCGCTCCCCCGGGCTCCGCGGGGAGGGGAGGGGAAAACCCAGTCGCAGGATCGTTTTTATGAACCGCTTCGGTTTTGCCGGGCCACTGGTGGGTTTCGAGGGGCCGGGAAGGCCCCGGGGAGCGTGACGGCCGCCTCCGGGATGGCCGCCTTCCGCCGGGGCTTCCCAGCTGTCCCCATGTTTCCCCTTGAACGCCACTTTGGGCCCCACGCGCGGGACAGTCCCACGGCAGCGAGTGCCCTGAACTGGGGCTTGTCCCCACGACCGCCTCCGTAGGCGGGGGGGGGGATATTGAACCCGCACCCGCCTCCTCCATCCCTGCACCGTGGCCGCCGGGATTGCATGGTGGGCAAGGGGATGGAAACGGGGAGGAGGCTGTCGCCTCCCGGGAGCCCCCGGGCAGCGCCGGTGCCAGCTCCTGATGCCCGGGCCGGTGATGCGGGGCTGCGCGGGTGCATCTCGTTCCGCGCATACGGAGAGCACTTCGCGATACCGCTCTGCGGCCCCTTCCCGGTGCTGTTTCGGGGAGGAGGGAGCAGAGCTGCAGGCTAATTCACTCAGTGCAAGCGCAGAGCCGGGAGCGCACGGCTGCGCTCAGGACACGAGTGGGGACGCGTGTCCGCGGCCAGGAGGGGTGCGCGGCTGGAGGACGAGGGTGCGAGGGTGGCCGGTGCCGTGAACGTTTCCCCAGGCCGTGATGGGGGGGAAGTCACGACCGGCTGGCGGGGGGTGAGGGCCGGGGCAGCATCGCCCCCCCCGCCCGGCCATCACCTCGTCCCGGGGCGGGCTCAGGCGGGTCGCCCCGTCCGGGCACCCCGCGCCTCCCGGCCCGGTGCCGCACGCAGGCACCGTTTGGCTGATGGACGCGTGGAGAAGCCCCCACCACCGCGACCCGCAAGCTTCGGCTCAGCAGCGAGCCGGCCCCGAGCATCGCTGCCGCCGCCGAGCTCCTCCATCCGCCCCCCGCAGCCCCTCGGGAGCACCCCAACGGGGCCAGCCCGGCCCCCCGCCCGCCGGGGCCGCTCGCCTTCACCCTCCTGATCGCTCCCGGGCTGCCCTCCCGCCCGAGGGGGGGAAATATTTAGTGCTTAGAGAAGGATTTCGATTGCCAGACTTTTTTTTAATCCAGTGCCTTTTTTTCTTTTCTGTTTTTTCTTCTTTCCGCTTTTCCCCCTCCCTTTTTTTTTGTTCTTTTGTTTCCTTTCCTGTTCTCTTTTTTTCTTTTTTTTTTTTTTTTGTTCTTTTTAATTATTATTATTTTTTCTCCCCCTCCCCGCTCCGTTCCGTGTGTTTGCCCCCCGAGGTGCCGCAGGGCATCCGGGCCGGCTGAACTCCCCGCGGCTCCCGCACCTGTGTTGATCCAATATATTGCCCGGGAGCCAACAATACGCGGTTATCTCGGCGGAGATAGCGCAAGGACCGCGCTCCCCCGACACCTCCGGGTGGTCCCCTTTCAGCAGAGCCCCCCGCTCCCCCGGCCGTGGGCAAACAGATGCCTATCTCGCCTTTTGAAAAGCCGGGGCGGTGCATGCCCGGGGCGGCGTGGGGCCGTGGGGCAAAAACCGGGCTGCCCGGTGGGAACGGCGGAGCGCCAGGAGCCCTGCGATGAGAGGAGGGTCTCAGTCCTCCGAATTAAGCCCCCCCACCCCGGTGTCCCCACACCGGCCGGTCTCTCCAAAGCCGTTACAAACCTCAGGCGCTGGGCCAGCGTTATTGCCAAAACCACGGATTACACTGCGACATTCTGTAAATGAGATAATGATACATAAACCTCCCTGATAAATGTGACATCCTCGGGATGTCTCCTCTAAATTAGCCGCTTGCATTGACTGCTAATAATGGTGAGTTTATGAAAGCAATTTCAGTGCAAAAAGCACAGGGTCTTCTCGGTCTAATCAGCCTGCCTCTCTTAATGGATGAGGGGGTCAGGCGGAGAATTATTGACACTCTGCTGCCCTTAACCTGTTTCCCAATAAAGCTGATTAGTTTTTGTCAATTCATCAGCTAACCACTCTCGCCGGGACTGCATCAAAGCCTTATTTGCTCAGGGGAAATCAACAAGTCACAGATCAAGATCCATTACGGAGCGGCTCCGGCTGCGGGCGGGTCCTGAGCTGGGGCTGCTGCCGGGCCGGGGGGCTGGCCCCGGGCATGGGGGGGGGCGGTTTGTCGGCTCTTCTGGGGAGAAAACCAGGCCCTCTGGGTACTCGGGCTGGCACCACCAGCCTCAGGTACTTGGAAAAATGCCTATGCGTTGTTAAAGTTTTTTCTATCACCCGGGAAAGGAGGCAGGGATCTTCGGGAGGGCTCTGGGCAGGTCACAAATGCGGCTGGGTCCCCATCAGCACCCTGTCCTTGCTGGGTGCTCGGGGGGGGCCGCCTCTGCACGTCCCCTCCCAGGAAAAGGGCATTTCATGCATTGCAATATTGCAGTCCTGGAGAGAAGGGCCGGTCTGCAAACGGACTGCCAAAACCCTTCCTTCACCCCAAAGCCTCGCATTGGGGGAAAAGGCTGTCCCTGCATTAGGAGGCCGGGATACTTTTTTAGTCTGTGTTTTTTTTTTCCCCCCTACAAACCATCTTCCAAAGTTTTGCCTGACTCTCGTTGGACTTTCTCTTCAGATTAAGTCAAGCAAAGATTGCAAATTTATTTCTACTACTGCTGCGATCCCCGCATAAGGCGCGGTTTGGCTGGAATAAACGAAAGGTTGACAGTTTTTGTGCTCATCCACAAGAAAACAACAAAAAAGCCCACCAAATGTGCGCTGCCCCTTTAAGCCCCGACCGACAGCCTCTCAGTCCACCCCCCTTCAATTTAATTTCATTAAAACAGAGCATGAATATTTCTATTAAACCTAAAATGAAATATGAAGCCATTTAGACTCTGCCTGCACCAATCACCCAGATTTATGACTTTTATTCATCACATCAAGAGCTGGGAAAAATGAATTTTCTTCACCCAGGAAGGAAATAAAAACCCTGCCTTGGTCATTTCCAGAAAGCTGTTAATTTGCCCATGTGGTAATTACTTTCACAATTAACTAAAATACAAATCAACCTGACAAATTGGGTTAGTTTATATATTAATTAGCCAGTTTAAATTTATTCATTATGAAAAGACAATTTAAGAGGACCTCGGGTGTCTGTTTTATCGCCATAAATTATTGTTAGGAAATGGGGGCTAATAAAATATCGCAATATTTGAGGGCACCGCACACGGGGAACTGCCGCTGCCCCGCGCGGGGCTTCCGCGGGCGCGGCCCGGAGCGCGGCTCTCCGCGGGGGCCGAGGTGGCAATGGCGTCCCGCAGAGGGGGGGGCCGGGGCCGTGCCCCCGCTTCCAGCTGCGCTGATTTAACACTCCGTCGATAGGATCATTCGATGCCTTTTAGCTTGTGATCTTTATAAATGTCCCGCTATTAAATTAGAAAATGATTCTCTCCTCGTTTAATTGTATTCTTGCGTTTCTTATTTCCAATTAATTAGTCCTATCGACGTTGCAATATTTTAAATGACTGGAGTCCGTTTACAGTTTAAAATATATGGGTCAGCGCATGCAATTTCAGACTAGGCAGAACTATATAATGTGGGTTTTAACTACTCTTCTCTCATACGTCTTAAACATCTGGCTAAATGCATCATTTGGAAACACCGCGGATATTTTACGCGCGTGGGACCGGCCGCACTGCTGCCCCTCCGCGCAAACCCGGCCGCGGTGGCTGCGCGCAGCGCAGGTTTATGAAAATCGCTTGCGCCGCTCCCTCCGCCGGCGCTGCGAAGGAGCGGACGGTTAAGGACAAACCGTACGGATTGGGGGAAAAGCTGTGGGTTTTTTTTTTTTTCCCCCCAGCACAGCCCCGGGGTGCTCCGGGGTCTGCGAAACGCCTTTGGGGCTCCCCCCTCAAACATGCCCTGCGCAGCCCTCCCCAGTGCGGGCGCAGCAGGCGGGCGGCATCGCAGGGGAAAGGGCGAGGGACTGCACGGAGACACCCCCCACCCCCCACCCCCGCTGCCTGTCCCGGGCAGGAGCCGGTGCTGGGGACTAGAGAGGGAATAACGGGGTATTAAATATATATTAAATGCGTATAACAGGGTAGTAAATAACCAGCCCCTTCCTGGGGTGGTCTGTGGCCCCCCCGCCCCAAGCACTGCTCCAGGGATGTGCGGGATGGAGGGGGACATGCGTGTCCCTCCTGAAGCAGCAGATTGGAGGCCTGGTGCTCTTTCACCTTCTCTGCTCCCCTCTCCCCCGTGGGGAAGACCCCTGAGAGCTGCCCTAAAAGACAGGGTGGGCAGGGTGGGTCATCTCCCTTGGCTCCTCTCCAGGGTCATCCTGCCCCCGGTGTAGCCCTCCCCTCCCAGAGCAGCCAAAGACTCTACACGGTCACATCTTCAGGCTCTGTGAGCTGGGCTGGCTCTGTCCCCAGGCTGTCAGGCATGGGGGGGACCCCACAAGCTCATGGAGGGGGGCACCTGAACATGCACAAGGCTGAGGGAGCAGCCCCCCAGGAACAGGCTGGCTCCAGGGAGAGGGCTGGCAGAAGCATGGAGGGGGAGAGGTGAGTGTGGCTGGGCTATGACAGTGTGGTCGTGCGGGGGACATGATCTGCTCCCTTCTCTCCCTTCCCCCTAGGGCTCCCCCTTGGTGCAAATGGACACAAACACCCCAGGTCTCCTGGTTCTTCATCCCTCAGCCGGTGCCCCCTCCCTGGTCCAGCCCACTCCATCCTGCCCCCCAGCGCGTGAGGGCTTGGGGGTCACTGTGGGGGCTCTGTGTCTCAGATACCGTGTCCCATGGGCTTTCTGGATGGCCCTTTGCTGACTTGTGCTTAAGCACTTGGGACAGAGAAGTCACCTCCCACACACATCTGGGGTGACACTGAACCTCTCCCTGAGAGCTGTGGGCTTGGGCAGAGAAAAGCTGGGCTCAGTGTCACCCCTGTAGCAGGCAGAGTTGCTCTTTGCTGTCCCCAACTCATCTCGTGTCACTGGTCCTTCCAAATAGGAGTGCCCCAGGAGGACCTCAGGTCTGTAGATCTTAGCAGCTGCCTTCAGCTTTTGAGATTCAGGTGGTCTCAGTCTCCAGCCTTGCCTCCGTGGGACCCCTTCTCCAACCGAGCAAGGCTTCTGGCAATTGATTTTAGAGGAATTATTTGGAGAAATAACAGATCCATGTGGGTGGGAGAGTGGGATACCTGCCACCACTCCAGGAGACCCATTTAGATTCCCTTCACCTTCACATCGTTCAGCTCTGGGACTGTTTGGGCCTCCAGTGTGCGTGTCAGAGGAACAACATAAATGTCAAGAAGGATAAAAGATGAATCGTAAGGGCAGGTTAATAATGTCACAAATACTATTGTTTCCTGGCCTGGGCTCCAAAGGTCCCTCCCATCCATGGCGGGCTCAGAAAAAGCACCTAACATGGAAAAACCTAAACGTGAACCGCTCCCACTATTAATTGTATCAAATGTCGTTGTAGTAACATTAATCACGGAAAGATCCTTGTGCGATTTAGGGGATTGTAATATGTGATTCCATAAGACTCTCATTGTGATTTAGCATTGATTAATGTCCATTCATAAAATGATATAAAACTTACCTCTCTTCCATTGTCGAGCCCCAAACTGCATTCCAGCCAATATTTCAAAACCTTGTTAATGTAACTGCTAATTTCAGAGGGTGATGGCGATGGTTATGGTGTACATGGGCTTGTGCCGAGGGGTCCACAGTGGGGGCAGGAAGAGGTTAGAGAAATTATTTCCAAAGCGGAAAATTGCTGTCCAATTTAAATTATTTCAGGTGTTACATGGTTATTCTGCCGTGACTTCAGATTCACGTCAGAGGTCCGAGGATTTAATCGGGACTTTGAAGTGCCTGACTCAAAATGCTCAAAAAAGCAAATTATTTTGGTGATAAAACCCACAGGATTTGTACCTGTGGCTCCTTCATTCCCTTGTAGCGTTTGGCCACCTTCCACTCCCAGTGAACTGGCTGCTCTGAAGATATTCGTAGATACAGTTTGCTTTCACTGTATTTTCTGGAGGCAGGAGGCTCTGCTTGGCACAGGGCCTAGTACAAAATAGCTCATGCTTTTTATTTTCTTTTTTTGAAGACACATACCAGGGATTGCGATGTGTATGCATAGTGTTATGTGACCCAGGCATCACGCTCTTGCAAAAAAAGCTCAAATTAGTGAAGCAGGGAGGAGACTGCGTGACTAGCAAAATGTTTAGAGAATTAACAAAAAAAGGGCTGAAAGTTGACATCTGGATAAAAAACAATATCTAATAGGAAGTTCAACATTCGGTGCTTTAGTATATATAATTTAGCTATAGATAATAGATAATAGAGAGTTCCCAGGATCACTTGATGGGAAATATATTGATAATACAATTTTTCTTTGCAAAATGTATGCGGTGATTGCAGTTTTGGTTTAATAATAGATTTAACTTTGAAGAATCATTTGTTTCAAACCTCTGCTTTTTCTAATGGCATTCGGAATTATTAATATCTGTCTAGCCAGCTAAAGAGGTTTTTAAAAGAGTATGCTGGGTGTTCTGCAATTAGAGTAGCCATCTGCCCTTTATTAAAACTCCATTAACCTTTACATTAAAATACATTTAAAATGCAGACACACTGAAAATATCAAACACAAATAAACCAGATAAATCGAAGTGGTTTCTTTGCTTTACTGGCTTATTTGTGCAGAATGTGGCAACTTGTTGTGGCATCTATAATTTTCTGGGGACAGATCACACTTTGTAGCATCAAATTTCCCATGTTAAGCATAGGAAATAATTACAGGCAGGTAATGGAATTAATAATCTCTGACGAAAATTTCTAGAACATGATCTTGTTTATAGAAGGCTAGAAAATTGTTTAAAGTTCATATTATTAACTTGAGAATAAAATGCTTAATTTTAAGAGCAGAACTAATTTGCTTTGCTCATGCAGCTCTGCTGATTACAGCGGAGATATTTCCGCAGCAGAATGATTCATGCAAATCAAATGATTGAAAACTTCCCGAAAATATTCAGATCTACCGTCAAAATAAAATTCAACACAGTTCCTGTAGATGCTGCTGCATTGTTCCCTTGAGCCTTGTACTATGGCATCTCTCTAAGGAGTGAGAGTGATACTGCATTTACCCTGCCTGAATTATTGCTGCTACTGGCAGAGCTGCTGATTTTGTCTGTAAATAAATATGCCTAAAATATCCCTTCTAAGACCTGTTTTTACTTGCTTCTAATTTCACCCCATTTGATCAATGTGGGCTGAAATTCCTCTGCTAAAATATCTGCCTGCTTTTCATTTTTTTAAGTCAGCAAAAATGGCTCAGCCATTTCCAAGACCGAGGTTAAGAAATAATGTCATCTTTCCACCCGGCTTAAAGTCTTCCTGGTGAGGGTGTTTGCATACCCATTGAGCCGTGATTTACGGCCTCAGCTGGTGTGGATCAGGTCCCCCTGGCACGGGGCACACCTCCTGTCATCGATCCCACAAACCCAGCCTTTGGCCAAATCATAAAACTGCCCAAAGCGGTTCCCCCGTGAGCTACGCAGCCTCCTTCGCTGCACTGCCCGGGTACTGCCTTTGCTCCGGAGATAACCCTGGTCAGGATCTGAGCAGGATTTCCCTCCCTGTCATTGTTTTTTCTGCCTCCCATGGGCTGCAGCAGCTGGAGGAGCAAGGTGTCAGACCTGACCACAGAGAGGGAAATGGGTCGAGTAAGGAGCCGCTGGCTGCACGGAGCCGGGTGAGTGATGCTCAGCGAGCATCGTGGGTACCGCACCTGCAACGAGGGCTTGCAGGGAAATTCAGAGCTGGACATGATGGAGGCAGGTGGGAGGGACGGCAGAGCCAAAGATGTGAAAGCTGTGAGGAGAGAGAGGGTGGTGGGAGGTGAGGAGGGATGGGGAGGATGAGGATGGGTCAGGGGTCCAGGCTGGCGATGTGGGGTTGGGGAGGGGTAGCGGGGAAGCGAGAGGCAGTGTCTGGAGAGCGACACGCAAAGGGGACGTCGGCGTCGAGAGGGAGAGGTCAGCGGTGATCACCAGCCCGCGTGATCGGCGGCCGCTGCGCTCAGCAACCGCTCAGAGAGGAATTTCTGACAGTCCTGGGGTTAAATACTCTCATTTTCATTGCAGAACTGACTTTGTAAAAATTTTACACAGCAAAGCATTTCAATCCAAACTGCAAGAAAATGCTTTTACTTGACTTGACAGCATATTTTCAAAGCCATAGTTTCTCAGAAAGTTTTACAACATTTTGCAATTTATTTTTATTCAGAACAAACCCAAATATCAAAATTGTGTCATTTCCCAAGAACCACAAAACCTGCTTCCTTGAAGGCTCTACTCTCAGTGATCCCCATGTATCAAATGGTACATTTAAAGTTCAGGTCCCCGTAAAGCTCTGCTGATAAGGAAATGGTTTAGGGAATTAAATAATCTATTTCCACAGACCATCATGTTATTTTCTTAATTGCATTTTCAATAGCAGAATCCACATCTCCCCAGGTTGAAGGATCATCTTGGAAAAAAAGAGCTGAGCTCTCAAACAGGTCTGTAGTTTTCTTAGCTGGGTTTATATATGTTCCTTATATTGATGGTACTTTTTTGATTAATATTGTGTATAACATTCCTTAATGCATCAGTTGAATTAGTTACTCAGAAACATTTGGCCACCTGGACGTACTATTGATGAAATGGCATTTTATTGACAAAATGACAATTTGATACTGAGCTTTCCTAAAGCTCTCTGCTGAATAAGTTGTTTGGTTCAGTAAGTAGAACAGGAGGTGTGGGCACCTCAGGAATGTCTTTTATCTTCCCCAGAATGTCTCAGTTGGCTATGAGTATGTCAGGTTTGCTACTGGAAGTTAGTACCGGGCTACTTTGGGTCTTCTGCTAATGGACAATGCACAGAGGAGCGGTGTCATCTATAGCTTTTGCTGCTTGAGCTGGGAGGAACCTTCTCAATGAAGTTACCTGTGGGTAATGGCCCCAACATCTCCCTTTGGCAGGGGCCCTGCTGTGGCTTTGGGCAGTTCAAATTATTTTGGTAAATGCGTGGAACTGTGGCCATGTGACATATATGGCTGATAATGGGAAAAAAAGAGCCATCTCCACCAGTGTGGCTTGCAAAGAGCCTGGATTTGCTGCCCTACCCATGCCTCGGCCAGAAGAGCGTTCAAAACTTTCTCCTCTCAGCATGGTGTGGACAGTATGATCTTGCTGTGAGGTCTGGAATAAGCTTTTGTTTAGTTTTTGCTGTGTTTTTTAACCCTAGACTTTAAAAATCAAACAGACTTCAAAATGATAGATTTGGGGTGGGATTTTCAAAAGCTCACAAGTGACTTTGGAACAGGCATCCTATGAAATTGGTGGGGTCGTCAATCATTCGGGCACTTTTGAAAAAAATCATATCCTTTATCGGGTTCTTAGTTTCTCTTTCTTAAAAAATTGGAGTGTAGAGGCGGTCCTGCTGATGGAGAATAATATTGACTTTCTGTAGCTGATAGCAGAGATGTAAGTGGGCTGGGAGTTTTCCAACCAGATGTTTTTCCCTTGGAAAAATGCTGATTTATTGAAACTGAAACTTTTCATGAGAACATATCAGTACTGATTAAATTTTGGTGAGAGAGATTGCTAGGGTCTGAGCCAGGATTTCTGGCTGTAACAAAAAATGAGATCTTTGAATGGGGAATGGCCAACAGGTCAGGGCAGCCATCTGGAGCCTGTCTGGGTCAGGTAGAGGAGCAGATGGACTTTGGGTCTCCCACATAACTGACATAGCCCTTGGGCTATTGCTTACTCCAAGGATCCTCTACTGTTTTTTTCATAAAGCAAAGTTAAAGAAACTCTCCAGCTTATTCTTATATTGAATGGGAAGTTTATTTCTTACCCAGGTTGTTGTGAGAATTATACATTGGCTTGTAAAGGTCATTGAAAATCCAATTTATCACATTATCGGTATTGCAGTTATTATTACTCATTTAGAGAGGAAGTTGCATTGCAGGGTGTGATCAACAGAAACACTTCGGAGAAGATGTCTGGATGTCAAGTCCAAAGACTGGATCCTCTGGAAGCAAATGGTAACTGCATTATGGTGAGTTATCATCAGTAAATGTTATTAGTGTGAGGATTTGTTCCCATGTCAGAACGATGTTAATACAATATTAGTGATGCAGGTCTTTGGTGTCAACATAAGAATATCAAACGCAAGTGGAGGAAAATTGTAGTGGATTGTGGAGATGATGGCAAATCAATGACACAGAAAATCTCTGGAGAGCAGTTCACAGTGACACAAGAAAGCAGTGTCCGCATAAATCAGTGGAGACCAAGGGACATTGAAAGGAAATTTCCATGCCAGATTACGTGGACATGGTTATCATGTCAGGACAATGTGAAATAAGTACTGCAAAACAAAGGTGTTACTGTGATACTGACATTTAGACCAAACCATGTCAATAGAAATGACTCTCTCATTAAAAGAAACCAACAGGCTTCTCTGTTACAAACTCTTGTCAGCATCAGGAGCAGCTACTGGGCTCCATCAGGCCTGGGAGGTCCCATGGTGGAGCAAGCCCTGCAATGTTTGGTGCTGAGCACACACCTACACAACCTCTCCTGGCCCAGAAAGCTGCCTAAGATGGGGAACAGCAGATGTCTGTAAAGGGGACGTGGCAGCATCTGAAGAGACAAAAGGACAGTGTGGTCCGCACGGCGGCAGCTGCCTCTGCTTTGCTGAATTTTCTGTGGGCAAAGGAGAGAGGTGAAGAACGAGGAAGGTGACGCTCTGGGGACTATATGGGGACACGGAGCAGAAGGGGAAGATGGTTGGAGACCTGCGGTGGGATTTGGCAAGATGATGCTGATGGGAAAGAAAGGCTGACGGTGAAGTCACTCAACACCTTTTCTAATTAACCTCTTGTTTAAGAAGATGACTAATATGTTTGAGGGGGCTGAGTTGATATGTCCCATCCTCTTACCTCCTTGCAGTGTGAAGTTCATGAAATGTTCTCGCCTGTGCCCAGACCCACCTGACCGTCCAACACTCCACATGCAGCACAGCTGAGTAGCGCTCTCAGATGTCCATTTAGTCCAGCCTTAAGCCTGGAAGAGCTTCGCTATATGTATAACTGGATGGCAGGACCCATCTCACCTAACTTTAAGTATCTACAAGGCACCTCACACACAGCACAGGTACTGTGCGCACCTACCCTGAGAAGTGGGGAGGAATAAATCCTGCTCCAAATGCTGCTGTTCTGCAAACACCTCCTCACCATCGCAGGCTCTCAGCCCAGCTCACGCATGGTCCTGGCTCCCAGCATGTAGCCTGCGTATCTTGTACTCAGGGAGTTCTCTGCTGTGGGTGGGAAGCAGTTCTGCATTTTCTACATTTATTGCACATTTACTGTACATTTATTTAGTTAAGGCACAGTGAGCTGGGTCTCAGGGAAGTCAGCGGGAATTTTGCCACCAGTTTGACAGCGAATAGGACCAGGCCTTGTGTCTGCAGAGCAGTGTAAGTGTCCTAATGTGTTTAAAGTGTTTATAAAATTACTTAAGTCAGACACATTTTTCAGTTCAGCCCATTAGCCTTTCACATGTGTTTGTGTGGAGCGCAGCGCCCAGGCAGACTGGCGGCTTGTAAATGTTAAATCAGCATAAATATCGCAGCCTCCAGAAAGACCGTTAGTGTGGCAACTTACAGCATGATTAACATAATGCAGGGAAAGAAAATATTGACATTTTATACATCCGTATCTCCATAATGCTGCACGAAAAGTGATATCTGCAATACTAATGGACACCTAATTGATGTTATTACAGTACTTACAGCTCACTGGGAAGCTGGTGAGAGAGCCTGTAAAAGAGATAAGATTAAAAGAGATAACAGTTGTAGTAATTCCAGCCACATTTCTGGCAGCAAACTCTAGCGCAGCACTTGCTGTAACTCCCAGTACGGTCACTGCTGGTATTTATTGCTTTGTAGCTTCAGGGGGCTGCTCCTGCGAGGATCAACTTCTCTCTGAATCATAGAATGGTTTGGGTTGGAAGGGGCCTTAAAGATCATCTAGTTCAAACCCCCCTGCCGTGGGCAGGAACACCTTCCACTAGACCAGGTTGCTCAAAGCCCCATCCAACCTGGCCTTGAACACTGCCAGGGAGGGGGCACCCACATTTTCTCTGGGAAACCTGTGCCAGTGTCTCACCACTCTCACAGGAAAGAATTTCTTCCTAAGATCTAATCTAAATCTCCCCTCTTTCAGTTTAAAAATATTACCCCTCATCCTATTACTCCATGTCCTTGTAAAAAGTCCTTCTCCCATTTTCCTGTAGCCCCTTCAGGTACTGGAAGGCTGCTATAAGGTCTCCCTGGAGCCTTCTCTTCTCCAGGCTGAAGAGCCCCAACTCTCTCAGCCTGTCTTCATAGGAGAGGTGCTCCAGCCCTCTGATCATCTTCGTGGCCTCCTCTGGACTCGCTCCAACAGCTCCATGTCCTTCTTATATTGGGGGATGCTGAGTGCTGGGCAGTAGAGGGGAGCAGAGGGTGTTGAGCAGGAAAAGTCATATTTGGGAATGAATCAGACAGATTTTGTGACCCTGTTTCACGCAGTGCAACATTAGTGGCTGCTGCTCAGAGCTGTCTTGACAAAACGGGGGGAGATGGAGAGGAACAAAATGACAGTGTGCACCTGCGGCAGTGGTACAGGGAGATGCCTGAGGAGGAAAAGGCAGAGCTCCTTCCCGGCATGGTCCATGGTCATTGTGAAGTTCTCAAGGTTTTGTGGGGTGGTAATTTTCGTATCTGGTTTCCCAGGCCTCTAAACCAGCAAAATTGCTTTAATGACAGTTACAACAAATAGTTATTGGCTTAGCCTTATGCTGATCCGGGTGAGGAATCCCTCAATAACATTTTAAGAAGCATCTTTGGAGTGAGTCCAGAGGAGGGCCGGGAATTCTTAAGATTTCAAGATCTATGTGCAATTTGCAAGATACCGATATGCCTACAGACACCATGATCCCTCACTGCTTGCTTGTCCCCAGCTCCAGTGGTGTTGATTTTGCTTCCACCACATTTGAGCAATTTGTTTTAGTGGCTAGAACATCATTCCTATATTGAATAACCTAAACTCTTTAATCCAAGATTGTTTGCCCTCAGAGGGATTTAGATAACTTCCCTAAAAGATGGCAAAGAGCCACTATGTTATGTTGAATCACAGTCTAGTTCCAGAACAATCAACTCTAAGTTGTTTAAGAAGACTGTGTACATTAAAGTGGCTGTAAATCAGCATAATGAAAGCAATGGTACATGCAGAAATTCATTACATATCTGATACGCTGGGGTGTTATTTTATTATTTGGTGCATTTATGCTTTATGATTGTTTTGTTGCATAAAATTCAGCCGATGGATGTGAAATTACAAACTGCTGCCATTTCTCTTGCAATAAACAGAATGCATTTCAATAAATAAATAAATAAAATAAACACCTAAATGTTTTATTATAATAAAGTTACTTGAGGCCAAGAGTTCAATAAGGAGAATTTATAAACATATCATTTCAGATCTTGGAAGGATTTCAACATAATTTGCTTGTGGTATGGTAAGTGAGGTGAAATCCATCTACAAGTCTCTCTGGAGTAATAAATACATGGAAGTGTCTATTTATATTTGCTATGAATTTACTGTAGCACAAAAATGCTCTAGACTATCCAAGTCAAATATGCATGATTTTGGGGCAAGGAAGGAATTCTTTAAGCACTTTATTCTTAAACAAGCTCAGTTTTATTTCTCTGCAGAACAAAAGCCCTATTCTCTCTGTACCCACTTGACTCAAATACTGCCACTTGGAGGGTAAGAACTACTAGTGCCGTTAAGGCTTTGAAGAATCAGGCCCCAGGGCCCTAGCTTTCAGCAATATTTTTGAATATGCTTTCATCTAAGTTGACAGTGTAAATAAATTATAATAATTGAGACTTCATTTTATGTCCATTTGTAAATGAACATAGATTTTTCAATTTCTCTAAGTAATTAACCTTTATCAGAACTTCTGGCTGCAATGCAGTGACAACTTTATACACAAATAGATGCTGGTGATTATCTGGAGGTATTTTGGGCTTGCTAACCAGGTCTGCTCTTGAGCAAATTCTCTGTTGTGCAGGTGGATATGGCTGAAGAGTCACCTACTGCAAAATCCCCCATCATGTTGTCAGCAGCCGCCTCTGTAGGACGGTGAGAGACGGGGCTGCTGAAGGCAGCAACTTTGCTAGAGCAGGACAGTTCTTCACTTAGTGTCACTGCTGAGATTTTCACCTTTGCTGCCATTCAGCACCGGAATTAAATCAACCTATTTAACTAAACACAGGACTTTGAAACCTTGCACAAGGAGCAGAAAAAAAGAATGGCTTCTAAGCTTCTGGTGAAGTTTTATTTAGGGGAGGTGTCAGTAGATGTTGTAGATCACCCGACCCACTCCAACAGAAATACTGCCTCCTTTCTAAATAGCTGGTTTTAGGCTCACTTTCTAGGGCTACATTGTTCACTCTGAACAAATTTCCTCACTTAGTTGGGCCTGACAGCCCTTCTAGCCAGTGCATCTTCAGCTTCTGGTATGTTATGTCTTTCTCTTCCACCCTTAAGAAAAAAGGGGTCAAGAAAGGTAGGAATTATTAAGGTCAGCCCTTTTCTTACACCCATAGTTAGAGCTTTTGTAGCTGGCCCCTAGGAAGTGGATCTGCTCGCAGGCATCCCGAATGGGAGCAAAGCAAACCCCATTTTCCATGTGCAGTTTTGCAGTGACCTGGAGGCTTACTCAGGAGCTCAGAAATCACGTCCTTGAAAACTTTCCGAATTTGTTGCCTGTGCAGACTTTCAGGTTCTACAAAACCACGTGTTCTGATTAACAAATAAAAAATAATTTAAAAAAAGTTTAAGAGTAGCTCTGGTCTTTATCCCTCCAGAACCTTCCAGTACCAAAACAGAACCACAGGGGAAACACAACTATGTAGCATCAAACATACGTGGTTTTGGGTGTTTCACCTTCGCTGAAGGAAACCAAAGTCTTAAAAATAAACCTCCTACTCCAGGTATGCAGTAAAGTTGGACTTTAAGAAGGTGGTGGATAGAATTAAAATCTGATCATGGATTGCGTTGTATCAGGGAGGTCAGTCCTCCTGCACGAGCAGCCTGTAAAGCATGAGGAGATATATACAGAAGCAGGAGGGGCTTGAAGTCTAATGCAGTAAAATCATTTTTAGTAGATTAGGCTAGCGAAAGATCAATCGGAGATTACGCAGCTATTTTTGATCACACCCTGGGGCTGGATCAAGGGCTTCTCAAGGTCTCTGACAACCCTATTTTCTAAGATCCAACAGCAGTTCCAGGCTGAACTGCTGAAAACCTGCTATGTAATATAATTGATTTTAAAAAGTGCTATGAGTTATTCTGGCCAACCCAAGAGAGGGAAAATGTCCCTTCTGTCCTCCTGGCGTACAAATCATAATGTGGATAATAAAATACAGATCATGACGGAATTGCTTTCCCCTCTGTTTTGGAAATGAATGACTTTAAAGCATTGACAATCTCCTCTTGCCTGGGTTTTGAACTCCCAAACCCACATTTTAGCATGCTAGGTTCTTTCAATCGTGAGAGGCAAGGCAAGCAGTTAAATGTTTTGGGTTTTGGCAAGCAGGGCAAAAAATCATCAAACCCTAGAACTACTGAACTCTTGAGAAAGAAAGCAACACAGTCAGCAAAAAGTTGCAGCAAAAAGGAATCCCACTTAACGAGGAGAAACAGTGGCAGAAGATCACTGAACTTGTTCTGGGGCCACAGGGATCAAGATGTTGACTGTCTGTCAACCCCTTAAAAAGGCAGAAGATGAAGAAGGTCTGATGGCCCAGCAGAGCTTGAAATGGCAAGGGCAGAAAGAAAAAGAAGGAAATAGTTGGCAGTGACTGAAAGTATGCATGAAAGAAAAAATTGTGAGAGCCTTGAAATCAAATCCCTGGAGAAGGATGTTTGCACACCCTTACTGACCAAGTCTAACAGATGAAGTGGAAAAGCTCCAGTTCAGTCTGATTAACAGTGGAAGTTGCTGCTGTGGATGACCAAGGGGAACCAGAGTTCATCTCTCTGGATCCCTGACCTCCAGAACCTAAGGAATCTTTTTTTTTTCTGGATGGAGAATTTTTATTCTTTACATGTTCAGAAAATCCTTCCCAAATGCAGACATTTTCATAACCACCTCCCTAACTCATCCCCCCCAACAAGTAAATGACATGCAAACAAATAAAAATCTGCTGGTTTTCTTAATGGAAAGTACTTCTGGAGTATGGATGTAGGTTAAACCAATGCTACGGAAGTCTGAAAACCATTCAGGATTTAGAAACACAGCATCCAGGGATAGCTTAAATTTGTTCAATCCTGTCCCAGGCCCAGATCAGAGCCTCTCAACAACCCTATGGCTGTCTGTAAAGGAACCACAGTTACAAATCCTCCTTGAATCTGCTCAGTGAAAAAAGCTGTGGTTTCCTGGTGGACTTCAGGCAGTATTAGAATATGCTTCTGCTGAAGGAGTGGTCCCTCCTCAGACTCAGGCAGGGGCTCCTGCCTTGTGTCAGCTCTAGCAATCATCTGATTGCAATCCATGTTGTTGATTTGTCTGCAGACTAACCATTTTGGGTTTTAGGGTGAGTTTTTCAGCTGATAGATGGATTAGCACAACACACTGTGGCTTGCAAATTCATTCATAATCTCCCACTCTGTACTACTTTGGATCTTCCACCCATGTGCCTCCCATGCAGGCTACCTGCAAGATGCCTGTGGATAGTTTACCTGGGCCTGGCTGAGAGCTCCTGTTGTGAGATGCTAAATGACCAAGTCTTGGGTATGAAAGATTCCTTATGCCCTTAGTAAGCCCTAACACAACCAGTGCTTGAAGATCTTCCCTTCATATGGAGAGAATCTGGCCAGGGTGGCTGCCTTTGGGTGGTCTTCAACAGGCAGTATAGAAATACCCAGTCTTGGGTGTGTACAGGCCATCTCACAGGAGATCACTAGACTTCCGAGTCTTATGTGAAAGAGAGAGGACTCCTTTCACCACTGTAACCAGTTAAAAAGCAAAACTAAAAACCATTGCAGAAGCCCTGAAGCTGCTTGGACACACCAGTGTATGGGAACCATCATGCAGATTCCCAGAAGCTGTTTGATTCAAGTGTGTCCTCGTCTCTTTTAATTTGCTCTTCAGGGCCAGGATGGTGTACGGTTTGTGTCTGTGGAGCGAGTGTGTTTTCTGCCCTTGTTCTGAGTCATCACATAATGGTCAACCTTTGCCAATGGGAAACCTCATGTTCTTTGCCGAGAACAGCCTTTGCTGGGAATCATCACAGTTCTCATGCTCAAAGTTTTCACCCTGCCAATCAGTCAGCAGGAAGATCACCATGATCACATGTCAGAGAGAGCAAACACTCCATGAAAAATAACTTTGTAATTTGTAAACACGTGCTGGAACTGCTCATCCAACTACTTACTGACTCCTTACAGCTTCCAGGTAATTTCTGAATAATCTTGCAAAGGAACTGCCTTCAAGTTCTTATTTCCCTTGTTCAGAAACACTCTCTGTAAGCACAGTGGGTGTTACAGGTGACAGGGTCTGTAACAGGCAAATCTCACAGCTCCTCTGTGTCTCACTTTCCCTATCTGTGGATTAACAGTAACTTCAGGTTTTGAAGTTACTTTGATTAGCAAAACGTTCTTACGTTTCAATAGGTTTGGATGGGATCCCATGAACTTAACATACCTGATGGTCCTGATGCTACTTCAGGTGACATCGCAATTGCCTTAGCAGTTATTTATGAGCAGCAGTTGCCTCTGATATAAGTCATCAGAGAGCCCAGCTGTGTTCTGGGGCAGGACGAGTGGGAAAGAGTGATGTCTGAGGCTGCATGCAATGATGGTTTCCCACATCCATAGCTCTGGGTCCCTGGGACACAGGTTCTTGTCACACGATCCTTCCCAAAACAAGATGGGGAATGGATGTGCCAGGGCTGGGCAATGTTTAATGCACTGTCAGAAAGTCCTCTGACGGGCATGAATGGAAGAGAGCAGGCTGTACTCTGTGAGTGGAAAGCACTGAGTCTTCCCCACAGACCTTGTTAACATACCAATCCTGGCAGCTGTCAGCACTTGCTGACGTGGTCCCTTTCCCCTTGAGGCCAGAGAGTCCTGAAATCAATTTTTTTGTTCCTCTCTCTGGACAGAAATCCCAACCAGGAGTGAGGAAACACTTTCTTCTAAACCAAAGTGTTTCTGCCAAACACTTTGTTAATTGGAAAGGATTTTGTTGCAAAGTTTCTGTTCAGCTCTGATGCATCCTGGTGAAGGGTCTAGAGCGCAAGTCTGATGAGGAGTGGCTGAGGGAACTGGGGTTGTTTAGCCTGGGGAAAAGAAGGCTCAGGGGAGACCTTATCACTCTCTACAACTACCTGAAAGGAGGTTATAGGGAGGTGGGTGTTGGTCTCTTCTCCCAGGTAACAAGTGATAGGATGAGAGGAAGCAGCCTCAAGTTGTGCCAGGGGAGATTTAGATTGGATATCAGGAAAAATTCCTTCACCAAAAGGGTTATCAAACATTGGAACAGGCTGCCCAGGGAAGTGGTAGAGTCACCATCCCTGGAGGGATTTAAAAGACGAGTAGATGTGGTGCTTAGGGATATGGTTTAGTGGTGGACTTGGCAGTGTTAGGTTAATGGTTGGACTCGATGATCTTAAAGGTCCTTTCCAACCAAAATGATTCCATGATTCTATGATTCTGACACCAAATTCCCAGCAAACATAGTGGGATGCAAACAGACCCAAACCAGAATGTTACAAACTGGTGCAGTCCCAATCAATATAATCAAGACTTCCATATGTTTCCCTTATATCTTATATCAGTTTAACTAGATATAGTTAAATCCAGATAACTAAGTATAGCTTAATTAGAGTCATTAAGTGGAAGCAGCAACATACCCTGTGCAAGAGGCAGGGGTTGTTCTTTTGCTCTGTGCACACAGCCTAGAGTAAAACAGCCCTTTAGGCTTACTTACAGTGTTAGAAATTAATATAAAGTGAAGACATATGGATTCATTCTCCTCCCAACTATTGTCAAACAATCTGGGAACAATTTCACTAAAATCACTTGTTATGGTCTAAAGGTCAAAAGCGCAGGATTTTTGTAAAATTTGTTCTGACAAAGAAAATCTGCCTTCGTTTCTGGCTGCTTCTGATTTGCTGAGATGTCTCTGTAGTGCCTACTCCAGTATCAGCGAATGGGTTTCTCTCCAGACATTTTCTCCATAAATTTCAGAATATCCTTGCTTTTTTTTATATTTTTAATGTGAGCTGAATGTTTGGTAGCTGGAAAAGGGACAAGTGCAAGTCTCCGCTACAGAAGAATGGCAAACGATTGCAATGGGAACATAAAAATGATACCTTGTGATTAAGGAAGTACCCGTGTTGAATGCTGGGAAATATCATATCTGACTCTCACTGAGTTTTAATAAAAATCAGTCAGTCAAAAGTGGTGACATCTGCATGTGATTTGTGACTTCCATATCCCTGATGCAGCTGAGTTCATGACCTTTCTCTAGTAAAGAAGGTGGGAGCAACCATTGGACTTAGGAGTGTATTTGTGGATCCTAAAAATTACAGAAGAGACAGGGATATTCTCAAGCGGGCAGTAGGATGGTGTGTAATTGTGGTCACTGCTGCTTCTGGAGAGAAGTTATCCAAACCCTCTCACATGAAGGACTTGATTCAAAGCCCACTGAGATGGAGCAGGAACGTTTCTGTGGACTTCACTGGACTTGGCCCAGAACTCAGAGCAGGGGGTATGTTCCCTTGCTTGGACTACGTTTCTGAAGTGCCCGTACATGGGAACTCACGGCACAGAACTGAAATAGGTCTTTCCAAATGTTACCTGACCCTCTCGCTTACTCCCTGGAGCCAGGCCCTGTGCGCATTCCTACCGAGTCAACTTCTACTGGCTTAGGTGAGCGAGTGGGAGATGTAGATAAACATACCCTATTGTGGGTACCAGCCGTTGCCCACCGTTGTTTCACCTGGAGATCCCTTTACCTGGTGTTATAGCTGTCTATGCACAAGGACATTGCCTCTGTGCTGCTTCTTCTGTCCTAGTAAAGTGCTCATACAGTCTCTGGAAAAGCTGTTTGACCTTCAATAGCCAATACTGAGGGGAAATATTTGCACTGGCCAAGCCTCATTCTTGTTTATTCAAAATCGAGCCCAAGGCTCCCTGGAGGGGAGAGTTTAAGCTTGCTTGATGCCTAAGGTTGGACTGGCCATTTAGCTAGGAAGAGTAAAGAGTGTTATAGCCTACTTGGCCAGCACATATCCCAGGCTTGATTCTTTCTGAATTCAGTAAAGACGGTTAAAGTCCAAGCCCATATGAACTGAAGCCAGCAATGTGGATAGAAATACCTTTTAATGTTCTCAGACCTGGTCCTTACTCCAGAATACGGACGTAGCTGTACTCCTGGGGAGTCTGGTTCAGTCCTGGCATTGGGATGCCACAAAATTAAACCAATGTGGTATTTTGCCCTCCCCCTTCCAGTGTGATTTAGAGATGTCAGGTGAACCTCGTTTCAACCTTGTTCTTGGGTTCTAAGTGGTCGTTTCATTTAGGACATTTGACTAAAAGCCCTTTTCACGGAACCAGCTCCTGCAGGAAAGATGCCAGCAATTAATGAAAGATGATAAAATAATAAAAGAAGTAATACATTAACTGTATTATCTTTGCACATTTGGGCAGTCCTTTTCATTATATCCTCTTTATGGACATCCTCCAGCAACAACTGAAGAGCTTCTTTATTGCTGTTCTGTGACTGTTTTGGTTTCCAGACATTAACAAGTTATTTAAATGCAAAAGCCCTCTTTCTCTCTTCCATTTCCTACAGGTAGATTTGATGCAAATAACAAAAAAATTTTGGTATGTTGAATTTATACAATTTCTGTGTGTGTATGAATACTCATATCGAAAGGAATCTGGACCTTTGACTTTCCTCTTTTTCTTTCTCCTTCCTGCAAATATGCACAGATGCAAATATACCTTATGGATACTGGTGTATACTCTTCTGGCTGAGTAGCACAGTACTATGTAGCCATAGTAGGCACATCACTTTGATGTAGATGATTTATCTACCGAGTCACTATCTTCTGAGTAGAGAAACCAGAGTCCACCAGCCTACAGCACAATGATTTCTCAGCACCTTGGAAACAATAATCTCTCTCCCTCCTGGACAAGGTGGGAATCACACTGGAAGTTCAGGACAGATTCCTCTCTCACACAAATTTCATGGCTGTGTAACTCCTTCAGTGCTAGTTCTTCTAGCACCAGTACAAACAGTAGTCTGGAGGCACCGTTCAAAGCTTGACTCTGCTTTTGTACAAATCAGAAATAGCTCTTCAGGCGATTCTGACTGCTGGCATCAAAACAGGGCATCAGGTGGGAATGGATGTTTTTGGAGCATAGATGTAACATGAAGGTTGGATTATTTTGAGACAAGAAATGTAGATATGGTCAAGCCCAATGAGAAAGCTGAAGGGGAATTGCCTGTGATGTTATTAATTCATTCCACTCTCCCCGAACGCCTTCAGACAACTCATTAAGAAAGGCAGCAGCAGACCTCGGGCTGAGAGGAGGCGATTCCTAGGCTGCCTGTGTACCGCAGCCCAGGATTCAGAGCATTTTTATGTATTGCACAAAAATCAAACGCTGTATCTGATTTTTCATTCTGAAATAACCCTGTGGCTACAGAGATTGATGAAAACTGCCAAGGTTCTCAATGTTATTTTTATTTTGCCTATACTTTCCCAGCTGCCTTTCCTGTGAAACAGCTGTTGTTCTAGATCCATACATATATATTTTTAAAATCCTCAACTATTAAATAGTAGTTTGCCAGCCTGGAAGAAGAATGTCAATGAATTGTCAATTCTTTATACTAAAAGTAATTGATTAATTGGCACAATGTTAATCTCTAAATCAGCAGCAATAAATTCTATCATTTTTAATCTTGACCTAAAAGTACTAAAACACTTCTAATTGCCACTGTTGCTGCTGTAAAATGACTGATTAAAGTGCATTCATATCATAATCTTTGTTGCTCCTGAAATGTCTAATTGACAGTCACATCAGTGACTCAGTGCCAAGAAAGGAAAGGGATCTCACTTTTGCTTTCTCTCAGGAATGCCTTGAATGGGAAAACCTGATGGTTTTCCCTGGCAGTACTGGACACTGGCCTCTAATTTTAATTATTGTTGCAATGCCATTTAGTGTCTGTGTTGTGTCCTAATGTGCTGGCTGTTTTACAAACCTAAGACAGAACAGTTCTAAGCCCGAGAGCTGAAGAAGAATAGGGATAGGTAGGAAAGTACAAACCAATGATGAAACACCATCACAGACACCAGTTCCAGAGTACTAGAACTATTGACAAGTTTTCATCATGCATCAAAGCAAATGGGAGTTGTAATGAGAGGAGACATTTAATTTTATTTTATACTTCATGTAATTATTTTCTAGCAATTCAACATTGCAAAGACCCTGGAAGTCAGCTTTACCCTGACCCTTGTATGCATTCCTAGGGAAAGGGATATAGCCAAAATCCCACCATTATGGTGAACCATAAATCCTAGGGGCCACGGGCAGCTGGGATTAATGAAGAACAGCCTAGTGGTCCCAGGATTAGGATGGCTGTGTCCAGGTTTCCTTTGTCCTCATGTCTTCTCTAGGCTGAACACAGCTCAGCCTGACCAGTGAACCCAACCGTCTTGTATTATCATCATGTACAAACAGGATTTATAAAGTAGTACTTCAACCTTGTGAAAAACAGAGTTTTCTGACAAAGAAGCAAAGCAGACCATCAGGATCCAGCCCTGCCTTCTTTGAAGTCAAGGGAATTGGGGATGTTTTCTGGCAGACAAAATACAGCTCACCCTTCCTGTGTGTGTTATCCAAACTGCTGAGAAACTTGAGTGGCAGCTTCATGTTGTAAGAACCTAAAAAATGAAATAAAAATAATAAAAGACCCAAATCCTGCTGGATTAAGCTGATGCCCAACTTCTAAACTTTTGGGAACTAAGTCAGTATAAAAACTCAGCTAACAAAGTCACAATGCTTTCCATCCCGGACCTTGGATTCTGTTCTGGTTTCTTCATTATCAGCCCAAATTCTATAGCTGCAACTTTATTATCGTTCTCATTCCACATGTAGTTTGCAGACGAAAAAAATGTTGAAACTGTACCAGATGTGATCTGAAAGAAACTGAGAAAAAAACAAATCCAGGCCACCATGACACTGTAACCATGATTTTAGATATTGTAAACCTTATCCCGCATTATTGCATTTGACAGTATTACATTGTAAGTGGCTCTATTGCCTTAAATTAAGAGTCTGCAAAGCTGAAAACCTGTGTTTTAGCACAAAATTGGGTAAACGAATCCAAAACATCTAGAAAACCATCAGAAGGATCAGAAACCAGCACGAGCAACATCATTCCTTTTGCCTCCCTGCATCTTCCCGTAATCCCAAGGATAACACTGGGAGCAGTTGCGTTCTGTAGGAAAGTTCTCTTTTGGAGAGAGGTACTGGCAAGGCAGAAGGAAATAAGAAGTGGAAGACCACATATCTCAGCACAAGTTTCTCTCAGTAAATACAGGTCAAACACCTGTGGGTGCAGATTAGCCATACATGTTTTAAAGTATGTGTTGTCACCTTGCAGAGTGAGAGTACAGGTGATGGGGACAGATGTCCCTTGGAGAACAGAGAGTTTATCATAAGTGGACATCTGAGGGGCTGGAAGGACAGAACACCTCCTCCTCACGCTGGGAAAAGACCCACATTTTGCTGCTTCATGGTGTACGTGTTGTGGGTGCGGATATCAAGTGGAAAGCAAGTGCATTAGTGCAGTGTAAACCTGCTCCTGTGGGTCAGCACTAGGGTGGCAGAGGGCTACGGATCAACACTGGTACCGTACTATTGTTTTTTTATGTTTTTCAATCAGTGAGGAATACATTTAACACTTTAAAAGTATTTTAATAAGTATTTTCTTTTTTTGAGGAAAGGGTTCTGTGGGATTTCTCCTGTCATTCTCGTTTGCCTTTGTGGGCAATTTCCTAGCTATAACGTTAGCAAGGGGTGGGCAGTGACTGAGTGAATGGAGCAGTGAGCTTAAGAGGAAATAGGGCTGTGAAGCTGGCCAATTTAATCTTCTCCACGTAAAATCTTATAGGTGAGGAGGAGGAAACTCGAGCTGATGTCCATCTTTCATCAGACATTTGTGTCACTTGAAGTTTCCTCTGTGAGGATTAGGAAGTATAAAAGTATGGAGTATTAATCATAACTGATTTGGTTGTTAAATTGACCTCTATAATTTCTTTAGGGTTTTCCCTTCATTCAGAACACTGAATTGCTCCATTTTGTGCTTTAAAAGCAACATGAAAATGACTCTTAAGAACAGGTTGTGTCTTTCATCGTAGGCTTTTATAGAGAACATCTGAAGAGTTTGTCTCGTATCTTAAATAAAAAGTTTCTTCTACTTCATTATTGCCTTAAAATTAGCATTGGTTTTGTATCTCGGTCATCTCTGTTTTTCCTAGGTGGGGCTGGGTAACTTGGAAGGTGCGTGCTGTGCTTTCTCTGATCACAGGTGTCAGGGTGGGAGTATTGTGTCTCCAAAAGAGAGAGCTGATGTCTTACATCCCAAATGTCAGCAATTGAAATGAAATAACCATTAAAACAAAAACCACCCAGAAGTCCTGTGGAAGCCATCTGACTAATCATCTCCACCTCTGTCAGTCTCTTGTCTCTTGTGATGTCCTGACTCACCAGTTGCAAGGCACTATGGATTTCTGGTCCAGCCAGCAGCTGGCTGAAGAAGTCTAAAAAAAGAAATAAAAGCACACCCTAAAAAAATTTATCGTGAAGCTCAGACTGCATAAATGCAATAGATTTCGGGCCTTCCTTGAACGTCCTGAAGAAGTGAAAATGGATACAAGCCCAGTTCAAAAGAAAAATTTTCAGGTCATCTTTGTCCTATAAAGGGGTAATTCCTGGCTGATATTCAGGCTGCCTCATCCCATTTCCTCTTTTTCTGTCTATGTGCCCATGGTAATACACATTGTTGTAATGCTTGCATCCACAAAATGATTTGTACAATAGTCAGAGATCCTGTACACCTGAAATGGCTTAACTGGAAGAAGCCACTGTGTGACTGCGTGAAGTTTTGGCACCAGCCTTCCCCAGTACCATGGAGTAAGTGATCCTTCATGGGAAGGTGTGGGATTGCTGTGGGATTGCTGGTGGATTTCCTTGGTTTTAGCTACGTGGGGTCAGATGCATTTCTCACGGTGCTCTGGCCTTCAAACCTGTGGCTCAGCATCTTCACCATGTTCCCAGAGCTGCTATATCAGGTTGGTGCATCGAAGCAGCAACGATGGGGTTTAAGTGCTGCGCGAGAATCCCCTGCACATGGGAATGGAGGAAGACATCAAACTGGGCCACTCTGAAAAATCTCTTGCAAGATCTTGTATGACTTAAAACCAACAACATCCATAAGCAGTTGAGTGCTTCTGATTACTAGTTTATGATCATCCTTGGTTCATCCGCATTTCAAGCTTTTCTCTAGAGCTGTGGGAGCTGTAACTTTGCAAGCTGGGACTCCCACAGAGTCTCTTGCTCTAGGGGTTGGCAGAACATCAGGGAGACAGAAAAAGGGCAAGTTTGGGGCTCAGACTGTGGCGATGGGGCCTCAGCAAGGGGCTTCTTTGGCCAAAAGGCTCTCACACTGCAGGAGATGAGTTTATAACTCAGTGAAATGCCGAATCACTCAACTGGCAAAGCTGAAGTTACTCCTCTGATAAAATATGTCCTCTCTGCTGTTCTCTGCATGACTTGTCCTGGAGAAATACAGTGCGTAGCTTATTCTTCATCAGAAGTAATTAATACAAAATCAATTGTATGACTCAGTATTTGCCATGAAAAAAACTTTATGACAAACTAATTTGGAAAGTAATTTACAACAGATACATTTTGGGAAGAGTGTTATATGGCAAGCTCTGGATTGTAAAACTGTGGTGACTCTATTAAAGCCAACATTTACACATTAGTAAACCTTAAAATAGTCCACGTCCTAGATTTTAGAATAATCTACAAATGGGTCATTTTTCAACCTACAGACTTGAGAAACTCTATCGTTAGACAGATCCAAAGAAGAATTTCATTTGCCAATAAAATTTTCCAAAAGAACTGCTTTAAAAATTGTTAGAACATAATGTAATGGCTTTATCTAACATTTTCAGCTAATGGGTTTGGTTTCCTATGAGTAAGAGTTTGGGACAGAGACATCTTATCATTCATATATTAGAAAATAATTTAATTCCTATTTTAAATGCAAATGTCTGTGCAACCCTAAGTGCTGGGCTGCCTTTTAAGTATTTGTCATCAAATCCATTAGTCCTCCAAATTTTAAGTCCATTCGTGATCAGATCCATTTGTTACATTAGACAATGTTTCTTCCAAAATAATTGTCAGTGGAACATTAAGTGACAACACTCGCATGATGATCTGCAGATTGCAGAGGCAAGGCATAAAAAGATATTACTGAACGAACTTTCAATCTTTCCCCAAATTTATAAGATTTTTAAACTGCCAAAAAATTTAAAATAGTACACTGCTATTGCCACAAACATAATTAAAAAGAAAAAGGACAGAAAATCCAAGGAATAAGAGATACTACATTAGCAGATTCATACAACTGGAATGTACCTTCTGTTTTTGTTTTCCTACAGTCTAGTAGGCAGACTTCACATCAGTAAATTTCTGAAAAATTGTATTTTTTTACCTTTAACAGTGCTTTTCATATGAAGGCCTCAGTACAGGGTAAACACTACCAAACCCTCATATTACAACTTTTTGTAGTACAAAAATATCTAAATCCCTGCTTTAAGGGCATATCTCAATGAAACCTTGAATGGAGAGACATTTTGGTGGTTTCATATTAAACGGTGCCTCCAATACTGTATCTGTCATCTTGTCATAGAAATTAAATGCACAAGACAACATGACAAGTCTTGTTTGTTTTTTTCTGTGCAAGATGACTACTAACTGTAAAGGAATGATACTAAATTTGTATAGCTAAATGACCTCATGCAGTTTTAATGCTCAAATATTAAGCACAAACATTCTAGTTTTTTGGGTGATGGAAAATTGCACCGTTTGCCAGCTGTGGTCTGATACCAGGAGGGGTCAATGTCCATAACTGCTGTGAATTAATCTAGCCTTAGTAGTGTCATCACTTCAGAGGTAACACAATTTATTTTCCCTTAGGTTTCTTTTTCTGAGCTAGCTTCACTTAAATTGAATTACACTGCAAACTAACTTTCAGATTGTGCCCATATTGTTCTGCATTTATTCATTTGTCTGACAAAGCCAAGTTTTATAATTCACAGCACTGGTGAAAGCTGACCTGCTCAGCAGCTTCATTCCCAATGAACATGGAAGAACATCTCTTTTTGGGCTCACAGAGAAATTGTGAGAAGGCCCTGGATCAATAGAGCTGGTCTGGTTTCTCACTACCTAGTGGCTGTGTAAGTACCAAGCATGGTCCAGGCTACTTCAGCATCTCTACTGCTGGTGGCTTATCCAACTTGAGTCCAACACATTATCTCACTCAGGTTAAAAGCTTCTGTGTGTGGACTGGACTATAATGAGAAATTACATTTCAATGATGACACCAGCTAACTGTGCTGTAAAGTAGCCATGTGACTATTTTGTTTTAATTCCAAAATTATTTGTCACTTGGTTGCCTGAACATCAATGACCTGTGAGTTTTTGAAGGATTAACGTGGATTATCAAAAAAAAGTAAAATGTTGACAAATAGAATCAATGTGGGATTCAATAACTTTGGCACGTTTGAACACGGACAATAGATAACCTCACTGCAAAACTACCGATAGCATTTTCTGCTTTAGAGGTTAAACTTCCATGCTAAAGTAAACCTTTGCAGCCCAGCCCGTTTACAGGAAAGAGGACAAAAAGAGATCCACACCAAATTCTGCCGATCTCTGCTAGTGCTTTACTACCTGATCTTGGGCAGCCCATGCAGTCTCTGCCTTGTCTCTTCAGGGCATTAAATACTTTCAGCCTTCCCTTACTCTCGTGTCTGTTGGACCCAAATTCTCAAAAGTAATGGCTACTTTTTACTATTTTTTAAAAAACAATGAAACTTCAGTTTCAGGAAGTCTCTAGATGATCTACCATGATCGAAATAACTTGAATTCTTGACATTTCTCTTTCTTGCTTTGTTTTTCCTTATCTGTCACGTTGTGTGTTTTTACACCCATATTTCTTGTTTTCATATTGCAGCATTTGATCACGCGTGCTCTAGCAGTGCTGGCTGGTGAGTGTTTCCTGATCATCTTCCACACTTTGTTACAGTGATCTGCTCATCATATTTCATTATCAAATGCAAGGTTAAATACATTATATAGACATTCTAGGCATGAGACTTGCAAGGTTAATGCAAGCAATAACTGCTTTTTGAATATAATTATACTTTCTCTGTACTCACTCAGCTATAATTTTTTTTCTAGATACTAGGGTTATGCTATGGAAAATGTTACTTTCCATCAGGCCTTGTTATTGGACTTCGTGAGATTAATGTTCTTAAAACCAAAATAGAATCTACAGAAGATGTCACGTCTTGGGAAACTGTTATCAGAGATACCATATTTAGTAAATCAATGATCAGCAGTGACATATGGCTGCCATATTAAGTACAGCATGAGACTGCTCTGCAAAACTGTCATTCTAGCAGCAACAGTCCGAAACTAAATAAACAGTCTTTCTTGAGTTCAAAAGTTAAACATATCTGTAAAATTTGGTTCCCTTTTCAGTCTTGCGAACTCGATAGATAGTGGACAGTACAGGGCCAACAAATACATTTCACAGGCTGTGTATTTTTTTGCATCACAGGGTGTTTTGTTTGCTTGTGCGGCTCCTGAGGACAGGAGCTTTAACTAGGAAATATGTCAGTTTGGTGCAGAGTCAGGAAGAAAGATTGAACTTTATCATGACAGTTTCTAAAAATAACTTCATTACAACTAACAACAAGCTACCATTCAAGATCTCGTTGTTCTGTCTCTACAGTCAGGTAAATAAATACCTGAACATTATCTGTGGTATACTACCTGCTGACTCTCAACCATGTTAAACATGCCACAACATTGTCATTTAAAAATAATTAAAGTGGAGGCAGGGGATTTACTTAGCTGCAAAATAAATAACAATAAACTTCCTAAAATCCTTTAGCATAGTAATCTGAAAATTGTTGACACCAGTTGTAAGCAATAAGGAGATCAGATGCACGAGTCAGTCTCCTGAAACAAATTAATGACCTTCTATTAAAGTAAAGTGAACTTCAAAATGTACTATTTCCAGGAAGCCTTCCAAAGACAGTCTACCCTAGAAACAAATCCTATTTAAAAAGCTTCATATGAACAAATGAAAATAACAAGAGGACTACAGTAACTGATGATATTTAACGTGTATATCTTTTACTCTTTTATTTTTTTTACTTCTCCTCTTGTTTAGGCTTTACAGTACTTTGGACAGTGAGGAAAAAAATCAAGATCAAGTTGTCTGGCATAATCTGACTGCTCTGCAACATTAAGTTTTCCTTAAAATTACTGTAATCCCAATTTAAGTGAAGAAAAACCTCAGTCAAGCAGAATCTGTCTAACCTGAAGGGTCACTAGAGATGTTCTCTAGCGCCTGTCCAGCCTCGGGCCTGTCTTGTACCATATTTCTATTAGTGACTGTGACACACAGACGAGGAATTTGCCAACAGTAAAAAGTTGAGAGGCACTGTCAACACTGAAGTGACCCTGAATATTCATCAGAAAGAAAATACTGAATAACTGAAACTACTGGAATCCAAAACTGAGACCAAATTTCATCGTTCAAAAGTGTCCTGCCTTGGGGGAACCATCAGAGGAACTTCTGCCGTGAATTGAACTTATCAACCAAAAATGTCTGAGGAAAAGGAAGATCGTGATGTACCAGTGAATACCAGGACTATTAGGAGACAACAATGTTATGCAGAGATGAGAAAAGTAAATGGAAATGATGCATCCACAGAAGTACTTCAGAGTCAAAGGAAAGTTTCCCCATGACAAGGGAGACATGCTCTGCAACACAGCACCCAGCTCTGGTCAGCTGTGTTGACAAAAAGTGTGAAGAAGGGCTAACAGGATGATGGAGGGAGTGGGGAGTGATCTTACAAGAAGACACAGTTGGTGCAGTTCCTGGAGGTGGCCTGAACCAGCCTAACTTTGACCACTGGCCGAACTGATCCTGCTTACTAAACCAGCAGAAAACTCTTCATGTTTTCTGTTGTGTTATTTTTCTGCTGGTTTAATCAGCTAAATTGAAAGATCAGACAAGAGCCAGAACCGGTTGCACAGGAAACATATTCATGGCCAGGAGAGAGAGGAGGAGGAGAAGAAAATCACGGATCATCCCTTTCAATGGCAAGAGGCTGATAGATTGACTCTGCCTGTTTTGACAACCTCACCTAACTCAGGAGAGAAAGGCTTGCTCAGCCTAGCAAAACTCGATGGGGCAGAAAGAAGATTTTGTCTATCAATCACCGCTCAACCAGATAAGACAGAGGCCAATGCTGTTGCAAGAACAATTAGATATAATCTGACCATGAACAGAGTTGGGCTAGAAATTAGAAAGGTTTTAGGCTCCATATCAGTCAGATTCTACTACAGCTTGTAATGGGGTTAGTCAGGAAAATGGGAAAGGCATAAAAACACTGAGGGACAACCAATTAATACTCAAATAAAAAACTTAAAACAAACAGAAGATGTTACTTTTTCACACACAGACCATTTCACACACAGGCATGCAGCAACAAGATTCTGCTCTTTGAGGATGTGACAGAGGCCAGAAGGATAAATGGACTGAAACAGGGATCGGCCAAATGCCTGAAGGGGAAACCCAGCAGTTTCTATTTCATCCAGCCCAAGTGTTCCTAGGATGGAACTCCATAAATTTGTGCAAAGGATTGTATGTATGGAACCTGTAGTATCAGGGGATCAGTGTGCATGATGCAGGATGCCTTTTCAAGTCCTACATCCACAGTGTATGGACCACTACAGAGGCAAGTGGATCAAACTGTGTGCCCTGTGTTCCACAAGAGGCCAAACTAGTGTTCTTATCTGGCCGAAATATTTCTTTGCTTAAGACTAGGGTACTGGATAGTGCAAAGCAAGCAAAGCTTGCCAGCAAGTTTCCATTTCTCAGTTAAAAGTATTTTGTTTCAATTCTCTACCATTAATCATTGCTATTGACTTCAATTGCTGTAGGGACTAATTGGCACGCATAGAAAATGGAACCGATGAAAGTTACTATATAATTAATACAAAACACAGTTTAGATGTTATTTCTGTTATTTGATTAACATTATTTAATTTTTAAATTATAGGTTTGTGCTCCAGAGGTGCATAATACACCAAATTTAGCAAATGGTCATACCAGTGTGTTACACAGTTCCATAAAATAGTTTACTGCCAACCCTAGATATTAGCAAATTACAAATCAGACTCCAATAATCATTATACATCCTTAAAAAAATACACTTTTTTTTTAAAGGAATCAAGAAAATTCCAGCTGCATTAAAGTCAATGACAAACCTCTTGTAAAGTCAATGACGAAATCCATATGGGATTAATTTTAATTGCCTTTTGTTTTTTATGAGCCTTCAGGACTCACCTACTTGCCATTTGCAGTCTCTGTAATCAGAAAATTAATTTTCCTCTTTAACTGACTGCTGGAGTTTTCCTATAGTCTAATAACTCCAGAAGTTGAGGCAATAAGAGAAGGATAAGTTATCATAAGGTTTGTGCTGTAATTATGAGAGTCAGCTGGAGAACAAGTATTTCTTTTAAACTCATCCTGCAGGGAGAGGGCAGAGTGTCTCACAGGGAGATTTGACAAATTGGGCAGGAGGGCCCTCGGGATGAAGGGCTGGGAGTGTGGTCCAGCCAGCTCTGAGAAGGTGGAAGGACCAAGCTGGGAGGGAGAATGGGATGCAGATCCCAGCTGAGCTGACTTTGCCACTGCTCCTCAGGGGAGAGACAGGTTGGGCAATGCTGTCTACTTTTGGGACTGTCCACCCTATTCCTTGTTGCTGCCACTTTTTATAGCCCATTTCCTCCTGCAGAAGCAGGAGCCGCTGGCCTTGTTCTCCAGATGGCACAGGCAAGTGCATAGTGAGAGCAGAGCTGTTGTCCTGCCCTTGACAGCTGGCTGCCCATGGCAGCTATCGACTTTATCTGTGCCTGGTGTCAACTCTCCTTGTTCAGCTGCATGTGGGATGGAGGGAAGCAGAGGATGACTCAGGGAAAATATTTATTTTTTGGGCCACTTATGTTCAGATCAAGCTTGACACCTCAAACAATGCCAGTGGACTTGATGCCGTTTTACAGAAGATGGATTTATCTTCTGCTGATGTTAGCTGACTTTATTTTTTAGAGTTGACTAACTGTTCATTGCCAGTTGAATCTCCTGGGAGCTGCTTCACATAAGAACAGTGATAGTGGAGCAGCGAAGACCTCTCTTGAAGCTGGAAAAAAGAATGGAAAATAGCTGGAAATATCTGCTTAGAAGGTAAGAGCTCAGCCTAAGGAGAGGAAAAAAAGAGAGAAATCTGCAAGACGCAGGAATGGCAGGAGGGGTCCAAGAGGGACAGAAGTGTTTAAAACTAAAAATAAACCTCAGTTCTCAAACTTAAATATATAAAGCTGCCTATTAAGAAAATAGTACCAGATTACAACTCTACAGTGCCAAATAATTAATGACTTTTAATAACCCTAATAAATTTGGATTTCATCAAAACCTTGTTGCATATCATTGACTGTTTCAAGCAAGGACTATGACTCTTAAGGGAGACTAGCACCTGTATTAAAATGTACACTGCTGACATCTTTCCCAGGTACATCAATTATAATTAAAGTGTAATAAGAATGCCAGGACGGACTTTCAGGCACTTTCATGCAGGAGTCCTAGCATTTAAAATTAAATCCATTAAATGTAACTACTGTACGTTTCTGCTCTATCAGATAGCGTACAAACTAATTCATCGCTTTTGCAGTCATGCCAGTCTTTGTTAATTAAGGTTTGTGATTTATTTAATTTGAGCAGGGATGTATCAGAGTGCCCCAAACTGAACTGATAAAAGGTCATTAGTTCATACTGTTCAAGACAATTTGGAATCTGATCATGAAAAATGTTTCTAGGTGCCTGACAAAAATTGATTAGCAAAATGGGCTCTAATTGTTTAAAGGAAAGCTCCATATTTTCTTCAACCCAGCCATCTGAAAGTTCATATGTTAAGAAGCTCTTCTCACTCTGAAGTGGCTCTGAAATACGTTTGAAGATAAAAGGCTTTTTTAAAATTATTGTTGGCATTGCTTAGGAGAGGATGGAGCCACAGCGCTGTCATCATCTGGAAGACTTTATTTCTTTTTTCTCTTTCCATATATAGCAGCCAACATCACAGTCTCTGAGTGAGGCTCAAATATTAACAAATGTGTTCCTCAAAAAAAATACTGAGGTAGGACTATCTCTGCTTTACAAATGTGAAAGAGAGGTAGAGTGTGGGACTGCTATGACTAAATCATTGTGGCTTAGAAGGGATTCCCCTCTGTCTCAGCAATTGAGCAACAATATTGAGCTTGGACTGGTATGTCTCATCTTAAGGTCAATGTTGGACGAGTCACAATGCTGGTGTCAAAGGGAACCCAGAGCAACCAGCTCAGATGCAAATGACCACACTATAGCTATTACTTAGGTGAACTAAATCACAGAATCAGAGAACATTTGAGGTTGGAAGGGGTCTGCGGACCTAGTCCAAACCCTCTGCGCAAAGCAAAGCAACGGATTGCTCAGCACCTTGTGCAGTGAAGGTCTGAATATCCCCAAGGATGGAGGTTTCACAAGGTATCTATCTGGATCCCATTCCCCAGTGTTTGACTACCTCTACCATGAAAATTTTCCTCCTAATATCCAGTTGAAAATACCCTAATTTCTGTCGTTGCAACTTGTGTCCATTGCCTCTTGCTTTCTTGCTGTGAAAGAGACTCCAGGAGAAGTCTGGTTCCACCTTCTCTATACCTGCTCATTAGATAGTTATAAACAGCAATAAGGTCTTTCTTCAGCTTCTCATCTCAAGGCCAAACAAACCCGATTCTTTCAGTTTATCTTTGGCTGGATCATATGGTCCAGCCCCTCATCATCTTGTTGGTTCTCTGATGGATTTGCTCCAGTATTTCTATGGCTTGCTTTCCCTGAGGAATCCAAAATTGCATGCAACTCTCCAGATGCAGTCTCATAAGTGCCAAATAAAGGAAAGACTCACTTCCTGCTGTCTACGCTCTAGTTAATATAGCCTGCTACATGGCTGGCTTTCTTTGCTGCAAGGGCACACTGCTGACTCACGCCCAACCTCTTGCCTAGGAGGACCCCAGGTCTTTCTCTACACAGAAGTAACTTCAGCCATGCACGTGGCAAGTGCCTAATCTCATAAGGAACTTTCAGTCAATAAACACATCCAGTGAGCTAAACCCATTATAAGAGAGGAATTTAGAAGAGGAAGGAAGTGCCTTTCTGTACTGGGAGGTCTAGATGAAGAGGTTAGACTAGATGCCTAATATTTAGACAGCTAAAATTAGATTACACTGATCTCACTTATAAAGAAATACAAGAGCAGGTAGGAGTAAAATTCAGGAACTTTATTCTAAGGCAGCATAAACTGTCTTCACCCTTACTGAGTTCTGTGTAACCATGATGATATTTATCAACTGCAAAGCTAAATTAACGGATCTGAGCAGTGCATGATCTACGTTTACAGAAGAAGCTATACAGCTCATTTAAGACTAAGCTAATACACCCATGCAGAAAACTAATACGAATAACTTGAATGATGCACAGAGGTAAGTCAGAACAATCTTCTAGGATACCATGCTGTAGCTAATAAATTCTTCAGAATAATTTAAAATATCAGAATACTATTGTTTCCTCTTAGTTATCTGAATAGGTTTCTGTTTTTTTTTTCTTGCTTTCTCTTAATCATTTTCCACAAGATCATAATTTGTGCCCCTTAAATAATTTTTGGATGAGTCTTCACAATATGAGCTTATCAACTGCCTTTAATTTCCACTGTTTCCAGTAGGTTTTGAAGGTCACTTCCGTCTCATCAGAGCTGGTTGGTGAAAAATTATCTTCTGAGTCAGCGTGGTATTGGCATGTGTTTTCCTTATTTTTTTTCACTGTTACCAGAGCCAAAGCCCTGTACACCAAACAACCCAGCTGAGTGTTCACACTTAATGAACATAGGTTGGGATGTACTGGGATCTACTTCTTCAGACCTTCAAAACCTTTAACATTTTTAATTATGAGTAATTTTTTATGAAGGACCTCTTTAAATTCTTCTGAGAAGTGTTTTCTTGCAAAAACACTTCCATATACCCACATATCAATGCATAAACATACACACACACATATAAGTGTGCATGTGTGTATGTGTTTTGCTGCATCACAAGGAAGTTCGGGTGACCTAAACAAAAGAAATAATCTGGTCTGGTTTTCCTCAAACCACAGGAAAGATTTGACTTCGATAAGGCTCTTGTTTACATGGGCACCAAGGGAAGGTGAAAATACTCCAACCAATTTAAATAGGAAATGAAGTGGAACATGTTTTAACAACAGCTAGATGTATACTAGCCCATAGCACATATGTTTCCATCAGCATATAATCAGCATGTTGGAATTTGCTTGGAATGGCAATTTTTATAGTGCTTATACATACGGAAAGCTTCCAGGTATATTAAAGGCAAGCCAAAGATAACAAGGTAAATATGAAGTTACATTTGTGCTCACCTGAGGGCAGTTATTCTTTGCAACTGGACTTTCAAAGATATCTAAGGATCCTGAATGCTCCATTCCTATTAAAATACATTGATACTTAAGTTTTCAGGCAGACTTGGAAAAGAGCATCCTCATCTTTAATTTATCATTCAGCTGAACATTTTTGCAGCACTAGTCTTGGAATTAAATATGTTTGTAACTTTTAACCCCAGAAAACAAACTAGGATTTATGGTTAACTAACACTTGCCAAGTGACATAATAATATCTCACAATTATAGCTATAAAACTGTAATAAGCCCTTACCCCCACCCTCCTCAGAAGACTGGATGCCTAAAATAAATGATCTTGTTCAATCAGAAGATGTGAATGAAATGTAGGAATCTCTGGGGTGAAATTTTGCTATGTAGATCTTACAAAGGAGCTGAGCCCATAGGATACTAACTTTTTCACCTTAGAAACTATGGATATAAGGTTCCTTAGTCTCTTCAGCTCGACATTCCTATAGAGGAATAAGGTGTTGATATTAAGAAAGGTACCACTTGTTTGACTCTTTTACAGCCTTGAGAGCATGGACTGCAGACAACCTACAGATATTCACAGGTTTCTAATGAAAACCCCAAAAATCTCATTGAACCAAGCCAACACAACATGAAATGATCACCCCAGACTGGAATCCAAATGCATCACTGTCGTTTGCTGATCTGATTAGCTCTGTAGTACAGGATGGAGCCCGTCCATTTTTCAAAACTGGGCTAAAGCCTTGAACAGTTGTTTTGGTAATGTAGATGAGGCTTTAGGTCTTAATAGTTCCTACAATTACTGCTGAATCTGGCCTTGGCTCAGGAATAAACTCCTTGTATTGAAATGATTTACTACTCTAACTATATCTGTATCTCAATTTAATGAAAATGTTAAGGATAATTTGATGGTCTCTTGCCAGTGTAATTTTAAATAAAACGTCTTCATTCCTTGGCAGTGTCTCTTGGCACTCAGGTTTAACTAAAGGAAGTGCTTAACTGAAGTGCTTTTTACATTATAGTCTTGCCAGTATCTTCTCTGATAGAATAGATTTAATTTTCAGTGTTTTACCCAGAGTAAATAAATTAAAAAAACTACCAAACTACCTCCCACCATCAGTCCATATGATAGCAAACCTTAATAAAGCATTACTAGAAATCAGATATTGGCCTATCACAGCATTTGGACTAATCTCAAGCCTCATCTCCTGTAAATTAAAGTATTTCTAACTTATTTACTGTTCATTTATTATGCAGTCCTGTAAAAAATGTTTCTGCATCTTGGGAAGTAATGTAGCACATAATGAAGTGCTGTCAGTGCATCTTAGATTTTCATCTGAGTTCAGCAAGTCAGCATAAAAGTTTAGGACACTTTATTATAATTGCACAGGGAATGGAAAGTAATGATAGGACGGTGACAATTTGGCCATCATACCCTACAGTACTGAGCAATTGCCAAATATACTTTTGATGGCTTACCTTGTCTAAATAAGGAATATATGCACAGAGCGGGGCCAGAAGGACTATGCAACAGAAGTTAAATTGTTTGGGGATTAGTCTGACAATAGAAAAGATTGTAGATGTAAAATGGTGCTCATTCAAAGGGTAAAACCAGCGTGTATAATATTTATTTTCTTTTTAAATACCATTGATTTTTTTAATATGTAGAAAGAGTGTTTACAAAAACTATAAAATCTGTCCCTGAGAGAGGCAGAGTGTCTTAGTCTACTTACAGTAGGTACCAGTATCTCCATAATTTTAAGTCACAAACTCAAGATCTTCTTCACTGTCAGGAAGGACTTATTTTTTCTTTTCATTATTGCTCCACAAAAAATCTTCATTCCTGATCTTCTTCTGCTCAGTACCAAGGTGTCAACAAGCTACATTTAGAAGATAGTTTTGCTCAGAGTCACTCATAGTGAAAAAGGAAAAAGAAGATCAGGGAGCACCATCTTACAATAGTCAGATATGAACCACAAAATTTTTCCTGTCCTTTGGCACCAAGAGACAGGTCCAGGAGCAAGTCTATAAATAAGTTTCTCTGTAATGTAGATTGAACCACACTTTGCCCATATTTTCAACAAATGTGACTTTGTGTTGCTGTTTTATTTCTGTGGCATGCATTTACAAGAAAAAGAAGGTATTTGCACACCCTTGGAAAACTTACCCCCACTTTATGCCAATGCCAGAACTTAAGCATACTTCTGCTCAGGCATAGTCTCCTCTGATGTCCTTTTCTCTGTCCCACATTTGGAAGAAAAAGCAATATAGACCATCAAACCTACAGAATATCTCAGAGGTGATGTAAAACACGTTGAGACTGAGTCACTATACATATATGTTAGGATTCAGATTTTGCTTGCACAACAGAAGGATAGAAATATAAGTTGGATGCTAGGAGAAAATCCACAACTTTCTGTTGTGAGCAGCTAGGCACATTGTTGAACTTCCCAGTTTGCAGTGGTTTACCCAAACTATACTCAGTACTGATGTGTGAAAGGTGCTCAAGAGCAACACATACTTAGAGATCTATGTATTTAGAGATAATTTATGTGTACTATTGATTCTTTTCTTAGAGCATGGGGATGGACTAGAGGTCAGTCCTACACCTGTATTTCTAGGATTCTTTTGTTTTAATTCCCCAGGACACTCATATTCACAACCTTCTTTGTTTATTAACAAAAATACTGAAAATAAAATAAATACATTTTCTTGGAAATGGAATACTTGTCTTTGGTGCTTCTCACATATACAGATGAAATGGCCCTATATACCTGATTTCAAATAAAAAGTAGAAAAGATTGATATTGATTGCGAGGAGTGAGAAAATGTTGAGTTATGACATCTTATTAACAGACTGCAGTCTGATGAACGATTGGACTTCTGCAGTCCAGCTGTACTTGGAAGCAATGTGTACATATGCCTGCAGAGGGAAAAAGGAACAAGCAAAGGGCAGAGAACTGTGATTAGGAGAACACAAAAAATCTCATGGAATGTGCAAATAAGGAGATGAGAAAGATGGGAAACTGTGTATGGATGGGAAACTGCGTTATGGAGCTAACCTCATTGCAGCAGGTGAGGCAGGCGGGTGTTAACACAGCATACATACAAGAGCAATATTCCTAGATCCTTGAGTATGTTTGCCAGGGCCCTGAATGCACTGACAGGACTTAATTGTCGCACACAGCTTCAGCCGAGACCCCTGCTCACTCACCCCACTGCTCATCGGTCCATCTAAGCTCAGGCGTACCTGGCTCCAGCCCTGCCTCCTGGATGGACCTTGGACCTATGTTGTAGCACTGTCTTCTGCTCGTGGCTGGACCCTCTGGACTCATTCCCTCGCTCTGCCTGGGGCTGTTGGTGGACCCTGTAACCACTGCCGGGCTGTGCCTACTGTGTCTGGATCCTGTGGGATTACGTCCTGACAGGTGAGGGCGTGGCCTGGCCTGGAGTTATGCTCGGTGCCCACTTCTCTTCCTTCATGGAGCAGCCCTGCTCTTGCTGCTCCCTGAGAATATTAAACCAGTCTCTGCTCTGACTTTTTGACTAAGTGACACTGAGTTTTCTGACTTTTGTATATTTTCTCCACTGTGATATAAATGTGTATTTTGTCCTAAAAAATAAATATAAAACACATTTACAGGTTCTTTTATGCTTCCATAAAGACACTGTATTCAAGATACAAACACTCAGTTTATTCTCTTATATAAGCTTTCATTTAATAAAATTACACTTAGAGTGGCCTCTAGGGGCACATGCAAATCACTCAGACTTCTCAGACAAACATTCATCAGTTGGGCCCATGTCATTTACCAACTACTTCTTCAGAAGGTGACAGCCAGGGTCAGCAGAGGATCTTGTGTCCTTCTGACATTGGAGCTGGAACCTGTCAAACGTGTACTGGTCCAAACCCCACTTCATAGAAACCCTGCTGTCTGCAGGTTCACGTTCGTTCGGCTTCTTACATGAGGAGGGATTGAATCCCTAGGTTGGCTTTGCTACTGATAAAAACGTGGCACAAACTCATGACCTAACAGTTTGCTTCTGCGCTAATCAAAACCCAACAAATTAACTACTAGGGACACCCACACTAGTCCTTTCCTGTATGAGACTTACGAAGTTTATCAAGGCTTAAGTCCACTTGAAAAGAACGCTGTCATGCTTGGAAAAAAACTTGCTACCACTCCCATATGGAGCGGTGTGATATCACATCAGCAACGCAACCTGTTGAAACTATGAACGAATATTTGACATGGTATTTCACAACGCCCTAAACCTCAACTGCCTTCGTAAACAGTATTTATAGGCCGGGCTTGCTTACACTGAAACTATGTTATCTCAGGAAATGCGGGGTTCACTCTTGCCAAGCACTTGTTCCCTTATGAAAAGTCTGCAATTTTAAAATTTAGACTCTTCTGAATCATTCAAATCCAAAGACATCTCGACAAATATTTCATTTGTCAGTCAGCTTGGCAATAGTTAAACGGCATTGTGTCCTCGATATAAACAGCTGTGAAGCACATACATTGTCTCCTGACATGGATCCTTGCCGTTTGTTGTGATATGCTGATGTGAGAATTCATGAGTTAGGGCTCAATCAGATTTCCACTGAAGGAAATGAAAGCTGCATTTGGCCAGCTATATTTATTTCGCACCTTGTAGCTGCACACTGAATAACTTTTTGTTATTGCTGTCACCTGCATCACCTCTGTATCTGGAAGGATGCAACCACAACACTGAAAAATGGAGAACAGGCTAAGAAATAGAAAATAAAGGAGCCTCAGGTGTATTTTCACTATTCAGGTCTGCTGCTTTTATCATAGCCTTTTGCTCTTCTATTTTTCCTTGACTGTTGAGGCCCTGATCCCGTGCAGAGCCCACTCACACCAGGAACTTTCTCAGGTGGATTTTCACATCTGTGTGAAGCACAAGAGCCTGCACTTGGGTGTTCAGCGTCTGGTCTTCAGACAGGTCATGAAGTCTTTGCCATGGGGTAATGCCTATCATATGCTTATCCTACAAAAAGGACAAATTTTATATCACAGAATCAACCAGGTTGGAAGAGACCTCTGGGATCATCGAGTCCAACTGTTGCCCTGACACCGCCCTGTCAACTAGACCATGGCACTAAGTGCCATGTCCAGTCTTTTCTTAAACACATCCAGAGATGGTGACTCCACCACCTCCCTGGGCAGCCCATTCCAACGTCTAATAACCCTTTCTGAAAAGAAATGCTTCCTAATGTCCAACCTGAACCTCCCCTGGCGAAGCTTGAGGCTGTGTCCTCTTGTGCTATCGCTAGTTGCCTGGGAGAAGAGGCCAACTCCCACTTCACTACAACCTCCCTTCAGGTAGTTGTAGACGGCAATAAGGTCTAAGGCTAAACAACCCCAGCTCCCTCAGCCGTTCCTCGTAGGTCAGACCCTCCAGACCCTTCACCAGCTTGGTCACCCTCCTCTGGACTCGCTGCAACACCTCAACATCTTTCTTGAAGTGCGGGGCCCAGAACTGGACACAATACTTAAGGTGCGGCCTCATCAGTGCCGAGTACAGAGGGACGATCACTTCCCCAGACTGGCTGGCTACACTATTCCTAATAGAGGCCAGGATGCCATTACACATATATACATATATATATATAAAGATGGGTTATTGCACCACAGTGATGCTAAGGAAGGCAGCCCCGCGCCGAGGCCAAGCAGGACCTTCAGCTCAGGCCCCGTCCTCAGCGTGGCCCGGCTGGGCCTGAGGCGGTACAACGGCTCGAAGTCCAGCTCCAAACTCTCCTGTACACCCACACGAAGCTCATATTCAAAATGGGAAAGACGTTTTAGATGAAACACCCGTAGCTGGGACAAACCGGACACTGGTCAGGGCTGTGAGACAGCCGGCTCCAACGGCCCGGGGGACAACCCGGTCGTTAGGCCCGGGAAGCGCAGAGGCAAGCCCGGGCGGGGGTGAGGGCTCGGCAGAGCCGAGCGGCCGCGTGGCCCGGTGGTGAGGGCGGCCGGGGAGAGGCGGCCGCGATCCGCCGCCCCTGCGCTGGGGCAGCCGCGGCCCGACCCGCGGCCTCGCGGGGGCCGGGAGGCGGCGCGAGCGGGCGGCGCGGCTCCGGTGAATGCGGGCGGCGCGCGCGCCGCCGCGCCCGGTCGGCGGGAGCGCGCGGGGGAGGCTGCGGGCGGCGGCCATCTTGTTTGCACAGCCGGCTGCTCCCCCAGTGCAAGTGAAGCAGCCCCGCCAGCCCCCTCCTCCGCTCCCTCCCTCCTCCCTCCCACTACACTCAGCGGTCGCCGCCGGTCAGAAAGGGGGTGACCGGGGAAGCGAAGGCCGCGGGGCGGGGAAGGCGAGGAGGAGGGGGCAAAGCCGGGCCGCCGTGAGGGGAGCAGCCCCGCGGTGGGCGGCGGGCGGGGGGCTCGGTGGCGGCGTGGGGGCGGGCTGTGGAGTGCCAGTCCGGGGAGTTTGTGCCTCCCCGGGGCCGGCGGCGGCCCCTCCGCTCGCCCCTGCCGACGGGCCGGCGCCCCCTTTGCGGGGTCAGCTCGGGGGGCCGGACCCCGCTCTAGATGGGATAAGCTGTAAACATGTTTAGCTTTGAAGGGGATTTCAAAACAAGGCCTAAGGTGTCTCTCGGAGGAGCGAGTAGGAAGGTAAGAAATGCCGCCGGTCTGTCTCCGGGTTTGTGTCGGTTCCCCTCGGCCCCCGCCTGCCTTGCCGCTCTATCGTAATATTTACTGTTGGGCCTTCAGAAATGGGGGCAGCTATGACTAAGGTTTAATAGAGGAAAAAAAAAATCCTCCCCTCCTGGTGTTGTGTTTATCTCTGATCTCCCTGGCTCTGTGTTGGTTTATTTATTTATTTTTCAAATCAGGCCACGCAACCCCTCCCAGGCTTGTAGTGCAGTAAGAATTGTGGGAAGCGAGGAAATGTCTCCTTAGCTCATCCCCCCTGCAAGCGATCCGGTTTGCTGTGCCTGGCAGCACCTCCCGAGCTCTTGGTCTGCAGGGCTGCCGGGGTGAAGGAGGGGAGGACTCGGCCACCTCTTGTCGTGTCTCTGCAAAGGAGGAGCCTTGCGTGGGCGCCCCCTCGCTGGAGGGATGGGATGGGGGGAACAGCCTTACACGGCTGGAGATCAATGCAAATTGCTGAGGGAGGCTTCATCCACGTGAGTGAGGGTTGCCGGGTCACAGGTTTAGCTCTTCTCTGTCAAGTTTACGTTCAGTCTATTTGTCGTGTGTAGGGTGAGTGGCAGTTAATTGTCTGCTGTACCAGACTATTGAATCTCCTTATTGGTGGAAAAGAAGTGAAACGGTTTATTTAGATCTTACTGATGGGACAGGGTAGCCAAATGTTCAGTCAAGCACTGAAAGGCATTGAACTACCGAAGTACGAGAGAAAGGACACGGTGTTTTTAGAAGTGGTCTTACTTGTAAGGGTCACGTTAATTCACTGCTAAAATACTGATTCCCTATGTTGTCATTGGACATGATTGTGTGGGAAGCTAATGAGTGTTTTCATTAATATTTTTGAATCTTAATAGGGGCGAAAAAGTTTTTGTTGTTGTGCACTGTAAGCAAGTTCGGTTCTTTGAAACTTTTAAGGTTTGGCAGTACAGTTAGGAAACTTGAGCTAAAATACTGCACTGTGTGATATTAAAATCACAGTGAAGTTTGCATTTTCGGTGTATTGTCTTACATAATTTATTAAAGGGGATGTGTAACAGAACTGTATTTAAACTGTGCAGCTTTCCGTTTGAATCATCTTCTGTTTATCTTAAGACATTTCTATTCATTCGACTACATACAATGGCATTACACGAGTCAAAAATACTATAAATATTCCCCAGCTGAAGTAGGAGTTGGCAGAACATGCCCTGGTCCTCAGCTGTACACTTCAGGTACTTAGCAACTTTTGACACTGACTTGCTAATAGCGTTACTTGCAGAACATGTTTCCTTCTACAGAAGTAAACAACTGTCATATCTTCTTTTACACCTACTGATTTCTTAATGAAAATTCAGCAGAATTCCATCTATTTTAATTATATGGGACAAATTTGTTATTGTTATTCAGGCGTAAATTTCCAAGGGCAAATATTAAAAGGTAAAGGAAGTGGAAACTGAAATTGGTGCATAACCTTCACTCTGTCCAGTACAGAGGTTGTATTTCGTGGTCAGATTGATACTGACTGCTCCACAGATTTCATGATTTTACTTCGGTACGCTGTAGTGCTTGTGCTGCATCAATGCAAATCAGGCAGTCGCAGCTTTGGACGTCATAGTTATATGCACATTGTAGAATGCCCTTGAAATAACTGATTAATTTCAGAAGCTATGTACAGTGCTAATGAAAGAATTTATTTAAACAGTACTAAGAATTACTTCTAAAACTGCAGTTTACCTGAACTTTTATGTAAACATACTACAACAGAGATTGGTGTGGTGAGTGTTTACATGCATTCCATGAACTTATCATTATCTCACATCACAGGCTCCTTGTGATCATTTCTCATACCTATAGGCTTCAGTTTTACAGAAGGCTGAATTGTAAAATGTTTCTTTTCAGCTTTTGGTGCACATGGGGAAAAAAAATAAATTGTTCTTTGACAAACCCCCTTGCCCTCCCAAATGTGTATAATTTTAGAAAAATACAGTGTATAGTTCTAACGCTGCACCTCTGCGGTGCTCTGTTAGTTAGCTGGATGCTTAGTACTGCCTGTTTTGATTGCTTTGGTGGGATAAAGCACAACTCAGAAATACTGGTAGAGTCTGTATGCAGGCTGCTTAATGCTAAGAATAGCTCTCTACCCAGTCTGGGGAAGTTTCCCAAGTGGTGTTGCACCTGTAGAGCTACATTAGCAAATCTCCCAGTATGAAAGCAGGGACTCCAGCTGAGGAGCTAAAGATGCCAGCTGAGCCTTCCTGATGTGGGTACCACTACACCAAAATAAACGATCAGCAAAACTGACTATTAAAAGTACGGTTTTGCTAATATAGCTGCAGCTGCAAACGGTAACTGTGTTGGTCCCTGGGTCACGTGTTGATACCCTGTCTGACATCGCCCTGTATGTCTGTAGTGTTTCCTTAGGCCTCACGAGGGGTTCACTTCAATAAGTTCTATCAGTATAGGCACAATGACAGAAATGTGGTTGGGGACTTGTGGCGTTGTGGCAGTTAGAAAGGTACTGAATCTAGTGTGCTTTCTCACCACTAACTTTTATGGCATTTTTTAATGATGCCATATGAATGAAGCAGGGAGCTTCAGGTTTGTTTTTAAGCTGTTTGCATCTTATGTTCATGTGTATTATGGTGGTCTGAATTGTGGATGCTGTAGAGAGGCACTTCCGTCCAACCAAACCTTTTGCCAAAAACTAGTCTTTAAGCATCACTTTTGTTAAAATCCTGGGTTGCAAAATTAATGTTCTCGAAATGACTATTGTTGTTGACCGATCCTTTCAGAACTTTATTGTAACATTTTAATATTGCATTCTACATAAATGTAACAATGTAGGTGGTATTGTCAGTGTTTGGACTTTTCCCTCCATATCTACTTTCAAAAACCTGCTGATTCATTTGGACTATTTGCATTAGTTGTATATTTGTTTGAGGGTGTAGATACTGTGTTTTTATTTACAATGTGGTAAGTTAATTTTTGTGTTTTTTTTTTTTTTTAAATTTTTTGGGGGTGCTTATTGTCACCTTTAAAACATGATTCCTTGCTTATGAGGTTCTTCAAAAGTTATTTTCAGATTTAGTTTTAATTATAACTGGCAAAACATAATTTTTTACTTCTGAAGTAAAATAGCCTCCAAAAATGAATACTGTTATTGGAGTTCAATACAGGAGCATTTTGAATTACGCCTGGACTTTTTGTGCAGGACAGCAATTGTTACCTAAAAAGCTGTGAGTGCAGAATTTCTGTGGTATGTCAGGCAGGAAAAGAGAGGTGCGTCTGAAGCGTTGGCTTGGGGTGCATTTCGGATTGACCTAGCACAACCTAACTGCAGTGGACTGAAACAGATGGTCCTTCACCTAGTTAGTTCCCACCTCCTCCTTCGTGTCCTGTATAGTGAACATATTTCTTCAGGGTGGGGTGTCCCCATGCCTTCTGGTGGCAGCTGGCAGGTTTTGCTAATTTTATCATGAAGTTGGACTCTTGCTGGCATAGTGCAGAATCTGTTTAACCACGTCAGCTTGATTTGGTAAGGTGAGGCCCAGTGTTCCTCTATTTTACCAGTGTTAAGACAAATGCAAGGTACCAGTCCTTTAGAACATCCATGCAGGGGGATCCCAATGCCTGTACTGAGGTGTACAAGGGGCTCTGGAGCTCCACATTATTCATTTAGGTTATGAAATGTATTAATGACATCTTGTAAGCCTTTCACAGGAAAAATGGTTAAAAGAATAATATTGCGTCAAATTTACAGTATCACTTGAGATATTTAAACCATACTTTTATAAATCCCAAGACTATTTAAAATGGAGTATTTTTAAATTAAAATACAATATGAGATGGTTTTAAAAAAATCTTCCTTTTCAGGAGTAATACAGATGAGTTAGCACTGTGATGAAAGTGAAAGTGAAACCAACTTCACTGAATTTCTTTTTGGTTTTGTTTTTGTGGAAGACATGGAAAATTAGTAATGAACAAATAGTGAAGAGTTCATCTATCTTTTAAAAAGTCTCTTTAATTTCTTTTAATATGGACATTTTTAATAATCAAAGGTCTTCATTTTACAAAGTTTGTTTATATTTTATTTCACTAGTTACTGATATGCTTTCTTAGATTAATAGCATAACATTAAACATTAGATTCCTATATATTTTTTCCCCCCACTCTCAGCTGAAGTGCACAGGTAGAACTCCAGAAGCACCTTGTTTGCTCTTTATTGTCTGTATTCTACACATGAAGTAACTTCTTGTGGAATAAAAATTAATGATTTAAAAAATCCAGAATGGATTGAGAGCAGCCCTGAGGAGAAGGACTTGGGGTGATGGTTGACGAGAAGCTCCACATGAGCCGGCAATGTGCGCTTGCAGCCCAGAAGGCCAACCGTATCCTGGGCTGTGTCACCAGCAGCGTGGCCAGCAGGTCGAGGGAGGGGATTCTGCCCCTCTACTCCTCTCTCGTGAGACCCCCCCTGCAGTGCTGCATCCAGCTCTGGGGCCCCCAACATAAGAAGGACATGGAGCTGTTGGAGCGAGTCCAGAGGAGGCCACAAAGATGATGAGAGGGCTGGAGCACCTCTGCTATGAAGAGATGCTGAGAGAGTTGGGGCTGTTCAGCCTGGAGAAGAGAAGGCTCAGAGGAGACCTTCTAGCAGCCTTCCAGTACCTGAAGGGGCTACAGGAAAGCTGGAGAGGGAGTTTTTACAAGGGCATGTAGTGATAGGATGAGGGGTAACGGTTTTAAACTGAAAGAGGGTAGATTTAGGTTAGATCTTAGGAAGAAATTCTATATGGTGAGACACAGGAACAGGTTGCCCAGAGAAGCTGTGGATGCCCCCTCCCTGGCGGTGTTCAAGGCCAGGTTGGATGGGGCTTTGAGCAACCTGGTCTAGTGGAAGGTGTTCCCGCCCATGACAGGGGGGTTGGAACTAGATGATCTTTAAGGTCACTTCCAACCCAAATCATTCTATGATTCTATGATAAAGGTGTTTCCAGATACTCCCTACATCCTACAGTAAAATTTGAGCTGAAATGCTGAGATGTTTTCTAGCAAGCACTGTGACATTGATTTCAGTGAGGCCAGGCTTCCCCTGGCCAAATGCCTCTTCCTGGGCATATTTTAAGTACTTTAAAATACCTTCTTCTGGAAGATGGTCTTCTCTCTGTATAAACTTAATCATGATGTAAATAATCAGAGATATGAAAAGTCATGTTGAAAAATATGAAAAAGTTTTTTAAAGTGTTTTAAAGCAGAATTTTTCAAGCTGCTGGACATGTTTTACCCAGGCTGGCTGAGCTGCATGTCCAATGGAATTTAAATTGTCGAGATTCAGTTCAAGATGTTGTGAGTCTTTTTAAAATGCTAATTTATTTTAATATGCAGAAAAGCCAATTGAAGTGGAGTTTATCTTGTTTAAAATAATGTTGGGAACTAGAAACATTGTGGAGAACCACTTTGGAGGGGGACATCTCCCAGTGTCCACATTTGTTTTCTACAAATAGATGCTACAAAATCTTTTTATTTGTTGGACTTACCAAATACTTGTGTTGAAAGGAATTTTATTCTATAAATTGCTTAGGTCATGTCATTTGCTTTGGGAGTTGTTATTGATGTTTATGCGATTCAAGCAAAATTCAGCTGAAAAGTCATGTTCCTCATTTTAAGGAAAGTAAAAAGATGCAAATTCCTGGGGTTTGTAGATGAAAACCATACAAGATTTTATAATTATCCCCAAAAGTTAAAAGATGAAGTGCTTATTTGTCTTTCCACTAAAATTCCCTAAAAGTCATGCCTTGTCCTTTGCATGATCTGCTGTAATGTTAGAAAGAAAGGAAATGAACCCCTGTAGTTTACAAATAAATCACAAACATTTATTAATAATATTTAATTTTTTGCATCAATGTATTTTTTGAATTTTTTTAAAATGTGCTCACTGTTCAGACAGTACCTGAAAATAATTACTCAGTTTCACCTTTGCAACTAGCATGTTTAGATTTTACATTTACTTGCATGAAGCTAAGAGAGCTTGATTAACATGATTGTCCAGGAGTGTTCAATTTCAGATTTTAACAGTCAACAAATACTAGAAGTATTTGAAAAAATTTAATTGCGTATACCATTTTTTTTCCTGAACTTAAATTTTGAGACAGGGGGGCTGAAAGTTTATTATCACTCTCAATGCAAAGTGTTAAAATGTAGGACAAAAGGAATTGTAATTCATGTGTTTCTGTTATTCAGTCTTTGCCTAGGATATGTAAAGGCTAGGAGTTGTGTAAACATACTTTTGCAACAAAATAATGTATTTCAGCAAAATGAGGACAAGAAGCAGTTTTAATTCAATTTTTTTCATTGCATATTTAATTGGAGTTTTTGAAGCACTCACAGTGACATTGTTACACTGTCGGATGCGGCTGTTTGCATCAACTGGTCTGTTACAGCAGTGGTGTGACTTTGAGCTTTGCTGTGATGAATAATACGGTACATAGCAGCTTTATCCTGATGTATAAACTAACATGTCAAATATTGCTTAACATTTCTGTGATGGTAGTCACAAGCTTTCCTTTCTGTATACTGTCCTCCAACTGCTTCCTCGTTTTCACCTCTTCCCCCCTCTCTCTTAGAGTCATCATCTGTGTCACATTGCGTTTTGCTGTCACATACTGTTTCTTTGCTTTCTTGTTTCTTTGTGTCATACCTTGTATATTTGGTGAAGAACACTTCTCAAATCAGGCTTTTCGTGGTCCTGCAGCTTGCATGCTAGAGCCTGAGACTGGTTGTCTTTGCCAGTATCTCCTGTTGGAGGAAGGAGCAGACAGGAAAGGGACTGCTAGGAACATACTAAACGTTGCATGAAACACACAGACCATGTATTCCCTGTTCTGCACTTTGGAGGTCTAGCTCCTGAAGAAAGAAGACTACATCACAGAAAGTGGCGGGAGTTTGTTTCAGTAAATGGCTTTTCACTCTTTTTGAGTTAGGGTTGAAGGAATCAAGACAGGCTGATTCTTCATTCCCCCCACAATGGCTGACTGCCTGCCTTGATAGGTAGGCTTGATACCTGACGTCTCCTGTCTGGCAGGTGAAGAAAGAAGATGGCATGACCATCACAGAAGTGAGGCAAGGGAGATGGGGAGTAGGAATGAGCTAGGTGTGATCTTTGGAAGTTACGGTCAGACGATCTCGTGCTATGAGTAGCTCTGGCTGCAGGTAGTCAAGGAGGGGCGGTGGAACAGCGGCTGTAGCTGTCAGCAGTCATGTTGCCACATAGATGGGAGTCGTCAAATGTACATCACTTGTTGTAACGCCGCTGCCATTGACAACCAGCCACAGACCAAGCTCTTTTTCACTGTTCTGTTTATTAAGAGGCAAGGCAGGGAGGATTTCAGAGATGACTGTGCAGTGAGCTGTCTTCAAGAAATAAGTTTGTTAGAATGCCCTTTGTAGGCGAAGAATATTATTGCATTGTTAGTTTCATCTCTTTCCCACAGCAGGTTTATTTTCTATTGTGTATTTACTGTTCCTTTTTAATTTCTGAAAAGACAGTGTATTCCAGTTGGGTTGAATAACTGAAGGAGATCTATTTTTCTTGCATTTAATTTAAGTATGTTCTTTAGTCACAGTTATGATTCCATTCCTTTATGTTTCTTGTCTATGCGTGCCTTATGAACAACAGTGTTATTTGACCCATAATAATTTTTAAAAGTGGGATGTACTTACCTGAATATCTTATTCTTTGTCTCAAGACAGTTCATCTATTGTATTTAATTTATACTTTAACAAGTTGGTGGTTTTGTTTACAAATACTCAAAGCAAGTAGGTGACTGACTAAAAACTTAGTTTTGTTATTTTTTTAAAAGTGGATTGGTTTGAAGTGCTTGCTTCAGAGACCCGATTCCTGATCCGTGCAAAGCTGGTGATACACTTAAGTGAGGATACACTGCCCTCTTACATCTCCCCCTCTCTCCAAATACTTAAAATTATTTGTTTCTGATAAGCCCTCTGGCTGCTAATGTTCGTTTATCTACTAATCCCTTGCATTTGCTGTGTTTGTGTTTTTTTTTGGTGCCATTCTCCTCTCCACTTACATGTAGCAATTTGTCTTCCCTTTTCTGTATGTTCTTTTGCTTTTTCTTTCGATGTGCTCTGAAGTGTAAAGACAAATTCAGCAACAAAATTCAGCAACGTTGCTTCTAAGCAGAAATGCTCTCTACATGGCACTGCCTGCAGAATGAAACTCTCCAAGCACATTGAAGAGATGTCACTCTGATCACTTCTAAATAGGAACATTTTACTAACTTCTTTAATGCATTAAGTATCAGCTGTTGAAAAAGAAGTAATCTATTAAAAAAGCCCTGAAACTTGAAGCCATCTGTTGGTTATTTCTTAATTTAGTACATTATTTTGTCTTTTTTGTGTGTGTGAGGTCAGAATCTCTTGCCTCACGTTACCAAGCAGACCTCAAGCCCTTCCTATTACTTGAGCGGAGATACATAGTCTTATGTATGGGTTTTGTTTATACTGTGTTTAACACATGGAGAAAAGCTTGTCTTTAGAGGGCAATAGCTGTAGTTAGTGGTGTCTTTGGCCAGAAATACTGTCTTTAGAGGAAAAGATGGTTAACCTTCTTGTGGGATTTTTCTTCTTTATGCTTGCTCCAGTAAATGGTCTGAAGTACAAACCCAATTTTAAATTCCTTTTTTGCATCTATGTTTTTCTTTTTTCATTCTCTCTTGGTGGTCTGTGTGAAAGTGTTTTGTATCCTAAAGAAACCAGGAGGATTATGACCTTGCTTCCTCTGTATTGTCAAAAAAGAAATGCAGAAGTTCTGCCCTTCTTTTTTGCATCTGCATATAGACATTGAAAATATTCCAGCACAGTTGTTTTAGATGTGGTTAAATATTTTATAAACATTTGTTTGCCAACTTGAAATTTATTTTTATGTATTCAGATATAATACATTTTCAGCTTGAGTGTATTTTATTTCTTAACTTCTCTAGACTAATAAGGGTATAGGGAGAAAAAAAAGGAAGTAGTTATATGTGTCAGAGAGGCAAAAAAAGAAAATAGTTTCCTTAAATCTATTGTCTGTTTTAGACTGGATTTGGGAAGGTGCCAGAGTACTTTCAACTCTCATTGTCTGCAGTGGGAGCTGAATACTCTGCATCAAAAAGGAATTATTTGTGTATGTCCTTGGAAACTACACAAAACCATCCAGTAAGAGATTCTTGCTAATAAAGCTTTGTTTATATTTTGTAATCTATGTGTACTGGTCTAAGACTGCAGTTTAAAAGCTAATGCACAGGTTTTCTGTTGTGATGGTATTGTTCTTTAGAGACCTCATGAATACTTTAGTACTCCTCTTTTCTTTTTCTCTATTGAAGTAATCACTGTTGTGAAAGTTTCAGTTTGTAGCTTTAATTTGGGTGAAGAGTTCAAGATTTTAAAAAATTCCTACCATTTATGTTATATAAGTCTGTTTTGACATCTTTTCTGGTCAAGTTTAGAGGAAAGGGATAAGTAAATATAAGAGCTTAATGCTTTTTTGCAAGTTAGGCAAAAGGATGGGGCTCTGGAACAGTATGTGATTACTTTAAACATGCCACAACTTGCTGTACGCACCTGGGCCAATGACTTACGTGTGCTTCGAGCAGGGAAAACACTTGAGAAACACTTGGTGCTACCTGGTAGGATTGGGACCCTATTATGTTTCAGCTCCCCCATTTATAAATGGATGATGTTTGCCTAGGTTATTGGGATGCTGAGGACACAAACCTGGACAGGGATCAGTACAGTTTGCTGCTATTTGCCTGTCCCTCTATCTTTTTACATCTGTCACTATGCTTTTGAGAGGGCTGTGTTACATGTAAGAACGGAAAATGATTGACACTTACTGTTCTCCAGTGTTTTATGTGTTACATATTATGAACAGTCCCCAAAGTGAACTCTAGATTAAATATCATGAACGCTTTTGAATCATGTGTTTGAATGAAAATGCAATCGTATCTGTATTTGTGCTTTATAGGAAGAAAAGGCTTCTCTCCTGCATCGTACTCAGGAAGAAAGGAGAAAACGAGAGGTAAAGTAGACTGTAAGCGTTTGCATGCACGCTGGATTTTTCTTTGATGTAGTAACATTTGCAGTCCAAAGAACTTTATTCTGCTGTAGTCGTACTTAGTTCAGGAATGTTTTGTTTCAGTTTGCAAGTTCTACATAGTCTTCCAGTTTACTAGAATTGACAAACTGACTGACTGCTTTTAAGATGCTTCCCAGAAATGATTTTCATCTCAAAAGAAGATACTTAAGCATGCACTGGGTGCAAGGGGAATTTTTCCTTTTATTTTGGTGCTCATTTGATCTAGTCTTTGATGAGAAAAGACAGGTATTTGGGTAGTAAATGGCATTTTTTGCCTTGTCCATAATCTGTTACTCTGGGTTGGTCTTGGCAAACTGTGTTCTGCTCCTGGTTCTGCTGTGGGTTCTTGGATGACCTTTCCTAGTGTGTGCCTCAGTTCTCTGGAGGTAGAATCAGAGCAATGATACTTGGATGCCTCCTGAAGTGCTTTGAAATCACGTGATAATTGAGGAGCCATGAGAAGCAGTTGTGAGGCTGATGTGTGAGGCTTTAGGAAATTTTAACACTGGTTTGAGATGGAAGCATACTGCCATGGATAATTCAGTCTGGAATAATGCAAAGGAGGAATAGGCATTGAAAGGAAAAATACCAGTTTTAAAACATTAATATACGTGGCAATATGAATACAAAGTTTAATAATATGGAATTAAAGTGAATATGTTAATTTTGTCATATTTTTCCCCTCTGATATGAGTAGAAACGATTTTGGTCTTAAAAATGATTTAAAAAGTATAACCAAGAAAAGAGAGCTGTTTGCCCCTTAAGGATGTGTTTCACCCTTGCTAGATTAAATACAGGTTCTGCAGTGGCTCCTCTGTTTCTGAGGACAGTTACTGCTTTTTTTTTTTCCCCAATCTGAATGTATAATTATGGACCAAGTTGAAGTATGAAGTTACTAGGATTTCACCAGTTAGTTCAGAATACTGTGTTACTAATCAAATTTATGAACAGTGAGTCCTTATCAACCTATGCAAAAAGACTTTTGTGCTTCCAAAACTTCTTGCCATATATTGAAATAACCCATTCAGTTGGTTAATTCTGTCTGCTGCAAAGCTGATGCAGAGTCATATACTCATATCTGTATACGTACACACATACACACAACGATTTTCTGTGGCATATATCGGATTCTTACAAAATGAATGATTCCTCTGAGAATAAAATCAGTTATGGCTTTTAAAAAAAAATGCCTGTAGCAGAACCTTAGCAGTGACCTCAGACTTAAAACCTTTGCAATTACAGGTCACTAATTGACAATTATATATTCTAGGATAAAACCTGTATCTCGAGAAAAGGAGAACATACCTGCATTTTAGTCAAGCATTACATTATGATTATGAAAAGACAGTGCCTCTCTGTAATTGAAACCCTCTACTGCTTGCCCCCATACTTTGCACTTTTACTGTTAGATACTTTGGAGAGAAAAATACCCTTTAGCCTATCAAAATTTTGATTTTGGTCCACACTCTAGAAGTAATTAGGGTCTTTCAAGTATATGCGTATTCTGAGAAATTGCTTTAGGAACTGGGGTTTCCAAGAACAATAAAATAGGCATTGAATAGCAAATTCATCTGGTGTTTCTCTGGTCAGTTCAGGTTAAGTTGGATGTGTCTTTATGGCATGGTAAATTAGAAGTGAAGTTTTTGCAAGTTGAAAGTTTATGTGAACTTTCCCAAATGTATTTTAATGAAATTTATAGAAACATCTTGGTGTTTTGTTTTGCTTGGTGGCCCTGAGAATTATGTGCTCTTTATAGTTCAAGGATTCATGAGGTTAAAATTTCTTAACGCAAGATTCTCTGATTTTTACACTTGATCCTCCTACTTTCCCTTCCTCAACCACTGCTTTGTAGCTCTAGGTTCATGAGCAACTATTTTATTTACTTCCTTGTTTCATCCCCTAAGAAACTATATGGACATTATTAGAAACCTAATTACAGTAGCCACTTCCCTTAGATATTTATTGTGATGGGATGTGCTGGGGTGTTGTCAGGGGACTCACTGAGTGCTCTTTGCATAGTACCTGAAGCAAGCTGGCTTTCAGTTCCTCAGAAAGTGAGCCATTGTAAAGGGGTGATTTTAACTACTCTTTCTAGCTTCTGAGGAAGACATCATAAAATGACTCACTTTATATTTCTGGTTTGAAGGAGAGCGCAAGAATTTTTATTAATTGCCATATTGTACTCCAGGGCTTAAAGCATTAAGTCTCATTTTCCTTTTGACAGCAGTATTGTCTCCAGATAACTGAATTTTTTTTTTTCAGTTTGTTTCCCCCCCCCCCCCCCCCCCCCCCCATGTAAACTGCACCAACCTCATAATACTGGAGTATTATTTGAATGGAAAGAAATAAGCAGGTCTTCAGTGTTAGCTGATCTGTGCAGAAAGAGGAATGGTGCTTAATTTTCGTTAAATAAATTCCTTTTTTGAATACAAATATATTTGATAAAATTGTAGAAATTAGAGTCAGTTCCACAATATTGGTTTTGATTTTCTTGCTTTGTTTTACAGGAAGAAAGGCGGAGGCTGAAAAATGCAATAATAATCCAATCATTTGTAAGAGGGTACAGAGACAGAAAACATCAAGTAAGTACTTATTTATTTAGAAATATGTAAAACAGTTTTGCTGAAAATGAGACTTTCTATTAATAAGTAATTCCATTGGAAAATCTTCACCTTTTTGAGTATTGTATGTTCCCACAAAGTGCAAATTATTTTTCCCTCTTGACATTTTCATTTGAACCTCAATATTTTAGTAGGTGGATGTTTATTCCGCAAAGCATGCATGTGACAGTGGACTTCAGTGGGATTACACAATGTTTTTTTCAGCTGACAATGCGTATGAAAACAGTTAGGTGTTAGCAGCTTTCACACACCAGCGGAGCTTTTTTTTTCCCCAATATGACTAAGGTGGTAGTCTGAGTCAAAAAGATGTTCTTTCTGAGCTGCTGTTGGGTAGATTATCCTAAGAAAGAGTTGATTCTGTTTAAATTCACTAATATTTAATGAGTAGACTAGATTAAAATGTTTGATGTGATATTCTTTACTTGGAAAGCAACAAATTTGTTGCAATGTGTACTTTCTGAATTACAGAAAGCAGTTATGGCCTTAACTATGATACCGTGTGTGTTTTGATCTCTTAAAAATATGTGTTGTATCCATTTTATTACTTTGCTACTGCTTTCGATGGGAAACTGAAATTATGTTTTTAAAATTTTGCATCTCTTATTTTAAATCATAACTGTCATTGATATATTTATGCACGTCTTATTTTTAAGTACTCTCTCCAAAGAAGTGAATTTGATCGCTGTGCTAATTTGGCCCAATCTGGAGGAACCTTTTCCACTGCTAATGGAGCTAATTTGACTCTCTTAGTTCGTCAGTTACTCTTTTTCTATAGACAAAATGAGGATTCTAAGCGTTTGGTGAGTACTGTTACATACTTTGATCCATAGTACTTTTATTTTATGTGCTTTTGAAGTATTCTTTCACTTAAAAGATTTTGAAGGGATGCAAAAAAGGCTTTGACCAGTTCAGTAAATTCATTTAAGAATTCTGGCTTTTGCTGGCCTGCACTCTGCTGTTTTTCTTTTTGACAGAATAACTTCAAGTTAGATTTTATATGTGCACACACACAGAGAAAATCTGTGAAAGGAAGCCTTGAAAGATTCTGTTTCTGTTATTCACAGTTATTTATTAGAAGTAATATATTTCTATTAGAATTTAGTTTTTAAACAATGTTTTCCACTTAGCTCTCTGGTCATTCCTAAGGTGTTTGTTTTTTTTTTTTTTCCACACTGATCATTTGTGTAGTCACTGCGAACTTCCCAAGTGTACGAGTAGGTATGATTCGTAGCGGGTATTAACAATGGATATCAAAGAATTATGACTATGTAAAGACAAAAAAATAACAGATAAATTTGTTGCAAGAGTAAGGTTATTTGTAAGTGTAATTCAGTCTTAACTTTGAAAGTTTAGTGCTAGCAGTTGTGTAGTTTATGTTGTATAACAATTTTTTTTTCTCATCTGAACATTATTGTCTTACTTTGTGTTTTGTAAGTCTTCCAAAGGTATCCAAAACAGGATTGAAATATTAATGTCTGTGTTGCAATAAATAATATAACTTGTTGTTATAAACAGTAAACTTGTGCATATCTTTTCCCAGGTATGGATGTGTCAGAATTTAATTAAACAGAGTTCTCAGTTTGTTAAGCAATTGGATGGTCCAGACAGACTTACTTGCTTATTCCAAATAAAAAGACTGTTGGGGCTGTGTTGCAGGTATAATCTTTTTTCTGTATGTCACTGTCTAAAAAGTGTTCAGAAATTATGTTGGGCACTTTTTGCTTCTTTCTGCAGCAGGTGGAGTATTAAACATAAATATATCTTATGGAGAGGACTGTTTATGTTAAATATATATGTAGGCCATGGTATGGGATACTTGTTCCTATGTAAGAACAATGGAATTGACTTTCAAGTTCAACATGTGCTTAAGGGATGCCCTGCCTAGGGATAGGCTTAAGTATATTCTTAATTGTTTGCATATAGCGATATCATTAGCAATATTTGTGGAAACCAGAAGGTTTTCTTGGGAACTGATAGTGATTAGAAGGTATTATCTGAATTAGACTAATGTTCCAAGGATATGCTTTGGATATGTTTTGTTTTGAAACTAAATTATTTAAGATGCCTCTCCTCACACTTTATTTTGAATTTAAGGCATGTTAAGCAGTTACATTAGTGATTTCAGCAGTACATTTATTATTTGTGGTGGGAGGATCCTGGGAGGATCACAGGAAGGTAAATTTATCAAGGTGACTTGAATACCTGGCAGCTAAAGCCTTGTTTTAGAAAACAATAGATTTGCTCTTATCAATAATAGGAACTAGTTATACTCTCCAGCGCTTTAAAATAGTTTTTTTTCCTTTTAATGTTGAGGCTTTTTTAGAAAATTGTTTTATTCAAGTCACTGAACCTTGTGTTCTTATAATTTTGTATACTGTATGTATAATAAACAGTGACACCAGATACTAGAGAAGACTTGAGTGGTGGACTTCAAAGTCCACATACAGTGGAACACAGCTGGGGTGTCACTGGATTGAATTGTACATTTTCACTACAGTTGAAGTTGTGGTTTAGTAAATGCAGCTCTGTTAGTATTCCCACTCTCCCTTCCTGACTGGGTGATGTGGGAAAACAAAAGGAGTGGAAGAGCTGTGCTTGCCTATACGTATAGAGAGAATGGAGGAAGAAGCTTTTCTTAACTTTACCTTGCTCGCATGATGATGGGTGTCAATACTTGCTTTCTGAGCTACTTTAATTGTCTGCAAAAGCCCAGAAAGCAGCAGTGGGGCAGGTAGCCAGAAAAGTGTTTTCCTGGGATATGTTCCAATTCATGAGAAGCTGTAGCTTTTGATGCTATAGAAAAAAAGGTAACTGTGTAATATCATAGCAAAAAATGTTAGTTTGATTGCAGCTACATCTGCAAAAAAAGGTCTTTCTGTCATTTTTTTTTTTCTGTTTAGTTAAATGTCTTAGCTATGGTGTCAAAATAATTTTTGCTGATAGGTCACGTCTTTCCAAATGGCTGGGAAAGTAAGTTGTTAGGGCAACTCTGCCTATATACATCTTGTACTGACAAATCCTTTTAATTCTAAACAGGCTCTTAATCTTCACCATTTCTGTGTTTACTGGCCATTGTTTCATAAGCAGTTTGCTAAAAGGATGGAGAGGGTTGTATTTTTAATATTTCAGTCTGTAATCAAGGGCATATTGTTTTAGTTATACATATGACATTCCCCAGCGTTTGTTTCCAGCCCATATTGCTCTGGGGCTTTCCTGACTTCATTTTTAATATGGGTAGTAATACATGTTGGAAAAACATGTATTATGCTTTGCTTCTCCTCCAGTTCATGCAGTAGACTTCTAAACTGTCAAGTCATTGAAAGCAAGAATTTAGTAGGATTTAAAGAAAGAGTGCCATATTCATAGAAACCCTAAAATCAGGAATTATTATTATAAAGGTGCCAACAAAAAGATGTAGCTAAACTACTGAGAAGACTTGGAAACCAAGTAGAAATAAGTTATTTTAAGGTGAATGTGGAAAGCTTTTTTGTAGTTTTATTTTTAGATCAGTGTGCATATGCTTGTGGTGAAATGTGAGAAATACTTTGTTAAATAATCTTGATTTCATTTCATTTATAGGCTATTGCAAAATTGCAACGATGACAGTCTGAATGTTGCACTTCCTATGAGAATGCTTGAGGTATTTTCATCTGAGAATACATATTTGCCTGTTTTACAAGATGTCAGCTATGTGACATCATTAATTGAACAAATTTTGCACTACATGATTCAAAAAGGTGAGTAGCAGGAACTAGAAGTTCTGGGTAATGCTCAAAAATTAAACAGAAAGCGTAATACCTGAAGACCATGTTGTTTAATCTTGTTTTACCTTTACCACAGACACGATGAATTAAGTGCTGCATACACTAAGCTATACATTAGATGGATATTTTGCTTGTAATGAGATCACTGCTTGAGAAGTTACTGTTTGATTTCTTTGGAAATCCTGTTTATAAATTGAATATTCTACCAGGTTACTGATGCAGACTTTCAACACAGATTTTGAGAGTAGATGGATATTACCTAAGAAAAGTTTTATTCCAGTAGCTGTTTATGCGCACACACACATGCACATATGTGTGTGCGCACATGCACACTGTGTCAGATCTAAGCTTTAGTGTAAAAGTTGGGCTTTGTTCTGCAGTACTGTTCTCTGTAACTGCTAACATTCATTATTATCGTAAACTGGCGTTACCTTTTCATCCTGCTAACACTAGAGACACCTTAGCAAAGAGCTGGTGACCTAGCTTTGATTTCCCTTGTACCATCGTCAGCAAAACTGTTTGTTAAACTGCAATCAGTTACACCTGTGCAAACATACTGAAAGTTAGTGAATTGTGTAGTTATTGCCAAAATTGTTTTTCTCAAGGAAACTTTATTACTCTGGGAATGTGCGAAAAAATTAATTGGCTTTCTGATACTGTAGCTTGAGTTTGCAAGACTTGTGGATGTGGAAAAAAGACAAAAACGTTGTGAAATAAACATCTTGGATACAGCTTCGTTGGGATAAAATGTAAAAAGAGCACCTTCCAATTTGTTAGTTAATTGTTGGAATAATACTGTTTGTAAGTTTTAAAGTACATTCAGTGGACTAGGCTATCTTATCCTGTTACTAAGGATTTGGGTTTAACTACTACGTGTGGAAGTCAGTATGAGGAAAAATAAGACTGTTACAGTAGCAGATTTATTTTACTTGCCTAGGCATAACTAAAACTACAGAAATATTTGTGTTTGTATCAATGCTTAATATATAATAAGTATATTTCCCAAAATACTTCTGTGTTTGTTCTTTTAGTATAATATTCAGTCCTCACAACTGATATATGAAAGTTTATCAAGATGTTAGATGATAAATTTTAGTTAAAAAATCCGTCTTTCTGATCACTTATAATCAAAACAAAAAGTGGTTGTGTGCAAATACAAATATTCTGTCTCCTAATCATTTATGATTAGGTCCTGCACTTTGGTCACCACAACCCCATGCAACGCTACAAGCTTGGGGCAGAGTGGCTGGAAAGCTGCCTGGCAGAAAAAGACCTGGGGGTGCTGGTGGACAGCTGGCTGAACATGAGCCAGCAGTGTGCCCAGGCGGCCAAGAAGGCCATCGGCACCCTGGCTTGTATCAGAAATGGTGTGGCCAGCAGGACGAGGGAAGTGATTGTTCCCCTGTACTCAGCACTGGTGAGGCCACACCTCGAATACTGTGTTCAATTCTGGGCCCCTCACTACAAGAAGGACATTGGACTGCTGGAGTGTGTCCAAAGAAGGGCAACAAAGCTGGTGAAGGGTCTGGAACACAAGTCTTTTGAGGAGCGGCTGAGGGAACTGGGGTTGTTTAGTTTGCAGAAGAGAAGGCTGAGGGGAGACCTTATCGCCCTCTACAACTACCTGATAGGAGGTTGTGGTGAGGTGGGGGTCGGTCTCTTCTCCCGAGTAACCGGTAACCAGCGGTAGGAGGAGAGGAAATGGCCTCAAGTTACGCCAGGGGAGGTTCAGGCTGGATCTAAGGAAGAATTTCTTCACTGAAAGAGTCATCAGGCATTGGAACAGGCTGCCCAGGGAGGTGGTGGAGTCACCATCCCTGGAGGTGTTCAAAAAACATCTAGATGTGGTGCTTCAGGACATGGCTTAGCGGGCATGGTGGCATTGGGTTGATGGTTGGACTTGATAGTCTTTTAGGTCTTTTCCAGCCTTAACAATTCAATGATTCTATGATGGTTAAGTTGTAAAGAATCTGTAATCAGCTTTTATTAGTATATGTTTTTGCATGTAATTTTTCTTCCATGTGCATCTTTATGGTGTTATTTCTTTATGGTGACTTCCACTTGTTGCATTGTATGTGAAGTTAGGTAGTCCCCGACAAGGGTCTTAGACTGGACGTCTCAATTATGTGACACTATTTATGCATTTGCAGTGGTTCCTGTAGTAGTGGAACTTGCATCTTAGTTTAGGAATTCATTGAGCAAGAGGGAGTTGGTTTAAGAAGAATGAAATCACGTAATTCCATTTGTACTTCAGTGAGACAAAAATAGATTACCCTCTGTACACATCTTTATGGCTTGGCTGGTAATGCATTTTATTACTGTCTGAGAGATGTCTGTTTTGGGAACAGTAATTGTATTCTTCAGCCTGCTGAAGCAAGGTGTTTACAGAATTGAGACATTTTGCCAACAGGACTCTTACTTGTATGAGGTAGTCGTGTTTTGGAGTAGAGGGGAAAATTCATCATTTCTGAAAGGGTAGAAGGACAACTGTCAAAAACGTGATTAGAGTCGCTCAGAGGAGAATATCTTCTTCATAGGTCATTGTTTAAAAAAATGAAATTATTCACTTCATCAGCAGGACTGGTCAGTCTTTGAAAATGAAACTGAATGCAGTTGTCTATTTATGATTTTACAAAGTGAAATTTCCAAAGAGATTGCTGGTGTATCCTCTTAGTTACATGAATGAAACTTGGACTGTTGTAAAATGTCTCCCTAAGTAAAGCTTCATGCAATGAGTTGTAAAGTTTTTTTCAAGTTAAAAATATTAAGTATACAAGTTGTTTTATAAGGAAAAGAAGAAGAATAATAGTATTTAAAAAGTGATATTTCTAATTTGCAGGCTACTACAAGTCGCTTTATTTGTTAATTAACAATAAGCTTCCCTCGAGTATTGAGTATTCTGATGTTTCTCGAGTCCCTATTGCAAAAATACTTCTGGAGAATGTCCTGAAGCCATTGCACTTTACATATAGCTCCTGTCCAGAAGGTGCAAGGTAAATAAAGATAATATTAGATGTTTGAATACTTATTTGTTATTGTCAGAGGTGCACAGTTTGTTGTTGTCTAGCTATTCTTTCAGTGCAGTTTGTTAATTTATTTGCAACAGTAATGATTTTTGGTAATGCTTTTCATCAATGAAACAATGTAGTTTCAGGTGTGTTTAAGAAAAAGGCAATAAAATGCTGAAGACTACAATAAAAAGCACAGAGAAGAGCAGGTATCACAATATGTAGGAACACGGGTGTGGAAAAACTTAGATGGGAGCAGAGATGCAGCTAAGGGCAGATGAAAAGAATTTTAGAGTTAAAAAGAACTTTGTGGCAGAGGAGCTGAGGTTTATGAAGAGAAATAAGCTTACAAGAAGAAAGAGTCAGGTATGTAGAAAGGTGGAACAAAATCAAACTGGTTGTATCACATGTGATAGTGTTTTGTGTTAAAATATTTTTTTGGGGAAAAAAGAAGACTATTGTGCTTTTTAAATTTATTTTTTATTTCAAGATTATAAACAATGAATTTAACTTCAGAATAGTTTTCTGTGAATCCCTGAAAAGTTTAAAGGTTAAAATTACATCTAAGATCATGAGGAAAAGGATGTATAAGAAGTTCGTTTTTGAGAAATCTGAGAAATTTGGTTTATTATCACAGGATTAATGGAGCGCATCTTTGCAGTCTTGATGGACATGTTCAAACTTGCAGATTGCTCTATTATTTCATGGATATAATTGTGGGAAATTTTGCCTGTGTTTTCTATAAAGACAATTTTTCTTCATTTCAGGCAGCAGATTTTTGCAGCCTTCACAGAGGAGTTTCTGGCAGCACCTTTTACAGATCAGATATTCCATTTCATCATTCCAGCGCTTGCTGATGTGCAGACCATTTTCCCTTATGAACTCTTTCTGAATGCACTATTATTAGCAGAAAGTGGATGTTCAAGAAGAAGTGATCAAGCCCCCTGGCTTTTTTACTTTGTGTTGACAGTTGGCGAAACATATTTGGGTGAGAAAGCTAAATGATCAATCCATGTTTTTTAAATATTTGAGTTAATATATTATGTATTTCCACAGCGTGGCTCATTGCCAAGCAAAAAGGACAATTTGTGGATAGAAGTGTTGGAGAGGTCTGTTTTATTAGCTATTCTTACCCTTTTCAGTAACAAATACACTTAATTTGGGGAGATTTGACATAATGTGTTTTGGTCAGGTATTTCTGGTAAGTATACTTTATAGTACAGTGTGATCTGGGTAACGGATCTTTTATTTCAATGTGTGTGCTATAGGATCCCTTTCAGAGGAAGGACTTCTTGTGTATTTGAGGGTACTCCAAACTTTTCTCTCTCAGCTGCCTGTGTCTACTGCTGGTACAAATTGTCAAGATGCAAACAGTGATTCTGAAGATGAGGATGAAGAGATCAGTAAAATGACAACTACACCAGTAAGCAGTAAAGAATTTCTAAACTAAAATAAGAAATAAGGTAGTGTGTCTTCTGAAGGACTGAGCTTTTATTGAACAAAAGAAGTTTAAACTTCTCTGCTTTAAATTTGTATTTTACAGAGACTGTGTTATTCTCTGAATTCGTTAAGTCCATGATGATGCAAAGATACCATGAAACACACCAATCTGATCTTCTAACTTAGTATTTTCATTTATTTTCTCATGGAAATATTATAAGTTCAACTACAGTCTTTACTCTGTAGAATTAGCTCTGTATTTAAATATATCCACTACCTTGAAAGCCCTCAAACAGGGAACACCTGCTTTCTATAATAATGTATACAGACTGTGGCATTAAATAGAACTTTTCACTCTAATTTAAACTTCCACCAGTAAAATGAATCCGTGCTAACTTTAACCTTCTAACACTCGAATCAAGGCTTTGAACAACCAAAGCTGGAGAGACTTAATTCAACAGTTTATTACTGGCCTTTATATAACCTCTTAAAAGACACTACCATTTGAAGGACTTAGCAGTGTGCAGTCTTTCCTTGTGGAATGTGTGAAATTCCACCATATTTAGGGTTTATTTTAAAAAAAAAAGTCTGAGATTATTTTACCTCCCTTCATTGAGCTGGGAATTCTGTATTTCTGTCTCTCTCAAGCATTCTGAGGCTTCCTGGCGTTTTCTTAAGTGTTGAAAGCAAAAGCATACCAGCTCTTCTAAGAGGTACTGTTCCCAGAGTGCCTATTTACATTTTGTGTAAGGATGTACGTTTCTGAAAGATGCAGCTTTTTTAAGACCTACGTATTGAGAGTAACCTCTTACAAAGAGCCATACTGTTGGGGAATAGGTGCCACCTTTTACTTGTGCATTTTTAGATGCAATGTGTTACTGTTACCCCAAAACCTTTACAAAGATAGTGTGAATAAAATACTTAATTTGCCAGCCATGCACACACTGTATCTGATGTAAATATTGGCCGATTCTACTTGTGGCTTAGATATATTGGTGATGTTTAAGAGGTGATTAGGTAAAAACAAAGCATAAATTCTGTTCACAGGTAACTTGTAGTGATTTGTAAATTAGAGAAAATTTGCTCTGAGGAGGCTTTAATACATAATACTATTTATTGCAATAAATTTTCCTGTATTTCTCGTATGAGTTTTTCATGTATTCCATGTTTTCATGCATGTCTGCCTTAAAAAAAAAAAGGGGTGAGGGGCGGTGGGGAACCCCTCTTTCTTAAAAATTCGTAATGGGGTAACTTCTATCCTTCAATGAGCCACACTGCTTTGCTGGGTTGGGGGCAAGATAAAGAGGCGAAATAAGGAAAAGAAAAGGTTGAGCTCCCCTCGGTTCTATGCCAAGAGAAAACGTTCCTCTTCGTACACTTCTGGTACTACCCAAACGCGTATTAGCCACCCTGAAGTTTTTTGTGGTTTGTTAACCCATGGGTTATTAATGTGAAAATACTGTTTGTAAAGGAACTTAGAGTAGACATTATTTCTGGATTTCATGTATGATGCTGACTAATGTCAGTGGGGAAGAGATGACTGTTCACATGTTTTATGCCAGTAAATGATCTTGCCTTGTTGTATCCAAGTGTTGCAGAACACGCTTACTTTAAAGTAAGTCTTTCCCACTGGCCTAAGTGAAAAGATTGATACCGCAACCCAACAGTTGCCTACCTAGGGATTTAAGTTGGCTCTTGGGTCTGATACTTTTAAGAATGCTACTGGGATATACATATGTGCTTACATTTTAGTTGTTGTACAAGAAAACTTTATGTTCCAGTAAAATTCTGAAGTTTTTTTTTTTTTTTTTAAAGGGGATATTTGATCATTAAAAAGACTTAAAGCAAATTTTTCTTTGATATGCTTGTAGGGTGATGGGAGAATATCAGTTCAGTACATAACTGAGGAGTGTCTAAAGAAATTGGATACAAAGCAGCAGACAAACACTCTGCTGAATATGGTTTGGAGAGATTCAGCTAGTGAAGAGGTCTTTACCTTGATGGCATCAATCTGCCACACACTAATGGTACAACACCGAATGATGGTGCCAAAAGTCAGGCAAGTATAAATAATGGTGATGTTGAACTGTAGTACATTTAAAATTGGTTTTATTAGATAGACTTGTTTTAAATACTCTGTGGGTTTTTCTGTGTTTTCTTTTATGATCAGCTGAAATAAACAAGAATTTCAAAACTTAAATAATAATTCCAGGTAAACCAAATAGTGGATTCATTCTGTTTCTTGTTTTTTTCTTGTTCATTGTGGCCTCTCTGGAGTAATCATAGAATCCAAAAGTGTAAGTTCTTGGTTTGTTTAGCGAGTTGCAAATAAGTTAGTATTCTGTGACCACATTGAGGACTATGGAACAGGTAGTGTTTGTGATCAGAAAATCACGCACAAATAGGGATTGCAAAGGTTATTGAAAGGAGTTTATCTGTCTGCTTGCTCAGAGGCAGTGTTGAGCGTCACTCTAACAGAAGTTTGTCTAGGTTGTTTTTAAAACTTTCAGTGATGAGGATTCCACAGTCTCTAGCTGGCTGAGCACTGAAACCAACTTGTTCTCTGCCCCTTTTAATATATAGCCAAAATCTCTCGTGCTACAAATTAAAATGATTCCTAACTATTGAAAACCGCTGTTGTTTGGGAAGGGCTTTGGCACCTGAGATGGAGATAAGAGATTTGTACAGTATGCTTTTACAAAGACTGCAAACCACAAATGTCAGTAACAATGGAAGAAGATTTTTGACCTTTTTATCATTGAACTGCGACCCATAAGTGTTAACACTGTTCTGGTGCAAGTAGTTTTGAATAAGTATGTAGTTGCTGGTAATAAAGTAAGTATTTAGGGAATGTTGTAAACATAATCAATTCAAACTGCATTGTAAACAGTGATACAGAGAACTAATTAGGTGCTATCTTAGCCCAATGGTGTTTATAGCTGTTAGAGGAAGTAAGATGTCAGTGAAACTGTGATTGCTCGATTAGGGTAATTAGTTCTTTGTAGACTAATTGCATTAGAGCAGGATGTGAGACCTGAAGATCATAGCAGCAGCTGAATTAGTGCGCGGGCTTTATTGTTGCAGGTAGTACATTGCCTTGGATAGTAATTACTGAGTTTAAATGCATCACTGCTTTGACTTGAGGTTTGCTGGTGAACTGTGTGGAACGGGGTGTTTAACGAATAAAGAAGTCACACAGAACTTTAATTGTATGAGTATGGCATCTGTTTCCTCTGAGAAGCTGTATTGGGTCTTTGCAATTATTTGTGATAACAGGCTAGTTACACATTAGATAAATTCAGGAGTTATGAAAGCTCTACTCGGTGTTTTATGATGGAAAGCAATTTACAAATTTTAACTTTTGAATAACTCCAAAATAGTTGAATTTACCAATTTTAGAAATAAGTAGTAGAGATACTAAGATTTGTGTCAGTAATACAGTGGAATTACTGTCATGGTCAAAATGATGTTAATTCATACAGGTATTTGGTAAATTAAAGTAGACATTCAGTTACTAGGTCTGACTTCCAAGTCAGTCATGAGTGTTGGGTTTGCCAGGCACCATCGTGTCAGGAGTGTTAGTCTTTTGTCCTGTTCTCAGTGCATTTTAGACCTGACCTAAGTTACCAAGCAGCTATTCTAAACATTCTTTTTTGGTGTTTTGCAAAGGGCATTTGATGTTGTTTTAAAGGTAGTAAACATTGTGCCATTTCAAAAGACAAAAGATTTTTTTGTCCTTAATTTCCACTTTTTTTTAATTGCCTGATCATTTTTAAATGCCCAAGTGATTTTGTCAAATTTAATGATAGTCTTTTGAAAGATGCTTCACTTATTTTGAAACTAACCTTTACATTACTTAATATTCAGAGTAAAATGTATCTATTAAACCATGTAGAAATAGCTAAGCAGAAATAATCTATTTAAAATTATTTTTGATGCATTCTAAGACCTCAGAAATGCTCTTTTCTTTTCTGTTTGGAAACATACTGGGTCAGGTGGTTTTAAATGTAGTAAAGGTTGTTACAAAACCTTTGCTTATTTAACAGCATTTCCAACTGTAATAGAAAATAATGGTAATTGAAAACATAAAGGCTGCAAACCTGCAAAGTGGGGTGCTAAATGAAGAGAGTAATAACTGAAAATAACTTCAATAACTGTAAAGAAAATTAGGCTAAGGCTTTGAAAGGGAGGAAACAACAAATATCTCTGTATTATTTTAAGAGTTCTAAGGCTTTTTTCCTTCTTGAAAAAAGAAACTCATAGTATAGACTTCTGTTACTCCATTAAAGCGGAATGCTTTTTTTTCTTGTGGCTCCTCAGTACATCTTTGATTTGGCTGATTATGGTATTATATGGTGTAAGGAACATCAGTGTCACTGCATTAGCTCAGCAGTTTTTTTGGTTCTGCAACAGAGACCAAGAGAGAACAGAACAAGATACCCAAAAGTACGATGTAGTTTTGAACAAAAGGAGCAAGCCTGTCAGGCTCCTTTCTGATTCTCTACAAAGTGGTGGGGCGCAAAGGTCTGGAAAAGCACATTGCTTTGGATTAGTTGTTAGGAATTTTGATAAATTCTGAAGAAGTTCTGGAGAGATGCAATCAAGCGCAATTAAAGGCCACAAGACTGGAAAAACCTAGCTGTAGCTAGTGTTTAGTAAGCCAGATGAGAGGTGTAGAATAAAATCCTGATTGTAATGAAGTGATTGGGAATTGTACTTGTTTTCAGAGGGGCAGGGCTTTCATCTTTTCACTGTAAAGTTGATATATGTTATTGAATACAGTTATTAGAAAAAAGAAAACATGGATCGGAGTGTAGTTCTCATTATAGAGATTTGCAAGACTTGTTTATGAAAACTGTACTTTAAATAACTATTAAATTCTGTTTCTGCAAAATATTTAGGGACATAATTTAATACTGTAGACTTCAGGTCATTACTATGGCTTAATAAACAGTGATGGCGACCGTGCTTGTACTGGGATGTCTGTCGCTATCAGCTGTCTGATTAGTGCCCCAGAATAATCGCTAATCTTTCTTTAACAGTTTTATGGTGACCATATGTTACTACTGTTTAATTAACAAGACATTACTAATCTTAACCTGTGGTTGAAAATTGTTTGGAAAACTGACATTCTGATGTAATATGAGCAGCTTGTCTTCATACATGTGCTGAATAGGTTTAAACTTTACATGAGGCTCTTTTGGTAATTCTTCAGGGAATGTTCTTTCACTGTTGTGTTTTTTCTTAAAACCAGAACCATTATATGTGAAGTTTTTACTTTTCTTTAAGCTTCGCTTTACGTTCTCGGTCCAATACAAAGAGAAGCAGAAGCACAAAGCAGCCTAAAGAGCAGTGTTGTTCGTTTAACGATGGCTTTGCGTGCTGTCGGTACCTGTGACACCTTGCAGTTCTGAAGTGTCAAAATGCGCTGCCCCGGCAGCAGTGACCTTTTGCAGATTGTATGAGCTCCTCTTATTCTAGTGTATTCTCTTCATTAACTTAAATGGTCTCAGTGGGAAACTGGGCCCAATTTATGACCTAGACTGAAAATCTTGCCTTTAACTAATTAACTTGTAGTGGTGCCTCAGCTAAATTAAGCTTAATGGGTCATTTAATCTGTCCCATTGCGCAGGAGGAATTTGACGCTTTTTTTAAACCAGAGGTGCCCAAAATACTGTTCTGGCAAGTACACATAAATCATGTGGCCTTTGTGGACAATTAGATACCTACGGAGAGAAACAAGGTTCTAAATAAATGATCGTTATGGACTTACTTTTGGGAACAGATAATTAAATTTGGTATGATTAAAATAGATACTTAACAGAAATCACTGGAGTGAATTTAACTCTGTCATGGCCTGTGGCTGAGACAGTGTGCGTTTTTCCACTTGAAAGGAGCTTATCCTTTCTGGTAGTAGAAAAATGGTTCTTCCTCCAAACTACAGTGCTAAATCTGAATATTGACCTTTACAGAAAATCTATTAATGAATCCATTATATAAAACCATGTATAATGAATGATCTCATAATAAAGAAGTTGGTGGTATGCAGTGAGATTTTCAACAAAATGCAGAACCACCAGATGGAAGGGTGAGAACCCAGGGTTTAAACTTTAGCTGCTTGCTTTGTTTTTAGAATAGTACAAATATTGAAAATGAAATCCCTGAGTGAGGTTATTAAAAATTACATAAAAAGAAATAATGTCTAATCTTTTTGATTTCTAGTTTTTGTATGTGTACTTCTTTCCCTTGAAAGGAAAAAGTGATCAAGAATGTACAGACACTTAAGCTTTACATTAACTGATCTCTAAACTTTGTGAATTGATAACGCGTTGTCTTTACGGTATATAAGCTATCCCTGTAATGTTCTGCAGTTTATCAGGAATTATTATCTTGCGCTGTGTCATTTTAATGTAATTCTATCTGGAAATGCTGTTTTTTAGCAGATGCACATTTCTGCCAAAGAAAAAGACCAAATGAGGTAGATTTTGTCCTATTTTAATTCTCAAAGTTTTTATTTTTTACTTTTTAATTTTTTAATTTAAGTTTTTAAGGCTTTTGAGTGGTTTTTTTTAAAATGTGAAGCCAAAAATTTTGAAACTTTTTAGTACAGCCAATTTGAACTTTTGCAGAGATATGACTTTTCAAGGCTATACTTGCATTGTGGTGGGCTTTTTTGTTACAATTGTTACCTTCTACTTTGAAAGCCAATTTCTATACTTGGAGTGTAGTAGGTTGTTTCTGCTGTCATTCTGTTCGCAATGGATTATATTTCAGGTGAATGTAGTGATGTAAAATTTTTGTAACACAAGGCCTAATTCACCCTTCCGTGTTTAGTTTGCAGTTTCATGTTCATGTTTATTTTCTGGTAACAGTATGGAAACTTTAGAATTGATGAGTTCATCTGCTTCATATTTCATAGGTATTTCATACTGACAAAATAGGCTGTATGATAACATCTACTACCAAATTTGCATTTTTGTATTTAACCAGATTTTCAGGGAAGGGAAATGTGAAAGTTGAATACATTCAGCATTTCTGGAATTGGGCCATGAAATATAGCAGTTGCTACAATTGACTGCCTGAATCACGGATATGGAATAAAAATGGCTAAAACTTAGACAAAGGTTATTATTATAAGCTCTTAAGGTTTGTCCTTTTTTTACCTTCATTATTGCTGAATATTGCTAGAATGAAAAAATGAATTACATTATGATAGGTTCAGTGTCCATAATGTTTTGTTCATTTCTGCTAAAACTATTACATGATTTCCAGAGATGATTGTAAAATTAACAAGTTTTGACTTGGAAGCCCTATGAGACCTAACGGCACTGTGCCAAATTACTTTTCATTTCAAATATGAGGTTGAAAACTGAAGGTCACTGAGGAAATTTCTCATTTCAGAAACCAAGACATCTGAGGTATCATTCAGAGATTTTAACATTAAAATACAAATCCTTATTCTAAATTAGCTACATATAATAAGCCCTTCCTTACATGATAATGTGTAATTTCCACCCAAGTGTCAAAATAATGTGACTTTAGAAGGAAGTAAAATTTCCATGTATCAAAATTAGGTTGAATTTTTTCAAAAATTCCACATATTTAAAGTAGAACCTAATTTTACAATAAAACTTATCTTGAACTGGCGTTAGCTGCGGTTGCTTTAGTTTGACTCAAACGTAGTAATGATCACCAACATACAACTTCTCTGGAATATGTGAAGCTCCCAACTCATTTCAAAGATACTGATCTATGTATTTAAAATTTGAAGTTTTTGAAACAAGAGGGGTGATATTTCAGCGAAGACGCACTGCAAACCGGAGGTTGCTTGTATTTTGTTTTCCCTCCTTCTGCATGCCCCCATTCTATTTCCAAAGCTCCCTGTACCTGTGAAACTCTTTCCTTTCTGTTTGGTAAGTAGTTCTGCCCTTCCTAATGCTACTTGGTCCTCGCACAGTTCCTTGTCTGTGCAACTGGCTTTTGGTGAGTGCATGTGAATTGGGAGCCTGAAGAAGGGACGAGCTGTGTGGATGCATGAGAGAGGCTGTACTTCAGCCAAGGCAGCAAAAAGAACCCACAGGGCTTTAGGAGCCAGTTAGCGAGGACCCAGAGGCATGTGGCACTATGCAGTATTTGTGAGTGGGCGTGTAGGTTTTCTTGTGGGTTTTTTTATTTGAATATTTTTAAATGAATTGCTGCTTAAGCCATTCTCAAATGTTTTTAAGTGTTTACCGACGTTTTACTTTTTTCCGTAATGAAATGTGTGCTTCCTTTCCTGTTGCCGTCTGGCAAATTTTAGTTTATCCGTGTGGTCCGTAATAAATATTGTTTTTTCAGGCAGAAGCTAGTCGAACCTCCCTGCTCCCATTTCCCAGCCTCCTACCCCTTGTATGCATGGTCACAGGGAATTTTGATACTATGAGGCTATTGACCTCTGAGAGGAGATGTGGACCTGAATATCTGTTTTACCTTATTTATTCTAATGGTAATTAGAAGACCTAGGAAAGTAGCATTTAGCATAGCTAACTGAATATAGTCCTTCAATATCCAAAAAATTACAGTTTAGTCAGTTAAATCTTGTTTGGTTTCCTAGAAGACATTGTTTCAAATGATGTTTGTCACATACGTTGCTTCCTGCAGGGGAAAAAATAGGCTGGGGGAGACCTTTTAATTCCAGGAAGCTTTTTATTTCTCATCTCTATAAAAAGTTTATCATGCTGTAATCATGTCTGAAATAATATGGTTAAAGTTGGTCCTGTGTGTAACTGACTTGTGAACATACACATTTATTTTTACAGGTGTATAAACCATTTTCTGTCTACAGATGGATTAGTGTATGTGTATGGGTAGCTGTCCCCACAGACATTGTTCCGTTGATGTTGTTATATTTATGTCTGCCATGCAGAATATACCAGTGAAATTGCTACATAGTTTTAAATCAATAGTTGCTTCTACCATAAATTAACTTAAAGGTATTTTAATTTACTTTTGCAGAAATCGCTATGTTTGTTAATGTCAGAAGAACCACAAAAGTGACCTGTTATCTAGTTGGTGTGGTTTTAGAATGCAAAAAAAAATACCAGATAAATAACTCGGCAGTGTATGTTATTTTTATTTAATATGTGTTTAGTTCTGTGGAATATTGCAGACTTGGGTCTACGTAGTGTGGATTGTTGCTGACTTAATGGAGACTGTGTATTTTAGGTGTAAGGATTTATATGCTTGTTTTTCAGCTTTGGGACTTTCACCAGATCTGATTAGAATAAGAACCTCCATCTTGAAAAAATAAATTTGAATTGTTACTGTTTGAGAAATGCTTGACAGAAAAGATCGTATAGAAGCATTGTGTTTTGTGAATACAGTATTTTGGAAGACACAATTTATTTGAACTTCCTCTTGCAGGCTTCTTTATAGTTTAGCCTTTAATGCCAGATTCCTGAGGCACCTTTGGTATTTGATATCTTCAATGACTACACGAATGATTACAGGGTATGTATTATACCATTTCTGAAACAGTCTTTGTTAAAATGGAGCATATCTAGTGAAAAGAGAATGAGGTGGTGGTATGACAGTGCTCGTGGAAGATGATTGAAAACAAAACTGTAATGGTTACTTATCTCCTATGATTTCGTAAAACTGAGCAAAATCTTGGGAATTGGACAGTTGTAAATAATTACAGGTAAATAAATAAAATCTTTATTTAAAATAAGGTGGATGTTTTGTAGTTCTTGGAGTGCTTATTAGCATCAATATAAGAAGCACCAAAGCCCCAAGTACTTCATCCCAAGTATGTGAGTTTTATCTCATTTACTTTGACTAGTTCAGAAATTGATGGTGGCAGAAGCATGCTCCCAGAAACAGAGGCATTGAATCTACATATTTGTTCTGTGCTGACATGCAGATTATTTACTCTCTTTGCTTCATGTCTCTGTTCTTAACCAGAAAGTATCTGCAGTCTATAATAGTTAATGCCAAAGTTTATGTATCATCGAGACACTGAGATACTATAGTGACAAGAACTTACAAAGAGTAACCTTATGCTGCAAGAATGGGAAATAGTAGTTACTTAACTGAGAGCGCCATCCTTGTTTTGTTGTAGGAACTGTTACAAAATACTATTACTAGAAGGCTGACGTTAATACTTTTTTGGAGTATTTAATTAACCATCTCTTTAATTTTGCATTTTATATTTTAAGGTCTATGGTGCCACTCCTTCAAGTAATTTCAAGAGGCTCTCCAATGTCTTTAGAAGACTCGAGTCGAATTATCCCTCTCTTCTACCTTTTTAGTTCTTTGTTTAGTCATTCACTTATTTCTATTCATGATAATGAATTCTTTGGTGATCCAATAGAAGGTGAGTTTCAAGCATACTAAATAGCAGTGCTTTGCAAAATGTTTTTGTGTAAGGCTACAGAGTTCCCTGGGCAATGATTTGCTGACGTCTGTGGGGAAGGCTCTTTGGGGCTGACTTGCTGATAGTCCCCTGAGCACTCAGCTGTCAGCTGGCTCTTTCATGGTGATTGCATTTAGAAAGAAAGAGAAAAGAAATGATGGTCTGCACCTTGGGAACCCTAGCTGTACAGGGTCTGATATGGAAAATCTTAATCATGATAATTTTTTCTGAGTTAGTGAAAAGAGTGAAGTTCTTCTGGACTGAGCCTGTAGTCTAATGTAAAAATTTAACATAGCAGGAATCAGAAAAGAGAATAAGAGAATATTTTAATTAAAATCATTGTGACCGCAAACAATTACAAGACCTGGTTGCCTTTATAAATGTATACTCATTCTCTTTTTGGGTGATGTTTCTTTTGTCTACCTTTAGATTTTGTGTGTGAATATTAAAGTTCCAATGAAATAAGTGGTTTTTTTTTAATAACACAATGATCAAGAAAAAGTCATTTAAGAAAACTTGTATTTTATGTAGTTGTAGGTCAAAGACAATCATCAATGATGCCTTTTACACTAGAAGAGCTTGTAATATTATCACGCTGCCTTCGAGATGCATGTTTAGGAATCATAAAGTTGGCTTACCCAGAAACAAAACCAGAGGTTCGTGAGGAATATATTGCAGCATTTAGAAGTGTTGGAGTAACAACAAATACGGAAATGCAGCAATGTATACAGACAGAACAAAAAAGGTGGATTCAGTTATTTAAGGTAAATTGTGTCAATTTTCAGAATATACTTAAGTAAAATTTTCAGGCTTCTGCTGAACATGTTAGTGGGTTTTTTTACCTCTAATTTTACTTTTTAACACAGTTGTTACAAGGAATGTGGATTTGGGAAGATTACTTTTTGGAGTGTATGCTAAACTGAATAATTAAATTCTGGTAACTGTAACATTTGTTGCTGGCAACTCTTAATTTTCTTGCTTATCCTGTTTATAAAAAAGTTACTGTACAGAATATAGGTTTTAACTTGGACTCCCATTCGGCAAGGTACTTAAGCATGTCATTGTAACTTTATGTAGTGTGAAATTCTAACTGAATCATACAATTACTCGAGCACTTCTGTATTAGAGGCTTCACTAAATTCGTACCATGCTGTATTGGTTTGTTGGTGTTCTACTAAAATTTGTTGGTACTATGCCTTTTGGGTTTGCTGGAATGCCAGTGGGATGGTGAATCCTGCTTAGCAAATGTAAACTTAGTGTATGTTCTTTCTGGATATCTACTAATGTATTTCTGCTAGTTTTATCCATGGCACCCTACCTAAGACATGAGTTAAGAGAAGCTGAAAACGTTGGCAGGAAAAAACCTAATATAACTGTTGCTGAAAAAAAGGAGTGCTTGACTTGTCATGAAAATTCTGCAGCAAACACATCTAGTCAGCTAAAATTGCTCATTAAAGAAGTGGGAGCAGAAGAAATGCATTTTCCAAATTGAATGCTAGATTTACAGTCTGTTTAATACTGGCGACCTCTCGCACACTAATGTTCAGTTCGAGTCATCAGCTGTCCCTTCAGGTCTTTTATCACTGCTTTTGTCAAGCTATCTATTTAATTGAAAGAAGTTAATTGAATGAAAATGATCAACTAAGCTTGTATTAATATTGCTAATGGAACTTTCTTCTTGGCCATGTTTGGAGAAAGATGTCATGCTAGACTTTAGGAAAGGCCCATTAAGACTTGCACTTAACCTGATGGGCTAATTAAGGAATGCTTATTCATTCTACAAGTCTAAGATAGCCTCTATCCAGCCTATTCTGCCTGATTTTACAACACATTTCACTTATGAGCATAAGCATTAATAGCAGTGAGAGTAACTGATAATGTTTTGATTGCATTGAATACAGTCCTAATGCACCACTGAATTTGTAATTTGCACGCGTTGATCTAATATATGTTTGCACAATTTAATTTAATTACTTGTCTTTAAATTGCCAAATAAACTTTCGATTTAAAGGTCACAAGTGAAAACCCCAATATGTCTATTTTTCTAAGAAGGATGGCGTGCTAGGGTATTTTTATGTATGCAGTTTATATCATACCATTTTCTATTTCTTCTCTTTAGTTTCTCATATTTAATCAGTCTTTTTATAAGCTGCTTACATTTCAGTTGAATTTGATCATATTTTGCTGTCATTGAGAAAGCTGTAAAATCCCATGTTACTCTGTCCCACTTTGGCAGTCAGGAATTGAACTCGTAGTGGAACTGTCTAAACTCGGTGTACTCTTACTATTGTCAGGAGCCAGGGTTGTCTTCCATGAGCTGAATTACAAATGTAAATCTTGAGGGTATCTCAAAGGCTCTGCTTCTACCCAAAAAAGTGGCTAATGACAAAACTTCCCTTGTTTGCTCCTTGAGAAACATATTGTTACAGATAAAAATTCAACACGCTCAAGTTCGTCTCATCAAGAAGACTACTGTACACACCACTGAGTCTTTCCTGAGGGCAGCTTCAAAATAGCTTCTTGCCAGTGAGCAGACAGCAGTGTCTTCTTCCAAATCATTAAAACAAAGCTAAAGTATTTCATCATAAATTTAAGTAGAAAATACTTTTCTTTCTTTTACACTATGTCAAATATATTAGATTTATCTTTGCTAAAGCTTTTACAAGCTGCCTGCACAGAAAAAGGCACGTTCCTTCCCTATCATCTATGCTTTTAATTTCTTTTTTTCTTTTGATTTCTCACACTTGCTTTGCATATTTTCCATGCCACTGATGTCTAACGAAATACATTCCTGTATATGTATACATGCAGATATAGGCTTTACTTCTGCAAGGTAATGGTAAATCTGAAAACAGTGAGACTGCTGACAATGGTGTGCTTATTTGCTAGCAGATTGGAGGTCTTTGGTAAGATTTACGTGTGAAAACGTCTTTATTCAGCAGAATCCCTCTTTTTTTTTGGCTGGGTATAATACTGAATAGTGTAGTCAACTGTTACAGATTCCATAGAAGGACTTAAGTTATGAGTACATGAAAATGGATTTTGTCAAATAAAAGAATTATTTCAGTATCTTGGGTAAATCCTATGAAATTAAGTTGCTAATTTTGCCGAATTTTAGTTTTGAATGTTACTTGCACTTGGTGCTTTATTGGAAAGAAATCTCCGTTTTAATATTATTTATTGAAGTGGATCTTTCAATAAAATACATACCTATAAAAATTTTACAAAGGAGTCCTGAGTTTAGATTGCTGGTGTTCTCAGTACCTAGTCGATATGTAGAAGCTATTCCAGTCTCACCTAATTTGATTCAGCTTCCCTTAAGGATTCTTTAACTGCTTGTAAAATATTTTATTAGCATGGTCTTCACATGGATAATTTTTTCTGATTTTTTTTTTTTTTTTAATCTTATGTATCGTGGTAATGGAATCACAGAGCTTCAGTGACTCATCTGACCTGCACTGAATTTTATAAGGGCAAGGTGATGAAAATTCCTGTGTAATCAGACAGTTCCCTTAATAGCATTCTTTGTTCTGTCTTTATTCAAGACATTACTTTACAAACTGGATCTTAAGAGGTCTTTTGTGTAGTATCTGGACACAGAATCCTTTACAAGGCCCATTAAACTCATTGTTACTCTTGACACCTGCCCATTAAGACTGTCTTTTAGCAAGATTACTTCAGAAAAGCTTTGTGTATGTTTTTTTTTCTATTCATTTTTCCAGTGCTGTAGTTCTAAGTTGCAAAACAGATGGCTGTTCATTGTAGCAGTGATAATGTCTTTTTAGGCTAGTAATTTAATATTCTATTGATTCCACTTAATTATGTTTTATGTAGTGTTGGGCTAAGTTGGTTCTGCTTTGAAGAGAAGGCATGCAACCAAGTATGACAATTGTGCTTGAGATGGAGTAACTGTTAGTTTGATATCTCTACTTCTATCTTTTTTTTTTTTTTTTTTTTCCTGGATTGGAGGAAACTGCCAGGAAAAAATACTAAAATTGCAAAAACACCCTAGTGACCATGGTAACCATTTTTGTCAGCCTCCCAGTTTTGTTATGAAGATGTGCATAAACATATCTCTGTTCAGCTTTCTCTTTTTCTGACTGGATGGTTATAGTAATGACAGATTTACCTTTCATCATTTGAATTCCTTATGAATAAAATTGAATTAAACATAGTGGTTTAAGCTAATGTTCTTGTGGTTGGGTGAAGTATGGGTGTACGCCTCATCGCCCGCTATGGTTCAGCTGATAAGCAAAAACTTGTTAAACCACTGTTACTAGGGTGGTTTTCAGGTAAATGCTTATACCTTCTGTTGGAAAAGGACTTACTAACTTAACACACTAAAGGGCTTTTACCTAACACAGTTTGTAAATAACATTACGATAATACAGTATATATGTGCATATTAAATGCAAATTACAACCAACCACCCCACACATGTATTTCTAGGACTGTAGGTGCTTTTTGTGCTTCTTAAGGTGATCACCAGAAGAATATTTGGTAACCATCCTTTTTCTGGAAATGGTCATCTTGTAATCTCCATTCAGGCATGTTTGGGCTAGGGCCTTCTCAGAGGTGATTTTACTTTGTGAATCTGGTACGTTGGATCCTTCAACAATCTTATGATAGGGTTTACTGTACAGTCATGAGCTAGTCACACTAGGATCTGTTTTAATAGAGATGAGAACTTTGAGGGTACAGTTCATTTGATAAATTGTTAGCTACTTGTGGATGAGATGATCTTTTTTTCTCCAGCCAGCTTTGAAAACGCTAACAAGATATTAATTGACAAGCAAAGGAGCCTGTAGTATCTTTTCAGATGTAGACCTTTACCCTTAAAAATATCAGAATTTGTTTTTTCACATGGATAATCACCTCAGTGACTGTTCAGGTGATATCATCAGCAGATACTTATGATTCCTCTGGGGGACCTGTAGCTGGAAATGCTTTAGTTTGTTAATGTAGCAACCAGAAGTCGTGGTGTCTTTCAGGTACTTTAGAGATGTAACTTTTGCTGTTATGTTTTGCTGCCAATTTAATGCTTCTGCCCTCTCCTTCTCTGCTTTCTGAAGTTCATGTTGGCTTTTGTACAGTTTGGCCAGATTGTACAGATTGAGATGCACATCACACGATCTTCTGCTGGCTAGTTGGTTAAGTTTATTGACTATAGGCAGAAATACCCACTGTTTATTAGTTGATCCGTCAGATTTGTCTAGTGTCGAGTGACACATGACCTTTGTCTTGAGATGGCAAGGAAAAGTTCCATTCTTCAGTGGAGCGTTTTCCTTGAAAAACAATGCACAGAAATTTAAGAATCTTCCTCCTTGTGGACAAAGAAAACTTACAAATCAGCCACGTTGTTCAGTATCTCAGTTTTGGAATGAGAGATAGTAAAGAATAGCTGTATAGCTCTCTTTTCTAAAACATATATCTATTCACACATTTCATTTCTGAAAACCTATATGAGCAAAAAAAGAAGACGACATCCGTAAGAAAGACCGCTGTATAAATTACCTGGTTAATTGTTACTTTCTTTAAGTAATTTAATGCTGGTAATGATTTGTTTCGGCTTCCCTGAACTGGCATACAGCTTTTTAGGTGTGCAGGGTAGTTCTAGGTTTACTTAGTCCTAGGTAGTCCTAATTCTTAGGTTTTGGAATGAGACTTCAGTAAGCCAGTTTTTTTGATGACTTACAAGTGAACCACAACTACTTACTCACATTGTAAAGTATTCATGTATAAGAGCAAGTTTTTGTAAGTTAAAAATAAGTAACAATTTCATACATTAATGAAAGATTTTTTTTTTTTTTACGTTTTTGCTTGTATATTATACAATTTCATTCACAGTGCTAAATGTATATTTAATGTATGTGTTTCTGACACCTAGGTCATCACAAACTTAGTGAAAATGTTGAAATCTAGAGATACAAGGAGAAATTTCTGCCCACCAAATCACTGGCTCTCAGAACAAGAAAACATTAAAGCAGATAAGGTAAGAATAATATCAGTAGTATTTTCTGTACTTACCTCACCTAGAAATTACTTTTTTTTTCTAAGAGCTTTTGAAAAAAATGACATTGAGCTTAAAAAGTGTGTATGTGCAGGCAACAGAAAACGCTAATATGAATGTGCAAGTACATTCTTTGAATCATTGAAAACTTTGATCTTACGAAGCTAGTTATGGTATTTTAAAATCATACATGAACTTTATATTACATTGTTAATTTTGCATCACAGCTTTAAGGCGCAAGTATAAGGAGGAGTGATTAGAAATGAAGATACTTAGACATTCAGGCACACTCTTGGATGTGACAATTTTACGTATTTACTATGTAATAGTAAATTGTAATATGGAATTAGATAATGTTTAACTGTAAAATACTGTTAATTTATTAGGTTACGCAGCTGTATGTGCCATCTGCTAGACACGTCTGGAGAGTCAGAAGAATGGGAAGAATAGGACCGTTACAATCTACTTTGGATGGTAAGATACTGTCGGCAATTTTTGCTTTACCAAGTCAAAATAACAGTTTGCCTTACGAAAGAAAATCTACCTTTTATAGAGCTCAGCTGAGTATTTTGTATAAAAGTCTTAATGATAGCCAAAAGCAAGGCAATCTTTCATAATTTTGTTTCAGATATTTAAAAAAAATTGTATATTTGTATACACAGGTATGTGTATGTCTTTAGAATATTTCATGTGTAAGAGCTTTCCCCAGGCTTCTACTGGTGTTGATAAGGGGAAATGATGAGGCAGACAAATGATATGTGTTAGAAATACATGTATTAATATGTATAAACAGCAGTTGCATGAGATACAAAATTAATAAAGTTGCAGAAGATGTGAAGCATTGAGATTTTGTTTTTACTGTATATTATAAAGAAACCTCTTTATTAAACTGTAACAAACAAGTTTTAGGTACCATGATAAGTATTAATTACTATTTATAAATATTGTCTCTAATTAGATAAGGCAGAAACTTAACCCTTTGAATTACTCAAAATATCTGGACTTTATGGAACTTCCAAAGAAAGATGAGAGAATCGGACCAACTTAGCAATCAGGGTAAATTTACGCTAGTTTAGTTGTACCAATATGCCTTCTCATGTAGACAGTCTGTTTCTTTCAGCTTTTCGTACCTTTGTAGCTTCGCTGTTCTAGAATTTTACCTTGCTGTGCTCAGGTAAAATAATCATTAAATCACTAATACTTGTGAAGATTTAATAATGAATTAAAAATGGGGCCTTTAAGCAGCAAAATGATTCATCTGCGAGAGTCCATACTCTCTTTCAAGATACTGTAATCTGTTTGTGTATCTTAGGCAGATACGGTAGATCATTTAGAGAAGACCATAGCCTTCGAATCCTGCCATAGAGTTGTACAGAATTAAGGACTTTGTCCAAGGTTGAAACCTAAGGACTTCTTACAATGATATATTTTTATTTGAATATATTTTATTTGAATGGTATAGGTTTACTTTGATTACCTTATTAGTTTAATTGCCAGATAACAACTAGTTGGTCCAGCGTAAGTACTCCTCAGAATTTTGAATCAAATATTTTTTCAGTTTTGTTTATCTCTGGAAATTGCCTATTCTACATGATTGATAGTATGAAATCTTAAAAGCAGGTGTTTTAGCAAAAATTGCCAGGCTTCAACAGGCCTGTGTCCTGTATGCCTTAGGGACTCTACATCAGTAATCCCTGTTTCTTCCATTGACCTACATGGCTCTTGACAGCTGTATTGTCTTCATGTTCTCCACTGTCAGACCTGTTCCAGATTCTCCCCCATGCTACTAGTCTGCTAGTGTTCTTCCCCTCATACATACAGCAACTTGAGCTTCCCTTGTCTTCTTTCCCATAATAGCACCAGTTCCCTCTGTTTCATTAGATGCCTTGGTCTGGGCAGTCGGTGGATGAGGAATGCACGTGCTGTGGCTGGTGTGGAGTAGCTATGTGCCCTCATTTTGCTGGCTGGCTGTCAGACAAGCTGACGTGCTGAACAGAGCAGATAACTGAGCTCTCCTTGCTGTTTCTGTAATCAGGTCACTAAAGGAATTTCTCTTCTCTATCCAGCTGAAAATTTTCACAAAACTTAGTATTTTGGAATCTCCTATTCTCTGTGTTAAAGTTAAAATTCAGCTGGTTAGCTCAGAAGGTGTGTTGGAGGCAAGATGGTGGGGAAAGATGACAGAGTGTGTTCATGTAAACCCCATTTTCATACAAAAACAGGCTAAAAAAAGTGCAGTCAACATGAATGTGTGAAAACAAGCAGGTAACAATGTGCACATGACCCGTTTAAGCCCTCTTGACTCCATATGGGTTAAAACCAATTAGCATGAAAGTACCGCTAAATCACATATGGTCATGTTTATTTGTGCTTTTTCATTTACTTAAATGGCAGACTCGTGAGTTCTAAATGCCCTCTGTATTGATGACTCCATCCCATATTTCTCTTTAAAGAAAGAAGCTGTGATGGAGAAATGCAGATAAAATTGACTAATTGACTGGAATAATTGAACTGTCGAAGTCATGTAGTAGTTTACCTTTGCTGTACATGCACTTTTTATTTAAAATGCTTTTAACCCTTAGCTTAATAGGCTGCATACATTGACTTTAATTAAATATGTTTACTAAGTAAACTAAGCGTAATCACAGATAAGCATTTTATCAGAAATTCCAAAGGCTTGCAATGTTGTAACCTGCCCCAAATGTATCAAGTATAGTGATGTTTTGGGTCACGTCCTGTTATATTGGTACTTAAAATATCCCTACTTAAAGTGCTTTGAGGAGTTTAAAAAAAAAAAAACAAAACCAAAAACAAACATTGAAGTGATGTCCAGTTGCAGAAGGGCAGCAAGATGCTAGTCACCACAGGTAGGAGCCAAGGAAAAACTTGAAACTGTCATCATAAACTTCCAGACTATTTAGTAAAGTGAAGCATTTACTTCAGTTTTGTAATACAATCTATAAATGGTCTAGACTCTGGAGTCTTTTTTTCGAGAAGGTGGTTATTAAATGTGAAAATGAAACAACTAAGGAGTTGTAGGTTTTATTTCCTCTGTAGACCGAAGCTAGGTGGACCTTTAACCACAGTGTCTAGTCACTGAACAGTACAATTTTTTTGCTGTAATTAATTAATTTACAGTCAGTGCTCTGCAACTGACTTTCTTCCCATGAAGTCAGAGCAGGAGTGTCACTTCTGTGCATCGTCCAAAGTTGAGTTGTTTCCGAAGAACATCCTCTGTGGTTATAAGAAGGTTCAAAGGAGCTGCATGGTAGCTTGGGAACTGCATGCGATTGAGTCTCTGTTGCTGTGGCTTCTTGAATTCTTCTCTATTTTTTTTTTCTTGAGCTCATTATACAATTTCTTGATGTTCTTTTCACTACTTCTGCAGTGACTAGGATTTAGTGTGATCACTGTGACCTTGTTCTTGGGAGAGAAAACCCATTGAAATAAATGTTATCTTTCTGTTGGTTTCATTAGATTTGGTTTAATTCTTAGATTTTAGGCCTAAAATGATTTGATTGAAAGTAGCTGTTGTGGTTGAAAGCACAGTACCTTTAAACTATGTTGATCATTACGATTGGAATAGTGTGTATTCCTGCAATGAAAATCCTAATTACTTACAACTTCTTAGTTGTCTTCTGTCATGTATTTTTCCTTAATTGAAAAATTAAAATGTCAATAATAAGAAAATAACTTTTTTTCTTCTGAATAAAATAAAAAATGCAGGAGTACTTATTTTTGTACACATTTTGTTTTCGATGTGTTTTTACTACTTACGTTTCAGTTTCCCTGCAGAAACTAATGTTTGAAGAAAGGTAAGGCTTGGTGTGACTGTTTAGTAAATAAACTAATGTATGTATTTTTATACTAGGTAAATTGAGTCACTTGATACAAAATAAACTGTTTTAAAAAAAGTTCTTTACAAAATTTTGAAAATTATTATTTCTATTTTAAGTGGGATTGGAACCAGCACCTCTTTCTGTATCTGAAGAACGACAACTTGCAATTCTGACAGAGCTACCTTTTGTAGTTCCTTTTGAAGAAAGAGTAAAGGTACCTAATTTCTAATTTAATATGCCATTGTTTTTTTAGTTTTTTTGTTTTCAGTAAGTGTAAAAAGAGCACTTAGCTAAGTAGAAACTGGATGAATTGTTTCCCTGCAGAAGGGTATCACAGGCCATAGTGTTTTTCTTCAGTACCCATGTGGCAACTGAACATCTGAAGTTGATTACTTTTCTCTTTTTTACTAGTTATATTACCCTTTATAATAATTGCATTAAAATTAGAAACATATATTCGAAGATATACAAGAGCAGTTTTATGTTTATAATGAACTGCAGTCCTGATTCAATGATTGATATACATGATTGCACCCTCTTGTGGTAAGCAGAGCACTAACTAGTTGTGTATCTGTAATAAACAGATTGCAAGGTCAAGACTGGAGACTTTTGTGCGGTGGGTGGATTTACTCAGAATGAGATGATGGATGTCCATTTTGGGAAAATAAAGCCCAGAGATTAGATCTCTGCGTTCATAGCTGAGTAGCTGAACTTTAATAGAGTATGTAGTTTAAAACTTGCAAGATTCTTTTACTATTTGGTTTGCTTTTGAATGTTTTCTAGATTTTAAATATGTAATTGTTCTATTACTTATTTCAGTTTGCATCATTTTTTTAAAAAGCTATTATTCTGTTACCCATAAATTTTTTTCTGAACTGCTTTTGTTGTCAACACTATCAATTACTTAAAATTGCTCCCTGAATTGTCTTGGAAACATTAGGTTGCAAGACACCATCAAGGGAATGAAGAATAGTTCCATAGGGGAAGTAAATCAGTATTTGTCAAAAAAGACAGTGACAGCTTTGGTAGAAAAGGAGTGTTTTTTTTTCTAGGCTTCTATGAAACAGTTGTTCCAACAAAACGTCTTAATACCATATGACAATATTGTATTAGGATTACACGGAAACAGTTGGAAGTGACCTGGAGCAGGGATCTCTATGTCACGATTTAGTCACTGTCTACAACCTCTGAACTTCTTAAAGCTATGTTGAGATGCACGTATTTTGAGTTTCTGGAATTCATAAAACCTCGTTTGGTTTTATCACAAAAAGTGAAATCATAACAATTGGATGAGAGCTTGGAGGCAAGGATAAAGTATAGACTGAACTTGTATAGTTCAAAGAGGAGATCCTCTTGTACTGCTTTTTGGAGCAAGTATGGCCCTTTTTGTGTAGTAGTGGGAGTCAACATCCTTTTGGAGTCTCCCACTGCCCCTGCAAAATATCTTGCAATAAGGGAAGAAGATACCTTATCATGTGTTGTGGTTTTTGTGGTTTTCTTTTTTTTTTTCCTTTCTTCCAGTTGCCATCTATTACGCTGTAATTTAATGTGGTAATACAGCTGAGTGCTGTTCCCATGTGTGGGTTGTTCCATGTGTCCTTTCATTTTCTGACTTCTTAATGAGATTTTTACCTTGAATTACCAGATATTACTGAGTCCACTTTCATGGTAGGCTCTTCAGCCTTCTGACCCTGGGGGATGTTATCCTCTTCAGCCTTAAGGCACATTGATGTGCACCTTTCAGTCTGATATTTACTTGTGGAAGGTAATGAATCCAATTTATATCAAGTGCCTTGGTTCTCACTTACTTAAGCCATACTTTTGTCAGCTTGCCTGTGGTAACGTTACTTCCTATGGTGTGTACCTCGATCAGCATTGCTTACTTTTCCATGTGTTAGTCTGAAGTCATTGTAAATGCATTAGGGTTCTTATTTGCAGGACTAACACATGCATGAACATTGGATTATGTAGGAGTCCAGACTCTGTATCAAGAAGAATTTTTCTATGAGATATACCTCCAAGTGATTCTTTCCATCTAGTGTTGTATAGCAATAGTTAATGACCTGTATCTAGCCATGCTTCTGGAAGGAGAATGGCGGTGAGCATATTGTCATGCCCTGTACATAAAAAGGTGTCTGTGGCTGTGTATCTTGATGTCATAGAACTGTAGAAAAATTTAGGTCAGAAGGGACCTCTGGAGGTACTTTAGTCCACATCCTTCCTCATACAGGAATAACTTCAGAGTTGGATCAGGATGCACAAGGACTTGTCCAGATGAATTTTGACTGTTTCCAAAGATGGAGATTTCACAAACTCTTTGTGTAACTTCTTCTGATACTTAGTCACTCTCATTATGAATTTTTTTTTCTTTATGTCCATTCAGCATTTCTCTTTCTGCAGCTTATAACTGTTTTATCTTGTCTTCCTGCTGTGTACCTTAGGGAAGGATCTGACTTTGTCTACACTATAATCCTGTTGGTTGGAGAGCATTCACTAGCTACAGTTGTCCATAGAAACAGTAGATTTGAGACCTTAATCTATCTTTGTCTGCTGTTGTCAGATTTTCCTCTTTTCATGGTAAATTTGTTATTTTTAAACACCCCTGGAGACTCTTACTTCATCTTCTTAGTTAAGAAAGCAGTCTGTGATGTTATTGGGAGATTAGATTACATCCCTTGGAAAATATACTAGACTATTTAGTGACTATGAGAAAGATGCAAGAGAGGATGTAGTAAACGGACACTCCCTGGATTGAGGGTATATTGAACATTGTTATACATCAGGCAACCCCCTCCCATGCTACATCTTGGCATAGAAACACAGTTAGCTACAGTTACTCTTCAGGTGAACTGTAACAGGTTCCTGTTGTGAAGACTTACAAAGGGACAATGTGAAGTTCAATTTATACTTCAGCTGGCGTTATTTTTTTTTGAATTGGTATAGTGCTCTGGTTCTTTAATATGGCAGTGCTATCTACTACTTTGCTTTGAATTATTTGCTCGCTGCTCCTGAGAGGAGAACTGATACTTAATTTCTTGTTACTGGGAGTGTTCCTAAGCTTTACAAAAAACGACAAAAAATTATTTACTAGTATTGAGGATTGCCTCTGTGTGTGCAAAATACTTGTGACTTTTTCCCTTTGTTTTTGAATACTTTGCATTTCAGAACTCTGAAAGTTAGGGAGAGGAAACTGGAATCACTGTGACAATGTCTGTAGATGTGCGTATTTATGTAGAAAGAACTGAGGATGATATCTTAGCACGAAAAAATTTTTTGCATGTCTTGTCCCCTCTCCTTCCCTCCCCTGGGACATAGCTCTGTATTATGTTTCTGCAGCTCAATGAGAGAGAAGACAAATCACTTGAAATTGAGTGCCCAGAAGCAAATCAAAGGATAGTAATATTGAATAACCATCTCTCATTGAATATTTAGATCTGTACAATGATGTGATTTCTTTTTTTGCTCATTTTAACAGATTTTTCAAAGACTGATCTATGCTGATAAACAAGAAGTTCAAGGAGATGGGCCATTTTTGGATGGAATTAATGTCACTATCAGAAGAAATTATATTTATGAAGATGCTTATGATAAACTTTCTCCTGAAAATGGTAGGTTTACAATTAAGTTATCAGCTTGTTTATAATAACATTTAACCATTCTTACTGTGTAGTTACATATTTGCTTACTTGAGTAGGATGTTAGAAGTGTATCAGCTCTGAGGTGTGAAAGTCCTTATAAAGTTAAATTTCCTTGTTTTTACATGAAGTAATTCTCATCCAGTCACATTCTTTCTGATTATTGCAGTCTCATTCTAACACACCCTTCCTTAGTTCAAACCTACTTTTATGGGTCTTTTCTTCCTATTTGTCCAAATATGTGTAGTTTGTAAATTTATCTGTGTAGTCCATTATATATTATCTGCTTTGAGAATCTTTGTCAACAAAAGTATCTAGACTGCACAGGATTTTCTAGGTACAGTGTGGCTGATAAGGATAATGCAGTGCACTTTGTAGTGATAGTATGTAGTGATATATATCTTCCCACATTGATTTAAATCATACGTTAGTGTGAATTTGTGTGAGAGCAGCTGCTCTAGAAGCCAGAATTCCAATGTAGATAAAGCCTGCCAAAATAAAGTCATTATTAGTTATATGGTATTTTTGCATATAAAAATAATATTTGCCAAATACTCGAGGTTTGCCATGTGAATCTCGCCTGCTGTCCCATGTAAGTTCCCTCCTGGAGAACTGCCTAATTTAGAGAGGAAGGATTTTAGATAATTTAGAGGTGTTGGTATTCTTGATTAGTATAAAATTACTGGAGATAATGCCTTTTCTTAATTTCTTTTACTCTGGTAGTATTAAAGATACTATTCTATTTATAAGTAGGATTTTGTATTTCAGTATCTGTGTTTAATACTGTAACTACCCAAAAGAAATACATTAAGACTTTTTTTTTTAATTAAATACAAATTAAGTTCTTTTGTTTTTGGAAAATTTTAAAGGCTAATCGGGAGATGTCACTGTATAATCATCTGGAGATTATATGTGCAATTGACTGTTTAGCCTCTTTCCTAGTGGTTGGGAATAGTCTCATCGTGCTAAGTTTAGTATGAGTCATTAACTGGTTTCTTAGAAAGATAAAATGGAATTGGAAAATAGAAAAAGTTGAGTCTGTTGTGTTCCTCCTCCCTCTCCCCCAAACGTATGAAATACAATTCAGAAAGTGCAGTCTAAGCTTTTGAATAATGCAATGTCAGCCTGTTTGTTTAATAAGAAGATAGCTTTAAATGAGAAACATTTTCTGTAAAGACTACATTTTGACTTACTGTAGTTTTATTAAACTATGCAAGCAGTTCCAGAATGTGTGTTTCCTAAACTTAATCTGCAGTCTGACAATCTGGGTACTGGCATGTATTCCACCTTTAGCGAGGCCACAGGCAATATGAAATTGAGGGGAATAGTCAATATACTGAAAGGTCAGGTTGCCACTCAGACAGTCCTCGACAGAGTGAAGAAAAGGGCTTACTGAAGCCTCACGAACTTTAGGAAAGACCAAAGCAAAATCCTGTACCTGGGCTGTAATAACCCCATGTAGCAGTACAGACTTAGCAAGAACAGAGCTCACAGTTTCAGCACCAGTGAACTGTTTTCCAGTTTTGGGCTTCCCAGTACAAAAAAAACATATTAATGTTCAAGAATGGGTCCTGCAGAAGGCCACCAAGATGATACAGGGGACTGAAGCACATGGCATATGAGAAAAAGCTGTTATCACTGCAACTGGGAGGTTACAGAAGCCAGTTTGATAAGGTGCGGTGGTGACATGTAGCAGCAAGGGACATTTTTACTGGACATACATAGAAAAAACACAGTGAGGCTTGTTAAGCACTGAAATGGGCTTTCCAGAGAGGCTGTGAAATCTCCATCATTGGAGACTCCAGTAGACTAAGACACTGAGCATCCTGATCTAACTTGGAAATTGGCCTTGCTTTCCATGTGGGAGTAGGTCTGGCACCATGTGGGAGAGCAGAAGGAAGAAATTCCTAAAAATGGCGAGAGACAATTTCAAGACTATAGGCTGAAATGATTAAACTTGATCTGGGAGATTGAACAGATGATAGATGAGGTCCTAGAATTGATCAGGAGAGAGCAAAGAACATGGATTTGGAAGAGGCATCCAGTTTGTCTACTGGCACTGAGAAGAGAGCTGTTCAAAGTTAATGTTTCTATAGTACCTTAACTGAGATCATGAAGAAAACAAGCTTGGAATAGCGGAAGTGTACTAGATTGTTTCTTGTGGGTTTAAATTTTTATTCGGTTGTCATGTGCTTAATAATGTGCAAGCATTTCTCTTGCCCCCCACCCCCATAACTGGAATTTTCAACATATTCCATGATAGCTTCCAGTGGACTCCAGTAACAGTTTAGTTACATTCTGTCCATATGAGTCAAAAAATTGAACTCTTCTTTTCAGAGTTTGCACTGACTTGGGGTCCACCTCTACTTGGTCACCTGTTTTGACATGTGCATTTGTTTTAGGACCATTTTTCCCTCTTTTCTATGAATCTGGTTGTCAGTGCACAGAGGAAGAGACAAATAACGATTTTCTTCATAAGGCCTCCAAAAACCACTAAACCAACATTTTCCATATCTAAAAGTTTTAACTTTAATGCTTGAAAACTTTATTATCTTGGGAGTCTCCAAACAAAGCATGCTATATACTTGAGACTCTCTTTTGCTGGTGGAACTGTGTTCTATTTTCTTGTTTTGAATGGTGATGAGAAAGTGGACCTGTTGCAGCACCTGTGGCTAAAAATGGCCATCCTTTATTTCCAGCCAGCAGAATTTTTGTGCAGGAGAGCATTTCACTTGTATGAAGAACTAATAGGTAACTTTTAAAACTAGCTGAGCGTGAAATGGGATGTTACTAGTAGATGTAGAGGCATTCGCTGATGGGAGAGTAAGAGTAAGACACTTGGTGGTTCAGGAGAAATTGCATTGCTATGAGGTGCTGAAGATTCTTTCATTAACATCAGCTGTCCATCCATAATGTGTGCATTTGTAGCACATGGAAGCAGTAGAAGATTTTATTGTTACTGGTTTATTACTGGTTGCTTTGCTGGGATGCAAGTGTAGTCAATGCAAGAGTTCAAATAAAAGCTGTATATTTGGTTAGATCTTTGGAAGCCTTCAGTGAATTGAGCAAAAAGGTCTTCCTTCCCTGTTATGTGTACATAGTTCAAGGAGTAAATATTGTGTGCTTTCTCAAGTGGCATTGTTCTATGAAACAAGCAGAACACTTGCCTTCAGAACGTGTACATCTTTACCACACCTTGCTCACTGGAATTACATGACATAGCAATGAATCCAAAATATCAAAAATACTAAGTTCAGTTTCAAAGAATATTATTTAATGGTGTAGCTTAACAGGCAGCCCCTTTAAGGGAACACAGTGCTGATTGATGATTCCTTTAGACAAGAGAAAGTTGAACCTTGCACTCACAATATTTTATATAAATAGAATTTTCAAATTATTCTTGGGCTTCTCTAAAATATTTTGTAGGATTTTTTAATTCCCCTGCCTAGCGTCTTTCCACTCCATCTTTTGATGACTCCTAAAGCAAGACCCTTTGTACAAAGTGAATTTCACATATTGAATATTCCAAAATTTAAGCCAGTAATAGATTTTTTTATTACAGTACTATTTACTGGTTCATTTTTTTATATAAAGTTAGTGTAGATATGTTTGTATGTATAGTTACATGTGTTTTCATCCACACAAGATCCAAGCAGATAGTTGTATTTGAGTTTGTCTCTCTCCTTTCTCTGCAGAACCTGACCTAAAAAAGCGCATTCGTGTTCACTTACTTAATGCACATGGTCTTGATGAAGCTGGTATTGACGGTGGTGGAATTTTCAGAGAATTTCTGAATGAACTACTTAAATCAGGATTTAACCCTAACCAGGGCTTTTTTAAGACCACCAATGAGGGACTTCTTTACCCCAACCCTGCTGCACAGATGCTTGTTGGAGACTCTTATGCCCGACATTACTACTTTCTTGGAAGAATGCTTGGAAAGGTAAAACCAATGTTGTATAATACAAAGCTATAGCAGTACTGAAATTATTCAGTAATTTTTTTTTTCTTTTTAGGTAGGGGTAAATGGGAAAACATGATGATTTTTCTAGAGTTGAGGAACAAGTTGAATCTGAACATTATTTCCACAGATCACCCAAATTTCTGGTTCATTTTAATAACTTACATGCTTGAGAAGTACAGCGAATTTGAGATACCCTGGCTGCCAGTTGAGCAAAGTGTGCATATATCTGCTTCTGTGTTTATCGTCTTACTTAAAGTTAAGTTGATTGAAGCCAATAGAATTACTCTGTTTATGGTGATTTTTAACCTGGAGCTTTCTGGAATTTGACTGCAGTTACTTTTTCATCATTTGGAATATATGAAATTAATATTTTCAGAAATGAACAGTTTCTAATTGCATTCTTGCTAGCATTTAAAATTGGCCATGAGCATTTACCATATTTGTGATCCCATGTGCAAATTAACTTTCACTTATTCTGCTTTGTTTTTCATACGTTTTGCATCTTTCTTGAGTTTTAGTGCTTGGTATTTTGATATGGTGAATGTTCAAAGACTAATACACACCTGTTGAGCTAGATGAAAAGTGAAGGGGAGGGGAGGAAAAAAAAAGAGAAACCATTGCAAACATTCATTAAGTTCAGTTTTCTTTTATGGGCAGGTTTAGTGCTGAGGCTATTTTCTTCTAAGCCCTTGAAATCATTTTTGTATTCCAAACTTTGTTTCACAATCATTAGGTTTACAAATTCAATTTCAGAAAAAAATTTGTTGATTGCTACTCAGCTATCTAAAACAGGATATATTTAAGATCTAAAAGTTTCATTTAAATGCCTGAATTATTTTGGAGGCTAAATTCCTGCTGACTTGCAGTGATATTTAACATATAGTTGGATGTCCTTTTAGTGTAGCTGGAAGCAATTTGAGGATGTTGTTGGCAAACTGGAGTTGTTGAAAGAGTGCTGTTCTTTAGAGTTGCCAGTCAACTGATTTAGATTAAACTGCCACTTTGTAGGCAAATTGTCTGCTAATGCATCCTAGCCATTGCAATATCCAAACTTGTTAAACAACGAAAATTTCAAATCAGCCATTTCAATAAAATAATCTTTGAAGGATGTTCCTGCGCTTAATGGGAGATGGATTAAGTACTAATACAATAAAGTTTGTAATTATGACCTATGTTACATATCCAAGGCTTCATTTTCTTTCTGCAACTATAGATTTTTGGAGTGGGGAAGCGAATACTGCTGTGGTATCGTGAAGAAGTTACTTCATTCCAAAAATGTTTGGTGTTTATCTAGGAATGGGGCAGGGCTCAATTGTCAAGGGGAAGTTTGAAACAATTTTTCAAAAAAGGTTGTAATTTTGAATCTTTAATTTCCTCTGTCAAAACAACACATTGCCTTCTGTAATTGGATTTCAAATATCAGCATAAAGACAGAAACTGGAGAATGTGTTTTATCTTCTGTAAAGTGCTACAAGTATAGTTTTGGCTTTGACTTTTTAAAATCATAGGATCTATTATTTAACATTTTCAAAGCATAAAATGTTTTTGTATTTGCAGTATGTTTACATAAGGTAAGAATTGACAGTGTTATTTAATAATTACCTCTACCCAGGTGCACAGACACCTTTTTAGTAGTGTATTTAGAGACTTGATGAATTAAACAGAAAGATAAGGCACGACCATACTATTCAAAACCTGCCAGTGTTGTGATCTTGGTTAAGTTATTGAATACTCACTCACCCGTTTTCAAAAATGTGTCCATTTTATGCTTTGCACAGGGTTATTTGAGAGCAATAGTGGATTATTAAAAGCCCCTTTGTAAACAAAATAGAATGCAAAGGAAGCAATCAGGCATCCACAGCAATTTCTTATTTGTGGAAACCAGTATGTAAAGAGCGCTGCCACCAAAAACTCTCACGTAAGAAGTTTCAGTGTTATCAGAAAACAAATACATTAAAATATAATAATTTATAGAAATTCTCTTGTCTCTTGGTAACCATTTCGTACTAATATCCAAATGCATTTCACTTTCAGTACCATAGATTTACACCTAATTCAGTTTTTCTTCTCATCAGGAAGTGTCCAACAGCTTGACATCTTCTGTTAATTGATCAGTTCAGAAGTAGAAAGATCTGAAAATTTAAAACTCACCTTTAAAAAATGATGTATTTAAAAATTTAAATTATTTAACCCTGGATAAACTACTGACTATTTAGGGTGTATTTTTGTAGTTAGTGAAGAAATTGAAATCTATATACTATACAAATTGCATGTCTGTCCATGCAACTTTTACTGATCACTGAATGAGCAAAAAGTCTTGTAGATATAATACCATGTGATCATGTAATTTCATGTGTTGTCTGAAATCATTCCTAAAAAAGCTGAAATGAGTTTGCTTAAACAACAGCTACTCAAACACTTCCAAAGTTTACATTTCTCAACTTTCAGTGACTTTACTCTGTAATGTAAATATTATTTTAACATTCGTGCCTTTTAAGCATTTTCCTTTATCTTCCTTAAAAGTAAAAGCTCGGCTTACCATGCACACCTTGGGTAGCAGTCTCCCACCACCCACCACCGGCACGGTTTGAGACGTGAACCTTTCAGTTTTATCCACTGGAAGCACAGCAGTGACTTTCTGAGTCCCAGGCTTTGCTTGAGAGCTGAGGGTGTCCTGGGCTGTCGGGGACGTTCAGACAGAGGTGTTAAGAGCCCCAAATTCTCTTTGTTGTCCTCTCTGGAAAGTAAAGTCTTGTTGTCCCATGTGGTGTCCCAGAAGTATGGATGGGATGTTGTAATCCTTTTACTCTCACGGTAGGACTGGGCTGTGGGGAGGCACCTGATTTGGTTTAACTTAATTTCCACATGCAGCAGTTGTTCTAGCAGCACTAAAAATCTTTCCACGTGCAGACTTCCCTGCTTTAGCTTTGGCAATATAGTGGACTTGGCTCAGGAGAACACAAAAGTTGCTATTTTGACAGGCTGCCCACACTTCAAGCAACGTAGCCAGAGAAGGGAAGTTTGGGAGCAACACCTGAGAATCTTAAACGAGGATTTTCTCTGTGCTGATTCCTGAATGGTCTGTTGCAAAGCTGGAAAGAGGGAAATGCTGGTTAACCATTTCCACAGAAACAGTGATCAGTAGAACAGTGATAGATGGAGAATTAAAATTTGAACTTCGCCATGTTCAGACCTAAACTCAGTCTTATATACCGTATTATCTTTCTCCATTTTCAGCTTACATTTGCATTTATTAAATGACGTTACTGTGACAGATGTTATGGAAAAGGACATTCTTTGCATTTGGAACTATTTGACATCAAGTAGATAATTCTTATGATAATTTATTTAAATTTCATGAAGTATCCGCATTAGTTGAAGAATATGGCAGGAAGACCGTAGAAAGGTTAGAATGATAATTTTTATGGTTTCCTCATCTTCCTTTTTGACATAAACCTGCTAGCTCTTGCATACATTACATTTTGCAATGATTGTCTTTGCACCTTAACAAAGTGACTCTTTCTGACACTAGAGATTTTTGTCTAATACACTCAGCATCTTTGGTTATCAGGAATTTGACCAGCTCCATTTCTCTTCTCTTATTCCAGCATATTGAAAGCACTAGTGAGTCATGCACTCATGTTGCTGAAGAACACATGCGCTATCTTTGAAATATAATATTAAGTCTCTTCTGAGCAATAGAATGTGCAGTCCTTGGAAGACACTGGAGTTTTCAGAAAAGATCTAGATCTGTTTTGCCGAGACTTAGCTTTTGTCTTCAATGGTTGGATAGGCAGTATAAAGAACAAAATGTGGTGTTTTGAGTTGTTGTTTTGAACTGAGTCCTTCCTTTATGGATCCAAATAAAGAACTTTGATAGAAGAAGCAGCAAGGACTGAACAAAAATAATGTGTTTATTCTAAATTTTAGCATTGTTTTGGTGATGGATAGATGAGGCAATCTAGGTTTAGTCTTTGATCATTAATGTTTAATGTTATGTAGGAGGTCAGTAATTTGCGTGGCCTGGTAGATATTATATTGATGAAGGTTTAAGCTGTTTATTTTCATATGACTTTTTATAAGTTACTATGCTGATTTAAGATACAACGGAGTGTTCTGTGCACATATCTAAATGTTGTTAAACATACATAATTGAAAAAAGTTACAAAATATGTCTTTTGGTAAAATTAAACATTAGAAGGGTCATAGTAGATCAAATACAAATTTTACTACCCTAGTAGTAGAAGTGGGACCATTAATTATTGATTAGGTTAGTTTTCTGCATCTTAAAGAGTGTGCCGTGTGGTTCCAGTTTGTAACTTTGAATAGAGCTGTGATAGATCATTTGTCATGTGAGATGTTATTCCTGGCTGGAAGGTACAGTTCTAAGATTTGCAGTGTCTACAGTATCCATTTTTCAGAAAAGCTAAAGTAGTTCTTAATCATCCTGGGGCCTTATCGAAAATGGATTGAACCAGTGGGAGTCTTTTCACAGCAAGATCTGGATCAGATCCTGAACTCTTAAATCATTAATAAGCTGCACATATGGAGTTAAAACCTTCAAGTAAATGTTTTTAGTAACGTATTTGTGTGCCATTTTTGCACCAAAAGCTTGTAGAGAGAAAGCAAAGCAAGAAAACTCTACAATGAGAAGAACTGGGTTTCGTATACTTAAATATTTGATAGGATGGTGCGTCAAGCATTATGCTGCTACTCTTCTGATGTTTCTCTGACTGTTAAAGGTTTGGGGTTTTTTTTCCCCTTTTGATTTTTAGGCTACCCTTTCACTTTGCTTATTGTCCATTTAATTAAGATACACTTTGGCTTGGCTTAAATCAGCACACTCGTAACTGATTTGTGCTGCAACCACACAATTCTAGTACCTAGAAAGGTAGGTATGGAATTAGTGACACTGGCACAAAGAGGCGGTAATTTGTATAAACTTTTTGTTTTATTAATTTCAGTTACCCTGCACATGATTTTGTAGACTCAGCATTTTGCTTAAAAGCAAGTTAGCTGATCATTTGTCTCAGAAAATCCTGAATCATCTGAAATGGAATAAAACCAGGAATTTACCATTTAAAGTGGCATGTTCTTTTAATTATACATTTACAGTGCAGAAACACAATCATAAGAGAACGAAATTGATACCTTGTGGAAGTTACTTCATGATTTATGAATGTAGATGTAAACTAATCTGAATCCATTTTCTGACACGGTTATTCAGCTTGACAATTCCTTTGTGTTCATTTAACATAACCAATTATCTTTTGATTACAAATAGCTACGTTAGTACTAACCTTGTAAATATATGTCTAGCACTAAAAGACTACTGAAATGTGGTATTTTAACTCTAAATCTTTAGGAAGGAAAAGTGTGTATTGATAGATTGTGATATTTATTGGGTCATAATGTATTTAAATTTTCTTTAATGCATATGTTAGTGATTGTTTACTGTGATAAAGTGCATAGAGGTCTCTGCAAGGAGTTCTGCATGGGAAGAATTACCTCATGTCAGTGGTCACTCCTCAATTAAAAGCTCCATTAGCAGATGATTCCTGCTTCTGGTTTGTGTACTGATTGCGTTTTATTGCCTCTAAATCAGGTTCCTAGACAGGGAATAAATAAACAGTTAGAGTGTGTGGTAATGGTATCCTGATCTTTTTTCACAGTTGGGAACACCTACATCCATTTCAGTCAATAAGGTTTGGAATATTTACTGAAATTCTTTAGTCTATTTGAACTCTCTTCAAAAATGACTAGTTTCACTGCTGTTAAAATACAGATTTATCTTAGAAGCATATCCAGACGTTAGTTATATAGTAGTAAGTGTTTCAGTTTTTCAGAAGACTATCACTTAAATAAGGAGGAGATATCTTCCTTTTATCTTCAGTTCTTACTAAATTGTGTTTAAATTTGAGACAAGAAAAAATCTATTAAGCCTTCAGTGGAACTTCAGTAGTGAATGATAACTATCAGTTATCCAGTGCAGCCACAGTTACCTCTAGTCTGTCCCTCTCCTATCCCTCAAAACCCCTCAAATGACATTGATAGCAATTTATATCATATACATGGTGTAAATTACAGAGATAACAGTTCCTCTTAAACCAGAAAGAAAGTACCAAGCTGATGAAATGGTGGTTTTCTGCAAGTACCAACATTTCTGAAGCACTCTGTTTTGGTAATAAAAATTCTTGTAATAAAATTAAATACGTCCTAAATTCTTAGAATAAAAATATTAACATGACTTTCCATTTTTAAATTAAAAATGAACTCAAGGTCATTATGCTTGATATGCTCCAATGGAGTCTTTGGAAATGGATCCCTACATTTTTCTGTTAATGTGTTCATGAGTTGTGAGTTGGTTTTGTGCTTATCACACACCTCCAGTCCATTTCAGATATTTACACTGACTGCAGCAAATTTGACAGGCAGGCCCCTCACATCTGAGTCTTTGCTACCCCAAATCTCTGGAACTTCTATGAACTGGTACTTACTGACCTTCAAATTCCCAGGGAGTGGGAAATCAGAAGTAAAATCAATTTACAAAAGGCTTTATTTTTTCTGAATAAATATTTTTAAATCTGAGGGTACTAGCAGTGCTGCAAGGGGTGTAAATAAGGCGCTCTCAGAAGCCTGCTTACAGGCACCTAGCTGTGTAATTTTGGACTCCTACTTTTTTAAAAGGTAGAAAAGGCATCCAGTATTTGAACAAAAAGTGCACTATGAATTTTTGCGGTCATCTAGGGAAGATGATGTACCAGATTTTCCATTACTACGGTGATACGAATGCATTTAGAGGTCTCTGCTATTATAGAGCTCAGGGAGCTGAGAAACAGTGACTTAAAGCTACCAGGTAGCAGACGTATTGCATTGTGACACACACCTGATAGAATTAGTTTTATTTTATCGTATTGGCATTAGAAACAGTATCAATTTGTTTTTGCTCACTTTAAAGCACATTATTAGGTATATATGCAAGAAATTATTTTATCTTAAAGTTACTAAATGCAAGCTTTAAAAAAGCTTCAAAAATACCAGTACATGTTAATTTTAATGTAACATAGTTTTAGTTTATCTTTTTCATTAGGGTAGAAAAGGCTTTGCTGGCCACAAAGGCTTTGTGAACGTGATGAGATATTTCTAGGATATAAATAATACGGTAGAAGGAAGTTCTAATGGTTTTGCTATTTTTCTATCATTTTTATTAATGGTTATATACAGCTTTGAAGATCTATTGCACTCTGTAAGTGCTAAGTATTATTTAATAGTAACTGCTTAAAATGACTGAAATAGAAAGGGTTACGGTCTTGGGGGCTGATTAGGGAAATAACTGAACTGAAGCCCAGTCATTTACTGCCTCAGCCCATAAGCCATGTGTCTTTCTAGGGCTATGACTTTAGCATTGTTTAGATTTTAAAATACAGTTCTGGTTTGTAAAGGATTCATGGAAAGTAGAAGCAATGACTGATTAATTATTTTTTTTTTTTAAGAAAGATTTTAGTTGGAATAATAAATGAGAGAATTAATTGTAGACCTGAAAGTGTAAGTAAAGGCACTAAAGCTGCTTCACAGTCAGGGAGGTTTAGTTGGTTCATCTGTGAATTTGTTTATACAATTTGAACCTCATTCAGCATGTTGTAATGCTCATGTAACCTCTACTATATGTAGATAATTTGTCTGAAATGACTAGACTAGCTTAAATTTTGTCCAGTTTTAAAACACGGCACAAAGTCTTTTCTTTCTGAAGGGCAGTTTCCTAAATCTTGGGGTCACACCTGAACAGTACCTCGTGTGACCATGTAGAGCTTAAATAATATTGCGATAGTTACCATGTGTAGTCCCAGTCAGATATTATTCTCATTATGTTGAAAACGAGAAAAAAGCCCTCCTTGCTCAGAGAACTCTGTCATTTTTGTCCCTTCCTTACTATGTACTGCGTACAGCTGTCCTTCCAGCTGGGGTCTTTCGTCCGTAATATATTAAAGCTACTAATCGCGTGTCTATATTCTGAAAGTTGTTTGCCTTGAAGAACCATTCCTTGTTCCCCCACGTCACAGGTGTTTAATGAATGCATTCAGTGTATTCATAAGTATCTGAACGTAATATTTCTCACTTTAGATGACCAAGTTGTGATCTGTGTCACTGAATTGAGGAAAGGCTTTTGTAGATAGTCCATGTTGCGGTCAATTATAGTTGAACTATATTGTAATCACAACTAGCTAATATTATTTAAAGGAGAAACAATAGACTTCAGACTGTGTGCTTTGTGTGTGAAGTCAAAACCTATTACCCACAGTAGGCTATCTGTTATTTTGTTTGTTTTTAATATTCTGGTGTGTTGTAGGCATTCATGTGTATGAAGTTCCTTTTACTGAATACTTCCTCTTCCATACTGAAATAATTGCTCTCGGCCTTTTAACCAGAAAAAAACTTCTTTTAACCAGTTATTTAAAAGAAAAAAAAAGGCTAGCAAGGCATCTTGAGGTAATTGGGAAAACACTGGGGTGAAAAGTACCATAAATAATTTGTTACCGAAAGTGAGATTTGCTTGTTTGCTTTGTTTTGTTTAGTTGTTTCAGAAGCTTTTAAGTTATTTTAGTGGTTACATAGAGATGTCATAACTTTGCCTAAAGAGCATCCCTAACCTACATGAGTTTGAAATAGCACTGGGAAATCCAGGTTGGCCCTTTCAGCAGACATAACCTTTTAGCTACTGGCAGTATGTCACCCTACGAGCCTTACAGTGCTTGTGTGATTCCCATTGATGTAGACATCCCTGTCTCTGCTTCAGACTAGCCTCTTGCCCCAGTCTTGCATCTGCAAATTGCACTTTTGTGAAAGTGGAATGCTAATACTCCCAGCCGTTCAAGGAGGCAGAGGTATATAGGCTCTGTTAAGGTGTTTGTTATCTGTGTTTCACAACCCCCTCCCCCATCTAAACGTTAGAAACTAGAAGTCTGATGTCATATTTCACCACCAATTACTCCTTCCATGACTTCCTATCTAGATTTTTTGCTTTTTGTAAGTCAATTGCAGTTCATGGGACTGCAGGATAGAGACAATGAAGCAAAGTAAGGGGCTCGTTAGATAGGAGAGTTGGGAGCATGAACTGTCAGAATTCATCATAGAATGTCATCGGTCCCATAGATGACAACCATAAGAGTTAAAGGAAACTTGCCAAAGGGTGAGAGTACTTGAAGTTTGAGAAGAGATTAGTTTTAAAATATATATTGGTCAAGCTTACTGGCTTTGATCTCCTGAAGCAGTGTATGAACAGGAACTTCTGACTTAAGTCAAACAGAAGTCGTCACCTCCCTCCAAGAGCAAGCCAGTTTCTTCTGTCGGCATTGTTACTCATCGGATGCTGGAGGGGAAAAAGAGGACTGCTTCTGTGGGGAGAGCGTGACCTTATATTGTATTAAAGTACGTATCTAAGTATATTTTAATGGTGCAGCTTTGTATTGCAGCTAATAATTCTGACAGCTGGTTACCTCTGTAAGAGCTGGTCACAATTCCCTTGCCTGTTGCTGATGCTAGGCTCCTGCCTCCTTTATGTTGATGTTGCAGAAGGCCAGTTCAGGGAGTTCAACGGGCAGAAAACTAAGCTTAAAATCAGGTAACTTATAGCTCCCCAAGACAATTCACTAAGGGAAAAGAGGGAAGGAGTGAATCTCCCCTTTTGGCCATTAGAGACCTTATTGCTGTCTATAACTACCTGAAAGGAGGTTGTAGCGAGGTGGGTGTTGGTCTCTTCTCCCAAGTAACAAGTGATAGGACAAGAGGAAACGATCTCAAGTTGCACCAGGGAAGGTTTAGATTGGATATCAGGAAAAATTTCTTCACCAAAAGGGTTGTCAAGCAGTGGAACAGGCTGCCCAGGGAAGTGGTGGAGTCACCATCCCTGGAGGTATTTAAAAGATGAGTAGGTGTGGTGCTTAGGGACATGGTTTCGTGGTGGACTTGGTAGTGTTAGGTTAATGGTTGGACTTGATGATCTTAAAGGTCCTTTCCAACCAAAACGATTCTGTGATTCTATGAAATACCCATCAGGGCGGTCTTCCATGGGCAACTGCCTGCTCTAAGGTTGTGCTTCCGTTGAAACAAATAGTCCTGCTGTTCCTACCCAGTTCCAGCCATAGCTGTGAGATGGATCTGATTCTGATTTGAAAGCAAGCTCAACTTCAGTGTCGGTGCTGTGTCGGTGCTGTGCCAACACCCACCCCACCCCCCCAAACCCAAAACCTGACAGCCCAAACAAAGCACAACACAAATAAACTGCAAATTTTGAACCTTACTCAGCATGTTGTAATGCTCATGTAACCTCTACTATGCAACTACTGTACTTGCAGACAAACCCAGTTGAATCAGCAAGCTGATTTATTTCATCGCTGTGGCAGGAATGGGTGGAATCACATCTTTTGGCAGCAACAAGTAGTTTGGTCAGTTTATGCTGACTGAGAAACAGGGAAGTGAGACAGAAACTGAAAAATAAAGTTTCAGTTTATTTAGTCATATTCAATTGTACACAGCATTTCTCAGCCTCTCTGCGCAGTGCTGGAGCTGTAATGGTGTAATTTACCTCTTTGAAACAAAACCGAAGTTTAGAATGATTTTATTTACCAGAGTTTTAGTACATTTTTTATTAAAATTTATAAGGATAGCTTGACTTTCAAACTAATTAAAATACTACTGTTTGTCCTGTTTCCAAAAGTACTTTGCTTTTAATATTGCAATCACTTAGCTAAGAGAAAAAGGAGTAATTAAAGTTATTCTCAAGTTGCACAATGTAGTTTATTTAAAAATGCTTTATATAGTTTTTAGATGAAGTTATAAATGTTCACTTTGGAACTACCTGAAGATTAATAGTGATGCATTTGAAATGCATTATTTTTTTTATTGATTCTTAATGTAGTAAATTACTGAAGTTATTTGGCAGCAAACAGAAATAGCCAGTGATGTTGTTCACATTTATTTTCCTGATAGCGTCACAATTTGCATTAATTGCATTGCAGCTGCACTCACTTATATTAAAAAGCTTCTACTATAATTAATCCTTTTTATTTCAAATCATTTTGGCACAATTTCTAGCAATAAACACTCATAAAAGACAGACACTTGAAAAATAACATACAAGTTTCTTCAATATACCTATTGCTGTTTCTTCCTGACAAGGAATTATTGATAGGCTTCTAGGATCAAGTGTTGCAAGTGGTGAAGACTTAAGACCGGTTTGAAAAATGCTAAGTGGATTATTTTGCATAAAAAATGGACAGGTTTTGAATTTGTGTAATTAACCTGTGTTTAGAAAATACCTTGATTTATGTCTACATTTGTATTTCAGTTGCATACATTATGGAAATTTAATTTATAATCCATTTAGCTGATGTGATCATAGTTTTTAGTGCTATCATTTATTAGTCCTTGTATATTAAATGCTCTAAAGGCTTAAACCTGCCTTGTGTAAAAAATTACACCTCTACATTTACATTTTATGAGTCATAGATGGAATTCCATTTTAAATTCGGGTAGCTTTGATATATTTAAGGAATTACAATGGCTTTATTGTTACTAATGCAGGAACAGCAAACACTGACCTTATACATTGCAAATTAATGATTTATCCTTCTAGTTTGCTTTTAAAGTCAACTATACAAATGAGGATTTCGACTTCTACACCTTGAATAAATCATATAGCTCTAAATATAATGCACCCTTTGGCTTTGAACTCGTTACTCTCAATTCTTTCTGCAAGGTCTAACTCACCTCATAGAAATGTTCTTTCAAAAGTTAAAGGAATTGTGTATATTTTTCTTAATGTCTTTGTTGGAATATCGTTGAGTGATTACAGCTACAATTCTTCTTCTTTTTTCTTTTTTTTTTTTTCCCATTGTGCTTCCTTTTCTAAGTTTGCAGCAGATTATGGAGGAATTAAGTAATGCCAAAACACTGCTCTTGAAGAGTAAAAAGACAACAGTGATGTTATGTTGATGATGCCTTTTCTGATCAGTGATATTAATGATACTGTAAAGATTTGGTTGCCATTGTTAGAGGTGCTGATGTGGCAAACAAACTGGACAATGGGAAAGGCGATGCACAGACAGCATATTTCAGGAATGTTGTTTTAAAGGCAACGGTCTTTTATTTTTTTCTTTATTCATGTAGGCTTTCTCTAAATGATGTCATGTTTCTCTTTCTAGCTCTGAAGTTTCAGTCTCTCCTTTTGAGAGCTACCATAAGTAGTTTTTTCTCCCAATCAACAAGAAGTTGTTACTTATTGTATGAAAAATATGCAAAGTTGCTTTGCATTACATCAAAATGTGGTCATAGAATAGATCAACCAAATCACAGAATCATAGAATCGTTTTGGTTGGAAAGGACCTTTAAGATAATCAAGTCCAACCATTAACCTAACACTGCCAAGCCCACCACTAAACCATGTACCTAAGCACCACACCTACTTGCCTTTTAAATCCCTCCAGGGATGGTGACTCCACCACTTCCCTGTCCAGCCTGTTCCACTCCTTGATAATCCTTTCAGTGAAGAAATTTTTCCTGATATCCAATCTAAACCTCCCCTGGCACAACTTGAGATCGTTTCCTCTTGTCCTATCACTTGTTACCTGGGAGAAGAGACCAACACCCACCTCGCTACCACCTCCTTTCAGGTGATTGTATAGAGTGATAAGGTCTCCCCTGAGTCTCCTTTTCTCCAGGCTAAACAAGCCCAGTTCCTTCAGCTGTTTCTCATAAGGCTTGTTCTCCAGACCCTTCACCAGCTTTGTTGCCGCCCTTTGGACTCTCTCCAGCACCTCAAATTCTTTCCTGTAGTGAGGGGCCCAAAACCGAACACACAGAGAGTGATATTGCTGGGATTTTGTGCTTTTTTTAAAATTCTTGAGGAAACTCTCAGTTTACAGTAAAAATACGTTTTTCATGAGTGCTGCGTATTCGGGTCAGGCTCATTTTTGGTTCAGTAATCTTTTGACAGGTGTGTGAGGCATAGGAAAGACTGGACATATGATACAGACATAACTGGTAAGCTCTCGCCTTGGAAATCAGGATGGTTTCACGATGCCATTAAGCAGTAGAATTCACCAAAAATATGCAGCGATGAATCTGTATAACATGCAAGAGAAATAGTTTATTTGGGTTAGTTTAAAATGTACTGGTTTTACATAGTTATTTTTAAGGGCCAGACTATTTTACATGTAGCAATTGATATGAATGGAAAAATATTGCTTGTGACGATGCTAATGGCAGTAGAGATGCTAACTTTTTTTGGAAGACATTCCTGATGCAGTTGCATTGTCCTTCAGCAAACTTTGCTTTTCTTCCCAGTCTATGGAATTGATGCACTTCTGTTTGCTATCATGCTTCGGACAAGAAGGTTAATGACAGATAAGCAGTGACCTTACCTTTTAAATCACCACATAATTAATTTGTAAAATTTGGGAGCTTGGTATTTCACAAGAATATTCAAGTTCAAACTTCAGTTGAATATTTTTGAATTCATGTAATATCTGGGCTATTGCCATACCAAAAGATCCTATTCAGGCACCAAATTAAGAAGGAATTACCAAAAGTTGAGAAATAGAGAATAGCCTTCAGAATTCCTGCATGTACAATAAAATCTAATGTGCTTTTAATTGCTTTGTTTTTCAGGCTCTTTATGAAAATATGCTGGTGGAGCTGCCATTTGCTAGTTTTTTTCTTTCAAAATTACTGGGGACAAGTGCTGATGTTGACATTCATCATTTAGCTTCATTAGATCCAGAAATGTACAAAAATTTGCTTTTTCTCAAGAGCTATGAAGGGGATGTGGAAGAACTTGGACTAAACTTCACTGTGGTAAATAATGACCTTGGGGAAGCACAGGTAAGAATGGCTTTTTTTTTTTTTTTTTTCCTCTTCTGTATGACTGATGAATCATTGCTACCCCTACTAATTGATTTTTTAATTTAAAAGTGATAGGAAACAACTTTTAAAGGTGCTGTGTGTTGTGAGGCATCATAGGGATTCTGACCCAATATTTAGAGTAGAAAATAACTAATCGTATACTTAAATAACTTTTGATGATGACTTAAAGGCCTGGTCTCTTAGGTAGTAAACTATAGTGATTATTTTCTAACAGTCATACATGAAAAGTTCTATTGCCTGAGATAATTTCTTGAACAAAATATTTTATTTTGTTACTTTGGTTGCACTTCAAAGTACTGCCTGGTTTTGGAATCAAAAGTTAGAAATCAGAATGGTTTTAAATAATAATGACCCTTCGTTGTGAGATAAGCATTGTCTCCAGAGGGGACAAATGGGTGTTCAGTGCTACAAAAAAACAGTTAGTTAGGTCCATAACTATAGTTTTGAATGCAATTGTACTATATAATTTGATTGTGTCTTTTATTTGCTCTGTTGTGAGTACTAAAGATCACTTATGCTCATAGTAGAAAATAAATGTCACTAGAGCTTGAAAAGTGTGCCTGTATGTGTTAATACAGTTAACCTCCGTAGTTAAAGGCTTCTGTCATGCTTCCTCTTTCATTTTTGAGGATTTAGAATTGTTTACTGCTTATGGTCTACTTATACATGGTATTAATTAATAATTGGATCAAAAAAGTAGAGCTGACCACCTTGTGACATGCAGCAGCATCCAAATTCAGCCTTGTTTTTTGTGGAAGAAACAGGCTATAAAAGGGTTCTCTTGGGTTTGCCTGTTGGTCAGGGAAGCCTGGGACTATGCACATCTCACAGAAGCAGTAGCATCGCTGTGACGCAGCAGCTAGTCCTGGAAGTTGATGAGTTCTCTACTGCTGCTTAATCATAGCAAGTTTGATGTCCAAGACTTCTGCTATAACAGCATCAGGCTTGGACTTTACTTTCTGTCATCCATTTCCTGTCATTTTGGAAGATCCTAAACCTGGATTGCATCACGGTTTTAAAATAGCATCCTCAGATTTGGGGTTCCTGAATCATGCTGAAGGAGAGAGTCAACAATTGCCTGATATATGTAATGGTTCATGTTAAACGTATGCCAGATGTTAATTTTTTCCCCTGGGTTACACTCCCTATATGAAAACTTCTGACCTGCCCTGTCTTCAGAAAAACACTCAAAAACGTGAAGTAAAGGCATGTGATACAGATATATCAGAAAGCACGTTCTTAGAGCACCTGCTCTGTTGTACGATATTGTATGGCAGAGCACGAGCTCTGTTGTAGCATGTGCTGTAAGTGACTGATACTGAATTGTTGCCAATATAATGTAGGATTTTTGGGGCGGGGGGGTGAGTGTGTTGTTCGTATTCTGAAGGCATTCATTTAAATGCACTTAATAGTTTTGTTGATCACAGCTAATACAAATGCAGTTTAGTCTCTTAATTAAAAATTGAAAGTAGCTAATGTTTGCTGGAGAACTTACGGTTTCCATGCTTTATACATCACTCTGTATGTCCTCAAAAATTAGCCACACAAGTTAGAACTCACCTCAGCAAGTAAGGTAGAAGGACATAGAAAAGAGAAATAGCTCAGAAAAAACAGACAAGGAGATCCAAGTTAGAGATATTGCCAGCTCTACCTGCTCCAACAAAAACTTGTAAAAAGTGCATTCTTGCCAAGAAGCCTAATTTGTTTGTTAAAATTCTTTGAGGACTAGGGCTAGTACTATGAAGACTTTTGATTTTTAATTGTTTGGCATAACTTTACAAGGAAGATTATAACAGTGAGTTTCTGAGTGAAATGTTAGTTAAATTAAATATTCTGATGTTGTATTGCTGTTTCTACTTGGAGAGAGGACACTATCCCCATGAAGTATTAACCATCTTTTAATGAGACTGCATGTTAGTGTAGTACAACAACTACCTGAAGGGAGGTTGTAGTGAAGTGGGAGTCGGCCTCTTCTCCCGGGCAACTAGCGATAGGACAAGAGGACACAGCCTCAAGCTTCGCCAGGGGAGGTTCAGGTTGGACATTAGGAAGAATTTCTTTACAGAAAGGGTCATTAGCCATTGGAATGGGCTGCCCAGGGAGGTGGTGGAGTCACCATCTCTGGATGTGTTTAAGACTGGACATGGCACTTAGTGCCATGGTCTAGTTGACAGGGTGGTGTCAGGGCAATGGTTGGACTCGATGATCCCTGAGGTCTCTTCCAGCCTGGTTGATTCTGTGATTCTGTGGTTCTTGTCACCTTCTTCTGTGACAAGAATACATTTTGTCTGGTATTTGAGTTGTGTTAACCATTGCATGCTAATTAATTGTGTCAAGGTAAGGCTAATTCACTTTGGGAAAAGAGCTTAATTTGCACTCCTTATGTTGAATGTACATTATCTCTAGTTTTCAGCTAAACAACCACTTTAGCATCTAATAAATTAGTGCCCAATAAATGCATCATAAATCTGTCATTGTAAATAGCTATCCTCATGACAGTGTCTGTCCCGCAGTTGTGGCACAAAAGCATTATCTGCAATGAAAGACACATTCAAAAGGGGCTGTGTTGCCTCTGGCAGTAGTAGAAGGTAGAAATTCTATTATCAGCGTATTGATTCTAATCCTGTAATGTGCTTTTAGATCCCATTAAACTATTGTCAAAGTGCATTCACCAGAAGTTGAAAAAGGTACTTAATAATTTGCACATTAGACCTGCTAATTAGGGGAGCTATGCCATCAACCTTATCTTCCACCCCCAAATAGCTTTAGCTGTTGATAAAGAACTATCTAATGCAGTGATACCAACCTAGATTTCAGCTGTTGGATCTGCTGCATAAAATGGTGGCCTGTAAAAAGTCTCAAAAGAATGTCGACCTGTAGTTACAGGTGCCTTCAAGTAGCTGTGTATATTGATTTTACTTTTCCTTTTATCTTGGAGATTGGATTGTGATAAAATGGTTATAAAATGCTTATAATAAGCGTAAGGTTAACCAATTCAAGAAAGTACCTCTTCTTTTCAGACCTATCTTTTTTTTTTTAAATGAGGGAGTTGAGTTTTGTAGCTGTCCAAGGGAAGAGAGGAAGATTCAAACATATATTCTTTTTCAAAAATGTTAGATTCTGTACTTCACAGTCTTCTCAAACAGTTGAATATGACCAGAAGGCTCTATAAATAAAGGGTAGAAACACAAATCCACAGAACAGCACTAATATACAAGGCAGCGGTTTCTATGAAATCCGTATAGTACTGAGTTTGATGTCAGGAAACCTTCTTTGGCTTTTTTAAACAGATGTGAGTGCCATTTCTGTTACTGATCACTAAAGGAAATTTTTTGCCTTTCAATTTCCTTGCGAAAAAATTTTGAAGCCTTAAAAATAATATTGAAAGTTTCTGTCTTGGCAACTTCTTTACTAGGATACAGTGGCTTAGATCAACGATTTTGGAGGTTTTTCAGAAGCCAGATATTTAAGTTGAGGCTGATCCTTCTCAGGCAGATTTACAACACTTATGGCAAATGCATTCTTAGGCATTCAAATGCAGTCTGCTACCTGGAACGCCTGCCTGAATATCTGGAAGGCAGATGACAGGGAAAGAAAGAAAACCTTTATCTACTTGTTTTCAGAATAGGGAAAAACTTTAGGGGTTCTGTGAACAAAAGTGATCAGAGTCCAAAAGAAAAGATAAAGTGTTTTCATCTGTCCTAAAAACAGGTTTGTAAGAGTTCTTGACTTTGTAAGAGTGCTTTTTGAAATTGCACTGGGTATGTCTTAAGTCTTCAGACATAGAAAGAATACCTAGGTGACAGGTCCCTTATTCTTTCCTAAAATATTTCCCACTTTACCCTCTAAGTATTCCCTTTTTCTCCATTATCCTGGGAAGCAGCTGTTACTGCCAGATCTGTGTGAGCAGCAGCTAGCATTAAGTTTGTCTACCAACAGAAACTTGCCGTTGTTTGCCCGTATACAAAGTGACTTTGTGTGACAGATTATTATTAATAAGCCAGAAGATAAATCCCTTGAACTCTGCTTAGCCAATATTATGTTTTTTGCTGTTTCTCTGTTTTTTTGGTGTGTATTTATTTCAGTATTATTCTAATGTTCAAAATAGTAGATACAGTAACTCAAAATGATCGTCTGAACCGTTTGCTTGAACGGCAGCCGTACATAAAATAGAGGTTTGCTTCTTTTGTTTTGTACAGGCTGTGATGGTTTTCTTAAATAAGACTATAAATGTAAGCTGAGCGCATTTTTAGTATGTACTTGCAGAAACATATAATGGAACTTAGAGCCAAGAAAACTGTAAGTGAAGAAGTGCGTGCAGTTGTAGTTCCAGGAGTGTCTAACCTTCAGTCAGAGGCCTAATGCAATAATTGTGTTGACATTTCTAAAAAATGAAAAGCACCTTTTCCTGCAGATTTTTTAAAATATGGGACTTTTATATCCCATTTTGGTATTTTCCCTTCATTTTGAAGACATACTCAGAGTGTGGAATCGAATGCAGTTATCTATGGTATTGTTTGAATTATCCGAATACTTATCTAAATAATATGTATGATTTGATTGCTTTTAAAATATGTGATTTTGATAGTGAACCAAATTAAAATGCTGTGGGCTTTTTTTAAACTTAGATCCACAAAATAGAAAATACTGTGATGACACAAGCCTGCGGGCTTTGGGAAGTTTTCTATTCTCACCCATCTTGTGTAACTATCTTACACCATCTAGTGGTGAAAATTGGATGGACAACAATAAAAATGCAAGCTGATAAATCTTTTTAGGTTTTATAAATCGTGTTGTGGCCTTTTGGAAAAGGAACTCTTCAACAATCATTCCTGACATTTAGAACTAAGTTGGAATTCTGCAATAGTCCCTTTAAAACGCCGTGAAAGCCACGAATGAGTAAAAAGTGAACTACATCTACTACAGTTTTACTGCCAGCCCAAGTGTTACCATTTTCTGTCTTCTGTTTTACATCTTTTTTAGCCTTTATGGCATGTTATATTTATTATTCCTGCTACATTAGCCCCTTTGTTTCAGACTGTGATGATACTTTGACAAAATGGTGGTAGAATTAATCTCACATTCACAGACTCTGAGAATGGATAGTTAGATCACAGGAAAACCCCAGGAAATGCGGTTAACCGAATGCTGTGGTCTTACTTGTGGCATTGCAGACCTGAGGGGAGGAAGGGGAGCTGTGGAAGTGCTGCTGGATCAGAAGTCCAGGTTTGCTACTTAAAAATATAAAAATAAAAGCAAAAATGGGATTTTTAAAAAATAGTTTTTGTTATTTTCTAAAAATAGTGGTCAGAAAGTACAACACTTTTTTTCTCTGATTTGCAGGAAGAGAGAATAGCTTTTGTTATACAATGAATGCAGCTTTCCTGGCATCCTTAGACCACTGTGGAGAGAATACTATTATAATGCAAACATAAGCATAAATTAATCTGTGTCCTGATCTCTATTTGCTGCCCTGCAGGGAAAGTTAGACGTTTTACTTCATCTAGTGCTTGGATGAATCTTAAAACACAGCAGTTTTCTAGGACACCCTGCCAGTTAGTTCCCTTTTGCTATTCTAGGAAGGAAGTCAGTTCAAGCACCTTTTTGTGTAAATACTGAGCTCACAGAAATTATTGTACGCAAATGGAATAGTAACTGCCAGTTAGTTTATAGTTGGTGTCCATATTCCTAAGAGAAGCTTGATGAGTTTGGTGATACAAATATGCTTTAATATGGCCTAATTCAGTGTGTCCATACCTCAAAGACAGGAATTGTGTTTGGTGAAGTATTGACAAAAGAACAAGTAATTGTGCAGTTCTGCAAAACAAATAGAGTAACAAATTCTGTGATTCTGTGAGTAAATTTGAAAGTGGGCAGATAGTGAAGTACTACTAGTGTTGAGGTCTCAACAGTGATCTGTTCGTGTGGAACGTCATTGGTAGCTCTGATCCTGTAACACTAAAGAGGACAGGAATTTAAATAATAAGTAAGAGAAAGCTTTCTGATCTTATTAGGCTTTGTAAAGGGGTATTTTATAGGAGGAAATTAAAGGAACCTGAGTTACTTTAGTTCAGTGAAAATGTCTCTGGGAAGATTAATGAAGTTGCTGCCCATAAGTAATACATCACGGATATAATTTAGGAGGAAGGCAAAGACCATACTGAAATAAAGGACAATATTGAAATAACAACAATGGGTGTGAACAAACTTTACCCATTGGACGTGAAGTGGAAATTGGATTCATCTAATGATTGGAAACATTCTAATTATTGACTAACTTTCCAGTGACAATAGTAAAGCCACTATAGTGGGATGAAACACAGTACATTCCTAGACCGTGGTGTTGCCTGCAGTAGCAGAGGAGAAAGCTTAGCAGCGCAGGGGCCCCTTCTCATTAGATGTTTACACTGTGACAGGGAAGATGTCCCATACTTCTAGTAATACTCCTTGTGGACTTTACCAGTAAAAATATCCTCATCCTTAGGCCAGTCAGTGGCACCAGGTACTGGCCTGTACCCCCTAGACTGGCCAGCTGCATCGCATGCCAGGCTCTGCAAGGGGTGGACCACAGAGAAAGCTGTCCTGCCTCTTGTGTCCACGGTTCCTGTTGAAGGGGACTCACTCAGAAAGGAACAAGCTGATGTGTGCAGGGTATGAAACAAGAGTCAGCTAAACTGACACCTTCATTTTACTTAAATCTTCAGGCAGTAGGACCTGCACACAGACATGGTAGAGTATTGATGGGTTTCTTTACTGGAGGCGTAACAAAAGCAAGAAGCTTGCAGCTGAAGGATTAAAGTGGGAAGTAAGGCATATTTTAACACCTATTGTAATTCAGGTGGTTCTAGCTTATCGAGGGAAGTGGTAAATACTCCATCACGTGGAGTCTTTACACCAGGATTGCCTGTCTCTCTAAAAAATGTGCTCTAGCTCGTCTGTGGATTTATTGAGTTAAATACAGGAATCTCTAGACGGAATCAACTGGCCTGTGTTATCTGGGAGGTCAGATTCACAGATCTTAATGTTCTCTTTTGGCCTTAAAAAGCTGTGAATCAAGTAAAAATCTGAATGCTCAAAAGCACTGTGAATTTTTAATCATTTTGCATTTTGCATAGTACTAGAACAGCTCACATTATTAGGTAGCATGTTACAAAAGAAGCTATTCACTTGTTTAATGGTCTGTGCTCTAAAGATGTGATCATTACCACAGCCTGAAATGCACGTTTGTTTAAAAAAAAATAAAAAATTGCTGACTCTGGAGTGTAGAAAACCAAACTTTTTTTGGAAGGGTTCAGAAGGTGACAGTATCTCAGCTTTTCAGGTTTTTTTAATCCTCCTCTTAGTACTCTAATAATCCCTTCCAATTGAGCTGCTACTCAACAAAATTAATCTTATGTGGTAAAGAGTAGAATATGTAAAAGTTTTTAGTGTTTTAATAACAACTACCATTGATATTAGTTTATATCTTAATGCAATTACAGTATCTTTGGTTTGGGGGTTTTTCATTAAAAATTCTTCCATGCTGAGGTATCTTGGCGTACTTGAAGGACAAAAGTTAGGCTTCTCAGTAGAAAAACAAGGTTTAGGCTTGATTTTTTTTGTTTGTTTGTTTTTCAGTTTTGTACTAAGCATATATAACTTGATTTTTCAACAGTAGGAATTGTGAATGCTTATCATTCTGTAGATTAGGCTTGTATCAGAATCTTAATTTTTGACTTAGCAGACATTGCTTTTACTGTAATACAATCCTGCACAATTCATGGTCATCGAACAGTTAGAGAAGAGCCCAGGCAGTCAAGCACAGCTTTCCTAATCCAACTGGAAGGAGAGCGCTCTGTGTGAGCCCTGTGCTTATACAGGCTGCTTTCTCTTCCAGGGTACTTATTAGCATCAGTGAAGCTAGGGGCGAGCTTGCCAAGGGGAAGATTTTCACCTCAGTTTCTGTCTAAATTGCAGTGGTGAATTTATTACTGCACACTGTCTCCTATAAAAGAGCTCTGACTTTGCCGAATCCACTTTCTGGTAATAAACCATGGGGCAGCTGGAGGTGTAGGTCTAAAAACTGGATGCCATAGAATATGCTCTTATGAGTAAACAGAAAAAACCTACCTTTATAACTTGTCGTAATCTTATATCTTATTTTGAGGTGAATATTCTTGAGTATATTCTAGTAAACTTCAAATATATACATCACTTACTAGAATGTTCTGCAGTTCAATTTTACAGTTACAGCACACAGGATTAAAGTCATATCATGATGAAAATTGTTACGTTTATAGGTGGTTGAGCTGAAGCCAGGTGGAAAAGATATCCCTGTAACCAGCGCTAACCGAATCGCGTACATCCATCTGGTGGCAGACTACAGGTTAAACAAACAAATCCGACAGCATTGCCTTGCTTTCCGTCAGGGATTGGCCAATGTTGTGAATCTTGAATGGCTTCGAATGTTTGATCAACAGGAAATACAGGTACTTCTGCTTAGAACTGCAGAAAACAATTGCTTTAAACTGAAACAAATGCTAATATTTGCATGTAATTGTCTAATTTCCTTCACTGTCAGGTTCTGATTTCTGGTGCCCAGGTTCCTATTAGTTTGGATGACCTTAAATCCTTCACAAACTATTCAGGTAAGCATATTTTACTTGAATAAAAAAAAGTATTATGACTGACTCAGGAATAAATAAACTTGCTTTTTATCCTAGCTTTTCAAAAAAAAGTTGTAGGGTCATTCTTCTTAACTTCAGTTGTTAACTTTGGCCAAACTCTCTAGATGGGCCTGAATTTCAGAAGATGGGGTAAAATTACAACCTAATTTTGTAAATGCTGGGAAATACAGGTATGCAGTTTATTTTGTTAGCACACTTAAATACAAGTTTATAGCTGGATAATTAGACATGTAATTCCTTTTCTAAATGGATCTTAGTCAACGATTGTGTCTGGTTGCCCTGAAAATAGTCTGCAAATGACTTTGGGATAGTTGTTTCTACCACTGCATTCAGATGCCGTTTCTTAGCCTGAAGAGAGAGCTCATATTTTTCCCTTGTGAGAAATGCAAGGTATCTTACTTCATTTTTCCCTGCATTTATCATGAATGTAATCAAAAAGTAGTGACTATGTCATCAGTTCACAACTGAGCTTACCTTGAGGTAAGTTGATTCATTAAATAACATCCTGAGTCTTGCAGATTTTACAAACTCTTGGACTGAAAGGCAGTAATCCAAACTTACTAGGTAAATGCTAAACTGAATAAAATTAGTTTAAAATAAACAAATAGGATTCAGTGAAGAAAACTGCAGTTAAGAAGCTAAGGGAGGTAGTAGCCATAGGTAAGCAATGAAGGAGAAACTAAAAATGCAGTGATCAAAGAGATCTCTAGATACTGGAAGTCAGCAATGTGGGCCTGCTGGTTATAATATTTTCCCCAAAGATTGATGCTAGGTTTTCTGAAGAATTTATTTCTTACATAAAACTATTCTGCCTATAAATCATTTAAATCTCACTATAGGTGGCTACACAGCAGACCATCCTGTAATTAAAATATTCTGGAGAGTTGTTGAAAGCTTCACTGATGAAGAGAAACGCAAACTACTCAAGTTTGTAACAAGCTGCTCTCGACCGCCTCTTCTGGGGTTTAAGGTATATGTCTTCCCAACTTCCTGGCAAGTTTTTGTAAATAACTACAGATTATGATGCAGGCCGTTCTCATCTGTAGGAATTTACAGTTCGAGAAGAAAGTTCCTCTGTGACTACAGAAACAGCCTCAATGTTTGTGTTTGCGTGTGTAATGAGTATAATTTAAAAATATTTAATGAAATGTTGTTCTGTTGTTTTGTATTTTAACTGCGATATTTGATAAGCCTACAAACACATTGGTTAGCGTGCTTACTCTCTTCATGGAAGATCCTTGCTGCCATTTCTTGTTACTCTGCAGAAGCAGTATTGCTACCAGCTTCAAGGAACAGGTTGAATTAAGAATAATGTTTTTTAAATCAGGCAAAAGAGGATTTAGGATATAAAAGCACCTATTGAATCTGAACCTCTTAAATTAACCTTTTGAAGTGGGAGATGTATTGTGTTTCCTTCTAATTACCATTTATCTGCTTGTGGGGACACAGCTCATTACTCTTTGTATCTAAATATTTTGCTGCTATCTTCAGATTGCTATTTGCAGTGAAGCTTAAGTATAAAGAAAACTTTTGTCTACTGCTTATAAAACTAAAGAGAGGCCAAGGCAAGGTGAAGACATTTTGAAACTAAATTCTGGGGATATTCTACCCATGAGTTTCAGCTGGGCTGCAAAATTCTGGCTAAGAACTGGCCATGGACTTCACTTCCTCTAAAATGTGGGAACATTCAGTGCTTTTCTGTAAGAAAATAAAAGAAAAAATTGCTTCATAGCAACACCATCACCTTTAGTATGGTGGTCAACAGCATGTTTACAGTTGTACTATTTAGTAAAATTAATACAAAGGTGAGCTTATGTGGAACAAATATAGGCATTGCATCATGCAGTTCCTTACAAGTAAGAATAAGGTTTGTTGCTAAAAAAAATTTGAGTACATGTACTTAGTAAATTTTCATATTATAAGGTACTGTGGTACAATATTTAATCAGCAGTGGATAGTAACTGATTTCCTACAATTAGTATGTAAAATAGGTAGATGAACCCATAAGAAGTGAATACAGGTATTGTGTAAGTCATGAAGGTTTATAGCTGTTTTGTAAAGTAAGTGGTGTTGAATGAACATTTTCTCATTATAGAAATACTTCAGGGACAGATACTAATATTTTATGTAGGAACAAGGAATTCAGATATACATAATAGTCTGGAGGTGGAAACAACATACTTGGAATTTTGCACATTTTTTTCTTGAATCATACTGTGAAAGTTCAGTCTGGTGGGTTTTTTGTGGGGGTTTGTTTTTTTTTTTTTTAATCAGCATTTAAAAAAAATACTTGAAAGGCAAATACTAGAAGAATTTCTTCTCAGCTGTAGGAATTGGGCCCTTTCATGTGATGTGTCCTGGGGGTGACACATGGTAAAGATGTCAGAAATAAAAAATGAAACAACCTCACTTTCCTCTTCCACACACACAACTTAGATGTTTGTAGTACTTATCACTGTATTTCTCTTATTGAATTAAACAAAATCAATTCTAGAATTGTCAAACTTTTGATGATTTTTTTTTTTTTTTTCACAAATACAGTTTTCCTCTGGAAAACAAACGGGAAGATGCTCCAGTATTGAAATCACAGTGGTGTCAGACGCAGACCTCTGACACTTGAATGATTTAAAATATATACAAGCATACATGTGTTGTCATACAGTGGTATGTGGATCAGTTGCTAGGAGTGCTGGAAGAATACTCACAGTAGATTTGAACAGCTTCTTTTTTTCCACACTGCAGAGCGATTTTGGAGTGAAAGAGTCGTTTCTGGTGCCGCATTCTGCAGGGAAGCAGGGCCCTTTTACCTTGACTTCCATCTGTCCCCTTATGCTACAACTTCACATTCTCTTCCCTCTTCAATCCTTTTGTTTATTTTCTTATTTCTCTGTAAGCTGATACGGGTGTGCAGCCCTGCCAGTGCAGCGTGTGATCATTTAAACCTCCCTTTGGTACAATTGTTCTGTAAAGCTCTGGGCAGTCTCACCCTCTGCATAATCCTTTCAGCTGCTGGGCAAGTGCTGTGTGGTGCTGTTAGTGTGTGGATAAGCAATGTATCCTCAGCTGCACTCCTTTTATAGGCACCTGAGAGAGGAATTGGCACCTTCAGTCGGTAATTTGACTGTTCCTCGTGTCTACTTCAAGGTGAAATGAATCATGTCTTAGACTCCACAAAACATACTAACTAGATCCCCTTTAAGAGTAAAGAGTGTGTGGGGTGGCTAGATGTGGATATGGAGACAATGGAGATGGCTGTTTAATGACATGGATCCTATCATGGATTGATTTGTGTGATTATTTAAAAGCCTGCAAGCATTTCTCTTAAACTCTCCAAGTCCATGTGAGTATCAGTGTACAGTACTCTAGCAACAAACAAGGTTTTATAGGGCAGTGGGAAGAACAATTAGAAAACTGTGGGATGAGACCAAGATAGAAGAGCACACATCAGTCATGTAATGAAGGGAGAACTGGGAAACAATTGTGTGGAAACAAAGTAAAGAGAAGTCTCCATTTGTTTGCATCTTTTTTCATTACAAGGGGAGAGGAGGAAATGCAGGTCTCTTACTGCTGCTTTGCTGTGCAGCACTGAGCGGGAGTTAGGACAGTACTTGCAAGGTACTTGCTGTAGTATCTTGTTAACAGGGATTTACTAACAAACCAGGGGTTTGCCAGGAAATGTTTGCCACAAGAGGAAGTGGGTAGCTGGTATTGTCATCAGCAGTAAAGTCTTGGTAGCCTGGACAGCGTGTTGTTGAGAGCTTTGAAGGTGAAGAGTGCAAAGCTGCAGGAGTACTGAATATTACCGGCCAAATAACTGTCTGAGTATATTGATGTTGATGGTAGACATTAACACAAGCCATCTTCAAAAATTGTTTACAGTTTTAATATGCGTACTATATTTTTCTGAGAGGAACACAATTTCTGGTTTTCACTCTGAAATCTTCTCTATGCTTTACATTGTGGAACCTTCACCTTTTCTTAAAGGTAGTGCATGTTAATTTAAGATAAGGAAATGTCTTGACATTCATAGCTTATAGATAGCACAGTCTAGCTTTGCATCGTTTAAAAATTTTAAACTCTCACTGTCAGATTCAGACTCAGAATAACATTTACTAAAGCTAATTACAGTTTAATAAGTTTAATAAATGTGATTGTTACAGACAAAAAAAAAAATCATTAAAGTGTGGTTGAAAATTGTTAAGTTCCAATCAGGTCACATAATAAATTGTTGATACTTTTCACTTCCAAACTATTGCAGTTTCCCACTGTATGGTATTTAATTATGCAACAAAGGGTGCCCTTGGCATGACATTTCAATTTAGAACTTCATTTTTCCATTTTTAAAGCTAAAGTAGGGGAATTCAATTAGCATTTTGAAAGGAACACTAAAAATGCAGCATTTTAGCCATGAAATACTTTTAAGGCCTCCATTTGAACAATAATTTAGCTTAGAATCTCATTGACCTTTTGCCTTTGGAGCTGGGATTTTTTTCCAGTTTCTAAAATCAGAACTGTTTTACCTCAGGCAAGCATTTGATAAAATGAATACTTCGCTTTGCTAGCAAAAGCAGTGCTTTAGAGGTAACAAATAAATATATTTTTCACTCTACTCTTTCTCAGAAGAAAAAAAATCAGATATTATTAAAATAATTAAATATTACATACAAAATGTCTTAAAAGTCTGTTCCTCAGATCAATAGTTATCACATCAGAAGAATAATCAGGGTTTGACAAGTTTGTATCATTACAGACTCCTTATGCACATCAATATCATCCCAATAACATGAGTGACTTTATAATCACTCTGTGAAGAAACACTGAGTATAATTGCTTTAAATAAAGTTAGAGCTTTTTTTTGAGAATATCGAGTACCTCTTGATTTAGAGTTCTAGACCATGGTAGTGTAAATACTTGCTTAATCTTACACATGAACAGATCCACTGAAGTCATTAGTCCTGTTTGTCTTGAAATTCATAAATTGTAGGCTTGCTGAAGGGTTAGTTTAGACAGAAATCCCTTGAGGGCAAGAAATGCCTATAGCATTGTATCAGACAATTGGTTTTAACAAAGAAAATGTCATTGTATATTGTGGTGAGTAGAAGGAAAATAATGGCTTGATACTCATCCAATTGAAGAATTTATTTTATATATGTGGGGTATGCTAACAAGTTCTAGAAGGAAAACACTGAATGCGTATGTTTGATCATTGTTTATTTGGGATTTTTTTGGGGGGAGGATGTCACAGAAAGAAATTGATGTAGTACTATAACTTTATCAAATTTGTTCTTAGATCTGGTGACTCATTCATCCTCTTTCTCCTCAGAGCATCACTTTACCATGACAAGTAAATGCTCCTGTAGAATTTGTGCATAAAATTGGAATACTTTTAAACTCTAAGAATGTTGTAACTGGCATAGCATTTCATTAGCTAGAGCAAAATTGCCTTTGTTGGGATTTTTTTGTATACGGAAACAGTGTCTTCCCTGCCTGGAAAGAAGAAAAGAGAAAGTATAATTCTCCGAAGAAGCCATGTCATTATACAATGACCAATACTATATGTCATTCAAACACGACAGACCATCCTTTTCCATTTACCTCCATTGCTGCTAGTGGTCTATAGTTCCCTGTGTTCAGCATGTAGTTCAGTGTCAGAAAACTGCCGTGTAGCAGGAACCCATCACTTTCCTGTTCCTAAAGAATAACCAGCATCCATGGGCATTTGGGAGGCTCTGTAAGGAGAGTCTGAAGTTGTGAAACCCACTTGTTTCTCCCAAATACAACAAAAAATTTCTTGCATTACTGTTTCCATTTCGTGTTTCGCTGTTTTTGTAGCATCATGAATTTGCAAAATAGAGTGTATGAACAATAACAAATTATTATTTTTTTCTTGGAACCAAATAAATTGTTTTGTGTTTTGCAAATTAATGGATCTTGGTGGGGACAAGGTAGAGGGAGGCACTAGACAATTCAAGAGTGCTTTTGGGGCCACCAGGAATGAAAGAAAATGCCATTTGAGTACGTCATTGTGACAGGTTTTAATCCAATGATTTATTTCCTAGAAATCTGTGCCAGCTGTTAGGAGGTAGGTTTTGGCTTGTATGTGTTTTTTGATATGTTTTTTTTCTGTTGCATTTTTCAGGAGTTATATCCTGCATTTTGCATTCACAATGGAGGATCTGATTTAGACAGGCTACCTACTGCCAGTACCTGCATGAACTTGCTGAAGCTTCCTGAGTTTTATGATGAAAATCTTATGCGAAGCAAGCTTCTTTATGCCATTGAATGTGCTGCTGGATTTGAATTAAGCTGAGTTGAACTGATGCTTATTTGGATGACCTGCAGAGGAACTAACCAGTGCCTACTCTATAAGCAGCACCCGTACCCAAGCAGTTTTAAGGGAATTCTGTCTAGATTTCTGCAGCTCTTGTGTCTTATCAAATTGCCCTCAAATAGGTTTCATTTTTCAACACGATTTATTAGTTAGCTTTCATTAATTAATATTACATTGACACCACTTTATGATTCAAAACAATGAATGCCGTGTGCAGTGTGGCTGTTTTCTGTGTTTATGCGACGAAAGAGCACATTTAAAGAACAGAGACATCTCAGTGAAATTAACCAAAGATGAAGCTTTGGCTTTGTGCTGTTCGAACATAAATAATTTCACAAACTGGCAATAAAGTTGTGTATCGTGCAGCGCATTGGGATGAGACAGGTCTAACATCCTGTAATTAATCTTTTAGATGGAAGTGAAGCAGATGTTTGCAGATATCCCAGAACTGAGAGGATGAAAATGCTCATTACCGATAACCTAACATCCTTACTTACATTGTAGAATTGTTTACAAATCATAGTTGTTGCAGAACTGGTTTTGTTTTATACTACCTTCCCTCAAGATGGTAGGCACTGAGATAAAATGTTTATAATATTCCATTTGTGCTTTCTGAAATACCTTGGAGAAATCGGATTCACATTATTTTAAGTTCAAACTTTGGCTGCGTCATTATCACTTGAACACTGGCGTGAATGGATGTGACTATCCATGTTTTCTCTGTTCTGTTTCTGTCTTTTGTGCCTGTACAGATTTTTTTTTTTAATGTATCAGACTCCTGTTGCATTCACAGTACATACAAAAGTCGTCACTTTGGAAAAATACACATGTAACAACTATTAAAATTATTTGAACCAAAGTTATCAGGCTTTATCTTTTATATTTGAAGCCTGAGGTGTTCACATTCCTTTTCCCTGTCATTTCTTTCCATCTTAAATACCACACCTGTGCTGTAGACACTAGTAAAATTCATTATTTTTTTGTGGTTAAACAGCTTTTATATCCATCTGCCTGCAGTACTTCTGCTAAGAAAAGTAGGTGGGGATATGCTGCTTAATATAATTTGATATCTGGGAAAAAATTTGCTTTCGTATGGAAGGAGCTGATCCTCTAGTAGTAGGCACATCGTTGGGTATTCGTATGCAAACTGCAGCCAATTTAAAAAAGGAATTATAGTTCAAACTGTAAGTGCATCCCTCTGAACTTTAGTTTTATTTTTTAAATCATCAAAATTTACAATCAAATTTGTATTAATCTCTTATGCAAAAAAATATTTTGCTGTTACTGGAAACTGTTGGATTTCATATTTAATGAGCAGTAACCAGCAATATCCTTTTAAATGTGGGGAAACTGAGTGATTTTAAGATGTTTACTAGTAAGCATATAAAAATGTATAATTTCTTAATTTGAGTAATAAATGAAGTGTTAAATGCTATTTGTAGTCTTGATGTACAGAAATAAAACGATTGGTTTTCTTTTTGGTTTTGCTTTAGGCTTTTTATTTATGTTAAATGTTACATACCCAACCTATTCTTTATCCCAAAATTCTTTTCTTGTGTATTTTTCTACATAAATTATGGAACTTGTAAAGTTGAAAAAGAGACCAGTAATAGTGGAACTGCCTCCTAATTGCAAAACCTGAACACTTCTTTTAGATAGCATTATTTATTTTAGAATGTAATGCTTTAAATATTTGGAAATTATTTTTCAATTCCATTATTTTGCTACATTGGGTAGTGTTGTAGCTGTATTTTGTAAAATTAAATTTAACTTTTCTATTAAATATTCATATTTTAAAGATTGTGTTGGAGTCATGCCAAGTAATCATGACTGGTAATGTACACTTTCTGCTTTTGTAAAAGGAGACAGTGCACACTATTGCTGTCTGTTACCGTGAATGCACGTTCAGCAGAGAGGGTACGCTGGGGGGAAGTGTGAGTTGCGGATAGATGTAGTCATGTAATTGCAAGAATCACACAGTTGCAGAAGACTTCAGTAGAGAATTTGAGTTGGCTGAAAATACTCTTGACGTTTTATTTCTTCTGTATGTAGTACTGGGTGATCTTGTTTTGTATATTCTGTACATTAAGCATGAAATTCTGCCATACTCAAGTCAGTGGGATTGTAGCCTAGATTTCATTCTGCAGGTAGTCAGCTTGAAAATCTCTGCTGCAACAGTTTACACCACCTTCAGTATCTAGCCTGCAATAAGAGGAGGGTAGGGCTTTCCTTTGGCAACGAGTGCTTTCAGTTCTGACTGTCAACTGTTTTCCTATAGTCAGGATGAAGCACAAGTCCCTGCTTTTCAGTGATCTATTGCTGGATATTTTAAGGAACAGGAGATAAAGATATGAGAAATAATATAGGTATAGTTAGTCATGTCCTGAGGATCTGGGTGGTCTAAATGATATCTCGTAGCTCTTACATCGCAAGAATTGTTTATGAAACAACCGAAAATGGATTTTCCATTTTTTAAAATAAGAGCGAACTCTCTCCCAGTTGTGATGCTCCCGGAGTTTAGGGAGGCAGAGACAGGAAGCACTTTGTGCCCAAGTAACCTGAAATACTGTTGTAGATTTTGATCATCAGAATTATGGCAGTAATACTTATGGGTTTGGAGTTGTTTTCTGTGCAAGACAACCCTTCCTTAAAGTCAATTTCTGTACTTCAGTGTTTTGTCCTCCTAGTTCAGTATGTGCTTTTTGAAAAATTAGGGCATTTTCTGTTTCCTTCTTGTTTTAAAATATTTTTTGTTTTATAATTTTGTAAACTGTTTTAAAAACATTTTTGTCAAGGTTTATCTTTATGATGAAAGAGGTTGCAAATTCTTCATCTCTCCAAAGTTAAAAGGCATAGAAGCAGAATAAAAAAAATAAAATTAGCACTTGGTCTGTTTATCTCAGTGAGAATTTTTCCAGATGTGGGTTTAATCCTACTAGCTGGATTAAAAAACAAAACAGAAATGATTGGCCTTGTTCCTTGATCTCAGTTGTCTTCCATAGTGGTCTTGAAAGCCAGACTTGTATAAATTTCACAAAACTCACTCATGATTTCTAGGGAGAATTTATGTCTATGAAAGAGGAAAGATTTGGCTCCAGTTTCATGCGTAAACACTGAGCTGACAGAAGTTTGATTTGAACAAAAGGATATCTTCAGTTATTTTTGTGTGGGGTGCTCCATAATTTAAAAAAAATGAGCTTCCTGATGCTATTAGTAGCAATGTGGACAGGTTTTTTTGGCACCATTTGAGTAATCTAGCACAAACATCCTAATTTGGTCAATAAAGGAGTTTGGAATTCAAAGAAAACACTTTTAGGAGTGCAGTGAGCTCATGCTAAATTTCAGTTTAAACCAAAAACTATTTGTTAAATGCCAGTGAGACAGCACATACTCTTTTCACCACTGAAAAATAGTACAGCACAGAAACAAAAGGAAAAAACGAGCTGTTTTTTCTTGAAATGTTTTGTTGGAGCTGTAATTTTTTTGGTATTTATAATTATATGCAAAAACTTTAAAACATTTGCTCATATACATGAATCTGTGTTAATAATAATGGTTTGTGATGTAAATGCTTGTTACTATTTTTTTTCATGATGCTTTGCCTGTCAGTGAAGGAAAGAAGAAATGAACATGGTCTGTAAAACTGATCAGGATATCTATATTTTTATTGACTTCTGCTTTTGTGAATAAAATAATTTGAGTTTTCTTGAAACTTTGCAGAAACACTCTTTTATTTCCTTTTTTTTTTTTTCCCCAGTAAATTTGGCATTCTCTTGCTAAAGATTTAGTCCTAAATGGATTCTAAAAGGGAAGCTAATATTAACTGTTCGTTGGTCTTGAAGTTACTACTGTTGGAACAGGCTGCCCAGGGAAGTGGTGGAGTCACCCCCCGGGGGGTATTTAAAAGACGAGTAGATGTGGTGCTTAGGGACATGGTTTAGTGGTGGGCTTGGCAGTGCTGGGTTAACGGTTGGACTTGATGATCTTAAAGGTCCTTTCCAACCAAAACGATTCCATGATTCTATGATTTTACTGCTTCAGGATGATGTGTAACTTCAGTTTTTGAGCTGTGAAGCTCCCACTCTGTCAGCCAAACTGCAGCTATAAGGTTTAGCTTTGTTTCAGTGTGTCTTTCAAACAGCGTGGCTGAGATCACTGATGTGCTTTGAAAAAACTTCTTCAGAATCTTTCGAAAGAACAAAACTCCCTCCTTGGATAAAAATATGAGAAGTTGTAATGATAGTGAAGAATGCTACTCTGTCAGCAAACATGTTCAAATGCTACTCTGTCAGCAAACATGTTCAAATGCTACTCTGTCAGCAAACATGTTCAAAAACACCTTTCAGCTTCTTCTGGAGTTTTAGCACATAAGTGGGCCCCTCTGAAGGGGTAATTTAATTTTTATCTTCTTCGATAATTATAATTATCTGCTTCCCTTTGCTTTTATATTATTTTCATTGCTAAATACACTTTTAGTTTCACGATAGCATTTATAAGGTTAGTATTGTGCATGTTTATTTTGGAATACTTACGAATAGCACCATATATGCTTCAGCTTACCTGCCACTAAAAATGTGGTAAACAGAAAATTCAGAAAACTCCATTACTCCAAAACTTTAATCATCTTTCTCTCTGACTTGCTTGTTAGTGAATGCAGCAGCATTTTAAAAACACCTTTTGTGGACTTTGATGTGACTGGGGACTGAGTAGACTGCACTAATGCTCTTCCTTGTCAGATGCCTGTAGATGTCTGCAGTTGTTAATAAATGGCACTTACCACCTAAGGTTGGATTTGAGATTTTGTGGCTTTGCTTTTTCAACTTCCAGTGCTGCTTTGTCTTTTCAAGGATTTTGCAAATCCGTTATCAACTGCAAAATAACAGACTCCATAAAAATTGAGATCTCAATTCCTTTAACAACTTTTTATAGATAACAATGCTCAACATTGATGCAAAAACCATAGGACTAGTGCTAAATGTTAAATCACCTAAATGTGTATTCACTACTGCCACCAACAGCATCGAACATCTAGAAGTGCAACTTCTTGGATGATCTCCTGTAATTTGGCTGTCTTCTACAAAGGCTGAGTAGCCCAGTGCTAGGTGTGATCCAGCAAAGCACGTCAGGCAGGAGAAACACAGGAATTCCAACTGACACCAGTGGGACTGCTTGTACATAAAGGCATGCACAGATGTCCTGCAGGCTTGATTTCACGCTGTCAAGGGATGAACTTTTCTTGTGTGACAGATAGATCATTGCTACATTTCATTGCCAGAATAGTTGCTGTCCAGTCTGAGACTAAGTTTACCTGTCCGCAGCTCTGCAGAAGACACACATTCTGGTTGCAGTGTTTGTTCATGTATCTGTAGGAACAGCTTGCTCAAATGTCCGACTATATTTAAGATGATTGTTTTCTGCATTCCCAGAGCAGCTGTTAGTTCATTCTGTGTAACATTTGACTGAAAAGTAGTTTTGCATTATTTCTATTTTATTCTCTGTTTACAGTTACACATAGCTCTTGATTGCTGAAGAAGGAAACAGGCATTCACCAGATGGTGTTATTTCAGATCATCTTGCTACTTCTGCTTACCCAAATGTTAGATCTAGGAAAAGCATGTCTCATCACTTGCTATGTACTTTTGCTTCATGTTGTCAAACACACCTGAAGAAATTAGTTCCTTCTAGCCCTTGTATCTTTAAGAATAATTCTTTTCATTATAGCTCCACTTACTGTTTTTCTTTCACCTCTGCGCTTTCAGGCAAACAGCAGCAGAGCTCCAAGTTCTGCAGAGATACTTTTGGTCTAATTATCTGTTAGATCTATCTGGCTATTGATGAAAAATTACATAGAATTAACTAGTATTTGGCATTGGCATATGGATAAGAAAGCACATCCCTGATCAAGTTAATGAACTGAAATGCTGATCGAGCTGTCCTTGCAAGGATTAAGCACTTGCCATAAGCTGTGAGATCTGCTGACTGCCCACAACAGTTCTTAGGTTGTTGTCTGCACACCCCAAATAATCTGTAGAATACATCTGACACTTCAGGAGGAATTGGCAAAAACCTCAACGATCCTGAAATGTTTTAATCACTTTCAAAAGCATCCACTCGGCTCAAGCTTTTTATTACAAAGAGGAGTCCAGATGAACTTGCAGCCTCTTGATTACCTAAGCAGCACCGTACCAATGAAAACTGAGGTTGTGCTCGACAGAAAAACTCTGGAGAATGCTAATGAAAATTGGTTATTTTGTGCTTTTAATGCTTCTACTTAGAGTTTTAAACATTAGGTGTATTGCCCATATTTCAAGTCTAATTGTTTCTGATAAGCTATCAGCAAAAAGTTAATGCTTATATTTAATTAAGTGGCACTTTCCAGAATTACTTTGCCAGTAGTACTATAATTAAATGATGTGAGAACAGTCTTTGATACATATGCTCATATTCTTTGCTAATACCAAAAATAGAATCTGTAAATCTGTAAATAGAAAAACTGGATGCATTAAGCAGCAGGCCAGAGCAGCAGGCCGGGAAGGCTACAGCCATTACCACTTCAAAGGGACTAATATTAATATCTCTCTAATGCAGCATTTTCAAGCATTTCTTGTGTTCTGATGGGCTTTTCGTAATTGACCTCCATAAGTCATAAAAAATGATTAAAAAAAAAGAATCTGGGGACTATGTGAATCGCTAATACCTCCTGGAATGCTGCCACGTTATTTCCATCATTGGGTTATAGCTACCAGTTAGGCCTGAATTCATCTCACTTAACTTCAGCCCCCTGTAAGGTGGCTGTCAAGGCACTTCTGATGGAAGGGAGGCAACCCAGAGACAGAGCTCCAGAGGCAGTTTGTTCTTTACTAAAATATGTGTCCAAAGCGGGTGGAATAAATCATGCCCTGGAAATGCCCCCCCCCCTTCTCTCTTCATAGTTGGAGACCTTAAACTAGATGCTTAACTTTTAGATGGCTGAAGTTAGCTGAAGTGAAACCAGACCTTTCCCTTGTGTTCCCAGGTGAGAGTTGAAAATTCCTGAACAATGAAGATCCTCTGATAACAGAGTTTATTCTGACTTATGACTCAGGACTTGGAGGTCAGCCCAGGTCTGCCTGGATCTTTGATACCAGCTTCGACAGACTCACCAGACTTTATCAGCTTTTGTTATTGGAATTTTGATCCTCTGCCAGCAACATCAGATTTAATGCTCTCTAACACAATATTCCAGGCTTTTGCTGCAAGCAGCTAGCCATAAAAACATAGAACGCTTTTACTTTATTCTTCTGCAAATACCTTTGAAGAAGGTTTTCTGAATCTGAAAGCTTTTCTGTTAGTCCTAGAAGTAGATCTAATTAAACATGTTACCTCTTTCTATGAGTCTTGCCTCTAAAATCTTTCCAATGACATTTACCTCTGATGAGGAGGAAGGTGGTTATGGCTCTTTACCTTATGCAGTTCCCCTTCCTGTTTATCTGTGTTAATTTTTTACACAGAGACTGCAAGGTCCTTCTGTTGCATGGAAAACACTGACATGGGCAGTTCTCATTTAAGGACTTTCAGATGATTTTAAGACATCTAAATAAGATTAACGCTGAAGTTTAAAAATAATTCTGAGAAATCATAACTGAAACAAGTGTGACTGAATATACAGATCAAATCGAACTATGGGTCAGAATAATTTTAATGAAATCTTGGGGAACTAGTCAGTCCTGTCCTGTGGTACCTGAACTATGTAACCTGAATGAGAGAAAGGCGGGTAAAAAGGTGGTTCAGCAGTACCTGACTATAGTTAGGAACATTGTTTATCAGAGTGCTACTCTTAAAAGCAAAGTAATCACAGCCACAATACCTATTTTGAGCTTTGGGTGATCTGGGAGAAGCAGAGACCTTGCCTAGATGCATATATGGAACACGTTAACCTGAAAACCCATAGAGGCTGAGCTGACCCGCTGAAGATCTGAAGGGGTAAGAGGTGGGTGCGCTGCTGTACTGGGCTGAGGCAACAAGTGCACTGGGCAGAGCAGCATGAAAGCAGCATTTCCTTCACTGCTTACCAGCAAGCAACATTCTTCTGATCAGAAAACAAACAGAAGCCAGGAAAACAAGACCATGAATGTATGTGTTTTGAAAGCTAAGCTGAGGAAAAGCGATAAAAAGCTGCCGTTGTGCATGTTTTTATGGGTTTGTCCTGTTAGTCTTGTGCTCCCAAAATTACTGTTAACATGTACCCACCTCCATGAATGAAAAGATGTGTAGAGTTAAACCTCGTCGAGACGACTTCCGATGGAGTGCTTGGTCGTTTACCAACAAGGGGAGCTTGAACCACAGGTAGAAGGGAGAGACTTCTTCCTTTGGAGGAGCTGAGCAGTCTGATGGGTGCTGTGTTAGAGGCAACCTCAGCCTGGAGCCTCCAGAGTTAGTTCTCTCTGCTCTTAAGACCTTAAGATATAAACAGAACCCTGTCATTCCATACAGAATTAGGCTTCTTTGTCACTGTTGTTCCACTTGTGTGGATAAATAGAAGATTTTGTGGTCAGCATCTGTCGTGGCATAACTTTAACACAAAATCTTCTCTGTAAACAATTAAAGAAAAGTTATCTGCCTCATGTGTTACTTCCAACATGTTTACTGCAGGTGAAATTTTTAAAAGGCTGAAGACATTTCCTACTTTGTTCTCACCTGTCATCGGTTAATGAAAGGTTGAGGAAAAAACTCTTCACATCAAGAAATGTTTAAAGCATTATATCAAAATTTTATATGATCTCCCACACTACACAGTACTGACCCGCTGCTTGCCTTTGCATTTCCTAGGCTGGGAATCTCTGAGGTTTGCAACCGTACTTTTTAGAAAAAGCCAGTCTAACCTACTAGTTGTCTTTTTTTTTTTCCCCCCAAGTGGATCAACATCTTGGACCTCACAGCTACTGGCTGATGAGAAACTAATAATGATGCTAGGTAGCTCTTTGATCTAATTTTAAAGACTTGTTCCCATGACCACAATTTAGCATCGTATCTCACAGAACAATATTTCTTTTGTAGCTTGTATTTCCCCCAGCACCAAACCTATACTTTTATTAGGGTTGTCCTACTACTTGCCTTGCTGATGTGTATTAGGTTTTCCTCTGTCTTATTCCAAGCTTGCTTTTCTCTTTTTGAACTGATGCTACTCCCACATAAACACCTCCAAAATAATGAGTAGCCCTTTAATTGACTGTATTTGGGGAGCACACATTTTAGGTGTGGAAACTCTTTAATTCGACCTTGGTGATCTATAAATCAATGCCTCCTCCAACTTTTTAAATAAAGGGCAAGAAATATAATTTTACAGCAATTTAAACCATGGATAAAATCCAAATTTTTAAAATAGAATAATAACTTGGCTGCTTATACTTTGCTGACAGCCATAACACTCAGAAAACCACATACTCGAATATAACCCAAAGGATGCTTAAGTATATTCAAACAGCACAAGGGATCTCTACAGGTGCCAGCTGGAAAACAATGAATCTGGCCTCAAAAGAATTATGCGTGAGGGTTAGAATTTTTGAGACTAAAATAAAGACACACATGGGGGAAGAAATTTTGTGTTCTCGCTTCTAGCAGCCAAACTCACCTATTCAAAGAGCGTTCTCTTTGAATAACAAAGAGGAGTTATTAGCCATCCACAGGGACCTTGACAGGCTTGAGAAGTGGGCCTGTGTGAACCGCGTGAAGTTCAACAAGGCCAAGGGCAAGGTCCTGCAGGTGGGTCGGGGCAATCCCAAGCACAAATACAGGCTGAGTGGAGAATGGATTGAGAGCAGCCCTGAGGAGAAGGACTTGGGGTGATGGCTGACGAGAAGCTCAACATGAGCCGGCAATGTGCGCTTGCAGCCCAGAAGGCCAACCGTATCCTGGACTGCATCAAAAGAAGCGTGGCCAGCAGGTCGAGGGAGGTGATTCTGCCCCTTTACTCTGCTCTCGTGAGACCCCACCTGCAGTGCTGCATCCATCTCTGGGGCCCCCAACATAAGAAGGACATGTAGCTGTTGGAGCGAGTCCAGAGGAGGGCCATGAAGATGATGAGAGGGCTGGAGCACCTCTCCTATGAAGACAGGCTGAGAGAGTTGGGGCTGTTCAGCCTGGAGAAGAGAAGGCTCCGGGGAGACCTTCTAGCAGCCTTCCAGTACCTGAAGGGGCTACAGGAAAGCAGAAGAGGGACTTTTTACAAGGGCATATAGTGAGAGGACGAGGGGGAATGCTTTTAAACTTAAAGAGGAGATTTAAATTAGCTATTAAGAAGAAGTTCTTTCCTGTGAGGGTGGTGAGACACTGGAATAGGTTTCCCAGAGAAAATGTGGGTGCCCCCTCCCTGGCAGTGTTCAAGGCCAGGTTGGATGGGGCTTTGGGCAACCTGGTCTAGTGGAAATGTGTCCCTGCCCGTGGCACAGGGGTTGGAACTAGATGGTCTTTAAGGTCCCTTCCAACCCAAACCATTCTATGATTACTTTTTTTCTTCTTTTCCCCCAGCAGCTCACCTGGATATCATTTCACCACTTCCCCCCTCCCCGAGAAACGCAGGGAGGCTGGCCACACAACTGCCTGCCTCTGGGGGCTTAGAAACCCCTGGAGAGGAATAACGACAGTGCTGTGAGGGGAAACAGGTGCTAGGGAAGGGGCTGAGGCCACCAAGGCCCACGGAGGCCGCCCTCCCCCAGCCAGGCCCAGGCCCACGGAGGCCGCCCTCCCCCGGCCAGGCCCAGGCCCACGGAGGCCGCCCTCCCCCGGCCAGGCCCAGGCCCACGGAGGCCGCCCTCCCCCGGCCAGGCCCAGGCCCACGGAGGCCGCCCTCCCCCGGCCAGGCCCAGGCCCACGGAGGCCGCCCTCCCCCGGCCAGGCCCAGGCCCACGGAGGCCGCCCTCCCCCGGCCAGGCCCAGGCCCACGGAGGCCGCCCTCCCCCGGCCAGGCCCCGGCCCACGGAGGCCGCCCTCCCCCGGCCAGGCCCAGGCCCACGGAGGCCGCCCTCCCCCGGCCAGGCCCAGGCCCACGGAGGCCGCCCTCCCCCGGCCAGGCCCAGGCCCACGGAGGCCGCCCTCCCCCGGCCAGGCCCAGGCCCACGGAGGCCGCCCTCCCCCGGCCAGGCCCAGGCCCACGGAGGCCGCCCTCCCCCGGCCAGGCCCAGGCCCACGGAGGCCGCCCTCCCCCGGCCAGGCCCAGGCCCACGGAGGCCGCCCTCCCCCGGCCAGGCCCAGGCCCACGGAGGCCGCCCTCCCCCGGCCAGGCCCCGGCCCACGGAGGCCGCCCTCCCCCGGCCAGGCCCCGGCCCACGGAGGCCGCCCTCCCCCGGCCAGGCCCCGGCCCACGGAGGCCGCCCTCCCCCGGCCAGGCCCCGGCCCACGGAGGCCGCCCTCCCCCGGCCAGGCCCCGGCCCACGGAGGCCGCCCTCCCCCGGCCAGGCCCCGGCCCACGGAGGCCGCCCTCCCCCGGCCAGGCCCCGGCCCACGGAGGCCGCCCTCCCCCGGCTAGGCCCCGGCCCACGGAGGCCGCCCTCCCCCGGCCAGGCCCCGGCCCAAGCCCAGGCCCAGGCCCAGGCCCACGGAGGCCACTCTCCCCCACTCAGGCCCAGGCCCAGGCCCCGGCCCACGGAGGCCGCCCTCCCCCGGCCAGGCCCCGGCCCACGGAGGCCGCCCTCCCCCGGCCAGGCCCCGGCCCACGGAGGCCGCCCTCCCCCGGCCAGGCCCCGGCCCAAGCCCAGGCCCAGGCCCACGGAGGCCACTCTCCCCAGTCAGGCCCAGGCCCAGGCCCAGGCCCACGGAGGCCACTCTCCCCCACTCAGGCCCAGGCCCAGGCCCAGGCCCGCGGAGGCCGCTCTCCCTCAGTCAGGCCCAGGCCCAGGCCCGCGGAGGCCGCTCTCCCTCAGTCAGGCCCAGGCCCAGACCCAGGCCCAGGCCCGCGGAGGCCGCTCTCCCCCAGTCAGGCCCAGGCCCAGGCCCAGGCCGAGACCCGCGGAGGCCGCTCTCCCGCAGTCAGGCCCAGGCCCGCGGAGGCCGCTCTTCCCGCCGGCGGTGCCGCTCCGGGACGCGAAGCTCCGCCCCCGGCTCCGGCCCCGCCCCCTCTGTAGCGCCGTCGACCGCCGGCAGGGGGCGCGCTCTGCTCGCGCGCGGCGGGCGGGCAGGCGCTGGGCAGCGCACGCCGTTCGAGAAACTTCCGGAAACAGCTGGGCGGAAGTGACGTTCTCGTTGACGGAACTTCCTGTTTGCGGCTGAGGTGAGGTGCCGCCGTTGCTGTTGTCCCGGGCTGCTGGCGGGGGGGTGGTGGCCGCGCTGCGGAGGCATCGGGGCGGGTGAGTGCGGGGGGTGAGGCGGCCCCGGGACGGGCCTGGCCTCTTTCGGCCGTGTGAGGGGAAGGGGGTGGGGGGGGGAAGCGAGCGGGAGGGGGCGCCGGTTTCTAGGCCAGGCCTCGGGTCTTAGCAACAGTGTTGCTGGTAACGGGGCTCGCCGGAGGCGCGTGTTGCTGCGCGCTGGAGGCTCCGCGGTGGAGTGTCCCCCGCAGGGGGCCGGGAGCGCTGCCAGCTGTTGGGAAGGTGCGTGGCGGCGGCCCCGGGACGACCAGCGCAGGGTTTGCGTGGGGCGCGGAGCGGGCGGCGGGGATCGCCGGCAGTTGGGGGCGGGCGGTGAGGGAGCCGCCCCCGAGCGCAGTGGCTGCCTTGGGCTTATCCCGTAACTCGGAGCGGAGGAGTTACAGCTTGGATCCGCGGGCCGTACCGTCCCCGATCGGATTTGCTTCCTGTTTGTCGCCAGCAGAGAAGGCCTAGGGGAAAAAAATCCGTATTTCCATTTCTGCTTGCAGAGATTTTGGTTACAAAAAGGTGAGAGAGCGAGCTTCAGTTCACCCTTTGCTCTTGGATGTGTTGAACAGACCTTTTACTTAAAGTGCTTTTCTTCGCGGTGCACTTCTTTGACATGCTTGTAAACCAAACGTTCTCCCCCTCTTCCCCCCCGGTAGAAGTGGTTTAGTTAAATTCTGTTCTGCGGTTATTAACTCCGAGTAGGGTCAGCAGTAAGGTTTGTTCTGGGTGAAGGCGGTAGTGGTCAGGCGTTCTGAACTCGCTGTTGCCAAGTGCCAAGCTGAGTTGAAAACTATCTCTGGCAGGTAAGGAACATAGTTTGTCGTCAGTATTTGCCGGACTTCTGGGAGGGCTGCGAGTTGGGAAGTTAAGTTATTTATGGTGAGTGTTCCTGTTTGTAGTAACACTTTATGCTGTGTTACAGTTTTACTGTCAGAGCTCTGTTGGCTCCTGAAAACCTGTGCTGCATCCTTGAACCGTTCTAACTAAAGGCGTTAGAAAAGATCATTCAAAATACTGAGCGAATTTGTTTTGAATTCTGTTAATAATAAACTGCTTGTTCAGTTCTCATTTGGGCACAGTAACATAGGAGCTAAATTTATAACAATGCTAGTGTGCAAATGTCAAGCTTGTGACATCGCATAGTGAAATCAGTGATCAAGCCCTGAGTTTTTAGGATATAAAGTATCAAAAAGTGATAAGAACAAGGTGTTGACACAGAGGGAACAGCTGGAATGAAACTAGGCTCTGCCTTGCTGGTCCTCTGAGGTTGCAGTTACTGCTGCCTGCTGACCTGAATTTTTGTTTACTCTTTGAAGATCCTTGTACTCTAGTTAGGAGGGATTTTATGTTCAGCTGATGATCAAGAGCCTGGTGGTTAAAGTACCATTTAGTTTGCTGGATTATGTTGTCAGAGAACATTTGTTTGGACCAGTGAGTAAATGTATTTACAGATCTTGTCTCTGTGATTACTTTTTTGTGTTTTTGTGTTTGTTTTTTTTTTTTTATTTATTTTAAACAACCAAAATGCTAACTAGTGCACAATTCTGGTCTAACTTTGTTTCCCCCTCTTGGCTCTCATGCTGCCTTTTCAGTGGAGAACAAGAGACTGTTGGAAATGGAAGTTAATTTAGGATTAAATTTTCTTAAATAATCTCAGACATTGGAGGAGAAATTTAAATTGCCACTTTTACTGGCAGTACTGTTTAAACTGCAATGTTAATAATAATTTCTCTCTCTGTAAACTGCAAAGTTCCCCTCATTCTCCATCAGATTTGTCTTTTTAGCACTTGTGCTTTCTGACTACAGCACATTCTTACCAAAACAGCTTTTCTCTCTGGTGTTTTCTTCTGTCTGTCCTAGATTGAGGCAGTTTGCTAATTTATCTTGGCTGGACTTTGGGAGAAAGCATCAAGGCTTCACTTTTGTGTAACACAGAATGTTTAGTTGGAGCAATAATGTGTTTTGCTATTTATTTTTTTTAATAGATATAGGAATTTTTCTACCTACTGTATTCTTTCTTTCATCCAGTAGAAGTTTTGGAATGTACTTTGAGAGAGGAAACCACTTATATCATCATCTCAATAACAAGGGTACACGAGCTCTTAATAGTATTTGGACTGTACTGAGGAAAGAAATACCTGTTTTTTTGGTTTGGTTTGGTTTTTTTAACCTGTAAAACTTTCAGGACTACTGTGTCTGTACATCTGTGCTTAACATGTTGGCGCAGTTCGGTCTTTGAGCTGAGGTCGTGTGGGATGAGGGTGATGACTGTGTTTTACTGTGAGTCCAGAGGCATTGAAGTTCCAGCCAGGAATTGACTGAAATGTCACACCGGGTTGAACAGACTGGGTGCAGCCACCCGTGTTAGCTGTGTTCTGCTCTTGTGCTGCTGGCTACAGAAGGTACACTGGGCTTCCAGACTTGAGCAGACTGTTTGTTTCTTACCATATAAATAGTGATGTTTTGAAGGGAATGTATTAATCTTCAACTTAGTTGTGTGAGGTTTAATGTTCTAGTATTTTGCTCCTTAAGTAGGAAGTGCTCCATTTCTCTCGTAGCATTTCTAAAGAACCTCATCAGCTCTGTCCTGAAAACATTTTCTGTCAACAGCTCTTCCTTTGTCTTGATTTATTCAAGGAATGGAAGGATTAGTGAGAAATTACTTAGCTTTGTCAAAACTTGTTGGATCTTATATGTGATGATTATTTATTTCAAGACAGATTTAAATTAAAACTGTAGTTGATGATATGAGTAGGTTTAAATTATATATTCTTTGCTTTTGAATGAAATACATTTGAATACATGTTAGATTTTTTTCTTAAGTTTAGACTTAATGAAAACATTATTCTGCTTCTTTTTATTTAACTGCTAGGGAAGAAATAATTCATGCATGTGAATTTCACTCCTACAGTTACTAGTTGTAGATTTCATTTATGTTTTCTATTTGTTCTGAGTAAGTACTGAACTCCCACTGATGTTAGTGAGGACCCAGCACTTAACAAGGATCTTATAGCCCATATAATAAGTCTGAAGCCATTCATAACTACACTGCAGACAGTTTTTGTTAAAACCTTGTTAATTCTTTTGATTAGAAGAAATTATTTTTTATCTTAAAATGTCTGAATCTCTAACAGCCTGTCATTGTTCTGAAAAAGAAATTGGTGTTTGCTTTAACGTAATATGTTTTTTTTTGCTAGTTGGCTTAAGTAAGATTATCATGACTCCAAAAACTACTTCAGGGGAAGTGTGTAGAAACTTTAAACTTTTCTTTTCCCTGAAGGATCATCTGGTTGCGTGTGATTATTTGGCTGAAACTTTCCGGACCCAGTCTTTGGCAGTTGAGACTTTCACTGTTTTTAATCGCTTAATCAAACACAGATCATACATTTTAAAAAATGAATTAGGAATATTTTTACTTTGTATAAAATAGCCTTTTATGGTTAGTTTTCGGAGGGTGCCAGTGTTCCAGATATTTATATGACACAATTCCAAATTTGGACACCTGAGTTGTTGTGTTTTGGAAAAATGCCCCTTTGCTTTAAGGAGAGATTGTGAATCAGTACGCCTTGATTTAAGGGCTGCTCTTAGATCAGATAGATAAGCAGCAGAGGATCAGCCAAGGGTGTGAGGGTAGCCTATTCACTGAGCTACTTCCTTTTCCAGTTTTTCTTAGCTAGTTTACATATCTTTCACAGATGAAGATTTTCAGTTTCTTCTGTTTCCATTTTTGGTACTTTAATTGTTTTTTAATGGTTTCTTACTTGTTGCCCTTTACAGGCTTTTGGTGTGCCAGACAGTAATGTGGACAAAAATGCCCTGTAGTTCTTGCCACAGTTGTGTCTTGCTCTCCTCGGGGAGGAGAGGAACGGACAGGGTTCTTTGTAACTTGCCTTGAGAAAGTGAGTGACCCCTGTACAGGTGGCTATTTTTTGGTTGTGTGGTGTTTTGGGTTTTTTTTTTTTTTTTTTTATAGAATTTGAACTGCAAGGTGAAGCAGTCAGCCTAGCTCCCTTTTCCCCTGTATGAACTGCATCCTCTCATATAATAATCCCTGTATTCAAATCCACTCTGTTTTCTAACATAGAAACAGGATGTTTAGTGTAAACATGAGATTAAACTAAGCTTTTTGGAATGTTCATTTTATTAGCTTCATCTCATGGGGATGCTGTGGTAGTATTAATGTAATGAGTATAAACGTTGCTATTTAAGCACATTTTATTAACTTTAATTATATGGTAAATTTACATTTTTCCATGAAACAATAAATTTCAGGAGCCTGTGAAGTTAAACTGTAACAGCTTTTCTAAGCTTAGGTAAGTACAAGTTAAAAGTACTGAGGTTTTTAATATACCTTAGTCTGTGCATATGTCAGCGGGAAGAAAAATTTGATGTTGGTGCATTGTTTAAATGTATTTGTCAGATTAGTTAATCACAAACTTTATACAGGTTTTCTTGCTCTATATTATTACACTCATCAGAATAGTGACTTTCGGTTCCTTAGCCTTCTTAAACTTCCTCTTACAAAGATTTTCTGGTGTACAGCGTGGGCGTTGTTACGTTAGCACTTGTACAGTGCTAGCACGGTGGACCTTTGCTAGTCCAGCCGAGAGGCTGCTCATGGTCTCAGCTCAGTTATGGATGGCACATCCCAGATCTTGTTGCTAGAACTGACAAAGACCTCTTCTTTTTGTTTGGGATTTGGCCAAAGTTTTGGGACTTGTATAGCTTTCTGTGTTGCCGAGTTGTACTAGGGAAAATGCACTTGATTGTTACCTGAGCGGTGCTGCGCTCTGAAGAGTTGTGGTGTGAGATTTGTCTTTTTTTGGTTAGGGCGTAGGATGACACCAGAAGGCAGTTTCTATAACCAGTATCTGGGTGTTAAAGGCAGTGACCTCTTCTACCCAGTGAGAACTCCTTGAGCCACTAGTGCACATGTGGCTTGGAAGCCTTGGCAAATAGTACTTTATGGTTAATCTTTATTTACCTTTCTTTTAGATGGGTAACTTGGAGAGATACAGGCAAGTAATTACAATTCGTGGGTTACATTTGACATCTGTAGCTTGTGAGCAAATGAAGTGACTGAACTTCATCTGAGGTTTGTTACCTTAAGACTGAAAATATTTGTATATGTCTCTGAATTTACTGTACTGTAAATAATAAAAAGCTTAGCAAAGGTGTCTTAGCTGTATAAAAATCAAATGAAGAAACACTAGAAATCTTTGAAAGTATGTGTGTTGCTTGGCATTCTTTGTATGACCCTGGATCCACAACTATATTAATGCTACTGTAGTCTTGTTTGTACTTTGGTGGAGTGTAAAAATTTCATCAGGTCCAGCTGACATACTGCTTTCTAAGAAAACTCTTGGAATGTGAAAAATGGTATTTTTTTAATCATAGGTTGCAATTCCCAAAGATCCTTGAGTGTGTGCATCATCTATTAACATACCAGAGCCATCTCTAAATTGCTCAGTTGCTGTTGAGTAGGTCAGACGCAAGCTCAAGCTGAGCTGGGATGCAGAACAGGGTATCCTTCCTGTGTTGCCAGCGGGATGCAATCCTTCAGATACATTCATCGACAGCAGGCAGGTGCTAGGAATTGGATGGCTGTGCAGCTTGCCCAGCATGTTGATGACTGCCTGCTTCTGTGAATTACGTGAATCGGGAATTTGGAACTCCATCTCCCTCTACCCAGGTGACTGCACTAGTCACTAAGCTTGAGCTATTCTGGCATCTTTCAGGACTCTCTGTGCTGCCCTGTTGCTTCATGGCCAGAAATAGATAGCTCTTTGTGACTAGGCTGACTGAAACGGTTGCGTGCCTCTTGCTGTCTGAATTCCCTCCTGACTGGTTTAAGAATTTCTTGTTTGGGTGCCTTCCACCCTTCCGTATTTAGTTAGGGGTGCTGCTTTGGCATCCATGAAGGTTGTGCATCTGATTACTTTTTTTTTTTCTTTTCTTTTCTTTGTCATCTGATCTTATAAAAGTTTATAGCTCTTTACATACCTATCTTCTGTAATTCTTCGCATGCCTTTTATGCAGCTGAGGACTTTGCTGTAAAGAGAGTTTATGAGCTGGATTTCAAGATAACTCTAAACTGATCTGGCTTTGGGCTGTGCTGTAAGAGGGAGGTCCCAAGCCTCGTCATGTACTCCTGTCACTTGTCTTGTGTCAGTACCAGTGTTCAGGGCTTCTGCTCGGTAAGCCAGAACAAAGCTGACTTCTCCCGTGATGACTGAGAAATCTATAAGCTATGGAAACTTTTAGTTCACATGAACATTTGGATGGTTGATTTGTTGTCAAGGTTTAAAGCTGGGCTGGCTATTAAATGGGTGGCAGATGCTCTCTATTAACCCTTTCGTTCCCTTAGAAGGGGAAGGAAAAGAGAAAAGGGAGAGACTTATGGGTTGGAAAGTTAAAGCAGTTTTAATGAACAATAACAATGAAAAAGAGTATAATAATAATAATGGAAATAAATATATAAAAATATATACAAAATGAAGATCGAGCTCCCCTGATGATGATCACCTCACCACTGATGCTGGAGGACAGGCTCCAGGAAGTCCTGGACTGGACTCGGCAATGGACAGGAACTGGATTCAGGAATGCAAGGATTGGGATCGAAGGCAGGAGAAAGACAAAGACCGCTTTGGACGCTGGTCACAGATGGAGAGGTGACCCTCGTGATCCCTCAACTTTAAACTGAGAATGATGTGTATGGGATCAAATACCTCGTTGGTCAATTTTGGGTCACCTGTCCTGTCCGCTCCTCCCTGGCAGTGTGACTCTTATGGCCTTTCACTTGTGGACCATAAGAAACTTAGCAGTGACCTTGGTTACTGTAGGAGTAAGTCTAAGCAAGAGCCTTTCTGCATGCCATTGCTACCGTTACCTTAGTAATAACTATAAACTTCAAGCGTTATCAATCCTGGAACCAGACGCTGTCTGAAAAACATATAGTCAGCTTCAGAAAGTGCAGTTACTTAGAAAAGACTTAACTGAAAGGAAAAAAATCACTGAAAGGAAAATTGGTTCTGTCCTAGTCCAAACCAGGACATTTGTTCATGCTCCAAAGGAGTTAGAGTAGCTAATAGCATCCTATAAACACAGAGCAGTTACAAACACAAGTAACTCTGGATTTTTGCAGGAAAACATGAAGGCTATGAAACAACTTCTTTTATCTGGAGTTTTTTTGCTTGTTTTTTCTTCTGAGACTTTGAAGATTTTCTGTGGTTGGAAGCAGGAAAGTAGCTAATGTGGGCTGGCTTCCTTGTGGCGTTGGAAAAAAACTTCTTGAGTGCCTAGTTAATAAGTCTTGCTTGTGTATTTGGAGAGAAATTATTTGACAGATTTGGTGTTGGAAGATCTTTGTCATGTCATTTTGGTTAGGGCAGTTGAGTATTTTGCTTTCGCTTTGCAGGAAGGTATATGGTTTGCTTCTTTGAATCATCTAGGCATTTTGACTATGCAGATTCCTACTAGCCTTTAAAACAAAACAAAACAAAATACCAGCAGTTTTATCAGCCGCTTTCTGTTTTGTTATAAGCTGATGGTGGCCGCTTTCTTGAGTGAATGTTTCAAATAATTTTTTCCTGGAAAGATTCAAGGCAGAGGTCTTTCTAGTTTTTGAGTAGGTTGGGTTTGTGGGGTTTTTTTTTTTTTTCCCCTTACTGGATGTTGAGCAAAAATCTAAGTATTTTTAAGGAGCTAAATATTAGCTGATGCAGTTTCATGTTTCTGGATGTTTTGTTTAAGCTGGACGAAAAAAAAGCTACAGATAAATATTGCGAGAACCATTTTGCACACAAGAAAAAAGTTCCTATGCTACCTAAAACTGTAGCAGTGCAGTTTATGCTTTATGGTAATTAGCAGATAGAAATAATGATTAATTGGAGATGAACTCTTCCTGTCACTGGAATGTTTGATTAAGAGAAGGAGAATATAAACAGTTTGTTTTCTTTAGAGAGCTGCTGGATTGTTTTAATTCCAGACTTTAAATTATTGGCAAGTAAAAACTGAATAATAACACACAAAAGAGAGAATATGCATGTCCCAGACATTTCTGTGAAACAAAGAATTCCTCTGCTCTTGGAGGAGTTGGTTTTTTAGAATCAGAGTAATCTAGTAAGTACTAGTCATGTTGCCTCGGCACTCATTTTTGGTCCCAGCTTCAGGCTTCTGTTATTTAGGATATATTGGTGTATGTATTGAGTCTGAACTTGTAACACTGCGGCACTGTTTTGAAACAAACAACTAAAGTGTTTAAAGAAATATATGTTGAAATCAGTATGACTACCAGTGTGCACAAAGTTCTCTAGGAAGAGATGCGATTTATTTTTTTACATCTAAGTTGCTTTTCCTGCCTGCTTATTCCAGCTAGAAGCTTGAGTTTTGAATTTTCCCTTTAAGATGTCTGCCTAAATTGAGAGGAGTGCTAATGCAAGTCTTGTATTTAAGAAAAAAAAGGAGAATATGGAAAAACCGCTTAGCAGTATGGTATGTGCTCTTATGTGTTGTGGCTTCCTGCTGTTACCTCACTGGTTTTAAGCTAGTATCTCTCATTAGGAGGGGCTCTGACCTCTAGCCTTAAGCTTGACTCATACTAGATTTTTTTTCTCCCCCTGCCCATCACATTTCTTTTTGTAAACTATGTGTTCCATATATGCTATTACTTGTAAGGATTGGCTATAGGATTTGACAACTTACCCCATCCTAACCTTACTCCTCACCTGTGTATTCACAGAGCTGTTCTTCTAATAGTTGTTTGGCAAACACCAAAACTAGCAAGGCTAGTTGATAGCAAATGTTCTGGGATATTTTTGGTAATCTGTATGTTTACATATTGAACCCTGCCATTATTATATTGTATTGGCATTCCTAATATTAATTTTAATGCATGTCTCCCAACTTCCTTTGGTGTTGGTCGCAATATTAACTATACCCTTACTATTTTTTTCTGTGTGGAGGTTTCTTCAAAAGGCAGAGTCAATTAGAGGTCTCTTTACCTGCTACACTTCAGTTTTGTGTTTGTGGGAATGTGTGGTTAACTAGATTGCTAAAACCACCCAAGTTTTAAAAACACATAGCTTCTTCAATATATTTACTTCTGTAAATAGTTTAGAGCGGGGAGGTAGCATGACAGGATATCTCCTAAACTGTTTTTGCCGTTTGAGGAAACGTGTGTAACCACATCCCTAATTAAAGTTAATTAAGCTTTAACCTGCAACAGCAATCTATTTTGAACATGTACCGATGTATTTTAAAAGGAAGTCTCTCTTTAATGTTTCTATCCCAGGATGTTGAAAGATACACGTAATACTAGTACAGTAAAGTAATTTCAGAATATTTCACTGGGCTATATCGTGCTTTGATTCTTTCAGCATTTATGTGGAAGAACATGAAAATGAGACTTTGCCTGGGCTGAAATGAAAAACACTGAACAACTTGGGGGGGAGGGGAAAGATTTAAATGAATAGTAATAAGAAAATGTGACTAATATATTGCTGTATTGTTATGTTCTAAGTATATTTGGGTGACTTTGCCTGCAATGAGTTGATAACTCATTGAAAAGGTCAGTGTTGCCTTGTTCACAAAACTTGAGATGAACCAGCAGCAGTCGTAGGATGGAAAGGTGGTTGCACGTTTTGTCAGACTGGAGACTTGTTACAGTGGTGGGATGAAGCCTTTGTATGAAGAGATGAAATGTTCTTGAAGTTTTTAGAAGAATTCTTTAATCTTAGTGGTCATTTAGTTCAAGTAATGGTTAGTATAACTGTTCCTTGTAACTTCTCTAATATTGACGAGAAACTGTCAGTATTTAAATTGAGTAGGGCAAATCCTTTTTCTTTTAACTTGTAGGTTCCTTAGGACTCTTTGTGACTTGTTCTCTTATACTAAGAAACACAAGGTGCCTCTGTACTTGAGTGGGTTGGTGAACCTTGCAGTTTGAGCAGTCTTGCCTGGCTATATACTTTATGTTGGTAAACATAAAGGAAATAAATGGAATTCAGTAGCTTTGGCAATATGTGAATTTTCTGTCAAGGTCTGAGTACAAGAAAGGCTTATTGGAGTCTATAGGTGGGATTTTAGACTTCTAAGACCTGCACATACATTGCTTTTTTGAAGGGAGCATCTCAGTGGAAGTAATGTTCTGAACAGTGGATGTGAAAGATGTGGCCCTTTGTTTATGCTGATATGTGCTTAAGACATGACATAGGTGTCAGAGATGACATAAAGTGAACATGATACGTGGTTTCTTTTGTGTTGAGAGTTATCACAGAATCACAGAATCAACCAGGTTGGAAGAGACCTCAGGGATCATAGAGTCCAACCGCTGCCCCTACACCACCCTGTCAACTAGACCATGGCACTAAGTGCCATGTCCAGTCTTTTCTTAAACACATCCAGAGATGGTGACTCCACCACCTCCCTGGGCAGCCCATTCCAATGTCTAATAACCCTTTCTGTAAAGAAATTCTTCCTAATGTCCAACCTGAACGTCCCCTGGCGAAGCTTGAGGCTGTGTCCTCTTGTCCTATCGCTAGTTGCCCAGGAGAAGAGGCCAACTGCCACTTCACTACAACCTCCCTTCAGGTAGTTGTAGACTGCAGTAAGGTCACCTCGGAGCCTCCTCTTCTCCAGGCTAAACAACCCCAGCTCCCTCAGCCAAATTAATGTATATATCAAAATGATGACATTCTGTACATACTCTTCTTAATATACTGATTAAATCTAGCTTTTCAGTCTAATTTATTTTAGGAACCTGCTGTTTAGCTATGTCTCTGTGCACTGTATTTCAGTGGGATTAAAGAACATAAACAAAAATCAGAATCAAAGTAATTGTTTGATCTGTCAACCTAAAATAAAATGTTTTTATTTTTTGGTGTTTGGAACATTTGAATTTCTAAAATCAAGCAGTTCTCAGATCAGGTTTGGTACTGGAAGATACTAGGCTTCTACCTGACTTTTATGAAGTAGCATTACTGGACAAGCTTCATTTACAAATTCTTGTTGTTACAGGAATTGAAAGACTCAGCTGCTGTTAACAAGACGAATACTAAACATGGTGGATTACTATGAAGTTCTGGGAGTGCAAAAGCATGCCTCAGCAGAAGATATTAAAAAAGCGTAAGTATCAGTGGCTATATATATAAGATATGTCTTTTAAGGAGCAAATATAATCACATGGTTTCTGGATTCTCATTTTGTTGTCAATACTAGGATGAGTAGTAGTCATCTGAAGTGATACCTTTGCTAGCAGAGAAATATTCAGTGTTCTGAAGAAAAAGCATTTGCTCATTTTTAGGAAATTGGGAAAAGAATCCTGAGTACTGCTAAAGTGAAAATGCTGTCAGTCACTGGCTTTTGATCACTGTTTAATACATTTCTGTACAAGTGTGCCTCCAAACTCGACATGGTGCAGGCAGTGACAGCCCCTTCTTCTGTGGCTGAATTGTAGTAACTACTCTACCCGTCCATTTGCAGAGGTGCTTTTTCAAAGTTATTAACAAGTATTTGGCATGTTGCTTTTTTGGATACTAGCTCTTTCTTAACATGAGGTCTGGTTTCTGTGCTTAGCTTGTGATGGACTGACCATCTGTTACTATTGAAAAAACCATAACGCTGTTTAAAATAGGAGTGTTCACAGGAATTACAGTTCTTTGTTTAGATTTACTGTTTATGTACTGGTTTTGCACTGGGGAATTTCTAAATACTTTAATCCCTGACAACTTGTTTGAAACATTTTGTGTTTATCTGTATAGCATATTCCTTCATTTCAGAGTAAAATATCTTTTGTTTTTCTTCCATTTAGGTACCGTAAATTGGCATTAAAATGGCACCCTGATAAAAACCCAGACAATAAAGAAGAGGCAGAACAGCAGTTTAAACAAGTAGCTGAGGCCTATGAAGTTTTGTCAGATGGTAGGTATTTTGAAAGGGCTCTTGAACTGAAGGTCTCTAGTCTGGGTATCAGACTGAAAATGCTGATGTATGATGCTCTAAAGGGATATTGTAACTTTGGTTTACCATCCAACTCAACTACTTTCTTTTCAAAGAAAGGAGAGAAAAAGAAGCTTGCAGATAAGACAGAATAAGCAGGAATTTTGAAACAAAAAATTCAGGATCTCTCTAGATGAGTAAACAAAGCAGTTTCCTTCTAGAAATTGAGATCCTATGTTTGCCAGGCCCTCTTCAGAAATTTCTAGAGAGATATCTGTGAATACCAAGATTCATTTTATCTTAGGAGATAAAGCCAATGATACTATCAGTGTAGGGGAATTGTTGTGTTTATCCAGTAACCATCAGGCTAGACAAACTCTGAAGTATCTACTGCTGGCCTACTGCTTCTAGTTCTTGTAACAGTGAGCTAGTCTTGACAAAGCCCAAGCATACTGTAAACCTTGCTGAAAATTTGGATTGTGTTTGGGTGAATTCCATAAATTCAGTCAACTGTGATACTGAGTGTTTACTTTGAATTGTTCTGAAACGGTTGCTTAGCCTGACCCATGTGGTGCAGGATTTCAGCTTATAGTTCACCCATATCTTTTTGACATGAAAAGTATCATTAACTTTTGCTAGTGTTTTGACAAAAGCAGTGTGAATCATAACAAAGCGATTTAAGCTACTTTGATTATTTTCTCCTGTAATTGACTGCAGCTGTCTATATGCTATTTCTGAAGTGTCCTTGATTTCACCTGAGACCAGTTAGCCTGGGAAAGCTATATTTAAAGCGCTAGCAGCATCTAGATTACCTTTCAGAATTTGGCCTGGTTTATCAAGCTGCTGTCTGGTACACCCTGTTTCTTTGGTTGGTTTTGATACTTAATTGACATGGGAGAAACAGAACTTAATTTACGGGCAGTTCATTGTATACTTGTCTTCAAGAGTGATGTAACCTTCTTAAGCAAATTTTTAAAGCAGGATAAAAATAGGATACTGGTCTGGTTTTTCACAGATCTGTAAGTTCTTCAGAAACTCTACACTGCTAGAATTTTAGAACATCATCTAAAAATGCTGCCTGGTTTTGGATGTAGACCAAATCCTAAGTTACTGGTGTCTAAACAATCACTTGTGCAGCAGCGGTATCTGAATCCTGAGCCCTGTGGTTGAGAGGCAGTCAACTGTCCTGTAGACTTAATGAAATTTTCTGACACCGTTACAGGCTTGAATGAAGACAGATTTTTGGCAGAAGAATAGTTTTGTAAGGGGTTACATAAGCAAAGAATATTGAAATTGGGTGATCATAGAACACACTTCCCTTGTGGTTTCAAGAACGTTGTATTTTTCAAGATGAACTTAGGGCTTTGTGAGCCCTCAGGTCTTCCTCGCTGTTTCCTGCTGCTTCTGACAGTTTGTCTACCTTACTGCTTTGGTCATTTTTCATTGGTGGGTAGGTTAACCTCCTTTCTTTAAAAATTGCTTTCTAGAAAGGCAATACAGGTAATTTACGAAGCGTTGCTGCGAGGGTGTGTGTGTGAACCTATCGAAATTTTTCATGTTTTGTAGATGACCAGTATATAAAATTTTAATTCCTGTTAGTCAGAAGTATTCTACTTTTCAGCAGCTGTTTGAGTTAACTGCATGTTCTTTCTGTGTTGCTATTTAAATTTCAAAAACATCTTTCACTGAAGAGATTCCAGTGGGAACAGCATGTTAGTATTTAGAGTCTAAAATCAGATGCCCTGACTGGTTTTTTGGCTGATGCTTCCACACCACTGCAAGCAAAATAAGCTGTCTGCTTCTTTAAGCTCTTCAGGTTCCCTTCCAGAACCAACAGTGCAGTCTGATCTTAGGTAGTAACGTAGAGTTAATTTTTCTTCACTTTCTTATGGATACCGGAAGGCTGTTCTGCAGTGAAATTAAGAAAAAGCCATTCTGTGTCTTCTAAAATAATAGAGAGCAAGCAATTTGAGCCAGATCCTTCAAGGGCGTTTTTTTAACATCTCCTCATTCCCCTTTATTAAACTAGAAGTGATTATAATTAATTTGAGGGGTTTTGCAGTCACTTATGCAAACACCGTCCTTCCTTTCTTATAACTCTGTCACAACAGGCTTGGTCTTGTGCAATAAAGGGAAAAGAAGCAATGGTCAAGGTTTACAGCAAGGGAAATTCCGGTTGGATAGAAGGAAGAAAATACTTACAATGAGAATGCTCGAGCATTGGGACTGGTTTCCAGAGAGACTGTGGAATCTTCTTTTCTTGGACATGGATGAGTTCAGGCCTTTATCCCGGGAAGTGTTGACCAGCTTTGAGATTAGACTTGTTTGGAGGAGCAGGTTGAATTCCAGAGAGGTCCTTTACAACCTAAAGCTTTCCGTGGTACCTATGTAAAGATGAAGACTGCAGTATTCTTTTTAAAGGCAAACTTCCTTTTGAAGTTTGTCCTTATACCAGTATTTTTTCTGATAAAACAGGACCTGAGCTTCTGCAACTGAATGGTAATAAGTCTAAAGTTTAGTACCTGTTCTTTCAGAACCTAAACTGCTTTGGAAATCCTCAACAAAAATGTTCACCGGTTACATGCCAGAACTTTCTTAAATTAACTAGCTTTGAGAAGATGTTTAGCTGAGAATACCAGTTATGTGGGTTTTTTTCCTCCAAATTCAATGTGCCGATTTACTGACATGATGTACAACTTCTCCTTGTAGCTAAAAAACGTGACATCTATGACAGATATGGAAAAGAAGGCTTAATAAATGGAGGCGGAGGTATGTTGACAACTTGCAGTTCTTTGCTTGCTTTCTTCTGGTGGAAAGCCATTTTCTGTAGCTTTCTTTTTAAGATATGAATCTGGAAATGTCTATACTAAGGCCTAAAATATAATAATCTGAAAAAATATTGCAGTTCTTTTTACAATTTTTCCAGTTGTTGTAAAACGTGTTACTGATATCGGAAACAGAGAAAAGAGAATTAACTATAAGAAGTATTATGTGTACTTAACTTGAGTGATACCTGAAAGGGAAAGAGAAATTTAAGAAATTTAAGAAATTTAATGTGTTCAAAGTTTTAAATTATTCAAATACCATATAGGCCTCAATTTTCGTGTTAGTAAGCATGTGTGAGGGTAATTGAAATTGCACTTCTTTTTGCAGGTGGAAATCATCATGATCATCCGTTTGAATTTGGATTTACATTCCGTAACCCAGAAGATGTCTTTAGGGAGTTTTTTGGTGGAAGGGACCCCTTTTCATTTGACTTCTTTGGTACGTAATCCATTGGTTTTAGTTACATGTATCTAAATATTTACTCTTGCAAAACAAACATAGCTAATGCAGCTTTGTTAGAAATAACTCTGAAAACTGGAGGTAAACAATTGGTATTTTGTATTATGTTTAAACTGTTTGTTTCCTACCTGTTTCTTCTTGGTTGATTTGATAGCGCAGAACAGATATGGCTTACCAATTAATGTTTTGTTGGAATGCCTGATTTAAAAAATCATAAAATCATGGCTGCTATGTCTCTGTAGGTTGGAGGGAACTAATTCAACAGAAAAAGTATACACTGGAATTTCCACTCAAGAATTTGAGTGAACTTAGTCTGTAGAATTTGATCTCTTTTGATCTGTAAATATTTAGTGTAGCTTTGAGAGCTTCTGAACTGGTCAGGTTAACTGTAACTGTGACAATGTAGATCTCGGTATGAACTTGCACCACAGCAGGAATAATTTTCTTGTATCAAAGTAAGAACAGCTTCATACATAATCTAGACATCCTCCCAAATTCATGTCACATGTTTATTGGGGGATACAGCCCCTAAAGGCTCAGATAGCTTAAGTAGTTCTTGAAGCCTGGATGCTTCATTTAGTTACAGGAAGCAATATGTGATAAAGTTGTCAAAGTAATCTTTTTACCGTAGTGCTGATGGTGTTCTGGCTGGTGCTGTTGCTTGCTCTAGTCTATTGAAGGTCTTTTCAGAGGTGCTGGAGTTCTTACTCAATCTCTCTGTGTATGTTCCGCTGCAGAAAATGCTGACCTATAAAGCGGAACAGATCCTATGTTCAGTATTCACTTAGAGAAACGAAAAAGTCCCACACTGAAAACTTCAAGAAGAGTACTTGAAAAACAAAGGCCTCTTCCTATTCAGTGCCTTGATATTGATTCATCTCTATAATAGTGTATGTAGAGGTTTTAATATTTTTAAAGGTAATTTTTTATCTTTGCTGGCAATTCAGCTCAGATTTTAATTGTATCTTTAGTTTACTATTCAGGGATCATCATAGGTTGGATGACTAATGAAGTATTAGAAAAGGGGTTGAAGGGCTAGAGGCTGAATTCAGTAGGTTAGTTGATGAATTAGAAGAGTAGCTAGAGGAAGAATCTGGTAGAGGATAAGCAGCAGAACTTGAGCAATTAGGTCCAGTGGGAAATCAGCAGAAGTAGTAAAGGGCAGATTGGAGGAAGCATCTAGCAAAATACTGATGGGTGAAACAACGACTGAACTGGGAAGATGCAACTTCTTCACTGCCTGCAGTAGAAGAATCATCTTAAGGAATACTAGATGAGGATTTTAGTTCGGATGAGGTGAGTGATCTCAGCACTAGTTAGGCCGTATCTGAAGTACTGTTTCTATTTCTGGGCTCCCCAGTACAAGAGACAGAGCGACTGGGTAGAGTCTAGTGAAGGGCCACTAAGACAATTAAGGGACTGGAGCTCTTCTCACATGAGGAAAAGGCTGAGAGAATTGCTGGAATTGTTCAGTATAGAGAAAGCTCAGGGTGAGGGTCTCATCAATGCAGATGAATATGTGAAGGGAGGGCATAAAGAAGGTGGAGCTAGGCTGTTGTCAGTGGTGCCCAGTGGCAGGACAAGAAGCAATGGGCGCAAACGGTAGCACGGGAGGTTCTGCCTGAACTTAAGGAAACACTTTTCTACTGTGAGGGTGACTGAGCATTGGAGCAGGTTGCCCAGAGAGGTTGTGGAATCTCCATGTTTGGAGATACTCAGAAGCTGTTTGGACGTGGTCCAGGGCAACCTGCTTTCGGTGGCCCTGCTTGAGCAGCATATTGGGCCAGATCACCTCCAGAGGTCCCTGCTAACCTCAACCATTTTGTGGTAGAAAACCTGCAAAAATCTGAGCAAGATGTTGAGTAGGAAGCTAGTGAGGAGGAGCTGGGAGAGAGTGTTTAGCTCTTTTGTTTATTTTTAAATCTAAGATACTTTAAATAAAATAGTTTGTTCTCAATCAAATATCTTTAACTAGAGTAAATTGTATAGATAAGGCACATTCTAGCTTCTGGGAGACTGACATAGACTCTATTAGATTTTGACTGTATTTACTTCATCAGCATGAGCAAAAGGTTCAACTTGCTGTCTCTAAAAATGTCAGTGTTCATAACTAACCTTAAAGCCATGAAGTTCTGCGTGTTAAATAGTTATGGGCTTAAAAAGAACCTGAGGACTTACCTTTTGGATTCCTTAGAAGGAAGGCTGTACAACCTAGTGCATTCATCAAAGGGAGGTACCACTACTGCCAAAGTTTTCCTGGGATATTGCAGCTACTTCAGGCTCTCCTGTAGAGGAATAGTGATGCATCTTACCCTGTGGAAACAGTGGATTTAAAAACATACCTCTGCACTGGTGACATTGAGGCATGCTTCCAAAAATATTTTCCCCCTGCTTAACACCCCAATTTATCTATTTATTCAAAAGCTGGTTATCTACTTCATGTATTGATCACTGTCATTGTCAGCTTTAAGATATGAGTAATGTGGCACAGGCTCCACTTCTTGCAGCGTAAGGTTCTGGCACTGTCAGCGGTGTTATGTATACTCCAGTTGATGAAAGCTAATCGTTTCAAAGGTGCCTTCACTTTATGTGGATAGTTGCAGTGTCAGTGACCAGAGTCTTAAAACCTGTGTTGAGCTTTGGATTGTGAGTAAAAGCTGTAATTTTTCTAGTTAGAAGGCTTCAGAGTGAGCACCTCTTATTTTTTTTGAATTTTTTTTTTTGGCTTTAAGATGCTTAAGACTTTCTGTAATATGAGAAAGTATAACTCAAAACAATTTTCCCACAGCTTTCTATAAAAAAATGTTTGCAACAATCTGTGCAATATTTATGTGAATGTTTAAGGTAGTACAACATGAAAATACAGGTGCTTTCAGATGAACGTAGTACGTTTAATAATGCCAAAAGCAAGCAGTAGAATTGTGTGTATAACATGAATATTTGCATTGGTGAACTAGAGCCCTTCTAGATTCTGCTGTGTTGAAACACTGATGTGACAGCTTCTGTCCTGAGGAATAGGAGAATTTATCTTCTAAAAATCAGGAGGTTTTCAACTTCTTGATGAATTTTCTGTGAAACCAGTGACTTTTTAAGGAGCTACTCAGGTTATAATTGGTTTTTATAAGCAGCTGAATAAGGACTGAGGTCATGCTTTTAAAAATCGACACTGGTGGAATCAAAGATGAAATCGAATGAATACTTTGAAGTGTTTGCACCTTTTGTACAGTTTGAAGTGGCATGTAGTGGAGCCCAGAGAATGCAGGTGGGACACTCTGTATCCTGATTTCCATTTAATATGTAAAGAGCAGCATTCAGATGAATAATCCCTGTAAACTTATGGATGTGAAGAATTTCTAAAATTGTGCTATGAATTGAGTCTGTTAAACTCCACGGAGATGCGTTGCACTACTATTGCAGTTACAGAAAGTTTTCTTTGTAGACAGAGGCATCTTTATTCATCGGTAGGAAAAAGGAGAATGTATGAAGACTTCTGCAGTGATTTTTAACTGACAAGTCCCTTCAGACTTGTCAAATGAAAATTTATAATACTGTTGAAGACAGCTCTGAACACTTCCAAATGGAGCCAAGTTAATGTTATGTGCTGTGTGTTGCACTGGAATTAGCTCAGCCAGTCACAATTTCTGTTCACTGATTTGCAGGCAAATTCTTTGTAAAAATAAGGGTCCATGAAGTCTAGTACTTTTAAAAACTTGATCTGATAATGTGACAGCAGGTTAACTCTCTTAACTTTTGAGACGTGTGCTTGCTTTCTCTTACACCTTGTTACAGCAGAATCAGCTTTTTCCTAGTGAGCTCTTCCAGTGATAGTTTTTGATCTCTGAGACATATAGATAGATGATAATCCTTATAACAGAAAGAAAAGAAAAGGTGATGCTTCCCATGCAGTACTACTCTTTGTATTGCAAAGTACTGCCTTGGAATATCAATATCTATCAAGCCTATTCTTTGGCTGTCCTTTGACATTAGAACTGACTATTCACTCTTAATATAGGGATTGATTTCTCATTTCAGTAAATTTGTTTTATACTTAAACTATATCCTACTCAATTTATATATGGCACTTGCTTTGATTTGGTTTATTTGTGTTCCATGTGGCGTTTAGTTTGTATTTTACTTGTAAACTTTTCAAGGAGATTCTTCTGCTGTATTTTAACAGTTCATAGTGAGGGAAGGATCCCAATGGTACCACTGGTAATGGAGGTGTAGTCATTAAAGACTGCTCCTTCAAGCATTGTGAGGAACAGAACCTGATGTGTTTTGATGTAGGCAAAAATGCTTGACTGTGATTCTGGGCTGTTAAAGAATTGACTTAATTGTGGTTTAGAGGCTTTTCAGATACTCGCTTCAAGAACAGGTTATGTGTTGGAAGGGATTATCAGTGAGGAATTATATTAAAAGGTGGAGTGGATGTCACAAGAGCATAACGTTACTCAACAGGCAATTTAGTAGTTCAAATAACTCCTTAAGTCGTTAAGTCATCTTTCATATACACTGAGCTCCACATGAGCAACTGGTGACATTTGAGATGGTTTAGGGTATCTGAGGTGCCTGAGTAATTTCTGTATAGCCTAGAAAATACAACTCAGGACCTAGAGCAGACCAGTATCCTCCAGCAGCAGTATCTAGAAGCTCATCGGGATGTTTCAGGGCATTTCAAACAGCTTTAGATGCCTGTATATCTAATTAAATGAATCTCACAAGGAACCATGCTTTTCTCCATGGTAGAATGTGTTAATAATGTGACATGATAAATTGATTCAGATGGATGCCCTCTCTAGACTTGATGTCTGAGAAAAGTATGCTTGTGGAGTCTTTTTCCCCATAGATTATAATCTTGACAGTTTTGCTGTAGTTCCTAAACACTTTAGTATTCTCAGCGTACCTTCTGAGATGGTATTTTATAAATGCCTTAAATGTTTTCCTTAGTTTGTGAAGCAGAATTCAGGATGTATTCTAATCTAAATTTAATACTACATGATGCGTATAAACCCATATACATTCCGTGGAGTTTTCCCTTGAGAATTATAGTTACCTGGTTTATGTGGTATTTAAAACATCTACACTCTTGGAAACCAAAGGTAAAGTTAAACTTAACATCTTTATATGGCTAGCTAGATATAAATATTTGTCACTGAGAATGTCAACTAGATAGTTATATGGTATGTAGTTTGGTTCCATCAAACAACAGTATTACTGCAGATTGACTGTTGTAATATCAATGACATAAAATGAGGCATGAGCCTTCTGGAAAAGTAGAGTGAGTTACTTCAAGCATCCAGGCTGAAGAGTCTTCACCTGACAAGAAAGAGGAAAAATCTATGTGCAGTAGTCATTGCAAACTGTTATTTTACATGATCTGTGTTTTAGGATGTTGTTTAGGAATGGGATAGCTTCATCAACCTTTTCGTCTCAAGGACAGAAAGTTGTCTGGCTGGGGCAAAAGGTTTGCATATGGGTGAGATCATGGTTTTAATCTACATGTAATCCCAGTTCTGATAATCATGATGTTTAGTTGTTCTAATACAAAATGCATTTGTTAGTCAAATGCGTTCTTAAAACTGAAAATGGAGGTGGCTTTCAGTTAAAGCTGTCTTGCACAACATTGCCCTCTTTGTAATCTTTTTGTTGACATAAATTTGCAGCTTTTGGTATTTATGAAGTGCTCAGAGATTTGCATGTGCATTCATTGCTTTGGTATGAATGTGCACAGTTGTATTTCCTAAGCACCGGTCTTAGATCATAATTATCCATTGAATGATCCAAATCTCACTACCATGAATTTTTCAGTAATAACTTGATAGGTTTGAAGAAGGTCTTTGAAGCACAGGAATTGTCTCACTCAGGCAGCGTTATTGAACAGGAATAGGTAATGCTGTGGCTCCACAGGTAGGTAAACTAATATAGAGCCTCTGCTGCTGAAAGGGAGGAGGCCTTGCTCCAAATTCTCATGTCTGTCTTAAAACTTTAACCTTTGACTAATGTCCCATTAGATGCATTGAGAAGCTGTTAGTGCACTGGCCAAAGAGGAGGTTTGTCTTGGGCATCCCAAGCCAGTTCAGGTTGTTAGTCACCAAGAAAATGGTTTGGTTTGGTTTTGTGTTCTTGGATGGCTATCTTGTTAAATTGATCAGAGGACAAATGCTGAACATAGCCCAAGGAGAGCAAGTCACACAGTGGTGGTGGAAGATTCTTCCATTTTTAAGGTGTGCTTGAACACTTGGGCAGCAGTTTGATAAATATGAAATGCTGATTAGAGTTGGACTTACTGTACTTTAGCATCTTTGTAATTATGGTATAGATAGCATTCAAAGGTAATGTTTTAAGTCTCCTTTTTCTAGAAAATTACTAATCCCCAGATCTCTGCTATATGTGATTAGGAAGACTTTCTTAAATAAGTGGGGCAAACATCTGTTTGACATCTAATTTATGGAAGTGAGCAATTATAAAAGACCATGCTGAAACACTCTAAGCAGGTGAATCAACAGTGCTTGCAACAGCATCTTAGTGTCTCTTCTGAGTAAGTGGCATCAACAGTATGCATATTTTGTAGTTAAGGAAGAAAATATTTCCGTGCAAAAGTGCTTACAGGTTTCTGTGGCCTGTCCAGTTCTGTGGGTTTTTGTGCCTGGGTACACTCCAGAGCTGTAGCAATAGGTTCTGTGTGAATTCACTGCAAATCTGCATCTTTGAAACTTTTTCCAAATAGGCGACAGGACAGAAATACCTACTCCAAGAATTCTGTTTGGTTGTATGTATCATGTGTCTATAGACCTTTGCATAAACACCTTATTCAGACCCACATTTCAGACTCTCTTCTGGCATGATCTATAAAGTCACTTACAGTATGCTTTTGATATAAAGAACTGATGGCAGGCAGCCTGTACTGCCTTCACTGACTCAAACGCTGCACACTGTAATACTCAGAGCCGTTGAGTTTGACTGCCTCCATATGTAGGGACTGAGCAGCCTTTCAACATTATTCCGCTCTGTGCATTGCAGCTACATTGTCATCCTCCTGCATCTGCAATAAGGGCGTTCAGCTCGTGTGTCCTGTTCTGGCAGAGGCAGTAGCGTGGCTACGATTGCAAAGAGTAAAGGAGAGAAAGTTCACTGGTCAGGGAAGTAGTCCACTGAGCGGTGACTGAGCAGTGATCCTGTTTTCACAGTGTAGTGTTCCTTTTCATACTGTCCCTATAAGATTATCAACATCTCCGGCTGCAGCAGTGCATGCATGAGGACATTTGCTGACAGGGCACAATTTATCTCAACTCTCTTGATTTTCTGGAGGTGAATGATGGCGTTGCACTGGAACGTGCTCAACACTTTCGTCGGGATAGCATCATACTATGGATGCAAGCACCTTTCTGCGCTGCTTTTGACCATTGGGCGCTTTTTCCTGCTGTCTTCCTTATAACCAGCACAGTTGCTTTTACAATCACACTGTGAACTCTAGCAAAGAATTGATGTGGCTGAACTTCTGTTCATCTGGAGATGCTTTTTCAGCTGATCGGTTCCTGATCTGGTTACCCAAGCAGCTGCCAGGGTACAAGTGTCATGGTAGAAGTGACTGCCATAGGAAATGTGGCGCTTTTAGTTTATAGTGTATTGTGATTTCAGCTAATGCCTTAGATTGATTTCATGAATTTTGTGAAGTTTAACTGAATTGTGGACTGCTTCAAATGTAGATACTCTGATTTTTGTCTCCTTTCCTCCATTCCCCTGTCGTATGGTGCTTTTCTGCCCATTTTCTTTCGGATGTGCCAGTCTTGCCAGTACTGAGTCAGATTAGCTCATGGATGCAACAGAAAGCTAACAATACAAACACTTAGTGTTTTCCTTTGGATCAATGAATTAATGCAACTTATCATTTGGTTCCATGATCACAAGGCAGGAAAGGAGAGCAGTCACATCTCTTAAGTAGTATTCTGCAGTCGGCTTATACTGCTGAAAGGGAGAAAATCCTGTTTCTGTGTTACAGCTGAGGACTCCTGAGAGCCGGGGCGGGGGGGGTGGGGGAATAATGACCTACCTTATTTTGAACTGCAGAGAGATATTTATTATAGTTGTTGTTGTTATTTGACTTGTTTAGAGGTGAAATTCTTTTCCGGTGACTACAGAAAAACAAGGTAGGATTCCATGGTTCGCAGTGAGCCGGTTAAATGTTTTGCCTGGAGGAAGAATACAGTTGCTGCATTTGAATCAGCGAAGATTTTTCTGAATAAAGTAAATTCTTTTGGAAACATTGCCTCTAATATAATTATTTTCAGATGGGTTTGTTAACGTACAATCTCTTGTGTTGCTGGGAGTTCTATGTTCCAGCCTTCACGTTAACTTTTTGGCTTCTGTAACTGCAGTCTTCCTACCTAGTAACAGCAAGAGTCCTGAAGTCCTTCACTTTGTCTTGTTTTTTGGTAACAGGCTACCATGAGTTCTTTGCTTAAGCATTTGCTTTTTCCCCAAAAAGCTTCATGTTATCTACTGTTGTTGATAGATGAGAAGTCTGTCTTACTGGCTCCCTTGAAATTTCTCACACTTTGTTCTCTCTGGTCTTTGCTGTTTCGACAGCACAACAAGTTCTGTGTCAGAAGTGTACTCCAACATTTTTGTTGAAACAGAATCTGATACTCTGTCCTCCCATAAGCTTCTGGTAATACCCAGATTAGAATAAACCGAATTTATCTCCAAGAGTATTTAGTAATACTCTGAGGTGACACTAGTCTAGCATTTCAGTTTTCTGAAGCTTTAAGTTGTATAGTATTTATGTAGTATTTTCCCTTTTTAGAAAGGCCTTCACTCGTGGGTTTTTTTTTTTACAGCTTAGTTTTGTTGATCTGATATGCTCCTAACATTCAATAAGAAAATTACATGAACTGTAAGCACCAAAATTACTATCATAAGAGGAGTTATCATTAAAAAAACCCAACACGCTGATACTGTGAAATTCACTGCATTTGAGCCGTTTGGAAAAAGCCGTCTATGTGAAAAGCTTATCGTGCATGGAAAGGCTCTGCTAAATCACAAAAATAGACCTACCAGGCTGAAATGTTATTGTTTTGCTGGGTGGTACTATTAGTCATCCTGATTTAGGGACTAAAAGGGTCTGGGTAGTTGTGAGGTTGCTATGTTAATGTGTGCTTGGTGGTGGGTACAACAAATGATAATGCAGAAGCCTCTTGCTGCCTTCTCTCCCCAGTGTTTTTAGCTTTTTTGTTTTTTGGATTCTGCATGCTGTACCTGGATGGCTATCAGGATAGTAAGAAATACTCCCTCAGGAAAGTCCTACCTGTTTTCCTGTCTCTGCATAATCCATCTTGCTGAGCATTCTGCAGTCCACTGTGGAAAGTGTCATGAGGATGGAGCCAGGCTCTTCTCAGTGACATCCCTGGACAGGACAAGGGGCAATGGGTGCAAGCTGGAACACAGGAGGTTCCGCATAAATATGAGGAAAAACTTCTTTACAGTGAGGGTGACTGAACACTGGAACAGGCTGCCCAGAGAGGTTGTGGAGTCTCCTTCTCTGGAGACATTCAAAACCCGCCTGGACGCGTTCCTGTGTGATATGGTCTAGGCAATCCTGCTCCGGCAGGGGGATTGGACTAGATGATCTTTCGAGGTCCCTTCCAATCCCTAACATTCTGTGATTCTGTGATTCTGTGAAAGGTGGTTTGAGTATCTTTCTTACTGGAGAGAATTACTGGAAGAGCACTGGAGGATTATTAGCAGGGCTGCTAACAGAAATCACCTGAGGCTAGAACATGTGCTAATACAGAGTGCTGACCTCTTTCTTTGGTGTGTAGGGTAGCCAAAGGCTAATAAGGCATGTCCAAGTCTTGGTTAGGTTTTTGTGTGGCTAGGAGTAGGCAATAATCCATTTAGAAGCTGGGTTGATAGAGGGATCTCTGGGTGATCCTGTGATCCTCCCTGAAAAACCTTTGTGTTTCTTCTGCTGTTGTGCCGAGGAGGAGAGGTTCACTTGCAGAATAGGCTGATAACCTGTGGGGGATTAAAAACTCAAAGCTTACATGGTAGGTTGTTTTGTTTTTATTTGAACTCCAGGTAACAAGAAAAATTGGACTATAAATAGAAAGCTTAACAGTCGGAGTAATATAATATAGATCATTTGTACACGTGAGTGAATGACCTTCATAGCTAACTTATGAGTCACTCTAGTGAGAATAAATTGGACTACAAAACAATTAACTGCAGTGGTTTTACTTGCTAGATGATATGCTGGTCTGGAAAAAAAAAATCACCTTTTTTTTAAATGGGCGTAGTGCTTGTTTTGGAAATAGTAGTTTTGGTGGTAGGCTCCCATATTTCCACGAGCAAGCATTGGTTTAATTTCTGTTGTTTTAAAGGTAATAACAGGTCATCTTTATATTGAAGAAAACTTGTTCTACATGAAAAAAAAAAAGAAAGCACAAAACAAAAAAACACCTGAGGTAGAAAAAAAATCTTATTTTTCATACACTTGCTTGCCTAGTGTATGTAAGATAGAAGTTTGGTCCTGCCTTGTTTTGTTCAATAACTGTGGAAGCTGGGGGAAGGATAGGGTTATTTTTTTGTTGTTCTTGGCAGTGTATGTTTTTGCTGATGGGAGAATATGTCTGAACCTCATCAACTGCATTTGTTCAGCATAAATACATTGTGACGTTTCACTTTTGTTAAGTAATTGCACAGAAACCAGATGGTAACTAATATCTTTTTATTATCCGATTGATTGATTTAGTATTGTCACTATTGCATTAACTTGGTGGTTTATCGTAAATCAGTTTGGATTTTTGTGGGGGTACCAGAGGTGAAATAAATACTGTGTCTGACCTTCGCTTTGTCAATTGGTAGTTCTGAACAGTCACACAATTATAAGAGCCTTGCCTTGCACTCATACTTCTATTGCTGCTATCACTAGTTTCTGCATTTTTCAGTAAGAGATTATTCTGAGCAGTGTTTCAGACTGTTACTTTTCAATAGTGAGTCCCCACTTGTAAAACTTCGTAAAATTGTTGGTACTGTGATTGATGAAGAGAGTAGTTAAAGTTGCTAACATTTGCTGATTTTAATGCAAGTATTATGTTTATTGAGTATCTGTTATATGATTGCAATTTTATATGTTGTTCTAGCACTAGTACAAAGCAGTTTTCAGATAATTTTAGTAATATTTTTTAGGAAAATGTGATAAAGTAAATAAGGATTGCCTGTATAGGTGTCTGGTGTCTGCTCCCACCCCCTCTTTTTTTTTTTTCTGAAAGAGACCATTGTCTTCTTGATGGGGATGGAACAGCAGCTGTTCTGAATGACATAACAGTTGTATGTGAATTTGAAATAGCATTTTATCCATGACCCCTTTTCTCCATTTCTCCCCTCTTCCTCCTGCTCAGTAAGGACCGAATGCCTCTTTGGGACACTGTGTGTAAACCTCCATACTTTGCTGCCTAAACGTGCATCAGAATACGTGTTTGAAGTGCCTAATGTGGCAAGTGCTAAAATAAACACTTCGAACACATTCAGATTATGAGTCATCAATCCCTGGCTGCTGTTTTTATATTTCAATAATAGATATAACCTATCTGGAAGTTACTTTTCAGAGACCTCATCATGTTGATCCACAATAAATGTTGAATAGAAATAAGCTAGAAAGTTCAGGTACCTGTGTGCAATATTTTAAGATTTGTTGATTTCAGATTCTAAGAGTTTAATTTGTCTGTAGTGCTACTCTACATTCTACACCTTGGAAAACCTTAGCCTGACAATAGGGGGTTCTGTAGAACAGCTGAAGAATCTTATCTGTTACAGGAAATTTCTTTTTTTAATGAAGAATCCTTAATGATTAAATACAGAATCACTCAGTAATATTGACCTCTTAAATGTTGTCTTCTGTTTTGTAGAAGACCCTTTTGAGGACTTCTTTGGGGGCAGGCGGGGCCCAAGGGGAAGCAGAAACAGAGGTGGTGGATCATTTTTCTCTGCCTTTGGTGGATTCCCTGCTTTTGGAAGTGGTTTTTCTTCGTTTGACACAGGTAAATATTACAACACTTAACAAGGAATGCAGGTTTGGTTCACAAAGGATCTCAATATAATAAGCTGATAAATACTTCTTTGAAAGTTGCTTTCTTCATTCAGGAAGTTCTGAGGCTGCCTTTTTTTTTTTTTTTTTTTTAATTAAGCTACTTTCTGTAAAGTCTGAATGTAAATAAAGCTATAGTTACACTATTTGGTATACCTGAAAGTTAATGAACAGTGACCAGACCTCTAAGAGGCAGGACTTTTTGTGTTTTTAATTTTGGTGATACAGTTTCTTTATAGCTTTAGAATTGGTTTTGTTCTGTTTGCTTTTAGGTGTTGCGGTTGTGATGGCTTTTATTTAAGGTCTTGAAAATACACTGGAAAAATGTGTGCCTAAAGCCCACGTATCAGTTCTGGGCCAGTCAATTTGAACGCTGTTATCTGTATGTCAGAGGTTGCTGAGAGTTGCTGGTAGTCAGCATTCCTTTCAAGTGTTAAGATTCTGGGTATTAGTTGGGATGTTAGTGATACAAAACTGATTCTGTCTGCTGACTCAGGGCATCTCAACATCTACATTAAAGCAAAAAGCAGATTCATTAAAGTTACTAGCTTTACCTTGAGTGGAAAGGATGATATAATGGTTGAGTTGAGCAGACAGGCTTAAATACCTTTTCTTCAGGGGAGGAGGTGGCGAATGGTTTTTGGACAGTGCTGTGCACTTGGAATTTGAGCTGTGGGTCCGTATGAGAGAAATTGGTGGGGCTGGAGCCATGTTTTTATTCTCAAGCTGATGTTTAATGCCATGTAGTCACTGATGCTGTGTTGATGCAACCAACTAAGGGCATCCTGAAGCTAGGATGTAGTCTGAGCGGATGATAAATTTGGATCCCACGGTCATGCAAAAATACATTTTTAGTCAAATACCTTCTTTCCCAATAGGTTTTACTTCGTTTGGTTCATTGGGACATGGAGGCCTTACTTCATTCTCCTCTACGTCATTTGGTGGCAGTGGGATGGGTAACTTCAAATCAGTATCAACCTCAACTAAAATAGTTAATGGCAGAAAAATTACTACAAAGAAGTAAGTGAAATATTTGTATGGAACTATATGTAGAGACATACATAGCTATAAATACATGCATGTAAATATACTATATATAGACACACATAAATATAGTGATATATGTATGTATATGTATTTTTACTTTTATGGTTGTGGTCATCACATTACTTGAATTTCTCTGAATGCCTAAAAAAAAGTTTGAAGTTTTATTGGGTTCTGACTCTTCTTGGCATTGCTGAGTTACTTAAAGCTGTAGCATGTGAAAGCAGGGAAGATGGTGTTTTTGTCTAAACCCTTGATAGTCGAGGAGGGTTCAGATGTGTAAGACATGCTTTCAGAACTGCCCTGATGAAAAATGAAGGTTGCAACTTGTTTGCTCTTGGAAAGGGACCTGGCAGTGGAGCTCTTCCAGGCCTGCAGAACCTCCCGTGTACTGATGCATCTTTTATTATCGTCCTTGACTACTGTCTGCCAAGTCAGCTTGAGCTTCTAGGAGGGAAAAATGCACTTGGTTTGTGTTGATTTTGAAGCTTTTAACTGGGGATTGGGCGGAATTTTAATTTGCAGACATGAAACATGAAATGGTTTTCCCTAACTTCTGCTCTAGTTTGCTTTCTTAGGCAGTGTTTGAGTGAAGTTTTTGTGTGTGTGTGTTTGTTTGTTTGTTTTTAATCTGTTAAGTGAAACAAGCAACTGAAACCTGCTTTGGAGGAAACTTTTCCTGTTTGTTGGAAAGTAGGTTTTCAAGTAGTGTACACAGTTTACCTTCTCACTGTTTCATGCTTGTGATGGGGAAATCGCTGCATTTGGGAAACCCAAATATTTGTTAGCTACAGAGTAACCTACATGGAACATCATGATCAATGAGTTACAGGAGTACTGAACAAGTAGTTAAATGTAATTTCATTACTTAATAAAAATTTACAGAAGAGCAAGGGAGAACCAATTTTTTGTTTGGTAACTTGTGTCCCAGACTTCAAAGTGCAAGGTTCTTCTGTCTCCTGTTGTACTGGAGAGATCCTGTCATCTTGACCACTTAAATGCAGCCTTTGTCATCAGATGCTGGTGTGGTCAGGATTTTTTTCCATGAGCGTATTCCAGAAAAATCTGAAAACTGCCCACTTTGGAGGGAATTGTACCAGGTGAGAGAGACCAAAGAAGGTGTTTATGCAAAAGAAGATAAGGCACCATGTTTGTTTTGATATTAAAAAATAGGCTAAATTAGGTATGCTGCTGTCATATCTTTTGTTATCATATTTAGAAAGGGAGGGAGAGAAGCAAGCAATGTGGTTTAGGAAGACACATTTACTATCTCCGAGAAGTCCTGTTACTTTGTAGAATGTCTGCCCACAAGGCAGCTAAGTCTAAAGAAGATTCATATCCCAACATACCCAATAAAATCTTCTCTGAGTAATATTTTGCTTCAGGCAAGAAGCCGTTCCCTCTGTTTTTAATATGGGTGTATTCTCTTCAATAAGTCTGGTCTCCAGCAAAAATTTGTATTCATCCATGTGGTTTCCTCATTTGAATCATGAGGGGAGAATTCTGAAATAGTTAAAATTCAGGCATAAATTGAATGTTATAAAAATATTTTAAACATTCCTTATCTTCCCATTTCCAAGACAAAAAAAAAAGCCCAAACCCACAGGGCTCTTTAATAACCTCTTCTTCTAGTCAGGGATGCTTAAATTTTGCAATGTACACGCAGGTCATAAATTTGGTATACAGTAGGTCTCCAGATTATTTGCTCTGATCAAATTAGAAGTGGATTAAAGACTGTCTTGCGTGCCTTACATCATGCAAAATTGTGACTGGATCTTGAATATTCTGTATTTAACAAACGGGTAGGTACTAAATGCAATGTCAAGATTATACAGTTGATCTGTCAAAAGACATTTAGTTCTAGATAATAGTGCGTAGTGTCAGTACAACTGTGACAATGTATGAGGTGACAGCTGTAACTGTGAACTCCACAAACTGGAGGATTCAAACTTCCAGAAAGCAATTTTCCTGCTATAAATAAGCAATATCAGTGGGGGAATGCAGATGGTTACTAGTTACAGCTTCTGCGCTGTGAAATACAAAAGCTTGCCAACTGCAGTTGCATTAAGCAGGCAGTGCTCTGTTATAGTTCGTTATCTAAAAACCTAGGTCTAGTGTGTATTTTCAAACTGCTTATGGTGCTTTAAAATGGCTAACTGTGGTTTTGTCCTACAGAATTGTTGAGAATGGACAAGAGAGAGTAGAAGTTGAAGAAGATGGCCAGTTAAGGTCGCTAACAATAAATGGTAAGGAGCAGCTGCTACGCTTGGATAACAAGTAATTCAACGCACGCATTTAACAGAAATTTTAAGCTATAACAGCCACCATTTGAGGATTGACAGGAACATTTTTTGAAGATTTCAAACGAACTCAACTGTCTGTATATCCGTACTTAAGATTAAGTAGTATAAATAGCTCACTGAAGCTCGTATTCGTCATAGACTTTTGAGTTAATTGTTGGGACCACATCAATTGGACCATTTTTTTGTCCTTAAAATTGTTGTAAATTTCTGTATGCACTTTTCTTTTTATTATATATGATCAAGGTGAACCATGATCCTTCAGTAGTGCTAGGGCGAGATGTACACTAACACTAGCATGAACCTTGCTTTTTCGATTTGTTTGAAATGTGAGCCAACTAGTAGTTTAAGTCTGCTGTGAAGTTAACATTTCCAGGATAACCTTTTTAATAATTTCAACTTTTTTTTAAATGTTTAGTAGTGAACAATGTTAATACATTTCTGGTATTGCATTTCTGGTTTAAATAAATTAAGGATGTTTTCTAGTTGTGCATGAATGCAGACAACTTAGTAAGTTTTGACAAATGTTTAAATGTGTAATGTAAGCAAAAGGTAAACAAAAGTGAAGCCAGTGAGCTGGGTCTTTTGTCATTTGCTAAAAAAAAAATTCAAAATGAATAAATGCTGATGTTTGTGGTGCATTCTTTCATGAATGGCATTTGTAACCTTCCTGTGTCTGTGTGTGATTTGGGCAACTTGGGAAAACAGTGCTTTTTTTATTTCCCCACCCCCCACCTTTTTCTTTAATCTTAAGGCTGAGGGCCTTTGTTCTTTACAGATGTTTTCTTCAATGTGACTGAAAACATGGTATTTCATTTCTTTTCTAAACCTGTATCTGAGGCACCTATTTTTAAGAAGCATTCAGAGGCTGACTCTCTAACTCCATCTTTTACCCTAATACATAATTTTTTTTTTTGTCTAGGCCTGAAGTAACTCCCTCTGTTTAAAAATAAAAAAGTTTTCTAAAGCTTTTAAGTTCTGAGATTGCTTCAAAAAATAATCTGTAGTGAACATAAATATACAGGAAAACATTTCATAATTAAAAGGCTTTCTGAACAATAAGATTTTTTTTTTTTGCTTATTTTGAGAACAAACATAATTGCTTTGGAGAAGATTTGTGCAAAATTATTACGGTTAAAATATCTCACTCTTATTTTTACTCATCAAACAAAAATCAAAAGATAGATGAATGCCTTCTGTTAATTTAATGGAGTGAAGCAAAGTGTTAATTCGTAGCTAAGATCAGATTTTCAAAGTTTAGTGACAGATGACTTGATTTCTGTATGTCATAGAGAAAGCATGCAAATAAGTATTGACATATGTTAACACCTGCCAGGCTCTGGGTAACTTCATGCATAAATCGTGGATGTGCAGTTTTTATCTGTGCACCAGCTATGAACATCTGGCCTTCACCACATTCTTTAGGGTGGCTTAGTGGTTAAAAAAAAAAAAAAGCGTGGTGTTTTCAAATGATCACTTAATGCCTTCTTGCTGAACACCATCTGCTTTGTACTAACAAATGTGTTGATTATTAAATACACCGAAAAGATTTGCTCTTGTTTATCATGCAGGAAAACTAAGTCAACTTAACCCAAACCAACAATCTAACAAATTGCTACAACAGAATTTGTATTTGCAGCAAAGTTAGTATATCTTACCTTTGTCCCTCTACCATTAATGCTGATTTCATAGAACCAAACAAAAGAACAGGTAGAAGAAGAAACAAATATGTACTTTGGTTTTGGGACTGCAGAAGTTACGTACCTTTTCAAGTTCTTTGCAGAGTTCTTGTTACTTCAGTGTTGTGTTTTTGGTGTAGAAGCACAAACTCAATTTAGAACTAAACAGTTTTCTTGTTAATGCTGTTTTTTCCTTCCCCATGTATGTTCCGTCTTGATCCAGATAACAGACAATTTATTTCAAAATCTGGTTTTATTGTGATGTCTTGAGTTATTAAAAGTGTTAATTTATATTTATAGGACACAATGTGCTCCTTTAAGTTATGTAAACTGTAAAAAGTGCTTCAAAATTGGTTAACCAAATCAAATAAAATTAGGACAATCTGGAGTTGAGTTTGAATTCCTTCCTGTGGATATCCATAGGTTTTACATTGAGCTGCCAAACTTCACCTTCTATTTTAATCCCAGGTAATCTTCTTTTAACATTTAAATTACCTAGCTCAAGTTAAGAACACAATTATGTTAGCATAGCTGCTAGTGGCAAATCTGTACCCACGTGCTTGCCTTAGATCTTCTTATCCAGAAAAGTGTGGTCCTTCTAACAGCATTATGTACAAACAGTTCACTCAGGGTTCTATAATGAAATCTTTTTAACACTGTAAATTTGCTGAAGATCCAGTGTTTTGGAGAGTCTCTCTTCTGCCTTCAGATCCCTGAAGCTGGTTATTGTCAGAGCTGGACAAAATGCAGCGTTAAATGGCAGTGCTGCGCTTCTTGGTAGAAAGAGAAACTGGCAAAACACAAAAACAGACAAGAAAAAACGAGTCAGCAGAAAGCAGAATTAATCAGTGAAGGTTTCTGCAGTAGTAAGCAGATACCCACACACCAGTGTTTGAATAGGCTGGTGATTGAGCTGGATGGATACATGGGCTTGGTCCAAGTATACAATTGGACTGGCAGTTCCAGTTCCAGATGTAAAAAAATTGTCACTTTCTTAGACTTGACCTAAGCCTGGTAGTCTCCACCTCTTTCAATATGTAGAACACAGGTTTGTTTTGTTTTGTTTTTTTTTTTTTGAAATAACACTGCATCCAACTTTTTTTAGTGCAACTTCATGCCTCCAACTTAATTTTTAATGTGCAAAATAAATCCTCATTCTATGTTTACTGTGGAGCCAATTTAAATTCTTCCTATTATGTACTATATATTCAGAATTTCTTATTTGAGCTGCTGAAATGAGTTTCTTTTCTCTTGTAAAACCCGCTTATTAGGTTGCTCTGAAAAATTTTATGTCATTCCTTACTAATATGTAATTTGCATGGATGTACAAAACCTACTCACTAGGAGTAATGGATCATCAAGGGCAGCAAATTTCCTTAAACTTCAGTTTTGGCCAAAATAGCACAAAAGTCTTAGTAAAAGAAAAGGTTCTTAATTCTAGCAAATGCTAGGCAGCAAACGTGCAGTGGGATGAGGTAGCTTTCAAAACCAGGTGCTGTTTGATTAAAAATACTATTTCTTCATGCAAGAGGGATTACTTTTGAATGCTGAGGGACACCATCCCGTTAAATTAAGCTTCCTCCAGTGGTTTGGAAAAACTAAGATGGAGTTTTTGAACCTGCTAAGTCACTTACTCTTTCACGCTCTGCTTCAAAGTTCATTGGTAGAATACAATAACTTTGTAATGCTTTTTCTTGGTGCAACCTCTTTTTGGTCTCTTGTGCATGGCAGTAATTTCAATGCAATACACTGTAACATGAGTTTCTCTTTACGTTGCATGGCACCTACCCCTGTCACTTGGCTTTACTGAAGAAGTTCGGGATTTTGCCTTAGAATGCTTCACATTTTAAAATTACTGCAGCTATTGTAGTTCTCAGTTCTTACAATACCTCCTCTGTTGAGAATCGTAGGTGGTGTTTTGCGGTGTAAGCAACAAAGGTGCTCTGCAGAGTAAGTGTACATAGTATTTGTAAGGTGTATATTGTATCACCTTGTGATTAATTGATGCACTGAGTCTTAGAATGCTGAAAACAAGGCTTGTAAAAGACACTAAAAAATTATATCTAAACAAGCCCAAGGGTTTTATCTGTCTGTCAGTGTTTGTGTTGGGCTGTCCTGTTTGCTTGCCTCCTTCCGTGTGTTGGTGTTAGGTGTATGTGGAGGTTTGTGTTTCTGTATTTAGCTGTGCTTCTGTGTTTCAAGACCATCTCTGGGATGGTCCAGTGATAAAGAAAGCTAGATTTTAGTTTCGGAAACCTGCATTCTGTTCCTGAATTTGCTTCTGTTCTGTTTGAAAAGTGAGCTTGTTTAATTTGCCTTAGTTTAATCTGTGGTTGTACCAGGATAGTGTTTACCTCTAATATGGTTGCAATGCAAAATGAATGCGACAGCTTTATGATGCTTATGGTCAGAGAACTTTTCAAAAGCGCTTGATGCTAATGCAATACTTTAACTCAGTGTTGGAATTCTTGTTAACCTTTTCATGAAGGATTTCAAAAATGCTTTTGGAGAACCTGTCTCTTTGGTTGTGATTTTTGGATGTCTTAGTATTTAGGCTTATTTTTAAGCCATGGTGTTCTCTCTCACAAGGTGGTTGCAATACAGACATCAGTAATCTGCTGTTCAGCAGTAACCCAGACTTTGAAACTTGACTTTTTTTAAAGTAAGAAAAGGAAGCTTGTTTGCACTGTCTGCTCCCTCTGCTCTTGTTTACTTTGGGACTGAATTGTGACCACGGACTTGCTTCATGTAGTGCTCAACATAGACAGTTTGGGTTTTCTTGTTGTTATTGCTTGTCTTCAAGTGGTGGTCTTGAGTAAAAAGCTTTTTATCCTCCACCTGACATGCTGAAGTGATTCTTCTGTTGCAGTAATGTTGGAATGAAGCAAATTTACTTTGTTAGTGTTACAAACTATACCTTTTGAATTCATGATTACAGTGGGTTTACTGCTTGACCTGCTTTGGTTTTGGAAAAAATACCTCAACTAGAGTTGGTTGTTGAGTGAAGTGCACTACTGAAAAGTTAGAGCAGAAGATGGTTTATACTCTGCTACATAGGTCATGCATTCACAACACAGTAAGCCTCACTTTTGAGATGCTGCTGTCAGATTAAAAAAAAAAATTAAAATGCTGTGACCATCTAAGCCGTAACCCTGAACCTATGCAAGCTGACTGCTGATTCAAACTCATTGAAACTTCTATGAAAACTATGTTCTGGCAGACTTAGCTCTGGGTTAGGTGTTATCTTACTTACACCAGCTGGTAGAAAGTTAATTGAAAACCCACACGAGTACTATATCCCCCGTCGTGCTTACTGTGTCTAAAATACCTGCAGTAGTTTGGATGTGATAGTACCCAAATCTGAAAGCTGTGAAGTCTTGGTATGAGGTAGATTGCACTGGTGGCCTAAGTGCTAATTATCTTCCAAATAAAGGAAGCTAAAGACTTCTGCTTGAGAAGATGTAATGGTGGGGATTACACTATATTTAATTCAGAAGATATAAGTAAAAAGTTTTATTAAAAGGATGCTATTAAGTGGAATTGTCTCTTTAGCACTCTGGCTTTTTCAATAATGCTGGCTTTTGCAGCACGTTTGGTTCATTTTAAAATCACTAAAATAGATCATTTTTGAGCTTCACTTACAATTGACAATCAAGAAAATAGATTTTTAGAGGCTTATGGTAATAACTCTTAAAACTTTGCTTTGCCCTATAACTTACCCTTTATACTGAATCATAAATGAGAGCTCTTTCAGCTATTCTTTTCAATGCAGCCAACTTGGAATGAACATCCTAAAAATAGAAAAAAAACCCCAAACCCTGTAGCTGCTAGTTTGCCAGCGGTCCACATAAAGCCGAATCATTTCATACAATTGAATGTTAATTCTCAGAGAGATTAAATATTAACACCTAGTTTGTAAAGACTGCAGTAAGGATGCTAGTCTTTTACATGGTATAACAAACGACATGGTATGTTGAGAAGGCTTCAGTTCCTCCTTTTATTGACTGTTCTATATGAAATCTCCTGCATTGTTTCTTATTTGTAAATTTATTTGAGGAAGTTCCTAGAATGGGAGAGGAATCGCGCCTGGGTGACTGGTCAGAGAATTCAGATTGTGGAACACACATTCCGGATGGCCGGAAGAGAGAATTATTTTGGCTCTGTCTGTAACGGAGTTGCTTGAAGCTGTTACCAAAACAGGTGAAGATGCAAAGAAGCAGCTCTGAAATAGGGATCTTCTAGCTTGGTGCAGTCAGAAGCTTTATTGAAATGTGGCCCAGGAGGGGAATCATAAGCCTGCAGAGGCTTTGACACATCTGGTAGAGAAGCTGGGCAGATCCAGCAGTCTTTTGGTTTCTCTCCAGAAATAACACCCCGTGTGCGTGTTGGTCTTTGTGACTGATACACAGAGTAAGGTGAACTCGCTTATTTATCACACATTTGCCTAACCGTCACCGTAGCCACCTCTGGCAAACTTTTTTCCTAGGCATGTAGTTGGAGGCTGCCCATTACTCTGAGCAGTACAAACCCAGTGCAGAAGTGAAATCTGAGTTTGTCATCCTGTTGTGATATATGTCTTACTCGGCAAGAGAGTACCTGCGTCGTGCTGTTGTGAAAGGGCTTATTCTGTGGTATCAGTCTCCGTTATTCTCCTTCCAAGGGGAGCTGGACTCTGGTTGTTTTACAGTTGTTTTGGGCTTCTCTGTGAAAGTATTTGTGGAGGAAAATGGAGGAAACTCACATTGCCAAGGCTCAGCCTTTCCTCCAGTCTCTCTTAGCCAGAGTTGGACGACTAAGCGTTTTGTTTTCAGAGGACTTTGGCCAGGCTTTCCGTACTAATACTGCCTCTCATCAGAAGGCACGTTGGTACTTTGATTTATTTGGATGTGCCCTGTTAAGTAGTCACTCAGACACCTCCCAGAATTAGTCTGCTAATCTCAACGTATACATTTCTTACTACTGGGTGCTTACAGGAAATACAGTCAGGTCCTTATCACCAATAACGAATCACTTCAATAACGAAAGGTCCTTATCACTTCAATAACGAAAGGGCATTATTCAGCTCTTCTATACAAACTGTGAGCTGGATGTTCAGGAGAGCAGCAGAGAGCTAGAAATCCTCTTAAAGCTGTTTTGGTTGCATCTGGTATTGCCTGCAAGCACGAGTAACATTCATGAACCTCCTGCCCTCAATCTTTGACTGAGCTCGTGCATGAATGCAAAGAGGTAGAAGATTTTTCTCTTGGGGAGGTTCACCTCTTGAGTTAGGACAACCACCAAAGTGTTTCTTTCATTAAATACCTCTAGTGCTACTTCTGTCTTTTCTAGGCTTGTATGTTTTAGCGCCAAGAAGAAAGGCAAATCTTAAACATCCTGGATAGGCATGACACTGCTTCTCAATGTAACTTGCAGGGCATGAAAGCAGTAAGGGAGAAGTGGGAAACCAGCACACCCTGGTTTTGTGCTGTTGGCATAGATTTCAAGGGCTTTTTTCCTCATTTGGCCTTTGCCTTTCTCATCAGGAAAACCTGATGACGAGCTACCACAGTGGATGCAGAAGCAGTGGGCATTTGCCCGTTCTCTGCCAGCCCAAACTCTGTGCTGATGCTGCGGAGGCTTGTTTCCCTGCCAGTGCAGGCAAAGGAGGTGCTTCTGCAGCCCGAGGATGGTGTGCCAAATTCCCGTTGGATTCTAAAAAAATAATGTGTACACCAGTAAGATAAAACTGTGCATATTAAAAGTCACCTCGTTTGCAAGAAGGGTAAAAACATTTGTGTAAGGCTAGACAAATTCAAATGAGAAGATAAACATACTTTTTTAACACATGGGTGATTAACTGTTGGAAGAACCTGCCAAGAGAAGTGGGTTCTCCAGCTTTCATCGTCTTAAAAGACTAACTTTCTGAAAAATATGTTTTAGTGAGAAGTGAGTGTTTGGGGTCTACAGAGAAGTAGTGGAAGCCCAGGAGCCTGGGGCACAGATCAAGATGCAATGTAGAGCACAGTGTTCCTTCAGGCCTTTCTTCATAGTCTTATGTCTTAGCTTCTTCCCTTCCTCTCCCAATGCGTTAACATTAATGCACAGGACATAGTCTCTTACTGTGGTTTTGAGACTGGAGGATGCTTTCATGATGAAGGAATTTGAGGGATGGATGGGGCTGCGTGCAGGGGCCGCCTTGACTGTCGGGAGGCGCTGGGGAAGCAGGGTAGCTGGGAAGAGAGGAGACAACACGTGCATGTAGGACACAGGTAGTATTGCTTGATGACTATTGCCCTGAAGCATCCAGTTTGGGATGTGTAGGTGCCAAGAGGGGACTTCATGTGGGAGAGGACGTTCTGGATCTATTAAGGTAAGGAGTTGCTTTATTGCAGTGGACAAATTGGGTGTTTAGTGATGAGGAGGAACCAGGGCGAGGGCCGTGATGACTGTCCCAGGGAGTTTGATTTGGAATTTGCATTGCAGTGAGCCCTTGTATGTCTCCTGTCTTCTCACCAACAGCAGACTGCAGAGCTTGAGAGCACCTAATTTCAGCTCCTGAGGTGAAGATTAGGAGGTCTTTTGTTAATGAATGTAAAGTTATGGCAAAGATTCATTTTGCAGAATGAACTATTCATTTTCTTGATTGTGGGCAACGTTTTAACAATGTAAAGTTTTTATTTTTAGTGTGTGTTAAATCTTACATGGATAGCGATAAGCGTGTTTTGTATTTTGAGTGACTACGATGAAAAAAGCTGGCTTTTTGTTAGTTGGATTGTCTTTGGTAGTGTGCTAAATGCCGAAGACTGCAATATGTCAGAAAAATATTTCTACAGGGAACAGCCAGAGAAGAGTCTCCTACAGGGCTTATGTGCGTGAAAAAACTGTCTGTAGATGCTTGTTTGGGTGTTGTGTACACTGGGAGCTGCGTTTGTTAATCAAGTTTATTTCTAAGAGAAGCTTGAGGAAAGGCAAATTCCTGGAATTATAACTCAGCAGCACTTGGGTCATATAAGCACAAAACATAGCTTGGAACAAAACCAAAATGTAAAACTCTCTTATGTCAAAGTCCTGGTACTTCTAGGTCCTTCCTAATTTTCTGGGGAAAGTGCCCTTCTTGGAGAGTACTGGAACTCCAGAACTAAGTCTTAGGTCTTCTATGGTCAGATTAACCGTATTTTGAGATCTAAATATTCAGCACTTAAAATAGCTTTTCTGCAGACTCCTTTCGCCTTACAGCAGAGTCAAAGCAGCACAGCTTCACCCGCACAGACACAGCCAGCTGCAGTGGCAAGGAAACTTGGTAATGGAAAAGCAAATGAACGTTCCTGCCTTACTGCTACGTTCCTACGCCGTTCCAGTGGCGGCAGCGGCGGCAGCGACTGAGGTTAGTGCGGGGAGAGATCGGGCCGTAGCGGGCGAGCGGTTTCCGTGCTCCGGGCCCCCCCGAGCAGCAGCCCGAGACCCGCCTGGACCCAGAAGTTCCCGGCAACGAATCAGGAGAGGAGGGGGCGTAGCACCACCCCCTGTGATTGGGTGATAAAGAGCCTCTGGGAGGACAGGGACTAGTCCCTGCCCAGAGGGGAGAGGGGGAGTCAGCAGTGACTGGGTGTGTCCCGGGGCGGGGGAGGGCACAGCCCCAGGGGCGTGGCAGTTTGCGCAGCAGTTCTCGCAGGCAGGGCGGCGAGCAGGGTAGGCGGGCCTGCAGGTATGGTTTCCACTCGGTGGGGCCCTAAGTCCCTTGCGGGTGCCAGAAAAGACATGGCAACCCAAACGGACCTGCCGCGGAAGCATGTGGAAGTGCAGGTGTCAGGCTGCAGGGAGTGCCAGAGCCTGGCCCTAGCACTCGAGGGTGACGGAGACCTCACCTGTGTGAGGTGCGAACAGGTCGACGACCTGATCTCCTTGGAGGCCCAGCTCAAGGAGGAGGTGGAAAGGTTAAGGAGTACAAGAGCATCCCAGGAAGAGGATGGCGGGCAGTGCTGTTCCCTGCCCGTCCTGGGGAAAACGGACGGGCCTAATGCTCCCCAAGTAGTGGAGGATCCTCTTCCTCCTCCACAAGGAGCAGGAAGAGACCTAGGGGATGGGGGGGAATGGAGGCAGGTCCCTGCTCAGGGTGGCAGGCAAATCCCATCCCGACCTTCCTCCCCTCCCCACGTCCCCCTGCAGCATAGGTATGAGGTGCTGGAGCCTGAGCGTCTTCCTGAGTGTCGGGAAGACACGAATGTAGGTGAAAGACCCTCTATGGGACTACGTGAACAGAAGCAACCGAGTAAGAGGGTTGCAACCAGCTCCAAAAAGGAGAAAAGAAAAGTAATTGTTATAGGCGACTCCCTGCTAAGGGGAACGGAGGGCCCCATATGCAGGCCAGACCCGACTCACAGGGAAGTCTGCTGCCTCCTTGGGGCTCGGGTAAAGGATGTTGCCAGGAGGATTCCTCAACTGATGAGGCCCTCTGACTACTACCCACTATTAGTATTCCAGGTGGGTAGGGATGAGATTGAAGGGAGAAGTCCCAGGGCAATCAAAAGGGACTTCAGGGCCCTGGGGCGTTTGGTAAAGGGGGTAGGTGCGCAGGTGATATTCTCTTCAATTCCTTTGGTATTTGGTGAAAATAGGGAAAAGACTATGAAAGTACAACAGATTAATATGTGGCTAAGAGACTGGTGCCATAGGTGGGATTTTGGGTTTGTTGACCACGGGGCGGCTTTCATGGCACTGGGCCTGCTTATGCCGGATGGGGAACAGCTGAATCAGAAGGGGAAAAGGGTTATGGCCCAGAAGCTGGCAGGGCTGATCAAGAGGTCTTTAAACTAGGTTCGATGGGGGAGGGGGATAAGACCAGGGCAGCCACAAATAAACCTAGGGGTGACAGGCCTGCATCGGGGGCAAGGCCGCTAGCCCAGCTGAAGTGCGTTTACACCAATGCACGCAGTATGGGCAACAAACAGGAAGAGCTAGAAGCCACTGTACAGCAGGAAGGTTATGATGTGGTTGCCATCACAGAAACGTGGTGGGATGACTCTCATGACTGGAGTGCAACTATGGATGGCTATAAGCTCTTTAAGAGGGACAGGCGAAGCAGGAGAGGCGGTGGGGTAGCGCTATATGTTAGGGAGTGCTTGGACTGTGTTGAAATTGAGGAAGATCGTGAGGATGAGAAGGTTGAATGTTTATGGGTGAAGATCAGGGGGAAGGTCAGCAGGGCGGACATTACGGTGGGAGTCTGTTATAGACCACCCAACCAGGATGAGCAGGCGGACGAGGCGTTTTACAAGCGGCTGTCGGAAGCTGCCCGGTCGCCAGCCCTTGTACTCGTGGGCGACTTCAACTTGCCGAATGTCTGCTGGAAATACAACATGGCAGAGAGGAAGCAATCTAGGAGACTCCTCGAATGTGTGGAGGACAACTTCCTCATGCAAGTGGTAAATGAGCCCACTAGAGGAGGGGCCCTGCTTGACCTGTTGTTTGTGAACAGAGAAGGACTAGTGGGAGATGTGAGGGTTGGTGGCCGTCTTGGGAGTAGCGACCACGAAATGTTAGAGTTTTCGATAGTGGGGGAAGTAAGGAGGGGCAAGAGTAGAACTTCTGCCTTAGATTTCCGGCGGGCTGACTTTAGCCTGTTTAAGAGGCTGGTGGACCGAGTCTCTTGGGAATCGGTCCTGAAGGGCAAAGGAGTCCAGGAAGGCTGGACATGCTTCAAAAGGGAATTGCTAAATATTCAGGAGCAGGCTGTCCCAGTCTGTAGGAGGACAAGCCGTCGGGGAAAAAGGCCGGCCTGGTTAAACAGGGAACTTAGACTAGAACTTAAGGAAAAAAAGAGAGCCTACTTGCTCTGGGAGAAGGGTCGGGTAACTTGGGAGGTCTATAGGGACGTGGCCAGGTCGTGTCAGGAGAAGATTAGAAGGGCCAAAGCTCAATTAGAGCTCGATTTGGCTGCTACGGTCAAAGACAACAAAAAAAGCTTTTACAAATACATCAACAGCAAAAGGAGGGTCAAGGAGAGCCTCCACCACTTGCTGAATGAGGAGGGTAGTGTAGTGTCAGGGGATGAGGAAAAGGCAGAGGTGCTCAATGCCTTCTTTGCCTCGGTCGTTAATGTTAAGACCGGTTGTCCTCAGGAGACTTGGCCCCCAGAGCCTGAAGTTAGGGACGGGGGGCTGTGTGAACCTCCCATAATCCAGGAGGAGATGGTTAGTGACCTGCTGTGCCAGTTGGACACCCACAAGGCTATGGGCCCGGATGGGATTCACCCTAGAGTAATGAAGGAACTGGCAAATGAACTTGCCAAACCACTCTCGATTATCTACCGGCAGTCCTGGTTAACTGGAGAAGTTCCAGCTGACTGGAAATTAGCAAACGTAACACCCATCTACAAGAAGGGTCGGAAGGATGATCCAGGGAACTATAGGCCTGTCAGCCTGACCTCGGTGCCAGGCAAGGTGATGGAACAGATCATCCTGAGTGCCATTACACGGCACATGCAGGACAATCGGGGCATCGGGGCCAGCCAACATGGATTCATGAAAGGCAGGTCCTGCTTGACCAACCTGGTCTCCTTCTATGACAGAGTGACCCGCTTAGTAGATGAGGGCAGGGCTGTGGATGTAGTCTACCTAGACTTCAGTAAGGCATTCGACACTGTCTCCCACAGCATCCTCCTGGACAAACTGGCTGCCCGGGGCTTGGATGGGTGGACTCTTAAATGGGTTAAAAACTGGCTGGATGGCCGAGCCCAGAGAGTGGTGGTGAATGGGGCAAAGTCCAACTGGCGGCCGGTCACTAGCGGTGTTCTCCAGGGCTCAGTTCTGGGGCCGGTGCTGTTCAATATCTTTATAGATGATCTAGACGTAGGGATTGAGTGCACCCTCAGTAAATCTGCAGATGACACCAAGCTGGGTGGGAGTGTCGATCTGCTGGAGGGTAGGAAGGCCCTTCAGAGGGATTTGGACAGGTTAGATAGATGGGCCGAGACCAACGGCATGAGGTTCAACAAGAACAAGTGCCGGGTCTTACACTTCGGCCACAACAACCCCATGCAGCGCTACAGGCTGGGGGAAGAGTGGTTAGAAAGCGGCCCGGCGGAAAGAGACCTGGCGGTGCTGATCGACAGCGGGCTAAACATGAGCCAGCAGTGTGCCCAGGTGGCCAAGAAGGCCAATGGCATCCTGGCCTCTATTAGGAATAGTGTAGCCAGCCGGTCTAGGGAAGTGATCGTCCCTCTGTACTCGGCACTGGTGAGGCCGCATCTTGAGTACTGTGTTCAGTTCTGGGCCCCGCACTTCAAGAAAGATGTTGAGGTGTTGGAGCGAGTCCAGAGGAGGGCGACCAAGCTGGTGAAGGGTCTGGAGGGTCTGAGCTACGAGGAACGGCTGAGGGAGCTGGGGTTGTTTAGCCTGGAGAAGAGGAGGCTCCGAGGTGACCTTATTGCAGTCTACAACTACCTGAAGGGAGGTTGCAGTGAAGTGGGAGTTGGCCTCTTCTCCTGGGCAACTAGCGATAGGACAAGAGGACACAGCCTCAAGCTTCGCCAGGGGAGGTTCAGGTTGGACATCAGGAAGAATTTCTTTACAGAAAGGGTTATTAGACATTGGAATGGGCTGCCCAGGGAGGTGGTGGAGTCACCATCTCTGGATGTGTTTAAGAAAAGACTGGACATGGCACTTAGTGCCATGGTCTATTTGACAGGGTGGTGTCAGGGCAACGGTTGGACGCGGTGATCCCTGAGGTCTCTTCCAACCTGGTTGATTCTGTGATTCTGTGCTCTGCCCTTTTCTGCCTTAAAAGAAGCCTCAGACAGAAATCTTTCTGTAGTTGGCAAAGTATATAGCCAGTGTACACCTTGTATGTTGTTGACTGTTTGTTAGCAGAGAACCACTTCCAAACTAGTTATTTTTAAATGTATCAGAGGTGTAACTTGGCAAAGCAAAAGAATTGTATCTCTTTTATCCATATTTGCCAAGGAGCTTCAAAATTTTTGAGTCGCATTCCGCATGGAACCTATTTCAGACTTAGGAAATGCAATTCTGTTCTCTTGTAATGTTCAAGTCCCCTGTTACATCACTGGAAGAGACATCACCACGTGTTCTTAAGTGAAACACAGCAATTTCTCTAGAGAACCAGGTAGAAAATGACAAAGTAGATGGTAGTTTTTACCATTGTTAAGTAAAAAGAAAGTTATTCATACTTTACTATGCATATTCCTATTTTTGAGGTGTTATATCAATGCCAGCTATTCCTATATGGCATTTAACTTGCAGTAGCTATTTCAGGGGAAGCTGTCTAAATAATTTCCAAAGTATTTCTGAAACATTGGTATTGACTTATTGTTCCTCCATCTTGGAAGTATTAGCATGAAAGAATTAGAAGATAGTCCTTTTTGAAAGGCTAAAAGAAAGTTGAGTAATTTGTCCTGAATCCTACCCATAGCAGTTGTGTAATTTCTTTATTAACAAATATAACTGTGTCTTGAAAAGTGTCATAGAACAGAAGGTGAATTTTAAGTGCTTTTGAATGCAGTGAATAATTGAGAAGATGCTTCTTGTAATCACTCATCTCGGGGGAAATAAAACATTTTTCTGAGAAGACACAGGTGCTGGAGCCTCCCTGCTCTTCTTGATGAACAAAATCAAGAACAAAAGATTAATTGTTTCCACTCTTCCCTCTCCTCCAGCACTTGCTCTGAGATCACATGTGCGCTTTGCTCCCAAAATGTTTATAGAAGGAGATGACTACATCCCTGGTAACCCTTTTCGTAGAATAAATCACAAAGCCAAGTGCATGCCGATGATGTGTGCTCTTGCAGGGGAGGTGCTTGTTGCCCTGGACAGAATAGTTTCCAGTAGTGGAAAGGCTTTGTTTTACAAGAGCTGTTTGAGGGGAGAATTTTGCTTTACACCTCCCACCTTCTCCTGAAACAAAAACCCAACCCTTCGTTCACGTCAGACTCGAGACTCAGATCACTGTTGTGTTTTCTGGGTGTGGCAGCAAAATTTCCCAAATTATCAGGGTCTGAGGTGTTGAGTATGGACCTATGAGTGGCACAGAGCCAAGCTAGCAACTTGGAAGTGCAGCTTTAATGTAAGTTAGATGATTTATTGCTAATAGAGGTCAAAGCCTCTCCAGTTTTCTATTTTTGTGACAGTTCTGGCTATCTTCCCTTAAATTATAGGCCCTGTGTATTTCCAGTTGAAACTGTGATAGAGGTCCTAGCTGAACTGTCATCAGTGACTTGTTCACTATATTAGTGTAACAACAGCATGGTTTTATTTATTGCTTTATCTTCTCAATAGAAATTCAGTGCTTTGAAAGCTTCTACAAAGAGATACCATCTCCTGGAAGGTGAAATTACTGCCTTGCCTGCTGTAATTTTGTTTTCAGTCCACTACTCAGTCTTGAATAAGCAACTTACTCTTTAGAAAAACAGTAGTTAATTCTTTTATTTAGCATTTTTTAAAATTACTGTAAAAGGAGATTGTTTTGCAGAGATACCAGGCTGTATCCAATACCGGGAGTTCAGGCAAGGTCAGGATTTTAATTGGAAAGTGATGAAATGTTCTCAAAAGTGCAAAGTCTGGGACTTCTTATGTCACTCGCTGACTTGCATGATAACAAATGTAGGTGAATGTCAGCCTTATCTGTTGTGCATCTGTTGTAGTTTTCCTTTCGATATCACAGTGCTGACTGCTGGACATTTTCAGCCCTGCAAAGGGAGCAATAATGATCTCACAAGGCTGTGGAGAAATGCTGTGGCATAAATGAAGTTTGACATCTTCAAACTTAGTAAACCTCTTAGGTGTTTCTGGGAAGATTTTGAGTTTGCTGCTGTTGAAGAGGGAGGTGGATTGGCTTTGCTGGATCCTGCACTTTGGGCTGCTGGCAGTACAAATTTGTAGTTCAACAGTTCAAACCTCTGGAGTTTTGATGAAGTGTTTTTAAAGTTTTTCAGATATTTGTATCATGGTATAATGAGTCTGCTGACAAATAGTCACTTCAATATTTGGAAAAGCTTTCTTTGCCATTACAGAATTCCAGGAGATGCAGGTATATCCGTATACTGGGTGATCTTGAGCACAAGCTCATTACGGCAACTTCAGGTGTTGAGTTGTTGTCCTGTCGTGCAGTTTTCGTGGGTGGATGCCTTCCATGGATGCAGCCACCTCTCCACGGAGAGCCGGTGGGCCTTCAGGTGCTCTTTGCTCCCTTCAGGAATGTGGTGCTCTCCAATTTCTCTGCCTTTGTGGTGGCTCTTAAGTACTGGTTCTCCCCTTTTTTGCTTTGGCCCCAAAGATTGTGGTTGGAAACGGTTGTTGTTATCCTCGGTGCTTCATCCCATGGATCTCAGAGGTGTGTTAGAAAAAGGAGAAGGTGGGATGGTGCTGCTGCAGCAGCGTAGGATCGGAATGGCCGTCGGTCCGGGCATGGGCAGCTCTGGGGTGGCCTTCCCAGGAGATGCATGGCTGTGTTGAGTACACCAAGGAGGTGCCAATGTCGCTGTTCGAACTCTCCTTCTGTTTCCAAAACTCACAAAGCTGTCTTGGTAAATCATTCCCTGTTCCCACTGGATCTCTGCAGATGAAGCGTATGAACTGACAGACGATACTGTTCTCAGGCACAAAAGTTAATTGTAAGTATTGTTATTATTGCATCATAGTCATGTTCCTGGTTTGGTCTTTGTTTTTTTTTTTTAATTGAGAAAACTTTCATTTCTGTGCTCTCCATTTATTGGTTATTTTGGTCAGACTTCGGTTTGAGTGGTATACATGGAGCAATTTCTTTTTGTGTGTATAAATATATGTATGTTTCTGTGTATATGTTTGCATGTATGAATGTTTAATTATTGGTAGGTCTTGGATTTGAAAAATTACTTGTTTTATTCCCAAACTATGGTGGGTTTTAAGGCACAGGCTGAAGAGCTTGACTGTGACTGGGGAAAAAAAGATCATTTGGAAACTGAGAGTTCCCTGATGGGTTGGAGATGCTGAACAACAAAAAGTGGTACAGATTGGGAGGTATCAGTTCCTAATTAAATAGAGTATTTAGTCAAAATTAGTACTGAACGTCAACTTAAAACACTAATTTTTTTCAAATTCAGGCTCCTTATTAGCATATCAATATTGAACAGAACGCCAACTAACAGCTTAGTGCTCTTGTCAGGAAGATGTCAAAAGTAGGATTGGGTTTTGTGGTGAAGGTTAATAAAAACCTCTTGAGCTGTCAGAAGAGACCTTGTTTTACTCTGAGCACACGTCATTTTCAGGGTCAGTTAAAAGATGGTGGCCTTTGTACATGGAGCTGTGTAAATCAGGGATGTATGCAGGCAGGGGGAGCTGGGATATGCTTCCCTAGTCCTAGTGATGTAGGAGTGGATGAGGAATGAACGACACGTTGTGGGGTATAATTGGAGAGGGCAAATATCTCTTTCTTTTTTGTAACTAATATGTGAAACCCCTAGTGACATATATAAGGCTCAGGGTAGAAGGGAGAATATTTTTTAAATGATTAACCTGAAAAGATGAGAGCTTACAAACTGAGCATGGGCAATGCAATATAAAACACGGAGCTTGCTCTTACTGTCTTATGTCTGTGAGATTTCAACAATGCTAATAGCCATTTGATGAAAATATAAACGTGGTGATTTTGTGCTTTTGCCAAATTACTATGGAAGCATTGACAAAACAGCTGGGGAAGTCATTCATCACATTTTTCTGAAGTCACTCATGAGATTCTTTTCTTTTTAAATTTAACAGCGTGGCTTTTTGCTTCATATATAATTTTTTTCTCTTATGGTAATCTGGATTTGCTGTACATTAAGGTTTTGAAGACTGGTTTAAAGCTGGTAATCAAAGGAAAAACATGTAACAAAACTATAATTTCCAAATTTGGGCTTGCTCGGAACTGCTCTGGAGATGCTCCTTTTAGAGAGGGCCACGTGGAAATATAAGACGATGTCTGGATACTTTAACTCATTGGCTTTTAAGAGTTACAAAGACCTGTTTGTTGTGAAAGTAGAAGAACACTTTTTCTCTGCTTGCTATCTGAAGAGTTTTGTAATTAGAAGCCAGTTTTGATGGACCTGGTTATGGTAACTCCTAGGAGGGCTGAAGGCAAGTTTTGTCTTTTGGGGCAGCGAAGGGGCTGTTTTGTCTGGCACTGGGGGGTTCTGGAGCACGAGTGTGAGAGGTGCAAAGGTCTGCGGAGCTCTGCTTGGGCGCAAGGAAAGACGAAACACTGGTGGAAGGCGCCTCGTGTCTGGTTACATGACTGAGGACCAGGCTGGGTTGCATGTAGTTGCGCCGTGGATTTTTTCATTTCTTTCTTTGTTTTCCTCTAGTGGTGGGTATTAAGTTGCATTGTAAGGGCCAGTTCTTTTTTTTTTTCTCAATAGGATTTTGGTTTGCACTTCAAAATCCAGTTTCAAAGTGAAACGCAAGCTCTGAGGCTTCCTCATGGTAGAGATGAAACCTGCAGGGATTTTTGCCTGAGGTTGAAATATAGGTGAGATGAAAAAATCTCTGAATATTGAACCCAATCGAGTATTTTGATGTCAGTGATACCAGTTCTGGAGGAAGAGAGGGCTGTGTAAGAGAGGGAGACAGTTACAGTGATCTGAGCCCCATCTCACTGTCATGTTGCGTAGGGAGTGTGTTGGAGAGAGAAGCCCCAAGAGTAGGAGCCCCTGATGCAGCTTCTTCAGGGGGTCTGACCGACAGCACTGCAATGTAGTGGTGTACAACGTGACGTGCAGGAAACCACGGTAGAGATCTGACATGACCCTGGAAAGCGTAGAAAGCATCATCTTTTAAGTAATCTCGATTGCTGTTTAAAAATCAGGTCCATTTGTTCAAACTCTGAGCTTGAAATCTTGCTAATTTGTATTTATATATGTCAAGCTGCAAAGCTCCTTCCTCGCTCTTTGCCTCCTTTCAAAATTCATGCAGCAATGAATAAAAGACCCCTGTGTGATAAAGTCTTTTAAATTTAATAAAATTCACTTTGAGCAGTAGCATGCAAATGAGGTCATCTCTCTGCTTGCTGGAAACGTGGGGATTTGTGTTACCTCCTGCCATTTGCGTTTCCCACATCCCAAATCTTTAAGATGAGAGCAGTTGGCGTAATCTATACGTGCTTCGAGAGAAGCAAAATAACTGCAGAAGCCTGGATATGCTCAGCCTCCCCTTCTCTCTGGCCTCACATTTAATGTAGGACCATTCATTAGGCTTTAAAAATTCTTCTGATGAGTAAGTTTTGGCAGCAAGGAGGTAAATCCAGGCTGTCTCAGCAATACCCTATCCGTAAGTCAGGCTGCAGAGCTTGGTGCCACCCGATACGGTCAAACAGGAGTGGCTTTAGCTATTGATCCCCATTTAGCTGCTCAGGGTAACAGCACGAGGACATCTGCTTTCAAAGTACTCCCCCTGTACTCGGCACTGGGGAGGCTGCACCTCGAATACTGTGTTCAGTTTTGGGCCCCTCACTACAAGAAAGACATGGAGGTGCTGGAGCGAGTCCAAAGAAGGGCAACGAAGCTGGTGAAGGGTCTGGAGCATAAGTGTTATGAGGGGCAGCTGAGGGAACTGGGGTTGTTTAGCCTGGAGAAAAGGAGGCTCAGGGGAGACCTTATCGCTGTCTACAACTACCTGAAAGGAGGTTGTAGCGAGGTGGGTGTCGGCCTCTTCTCCCAGGTAACAAGCGATAGGACAAGAGGAAACAGTCTCAAGTTGTGCCAGGGGAGGTTTAGATTGGATATCAGGAAAAATTTCTTCACGGAAAGGGTTATCAAGCATTGGAACAGGCTGCCCAGGGAAGTGGTGGAGTCACCATCCCTGGGGGTATTTAAAAGATAAGTAGATGTGGTGCTTAGGGACATAGTTTAGTGGTGGACTTGGCAGTGTTAGGTTAATTGTTGGACTTGATGATCTTAAAGGTCCTTTCCAACCAAAACGATTCTATGATTCTAAAAAGTACCCGTTCGCAATGCTGCTGTAGTTGGCATATGATGTATGCTCATTTAATTTTCCCAATTTGTTGCAAATCGGGGTATCTTTGTGGTGAAACATCATCATCTTGAGTAGTTTGATGTGCTGGGAATGCAGGATGCGTGTTGGTACACGCTGGGCTGAATGCAGTATATAATGGGGTTCTTAAGCATGTATGGGGGCGGTAGGTAAAGTACAGATGGCTAAAAAAAAAAAAGAAGAAAATAAAAAGGCTGAGCTTTCTCAGGGAGCTGCTGCGGGGCGGGGAGGGAGAGCGGACCCAGCGTGGGGCTTTCCCTGCCCCTGCCCTGCGCTGCAGGGGTAAGGACTGGGTGGGAACAGCGTGAGCTGGCACTGGAGCAGCTGGATACGAGGGCAAAAATAAAAGGAGCAAGTCCATTGCCAGGTTTCAAAGCCAGAAGGGCAGCGGATTGCTATGTGTGTTGAGCAAAAAGTATTGAGCCCTGCCCTTTCTCGGATACTGGACGTGCTGCAGCCATGGCTCTCCCGGGACAGAAATAGCACTGCGAGAGTCGCTCCATCAGTCTCTATCCTTTTTCCCAAATCCCATTCCCTTTTTTTCCATCGCTTCCCAGGGACTTCACCACCACCTCCCTTGCTGTCTCCGGTCACTTGTGGCCTTTCTTCCCCCCTCACAGGAATTGCCCAGCTCCCATGGCAGAGGCGATAGTCATTCTGGTCCTGGCCTGGGAAAGCCTGGCCCAAACCTCCCAAGTTATAAACTCAGCACGAGGTTTTGAGTTGGAGCAGGGAGACATAGTGCATGCCTGAGCGCGGTGACGTTGGTGATGGCAGAGCCGTGCAGGGTGTGAGACGGGGAGAGGGTGAGGTGGGACGGGGCAGCAGGTTCCTGCAGAGGCTGCGGATTGAGAGCTGACCGTGTCTTTAGTTTCTAACCAGCTGAGCACTCCCCGGTGCTGCTTGATTAAATATTTCCTAGAGTTGTGCAGGGAGGGTGTCTGTCACCACAGCAAACCCTGGATCTCCTTGTGCTCTTTCTTTAACTGTGATAGTGGCACTGAGGAATGGGTGACTGCTCTGGAAGAAAAATGATTGCCAATAATTGGTGAAAGCCACTGATTTGTGTGAGACGACTCAAAATGTCGTCCTTCATCCCACGCTTTAGGCTGATAAACTTCAGTGTTGAAATAAAACTCCCTTTACGGTTTACAAAAGCTCTGCCCCTAGCAGCGATGGTGCAGATGGGGCAGCTGCTCCAGCATTCCCCGGATAGTTTCTGAGTGATTTCAGGCTCTTTCAGCTTTTGAGACTATTTGCATTTTTTTTTTATCAGTAGGTTTTAAAATGGCTGCTTTTTCTCATAAGCATCACATTGAATAGCAAGAGAGAGATTTTTGAAGTCTGTCACTGTCAGCCTCAGACAGTGACGTTTTCCAAAGAGGACTTGATGCAAATTTTAGTTTCTGTCGAGTCTGACAAACCCGAGAGAGCACAGCCTGAAAGTGGGTTTTATAACTCCTGCTGTTAAGCGTCACAGTATTAGTAGTGACATTTAGAAACAAATTTAAGAACAATTAATCAGAAGAACTTGCTCAACATAGCCTCCAGTAATGGTGAAGGGAGTATTTTCTTGGCTGAGCGTGTTGCCCACAGTTTCAGGAGGGCTGTCTGTGTGTGTGTTCACATGTGGTTTTGTAAAATACCCTGGGCTTGATATGAGCATCCCTTGCTCCCAACAGAAATTAAAACAAACTGTGATGATTTGTCGACTTTCTGAAAACAACTTTCAAGTTTGGTCCCCCAAATTAGACCACTTGTATGTTTTAGTAGAGTTACTTGGTCTCCTGATGTTTTCTCAGTGCTATAATGTATTAAAGATGGAGCTTTTAAGAGAAAAACAAAAGGAACTATTTAATATCCAGGAATTTTTCAGCCCAGGGTAATCCAGACATGTAGACAGGTCATTTCCATTAAATAAGTTCTCGCTCCAACAGGCTCCTCTAAAGTATGAGATTTCCCAGCAAATGTCAGATGTGAGTCTCAGAAGAACCCTGGTATCTTCTGCTAAGCTAAATATTTAATACTGGAGCCGCTCTAACAGCGGAAAAGTTTATCAGTACAGAAATCTTATCAACAGATTACAAAGATCGTAGTGCTATCGTCTTCAGATAAATGTATTTAAATGGGGATTTTGTTTTTTCTTTCTCTTTGGGTTGCTCCTTCAGTCACAGCTCAGTTCTCCCCGGCAGCAGCGGATGCACTTGAGTCATCAGAAACTCCAGTGCTCTCTGTAGGCTCAGGGTAAATTCCAGCCCTTGTAATAAGAGGGGAAAAAAAGTCAAGCAAAGCTTTTTTCTTTTGCACTCTTGTTTTGTTGTCAGTCAGCATTGGTAGCAGCTCAGACTTGCAGCTGAGTCATCTCTAGAAGCAGCAATACGGTGTCCTGCTCTGAGCTTCAGAAAATACACCACCTCTTAACTTTGAAGGCTTAAAGTATTAGAAAGACACTTTGCTGACCATCATTCAAGAAAGATTTGAATGGAGTAAGTTTCCTGCAGGTCGTCCTCGCACAACCAGCTCTCTGGAGCCTTCGCTCGGAGCCATCTTGTGTCCTTAGGTAAAGCCAGGCGTCCCTCACCAGTTGCATCTTCTCCTGATGCTGGTTGCGGGAAGGGCTGTGTGTTGTTCACAGCCTCGGGGAAGTCTTTTTCTGGACTGAGCAAACCGGTGTGCCTACTTTTTGTTTCTTAATACAAGGGGAAACCCTGATTATATATATAGATTTTTTTTTTTTTCTTGGTTAGGTGTGTAAGAAAATAGCACGCACGCAGTAGGGCTGCTGTGTGGGAACCACGAAGGCTCGGCTTCCTCTTGTGCGGGAAGTGACATGGTAAATGTAAATCAGTGGTTTGATATCCTCAGGATGTTTGCCCTGGTTTGTTCAGCATGTTTCTGTTAATTACTATCTTCTTGTTAATTACTGCTGATTCCTGGTAGGATTTCAGTTCAATTCCAGGATGTACACGGATGTTACTTCAATGTAACACAAAATAATAATGCTAGCTCATGCAGGGCTGCTCTTTTGGGAAGTACTCCATGACTTACCTGTCCCACCTCACCCGGAATATCCTCTGCCTTAGTGTTTTTATTCCTGTGCGTTACCTCCATTTTCCAGGAGCACACATGGACCCCTTGGTGTAGCTGGTGGCTCCTCCAAAGCACTCGCCTGGTCCAAGAATTGTACTCACGGTTTGCCTTAGACATAGAAAATCGATAAGATACCAAAAAAATACGAGTTGGCAGTGACTTTTCCGATGACATTGCCCGTCACCATAGACAATATTGCCCTCTACTGGTTAATTACACGTTAAAGGATCCATATTTTCCCTTTTCATACAGCAGCACTTTGCTATGAGAAATTATTTTTCAGCCCTTCTTGCCTGGAGCAGAAAGCAGGTTTGTGGTCCTGTTGCAGCCTTTTAGGATGCTACAGCTCGTGTTTGATTTCTTTTTCCTCAGAAGCTGCTTTTCATTTGGGAGGACCTGGTGCACCCAAACACCAAACTTTAATTATTGTTTTTAAATGTTAGTAGTAATGCTGAATCCCTCCTTTTCAGAATTAACCCTTAGAAATGTAACTTCTTCAAACTGGTTTTGCGAGTGAAATAACTGCAAGGTTTTTAATTACTATTTGCATTAATAGAATAAGACCTTTTGCTTAACGCTGTAATTTGGATGCTGACTCCAGCAGCCCCCGATAATTGCCCCCTTCCCTGCCCCAGCTGGGGTGGCTGCACAATGAGCTGGACCCAGGCACTGAGCTGGGTTAAAAATAAGCTTGCAAAAAGAGTGTTATTTTTAACCCGGGTCAGTCCCCTGCTCAGGTTCGCGGCGCGGCTGCCCAGGCTCTCACGTGGGTGTGCTGGCTTGGAGGCGCAGGAGACGGCCAGAAGGAGCCATGGGGGGAGCCAAGGGCTGTTTAAAGCCGGAGCACCCTGAAAGTTGCTTCTCAAGTGGGTGTTCCAGCTCTGAACTCGGCTGTGGAGCCCTCCCTCCCTCCCTCCAACTTGTCTTCCTAAAAGCCTTTTCCAGGGCAAACATCACTGTTGACAAAACTGCAGCAATGTTTAAGCACTTTTTGGTGGTGATGCCCTGTGTGACTGACCTTGCCCGGAGGAAATTCTTTTCAAATCTCATATTTGCAGTTGGTACAGCTAGCTTTGTTCAGAGCCTGGCTCGAATGTTTCAAATACATTTAAATATGTAGAACAAGAGAAAATAGTTGATGCAGATGACACTTTAGTTTTGCTTTGCAAGGTGTGCTAAAGATAGATAGGAAAGAGGAAAGGTCTGATGGCTCATACCGTGCATAGCACTGTCGTTGATTCAATATTTGAATCACAGCCGATGTGATGTTACGGCATTTAACTGATTTGTGGTGCCTGCTCTCCTGCAACTCGTAAAGGGGAAAAAGTCTGGACAATTTTTTGGGGTCTGTTTGTTGAATTAAACCTTGTCTTTGGAGGAGATGGAAAACTGAGTCACTCTGGGTGATCGAGGTGGATTTAATCCTTTCAGTACTTAAAGGGGGCTTATAAGAAAGATGGAGACAGACTTTTTAGCAGGGCCTGTAGTGTTAGGACAAGGAGTAATGGCTTTAAACTAAAAGAGGGGAGATTCAGAAAAGATATAAGGCAGACATTTTTACAATGAGAGTGGTGAAACACTGGAACAGGTTGCTCAGAGAGGTGGTAGATGCCCCATCCCTGGAAACATTCAAGGCCAGGTTGGACGGGGCTCTGAGCAACCTGGTCTAGTTGAAGATGTCCATGCTCATTGCATGGATGTTGACTAGAGGACCTTTAAAGGTCCCTTCCAACCCAAACCACTCTATGATTCTACAATTTAGCTGCAAAATGTGCTGCCTGTGTAGCGGTGGGGAGCAGCTCTGCATCCCCCCAGGGCTCCGCCGTGGGACAAAGGATGGCGGGGGGGGGGCAGGGACGAGCAGCCTAGAAATAAGAAGCAGAAATTACTCTTCTGGAGGAAAACTGTGTAACTTTGTAGTCTAATCAAAGTTAATAAATTATTTGACTTCAGTTGCCACTGCATTATGTTTTGCGGCATGCAGACGCAGCCCCTCTGGTGTGCTGATGCTTTCACAGTGTACCCCAAAAAGCAGAGTAATGCCGACAGCAGCTTAAGAGGGGATTTTCTTGCAGTATAATGCAGGTCAGCTCAGCTTAGCCAAAATGCTAATTATGAATCCTTGATGACAGAAAGTTAGGGAGCTTACGAGGAAAGGTTTAACACAAACTTCCAAAGGGATGCTGGTTCCCTGAGCTCAATACCGAGGAGTTGTGCTCTAGGTTTTAGCACAGATTGCCCCCTCTTTTGGGACAAACAGTGCATTTGAATGAGTTTGCAAACAGCCCCTTCTCCATTTGTATCTCAGCGGATGGTCTCTAAGCATTTTGTACTGATTCCCACCCTCAGCCATGTGCCTTTTCCTTGTGCTTCAGCCGCAGCTGCGTTGCACAGACTGACCCCAGGCAGGGGCAGCCCGGTCCTGTGTCTCAGACTGGTGCTGGCAAGGCAGGGCCTGGCAGGGCAGGCAGGCAGCATGCTGGCAGGGCAGGCAGCAGGCAGGGCAGGCAATGTGTGGGCAGAGCAGGCAGCAGGCAGGCAGCATGCCAGCAGCACCAAGCGCAGCCAGGGCTCTTCTGGGTTCCTTGGGTTGGTGCAACATGTTCAGCCAATGTGATGGTGGAGTGCAGGGTCCAGCTTTGGGGGTTAATTTTGGATCGTTTTTGAAGGAAGGAGAAATATGCATTACAAGAATTGTCTGTGTTTTTTTTGTTGATGCATTGTCTTTCATGGAGCGATTGAACTATGAACCCAGCTGGAGGAGGGTGTGTGGCTCTGGGGGGACAGTCCTTGATCTGGACCACTTGCAGAAGAGCCACAGTTGGTGACCACTCCAGGCAAAGCCTTGGGGAGGCATGTTGTGACTTTTCGTAGACAAAAAGTGGCATAGTTGTAAGGATTTGTCCCAAAACTCACAGGAGGTGTGAGGTACTGTCGTTTTCCAGAGTCAGAGCCATGCTCATGCCCTCAGGAGCTGAAGGTTAAAACCTGCTCTGGAGGGCAGCTCTCATGGGTTTTGATAAAGCAGGACAAGATCTTCTGCCTGTTCTCTAGATTGCAGTTGGTTTAATTGGAAAGTTGGGAGTATGGAATGTCTTTTGCATTTTTATATTTTATTTTAAGCTGGACTCAAGCAGTGAGTGCTTGCTGGAAGATCTTTCTGCGACCTCATTAGGTGCTCAGCACTGTGGGGCTGGTGGCACAGCTCAGCTCCCAGAGCAAGGCAGCTCTGCGTGAGCGTTCACTGCAAGCAGCAGATCAAGGACTCATCAGGGTGCAAGAGGGCCAGGATGCCACAATGCTGCGGGTACGTCACCAGGGAGGAGCAAGATTATTTTGAATTGTTCCAGTGTTAAACTGCACCTTCACAGCAGCTGAATTGGAGTAAGGATGTTGAGATTGATCTGTAGCGTAGTTAGGAGTTATTTATTGGGGTGTGTGTAGAGCATCTGGTTCAATACTTTGCTTAACTGCCTTAATTGTTAGTGTGTCTGATCGGGGTGTCTCTGCGATGCACACACAGAGCTTCTAGAACAGCCTCGGCCCATTTCTCACTCCTGCATCTGCTTGCCAGTGTAGATTTTAAACATGCATCAAGCAAGACTTTGCACATCAATAAGAAAGCCGTGCAGTTCGTGTTTCCATGGGAGGGGAGGGATCTCCTCTTTGTGGTGCACTATAATTTGTTAGGAAGTGAACTCTCTTGACTGGTTTTTATACGTGCAACTGGTGTACATTGGTTTCCTATGCTTTTTTTTTTTACTCCTGGCATTTTAAAGGCTCTGTCTTCATAGATCTGGTATCATCAGAATGATACATGCTTTAGTGCTGTTTGTATAGCGTGTAAAATCCTGTAGCGTCTTATGGGAAATGCTGGCAATTCTGCATCTGGCATTTTCCAAGCTTTTCCTTGCCCACCGCCTCTCGTAGCTGAAGCAGAAGAAAGCCATCCTGCCAGCCCTCTCCTGCTGCGCACGCAGTTTTACATTGGTAGGATGCAGGCAGGCGGTTTCTAAACGAGGAAATCCTTGGTGTTACCATCACTTGTGGTTTTTGTCTTGTTTGCTTGTGCCTTTGGAAGTGCGGGAGACTCCAGGGTAAAAAAGTGTGAACGTTGGGAGTGGGGAATGGGCATTTAATCACCTGGGAAAAAGGGTCCTCTGCATAATATCCACACACGGCGGGGCGACGTGAGGCACGTCTTGGAGTCCTCTTCTCCTGTGAGGCCTCGGGTGCCGCGTTGCACTGTGAAATGACTTTTTAAACATACCTTGCCTCCTTTTCCTCATGCCCTCAGAAGCATCTCCCCATGTACGATTACAAGGTAAAGACAATGCAGCCTGTTTTGTTTGCAAGTGTTGGTGGTTTGGCGCACGCAACGAAGTGGGTATTACTGCTCTTGTTCCTTACTGCATACGTGGTGCTTTTTCCATCTTCAAAGCATTTTCCAGCCATGAACTAAGAGCACACACATTAGCTGAGAGCACACACCCCTCCCTAAGCAGCTGATGCAGGGCACATCCCAGGAAAAACTTCCAGAATGTGACACACCACTTTTGATGCAAACAAAATGACGCCGTATTTCATCAGCTCTATTAAAAGTACTTAAGTAAGTGAACTAATGAAACTTTAAAAAGCCTTTAAGAGGCAAATGTGGTACACACCTTTCTTCTCATATTTTTTTTTCCAGTTTTCCCTGTTGAATGTCTTTGGTTGGCTTTTTTATTTGCTATCTTACTGTTTGTTTTTCAATGTGTGGTTTTGCTGGGGTTTTTTGTGTTACGGTAGCTGATTTCTCTACTTTGCAGCATTGGTACTGTTACAGTTTCTGCAGCAAAGCATCATCTGCAAAACAGCATGAGTATGATCGGAATACCTCATCTTTCATATTAATTTTTGCAAACATTGGGTTTTTATTTCCATTGAGTTCATTAGCCTTTGCTGTGCGTGCCTGCCTTGCCCCCTGGGCTGTGCTTACCTCTTACATCTTCAACCCCATTTCCCATCTTTATGTGATCCTTCACACTTCTCTACCATCCTTCCAGCTGTGGATGTCCAACATCCAGCTCCTATGAACCCACATGGCTTTGTTTTTCTCCCACCATCCCTGCAGCCAGCTTGGGTATTTCTTCCTCCTTTCCCTATACCTTTTCCTTGAACAGGGCCAACCCTTCCTAGGCAGACAGTCCAGGTGTGGTGGGATGACATGACATGCTCTGCACAGGACAGAAATATTATCCAGGGCCATGTGCTCAGTTTGCTCACCCTGCCTTTAGGGAAAAAGGAAAGAGTGGCCCCAGAGTTGTCATATCTAGCTGAGGATTTTTTTGGGTGTCTTCAGTGTGGTGAGAGGCCATTGATGGAGCTTTCTGCTCCAGACACTCCCCAGTTGGCAGATAGATAGGACTATTTGTGAGCTAACCACAGCCAAGGCAGTAGTTTTGTGACACTCAATTTCCAGCCCAGTTTTGAGTTTTTTTTCCAGGCTAAACTTAAGCATTCTGTGTACAGCTCACTTTTCTTGCGCTCTTTGCTTTTTCAGGTGAGGCAGATGAAGAAGCCTTTGCCGAGGAGTGCAGACGGAGAGGACAACACGCCCTGCCTTTCCAACCGACCAACCCTCGCCTGCTGAAGTCTCACAAGCCTGCCAGTTCCCCCAAATATACCTATCATTATAATAGCGATGAGGTGGAAGAACAAGATAGAAGCCGGGTTACAAGCAGCTTGGAGACCCCTTTTTATTTATCAGGTGTGCACAAGCATATTGATGAGAAATGCGCAGAAAAGGATCCATCAGCTAGTCAAAAGCCAAACCCAAAAAGCCAAGCAAGCGGTTGCTGTGTGTTGACTTAATGTTAGCTCCCTGATAGATAATAAACGGCAGCTTGTGTGCATTCATCCTGCTTTAGCTCTGCTCGTCAATTTAGTCTAGATTCACAAACGCCCTGGGATATTCAAAGATCCAGGGCAAATCTTGTTATGCTGCTGAAGTGCCTGTGCTCTTTATTCTTAAAAGTGAAGGCCTTTTAGAGGTTAACTAATCACAATACTTTACTTAATTTGTGTGTGGCTTCCTTGTCAAAGGAGAAGTTCAGCAACTTGATATTATTTCTAGAAGCCGCAATTTTAGGCACCTAAATCCCAACAGAGAAGGCCGAGACCATTCTGGCGAACGCGGAAGCACGGCGATTATCCCGGTTATTTTTGGAAGTAATTAGTCCTTTGATATATTTCCTGCCTGTAATATTTCAGCAATATAGTCCAGAGGCTATCTTGGACAACAAAGTCCTCATAACTACTTGATTTAATTTGAACCTGTGGTCAGAGATCCTCCAGGACTGCCAGGACAGGTTTTTGTGAAACGTGAAGATGCCTTTCTACTTGGGTGCCCAAACCAAGGGCCCTTCTCAGTAGTGCTGAATTATGTGAAGTGCTGGGAAGTGTGAGTGTATGAGGGTAAAGACAGTGCATGAAAAACAAGTGCTGTACCCCAAAACGTGCTTACGTACTCCCAGTGCTGTACCAACTTCTGCATTTATGAGCCTTTAAATCTAACACTGTCTTCCATAAACAAGACCTAAAGATATCATGTGGGATGACAGCTTGAAAAAAAAAGAAGCATTCAGATGGATGTTTTCCTGATCAGTTGCTGGAAGTTTTGTCTCTTTAGGGATGGCTAAGTTGAATCTTTTCTTTTCTTTTTTTTTTTTTAAAAAAAAAAAAGTTTAAAATTTCTCTACAGAAGCCTGAAGGGTAACCTCTGGGCTGATGTCCTGATATCTCCCATGCAGGGGTTACAGGTTTTGTCTCCTCTGTCTGTAGCCAGCAAAACAAAACCTTGGCTCTGCATATGGAGACTCGAGGTTCTCTGCAATCATAACAATACTGCGTGATGGTTTCCAAAGAGCATCTGAGCATGACACGCACCTTGCAATTTTTGGAGCAGTTTTTAAGATTGCTTAGGACTTCTTGCTGTGAATCTATTTATGCTCCAAGACGCACAAGTTTGCAATTAAAATGAATTTCCAGAAGTATTTGTGCAATCACAAAATCCACTCTTCTACCAGTAGCTTGTGAGTTGCCATAAAAGATTCAGGGTGAAAACTTGATCGCAGTAAGACTAAGATTTTTACTGTTGCTTTAAATATTTTGCCTACTGTTTGTCTGATGGACAGGGATGCTGAAGGACTGGTCGAGTCAGTCATAAAAACCTACGTGAGTGTCTTAATCCCTCCCTGGGGAGTTTGTGCACGAGCCCCGGCCGATAACGCCCTTCTCATTCATGGGTGTTCACCTCTGCCGACCGCCTTACCCAGCAAGCAGGCTTCACCAGCGCAGCTCTGGAATTATATAGACCACTTACTTGCTCCTGCTTGGCTTCTCATTGATGACTGCAACAGCTGCCGTGCTTACACGGGCCAGCGTTGGGCAAGAATAGCATCTTTTTCTGCCTTGGTCCAAAGCCCACTCGATTCAGTGGAAAATAGTGAAGTTCAATGGCCTCCAACTGGGTGCTGTTCCACCTCGAGTCGGATGGTTTTGCCACCGGTGGCATGTGGCCCTTGGCAGTGAGACTGCACGGCAGTTTTAGACATTGTCCCAGTTAGAGCACCTCAAGCAAATCCTCAGTCGTTAATGATTCACCTACAGTGAAATGGTTTTCTTTTCCCAGCTCTGTGAGTGGGAATGTTTGAGTTTTAGTTTGTAAGTCTGTAGCAAATTTAAATGAAGGAAAAGGAGATAGATGTCGTCTTGACTACATGGTGGGAATCCCTCTGGAAGCAGCCATCTCTGTCTAGCAACCAAGGAGAAAGGCTGGCCAACTCATTTAGACTGGCAACCAATATCCAGAGGTGAGATAAATCCTCTCTTTAGTCAGGATTTCCAGTCATTACAGCGGGTATTTAATAAAAAAATTAGACTTTAATTTGATTCTCCATCTAACATTGACACTTTGCGTTTTAGTAGAAATTGCTCTGGGTTTCATACTGTTCCTGGTTTCATAATGGCCTATCTCAAACAGTTCTCTAGCTCCAAACAAGTAATTTTTAAATAATTCAGATATGGCAAGTAATGTGCACCTGATCATATGATGTATGGCTGACTGGTGGTATCCAGGCTGTGTCAAAGTGGTATTAATGCCAGCAGAGACCTGGGGGTAGCAGCCATTAGCAGTAGAGGTAGTGGTCACTACCCCTAAAAACCTACTTCTCTGGATTTGAGAGTTTTGACCTTTATCTAGCAAGAATGGTGAAATGTGTAATTGTTAAAATACTGAAAAATACGGATACAAAAGGTCATTATTTGGAAGATAATATGCAAGGTTTTGCTCTCCTTCTGAATGAAATAGCTTGCATTAACCTAAAACTTACAACATTAATAATTCATTTTTGCTGCATTTTCATCCACTGGCATCCCTGAATAGGAAAGCACTTTAAAAGAACTAGCTTAACTAATCTTGATCCTTTCCTGGCATGGATTCCTCTGCAGGAAAGTTGATCTATTTGTACTTTATTTCATCCTTAATGCAGTCTCCATTCTTTTTACCGACATACAGTTCCTGAATTACACTTTACTAACTAGTAAAATCGATACGCTTGGTTATCCAAACTAATACTTTTTATAATATCCCTCACATACTTGTATTTGAGCATGTAATGGAAAGAGAAAGGAAAGCAAAGCCACTGTTTTCTGTGGAAATCTAATACAGGAGGAATGCTGGAGGTGCGGATGATGGGAGGGAGTTCGCTCTCCCTTTTGCTCCACATCCCACCGGCTTTTACCCGCGTTGTGAGCGGGACGGGGGTAACAGCCATGTTCTTCTGCGGGCAGAGGCTGGGAGGATTGGTGGGTGGATTTGGGGGCTGGCTGGTTGCTCCCTGGCTTAGCCAGAGCTGCCTTCACGCATGGGTTTTTGGCTGCTAGTACGAGAGCATCCCGTTACCCATTTGCTTCCTGTAGAAGGTGGCTGGGTTGCACATGGAAGGGCTTCCAAGGCTGCATAGCCTTGCAAGCTTTTGCTTGCCATGGGGGAGTAAAACCTTGGACTCTATTCAGTGCTAGTATTACCTTAATAGCAGGCAAGCAGGTTGTATCTGGCTTGGTATGTTCTTGTAGCAATTCTAGGCAGAATTGGTAATGAAAATAGTATGGTGAGCAAGCATGAAGGAAGGCCCCAGTACATTGCTAAAGCTTTTCAGTCCCCTAAAACATCAAAGTTGGAATTACGTCACTGGGTTGGCCAGTGAAACTGGAGAACTCGCCCCTTGGATTTAACAGTGCGGGTAATTGAATAGTGGAGCGGCATCAACCTAGACGGGGTGGGATGTTTTGTCACCTCTGGGTCTTTATGTAAAGGCGGGTTCTCTCTCCGCGGTGCTCTGTGGCACAGGCAGGAGCTGTGGATGCGGTGAGAGAATTAGTAGGTCAAATCGTGGTGTGTGTTGGGCAGTGGCTCGGGCTGAAAGGAGGGAATGTGAAAGTGTAGGGTAAAGCTCTAATTGTAAATTGAGTCAGATGCATGGAATTATACTGATGCTGTGATCTGGGGTGAATTTTTATAATGGCATATACAAGAGTGGTCAGTCTATAATAACAGATGGTGGCTGCGACTCAGAAGTAAGCTGTCTACCTTTGAAATGGCAATTTATTGTTTTGACTAGAGAGATATTTCGAAGAGCAGAAAATTAGAAAGTGCACTACAGAACCCAGCTTGCACATGCCCCGCTGTCCTGTTAAAGCTCTGTGTGCATGCTGGAGCCATGACTACTTTCGTGGTTTTGAAGGAGGGCAGGAGAATGGCCACAATCTTAGCAAAAAGTTTGTAGATCTTGAAAACCATTTTCTCTGGGACTTGAGCAGAAAGCGTGAATCCCTCCCACTCCCAACCTCAGTGCTTCAGAGCCTGGGAGTGGAAGGAGGCTCCTCCAAAGTCTTTACCTTTGCAGGAGATCTTCTATAAAAATCAGGCCACGGTCTTTATTACTGATCGATGTGGGTCCAGAAGCAGTAATGCTGCATGTTAATCGTTGGTCATGACTGAACCCCTTGTTTCCTTCTGCTGACTCCTACAGTCTCCTGTGCTGGCAGAAGGAAGGTGGAGGAGCCCCGTGGCTGCTCTCTGCATCCTGGTGGAGCAGGCAGATGTCAGGCAGGGCAGGAAGAAGTAGGATACCACAAATGGGTTGGGTAGGAGTGTTTTCCCCAGGACACTTGTCCCTTTGAATCCATGGCTCGATGTGGACACCTCCCTTGCAGCTGCTGCCCAAGAATGTGATGAGTTTCATAGTCAGTGACTGAAAAAACCTGTGACTTTGGGAGGTGCAGATGGCAGAGAAGTAGAAAGTCAGAAGGAAAGTCAATCTGAGACACAGCGGAGAGGCTTCGTAATTTGTTTTGGTCCTTGCTGAGTGGTTGAGAGAGTTGCTGCGAAGCGTTGTTGGAAGTTGTTTTCATCCTTCAGCAGCTTTATGAAAGCTGGAATAGCTTCTGTGCTCTTTATGGTTCTTCTGGAAGTAGAAGAGAAGGGGATGAAACGGAAATAGTGGGTCAGCAGATGCTGTTTGTTTTAGACAAGAATTATCCAGGTTGTAAACCAGGTGTAATTCCAAATGATGTGGATTCTTGCCTCATTCTTCTCTGCTCCTGCCAGCTTACAAAAGCAAGAACATACCAAGTTAGGGTGATATCTACTGCATTTGAGTGAATCTGTTTTCTAAATGTCAAAGCTTGGGGAAGCTCCCAGCAAGCTTTTCTCCGTGCACCCTATAATGTATTTCTATAGTTTAGATGGCTAACGATTGCTTCTAAGGGTGGAAATTTGAAAAGTCCTTCTCCAAGGCCAGAACTGTTTGGCTGAAGCCAGTTCAGCCAGGCACTAACTATGGGAAGTTTCTATGACTGCTTCGTGATGCTGGTGACTCACCAGGACACACGTTCACTGCAAATTGATCAAATAGTAATGGGGCTGCTGCTTTCTAATTCAGGTTTTGTTCTGTCATGACTTTGGGATTGGTCTTGTAACGAAGACAGCTAAATATGCTTTTAATTAGTGCTGGTTGAAGTATACGAGTGAAATAAGCACCAAAGGGTTAGACCTTTAGTGTGCAATTTTAATTTTTCTTAGGAGCTGCTTCACTTGTTTGGATCAGGTGTTTGGCTGTTATCACCCAGCATAGCATCACTGGAGCTAACAGACTGGCAAAGTTTGACCTCTCCTTTCTTCTTAGGTGGGGGAAGAAAAGGAAATGGTCGAGAGTGAAATTATTTATCACAGCAGGCTCGAAACAGAAAAGACCTGGCAGTTTTCTTTTGAGGAGTACTCTGTATTTGTGCATTATCTCCTACTTCAGCCAATCTGTTTCTGTGTGTCAGTGATAACACTTGAAAGATTTCCACTTTTCACCCTTATCATTCCGGAGGCTGGTAGGAGACTATGTTGTCAAACGCCTAAATATCTTCATACCACATTATTTTAACATTTGAGTTGTTTCATTTATAAGACAATGAATTATGTGGCATTCATTTCAAGTCATAATTTACATGGACTAACAGTATTTTTTAAGGAAGAGTTGCTAGAATTGCTTTCAAAATCTCAAACATTTGAAGAAAATGGACTGTTGCAAAAAAAAAAAGTCTTATGATATAAAATAGCACTATCAAATGCAATCGTGCCTGGATGTGGAAGCCTTTTAGAAATACTGACAGTGTTTTGAGAATGAAAAATGAGAAAATTATGAAGCCAATAACCTGTCAGGGTTTAATGATCCTTTCCCAAATATCTGTGTTAATATTTCATAGTTACTACGTGAACTAGTTCTGATCACCTGATATGATGGTGTTTTTCCCTCCAGTAAAGGGAAGAATCCTTTGAATAACACCTCTCAGATGACTGATTCTCAAGAGTCAGCACTTCTCTTCTGCCTCCATTGGCCTCTGTGTGAAAGCAAAGAGATGCTTGAGCCCTTCCGGGATGTGTGCCTTACAGCAGTAAATTAAATGCCAAGGGATCCTATTTTTGACAATGTATAGGTGACCGAGGGGCTAACATTGAAGTAAACTTCATGGATGGAGTTCATAGTTAGGAGACGTTCATGCAGTGTCCCCGGAGACAGGATTGTAGCTCAGGAGGGTGGCAGGGTGCGGGGGAAGCACAGCATCATCTGCAATTCTGGAAAACACTGCCAGTTTTTATCTTCCTTAAACAATAAAACTGGTTTCCACTCTTAACTTTGCACAGGCTAATCGCTCGTGGCAGAATTTCTAAATAAATATCCTGCTGCTTGACTCAGATGATTGCAAAATATGAAGTCATGCTGTTGGTACAGCGTAGGAGCTAGAATGATAACCTAGGAGCAGCTTCCCTTTGCTACAAGGGAGTGTATTTCCTCTAACGCACAAGCTTCTGATAATGTCTCAAGTGATTTTAGCCTAAAGACTGTCTCGTGGTTCTCCCCAAGTCTTAAATTTAAACTGAAGAACTGCAGTTCTGCCGTGGGCACAACCCTAATTGTGCTTGGGAGGAGCTCTGATTAGGAGCAAACTTCAGCCGCAGCGTGGCTTCATACTCCTCTGACCTCCCACCCCTTCCCTTTCCCATCTTCATTTTGCTATTGGTGCTAAACTGGTGGAGAACCAGATGCAACGGTCACATGGATTCCTCAGAGTCATCTCTGCCTGCCTGTCTGCAGGCAGAATGGGGGAAAGAGAGATTTCCAGACAGGCAGAGCTGTGCCCTTCCTGGGCCGTTCCTGGGACTCCCAGCCCTGCCTCTCTGCTGGCTTGTGGGGGCTCCTCCGCTCTGTGCTGGCCCCGTTCTCTGGACTGTGCTGATTCCCAGGGGCAGAGCACCGCTGAGCTCAAAGATCCCTCCAGCTATCTCAAAGCACCACAGAATGATTATCTGAGGGAAATGTTCGCTAGCTTTGAGTTTAGATTTATAAATGCACTTGGGTAGATGCAGTGTTCATTGAATCACAGAATGGTTTGGGTTGGAAGGGACCTTAGAGGTCATTTAGTTCCAACCACCCTGCCACGGGCAGTGACACTTTCCACTAGACCAGGTTGCTCAAAGCCTCATCCAAGCTGGCCTTGAACACTGCCAGGGAGGGGGCACCCACAGCTTCTCTGGGCAACCTGTTCCAGTGTCTCACCACCCTCACGATAAAGAATTTCTTCCTAAGATCTAATCTAAATCTCCCCTCTTTCAGTTTAAAACCATTCCCCCTTGTCCTATCACTACATGTCCTTGTAAAAAGTCCCTCTCCCGCTTTCCTGTAGGCCCCTTGAGGTACTGGAAGGCTGCTAGAAGGTCTCCCCAACCTTGTAGCAGTGTTGGTTCTGCATAGTTCACTGTCTATGCAAGTCTGCTAGCAGGTTGCATTTTACTGCAAGTTTGGAGGAAAGGGCGTGATGCAGAGCAGGAACTGTTTTTCACGCATCTTTGTGGGGGGAAAGAAAAAATTGGGATGATAATCACACTGCTGGAAGCTTGTGCCTACTGAACCTGTAGCAAATAATTGTTGCTTGAACTTAATGCTTCCATGCACCACTGGAGCTGCAGTAGAATATAACCTATGGTGCATAGTTAAGCATGAGCAGGCTGATGACCTGCACATAAAATGCATATAGGTAGACACTGTGCATCTACTTATTTACTCAGGATTCTTGGCATTCCCTAGTCTTAAAATGGAAATGCAAATATTGTGGTAACTCTGACTACTGTGAGCAGGAAACTCCAGAACTTAAATAGCTCCTGCTCTATAAGTCTTATTGCTTCCGTTTTGAAAATTATGCTGGTTTTGCATGTGCTCTAATTTTGAAGCTTTTCCTGAATGGCTTTGAAGTCTTTGGAAAGTTCTCCAGATCTTTTCAAACTTCAAAGATTGATAGTGTTCTCTTTCTATCCTATGTAAGGGATATGGTAGAACTGGGAGTATAGTAGAAATGGTCATTTAAAAAACACATTAGAAAGCCAGACCTTTTCTTTAAGATTCCTTAAACCATTCAGAGAACATGTGCTTTTGCTAGAGGGAAAAGTCCATGAATGCTGTGAATAGTGTTTTACAAGCCATGTTTCCTCAGGACACAAAGAAGGCAGCAAGAGGAGGAAGCAGAAGCAGAGAGAGGAACAGAAGAAGAAGAAGTCAACCAAAGGGAGTTACTAAAATGGACTTCTTTGCTATACCAATACCTTTACAATAATGACAACTTAATGTTTCATTCGAGCACACCTCTTTTGTGTATATTTTTTGACTGTTCACACTGCTAGCAAGGAAGTGACTCATGTTTCAAACTGTACTAAAATTGCACTATGTTATTCTTTTTAGTTTCACGGAGTGGCTTTCTTGCCCGTCAGGCTAGGGAATTCGAACGAGGCTGATCTTGGTTAGAAGTGTGTTATGTTTGAAGATTGGAAAACGTTACAGAATTTCTTACCTCTTCCTTCCCTGGGACTAAAATGACTCTAGTCTCCTGGTTATTTGTCTTGTAGGATATAAAGGGTTGTGCAAATGCCTGTTTGTTTGGTCACTCTGGCATCAGCATCAGGCCTGTTGAAAGAAGAGTCCTATTCACTCATGTTGTTGGGAATGGGATTGAGACATGAGCTCTTATAGGGTAATTTATGCAAGCTTAATAAGTGACTTTTATGGTCTTTTTTTTTTCCCAAGCTGGGCAGCAAAGGTTTGTCCCTGCTATTAAAATGTTCCTTCATTTTAAATTGTATCATGAAGTTATAACCTCTGATTTTAAGAAACTTAGTGTAATGATGGTCTCCTGTAAGCACTCCTACTGATTTCCTTCAGCATAGTTGACTCCCGATGAATCATTTAGTGAAATCATTCCTTATTTTAAAAGTTTATTTTCAGAACCTAGAGACAAATGATCTAAGTGCTACTTTAAAACTGCTCTTTGTTTCTGCTGAGTAGGTTTTAGATAACAAACATTTTTTCAGCATCTGTATAAGATTTTATCAAGTTGTTTCTGCAAAGAACTTACACCTTTATGTATGAAAGCATTTTGCATCGATTTTATTGTAGGACTAATGTTTTTTAGCTTGAAAAGGTATCTTCAATTTAAAAGAAATATGTAGTTTCTGGCAAGATTACTTCCTTGCTTCCCATACTCGTCTCATGTGCATGACACATTGCTTCTCTTAACCTTTTAGTTTGTACAGAGCCCTTCTGTTGCCTTAAGCATTTACCTGCATGTTTCTTGTCAGTATGTTGCCTCCTCTTTTTAACCTCCAGGTAGGAGTTAGCAGCTTACGGTTTTGTTTTGTTTGTCTTCCTCTTGCCAATACATTGTTGATGTAACACACTTAAACCTGGCAATATTGAAAGGCCACAGTTCCTGGAGCAATTCACTCATCCTAACATTTAAAAGATGTAGGAATGCACATAATGGTGTAAGGAAGAGGCTAAACAGAAAAATCAAGTCTGCATTTTAGCATGGTTTGATGTAACACATTCTGGTGTCTCTGGTATCTGAATGGTTTAGCTTCAAATGCTTACGTTACCCGGTGTAACCCTATGCAAACATATAACCATGCACGAACTCTGTTAGGGTATTTAAATTATGGTTAATATGAAATAAGACTGAGTACCAGTTTTCTGTCACTTAAGTACCACTTTTTTGTTTTGTGCAGTGTTACTAATATTTAAAAATAAAGAAAATTCTCCTTTATACTTTGTCCTCTTGCACTGAACTGTAGACTACAGCTGGCATCAGTTGTTCATGTTTAGTTTCAGTTCAAGTTTAGGCTGTAAGCACAAAGGGGAGAGTCCACATTCACAAAACGCCCACAAACATACCAAGTTATTCCTTTTGCTAAATCCATGAGCAAGTTGATACAGTCCCTGTGTGAGATGGTTGATACTGGAAAATGAGGGTTCTTTCTGGCTGGAAACATCACTATAAGGAGCGCAAACGTCAAACAGAGCTTGGCATTTGCCACGTGAGGAACATTCATCCTGGATAATACACAACACTTTGAATTGCATCCCGTTTAGTATATTTTCTGTACTCTGGGAGAAGTCCCCTCCAGTACATATGTAAATTTTAAGCTATTAGTGTTCCTTATTTGTTGGGAAAATGGTGCACACTTTGGAAAAGCAAGAGAGGTGGAGGAAGGGAGAGGTGACACCAGCGCAGAGCTGGTCTCCCCGGGGCTGTCCCTGTGCTGTGAGCAGCCTCACGTCACAGGACAGAGTGGCTCTGGATCAGGAATGTGCCTTGAAGAGTTAGAGCAGACCGGGATTTGGTACATAAATATCTTCCTGACTCTGATCCCTGTGTTAGGCTTGAAGGAGGAGGATAGAGCATTAATTAGTTAGGAGACCTGAAGGTAGGCTCTAAATTAGTTAGGAAGCCTGTCTCACCAAAGGCATCCTTATCCCACCGGAAAGGTGCTGGCATGCTCGCAGCTGGGCTCCTACACCCTGCGCCTCATGTGGGGAGAAACTCCTGGGAAACACAGTCCCCAGAGGAAAGAACCATGGGCAAAATCTTTTCTATAACTACCTAGAATCTGCCCAAGCTTGCCCAGAAATGAAGAAATGTGGGCCCATGGCCACGTGGCTGTGCTGCTTGTGGGACAGCCTGGACATGGTGCCACATCTGCCATGTATGTGTGAGCAGGCACGTATGTGAGGTCTTTGCGTCCCAGTGCATTCATCTGCCAGAGGTGAAGACTGCATGATGATACGGTTATTTATGTGTTGGGGCAAGAAAAATGCAGGTGGGCGTGAGACACCGCAACCGATAACAGATGATGCTGGCCCAAGAGTGGCTGTGAATAAATGTATTGTGAAAGTTGGGAAAAGATTCCTGACCACCCTACAACACTTCTGTGGAAGAGCTGAGGACAGAAACAGAGCTAGTTTAAATACAGACGTGACATGATTTATAAAATGTATTGCAAAATTATTCTTTACAAAGCAGATACCTGGGCTCAAAGACCCAAAATGTATCCCACGAGAAAATTAAATTATTACAGTAGAGAACAGCTGAGTAACAGCATAATTAAAATGATACACTGAAAACAAAACAATTTTATCTTAAGATAAGGGGACACAATCAAAACCAAACAAAATACCAACAGATAAAGTGTTCCTGTGCCTCACTTGGAAGCTGCCACTATGAAAATGGTTTAAATTCAGTTGTTTTTCCACGCCTTTTAGAGATGTGCACAGTCTGCTCTTTGAACTAAGGTTGGGCAAGACTTTGATCTTAAATAAATGATCTCAGAGTGTGTAGGTGTGAAAATGATAAAAATGTATTTTTCAGGTTTTTTCCCAGTCTCTGCTCCGTGCTGCTGCCCACCTCCGTGGGCAGCTTGCAGACCTGTAAATCCTCCTTTGAGAGGTAGCACAAAACTCTGTTCTTCTCTGTCAGACTCGCTGCCTTTACAGAGACTTGCTTTTTTTTCCCAAATCTCACAGAATCACAGAATCACAGAATCACAGAATGTTAGGGATTGGAAGGGACCTCAAAAGATCATCTAGTCCAATCCCCCTGCCGGGGCAGGATTGCCTAGACCATATCACACAGGAACGCGTCCAGGCGGGTTTTGAATGTCTCCAGAGAAGGAGACTCCACAACCTCTCTGGGCAGCCTGTTCCAGTGTTCAGTCACCCTTACAGTAAAGAAGTTTTTCCTCAAATTTAAGTGGAACCTCCTGTGCTCCAGCTTGCACCCATTGCCCCTTGTCCTGTCAAGGGATGTCACTGAGAAGAGCCTGGCTCCATCCTCTTGACACTTGCCCTTTACATATTTATAAACATTAATGAGGTCACCCCTCAGTCTCCTCTTCTCTAAGCTAAAGAGACCCAGCTCCCTCAGCCTCTCCTCATAAGGGAGATGTTCCACCCCCTTAATCATCTTCGTGGCTCTGCGCTGGACTCTCTCTAGCAGTTCCCTGTCCTTCTTAAGATCTCAGATCCATCTCGTGATACTTTGTATGTATTTGTTGAAATAACACACCGAAAAGATGCTTCTTTTGAAAAGAAGAGAGTCAGATACCTGGAAAAGGTATCATAATCGTTAGGAAAGCACTAAACTGCCTGTTTTCCCAACCACATCTGAAATGTGTGACTCGTACCCAGTTGTTCTTCAGGAATGTTCTGTGTGCCACCAAACAGGTGCCTATCAAGTGGTGGGATTAGCTTGTTACTATATTGAATGTCATTGTTTTATTCTGCTTATACAGAAATGTATTCATTGCATTTTTTTCCCCTTCGTTTTATGTGCTGGTTGCACAGGACTGTTTATTCCTGCGATGCACAGGTTAGTCCTTCCCGCATTTCAGATCTCCGTTATCTTCCTTCATGTGCAGTCCCGCTCCTTTAGGTCCAAACTTAGCTCACATTTTAGTGCTCTCTCATGATGCTCTCTCCTGGGGAGCACCTTACTCCTGTGTAACTCACATATTGACAAGGGGGTGGGGGTAAAATTGCCCATGATTAGGTATATTTAATTCTCCTCTTCCCAATGAGCAAGTTGGAATCCGATCTTAAGAGACTTTTAATCACTATTTACAAAACTTTGCTCTTTGCTACCTGTAGCACTGAAAACTAGGCAAGGCAAAGTAAGGCAATCTTCCTCTCCACTGATGAGAATTAAAAAAGGGCACTGAAAGCCACACACAAATCTCAATTTTAATAAGTGTTCATATTTGAAACTATGATCAATTCAGGTGCCCTGTGTCAGCACACTTTGACTTCTCACAAATTTTTCTAGCCAAAAAGGATTTGGTGGGGTGTTGGGAACTATCAGGTTTGTTAAGTACCTTGTTGGTGCCCTCTTAGCCATCAGCTGTTAACTACTGACAGCAGGAGAAGCACTTCCAAAGTGGCTGAGCTGACCTGAGATGACATTTCCAAGCGTGGGGTGGGTTACCTTGCTGCAATCATCACAACAAGCAGAGACTGCTCATGTCATTTGACACATTTTGAACTACAGCGTCAACTATCCCAGACTTTCCTTCTGCCTCTTCCAGAAGGCCTCATGTTGTCACTGCAAAACCAGCCCAAAAACCAAGAAGTGAGTGTGAGAAGATCAAAACATGTGCTCTCCTAATGAGCCTGAATGCTTTGATTTCAGGAAAACACCTCCATGTCTGCCTGGAAGTTATTGCAGATGTTCTAGGATGTCTCCAAGGAGGGAACGGAACCTCACTGCACTGGCTGGATGTTTAATTGCATCTCTTCAATGCCTGTTTCCATTGGCATGCACATGCACCTTTCTACTAGCACACATAATTTTTTCCATCCCTTGTTTGGGAAGTGCTCATCCTTTGGTCAATGCAGAGCAGCTTGCTTGTTCTTCAGTCTGCTGGTGGTTGCAATTTAAGGAAGTCTTGTGATATGACAGGTGTTATTTTTACATTATCTCAATATTAGAGAGTTGCGGTTGGGAAAATGTCTTTAACTTAAAAAGCAAAATTTCCTTCCAGGTTTTTAAGAAGAAAGCTGACAGTGCAAAATGGTTGATCATGCCAAAGCCAGTGGGCAAATACATCTCTTAAATGTGTTAGGTTAAAACTTATGAAATATATGTTTCTGCCTGATTTTTGGGGTCCCAATGTGTGACATCTTTGGACGGTTTAATATGTCAAGCTGAGCAGTGCTGGTTGCATAATGCTTCGTGAGACCAAGAGACAATTTGAAGCTTCTTTAATAGACTGCACGCTCAGAGCTGAGGAAGGGAAGAAGCTCTAAGGAGACATTAAGGAGCTCTAAGTAAACACTTCCCACGGCACCTGGAAGGGACACTCACCAAAGGTGTATGACTTGATCCTGGCAGCAGATGCAAGCCACAACCTGCCATACTGGTAGTGTTGTGACAACATGGGCTTTACTGCTTCAGGATTCAGGCAAGGAGGTAACCAGCACTAGAGCCTTCCCAGTGCTGTGAGTCAGGCTTCATACCCATAAAAATGATTTGTCAGCTACCTGGCCCACTGTCCTGTCTTTGATAGTGACTAATGGTGCATGCCTAGGGGAGAGCACAGGAACAGGTTAAGCATGTAATTATCCTTCACCAAAATGTTTTCCCAGCTGCAGCACTCTGTGGGCCACAGGCTCCTGGATGCAGAAATGCTCTTTCTGTTGCCCAGTATTTTTTTTCCATTGATTTGTTCAATTGCCTCTTAACCTAGAAAACTGCTCAGTACCCAGTGTCCTATGGCAAGGGATTCCTCTGACTCTCTTGGGTAATGAGATAACCCCTGTGTTTTAAACCTCTCTCCTACAGCTTCCTTTGACTTCCTCCCCTCCTCCATCCCGACATTGGAAGAGACACTCAACACCACATCCTCATTTGCCTTTTCCATGCCATACATGATTTTACACGTTTTGATTATGCCAGCCTTTGGTTAACTCTTCCATGGCTCAAGAGGTCCAGCACATTGAACCATTCCTTGCAGAAAAGCCTCTTCATACCTTTGATCACCCTCTCAGATTAGGACAGGTCATTAAACAGCAGCTGTCACTCAGCTCCATAAATTGTGATGACCACCTGGATGAGCATGACTAGCATTTTAGCAACTTGCTAATACCCCGTTATCATCCCTACAGAAAGAGAAGGCAGCCACGCAAAGCCCGGGGTGCAGGAAGAGCAGATCAATGCTTGAGACCCGGCTCTGATGCTCTCATTCTCGCCAGGCTCTCACGGGCTCTGGAATGAGACCGTATGAGCTCATGGCAGTGATGGTATCTTCAGAGCGTGGTATCACACACCTTCACACTCCTTCCCACCCCCTCAGCTGAAATTGCGTCACGGGGCATTCCTTGGTGGCTGACGGGGTGCGCACCTCCTGAGTCAGGCCCAGCTCCTGCCGCCACTCATGGTTCCCCAGGCTGCAAGTGTTAACTGTCTGTAACTCTGCTTGGCTGGCAGCACATGGACCATGGAGTAGGTGCTTTATTGTAAGAAGTGCCTGGTGCTGACAATGCCAGTTTGCCTGCTCCCATGGAAAACTGGTGTTGGCTGTATGATCCATGCCAACCAGGGAGATGGGTCCCGTAACCTTGGGAAGACACGTTGTTCCTGGTGTGACACATCCCTGCAGGCAGTGCCTGGAGACGTGGGCAGTGCGACTCCACGCTTCCCTGATTTCTGCAGTGCTGCCCATGGCAGCACAACAGCTTTTCCACTTCCAACCCCTTCTTGTCCAATGTGCAGATGATATTTCCCCTCTGTAGCAATCTGGGCTGACTTGCCCTGTTTCCCTCAGCATCTTCTGCGCAGGGACAGCTGTGCACAAGTGTTCGCTTACTGGGTTTTAGGGTCACCGACGTCATTTGGGAAATCTTAAATGACTGGGGAGTTAGTTATGAAGAAACATCAGTAATGGCAGGGAGGATCCAGAGAGATGGGAGGGTGCAGGACATCAAACACTGATTCTTGCAGTGCACAGTCAAAATCGGCCCATTGATCCAACCCTCCCCAAAAAGGTTGTGCCAGGCTGTGTCAAAGCTTAGAGTGTGTCTGGCTCTGCAGTTCTGGTGCAGATCCAGCTCCACTTTAAATATGATTTTGCCCAACAGGTTTTTGACCTGAGTGCAGACACAGGCTCGAGTGACAGGTAACCTCTGCTCGCTGTGCCTCTGCTCCAGCAGACAGACCTGCTGCAGTTTGCAGGAAGGTTTTTTTTTTTTGGGTGCACCTGAGCCCATGGCCTCTTATTTCTCATCAGGATTCAGGTGTGGTGGTGGCAGATTTTTAATCAACAAAATGATTTTCCTTGGAACCACAGATTTTTCTATCATGAATACTTGGGAAAATATTATTCAGCTCATGTGTAATGCAAGTCTCAGGTTGCATTAGGAGATGGGATGTGATAGAACACGATGGTAATGAGTCACCTCATATCATATTTTATTGTGATGTGTCAGCTGAGAAAGCTGGAGAGCTATAGGTGTTTCTACCAGCCCAATTATGAAACAACCGCTGGTTCATGCAGAGATTACTAAGTTTTTCCTAGGCTAGTTAGCAGATAGGTTTAGGTCTGTGGTTTAGCAATGTTTTGTTCAAGTTGCTAACAATGAGCATGTATTTTCCACCCAGAAAAGTCATCAGTCTCTTGTTAGCAAGGGTTAACCTTGCTCAAAAACTCCAATCATCAGGATGAGACTGTCTCTCTTGGCAGAGGGGAAATTTTGTGAGATTGTCTTTATTTTAGGGCTACTTTCTGCTGGCATTGAGTAGAAGAGAGTGATGATGCCATCACCTGTCGCTGCTGTAGAACTGAGAATATGAAGGGATGATTTGGAAAGTCAGGAGGTTAGAGACTGGCCCTATCCTTCCGAATTTAATCCAGAGAGTGACAGATGCCCAGACACAGGCAGAAAAACTCAAAGGGTTTTCAAGGTAGGCTTTTCATTTCCGTTACTGCTCACTGCATTGCTGGTGGTCATTAAGAAGAAGCACACAGGATCCTTCAGGACATTACACCAGCTCTGGGTATGAAATCATGTCTATGGGATGCGGGTGATTGGTGGAGAACAATGGGTCTCAGTCCCTCTCCACCACTGGTCTGGTGAGACCTTCAGCCAACTGCTTTGCCTCCTGCTGAAATGCCCATGGATTTGCCAAGGCTGCACAAGCAAACAGTCACTCGGTTGCGAAGTCTGGAAGTATCTGATGTACATGATCTGCTGTGGTGATGGTGGATGAGGGTTTGTTTTTTTTTTTTGTAAAAGTTTAGGTAAATTTTGAGAAGAAGGATTTATATGTTCAGCTTTTCTTTTTGTGCTATTTATTTTGACTATGAGTGGACTCAGTGGGAGGGTTGTAGTTTCTAGCCCCTCACACAGGGGGCAGATTCGGGGCAGGCATAGGTGTCTCTGCTCCCACAGCTCTGTGGCTTCTGCTGACTGTGACTCTTCAGCAGTCCCCGTCCTGTTAGCCCTACATCTCTCTGCAGCAGAAAAAGTCAATTCAGTGAAATGCTCTGGGGCTTTTGCTGTGTCAATAAACACAGACCCTTCATTTTCCCTTCATTTTTATACTATGGTTTGAACTCCCCTTCTCTAAGTGTCGGTCTCGCACCATTAACCCCTTGCAGCCCTGGTTTGAGGAGGAGGTTTCCTAGCGGGGTTGTAAATGCTTCAGAGGAGGCATCTGGGGAGGGAAGCTGAATAATGGAAATGTTAACAGACCTTTCATTATACACCCAATACATCATTACTTAATTTCTTTGCTTTTGTCTCCTGTTTTTATAGTTTTGTTTTTATTTTTTTTACCCCTGATCAATAGCATTCATCCTACTCAGTGAACAGGCTTGATACTGTTTTTATGGTGCGAAAATTACTGTTGCTTTGACTGGCTCCTATTACCAGGTGACACTGCTTGGCAGAAAACAATGAATCTTCCTATTATTTGGAAAATAAATGTGATTTATGGGAGCAGCAATCGATAGTAGTCTGCATCTTGCCGTCAGAGTGCTTGCTTTCTTGAAATAAGGCTTTTACCTTTGGATTGTGATGGCTGTTTGTCTAGTGCTGCGGAGAAATTTAGAATATATATTTTTTTTAATCTCAGCTTTTATTAAGAATTTTTTTAAAGATGATGATAAAGAAAACACCTGTTGTCTTTTTAAGGGTTTGATGCCTATGTGGAAAGCAGTTGCCTAGGTGTGAAGTTGAGCACGCTGGCGGGGAAGGACACATGGATGCTGGAGATGATGGAGGGAGGAGGAGGAAGGGGAAAGCTGACCATCGAGCACCTGCTGTCACTTCCCTTCACTCACTGGGGAGACTATGGTCAGCACTGAGCATTTATTATTAAAAACCCACAATACTGATAGCAAAAGATGGACCAATTTAACTGCAGGGAAGCAGAACTGCTTCACCTGATAGCTGTGCAAGACATTACCTAGAGATGTCTGGGGAGGCCTATGAGGCTGTTCCTGGTTTTTCTGTTCATTCTTGCTCTTTTGCAGCAACCTCTCTGCTACCTACTAGCTGGCCTTAGCTATTGTGGGCCAACTCTGCTCCCAGACAGCGCAGGTGTGGGCCCTCTTCCTTTAATGTACCTGCAAAAATGTCTCGCGCTTCTTGAAGAACTAGTAAATAAAAAGCTTACCTATTTGGGGACACTTTTTGTGCATCTCTTAGGGCAAAGGAACTAAGGGAGCTCCTTATCACTTTAGATTTTTTTTAAAATTAAAAATAGACATGGTCTCCAAGTCTCCTCAACTCTTTGGCTTATTCCAGGCTTAACAGTCATTTAAACTACAGTTCTGATGTATTTACACAGAGGGGGGATGTTGTCTGGCTGAGTGCATATATCAGCACCTCTGCAAGCAATTACAGTTGAAACCAAACCCTGAGCTCTTCCTTGTAATTGTATCTCCCATGCCAAGGAGGAGCAGACACAACGCCTGGGGCAGCAGAGCTGCGAGTCACCTCAGCTGGGCATGGGTACCCCACACCAAGGATGGATGCTCTGGGAAAGCTGAAATGCCCCAAACCCCCAGATGTTGGAGAGTCACCCAAGTGATTCCAGTCCAGGGTGGAAATTTTCACCTCCCAGGAATCAAATTTAACCTCAGCAAACGATTCTGTCCTACAGCACGCTGCCTAAGGGGCCACGCTTTTTGCAAAAACACTGGTGAAAGCAGCTCTGTGTCCAAAAAGGCACATCTGCATGTTTGCATAGGAAAGGGTGAACACTGAATATATAGACCTGTTACTGCTGCAAAAAGGGCCAAAGACACAGGGCCCAAATTATTTCTCTGTCTAGAACCGAGCTGCTCAGAAAAATAGTTAACCAAGAGATTTTCGTTAAGGTATTTTGACAAAGATGAATGTTCCCTTAGGAAGCAGGTGCATCAGACTGAAAGAGGTTGGTCATTAATTTTAAAAAAGTCAATTTTCTGTCAGGTAAAGTTTTATTTTGGAGATGTTTTACTATCCCTCCCTTCTAGCCTTCTTGCTCTGCTTTGGGGCTTATTTCTGGTCACGACAAAGTGAACACCTGAAAGTTGTTTCTTTCTCCATATACATCTGTATACGTATCTTAAGCCCCCTTCTGGATATTTTCAACTGCTTTTCTTAGGCCAAGAGGATAGATGCTGTACTAGCAGCTAGGAAGATGAAGCAAAATGGAATTGCCTTTATCAGTCTTAAAACATTGGAATCAGCAGTTTTCTGAATGTCTTGGTGCAGAGCCTTTCTTTTTCAGGCCTCTAAGTTTATGTTCAGGTAGTGCCAAACACAGGGGTGATCTAAGCCTGATTTGAGTCTCCTCAGTGGAACTCCTTTGTTTTACGGTCAAGAGGAGAATATTATGAAAATCCAATCTGCTACATCACATGGGGCCATATAATTTCACTTAATGATACCTGACTGAAGTTATGATCTCATGGCAAACCTAGAGTGTATCTCATAGAGAAACACCCAGCCACAACTGGAATAATTAGCTCTTTTAGCCACCATCCCTTACAGAAGGTACTTGAGTTTACTCAGTTCCTCAAACAGCAGCTTATTCCAAGCAACTGCCTGTTTGGCTGCAATGTCTTTACACAGGTAGGACCATCCCTGGCCAGGATTAAATATAGGGTTTGTGCTGAGTTAGCTACAAGGAATGGGTTTTAGTGGGTAAAATAGCATAAATGCAGCTGCCTGGGTAGCTATAATTATACAGAATTTGATAAATATAATTATACTGTTCTTAAAGGGACTTTGGTGTAGTTTATTTCTTTGACTTGCAAGAGTTGGATAGAGATAGAGAGTTGTCAAAGGGAGTCCTCAGTTTTGTTTCCTTATCTGAAATTAGAGCCCCAGGACACAGCTGTATTCTTGTACTTTGAAGATTAATTTAAAATAAATACCATACTTTTTATATCAGGCTCTATCCTTCTGTCTGGGATTTTTGTCACGTGGATGTACTTATTGCAGGTGCAGCTTTTCCTGCTGTCCCACTTCGGAAAGGGCATGTTTGTGTGTGTTTATCTGACTATTGGTGCAGGATTCAGCACGGTGTGTTTTAGCACTGTATTTCTAGTGATAAGTACCTTTACTGGGATAGTGACCCATGAACTTGAAGAGGTGTTATACATTAATTACACCAACACAGATAGTCTGAAGTAAAATTCTGGACCTATTTAAGGCTTCACATAAATAAGCTGTTGCTATGTGTATCATTACACTGAATCTCACTCTTAAAGGACGTTTTATTTTGATCAGGAAACAGACTAGCCAAGTACCAGAAGCACCATGTTGCTACCTCAGAATCTGGTCATTGTAAGGATGTGTCCCCTATAAAAGATCCTGAAAAGGTCTTCCTATTTAAATTAATCCTTGTGGAGTGCACAATGCTTTTCTGAATGGAACTGACCATTTCTTAATTTAGCCCTGGCAGTTGCTGTGCTATTTGCACTAATATATACCGATATTCAGTGAATTAAATTATGATGCATTCTTCCAAGTGCAGTAGTGAAGAAATCCTATCAAGCCACATTACCTTAAAGCTAGCTTCGCCAACTAATTTGTGTTGCTCCAAACATGGAATACTTTACTGTGATGAGTTACTTCCAATACTTACATAGTAAACCCCCAAATCCTGCTATCATTTATGAGCCTAGAAGGAGCTTTCCTCCACAAAGCTTAATGTACTCCCGTCGGGTTCCTGACTTCATAAATAAAGCAGTGTTCTGCTTTCCCCCAGGAAGAGGTGGTTGTGTTCCTGGCTCTCTTATCAAATTGAAACCATTACTAAAACAGCTTTTTGGCATCAGCCAAGAGCTTTCTACTTTGTAAGCTACCTCATCCTCATTTTTGATACAGCTGAATTTCCTGGCACATTAGCCTAATTTATCAGCTTTTAAAAATAATCTGTTATGACTTCTTCTTTAGATTCCTTCTGATTTTCTGCAGTTCCTGAGCATTTGGGGCTGCAAAGCAGATTAATCTGGAAGCACAATTTTTGCTGGAGGAATCAGCCCTTACAGATATGAAGTTCAAAGTTGGAAATTTGCTGGAGTGAGGGTGGACTGGAGGCAGAAAGTGGTTTTATGTATGATGCATGGCCGTGTTACAAACATAACTCTGTACTTGAGAAGGTGTCTTTCATGTTTAAGAGAATAGCCTGGGACTCAGAGGATCTGCATGCAGTTCTTGACTCTGCTCCTGCCTTCTTGAGACAATCTTAAAACGGTTACGAGTCAGCCTACCTCTCTGTTCCCTGGATATAAAATAAGGTGATTTAATCCCTTTCTCTTGCACTTCATTCAATCCATTTAGCTCATTAATTCTTCAGACCAGGAACTCAATCATGCTGCTTCACAAGGCAAGCACATGGAGAAATAATGTGGAGCAATACAGATAAAACAGTCTTGTAGCTTATAAAAATGGAACTCAACCCTCCAGAGTACTCCCCCTTACTACCAATACTGAGACAACACATTTCTCCCTCTCCCTGACATCTAGACGCCCCAGAGATGGCGATGGGTGAGGTCTGCTTAGTGCCCCACTCCACCCTTCTGCCACTGGCTCTTGTTGCATCCCCTCTCATTCTGCCTAATTGTATTTGCAGTGCAAGTATTTGTACAACCACAGCCATATCCAAGGGCTTTCCCAGAGATAAGGGGTTTTATTTCACTTCCATCCACAGCTATCTGCAAAATAATGTAATTAGTTTATCCCATGTTTGCCAAGAGAAAACAAAACTGAACAGCTTAAATGGTATTTGGAGGAACAACACATTCCTGCCCTTAGGCATAACTCAGCCTATGACTCTTTACGCGGCTGTTCCTGTGCTGTGATGTCCACCACTCTCGGATGTGACACAGAGCAGGGCTATAAGAAGATACCTTCTTGATTTAGAGGAAAATTTCAGAGCATCCATCACAGGAAAAGTTATTAAACTCCTTCAGTTATTTATCTTCTGCGTTTGTAACCTGCCTTTTTGTAGTTACTCACATTTTCAGGGCGCAGGTCATTGCAGAAGCAATGTAACCGGTTCTCTTCTGGCTTTCCTTTCAGCTCTGCCCCCAGCACGCTGGACGTGAGTCCCACCGGAGTGGAACAGACCCTGTAACTGTCCTCTGTGAGGGGTTTAAATATATTTTCCTGCTTGTTAGACAAACCTAATGTAACCCTAACTATTCAAGCCAGATAGTGTGGTAAAAAGATGCCGTATGATCTCAAGAATCCAGAGCAAAAGCAGGAACGTTTAAAAAGGCCCTCCAAACAGCAACCTTTAATGGAATTAGATAGCTCAGCTAAATAAATAAGAAGCTATTGCTTGTGGAAAAAAAATCTCAGTGATTTCCCCTGAGGTAAAATCAGTAGAGCAAAAGGAAAAAAAAGTCTAAAAAAAAAAAAAATCCCTTACCATAAACCCAAAGGGACTTGTCAGCTCTACAGCAGAAATTGGAGAGACCACTCAGGCAAGAAGAGGATTAGGCTATCTCCTGTCAAAGCATGCATGGACCTGATTTTTACAGCAACTTAAACAGAAAGTGGTGGAGTGTTGGGTTTGTTTTTTTTCCACTTCCAGCTGTGGCAAAGATTGGAAGAAAAAATATACACAATACAGTCCCTAATGTAATGTCTTTCCAGCAGGACTAGTGCCTATGTCCTCCTGCTAGGTCCATCAGCTTTAACAATTATAAAACTGCTCTGCTCTGCACAGTGACCCCAAAGGCAGTGTGCAACATACATTTGGTTAAATCTGTGAATGTCCCACAGTGCTGAACATGAGAGTGAGCTGGCCTGGCTGTGAGAAGGAAAGGACATGGTGACAAAGGGTCCTGGATGCTGCCTGATGCAGGAGAGCTGGAAGCAGCTATGTTACCATGATTCCTGCCTCCTAACCCGCTCTGTCCTGGGCTCCTGATCCCAGACACATCAGCACTCAGCTATTTGGAATCTGCTCAGGCTTCCAAAAATACCAGGCATACCCTGAGCACACTCGTATTAGCAGAGCCTCTGCCGTGAGAACGTGGTACAAGCTTGTTTGCTCCGTGCTAGGAGCACCGCACTCGCCTGCCACACCACTTCCCTGCCACTGTGAGACAACATGACTGTATTTACAAGAAGCAGAAATTGGGCAAACTGTTTCTGGAGTGTGGATAAATGATTCTTTATTAAACTTAAATTTTTTTCACCGAGCCTTCAGCTTTTCAGATTGTGCCTTTGCTCAAGTGTGTGGTTGACTCTAAGCATTGAGGGGAGGGGACTGATTGCATTACTGCTGTACAGTCCTCAGCTCTGGTACAAGTCACCTCGTTGCTCTGGTCCTCTTCTTCTTTACAAGGTCCTTCCAGGTACCATCTCGTCTAGGCTCAGTCCATCTCCAGCCCTCTCTTCTTCATTTCTTCAGCTTCTCAGGTTGGGCTGGTGGCAGCTTTCAGCAGGCAGAGACAAGCTCACCTCCATTTGGTGCGTCCCTTGCCTTTCTTATTGTATGGCTGCTGCAGTCATTTTATAGCAATCTGTGCCAGGGCAGCATAACTGGGCATCTGCACTTGCCCATCCTCAATTGCTGGTGCACTGTGTGTTCAGTGACTGGTCCTTCACTGTCACACTGTGATTCAGCCCTGCTCCCATCTGCTTTGTGTCTTTAACCAGTTTTCCCCTAAAGAGAGAACAGATATGGTTTTAATTTGGAGTCTGCTTCCGGGCTTTCAACTCACTCTTCTAAAATTTATTAATTCCAGGACAGACACAATTTTCTCTCTCTTTTTCAGCCTCAGATTCTGGTGCTGTTGAGGGAATGTGTCTCTGTCCATCTAGCTTTTAGTTATAAAGCCTTTGCCACTGTATAACTGTCTCCTTTCTTTTTTTTTTTTTTTTAATTTTCCTTGCCACTCTCTCAACTGTTATCTCCTTCCTACGGGCAGGGCATGAAAAGATAAAAAAGCAATTCCAACGCCAAAGCTCAAAGTCTACCTGCCCAGCCTTCACCCACTGCGCTTCCTCGGCTGAACCTGACAGTGTCCTAAGCCTGGAGCCTCCTCAGGTTCTCCTTGGAGATTTCCCTAAACATCCCTACATGTTCTGCATTCAGAAACACACAACCACCAAGTCCATGCAGCAACCTGCGTTCCTGCTGGTAGCCACTAACGAGGTGCTCCATGCCCATTTTCACCTTCAGAGCCTAGCCTGAAAAGGGCCACGTGCCTAAAGCAGACAAAACTTTCTGCTGGGACAAAGTAGTTGCAGGTTCACATCCCTCAGCTGCCTGAAGGCTTCAAAGCATTATCTTCTGCCCACAAGGCTCTTCTTCTGGAGGGAGGCAAATAACTGGGCATCTTTAAAACAGCTATTCAAGGATTTCATACAGCATGGGAAAGCTTCAGCACAAGAATATATGCAAGGCAGACCTGGTGAGCAAGACTCCTACAGCCCATGAGCACTGTGAGCACCATGTAAGAAGAATTCATTGCTCAATATGTAGTTAAAATGGATTCCGTATTTTTACAAGTTTACACATTTAGCTTCAGGCATTTTATTATGACTGGCACTAATGATAAGCTTTCAAAATAAACATACGTGTATTGTTCTATATTGTTAGTAAAGTGACCATAATCCCTAGTTTTCCTGTTTTAAAAATTCTTCTAACCGGGATTGTGTAAACCAGTACTTGCCTTCCTTGAATTATTTCAGATGAATAATTCTGATGCCAGGGAAATATTTTACCGGTACCTCCCTCGTTCCCTGGAAAATCCATTCATATTTTAAAAACTTATAAGAAAACCACAAATTTGCCAGTTCCTGACTGTCATTTGCTCCTTATAGCCTACTTCTGGAGTGTTGCCAGAAGCTCTAATCAGTCTGCTCGTGATGTATACATGGCTCTTTCAGCGTAACGTATGGTTGTGGACAAGCCATAGGCACATGAAAATACCGGCTGCTGATTTCACTATCAATATGCTCTTTGACCTTGACTCCCTGGATGGAAACCACTAGGTTATTAATTCAAGTCTCATGTTGTCTCTTCTCTTTACCTGTAATACGTGTTCTGTGTAGGCTTTATTATGAAGTATGGATTACAGATTTCACAAACTGGGAATAAAATCACACTGTTAGCACGACACCCCCAAATGCCAGTCTGTCTGCTAGGTTTCTCATGGGATCTAGTTATTCTTTGCATGATCTTAGCACCTTCCTACTGACCTAGAAAAGGAGCAGAACTCATATTAGAAAGCGTTAAACTTTCTTTTAGTGTAGGATAATTTTATTTAAAACCACTAGCCTAAATCCCAACTGAATTTATTTGCTGAAGCATGAGCCTATGTTGTAGCACTGATACCGTTTTTTTTTTTTGTGTGAAAGCATAGATTCTTGCTTAGAAAGATTAATCTGATATTAATGACATAGCTGCATTTAGATTGCATGAACCAGTACATGCCATAAACTGCTTGAAGACTCGTTAAACCTGATGAATTAAATAACCTTCCTAGGCTGGAGAGAGATGTTGCTGTTATAGTTTATGACACATCATATATCACATCTGTTTGTTATTGTTCTACCCATGTTATTTTATGTGTAAAAGGGATAATGCCAGCAGGAGTAAGTCCTGCTTATTTTGGAAGAAACAGATGTTCCGCATACAGGAGACAGCGCAAAAAGCCTGGAAATAGGGAAATCTGCTGGAAATCTCTCTGATAGCTTGAGGAAGCGCTGGAGGACTTGTCTATATGGAGAAAAAGCCTGAAGAATATTATTATGGAATAGTTATTACACTGTGGGTTGCTTTTTTTTACCATAAAGCAACTTGTATTCTGATTTTAATTCCTTTCGTTTTGAGCACTCTCCCTTTGGAAGTGTTGCCGTGGGGGCTGTTATCCTCCACTTGGGTCTCTTAGGTTGGAGTCTGGTACCCGATGATACTGATACGCGTCTCCTTCTGTTCCCAGGGAGTGCTGGACTGGGGGCCATATCTGCATTTCAGTGGCTCTCTAAACCGTTTAAGGCTTGGACGAAGGTAAATCCTCTTAAAATTGCAGGCCAAACATCGTTCGCTTTGTGTTATCTATATAAGCTCATTTTTTTTTTTATTAGCTCGTAGCACAATTCCTCCAGTTCTCAGGTTTACACTTCCAGTAGGTCATGTATGTGTTGGCTGGCTCAGAGCAGCTCCTATCAGCCTGAGCCAATTCCCGATGCAGTCAATGGGTTCTGCGCCAGGCCAGCTGCCCTTGGCTGTGAACTGTAAAATAAATGTTTCTCTTAAACACGGAACATCTTGACTATTCCAAGAATGTCTCAAAATCTGGTCTAGGCTATGTCAGCTCTTCTTCATATGCAAAGGGGAAAAATCCTTTCAGAACTGAGGCATGGGAAGTATGTAATGCTGAGATGTGTCATTGTCTAAACTTTGGGCAGGGTGGGATGTTAGGGAAGGTTTCCAGGGAACCAGAAAAACTTTTGCAAACTTATTGGCTGACATCCATGGCAAATGTCATTCCAGATATGGCAGAGAATTAAACAGCTCTATAGCAAAGTGAAACCACATCCAAAAATAGAGAACGTAATGCGTATATTTTAATGTTAAATGCTAAAAATTCAAGTGCTGTAGAAGTCAGTGAGACTGGGGAAGAGACTTATGATCCCTGGTAGTATTTAAATGAGTAATTTTCTGTGATTCTGGTTAAAAACAACTTAAGTGTTTAGATGCATTTAAGTGTGTAAATTGTTTCCCAGCTTTAGGAGGGACTAATCTTTAAGTTACATACAATGTGCTTTGCTAAAATGTAGATGAAATTTCTCTCACCTGGCCAGTGGTGGATCATGCTAGTGATGAGAACGTAGCATCTCTGGCTTAAAGTGTCTGTTTAAATCCAATACATAGATAAAAAAAGCTGCCTTTCAAAGAAGTCCACCTACAACTCCAAAAATCCTCACTCAGGCTACATAAAATTATAAAAGTAAACAAATATTCAATACCTCTAATAGCTAAAGCTCAGCTGAACTAGAACCAAATACATAAATACAAAATTGGTCCTGCTCCATGCAAGACATTGTCCTCTACTGATTCTCCTCTTAGATGTCCATTTGCTCCTTTCTCAGCTCTCTTTCTGTCCCTCTCTGGGGCATTGTTGGCCTTGATGCCCAGGTCCAGTATTCTCTCAATGCTGACCACTCTCTGAATTACTGGATTCCTTGGGTGGCAAGCACCTGTAGGGAGGTGTCCCCACGGAGCCTGCTGTCTAAGCACCTACTGCAAGTCAGTGGAGCTCTAGTCAATGCAATCTGTTGACCCTCAGGAATATTTGAGCTCATCCTAAAGTCCTGACCTACCTGCGGCCAGCTGACTTGACCACTAGGCTCCAGTGGTCAGACTGACATTGACTGTAATGGGATCCTACACACCAGACACCCTGGCAGACACCTTGACCTCCGTGTCCTAAGCAGGAGCTGAATCCTACCTTTGCTGTCCAGACTAAAATCCTGGCACGTCCTTGTGAGTGCCCAGTTGGTTTTGGTTCAGTTTTTAATCTTTCCTCGCGATGTTTCCTCCTTTCTACATCCTTTCATAATCACGGCAGGTGATAACGCTGTTCTGCCTGTCACTCAGGCTCCCAACCTGGCCATCATATTAGCTGGGATTTAGCTGAGCTGTGATTACTGAAATCTCAGCAGTTCTTGATTTCTGACTTCTCTAACAGCCAGTCCTTCCCAGCAATGCACACAGGTAAATCTCTCTTCCGGACAACCAGTGTTTCATACCAAGATCCTTGCAGGTTCCTTTCCGTTGCGCTTGAGAAATTCAATCCTACCCTGCTCCTACTCATGGGCTATCAAAGGTCATTCTCTAGCCTGGATCACCTCTCACCTTTCTTTTTCCACACTGACACCTTTTTCTCAAATACATTGAGTATAAGCTTCTTGCCTTGGCTCTCCGGGCACAGCCTGGCTGGTTCCCTACCTTCTGCATCAGCTTTCATTGCCTGTCAAGGCAGTTACTCCCTGCCAGGGTGCCATCATCCCCTTGTTAAATTTTCCAGCAAGCACCCATGTATACTGTCTTCCATCAGGCCCTCAGGCTTGGGAGAGACATCTTGCAAACAGCCACAAAGCTACATCATTATCTGCCTTCAAAGCCCTTATTTAAATTCTCCTTTGCCATAAGGCTTAAAAAAACCCCAACATTTGACTTTACACAGACTCCAAAGGTATATTATGCTAAATAATGTATTTGTTCATGATTTCCATATTTCCTGTATATTTTTTCTTACACTTTGATTATAAACTCTTTGGGGTAAGAATCACATTCAGGGGTTTGTTATTAGGACTCCAAGAACTGGGAAGATGTAAATACATCATAAGGATAAATAAAGGGGGGTAATGATATTTTCATTAAAGAGAACATGCCTAAATTTCTTATTGGTTGGATGCTGTGAACTCCATTAGGAGCCATGAGTGTTGACATCAATTTGCCTCAGTCTCTGCCATTTTTTCTAAGGTAGTAAGGTGTGTTGTTAGCTTTGGGAGACGTGAGAGCACCTCATTTCAGTTATCAGTATAAAACACCAGCTGCTTCTTCACTGCTGCATTTTTTGGAGAAGCCACTGGAGGGACACCTCCACTACTAAACTAAAACCTGCCACAGCCTGCTCCAGCGCTTCCAGCCTCATCGGCTCCTGCTCCCTCTCGGGTGGAAGCCTCCAAACACGGGCATTATTGTGCTGGTTACAAATTATTTCTGGTTAAAAATCAAAGACCTAACATCACCTAAAGGTGTTAGTTCTATAGACAGAGGAGGAAAAGAACGAAAGGAAAAAATGCTTTTGGGTCACTTTGGACCAGTGTTAAAGTTCAGAACTTCATGAGGGGGACGTCAGAAGGCCTGGTCCTGCAAAGCCCAACTTGCGGAGCACCCTGTGCTGAAGTGAGACGGGCTCACACAAGCAAAGGCTTCAAGACCAGGCCAGGAACAGCCGTAGCACAAGCCTGCAGCCCCCGGACACATTTAGGCAACCAAGTCATCTCTGATGGCCAGGCTGTTCCTCTTGCTGCTGTGGGTTTTCAGGAGCGATGGCCATAGCAAAGCTGAAACTGTCTCATACTGGATCTCCCAGGAACTGCAGAATTTCCCTTTTCTTTTCCACATCAAGTCTACTGTCATTGCAAGTTGACTCTTGCCCAACCACAATGCTTTTTCTAAGCTAAATAAACTAATATTTACAGTCATCCACTGGTTTTCTGTAAAAAATAATAGTCACTGAGAAAGTGGCAATCTGGGGAAGACATGCCAAATGTGTTTAAAACGTATCTCCGTGCAAATACGATTCTATTTTTGTCTGAAACAGAAGGCAGGAAACGTTTATGTTCCTGAGTATCTAAATTTATCTCGAAAAGAGTATTTATTAAATTCACCATAGAAACAGAAATTTAGAAGTATTAGACTTATTCCAGTTGTTACAATTACTATTTCCTCCACAGCATGAATCTGTTACACAGCAAATTAGGAACAGCCTCAGGGTTTGTTGTAGTCTTATTCTAGAGATTTTTGCTTTTTGATGGAAAAAACTCCCAACTTTTATGGCATGTAAAACTGCCCTTTCACATCCCTGCTTTAATTTACTGAAGAAAAAGAGAAAAAAACTTGGAATATTTACCTGGAAGTAAAGATGCAAGGAAAAAGTTTGAACTTGCAGTGCATAATTTTAAGGCAGTGTCCAGGTGTGTTTGTCAGATTTTAAAAATGTTTTTTTCTATTTACTGATTAATAAGCAAGCTCCATGGCTAATTGGACACAGTTAACGAAGAGTCTGCTCTGCCGGGTGGTCCAGTGGTCTCTCTAAATCGTGTCAAGAGTTGTCACAGCTACTGCTTATAAAGCCATTTTAAAAATGACCCCATCGCTGACTTGCAGGAGACCATTTTTGTCGTGTGACTTCTTCAACCACAGCATTCCCTGGGCGACCCAGCAATGAGCTCCAGCCCACGCTCCGTCTTTGCCTGGGACGGTTCCCTCTGGTTCACGGAGGGGATCACACACCCCGCGTTCCTGCTGGATTGCCTCACACCCACCGCTGCTGTGCAGTTGTTCTCAATACGGGAACTATTTTGGTTAGAAAACTCTTTATAAACAAGCATCCTACAACTGCCAAACTCTGAAATTACTGTTTTTGTGTGCTGAAAAACCAACCTTTTTACCACAAAATACGTTCTGTAAAGTATTAAGCAGTCTATACTCCCATCCTTACAAGGCGCAGCCTTTCACGCTAGCTATTTAGTACAGTAGCTACTCCAGATTAACAATAGGAGTTTCATTGCTTACAATACCATTGAAATAAATGTCCTACCATGGAAGCGTCACCTTTTCATATTGGTTGTATTTTCTAAAAGTGACAATGTAATCCTGTATGCACAGGTTATATTTATCACAGCTGGCTTAGGCAGAGACAGAATTAATTAGGAAGTGTCTCAAATGTCAGATCATTAAATGAAATTGTAAAAAGGTAAATTGTAGTCTTCAGCAAGCAGATATCTCACAAAATGATCCTTGAAACAAATTGCAATCGCTGTGAAATATTAATTTCTTCTTTACAATCGCTTATAGGGACAATGTATGTGGTTTCACATAAACACTAAAACTTTCTAATTTCATGTGAAGGTCAGCATAGAGGTCGTGATGAAGAATTTCTTTTAGCCTCTGTGAAATGACTAAACACTGAACAAATATATAATTTGCATGTTACATTGTTTAATAGACTTTTCTTCTTCAAAAAATCCCCATAGAGTTTATTTCAGTTCTTTTCTTGTCAAAAATTTATAGGAATAAGGTGGAAAAAACAAGGTATACATAACAAACCACTAATACTTAATAAATTCTTCCCTTTTTACTATTCTAATACCAAAAAAGGTACTGTAATAATGAAAAAAAGGAAAATGTAGCATATTTTTCACTCATTCCATCCTGAAGTGTCAACTTCTAGCCTGAAATCAATATTGGGACTTAGCAGTAGAAATGCATTTTAGTTGGAGAAACTCTTGTAATATACTTTTAAAATCATGAATGTGAAGTCTGTTATCTTAATGCACTATTTGATTCCAGGGACTTGCAGGAGATTTCTACATCAGGAGGCTGTTAGCCACATTACAAAAGGTGACGAATCAAGAGAGAAAGCAGCATGTGGGGGACAGCATATTATTTTCATCCCTTCTCCCTCTTTCCTCCCCAAATCAATCTGTTTAGACTGAACCAGCTTTAGCAGGCAACATGTTATGAAAAGGGATGCTTTGAAGAGGCTCCCACCCTTTTGCCAGGGTATTTTGTAGGCCATTTTGGGGGACATACGGACCCTTGTTGCTTACTGACTTTGCAGTACTGACACAATGCAGAACATGCCTGGGTACATGTGCAAACACAGGTGCATAAACAAGCCCTTCTTGCTGCAAGAGCTAGTGTTACTGAGCTGCAGCGAGGAGGAAAGTTGTATTAAAAACAAGTACATTCTGTCCTCTCACTGCTTCTAGTGTACGGAGGACATATCAGATCCGGAGGCAAAGGACAGGAGTGGATAACAGCAGAGGCAGTTAGTGTGTCAGTACAGTGTTGAGGTTGTATTATATTAGTGATAAACATGGCTTCTAGAAAGCAGTGGTCCCAAACACACCAGAATTTATATAAGGGTCTTGTTTCTTTTTGAGATTCCCTCCAAATCTGCAGCTTTTCTGTGGGCACCCAGCTGCCTGGCCTCACTGTGTTCAAATCTGTGGCTCTTACACTTCCCACACTGATAACTGATAAGAGGGGCTTGGGGTTGGGCACCCTCGCAGGGACCCTTCTCTGGGATTTCTCCTCAGTTGTGTGGTCATAGAGATGGTCTCTGCCCCCTCTCCTCTGCAGAACAGGTTGGAGAACCCATTCCTGAACTTAGTGAGTGCCACCTGTATGGAAGGACACCAACATTTTTTTCCCTATAAAACGTTTTTGGCAGTGCCATCACTCATCCCTCCCACAATCCCAGACTTTAGAAGAAGGGAGTTTTCGGCAGAAAAGTGAACATAGACTCCTGTGCTGCTGCTGCCTCTGTCTCCTTTGCACAGTGCTGGAGAAGGGAGACTAGGGTCTGCCCCATCCGCTTTCCCAGTCCTAAATGAGGAAAAACTTCTTTACTTTGAGGGTGACAGAGCACTGGAACAGGCTACCCATGGAGGCTGTGAAGTGTCCTTCTCTGGAGATATTAAAAACCTGTCTGGACGTGACCCAGTGCAACGTGCTCTAGGGGAACCTGCTTTGGCAGGGGGTTGGACTGGATGATCTTCAGAGGTCCCTTCTAACCCCAGCCATTCTGTGGTTCTGTGATTTTGTGAAATGCACTTAGTACATCACTCCCTGGGACTGTACTAGAGACGGGAAGGGACAAAAGCAGCCAGTGTACTGTAGGCAGCTCTGAACTGATGCTCTGGTGCCAGCACTTGTGGATTTGAAGCTAGATAACTTTGAAATCCAGGTTTCAATGTGGTCCTTGTGGCTCACCTTTGTTAGACTGTGTCAGCACATACTGGTACCCACAGGCATATGCCTGTACGGTAGCTTCACCTGAGGTATGAGACGATACTCGCTATGTTCATAACCTGCTGTAATGGAGAAAGCATTTTCACCTAGAACTTGGCAATTCTCCACTACACCATCAGCGTAGTGGATGGCGCTCAGCGCTCAGTGAGACTGGCAGTATATGCCAGTGAAAATGTCTGTCTGCTTAAAGGAATCCAAAAGGGACTGACCAGCAGCCTCTAATCTTCCACCAATCTTGCTGAATTACTTTCATTCAATCTTCCTTTGTGTTCTTAACCGACACCACACTTATCCCTTCATGCACATTCCTCCTATTGAAACCGTAATCCTTAGTCACCTGTTAAGAGGGTACGGTGAATGTTGCATGAGTGTATTCTTGGATTTTTTTTTTCTTTGTGAACAGTTAAAATTGCTTCTTGAGGACATGAATGCCGTTTCTGGCTGTCTCCACTCCTCTGTCTTCGTCTTTGATGCTGAGGACATTTGAGAAGTATGGGTCACGTTGCATGGGAACATGGGATGTAGGAAGCTTAATGCAGAAATCACAGACATTCTGTATTATTCATAAAGAAAAAATAATTGGGGATTTTTTTTTTTCTCTTAAACAGATCTTCTGATTAACAGGCTGATGCTGGGCATTTTTTTAGAAGTTTTTTTTTTTTGAGACAGCAGTAATAATGAAAAGGTCTGGCTGCTTTTTGTTTCGTATTATACAATGATTAGCCTGAAAAAGATATCAATTATATTTGTATAAGAACATTTTCCCTCACTGTTTTTAGCCCTGTGTGTCGCACTGATTAAGGGGAATCGATCTTTGCTGCCATACGAAAATGGGAAAACAAACATGAGCTCAGTGATTGTATAAAACGTGTTCAAGGGCCATAATTCGAACCAAGAGGAACGCTTTGTGGCTTAGTCAGACCATGCAGTCAAGACTATCAAACGTACAACGTGTCATATACAGATTTCTGTTCGGTGGACCTTTCTGTCCCAGCCTGCACATTTATCACTGTCTCCCTGACAGGAGCTCTGCCCTGTTATCCTGACTTGTATGTCATTTATCAGCGTTAAGTACAACAAAAGAGTATCCCTTTAAGCCCCCTTTACCCTTTCACATGCTTCTACCCTTGAATAATGATATCTGTCTCTGCAGCCACAAATATTCCATTTCATCCTTTCCTTTGTATTATGTTAGTTGCTCAATAAATGATTAAAATGGCATTAGTGCACTTTAAAATGAAAATTATTATATTATTGTTGAAGTTATGTGTAAGAGAAGAGATAAAAGCATTTAGGTGCTTTTGCCCCCTTTTTAGGCCTGTCTGTCAAGTCAAAAGAATTTTTTATAAAAAACCCCATCCACAAAGTCAAAACACAGCAATACTAACTCAGCCCAAATCACACAGCCCCAAACCCAAATCTGAATTTTCAGCCTGGGTATAAATCGCTGACTCCAAAGTAAAACCAGTGAATTATGACCTAAAAACACAAATTAAAATAGCATGAATGGTCTTTGAACATTCTTTCACATATGGCTATTCCATTTATTTTATTCAAGAGCAAAGGGGAAGGTGGGGGAAATGGGCCACAGGAACCTTAAAAAGGTTACACAAAAAGTGAAAACAGTTACTAGAAAAGATGATTCCAAGCAGCATTTCATGGCCATGTCTGCTGCCATGCTTTATAACAACAGACTATCTTTATAGAAAGTTGGTAGCTTGCTGGAAATCATAAGCTTCACAGGATTTATGTCTAGCTACTGCCTTGCAAGACATTTTATAGAGACGTGTTAGCAAGTCTGTGTAACAGGTATGGTTCAGGCTCAGGTTATTAATTATAGCTTGGAGTTTCAATTTATAATCAATAAAAAACCCAAACCAATTACCAGCTCAAAACTTTGCTTCTTATTCTCTCCTGTGTACATACAAATAAATCACCCAGTTCTCACATCCCTCCTCTTACACCCGCAGCTCTGTTTTCCAGACCTATTTCCCCGTTCTCTTTCTGAAAGACAGAAAACAGCTCATCATTCATGTTTTGCCCAGCTTCCTCATGCTCCTGGCTCTCTTAAGCAGCACTGCGCTGGTCGGACATGGTCCCTTGCACTCCTCATCACTGCACTGTATCCCTCCTTTCAGGTACCACTTAAAGGATGCTGAGACCTGCAGGTTTGGGCACGGCAGTAAGGGTGTATGTGCAGGGGGAGAGTGCGCTGCGTGGCATGGCTACTGCAAAAGGATTACATGGGAAAGGATGAAAGGATCCCTGTCACTACTCCAGACTTGGGTCCTGAGAGAGTCATCAAGATCGCTTACGTTTGCGTAACGTCTGCCAAAGCCCCTCTGACAAAGATGGGTAAATGGCTGTAGAATGAAAGATCCTGATGCTGAAAGGATGTCCAGGGAGGGGTTATTGGATTAAAACCAGGTCACCAGCTCTTGAAGCTGGCACACCACCAGGAATACGAGTAGAAGTGGAAACAGAAGAGTCATTTGGAAGGCAAGGTGTCTCCAGGAACTCTTGATTCCCAGGTCTGGCAGCTGAAAAGGCTCTTGGGGAGTCTAGGTGCTGGAGGTTAGTTGCCATCCTTGACTAGATTTGGCTTTTGTATTTGTTTTCCCATGACCATTTGCTTTCAATGTGGTAACTAAGAACCTGACCATATATCTTGCTAATTGCCTCCTCTCTTCTTTTGCCATTGAGTTTACTTGATCCCCTGTGTACACTGGTCTTAAATACACTGAGCTGAAAATTGGAAGATTTCTACTGAGTAGAGGAATCAGGTTTTGGACTAGGTTTTCAGTATAGGAGAAAAAACCCTCACTAGGTTTACAAAAAGGACCATTTAATGGTGGTTGTAGCACTTGTGTGCTGGCATGCCAGACTCTGGGGAGTCTGAGACTTCCCTGAAGGTAGGGCACCGTCTGCTTCTTGTTGACGAGTTGTTTTCACAGACTACAGATCTAGGAGTAAGTCTCTCACAGAGGCTGCCACCTGGCAGTATACATTTTTCAACTGGCAAGTAAGTCCCAACCTCTGACTTCCCCAGGAGCATCTCTGGAGGGCAGCAAGGCAGTCTGAACACCTTTTCTCTGGCTGCTCTGCAAAGATACCATTTAAAGATCTATCCCTGTGTGACCATCACAGCGTATGCAATGTTTCAGAGGAGCTCCTACTCAGATGAAGCCTTACTCACAGAATCACAGAATGGTTAAGGGTTGGAAGGGACCTCTGGAGATCATCTAGTCCAACCCCCTGCCAAAGCAGACACTATGGTAGCAGTTTTCCCAAAATGGGATGCACTGACCTATCAGCCACTTCCCAGTAGGGGAAGGACCTACTCCTTTCCCTTTCCTCCATCTCTGCTCCCTGCTACACACTCTTTTCATTTACCATGTTGCAGGTCTGGATCTGTGGATCCCTCTGCAAATGGATGCAGCTCATTAACTCAGCAAACCCTCCTTTTTTTCCCTTGGTTACCAAAAATTACAGGAGACTGGACTGAGAGGCAGCAGAAGACCATGAGAAGGGTCTGAGGAAACTAGAGATGGTGCACAGGACACAGTGGGAGCATGCAGCTAAGTGTAGGGAAAGGGCACAAGACTCACGTCTCCATTTTTAAGGCAGTAGCGAGCCATTAGGTCAGCCCACCAGATCATGATACTTAGCTTAATACACCTTTAGCTGTCGTAGAAATATTACTCCTGGTATAACCAAAGACAGCCTTCTCACAAGTGCGGCTGGTGGCTCACAGCTGCCTTACGATCAACTCATGACCTTTCAGTCATTTCCCAGTGATGAGTTCCCATCTTACAGAAGGTGTTTTGGGTGTTAGTTCCAGGTGTATCAGTTTGTACTTTGCACCTTGAATGAATTTCACCCTGTTTACATTATTGCAATCTAAAGCACCATGCATTTCCTTCTGTACAACGTACCAGTTCTTCTCTGTTTGGGAACACCTCCCAGCTTTGTGCCATCAACACACATCATCAACATGCTCTTGACATTTGTGCCAGTTTAACATTTGCATTTAGGCTGCATTTTCAACAAACCACATGCTACTTCATATACCCTGATGGAGGATGACTTAACCCCACGTCGTCACTTAGCACAGCATTTGATGCTAAACACCCTCCTGGCAAGATTGTTATAACTCCCACTGAAATCAAAGGGGGTCTTTGCACTGATGTTAGTGTGCCAGGCCACCACACCGAACAGGCTGAAAAGTTTTAAGACCATAAGTGGTAAGTTGTGAAGAAAATGGTTTGAATATGCCAGTGTTTTTTTGGGTAAATTTTGTAGCTTTATATTGATCAATACAACGGGAAAAAAACCACCCTGTGTTTAAACAAAAGTACAGTGAATTGCTTAAAGGCAAAACAAAATTCTCTGCTCAGCTGTTTGGCTCACATTCATCTCCCTTTACTCCTCTAGAAGTGACATTTTAATTAACTGTGTCAGGTGGATGTGTAACATCTCTGCTGAAAAGCCTGTATCTGCCCAGCTGTGTGTCATAGTTTCTATACCGCTCACATCTACAAGAGGTCACGCTTTTGTGAAATTCTGAACAAACACTTTATAATATATAACCTGTCTAAGCTTTTCTTCTACTTGCACAAATCTACAGAAAGTAGCGATTTCCTTGGGTTACTTAAATATACAATTTTATTCTATGAGAAAGCAAAAAAATCTCTCTAGCAGGATCAAAAATCAGTCCTTTGTGGGTAATATACAGTTTTGCGTGGGACTGGCTGGCTAAATGGTAGCGATTTTGTTCCTCGAGCGAGTGCTTTTAGCTATGAATACCGAAGTGTGCAAATGTGAACCACTGCTTCTGCAAATAGATGTGCAGCTCTGAGGTTCACTTTCTGTGAATGTTAATGGACACAGAACTCAGTCACATGAATATTCAAAGAAAGCGAACACAAAAGCAGCACAAGTGTGGTCGAAGCAAACAGATTTAAAAATGTAAGCCCAGAATCATGGTTTCCCCCACCCCACCAGTGTGAGTACCTTAAACTCTGAGAGCTTTACAGTATTGACTGGACTCTGAATTTTTCAAGTGAATATAATGCGATACAAGGCATGAGACTCCTCAGAGTCTTACGAGGAACGTATCGGTTGTGTCACAAGGTTTGATTCGGATCTGAAGCTTTCATAGTCAACTGTCAGCTTAGACCTAGATGGGAATGCTGTGGTGCGGGAAATACTTTTGCTGGGATGACAAGGAGATGGTCAAAGAAGAGGATCACTAGCTTTGTGAGAGTCTCTTGTCAAACCAGGAATGAGGGTGAACAAGCAGGGAAATAATGTGTGAAATTCTGTGAAAGGAGAGGGATGAAGCTGAGCAATACTTTCATTTTTTTTCCAAATAACAATGTATGTTGGGGTTTAAATTGCAAGTGTGTGATTTTAAAATCAGTGAGTGGGAGGCAGAAACAAAGGAGGAATGGAAATCTATATATACACTTCTATATGTACTTGAACATATATTCTCAATCTGTCACCTTAAGAAGTGCCTACTTAGCTGCAGCTGTGAGTGGGAACCTCTGAAAGAGTCACTGAAGCAGGAGTGGGCATACAAATATAATTAAACTCCAGGAGGCTGGAGTGCTGCATTTCGTTATTCAGGAACTTTCCTGATGCATTTTAATTTTACCGATAAAGAAACCACGCACAGACGCGATCTACAGAGAAAGAACGTTGGAGGTTATGAACGAAACCAGTTAAAGAGAGGCAATTCAGACCTTTGGAAAAGCGAATGGCATTTTTCTAAGCACATCATGAGCATACAATCAGTGGGAGCCTACCGCACAACAGTGCTGTGGGTAAATGGCATCTCCCCTCATGATAATGGGGAAACTGAGGCACATAGGTGACTGGGGCTCTGATTCTGCAAAGCACTTAAATATACGCTTCAAACATGGACCATTCCTACTGATGGCAAACACTGCTTTCCTGAACTTAGTAACTGTTTGTCTCAAACCCCTCCTCCTTAAAACAGGGATAACATGGCTTTGCTTAGAATTATTCTGTGTTTAGAAATATGCATATGTTTACTTTGCTGAGACAAAAGCTATGCCTGTGGCTGAAGACCACTATGGGAGATGGTCAGAGACGAGCTTGGGACAGGAGTAGTGTTGAGAATATCAGGAACAACTATCACTGACTTAATGGCAGGAGAAAGTGAGGAAGAGCAAGGACTGAGGCTGGTAGGTGATGGACAAGATATGAAGGTGTGTAGGAAGCCTCAGAGAGATGCACTATTGAATCTCTGTTGCTGTTTCAATGGAAATTAAATGTAGCACGCTCACTTACCATGCAGAATGCGCAATAACAAGCTTGGGGCTTCCTATATACCCTTATTCAACATCAACGTAAGAGCAGGGTACTGGGGAAAGACTCATATTCTCCCCTCATTCACTTTGCAAGATGGGCAAGACATGGCAGGGCATAAATCAGGCCATTTTTTTTCAGTATATTCCTTTCCAATCCTCTTCTTAAAAACTAAGGCAAAACTGCAGTGATTAGTGCAAGCTCTGTGGTCAGAATCTTCATTTCTTCATGCCACCTTCATTTCTGCCACACAGTAACTTGCTTCTTCAATAGCTTCAATGGATTATGCATTATATTTATTAATTTAGCTAGTAGGGCAGGTTTGGGTAATGTAGTCATTCTATCAGGTCTTGATGCCTGTTCTAGTGGCTTAACAGCTGATGACAGACCCTCAATAATCAAATCTAAATGCATTTTCGAGGAAATTAAATACTGCCTTTCATTATACTATCTTATTGGCACTATGTGAACTGCCGTTTTACTGATACTCCTCCAGAAAAGTGAGATCTGATAAAACTTTGTATTTCACTTTACATTATTTATCAGAATTTTAATTTTAGTATTCTGTGGCTGACTTCATAAATGTCTCATAAGGATAATAACTGCAACTCTATGCACAGTTACATCAAGACCTACCAAAACTCTTAGCGCACAAGGTCACGCTCTCTGTGTGGTTCCAACACAGAATAACTCTCTATTCCACTCAGTATCAGCACCTCCTGCCTCTTCTGGAAATGCCACCGAATGACTTGGAGATGGTATAAACACATCACTGAAATTGCTGGAAAGGCCAGTACTGCCTGGGCCTGTCTGCTTTTCCATTTTTCTTCAATGAGAGGAATTGGTGAAAAAGCAGAATTAGAGTAGGTTTCATCTCCCCTAACTTGCGGAAGCAGGCACATAGTCTACACCAGCCACGTGGGGTCCCTCTGCATTCAGTGGAGAGACACCTTCATCCCTCTTATTGTGGGCTCTCAGAGCTTACACTGAGGGACTACTCTGTGATTTTGGACAGTCCTTCCTCAGGAAGACTTACTTTTCCTTGACTGTGGTTTGCCAAAAGTGTTGCCTAAAAAAAAAAAAAGAGCACTGAGAAAAAGATTCTCTTTAAGTGTCTTTTTCATGAAAACCTGTGTTCTTTGAAAATGTTCCGATCCTTCACTTTGAACAGTATCCGAACACTGAAATAAAATCTAAATAATGTTGTGTTGCTAATTTTCTTTTTTCCATATTCCAGTGCTCCCCGTTTTCTCTCCATTTTTCTCTTTATTTTCCTTTGCTTTTCCAACAGAGTGAAAACAGAAGAGAAAATACAGAGAGAGATGAAGATTAAGCCTATTTAATGACACTGTTAATGGCTCCGTGAGCACACAGCCAGGGACCCGCTCAGGACTCTCAGGGCGAGTATGGCTTCACCACAGGATATTCTCTGCAGAGTTGTACAGGATTAGGTGAGCAGGGTTACCTCTCCACTTTCTACTCAGTCATTAACCCTCAGCAATCTGCTCTTCGTACTCCTGGGCTTCTCTGAGTTGAAGGGATAAGAAAGAATTTACGGTAATGTCTCATTTCTGCCTGATCTGGGCCCTGGTAGCAGATAGTCCGCTCCTTTCATTGACCTGGTGACTCAAAGGAGGCAGGATGCTGCAAGTCAGACAGAGCAGCCTGGTTGATTATTCTGCAAATATTTTGCTTTTTTCAAATTTGCTTGCATACCAAAATATGGGTTTAGCTGATAAAAGCCAACAGTTCCATCAGAGTCCATTACAATCTATCAGGCAAATACTCAGTAATTTCCAAATTAGTCCATGGACTGCAATACATTCAAGTGATCTTTATAATCTCTCTTGTAAAAAAAATCCACCATTACAAGAATTACCTAAAAATGGATTTACCAGGCAGATAGCTTGCAATGTAAATGACTTGTGTTTGGATAGGTAGAATGCATATCAAAATGCATGCTCAAATGAGAAACCATATTGACTCTTTCCAGGCTGTTATGGTCTATTAGATAAGTATTATCTTGGTTCAGGATTGTGGTAGTTTTCTCTATGCAGTTTCCTGATAAGCCATATGGACTCTCAGATAAAATTGTGTCTTCAGATTTAGAAAGTGATATGGCTGAATAGCTGTAATGAGTACGAGGGAGTTCCTGTTAACCAATTAATCAGAATGTGTCACTGAATGCCCCCTCCCCTTTTTGTGGCAGTGTGTGCTATAATATATACCCAGCAAACACGCATTGCTCAGTGGTATTTTGACAAAAACCACATGCCAAGGGCACAGCAACCAATCCTTGTTCAACAGTTGTGGTTGTATTTGTAGCCCTACACTACTGTGATTCCAGTCATCTTTCTGATTATTTTCCATCTTGTTCACACAAATGCACGTATACTTACAACCACGGCTCACCAATATTAATAGAAGGAACTTCACTGATTTCAAAGGCATGGATTTAGGTCACGCATTGCCTTTTCTCACTTAATAATAATGTACTAAACACATTTTTCAATTGTAAGTGGCAAAATCTCAGTGGATTTACATTTCATCTACATGGAATGTGAGCTCCAGGGATCCCTGCATAGCTTGTAAAGAGGTCACACAAACTGACCAAAGCTGTGACACAAACTAAGAGGAGAACCATCAGCTGAAGCCATGTCTTAGCTTTGTACGTGACACACCAAGCAACCTCTCCATCTTTAATAAACATGAGGATTTCTCCAGTGCATTTGTACACCATGCTGATGTGAGAAATTAGGTGGTGAATTCCAGTTTGTTTAAAGTGACTGTGTATCTTAGAATTGACTATTTTTTTCCTTCTTTGTACACCTTGCAAAAGAGGTCTCTTGCTGCTATCTAAACAACTGCTACCTGAAGAGGACAAAAAAAGACATTTTTTCTGGATAAATCAATTTTTGTCCAGCTTCTCATGGTTAAAGGAGTAGATTTTCTCCTGAAGAGCAACACAAAGGTGTACCTACACAGCATGGTTCAGCATTATGCAGAGATAACCAAGGTACCCTAGGATACCATGGGCCTTATAAATGACCCCTGGGGTGCTTTACTGTAACTGTCACTCAGAACAGGCAGCACATCAATGCACATGTATCTTGTAAAAGTGCCACAAGGCTGCTGGATAGGGTGTTCCTAGATAGCTGGGGAGGGCAAGTCTCACTTTGGGAAAGAGGTGGTCCAGATACAGATGAGGCCACGAGTGCCATTACATTATTCATCACCAGTGGTTTAAGTGGCTTTATTTTAGACCATTGCTTATTTTACCTTCAGACCTTAGAAGCTAAGGCAACAGACGGCATGTTAAGAAAGTAATTTTAGCAGGTGGGGAACATAACTTCATTTGGTTTCTGTTCCATGACCTTCTTGTTATCTTAACATTATTTAAAAGTAGCTCTGCTTTGAATGGCTAAATTCGTTCTCTGAAGCACGCTGCTGAAATGTAAACATCATACAACTTTGATTTCCTATGAATAGAGAACACATGCTGTTACTGAAAGGAACACACAAGATTGCTGCGCTTTTAGAAATCAAATGTTAATTATGAGTCGGGATTGGAGGACACAATAAGCTTTTGCCCATTCATTGTGGCCAAAGATAATTTCCAAGCCTCTACAAACATTTTGTAGGTCTGTTTGGATGCTTGTATTTTATCAGAAGAGCAGTATTTCCAGCTTCTAGTCCTGGCAGAGGAAGTGGTGGCTGCAGGCACTGTCTAATGCTGTTGCCTACCTTTGTGAAGAGGCCATCAGCACCTCCCCTGTGCTCACGTTCACAGCCATACTCCGTGAATCAGTGTTATGATGTTCAGCTTTAAACAGCTCTGCTGTGTTGTAATTGTGCTGTTGATGCTTTTACAGGCCAAATTACACAATGTTTTTTTTTTCCTCATTAAAACATGCCTCCTTCTGTGTATATTAGTCTGTATGTCAAGCTTGGAATGTGAAAATAATGCAGTCATGAGCCTGAAGCATCAAGAGGTGTCAAAATAAAACCAACCACAAACAGTTGCTTTATCGTCCCAAAAATTTGACCAGAGGCAAGTGAAGATGAGGCCTGGTTTTCAGCAGCAACTGGATCCACTGAAACATGTAACTTACCAAACCTAAGTTGTGCACACTTAGTAGAAGCTTTGGCTTCCCTTTGCTCCAATATTTTATGCAGCTTATTTTAAATAATTAAAAAATAAAAAAAAATGCGAGAGAGCTGAGGATTGATAATAATGTTTCAAAGTTCTCCTAAAAACCACCGGGACTAAAAATGTTGACCCGCAAAACCCTAGATAAGGGGACAGCCTCCCCCATTTCCAACATGTAAGTCATTTGGGAGGCACTCTCAGTGCTGGGCAGAGCATAACAGGCAGGAAATAACGCACAGTTTATTCTTGCTGCCACAGCACAGGTTATTACAAGAGCTCAGCTCACTTTATCCAAATAACTGTTTTGGAAATAGGCTGTGTTTCTGCACCTTGTGTTTCAGTGCACCTTCGGCACTGTGGCACTCTAAAACCCGCAGAGCACTCTGCGGCTGTCTGTTCTGCAGACAGATATCCCTTGCATTTTCCAGGAAATGCTGTTCTCATGGGATTTCCAGCACAGCCCATGCTCTGTTCAAAAGGCTTGGATAGGCTTGAATAAACATCTGACCTTCTTAAGGAAGAAAATGTAAACCTCCCTCCCCTCCCACCCCAGCTGTGATTCTTTTGAGCTTCTTTTCTACTATTTGTCTTTATTTATCAAGCAAAGACAATATGTTTGACCCTATATAAGAACAGAAGACTTTCAGCCCTAAAGAAGCTTTCAGCTATAATGGAAACAAGTGAAGAAGCTCAAAATTGTGAATAAATATGAAGTTTGTACGAAAGAAGTTTTTATTTTAAGTTTTTTAAACTGTGAAGAATACACATAATAAATAAAACCCCTCATGCTTCTAGGTACACAGCATATGATGAGCCCCAGTTCAGTGTGACAACTGCTCCTATCATTATATTGCAGGTTTTGTGGAAGAAAACCAGAACTGTGTGGCCTGATCAGCCAGTATTTGGAAGGTCTTTCATGTTTTTGTTTTACTAAAGCATTGCTATTTTCAGCCACTTTTAATGTGTGCCATCAAAACCCCAAAGTAACTTAAATAGATGCGCAGTTTCTTTTTTATTAAATGCATGCCTTTTTGCTTGCCTTTGTTTCACTAAACATTTCATGTCCTCCTTCAAGTTGTTCTAGGTTCAGCCTCCAAAAGAGCAGCAAGTGAAAATCAGGACATTTAAAAATAAACTAGATTACTTTTGCACAGCTTTCTTTAATCAAAACCATTATAACTGATGGCTCAGAGCCTTGATTACACCTCTTCAGAGGGCACCCCTTGATTTTGTGTGACATGCCTGATTATTTTATTTACTTATTTATTTATTTATTAGCTTTTACTTTCTGCCTTGATTTCTAGGTCACTGAGTTGAGGCTCTTTCTTGCTTTAAATCGACTTGCTTGTTTCTCAATGGCAGGTTATTTTTCTTACAGGGGCTATGAAGTAAACATGCCCCTTTTTCAGAAGAAGACAAAAATCCCCGTAATCGCATATTCCTGGAGTTCTTTCTCTTTTTTTCTCCCCCTTAGTGCCTGTGGAGAGCAAGATTGGACCACGAGTCATTCCTCCCGACCTCTCCCGAGCCCCCACGGAGCTAAGGACCAAAAGGTCATTTTCTCAGGTTCCCTCTGGAGGGAGAATCCAAAGGTCATTCCCTCCCTCCCCAACTCACCCCAAGTGCATCTGAAAGACATTTAAAACTCCTTTGAAGACGGAGGGGAGAGACCGAGTCCATGTACTTTACCTACTGCCCCTCAACAGCCAGGAGATGTGAACCAGGGCTGTGCATGAAATATTTACCTTGACGCTCAAACCTACTCAGGCCTGGCCTCGGGTTCAAGGTTTGGCACTTTGTGAACTTCAGCAGAGATGGGCAGAGATCACTCACGCAGCGGAGAAGTGGGTCTAACCGTTTCTGCTTCCTTTTCTGTTCCCCAAACCAGCCTTCTCTTTCCCACAGTCCCCAGGATCCTCCTTCTCCTCCCAGATCTGGCTTTCACTAGGAATTAACCAGATGCCATCAGGGAGTGCTGTTGAACAGCTCTGAACCTCCTGATGTTCCTGGTTCTTGGGAACCAAGCTGCAGGGATCATTTTGAGTCCCCTTAGAAAACAAACCCAGACAGACTCACCCAGCCTCACCCAGAGGTGCTGCTGCTGCCCGCTGCCCTGTCATCCATGAACCCTGTGGATCAGTTTTGGAACCACTCTGTGCTTCCCAAGACAGAAGTAAAGAGTCAAGGTTAGCACCTCTACACTTCCTCCTCATCTCTTTCAAGAAAAAAGTCTCTTTTTTTCTTTTCTTGCTCTCCGAATGACAAAGTAAAAGAGAGAGATTTCTCATCATTAATTTCTTTGACCTCCCCGAGGAAGGAAGGAAGAGAAGAGCAACAGTGATTTCACGAGGTCTCCCGCAGAAGGGGGGCACCAAGGGTCACTTCCTCTCAATCTGTCCCCTCCGAAGGGGAGCAGTTAAGCTGTGTCAATGCCATGGTCCCTTTTGTGGTGGATAGGCAGCCGGAGGTCATCCCCAGCCCTGCTCTCGCTGCAGACGCACACGCTCTCCTGCACACTTGCTTTCTCTCACATGTGGGGGGCAGGGGAGATTAGTTCTTTTTTCCTCTCCCGGCTTTGTATACAGGGAACTCACAAGTCACTACCTGGGCCCCTTTCAGAAAGAGACAATAACAAAAGGGCAGTTCCTAGGGTTTTTTTTTTTCTGAGGATTTTTCAGGCTGCTGGGGCAAGGTAGAATTAGCTGAGCAAAGCTTTAAAATCCAAATAAAAGTGAAATGCTGAAGTAGAGGTTTTGAGCCACTTGGAGGTTTTGGTGACACTGCCCAGCGCAGCTGCAAATCCACGGCAAAATTTCTACTGACAGTCAGTACACACCAGCCCTGAATTTGGGAAAAACACTAAGCTTCTGTGAAGCACTGCAAGGTTCATGTTCTGTGGTATCAGACAGGAAACAACGAATAAAAACACGTACCCTGCTGCGTGTTTGGGATTTGAACTGTTTCAGGTGACTCCTTTAGGGCCTGATCTGAATCCTCTGAAATAACGCAAGTGTTCTGGCTGAATTTCATGTGCTTTGGTCACGCCCAGGCTTCCATCTTTACATGAGTCTCTGGGAAGACCTGTAAGGAGCTAATGTGGAATTAAGAGTCCTTGTCAAGAGCTACCTTTTCACAGATGATCTTCTGATTTCTTTCAAGTCTTGGGGCCAAATTTTGTTCAGAGATAGGAGTTTGCAGTTCCCATTGAAGTTAATGAGCTACTCCTTGGCACCTCCAAAGCAGAGCCAAGGGAAATAAGCATTGTGTAACTGCTGACCTTGGAATAAGAATTTGGCCCGAAGATTAAAGTAGAAAATACTTTTATATTGTAAAAGCATCCTACAATTTCAGCCTTTGCTATTTTAAAAGACAGGAACAGCAAGCTGCTCAAAAAAGATGCACAGACCTTCTACATACTCATAATACTGACTGAGTAGAGAAACTAATTCAGCAACATAAATTAATGTGTACCCAGAACCTCCACATGAACTACTTAGTGAGATTCAAAGCTCCTTTTGACACACTCCAAGACCATTTGCAGGAGAACAAATTGTAGTCAAGACTTCTTTCTTTCTTTCCTTTCTCCTCCTCCCCACTTCTTCTGCAAAGTCAGAATGACTTCTCTTAAGGCAGATGTTGACTCCCGGTACTGTGATTGCAGTCTGCACATTTCAGTGCACTGAAATAATTCAGGACATTCCCATCCAGCTCTTGAGATAATGCATTGTTTCTATAGAAGCAGTAGCACTTAAATGTGGAACAACATAGATTTATGCCCTAGGTGAAATATTCCTCTGTGACTCTGTGAGGCTTGGGCAGTAAATGGCTACAAAATGCTTTGAGGTCCCCGTGTAAGTGTGCAATACTCTTATTGCACAGCACCTCGCCACTGTGGAGTTCAGGACTGATGCCGTTCACTAGTGCTTCAGGTGACTCCCCCTTACAAATGAGGGATTTAGCCTTTGCAAATCGAAGGGACACATTATTCTACATACTGGGTCGCAGGTAGGTGGGACGCTGGTCCTCTGCACAGCGCTGAGCCTTTCTGCCCACGCACAGACTCGCTGGACTCATTCAAGCGTGAGCTCCCATTTCCACTTGTGTCCGTGGATCCATGGCTCTGCCTTGGAGTATTCCGCACTTCAAACTGAGCGTGCGAGGATTCTTTAATAATTGTGATGAGTTCATTGTTGCCACACAGTGCTGCTTGTTAAGAACACCACAATGAGTTTCAGTCATTGTAGTATCCTTTCCTCCCTTCCCTCCCCAAATGCCAAGTACAAATCCACTTAAAAAGCAGAGATCTTTTGACTTCTAACAAACTTTTATCTGCATAAGAGGATAAGAAATTCATTAGCTTAAGTTGTGTGATTGTAACAGCTCATTAGAGAGCACTGTGCCTTTCAGAGTGAGCATGCCTCCAGCCCTGCGTTGAATCTGTCAAAGTTAAGGACAAAGGTATGGGACAACTCAACCATTCTGGAAGGCAATTTCTTATTTTTAACTATGCAGACCACAGGGTTCATTAAATGATTTTAATGAACAGTCATAGGCCTGATGTTCAAATCTTCATTTGTGTCTAATTGCTAGCAAAATATGCAATTTCTAAATTGATCTTTCTTGCCAAGAAAAAAAATACAGACTTTAATTCACGGTCAGTAATTATGTTTTCAAATTCATTTTGACTAATTGTTTTTTTTATTTTTTTTAAGGTAAAATAAACATTTTGATTTAAGGTTTAACTGTTGCAAAACACTGCTGTAAAAATCTTAACATGACTTCTCTTCAAACAAGGGAAAACATGCCACTTCGAAACAGAAAACATAGTAACTAGTCCTACTAATTTGTTGAAAGAAATGAATGATAAAGCAGAGTTCTCAGCCATTTGTCAGATCAAGAAAGTTAGTGATATGGTATTTTTTCCTCTGTGGAATCTCAGAAGGCATGGCCTTGGCAAAGCAGTTCGTTTGCAACATTTTATAAAATATATGAGGGGAGATTGGAATGTATTTTTCAATCTTCCCCTGGCAGCCTTTGCAGCTTTAGTCAATTTATGCATCATCTGTTAAAGTTCAATACAGGGCACTGGGTCCCAAAATGTACTTTGAAGCATCCATAGCAAATCTTCTAATCTCTGCTTTCGCTATCTGAGCAACATATGCATTAGAGTGGAATTTGGGATTGGCTTTTAGGTTGAGGGGTGAAACGGTTACTTAGATAACCTACAGTATCTCAGCTTCAAGCGTAATGTTCAGGTTTGGATAAATGATTGTTTTCATTTTCCCAAAGATAAATGATAAAAGATATAGTTTTATACTAGAATTTATAGACCTCTGTACCCACATATACACGGACATCAAGTATTTCTGTTAAAATATACATTAAATACAAATATTGCAAAAACAAATATTTCCTTATGCCATTCTCAGAAAAATTATATTTTACAGACCATGATGGTTGCAGTAAGCCACCATCATGTGCCTTTAGTGATCAATGAGCTTTTCTGGCCTCACTATTCTTATTTAATCTAAACAAAACTCAACACCTTTCCTCCCCCTCACAGAAAGAAAATTACACATTTTTGTGCGTGTAGCAGTACTATGAATTTACACCAGTTAACAAAACTTCACAAAGGAATTGCATGCGGGAAGGCTCAACGTTTTCTGCGCTTTTATTTCCAAGTATAGCTTCCACTACACCAGATTTTTTGTTTATTTTCGCAACTATTCTGTTTCAACACTTCCTGCATTTTTGCTTTGATCTCCCTTATGTCATTTGAGAACAATGACTGCGTCATATGAGGTAAGACAAGCTATTGGCATGGAAGGGCAAAGTCACAAAACAGTAATTGTTGTTGTAGGGTGCAACTGAGGAAAAAAATAATCTGATCTTTAAGCTGATTCTTTCAAAAGCAAGATCCCAGTTATATGGTATTGCAGTGAGTAGTAGCAGAGTATTTCTGCTTCATAAAGACAGAATACAAAATCATGTTTTTCAAATTATACAGCTACTTGCAGTTAAGAATCTTTATTAAGAAAAGAGATTTATGTAGGGTTTGTGCTCGGCAAGTACAGGGCATTTTTTCTCAGAAAAGCCCTCCTCAAGGTACAAGTGTTTTAAAATACACACGCTTGTCTGCTGCAAAAAATAAAAAATAAATCATTATTCCACTTCCTACTGATCAAAACCCGCTGCGTCTTTTAGCGTCAAGACACATTGGTAAGGTTTGGTTGGACAGGCTTTCAAAATTACCTTTCCCACAACCCAAATTCAGCCGCCCCCCTACGCAGCCCCAGCCCTCCTGCCCTCCCGCCGCCCGACCAGCCCTTAACGGGGCCGCCTCGCGCAGGCCCAGGCAGCGCTGCCCGTTGGACGATGGCGTCTCCGTCTCTGTCGCCCCGCCGGATTGGCTAAGCGGCGTCAGAAAGGTGGCCGCCGATTGGCTGGGGCCGGCTGCAGTTGCTATGACTCTGTTGCTAGGGCCTCGGCCGTCTCCAGGCCCTGCAGGAAATATGTAATGAATTATGGATGGTTGATTTTCTCAAAGAGGCCTGATCTGTAATGCAGATGAGCTGCAAGGCCCCCCCTTGTCTTCTGGGTTCTTAAAAAAAATATATTAAAAAAAATAAAAAAAGGAAAAAAATCTGAGTTTTAAATCAGAATCTGGCATTTGCCTTGTCCCCAGTCACAGCAGTGACTCCTGAATACTGATGTTAATTCTTATGCAAAGGCAGGGCCAGAGGTCACTATCTGTTATTTGTTCAGGAAAAGCTTGTAGGATTTTGACTGAACTCTCTGACCCGTTGGGGTATTATTTTTTTCCCCTCTCTTTGGTTCAGAGACAAAATAGGATACAAACACCAGAAGTGGTATTTTCTAACAGTTGGAGAGGAAATTGTCCCCTTGGAGCATGATGGAGCTGGATGAATCCAGCAGCCAGGCTGGCCAGCACGCTGGCTTTTCTCACCTTGCAAAAGATGTCTTTGCCCGAATATGACCTAAGGCCTTCTGTTGGTGTAGTTCGTGCAGCTCAGGCCTTCGTTAATGGTTTCAATAGCCTTTGGCTGAAGAGGGATTCCCTGTGACAGCCACATCTGTAACATGCCCGCTTCGCACAAGTGCAAAACTGGATGCTGTTACCCACAGATAACTCCCCAGCTGGAACCCCCCACATGAACAAAGCCTCTGATGCTTCATACCTGAATAAACAGATTGCTACAATTGATTTAATTTCCCTAATCTTCATCTATTAAGAAGTACGGTGGATGTTATGCTACAGAAATTATAATATTTTCCTGTACCTAATAAATACTGATTTCAGAAGAGACATCTCTCTTGTGCTCATGCAGTTTAGTTTTTGGTTTTTTTTTTAATACTGGTGACAAATTATTTCAATCCTTTCTGTGTCAAGCATCTGTGGACACATGTGAATTGAAAAATTACTAATTTTAGAGAAAATAATGAACCTGATCCTTATTTTGAGTCAGATTTAAGCTTGTGTAATTTTGGCCAAACTCCACCAAGTGTAGGCATCCTCAGCTGTCCAAATATTGACCGCAGCGGAGGTCTCGGTACCTTGAAGGTTCATGACTGATGTGAGGGACAAGGAAGCCCTGCTCCTCCTCAAAAACCTGTTTTTAAGGCAACTGCACACTAAGCAATTTACTCAGCAAGGAAGTGACTGAGCAATTAGATGAATTTCTACAGATTTTTGTACTGTGGAATTTATGCTTTTTACACCTCAAATCCTGACTGGTTCATGGCTCTTCCTCAAGGAGAAGTACATTACTTAAGCCAGAGCTCTGAGATGAAGACGAAATATATCCAACCCAGAGTAGAATGATACCTTGTTTCTAGGATTATTAAACAAAATGTTCTGTTGTGTAAAAACCAATGAGCACTGAAACAAAAAAAATGAAGAAAGTCTGTGAAACACTGCATACAGGAGTAGAAAACACACTCAAATCCGGCCGTCAGGCAGTCCCTAAGATCTTCAGCTGCAATGGCTCTTATGTTTTATTATTTTTCTATTATTAAAATGTATTCTGTTGAAGAAAGCTGTTAAGGTGAAACTGTATTATTGCCTATCGCACCCACTCCTGACAGAGCATTCATCAAACTCCATTAAAAAAAAAAATCCAGGCTATAGATGTGTCATTGGAGACCCAATGATGCTTAAAGCACAGAAATGTCTGAGATGCAGTTTGCTGAAAACACAGTATTAACATTTGTGTATATGGATGTGTTAAATATGGTCTTTTTTTGTGACAGTGGTTCTGTGCAACATACATAAAATGAAAAATATGTTAAGAGTTTGTACTTGCAGGAAATGTAGGTCATGTTTTTGTGAACCAAATAATTGTATTTTAAACTTTTCACTTGGTGATCTTTATTTTTGTATATAATACTCTAAGCCAAACACATTGGAAGATGATTATTCCCATACCTATATAAATATAGCATGTACCATGAAATTTGGAATAGCTTAAATAGTCAGCAAAGAGGCAGCAAATTACTTCTTAAGGGCATATGCAATTAAAACAAATACGTATTTCCAGTGCTATAAACAGCCTTAGTATCTCTCCATGCTTTCTATTGAGGAGGCACAAGAAATCCAACCAGCAGCAGCCAAGCTCTTTCTGTAGCTATGCTGTCAGGTTGTGGAAAGGTCTTTGCAGAGCTGAGGTCGTAACGATGTCTGCAGCATAGCTTTTGCCTTCGTGCATTGGTCCTAACTTCACTAAAAGAGCGCTTGAACCTGCAGGGCAGAAAGACCTCAACTTCAGCAAGCCCTGCGACTCCCCCAGGACATTTTGTAGGCAGCTCCTCAGGAGGAACCTTGCTGAGTTTTCCTGATTAAGATTTTATAATTCCCTTTGCTGTGTTTATGTGCTGAGGGGCGAAGAAGGGGCTGGAGGCCTGTGTGGTATGGACCTAACAACCTGACTCAAATGGATACAATATATACTGGACAATAGTTCAAGTGCAAGAAGGTCCAGAGCCATCAATGGGGAGAAAGCTTGATGCAAGATGCAGGAAGCTTTCACAAAAGAAGCAGCTCTTAAGGAAAGAGCTGAATGAGAAAAGGGAACTTTTTGGTGTGTGATGAGTGGGAGGTTGGTGTGTGGCCAGGGTGGAGCAGGATGCAATCTTCAGAAAGCAGGAGTGGTTATGAAAAGGAAGGAGAGGAAATAAATTGTATTTTTTTTCTTTATCTCTGTAGCATCTGATTGAAAAAAGTTCAAATCTATTTCCATGGAAAATATCAAAGTCGTATTTCCCTTTTTTCCAAATTTTCAATGTTATTGTTTCAGTAGAAGTTTCTTTCTTTTAGACACAAAGGGCTTCTTTCAATTTACTTAAAAATAATGAAAACTTTCCAAGGCTCTTTTTCTATTAAGGCCTGTATAAACAAAAGAGCTTTGCATTTTTAACAATAATAGTTTTAAAACAGTGGTTTAGCACAAACATATTCTTCACAAAGATCCTTCCATAATTTAAAACATTTTCTGCTGAAGTAATTTCAACCGGTTTATGCTATCAGTAATCTTCATAGAGTTTACATTAATCCACAAACATTGTATAGTGTGATGAAGCTGATGAGAATCAACAAAGGATAAAGTAAAGTATAGCAGCACAGATAAAGAAGCCCACTGTTTAATGCCAGCTGCTCAGGAAATGTCAAAAGTAAAGTGAGTTTCAGGTCAAGGGCACTGGGAACACTCTGTTAGCAAACCCTAAGATGGGTAGCTCTTGTTATTAGTATGAACAAGGATATGGTGAGTCCTTTTTAATCTATCCCTGGGATAGATTATTGGTAGCTCTATCCCTATGAGCTTCCCAGACATGAATCCATCCCATTTGGGCTCACCTCTGTGGGATTGTTGGGAGTTTTTCAAAAAATACTCTTTGGTCTTTCTAACGTTCCCCATCAGGTTTGCTAAAGGCCAGGGTTTCAGTGAAAATCCTGCTCCTAGCAGACGTATGGACTCAGTGCCAGGCCTTGAAGGTGCAGAGAACAGTGAGCAACTGCTCTTTTTTTAACTTTCCATGACACCAAGGATCTTTCTTCATCCCTTGATTTTCTGCCACAGCATTTAATAGTACCGGTGTCAGGCCTGTTTCCATCTTGCACACCTTTGCCTTCAATCACTTTGGTGTGCTATTCTGGAGCATTTAGATGGTGGGTGGTGAGCGTACCTTGTCTATCACCAGTTAAGGGAGTTGTACCTCTTGCTACAACACTAAATTGGCAGGTGAAACTTCTGAAGAAATAGGACCAGAGTGTGGGCAGGTTAATAGCTTGATGAACCTTTCTATAGGTAGCTCTTTCATGGCGAATGGGACACTATTTCATGTGACTAGGAAGCAGAGGATCTGGTTTGGGAGAACTAACATGATATGCGCTGATACTGCTTGACAAAACACCCACAGTAAGGTGCTGCAAAATTAGAAGAGTGTTGACACCCACTCTGGAATGAACATCAAAGCAACTTGGCCCTGTAACTTCAGAGCCATCATGGGCACTTTCTGTACCTGAATTTCGGGTACATGTCCCATAGATGTGCACCAAGTCTACTCATTAAAAAATTGTCATAATATACAAGTATGTTGTCATAGTTTTACTGTTTGAATAGTGGATAGTGGGAGCTATAGATGGAGAAGAGAGAGCTGAGAGACTCAGACCCTGCTGGTACCACAGAGTTTTTTGCTTCTTAGAGCAAGGCAGTGTTTCAGATCTGGTCCCATTTGCAGAGTAATCATCCTTCAAAATGAAGAAAGAACAGCCAACATGATGCCATCTACTAGGGATCCAAACCTTCACCTTCATGGAGAAGGGATATATCTCATCATGTGTTAGATGTTTGTAAAAGAGACACCTACAGCAGATCTAGTGAGCCCAGGCATTGGAGATAAACAGGCCCTTTTTGCATGTAATTCATTTCACAGAATCATAGAATGGTTTGGGTTGGAAGGGGCCTTAAAGATCATCTAGTTCCAACAACCCTGCTATGGGCAGGGACACCTTCCACTAGATCAGGTTGCTCAAAGCCCCATCCAAGCTGGCCTTGAACACTGCCAGGGAGGGGGCATCCACAACTTCTCTGGGACACCTGTTCCAGTGTCTCACCACCCTCACAGTAAAGAATTTCTTCCTAAAATCTAATCTAAATCTACCCTCTTTCAGTTTAAAACTGTTCCCCCTCATCCACTACATGCCCTTGTAAAAAGCCCCTCTCCCACTTTCCTGTAGGCCCCTTGAGGTACTGGAAGGCTGCTAGAAGGTCTCCTCTGAGCCTTCTCTTCTCCAGGCTGAACAGCCCCAACTCTCTCAGCCTATCTTCGTAGCAGAGGTGCTCCAGCCCTCTGATCATCTTCGTGGCCCTCCTCTGGACTCGTTCCAACAGCTCCATGTCCTTCTTATGTTGGGGGCCCTAGAGCTGGATGCAGTACTCCAGGTGGGGTCTCACGAGAGTGGGGTAAAGGGGGAACATCACCTCCGTTGACCTGCTGGCCACGCTGCTTTTGATGCAGCCCAGGTTGTGGTTGGCTTTCTGTGCTGCAAGTGCACATTGCCGGTTCATGTGAGCTTCTCATCAACCAACAGCCCCAAGTCCTTCTCCTCAGGGCTGCTCTCAATCCATGTCTAATACATCTCCAGAAAACACTGGGTATTTGCAGCAATTACCGTAGTGACACAGCATACTTTTGTCCATGTTCTGTGGTCAAATAGAATAGGTCAAAATCTTGCCATTTATCCAAAACTGAGATTAAACAACGACATAAGAGGAATAATGGGACTTTGGATGTGGATCCCATATGCCATAATTCTACTGGATTACAAATAGCTTCTGTTATTTATGGCTTGGGAAAAAAAGGTACCATGATGGGTAAGATCTTCCTGGAGAAAGGACTATGGTACAAGAATTATGGATGTTTCATAAGGAGTAAGTGCCCATGTTGCAGAAACGTTGATAATGGAGCTGGTTGTGCGAATAAAAGTAGCATAGCTAATTAGTGTTCAAGTTACTCAGCTTATTTGCAAGCAAAAGCTCCAGTTCTCCTTCAGCAAACCCTGTGTAACACAATGGTCTGCTGCATTGTGTATTGTTTGAGCTTTTCAAGAAGGTCTTGAACTCCCAGCTGTTAGCAAAGTTGGCATGTTAACTTTGCCTATGTTAGCTTTGAATTTATAGGAATTTTGTTGGCAATGGTATCAAAACTCATATTGTAATGAATGGAAACAGCACTGAGCCTTGGTTTCTTAAGAGTAATTTTTCTCCAAGGTAAGAAAACACCATAAGGTCATCTAGTTTGATATCATGTATAACACAGTCTATTCAGTTTCATGCAATTCACGTGAATTTCCAGCATGATGATTCTAGTTAGATTAAAGCATTTGTGTCTTCATGAGTAACCGTTGTGTGCTACAGGCATATAACAGAAAGAACAAGCTACAGTACTGAGTATGTGTGAGGCCCCAGTGATGATGGAGAGTGTATTAAATGGGACATGCCTAACTGATCACAATTAGTGAAAGTAATACCTTCTCCCATCTTTTAACTAATTTCTTTCTGATTTGACCTGAGAAATTCTTTCCAGTCTTGAATCTGCCAATCAATATGCTTCTGTGCATATAAGCCAGAAATACAAAAGTAGTATCTAGGGACACTCGTCTAGGAACTGTTCAGAACACAGATCTAGTTTTTTTGGTGTCTTCTTGTCAGTTATGGCAAGTCTGTAATTTTGCAAAAAAACCCTCAAACAGGCAAATAAACATAAAATCCCAATCTCCAAACCCCCAGTCATCTCCACCTGGCCAGTTGTGCATGAGAGGGAGAGGAAATCCTTCCTGCCCTGCCTTGCTCTGAGGTTGTATTAAACCCTGTCTTTTAGGAAGGTATCTGGTATTGCCTTGAAACCTCCAGCCAATAGTGAGAACCCCACTGTCACTGATAATCTTTTAGTGTTTAATTACCCTGTCTGCAAGAAAATTACATCTTGTTTCAAGGTTGAATTTGTCTAACTTCAACTTTCAGCCATTCAATCTTGTTAAATCTTTTGTCAACAAGATTGAAAGCCCTTTATTAGGTATCTTTTCCACCAGTAAATACCTATACAAACTGATAGAGTAACTCTGTAACTTACCTGAAGTTCTGCCTCTAAAAAGCACTTCCCAACTTTTGCTGTCCCCACATCTCCCTGACAGAACTTGCTTTCTTCTATATGCTGCATGGTCAGAAAACAACACTGTGTTCTAGCAAGTGATGAGGAAAGAGGAAGAAATTATCTAAGAAAGAGGAGAGGTTCGAAAGGAATTGCTTGATGATTGATCACTGTTAGTGTATTTGGAAAAGCCATTTTCTTTTGAAAAGTAAATCTCTTCTAAACATTCCCAGCCTACTCCTAAACAGACTGTCAGACAATTTCTACAATACTGATACTAAATGTTTGCAAAGCAATGCCCTGTCCTGGACCACGCCTGACATAAATCAGCCAAGCTCCAGTGAGGTCAGTTCCTGCCAGTGAAGCTGTTGCACTTTATATCATTTGACGATGTAGAAAGTGCTTTACAAAGAGGCATGTGGATGTTAAGGAACATTGGCTAAAGCAGTGATAACCTGTAGCATCCTGTATGGTGCTTTGTGTCCTTAATTCTTCTACCTTCAGTAAAAATATAGGGCCCTCCAAACCATGGGTGGGGAGCGGAGTCACAGTGAAATCACAGAAACCCCCAACCACTTAACTTATTAAGTCTATATTAAACATAAACAAACAGTAAAAATTTCACGACCAACCTGCTGCCGAGAAATCTAGCTTCTCACCGTGCCCATACAGTTATTCTTATATTTAATTAGCACTTCACTTCTACATTATGAAAACATCAAGACAGACCTGCCAGTCTAGGACATCACTAGATTAGGACAGAAATTTAATGCAGTCCCCATCCGAGCAAGCTTGTAGGACTGTAACATAACCTATTTATAGCGACTAGATCAAAGCATTTAGTGTAGAAGGAACGAGGGATCCAAAATAAGAAGGTGAGTACAGCTCTTCCCCAAGGAGAAATGATGATCAGAATTCAGCATTTGCTGGTGGTATACCCTACGGGGGTAAGTTCTGCAGCAGTGATTTATTTCAAGCATCTTCATTTTTTTCTCTCAGGTTGAAGCAAATGTTTTAAATTGCAGCTATAGCATGGAAAAGAGAATTTAACTAAAGCACAAATATATGTCATGAAAACATTTGTGCCTTATTTTCAGGGTAATAACTAAACACCTGCGAAATTTCATTTTAAAAAATTACCCCGTATTTCACAGTGGGTTTTATCCTTTCATTGGTTATTTTCTCTCTTAAGCTCCACTCCTGATCCTTGATCTGCGAGGGAAGATTGTCTCATCCCTGCAGAGCTCCCAAAGCTCAGCAGAGCTCTGCATGTACCGATGCTCTGCCTATGCGGGGCTGATTACAGGACAAGGACTGAGGCTTGTGCAACACGGACACCACTTCCCGGGGTGTTTAGGTGGAGTCTTGGCATAGCACTGGGTGCACCAACACAACGTGAGGGAAGAGATCATTACCCAGAAAAAAACATAGACTTTTTTTGAAAGTTTGCACAACAGAAATAAGAAATTAAAAGTGACTCATCCATGTTGATTCTGTCTAACCTTTACTTTCCCACGTGTTGCTGTTTTCTTCTGATAGCAGCTTTAGTGTAGTAAAAGCATCTTGTTGAGGAGGGGAATGCTGTAGGTGGGCATTGTCTCCTCTGAGATGTGGAGTGTATATTCAGTTACTGAGCCTGTTGGGAACATGGCGGAGGGCTCATGCTCAGTTGTCTGGTTTGCTTTTCATGTTTTCTTTAGTTGTTTTTCGTTCTGGCACGGAGTGGGCAGACAAGACTCTCGAACAATCTGTAATTACATAGTGTCACAGTTGATGAGGTTACAAAGGAGTATGTAGTTGGTATTAGAGAGGATATTTTTAACAATGCTCACTCTACATCTAATAGAGTGCATCTGTGTCCTCTGTGGGCACTCTGCCTTAGATAATGTAGAAGGAGAGCAATGGGGAAGAGAGCAGCATAATAATACCTGCATAGTCTTCAGCGGAATCAGTTTCTGCAAAAACACACTTGACATTTGAACTCTTTTATACCAGTGCTGCTCCTATTGATGCTAGTGGCATCTTTGCCCTCAGATAGGAATAGGATTGAATTCTGACTGTTGAATCTCTTAGGACAAGAGAGGTGGAAGTTTCCCAGCGTGATCTGATTGCCATAGCCAAAGAGAAGGGTTTTATTAGACCATCGTGTCAGTAATTCTTGACCTGGGGTCATGACTGTGTCTCAGGGAGGCATGACAGCTCTCACTTCTTTTTGGCTCACAAGGAGAGAACAACAGTCTGATATATTTTTCTGTTGTAACAGGGGTCACAGCACAGAACAGAATAAGATAGTTTCATCAGCCTGCCTCTGCTGGGTTGTTACCTGCTGTGTTTCCACTTCTGCTAGCTAAATTTTGGCATCTTGGTGATACAGAACAGCCTGCTCTGGACAGTACCACATGGCTAAAGTCATGAAAACATATTGTATTTATACCAGTCAGAGCTGAGGGAAATAACCTTTTAAAAAGTCAAGGGCCAATTTTATTTTATGATGGCAATGTGAAAAGTTTTGTTTAAAAGGCCATTGCATACTGATGCTTGATGTTCCTTGGCTGAAACAGTTACTAGACACACTCTTGGTCATCTTTATTAATTATTTGTACTCCAACAGCACCTATGAATTAATGTATCTTGTCCAAACATATAGAGTGACATCACTCGAAAGTCCATCATTTCCAGCTTTCAGGGCAGGTGTGGGAACAAGAAGTCTGACTTCCATGAAACAGTGTCAGTTCACTTCAGCCGTTGCTCTACTTGTGCAACCTGAGGATGTGACTCAGGCTGTTGGGAACATCCCCCCCACCTCTCAGCTTCAGTATTCAAGGTATTGCAAGCATACTGATCTTCAGCAACGACATACGTTGCACATTACAATGAAATGGCAGGACTCCCTTGTGTATGGGGATAGTATTCCCTGGCTCAGTGTGCAGCAGTAAAGGGAAGAGCACTTTTAAATATACCTTTAGGATAATAAGACACAATTATGAAAAGGCAACAGTGCGCTCAGTTTGCCAAAACCTGGACAGAAGTGCAGACCTGCACTATTTTCTAGAGTCCCTTGCTGAATTCCTGAAGAAATGACTAATAATTTGTTTTCATTTTCCTTGCCTTGCTCTGTCTCTTTTTTCCTCAAATCCTGATGACTTTTAGCATCTGACAATAGCACCACCTACGCAGTACAGCAGAAATGATCAAGAAATCAGGGGAGTGGTTAGATGATCTGCTTCTTGAGCAGCCTGCTAAGAGACATCTTCTGTATGAATGAAAGTCAGATGCAGCGTAGGAGAAATCCAACAGAGCTTGCTTACTTTTTTCCCCCTCTTTCCTCTAGCCACAGGAGTGGACCAAAGCAATCTCAGTCCCTTGGGCCTGTCGTGGTGTGGAGGGATTATCCCTTCCCCCAGCATGAAGGGTTATTTGTGACTTCTTTTTGTCTGCCATTTACTCTATTTTTTCTGTCTCGAGGCTCTCCCTCTCTCATTTACACAGTGTTGCTCTGTTTTTGGCAGCAAAGTGTGCAGGACACAGCAGAGCCAGGCCTGCCTTCATCTAAAGGGCAGAAAGAAAACAAACCTTTTCCCTTTGGCTTTAGCATATTTTATGGGAACTCTGCCTGACCCACACCATTCCCTTTCTCCACCTCTGCTCCTCCTTTGGTCTGCCCACTCAAACATCCCTCTCGCTATTTTTTTCCCCACTCGTCACGTAAAACCTCAACATTCAGGTAACGAATGCCATCTCACCTCTTTCTCTTTACTCATATTTCTGCAAGGCGAATGAACCCGCTGACAATGGAGGGAGGAGATAAGAAATCCCCCACGGAAATATCATGGATACTTAAAATAATTTGGAGCAAAAATCCCTGCAGGTTTATTGAAAACACCCCCCCTCGACACACACAGATTTATTTATCTGCTTTACTGCATTTTGCTTACGTCAAGAGCTGGATTGCTCCTGTACAGCCCCCTCACCAGGCAGATAATTGCTACATATTCTTTTGTATTGCTGCCACCACCTCCACCATCGGTGCTTTCTCAAACAGTCGCCTGCGCAGCCTCGGAGCAATCCATCTCTCTGCAGACAGTAGGATAACAGTGCTTTGATATTAGGGGTCTCCCAGGAGCAGGTGAGAGTCTTGCCTCTTTTCTTGAAAATCAAATGAAGTAAATACTGTGCATTTCTCCTTCCTTTTCCAGATCATTAGCAAAGATGTTAAATAAAACTGGGCTAGCTCTGTGACAGCTCCAGCCTCTTCTCGATGGTATCTCATTGGCCGTCACTTCCATGCAGACACACCGACCTGATGCAGTGTCATTTATCATTACCTTTTGTTTACAGCCGCTCAGCCAGTTGTCACTCGGTGTGACAATGCCCGTATTCAAGCCAATATGAATTTATTTTTCAAGACTTTCTGAGAGTAAAGCATATGCCTCACTAAGGATCCAGCTACACTGTGTTACTGGCAAGACCTTTTCCTTCACTGTCACCCATTATATTTCTGATTAAACAAATCATAGCATAGCCTGGCCTTTCTGTCCTTGTTATTTACTGCTCAGGGTTTCTCCCATGTGCTCATTCTTATCTTTTCGGCTGGATATTCATTAAATTCTATTGCTATGCATTTAGGCAATAACAATTTTTAGGTTTTCTTTGATTTCCTCCACCTGTCTCCAGCTCCTGAAGGCTGGTTTCCTACTCAGCTCCCTGAACATGGGGCTGTCAGACTCCATCGCCTGCAGGCAGCTGGAGACCCCAGCAGTGACAGGACTAATCCATGGACCCCAATTTTTTCCTGGGAGAAGGACGCTTCTGACAAACATGACATCATTATGTGTGAGCAGGAGATAAACAGCGTTTTGTAGGTCACTGTAGCCACAGCAATGGATCTTGATTTTGAGCTTCTTCCTTTTCCACCCTTTTCCCTCGCTGCTCAGTGAAGGTGGGAGGAGACGTGCCAGATGCAGGGGCAGCATCCCAGGGAGAGCTGGGCCACATCTGGTTATCCCTCCCCTCCCAGCACTGGTGTGACAGCCTGCAGGTAACAGCTTCTTTGCCATGGCCATGGATGGAGGCAGGAGGACGTGCTCACCCACTGAGTTTGCTGAGTTGTCTTCTGGACGAAGACAAAGCTGGATGGAGAAAACCTGCAGGGACTTGTTGGCCATGATGCATGCCAGAAGCATGTTCAACAAAATAGTTTGCTATGGTGGGCAAGTAACTTCTCTCACATTTTCCTATCATTAATACATTCATTGCTAAAGTAAATATTTCATTTTCCGGTACTAATGCAGCCCAAATACCATGTATTACATGTGTATTCCCTTCCCTATTGTCTCCTACCCGAACTGCACAAAATACATAATTGCACAAAAAGACTGGGGGACTAGGGACATATCCTAAACTTCCTCCAATCTGTCTACAATGTCAAAATTACAACAGGAACCAGATGCTGGGCTCAAAAGACAGAACTGGATGAACTATTTTATGTAAAATTTCTGGTGAATCAGGAAGATTCTATGATACTAAATATTTACTTCAAAACAAATTTTATCTCACTGAGGTTTTTTTTCTAATTTCATAGAAAGTATTCTTCTTTTTAATACTGTCAGGGTGATGTATTCTATATTTTTATTGGAAAGTACATTTCAGCTAGAAATGGCATGAAAATTTATTTTAAAAAAATTAAATTCTTAACAACAAAAGGAAAATAAACTATTTTGGTACATGAAGCATTTTGTTTTACCTGATACAATGATTTTTAAAATATTTCTCTGTTTCCTGATAACTAACAAACCAGTTTGGAATGAGACAATTATTTCAATGACATTTTTCCAGAGCCACTAGTGAGATAAAAATCTGTAAAGCTCAGGGTAGACAGTCTGTCATGAATGTTATGTTGAAAGCTGCTTATGATCTTTAGATGGTAGATGCTGTGCACTTATATATAGAGAGAGCATATATATATGTATGTGTGTGTGTATTTATATATATACATATATGAATGTGTGAGTGTATATCTGTAAACAGCAAGTACATTGTGCCATAGTAGTTTTGCCCTCAAATATAGTAGCTCAATATAGCTTATGAAAAGGCATGTAGTCTGCATTATTATGGATATTATTTCTTTACAGCTTTGTACCCAGTCCAAGATTTAAGCACATACTAATGCTTGAGTAGATCAGTAGTTGCACTGGGCTTTGCTTGAAAGTTTTCCTTAAGTCTTTCCCAAAAACCTTCTTTGAATATACTGAGTGGGATTTTGTTACTAACCTTTTAAATAGTCCCCAATATCCCTCATTGTCTTCTGTTTTGGAAACTACCATGACACAACATGTGCATATGCAGCTTCAACTTGCAGGCTGTACGTGCTAAGTATTTGAATCCCAGCTTTTATTTGGTTCCCTCAAACAGGGCCACTTCTAAGAGCAGACAGAACAAGTAGGGCTGTAGTGTGCTGTGTAAGAGCCACAGTGCAGATGCCTTGGAGAGCAGATCTGCCACTGCTGCCAACGGTGTGTAAGATGTTGAGGGCAGTAGCTACTATTTGGGGTGAGAGAGAGACAGCGCTTGGAGAAGGTGTGCTTGCTGCCATCTCTGGCAATATCAGGATCAGTAAAGTCAGCTCCAAGCCTTCTATGGTGAGCATGGATCCTGCAACCTGGCCCTGATCCTTCATCCTCAAGGCCAAATCTCAGTTTTGCCTGTCCCTTGAATCAGATTGAGCCGCCTTTGCCTTCATATATGGATAGTGTGTGTCAAGCAAGAGGTGCAGCAAGAGCAGAACAACAGACTCAGCAGTGCTTAACGTGAGCGCTCTGTCGGGACACAGGTGCCACCTCATTCTGTAGGTGACTGCAAAGCAAAGGGAAACAAGCAGCTCAGCCTTTGGCTGCACAGGGCTACAGATCAGGTCCTCGGTGCCCAGCTCCCCACTGATGGACAGAAATGCATTGTGGAGGCGGTGTAGCATAGCTTGTCTAAAGCTACATTATGTTAATGCATACCGGAGAGCCATTAACGTGGGAATCTTAGATTTAAAATATAACGAACCACACAATTCAATGTTTTGTAGCTGTGGGTACTCTGGAGTCATAAGCACATAATTTTTTTGATCAAGTTTCATCCCAAAGCAAATTTTCTCAGCTAAGTAGCTCTCTAATCTATTTATTCACAAATATATATTTGTGAATATATTTGTTTTTAATAAAATTTGCTAATATTTACCAGATGCATAATGACACTGTTATTTTTACCCAGGGTGCATGCTTTACCTATTAAGTGTTATACAACCTTTCTCAAACCAAATTAAGCAAAAACTTTAGCATCAATCCATTGAATGCAAGCGCTATTAGATGTTTTCAAACACTAGAGTGAATGGAAAAATATTGCTGCCTTGACTGTCAGATTACATTTCTTTCCTATTGAAGCTAAGTGGGTTAAATTAAGTGATTAATTAACTATGCATCTGCACAATTAGGTGGGCATTTTTATTCCATTTAACTTAGATATTTATTTCTAGCTTGGGAAGAAAGGAACTGTAGCAAGACAAAGGGAAGAACATCTACCAGAATTAGAGAGTCCCAATAGCACTGTTGTAGTATGGATTTTACTATAATTTCCATTGTAGCATGGTGAAGTCATTGTGTTTATAACTCAGGCATGAAAATTTGCTCCACGGTGAAATTTTTCAGTTAGAGAAAATTTTGCTAGATTTTATTTACTGTTGTTTTTAGACTAGAAAAGCTGTAACAATGTCTAAAAAGAATAACTGCCTTTATTGCAGGTTTTCTGAACTTCTTATAGAATCATAGAATGGTTTGGGTTGGAAGGGATCTTAAAGACCATCTAGTTCCAACCCCTCCTGCCATGGGTAGGGACACCTTCCACTAGACCAGGTTGCTCAAAGCCCCATCCAACCTGGCCTTGAACACTGCCCCGGAGAGGGGATCCACAGCTTCTCTGGGCAACCTGTGCCAGTGTCTCACCACCCTCACAGTAAAGAATTTCTTCCTAAGATCTAATCTAAATCTACCCTCTTTCAGTTTAAAACCATTACCCCTCATCCTATCACTGCATGCCCTCCTTGTCATGAGCTGACTTGGCCCAGTCTGTCATTGAGGTGCCATTTCCAAGACCAGCTCCTGAGCTGCTACCTGGACTTTTGGCTGTGGCGTGCATGAGAGTGAGTAAAGGCAGATGCTGCTTTGCAGCTAAGGAATTGCTCAGGTGTCCAAGCCAACCTGGGGCAAAAGCAGCAATCACAAGTTTGGTTTCCTGAATCCCCCTTCCAAAGCGCACGTGGGTGTCCATAAACCTGCCACTAATGATCAGTGTAAGAAGGGCACCCATGGCTTCTCCTGTTGGGGTAAAACTCTCTCCTTCCACCCCTTGCACTGCCCCTCCATAACCACAGCTGGGTAAAGCCTTGTGCTGGATTTCTTGTTGAATTTTCCCTGCATGGCGAAAACAGAAGTGCTTTTCAGCACTGCTGTTGGCCAAATCTTCTTTCTGAGATGGTTTTTATCTCAGTCCCTGCCAGAATCCCGGTCACTGGCTGGTACAAATGTTGTAAATGGACTAATGTGGGCCCAGCAAGTGCTGGGTCTACTGCTTTGAGCTGTGCCTTTGAAAATAATGAGCTGGATTGTCAGAGCCCTTGGTCAGCAAGGCGAGAGAATGAGAACCCCGCTGCTCCCCTGCTCAGTTTGCAACTCCAGCTGCCGGCAGTGGCAACTATTCAGCTGAAATTCCCCCCAGTGAGAAGGGGCTTTGGCAACATGGAAATGTTGGGGCTTTTTTTTCCCTCCTCTGTAACTTTTGTTTTTTGGCATCAGCAGCCTTGTGTCCTCATACAAAAGTTCTTTCCTTTTCTTTTCTTTTTCTTTTTCTTTTTTAAGCTGACATTTTGATTCTGCTTTAATTAAACCACTTTGGAAGCAGCATGACTCTGTTTTGGAATGAGTTGCACTGGTACAAGTTTTGTGCGGAGGCATCTCTATTTCAGAGTGACTACATCCCTTCTGACAGTCCTCCCACAGCTAGCCCACCTTGCCTTGCTTCAGGCCTCCATCAGTCTGGTTTTTTTTTACCTGTATGAACCCTACTGCTCTACAAGCATCCTGACCAGATGTCACAGGGCAGTTTACGTGCCGAGAGGCAATTGCTTTTGCTCCTTTGTTTTCCTACTTGCCTGACACCTCTCTTGCTCCTTTCTCCCTCCTCCCCTCTTCCACTCAATTACTGACCCAGTGGGGATGCCGTGCCCCAGGATTTCTCAGGGCTTTTTTCTCTCCCAGGAGAAGAGCATGTCCAGTCTTCACTGAATTAGTCAGTGGTTTGCCGTGACCTACCAGTGTCTGGGGCAGAGCATGCAAGAGGAAAGCAATTGTGGGCACAAGGGCCAGCACCCTGCTACATCCAAGGAACATCAGTGGCCTTACTGCAATACGAAGGGTGCTCTCTTACTGCTCCCTCTACATAAAGTCCTGCACCTGATTTTGCAGAGTTTTAGGTAGGTATAAATAGTGGTTGTTATAAGACCAGTGATTCTTTTTTTTTTTTTTTTGCTGTTTCCCTTCAAGCCCACCCCCGTCCTGCCCTGCTCATATGGTGCTCCTACAGCTTCATATTTATAACAGCTTTGTTTTGTTCAAGGTGTCAAATGTTGCAATAATTGGCCAAATGTCACACCTTTTCCACATGTCCATGTGCTTTAACTTTCTCTGTCTTGCCTGTTTAACCACTCTTCTCCTTTTTACCTCTCTCCTCTTTTCATAGAGCACAGTAGACATTAAAGTATCAGCATTTTGCATGGCATGTTTACCAGGGTTGAAAATCCCTGGTTCAAAAAAACAGGAGTGAACACTCTCTTAGTTTTTTAACTACATTTATAGTAGAGAAGGTAAAATGCCAAAAGTAAACCATGACAGCATTACAAAAATCCATGGAGACAATAAGGCAGAAACTCCCAGACATCCTCTTTCAACTCCACTTCCAAGCTCGTGAGCTCATCCCCACCAGCATTTCCCACTTGGGGTGCATGCCTCAGTCTGGAAAGCACCGTTACAAGGAATTCCTGGCTATTTTTAGTCAGATCCTTGGAATTTTTAACAATTCAGTTTCAAATCTATTATTATAAAGTCTAGTTATTTGGAAGTGCACTTTTATAGTTCAAAAACATATGGGAGAGGATTTAAACAAAGATAATTAGTGCTCCGTTTCAGTGCCCGGATTATAGAATAATGCACAGCCTCCTCGTGGGGCTGTGTTCATTCAGTGTTTCTTTCCTACCCCAGCAAGGCCTTTCCAAGCACTAGTCTGGTACATCAGCATCGCTCCATTTCCAGGTCTTTTAGAGCCTTTTAAAGCAATATCCATTTCTGTTTTGCTGCCCTACACTTCAAGGAAGCATACACTTACAGAAAGGAAGTCCATGGAGGTTAAGAAATAATTACAAATCTGAGCAGAACTGTTATAATTACAAATACTTTTATCCTGTGCTGTTGGTTAACGTATTGAAAATTGAGCCCACTTGGAGAAATCAAATGAAATGCAGGAGGAAGACTATTGGGAAGTGATTAACTGGTCCCTGTGTCCTGAAAGTCCTGTAATGCACTACTAGGAAATTCATAGCATCCCCAGAGCCAAATGGCTGAATGCTGGATCACAGGTTATCTTCCTTGGACACTGCGCTTTGAAAAAATCCAGCACTACAGTAAACATGAAAAATGCTCTTGAACTGGCATTAAAAATCTCACTGAATATGGTTAATAAAAATCTTATATCAAATGTATTTTCTTAGGGATGGGACCGAACTGGATAAGATGGCAGGCAGATTTAGGTAATTCGTGGAGTCCTGGCTCCATGATCCGTCTCTTATAAGAGAGAGAGAAAAGAAGCGTTGTAATTCCAGGAAAAGAAGCACAGCAAATGTTTCTCCTTTGAGCAAGCAAAGAGAGGAGGGAAATTGTGATCATTCCCTGTTCTGCCTGCGCTGCAGGGCAGCTACAAGCCATTGCCTGTTCAGGGCAGACAGGGAAATTACAACCAGCGTAGCCCAGTGGGTTTGCTCACTGCCGTAACAGCTATGTTTAGTGGTGGGTATTTTCAGAACCAGGATTTTGTGTTGTAGTCCACATCACACAGCACCTGACTGGCAGATTTCTGGATACACAGCGAGGCTTGGAGGAATCGGTAGCTTGGAAGTGCCGGAGATCTTTTTGACATGATTATTTTAATCATATTGTCTTTATTCCAGAAGTGAATTTCTAACAACACCCACAGTTCTGGGTCAGCAAAAAGCCATAACTCACATAAAAACAATCTAGTTTTTAAAGTTGTCAAAATGGCAAGATCTTTAAAAATCTGTCAACTCATTGATATATAATAATCCCATGCCAACTTGCCTTGAAATCATTTAGTAGATAAGATCTCATTTTGCTGATAATTAAATGAATTTTAGAACATTCAAGATGTTTTTTTTTTAATATCTTGTTTTCATTTATGATTGCTTGTTACTGGTTATATCCATTTAATAACTAAAAAAGCATGTCCACACTCTGTCCCTGGCTGAATTCCTCTGAAGAGTTCACGCGTTCAGAGCGGTATTGGCCTAGCTTGTTGGTTCAGTGATCAGCATGATTTTTGAATCAATGTAGCACAGGAGAGGGTTTACATTACTGCTGCCACAAAATGTAATCAACAGCCTAGCATATATGTCCGAAGAATTATTAAAGCATAAAATGAAAAGTGGCAGAAATAGAAGTATAATTCTGGTAAAATCATCAAAGGATGCAATAACTGAGTTAGAAAATGCAGTGACAGATCTAATTAACGAACTAAATTACAATTCAGTCCAAAAATAATTGTCGTTAGAAGTAAAATCACATTTCTGTCTGAAGCATCTCAGCATGTTTGCCATAGCAATTGGTAAAAGTAGAAAGAAACCCACTCTCATTATTTTTTAAATGCAATTATTACACATAAAAATCAGTCATGAAATCGAATATGCCAGTTTAGCAAACTGCTAAGAGCCTTCCCTCTCACACTGCAATGTAGAGGTTTAGGCTAGGGCTTACAACCCTCTCCTTTTGTGCTTATGTTGGAGTCAACATCATTTTTGGACTGACTCCTTCCTCCCAAAGACCTCTTCATTTTCTGAATTAAAACAACAGACCATTTAATTTTAATATTGACCTAATTGCGCATCTGAATCAGTTGGAAGCTATCTAACAAAAGGAAAATACTAATAGGACATGTGCCAACTGCAGTTTAAGTTAGGCTGCTTTTAATATAAGCTGAAGAGCTTTTGTATTAAGCTCTAACAATGGGTAATACAGCCGCCGAGCTGATTACTTAAGCAACTTCTGGATATATTCATACAACAAATTTGAATTCTAAGTATTTTGCATACTGTTTCCACCTATATAATTGTCCGCTGGCCCTTATCATTATTTATTATGCAAAACTGACTTTTTTTTGAAGCGTGAAGAATGAAGTAATTTAGTATGCAAACAGTTAAAACTCTCATGTGGATTCCGATTTTGTATGTGTTGATAAATTCACTTACGATGACTGACAGTGTGAGATTTTTTGGGGTCATATCGGTCACTCTTTCCATGACACTGATGAAAATGATAAACTAAATGCCAGAAGTGTCCCTGGCGCATCATAGGATGAAATGTGTAAAATGTCAGTGTCTAGCCGGTGTCTATTAATAACTAAATATGATTGCATGTAATGAGCAGAGATTTTCATGTTGATTGAAGTATGATTTCTTTTGATCTTCCAGATGTTGCTGCTTAGAAATTCATATTGCTCTTTTGCTGCTAAATGCATAATGACCTTTTAAAACCTTTTAACTGTCAAAAACCCTATTATTTTCAACAACCAAGTCAAGCTTCCAGGGTTTTTTTTAATGTTGATTGGAAGTTCCTCTCTCTTTCCATCCTCACCTTCCCTTTTTGCTTTCTCTGGTCTCCTCTTCCTCTCTCTTTTTCCTACCCTTCTTTTCCTCTAATACATTTCTCTAACAGAGTTCCTAACAACGCACCGAGTCCTGTGCTCAGAGGGGCAGATGGCATAAGATGGCTGGACCCCGTCGTCACTTGTGTCACTGCTACTCCCTTACAGTCCTGGGCAGTTACCCGGCATTGCTGGGAAATTTGGCCTGAGCAAACATTTCGTGTGAATCCCCAGGTCACCTCGCTTCCGAGGTAGAAAAGAAACAAAGGCAGGTGTCAGAAATAAAGGATTGTGTAGCCGATGTTGATAGCGGAGTGATCTGCTCTGAAGAAAGGAATCGCAGAGCATTGTAAGCTTTCTGCATGAATAATGCATTTGTGTCGCTCATTTTTGGGCTTAGTCACACCCTGCCTTCCGCATTTGGCCCCTTTATGGTTGCACCTGTGCATGAATGGTGACTGCCCGAGAGCTTGCAAGAATAAAACGAGTCCCGGAGTAAAGGCGGCGGCAGCAGCGTGAGCTTCCCTTCATTATTCAGCTTTTGTGCCAGTCCCGCGGTAGCGGAAGGCTGTCTCTGGCCTGCGTGACTCAGCCATGCTAATTCAGGGAGCTGCTTCTGCACCATGAAGCTGTTTTAAGCTTTTAACCGATTCAGTTATTGGCCACTGTATGAAGACGGCGAAGAAGGATCTACTCCTGGCACTTTTGGTGATATGAACTTTAGGATGCTTCAAGACCTCTGAATAGGCTACTTGCTCATCACTGCACCATCCCAGGATCATTCACACCGAAAAGGGCCTTGGGACACCACCTAGTCCAAACCCCTGCTCCAAGCAGGGCCAGCACTGGCTTGAGACTTTATTTTGCCCAACCCATTTAAAGTGTTTTGTATGTGTCTGGAAGCAAAACTGCATCTGGCATGTTTTGTTTGGTATGGTATATAGGGTATATGGGTATATAATCCATACCATATATGTTATGCATTAAGGGCCAAATTCTCTTCATCGTCTCATTCTGAGCAAATTCAATGTCTTCAAGCAGTATTTACTCCTGTAAATTAGCACGAGGACGAATCTGCTTGGAACAGTTTGACCAATTCACTGTACAAGTCCTGTCCTATCTAGTTACTTCCCAACCATCCTTTGGGCCCCCTGCCCAGGAACTGGTTCAGTACTTCTTATTGCCTGGATGCTGGCAAACGATGGGAGGTTGCCAAGGGAGAGGCTGAAGCACAGGGCCATCCTGAGGTGTTTTGTGGCCTCTGAAATGAGGATATGCCTCATGGATCTGCTTTAGCTGTTGTATTGTAACCAGGCAGGAAAATGTACCACTTCTGCACAGGCAGTATGTAGGTGGAAAAGACAATAAAGATAATAAAGTGAAGTAAAGCACCGAGCAAAATAAACCCCACTGCACAAAGTTTTTACACCTAGATCTGTTCCTGGAAATGTTCAACATAAAACAAGATTCTGGTTTTGTTTACAGACTCTGTGGCAAATATGCCACACAAAACCAAACTCAAGAAGATCCTAGACACTTGGGGGACCAGACCAAGTCTACCATCACACAGGTAAAGAGTGGCTTCAGTGGTTGCTGTAACAGATTTTTTTGTGTTCACAGGTGAAAAATGCTGTCCACTGTATGGCACCTTTGCAATGTCTTTGTGAAAATGGCTGCAACTTTTACTGACTTCCCTGTGGATCTGTTTGTCACTAATGCAATAGTGACAGTCCTGGGGCCCTATTGCTCTCAGTTTCTTCTGGTTCCTGTGCAATGTACTGTGTCATTCATCATATATGCTGGTCCCATCTGGTCGGACAAGCCTTCTCCATCCTCACAAGCGATTACAAATAATAATGATGACAAAACCCAGAGAATTTTTGCTTTATTTTGAAAATGATTGTTTCGTGTTGCATGAGGGCGCTTCCCGTCTATCTCCGGGGTCACCTGGCAACCATTTGCTAGCCTCCTGCCATCAGATCCATATCAAGCAAGGGCATCTGGAAGCTCATTTGGGATGGGAGCTGCTCCCTTTCACCACCCCTGCTGGCCTTCTATGGGTAAAGGCGAGGCAACTCTGCATGTGATGGTTTCATGACTATTACACTGATAGAGGCTATTTAAACATATTGTAGCAGTTTCATTTGTGTGCTGCCAAAATATTAAAAGAAAAGCTGATGCTAATACTGTATCAACCAACAACGCTGCATAATTGAGCATGCATTATTTGCAGTTGGTGTTTGGCTGTTTAGTAGAATTAAGGATAATTAAGATAAAACAGTGAGAAGATATCACTGCACAATGTAAAAACCTACCAAAGCAAGTGAACCAGTGAAAGCAATGTCTCTGAGTAGGATCATTCACCCTGTGTATTGTTTATTCCTTTGTTTCTTTAATGGGTCACTTAATAATAAAAATGATATAACTTTATATATGTATATACATGCATACATATATGTGTGTGTGTACTATATACATAGGGATTAAGTGAAAAACTGATAGGGCATGGTTGGGGCACATTAGGATTTTAAAAGCTGTGTTTAAAGGGTACAGTTTAAAGCTGTGTTTAAAGAGAGTAGAAGTATTTGCCACATAGGGCTAAGATGGTCACATCCCAACTTGCTCTCATCCAGCATCCTTTCATTTTGTTTACACTGAAATGCCCTGTGACTGTTCCTGTCTGATCACATTCCCCACTCTCTTCACTCTGAAGTTAACATCTCTGAATTGACTGGAGTAAGTCCAAAGGATGTTAAACACTGATTTGGCCACTGGGTTTTGCTACAGGAGTGAAAGTGGATGAATGGCTTGTGCCAATCCATACCTTGGTAAAAGCATCTTCTTTTGATGTCCCGCCTTGGTGCTAAGTCTCCTCCCTGGCTGTGGTGTCTCATATATAAATCACGTTTCTGTTGGTGGGTATCTCTTTGCTTGAAGGGTCTGTTCCTTCAATCAAAATCAGTAGGGAAAGCAGAGAAAGTGTGGCTAAGGATGTACTTACTTGAAACATCCAGAGCTCTGCATATATCACTTACATGGTCCAGAATGGCCTGGGGAACATCTGTGCTTCAGCTTTGCTCAACAAAGACAAATATGTCTCACTCAGTGCTTTGCTCTTATATGAGTTTCCATATCGGTAGAAATAATTCAATGTATCTTGGTAATTCTGTTAAGGCAGGCTCACCAGTTCCCCCACCTCAGAGTCAATAGTAATTGGGTTGATATTACCTGCAGGTATCTGTAAGAAGATGCTGTTAATGTCACTATTCCAGAAGATTTATCAGTACATTAATTGGTGCTAGAAAGTTGACAGCCTGCCCTTATGAGTGTCTGGCTTTGAGCAACTGGAAACTTTAATTATTATTTGAAATTATTTTTGTTTTGGAAGATAATGCGCTACAGAGGGACAGTAAGAAGCAGCATCCTTAGACGGCACCCAGGTTTGATGAATGGATACCTAATGCAATTGCTATTTTTATTTGTTCCTGTAGTGAAGGCACACCCAGGGGCTTTGGTGAGGATTAGGGCCTCTGTGCTCAGTATCATGTACAAACAGCTTGCAATCCAGTGTGGATTCATACATAAGAAAATGAAACCAGCCATTCCCTTTCAGCAAAATTGAATTCCCTTCCCAACAGGTCAATAATGCGAGCTCAGACGGTGGTGGTTGAAAAGGATAGCTGCCACGGTGTGCAGTGGACCTTCCTTAGGAAGGTCCATAAGGCTCCAGCAAGATGAATCTCTGTGCCAACACAGAGCTTTTGGGAAAAAAATCATGCTGCAAGATAGAAATTTACCCCTCTGTCTTCATTCCTCTAGGGCCACCTTTATGGACAGGCACAGCTGGTGGTTCCCTGCAGTAGCAGGGGCTGGCAGACTGCTGTGCTTGAACAAGCTATGTGGCATAGCACTGCCCCAGTCCCCAGTCTGGCCAGTCTCTATCTGCACAGCTGCTGTCAGGGACTGTAGGACACCCCAGCATGCTGCAGCCATAACAGCAACAGGGAAAGGACCGCACCACCTTGGTGGCGTCAGAAGTCCTGACTCATCTCCTGGGAACTGAGGCAGGGTGTAGATGCCTGTTTGCCTACACTTGGGTTGCTTTAGGATCAGTATCCCTATGCCACCTGCACCAGCGACTGCAGCAAAGAGCCTGGGCAACATTCAGGCTAAACCTTTATGGATTTAGCCATCAAGTCCAGATATGAAGTTGTTGAAAAGGAGCAGTTTTGATGAACTGGAACAATGTCTGATATTTGTAAACCAGAGTGTGTCTGTGTTCATATTTATTCACACCATTCTCCAATGTTCCAGTTCCTAGATTGGTGTGAGGATAGTTCCTCAGAAATTAATAACTGTTAGAGCTCTGTGGCTCAGTGAATTGTTTACTTCCTTACATCATTAATATATCCTTGTAGGAGAAGGAGTGTTGAATATAATAAACACTCTTTTCCTCATTAATATTCTGAAGACTATAGGAGCAAAGGCAAGACATGACTGCTAGCGACCGTGGGGCCTCGAAATACACAGCTTCCAGCTGGTGCTTCTGTCCACGCTCAGCTCTTTTCTCATCACCATAATAAAAACGTGGTATCATTAAACAAGCCCAAGTTTGCATCATCTTTTCTGGCATACTGACACTTCTGTTGTCTGTCTCTCTCTCTGTATATGTGTTGTATATACGTCGCTTAGAAAAGATGCTAGATTTTACATGCTGGGCGTGGGTACCACTCCTGCATCTGGCTGGGAAATCACCCCGGAGCGCTGGTCGTTGGTGGGGTGCTGGTTCAGTAGGTGGCACCATTTCCTCTTGATTTAGCACCAAATCCGAGGCCCAGCCCGATGTGTAAGGCCAAAGTGCCCTGTTTGAGTCCGTTATCAGGGCTGGTTGTTTCTGAACAAGATGTGAAGCTGCGTTTCTGGCCTCGGGTGGGAGGAAGACTGACCTTGGCATCGTAGTTAAAATTCATTTGTGTAATTTCATTCTGATTCTATAAATCTCTTTTGCAAGTTCAACTGGGTATTGTATTGTTTTTACTTTCCAGCCTAAAAATGCCATCTGGTATTCAACATGTAGTAACTCTCTTAAACCAGTTCTTACTATCTACCCCAGAGGTGGCTGCATTCCTACAGTGGAAGAGAAATGTGTCCCTATACTTTCCTCCCCTCACAATGTTGAATCTCAATTAATCGCCACTTATAAAGTGCTTTGAGATCTCCAGAGGAAAAAACAATGTATGGAAGTGCAAAGTATTGTTAATTGTTATTTCAGCACTTTAAAAGCATGAGCCTGGCCCTGAAAACTAGCCACAAAAATGCACTAATTCCAAATTCTGCATGAGAAAACTCGAGGCCACGAGGGAATTTGCAAGGTTCCTAATTAGGCAGAATTCACAAGGCAGACAAAAACTGGAAGACAAAGGTTAAACAAAAGAGGCAAGAATATATTTCATAGGCATCCACAAGACAAAGAGAGAAATGCAGTGACAGAGAGTTACTTGGTCTGGACCCCAGACCAGGTGCAGATCCACCTGGGGAGATGTCCACACATTAGCACGTACTGCACTGGTAAACGTGCTGGGCAAACCCACGCTTGAGGCAGCTGAAGCAACTCCCTTGGAGTGACACCAGGGATCTGCTTGGCCCCTTTTGTTTAGTTGGTATCACAAGAGCAGAGACGGGGAATTAGACTGACGTTGATGACTGCCTGCCGCACAGTGAGGGGAGAGAGTGATCATCTGTGTGCTGCTGGCTCCGCCCCAGAGGCTGTTTGGATCTTGTGGGGTTTTTTTCCCCCCATATTATTATTCTTACTATATTTAGAAAATCCTGGAGAGAAGGAGCAAGTGGTTAAAAGCACTAACTCAGAATAAAAAATGAGCAACAGCCTTGGGGTTGGATTTACAAGGACAGCTCAGGATACTACAGACATTTTATGTTCTAAGTCCACATGTAAATTTTCTAGCTCTCTTCTCTCCCCTCACAGGAAACATTACATTCCCTAAATATCAAAGTTCCCACTGGTAAAGTTTACCAGGCGCCATGGCACTGGGTTTGCACAGATAGACCTTCACCTGCAATTTGATGACTCTGATTTGCTTGACATGTGTTTCACTGACAAATTGTTGCTCTTTCCCAGAGGAGGGGATCCTGCAGCCACACGTGGAGCCTGCTTTCCCCAAACCTCCCTGCTGCTTCTCACAAAACGCAGCCAAACACTCCTCCCTGCTACCCACTGGTTCTTCTTCTGATAATCCTTGAGATCAAATCCCTGCTCTGCCTATTTTGGGACAGACACTCACAGGCAGATCTCCCCTCCTTCTGGAGACTTCCTACCAGTGGGGTACTGAGTGAGACAGGATGTTGTTGTCTCTGTCAATCCCATAAGAGTTATTTCCAAGTTCCTTTGCATTTGCAGTTCAGCATTCACAGACTAAGGGACCCAGCTCTGCCTCTCCCCCAGAGCAGGTAAGGATCCAGCCCCCAAGGCTGCAGGATCAACTCTTTATGGCTTCTTGTTCCCTGAGACTTAATGAATATTTATGTATTTATTGCAGCATGGAATAGCTCAGGTCCCATGAGCACAGCAAGCAGGGGAATGTTTGACTGGTGAGCCTGAGACAGGGAGCAGCGGCAGCTGAAATTCAGGTGCCATGGGGATTTCTGTAGAGGAGGGGAGAGCCCTGGTATCTCTGTAATTTAGGCACCAAGGGGGTCTGGAGGATAGCTGTTTTGGAAGTTAGCACACAGAACAGCAGTGAGACACCTCCAACACCCCAGTGAATATAGTTCCAGAGGTTCCAGCACGATATGCAGTCCATATTCACATATTTTGATTATTCAAAAAGGTTTTTACCTTCCCTGAAAATTAAGTACAAAGGGCCTAATTCTAGATGCTGCAGTGATATAACTCTTGATAAGTATCACTGAAGCTGATTAGCAAAACAGCGTTTCACATTTGCCTCTTTAAGAATGGGATTTTTTTCCTTACCTAACCAGATAATAGTGTTGTCATCAGACTAATCTATATGCCTGCAGAAGAAAGTCTCTCTCTTGTTTTACCCTTGCCGTAACATTTCCTCTTCGGACGTTCACTGCATATCTAAAGGCTCCACAATTTACACAGAAAATAGAGAGCTGCTCTTTCCTTGCTAGTCTTTGGTTGATTTTAGCTGTGCTCTGGATGCAATAGTCAGTGTTCATTTTCTTGATGTAAGATATGGCAGATAGGTGTAACATCCTTAAGAGAATACCACAAATACCGTATGGAAGGGTACAACATTTCCCTTTTAGGCTGGATCATTGCTTAGTGCTTGCAGGTTTTTAAAGTTAAATGTTCTTAAGAAGATTTTAAGACAAGAGTCCATTTTCTTTTGTGGGCCCCCCATAAGTGACAGCCCACGTTCTTCTTAGGATAATGTTTCATGGGACAGCTCAGCCTTACAGCCCATAGTCTGCAAAAGTGTAGTCTCCTTCACTATGGATCCTGTGGTCTAACTGTTTCCCTTGCATTCACTTGGCTCTTTGGACCTCTTAGCAACCAGTCTGTATCATTAAAGAGGCAAAAGATCAACGCGGGGAAGGAAAAGAAGAAACAGAAGTTTAGATTAGTGAGCTGATCTGTCTCACTGTGTTACCAGCTGAGCCAATGCTAAGGACACAATGGGGCAGCGCTGCCAGCTGCGGGCGGATGCGTAGGGATGGAGGCTGTCCCCTCAGAGCAGTGAGCTGTGAGCTTGCCCCATCTGCCTGTGAAACTTCACCCTTAGAGGTGAATAGATGTCATTCCTCTGTGTGATCCACCCCACAACCCTTCCTGCAGAGCTCCCTGTCTAGCATGGATGCAGCAAACTAGACCCAAAAGCTTTAATTAGAGTGTGCTACCATTGCATGTACCAGAAAGCAATCTGGGACAGGGAAGAGAGAGGACCTAAGAAGTGGTGCTGGCTGTGGCAGGAGAAAATGGACTGCTTTCCTTCTGTGTTTGAGCCTAATTATTGTACTGAGAGTCTGTCTTCACTGGTGTCTTGGAGCTTTAGGGCTCTGTGCTAAAAGCAGGACAAGTGCCAGTAGCAAAGGAACAGGGTACTCAGTACCAGAACAACAAAAACATCTTCATGAATGCAGTGACCTGCAGGACTCTTAATTAGCTCTGATAACAGCAGGACTCAGCTGTGATGCTGAACACAGATCTGAAGCTTGAAGAGACTCTGGACAGCCACAAGCAGGCTCCATAACTGTGCCAGAAGAGAAGGGAACAGAGGAAACTTCTGCCACAGTGACATGAAAGAGTGCTCAAAAGGTATCTCGGGCTCTTGTGCCAGCTGGCTGAGTGGTTGCAGAGCCTAGGTATAGGGACTAATTTCTGGAAAATGTAAAGACATCTATGTTTAATATTAGAGCTTGTGACTCATTTTCTCTATTTGCTACCCCAACTGCACAACCAAACACAGAGGCTCCAATTTTATTTCCTATGACCTTCAATCATCTGTTGGAAAGTCACGTCATTAGGATGAAACTGGGAGAGTTTGTTTCAGGAATTTCAATGAGGTGAAGAAACTTCTGCGTCACATTTGCCCATGTCTCCTTGAAGACAAAAGTGGTCACCCAAAAGGTGGATTTTTCCATCATTCTGGCCTTACAGTATAGTCTCCATATTTTCTTGAACGTAGGAAGCCGATAACCTTACCCTTGTCATGTTTTCACAGATCTGGGCCTCTTTTCATCATATTCCTCTAGGCAACTCCAGATCTATTTTCTACTTGACCCCATAGTTTTGATTTGCATGGGAGGTTGCCTATTCCTTTGCTTTTGCACATTTCTTTTGTTTAACAAAGAATCCCATCCTAATCCCTTGAATTTGCCCATGATTCTGCCATTAATCCCTCAAAAAAAAAAAAGGTACAAAAGGTACAGACTCTTCCAGAACCCAGAGAAACGAGTATCACAAGGAACACCAGTGCGAAGTATTGTTGTTTACCCATGCACTCCAAATGCATTAATAGGTTACAAAATGGAGATGAGTTTAGGTTAAACAGACAGGTTTGTCACTTTGCAGATGACAGGCCTTTAGACTCACGAGATAAATAAGACAATTCAAGCATGGCTTTACTGCCAACATACTTCTCCTTATGTTCTTACAAAAGCTTGTGCAATTGGGTATTAATGTAAAAGGCACTTTCCTTCCTGTGATTATTTATGTAATCAGTAGGAAAAAATTCCTGATGAACTAGACTCTGCGGGTCAGCCTCTGATCACTCTAATTTGAATGCTGGATGAAGAAAAAATGTCACAGGCAGCCAACATCCTGAAAAAGAGAAGATCTGCAGGGACACTGACAGGGGACTGGCAGTGAGTAGTCACAACAGACTTCACTAGTTATTTGCTGTCTTTCTCTCTGTGTATCATCTGGTCTTTTGCCCCTGAATTACTAGCTTAGGCTCCCCCACATGCAAGACAGATGCCTAATTTGTGGTTACCAACAGGAGTCATGTCCAAAATAGATGTTGAACTGCTCAGACCTGTTAAAACTGAGAAACTTCTGGACACGTCTGAAAATGTAACAATAGTTGCCTCAGAAAAACTGGTGCTTGAGGCTGTGATGCCGACAGATTTTTAGGTGTCACCAGGTTTCATGAAGGACTGGTTTGTGGGTACCACCTTTTTGGGTCTTAAGTCTTAAAAAGATTTAGCTGTGGTGTGGGCCCATAAGTCTTTGAGATTTCTGTGCAACTCACAGGGAATTGCCCCCACCTTGAGAACTCTGCAGTTTTTCTGGCTCCCCGGTCAGGATGGATGGTGGGTTACAGGGATATGGCGTTCGGGCTCCTGCTGCTCCCAGGTGTTGTATGGGGAGATGAGATGTCTGACTTGGGGGTGGCCCTTCCTCTGCATGGCAGGGTACTCAGGTGCAAGGCTGCACCAGTGCCATACCGAGGTGAAGCCCTTTACCCCCTTTCAGTTAAGGAAAGCATAAATGCATTACCCTTTAGTTGGTACAAAAGTAAGTGATTCCAAAGTGGCCACAGCAGCCTATATACTCATCAATTGCCCAGTGATAATATACAAAACCTTTTCTAATCCCACCCTCGTGTTCTTCTATGATAAAGCTGACCATGGTGTTGATGTTCTCTGTCCGGAAGCTCTCTGCAGCTAGAATAAGAGGATTCAGGTATGACAGTGGCAGAGTTTCACAGGATCATTATTGCAGTTCAGGAAAACAGTTTTATTGACACTTCTCAAAGAGGAGTAATCAATGGTTTGATATCCAGCTGCTGGCCAGCAATAAGCAGAGTCCTGGGCTCTGGTGAGATCCCATCTGTGATATTGTGTCTGGTTTGGGCACCCAGCTGAAAAGGGATAGGAAGAAACTGCAGTGGGTCTAATGGAGGGCTACCAAAATGGCACAAGGCTGGGAGCACATGGCTCACAAGGAGAGGCGGAGGGAGTTGGACTTGTTCTGCTTTTGTGGAGAGAAGGCTAAGGGACAAACTTGTAGCTATATCAGCTGGATGCGCAGCTACAAAGATGGAAGACCAAAATCCTTCTTGGTAGTGCCAGGCACTATAAAAACAGCAAAGACCACAAGATGCGATTTGGGATTTCAGTCTGGACATAGGAAAACTTGTCTCAGCGGGAGGGCACAGCAGTGGAAGAGCTCACCAGCAAGGTTGTGCATCTTTTGAGGTTTGCAAGTCTCAGCTACACATAGCCACAGACCTGGTCCCATGTGACTGATAGTCCAGCTGAGTAGGAAGATGGAGACTAGAGACCTCCAGATGTCCATTCCAACCAACATTTCTGTAATTCTGTGATTTAGACGATTCGGGGCATGTTTGTAACTGTTATCTGTAGCACAAACACAGTTCTAGGCTTCTGAAATGACACTGAGTCAGACCAGGAAACTAGAACAAAAAAATCTGAGAGCAAAAGTTTTGTTCTAAAAAACAATGTGCCAGAGGACTGGAAGGATTTCATCCATAAGCTGGTATAAGACGAAGAGCTGCGTGTTTGTCATTACATATGAATGACCTGACTGTGAATCTCCTGTCATGGTACAAAGAGCTGGGGTTAACTTCAGAAGGAACCTGCTGGAAGGAGGCTCGGCATGCTAAGGTGGTGAAAATCTGCCTCTCATCTGACAGCAGAACAAAGTCTTCTTATGCTCTAAAATGATTCTCATAGAGACTGAGGAGCTATTGTGTGTGGGGAGCCCCATGCAGCTCTTGACAGTGGTAGTGCTCTGGATTAAAATGTTAGGAAGAGAGAAGGAAATACACTGAACAAAGAAGTCAGCACTAATTTTACTGTTACTGGGGTTTGGGAGTGAGTAATACCGAAGTTTCAGGCTTGCAGTCATCCATGTAACAATAGCACCCAATTTAGTCTGCAACAAAGAAGTCTGCTGTCAACACACACAAACACATCTACACCATCTTTCAAATGCCTTCTAGCACCGCTCATCAGTTACTTCCGATGTGATTAACACATTCCTGATTAGTGAGCAAAAGTAGCATTTCCAGTTTTCACTGTACAACAAGTCTTTGACCGTATGGGCTGGCTGCTGCAGGGAGAGCAAATAGTGCACTGCCATTTCACCTAATCCCGTGTGTCAAACCAAAGCAGCAGATTGAAGCTATGGCCGGCACACATCAGTGTGCTTGGATATGAAACCTAAAAAAACCCAAACTTGTAGATCTCCATAGATCTATTTAAATACAATATTTTATTCCATTCATGTAGATTTTTATACAGTTCTCATCGCCATAGCAACAGAGGTCCAGCTCTTCAAAGGGTATTTAGGTATCCTTCAGCACCCATATCTACCAGCTGGGTGCTATTGCAGTCACAAAAATATTATTAAGCTTCCACACACTCTTGTGTGTGTCCAAGGTGCCAGAATACAGATACTGCCCATAGCTGAGAAGCTGCTAAGGGCTCCAGCTCAAGTCAAAACAGGACCTGAAGACAGGTACTCAAAGTGAGAGTTTCCCCACTTGACTCTCCAGTGCTGTGGAAACACCCTGGGAAGATGGTTAAATGAGCTGTGGCTCACCCAGTGGGCAGCCTAGGGAGAAGCATGGCCATATATTCATTTCTATACCTGCCAGTCTTGCTAACCAGGCAGCCCCATACATCTTGGTGGTTAAAGCACTGATGTGTGACAGACAGGTTCAAATTTTACTCTGAATCATTTGAAGCAGAGAAGTACACCTCCTTCTCCCACATCTTACCATGACCCTACTTCCAGTTCTCCCTGTTTGAATGAACAGGCTGAAGCAAAAAGATTTCCTCTGCAGAACACCTTCCTCCCAGGGGAAAGTTTCAAATTTTGCCTCAAATGAAGCAAAAAGAGGGAACTGAGCTAGAGTTCCCTCCAGCACAAGATTAACAATCATCTGTCATGGTTTAGTTCCGTTATCTTTTTGTAAAGGGAGATATGTGTGCAGGGGGATTTTTAAAATATACATATTTCTGTGCATACAAATTGTGTACTTCTTTGCATGCTTCTACTTCGATAAATAGTGTATGTATATTTAGCAGCATTGTACAGATATTGCATGAATAAAGGTTGTTGTGTACATTTTTTTATTTCCCCTCTCTAAATACCTCAATGTATGTTGTGTACAGTGATGTTTGTGTTCAGACAGTGTGCAAGGCTGTGCGTGCGTGTGCCCTGTTTGATGGGGGCAGGGGATCTCCTTGGCACAATACTTATTAGTATCATCAGTCATCAAGGGTGTAATTTCCAAATTCCCTTTCCCTTACCTAATTTGCTAAACCTAATTCTTTATCACACTACAAAATGCAGCATGAGAGATGGAGGTGATGATGAGAGGTGGCTTGCTTGTCCATGCTCTACTGTACAGAGGCAATGTCAGCCTGGCACCTTTTGGAGGGATTTCCCATTTTCTTTCTCTTTCCAATTAGCAGCCCATTGCATCCCTATTGCACAGTAGCTTTATTTACTTCTGGCTCCTCAGTGTGCTCTTAAGTTGCTGGAGTCCCTAAGTCAAGCATCTTGCTTGATCTGTCTCTGGTGCTGCCTGCTGGTGCTTTCTTGGCTTAGATGCATTTGCTAATGCATCCAGTCCAGGACACCTCCAAAATGCACTTCATTAATCTCAACAACCTAAGGCTATATATTTTTTTTCCAAGTCTGGTACTAAATTAGCAGAAGACCTTTATCAAAAACTTGCCTTATTGTATTTGCCAGTCCTGTTCTGCTTGTGCAAATAATTACTTGTCTTTAAAACTTGGAGAGAGGAAAACAACAAACCATGAATGGAATCTAAACTACTGACTCAGACCTCCCATCCCTGACATGGACACAGCCAGGATCTCATCCTATAGGTGCTGTTACTCCCATCCCATATGCAAGTCCTGTTCTTGTCAATGAATTTAACTCACCAGAAGTCATTGATTTCCCTGGATTTATTCACAGGATTGTCCTACACACAGACTCCTAATGGAATTAATGGATCTGCATCCTGCCCACATAGATTACAGCACTGGATTGGGGCCCAATTATTCATGGACGTGACTTTGTTTCACCAGCAGACCTTTAAAATATGCAGATTCTTCTCTCAGTTGCTGTAAGAAGGATGCCATAGAAAGAACACAGAAACATGAAAACAGTAATAAGGCAGGTCAGGAGCCCTAGCAGGAAATGACCTTCAAAATCTCATGCACGTTAAGGGAAAAAAAATACAAGCTCTGTTTTTCATAAGATGGGGAAGGTACATCCAGTGTGTAAAGCTTTTAACACCAACACAAAGAATCAGTAAACCCTGACTCTTCTATTTGATAAGGAATGAGTAAGACTCAGAATACAAAAATGTCACCAATTAGCAGCATCTCAGCTAGAAATGTGAATATTTTTAGAAAACTGAAAGAATAGGAGACTTATTTTTAAACAAAGAAGAGATTTTAATCAGACAGAGAAACAGATATTATGGGGGATGCTTTACAAAAATCCTTTGGAAATTTGGTTGCTTAGTGCCAGAAGGAATGGTACTTAACTCTTTTTTTTTTTTCTCTTTTTTTTACTTTGGATATCTATGATTCCCCCAGTGACAACACAGTCCCACGAACTAGACCATTTGAGACTTCCTGTTCAGATGCTGTCATGATGACATCAGTCTTTGTAGGAGCACGGGAAATAACATTGTGGATCAAGGCACACAATACTGAAGTTTCACTAAAAAAAAGAATCTTTATACAAGTCCAGTAAAACAGATGACTTTGTGAAGGACCTGCTCAAAAGGTGAAAAGTCACATCAGTAACTCAGGCCGACAGCAGTCAGGATTTATCAGAAAATTGGAAGAGAACATTTCTGACACAGAAGTTGTGATAACAGGAGACATACAGTGAAGAGTCTACTTTGATAACTGGATTCACAGTGGGCACCTTACCCACCCCGCGTGTCACCCTGAGGCAGGCAGGCAGATCTGCAGCAAAAGCTACATCACTCGGATGCCCCATGTGCGGCAGCAAGAATCCCAACCATGAACTCAGCTATTTGCTCAGAGGCCCTGAGACCCCAACTCTCATGGCATGAAAGCCATGTTCAGACAGTTATAGCTATAAATAAAGGCTTAAACAATGGTAGCTGCATCAGAAGCAGCATGACCAGCAGGTCAAGGGAGGTGATTCTGCCCCTCTACTCCGCTCTTGTGAGACCCCACCTGCAGTACTGCATCCAGCTCTAGGGCCCCCAACATAAGAAGGACATGAATTGGTTGGAGCGAGTCCAGAGGAGGGCCACGAAGATGATCAGAGGGCTGGAGCACCTCTCCTATGAAGACAGGCTGCGAGTTGGGGCTGTTCAGCCTGGAGAAGAGAAGGCTCCAGGGAGATCTTCCAGTACCTGAAGGGGGCCTACAAAGCTGGAGAGGGACTTTTTACAAGGGCATGTAGTGATAGGACGAGGGGGAACAGTTTTAAACTGAAAGAGGGTAGATTTAGATTAGATATTAGGAAGATATTGTTTACCGTGAGGGTGGTGAGACACTGGAACAGGTTTCCCAGAAAAGTTGTGGCTGCCCCCTCCCTGGCAGTGTTCAAGGCCAGGTTGGATGGGGCTTTGAGCAACCTGGTCTAATGGAAAGGTGTCCCTGCCCATGGCAGGGTGGTTGGAACTAGATGATCTTTAAGGTCCCTTCCAACCCAAACCATTCTATGATTCTACTACACTGACCCAATGTTCCTTACTCTATTCTTGGCTAGCTTTTGGGCACCTCTGTAAAATTTATTCTCTGAGGAAAATATAAAAGCCTTAAAGGCTAGAAAATGGCAATATTCCTTATGAAAAGTATCAAGCATAAGGGAGAACCTGTCCTTGCTACAACCTAGATCTTTATGATAAATTGTGCTCTGATCTGGTCATTTCACACCCAAAGGGATCAGGCCAATGCCAATGATGTCTAAGGAAATGTGCCGTCAGATTCCTTGTGTCCCATTGGATGGCCTATAAATGAACTTGCCTGATCAAGTCCTCTTTTCTGGGAGCTGTAAGTACCTGATGGAAATGGCTTTTAGCATAGGGAGGCTACTGGCACTGAAACTGCAAGTTGCTGGTCAATAGCTGTTTGTCTTCCCAGAGCCAGAACTACCACTCTCCCCCACAGTAAATGTGCCAATATGCAGATTGTCTTAGAAGTATGAGTATTTTATTAGCCTTTTGTAGTAGATCTGGAGAGAAAAGAATCATAAAATAAATTGTAAGTGTAAAATTAAATGTGATTTGACACAGGGAGTAAGGCTCAATTCCTGCATATTCCCTGCAGACTGGGAGAAGTCCTTTTCCTCCCTTACACCCTAGAGCTATCCTGTTGGCTGTGTCCAGCTGCATGCCTCACTGACACACGTTGTACAGCTAGTCCTTGGAGGAGCTGAAGGACTCGCAGCTTGAGCTCACAAGTTTTGGCAGCTCAACTTGTCTCTGCATGTGTGTCACATTATAGTACCCTCCACACAAGAATAAGGTAGCAATTTCTCTGATGCAAAGTCAGCTGGTTGCTATGACAAAACATGGGTTTTGTTTGAATGCTATTTTGAGGCTAACGTATACCTCTTGCATCAACATCTAAGGAGTTATCGGTTGAGATTTGCTTTAGGCTGCATATCTGAAAGGACTTTCCTTAACGGGTTGGCCATGCCATTGTATCTAATATTTCTACGGCTCCTATCAGTATGGTGTGCGAGTTAGCTCTCCTGAAGTTGTCCTACCCACTAGCAACATCAGGAATAGCCATGCATATAATCTGCTATAAGAAAACAGGTAAGAACATTTTACTGAATGATGTGGCCATTTTCTCTCATATGGCTGTCAGAGGGGAAGGAGCAACCCCTATACAGATGAGCAACTCAAGAGCTACTTAACCTAATTAGACCATAACAACCAACAGCAAAGATGGGTGAAGTTCTTACCCCCAGTGGCTGGGTTTCCACTTCACCAGGGCAGGTCAAAGTTGGCCAGGTGTCAATTTTTGCAGTCTGGAGAATTTTAGAGAAGTCACCAAATTATTGCAGGGATAAATCTTTCTTGCATACTTGAAATTGAAAAATGTTATATTTCATGGCAGAGAATTTTTTGACATGTAAGTACCTTATGATTCACATTTTACTTTCATCAATCACAGTAAGAGTCAGGTAAGGCCAGTTAATACTGTGCCTGGTAAATTTTCTCAACAAGTCTGCAAAGCTAAATGTTTCTATTATTGTGTTTAGATAACTGCCACAGCCACTTACAATTGGATGCTCTGTTCTAAGAAAAATATTACTTTTTTCAAATCCACCAAGTTATGCACTGAGGTGCCATTCAAGCTAGGACAGTTATGAAGGCAGAGGTCACAATCCTCCTGCTGCTCAAAGGTCTGTGTTACAATTTTGGCTCAGGAGCCAGCTCTACGCTGGGTTAAAACAGCAGCAATTTTCACCTTGGATTAAGGTTTAGTGGAACTCATTGTTTTTAATTTGCAGCTTTGAGAAATGTAACCATCTATGTTTTATAGATTTTTCTTTTCCTATGAGGGAACTCATCAACTTTGATGTCTGTAACTATTGATTCTCTGTATTAAGGGATTGGTAAAACAGATTAACAACAATAGCATGTTAATTAAGACCACGTTTCAACTTTCCAAAATTACTCTCATTTTGCAGAAAGCTGATGAATTGACTGGCATTATAGACTGTCCAAACAAAGGAGCCAGAAGGTGTAGATCACAAGGGAGATTGTCTGCATACCCAAGAGAAAGTTTGGAGACAATGCAATCCCTTTTTCACAATGTCCTGTGTGGGGCTGTTATATCCAAACCTTTAGTGGTGCTAACAGAGCACTTCGCATAGACAGAGCCCTGTCAGAGCTTCAGCCAGGTTGAGACTGGATTTGCCGTGTGTGCAAATCCCAGTATGAGGAGTCAAGACTAGGAACAGGGCCTTGTCCCACAAAGAAGTTCTGCCAAGCAAGCCCAGCCTATCAGACTGGGAACCTCTTCAGGTTTTCTACACTACCTTCACCTGAATCAATCATTTGGCTCCTTCCATCCTTAACTTTAATCTTTCATGTCCAGTTAGGCTTCAGCCTTTGCAGACCCTGGTCGTGGGTTTGTGCCTGGTACAGAGGGTGCTAATGTGAGCTGGGGACATTATGGCTACCCTTGGGCAAATTACAATGTTCAACTGAAAGGAAAATGCAACTGTCGTGTGTCATTTCTCCCGCCTTGGTGCTCCCAGACCCCTGCTCTGGAGGAAGGACTCTCTGCCTGCCTTTCACTCCAGCTTTGCTCTGCCTTTCCCAAGCCCCGCTTCTGACTGCACTCTCACCGAGTATTTTTTTTCAGAGGCCGTAAACCTCAGTGTCAGCTCAGCTCGCATTAGTGTCAGAGAAGTATCTCTTGGCAGTTTACAAAAGAGAAAATGGAAAGTCGAGCATTATTTAATGTGAAATGTGGTAGAGTGCCTATGCTGAGCTTCTCTGAGAGGCCTGAGGCTCCAGCTACCTGAAAAAGCTGATAAAAGCTGCTGTCATCTGATGATTCAGCTCCCCTCTCTACCGTGGCTCTGGCCCCACTCTGCGTGGGTGACTCACAACACACATGAACTCAGTTTCTGATGCAGACTGGAAGTTAGCGGGGCTTTTCACCCAAGTTTCACTTGTGTTGAAGTGTTTGTTGACTTTTCAACTGCCCAGTGCTCTTTTGAAGATGTGTTTAGTCAGGAAAATGTTGTGAGCTTGCTTTTTATGCAATGATGTGGGCTGTTTTTTAGCTATTCTGACTGAGAGTGAGAAAACCTGATCGATTCCCAAGGGATGTCTCAGGTGCTAGGTCGGGCTGGTCTGATACACTCTCAGAAAGGGACTACACTGCATGGGCCAAGAGGCACCTCCTCCCACAGGCAAAACCCCCCTCTCCATTTCTCCACTGCCCCCATTACTCATTGCAAGGGTATCCAGCAGACTCTTGTCCCTTGTAGCATCATGCAGGCTTGAATGTGGCTTGGATTTCCAGAAAGAAATATTGTCAGTTCAACTCTTCAGGGTCATGTATATGCTTATATTAAGTTAATTTCATTTTAATTTGGGCATTGAAAAATTGAGGTGTGTGAGGTCTACAGCTTTGGAATACTGTTTAAAAATGCATCTTTCCTGGGTAGATGGGAATATGTAAAACGTGGATACTTTTTAGAATAAGCCTCAATTTTATTATTGCTGTGATTTCCCACTTTCAACTTTTTCTGGAAGGAAGAGGGATATTTGGTTCAGAAGTTATTTTGACTGGTTCTATCCATTTTGCTGAACTGAATTCCTCCCCCTCTCCCCAAAAGCCTTTCTTTTTAATAACAGCTGTTATTTCTTTCCAAGTGCTGGAAAGAGGAGTCCAATAAACCACTCCTTGGGTTCTTTCCAGAAATAAAACACATTTTGGCTGTTATTCAGGCCTGCTTTTTCATTAATTCTATTTCAATATATTTTATATGTCCATGTGTCTGCCGCGCAACAGCAAGGAATCTCAGTGGGATGGAGCAGCCTAATCGATCAGCCATCCTGGTCACCCAGAAAGAGTGTTAATTGGCCTTGGTACTTGAAGCATGTGACACCGCCTGACCTAATCATCAGAACTGGAGAAGTCAATAAATCAGAGGAGAAATGCAGATGGATAAAATAAGGACCCAATTCTATACAACACGCTGTGAACATTATTCCCGAAACCAGCAGTGCTATATGGAAAAGCCAAGTCAAGCATTTGCTGGATAAGGCCCAGGAGAGCTAAGAGGAAGAATAATTTTACGTTTTCAGAGTTTCACCTTTTAGTCTTCCGTCACGTACATTTGTTATGTTTTAGCAATTTGTCTGAAAGCTCCTAACTGAATCTGTGAAAATCATTCATTCTCCCACTCTAACAACGCAGCGGTGCAGCTTGCCTTGTGCCTGTGCTCCCTGGGGAGGGACTGAGGCTGGCAAAGCCAATATGACCTGGTCAGGGGACGGGCAGGGATGTGACAAGGCTCACTTCCCTCCGGGAGAGGAGCACCGTTCACACAAAATTTGTCGTCTCGGTTAAACGCCGCAGGTGAGCTCTCAGCTCCCTCTGCAGCAATGGGAGCAGGTTCGCTTAGCCACAGAGTCCAGCCAGAGCATTTACGTCCAACCATTGATGAGCTAATAACTTCAGGCTGCTAATTTAGGCCTGTAATTTAGACACGTGAAGAGGCTGGTGCGAATACCTCCCACGGCGCCTGCAGTATTAGCCATCAGCAATGCCCGGGTGAGGGCTGAAGGAGCGGATTGCCTTCAGAGGCAAGAGAGTCTCCTTTCAGCCTTATTAAAAGTGCTCCCGTCCCTGTGCTGCAGATGAAGGACTCCAGTCCCCGGAGCGGCAGGGGCGACTTTCCAAGCATTGACTGCAGAGTAATTATTACATCCTGATGAGTGCGGGGAAGGATTACCCTACACGCACAGGCAGGGCTCGAGCACGTGGGCTTTCGGCAGGCAGCTGGGTCAGGCAGAGGCTGGTGAGACAAAAGAGTCTGAAATCGCAAACCTGCGTGGGGGCAGAGGCCAGCCCTCTTGTGAAGTATGGCTGGGTAGGAATAGGACACTTAACGTTCCTTCTGCGGGACTAGGTGGTATCAGGATTGGATCTGGAGTAATAAAGCTCTTCATCCTGCCTGCTCTGAAGGCAGGGATTACTGTAGTGAATCCTAACCCTTCTCTTATGCATTCAGAAAAAAGAAGGAAATAAACAGTAAATGCATCTGACAGGAACTGTGTTAAATGCAGAATGGTGTAAAGAGTGTCCTCCCCTGCCTGTTGTGTTCACGGTGAAGCGTTAGCATGCCAGTAGCACAGGGGTGAACAGACCTCTTCAGAGGGCGACGTCTGGAGGGGCAGACACAGCCCTGGCCTCATCTGGCAGGAATGTGTCTTCCCTGTTGTGTCTGTTGGCGGGCCCAGCAACCCTGGGACCTTCCTGGAGAGGTTACAAAGAGGAACACTCATGCAGACCCTGCTCAGGTCCTCCTGGCAGACAGCTACGGACATGAGCAACTCGTCGGTGTGGTTTTTGTCCACCTCTGGGCTATCCTGTTGGGAATTGGTACATGACACAAGATTCTCAGATGTGGGACAGGAAACAAGGGGACATATATCAACCCCCAGGCATGCACCCATTAGGACTGAGGTCTCAAGGATAAGGATGTTTACAATGACGTGTATCACAACCTTTTGAACACTCATTTGGGTTCTGAATTACCTTCTAGTTTTCGTCTTTAAGGCTAATGGTAGGCAAAGTATTTGTGACTATCTCTGCAGCCATGAAGGTCCTCAAAGGCTGAGGTGATTTTGTGATTAAACGTTTCTGGACATGGTAGGTGGTAATTTTTTTCCCTCAGAACCCAGCAGGTGGCAAATGCACGGAATCCAGCCTGAATTTTTATCCAATGAAAAACAATGATGGAGAGTATTTTAGTCAAACTAGAAGCTGTGGGGACCGGGCTAAAGCCTCAGTCTGGGGTAGCCAAGCGTCAGGAAAGGGTCCTTTGAACCAGAGCATCCTGAAGAGCAAATTTTCAGTGAAATTTTTTCCATCTTTTTTTTCATCAAATATTCGATTTTTTCAATAGAAATCTGTCAGTTTTGCAGCTGACTCTTAAGCTAGTTGGAAAGTGGACATCTTCAATTTTTTTCAGAAAAATCCAATTTAAAATGTTTCAATTATCTCTTAAATTAACTCAGGTATCTTTACAGCAACTCGGGTATCTTGACTTTGCATTTTGCACCCTCACCCACTCTATATAGCCACACAAGGGAGAGAGAAGAATCAACTGCAGATTGTGCCACTATCTACATGCTCATCCCAGTACTCAACAAAAATGAACATCACCATCCCTATTTTATATGTGGCACAATGCAAGTATTTGTTTATCCTTGAAGTTCCCTTAGGAAACCAAATTTACTGACTTCCTCTTTAGAACTTTGTCCCTAACCACCTCCCTTTTATTAACTTAAACACATCAAAAATGACAACTACAATGAGAAAGACCTTACTGGGAAGCTATCAGGTTTGCAGTTTCCTACCAGTTAGAACCACCTTGTGCTGGTGGAGCCAGTGGAGGGAACTGGTGGGAGAGGCACTGCTGCCAACCAGGTGCAAAGACACCAGTACAGGCAAAATGACTCCCAGCGCCTCGCAGAGCCAAGATGGTAGTGAAGGGGTGGACATCTCCTACACCAAAAGCTATAGATGCCCAGCCATGAGTAAGTGAACATGTGCCTGGTAGGAGTGCTGGGACGCTATTTTATCCAGCACAAATGTCTGGAGGTATGCTTATCCATCTGTTGGCTATCTACATAGCTGTGCTCTTTTCTTTTTTTTTTTCCTGTTGTTGTTGTTTACATATATATAGATCTGTGATATATATCTCTCACAGTGCCAGAGGAGATAGTTGCACAGATAAACATCTGTAGGCAAGGTATGGTCCACAGTGGGAAAAACGCACTGTGTTAGCAGGGAAGTTAACATAAATTTGCAGTCAAAATTCGCAGGCACAGTCCTATTAGTTGCAACTGTCCAACAAAATGCATTTTCAAAAATAAGCAAAACTTTTAAAAAAAAGCAAATATCAGGAAGAAATTTAACAAGGAACTACAAACGCATTTTGTTGCCCTTCAAGTGCCAGAAGATGTTCAGAGACAGCAGAGCTATTTACACTAAGTTAAATATGGAAGGAAAGTGGACCAGATTATAGTAGCCTGGCGGACAGGAAGGAGAAAAGACATATGGAACAAGAGCAGTAAAGTCTCCAGACAAAGTCAGGTGAAAAGTGCAAACCTGTCTGGTCCCCTCCTTTCCAAAGCTCACTTTTTCCCAGAGCCAACAAAAGTGATCTGTACCACATTCTGTATCTGCTGGCCTTTCAGTGGGGAAGACAGCATTTTTAAATAACAATAATAAAGCTTTCCATTTGTATTTTAATAAGGAAACATTCCTTTTTATCAGATTACCAGGCCTGTCATGATCCATCTCCAAGCCCTTCATTTGGCTAATGAATTTATGCCCCTCTCTCTAGGGGCAGAAGATCTTGTCATTCACAAAATGATGCCATTACCAGCATATCTCACACCGAGGTGAGGCAGGGAAAGAAATCCCTGCTCAGCTTCATTGATGCAGGTCTCTCTTTCCTCCTGTGCTCAGTGCTGTAAGAGAACAGGTCACCGCTTCACACTGATGCTGCTCTGCTCAAGGCTGCTGCCTTGTTTCAGAGCCTTTGAGGTCAGGAGGGAGCACGGTGTGCTATGAAAAACCCCACACCTTTGTCCTGTCTTAGATCAGGAGCTGCTTACCCTGTTACTGTGCAAAAAGCTCCTTCATTGATTCAACTTGGGCACAAACCAAGTGGAACAGGCTCCCCCATCCTGCACCTAAAGATTGAACAAGGGTGAAATTTTGACCAAAATGTGGTCAAAAGAAGGCTGGACTTTGGTTGCAGTTGGGCCAGGAGGTGATTTTGTGTCTCTGGTGTGGACAGGGTACTAACCCATATGGCTGCAACACCACTCAGGTGGCTTCAAACTTTGTTAAAGACAGGATGTCTTCCATCCCCCATCTATTTCTGAGCCATTTCACACCATGCCAGGGCAGCTTCTCAGCTCTGGTTCAGGACCCCAGAGGTACTGCCCCCCACCTGCACTCCCATCACGAATATCTGTCAAACTTAAGTCTGAAGACGGCAGAAGAACAAACCTGTGTCACAGCACATGGGACAGCCCTAAGAGCTGGAAGACCGTCCTGGTATTGTTTTTATAATCTCTGACCAAAAAAGAAAAACAAAAGTAATGTTTTTTTTTCTATGCAGCTTCAAAATGTCTATTCATCCTTGCACAAACTTAGCCTATTCATGGAGAGGAAAGTGTATGTGTAAGCGAATACTTATTAGAGGGTTTATAAGAATATTATTGGTACACTGCTGTGCTGTTATCTGTTGTCTCCTGGAAGGTCTAACCTGCACCAAGGCACCAGACATTCCTTGATCCTGGGTACGGTCAGGAGGAGTTTATCAAGATCCTGATGCTTCCTTTCCCTCTTGCCCAACCCTCCATATCTCATTGTACATTAAAGGGAAATTCAGACAACTAATTAAATTACTTTTCCCTGACTTAAAAAACTTAATAATATTAAATGAGCTTTCACAGATGCCAAAAGTAAAAGCTATAATGGCATTTTCAGACAGAATTAATTTTTTAATTAATTGACATACATTAGAAATAGTGTAACACATGCAACGTCAGCTGTCTATTCAGAACAAACCTTTAACTGATGGTCTCAGTGACTCATGCTGGACAGACCCAGATAGACTTGTATATATAGCGGCAGGAGTCTGCTTTAGGATGGGGGGAATAACACTGGTTATGCATGGCAGGGCTGTTTGTGCCTGCCATTTGCACAAGTCCTGCTTTTACAGGACTGGAATTCACCAAGGAAAATTGCAAAAGCTGTTACAAGCCAGTATGTTGCTGAAAAGAAGCTTTGTGGACATTTACATGGTTTTGTGCACATTAGATGTTGTGTTGGCAACTTATAGAAATGCAAGTTTGAGTGGATGCAGAAAAGGAAGAGCTGTGAAGGTCTCCCTGGGTAAATATCTACAACACTGACAAAAAACATGTTCTTTTTCTTAGAAGAAAAGGATTATTAGAGACTGGAACGTGCCCAGGTAGAGGGATGACAACACTGGCAGATCACTACAAAGTTGTCCATCCATCCTGTTCCTTGGCGAATGTGACGATATGGGGCTACTACTGTAACCTCTCTGCTGTAGAGCAAGGACTCACATCTTTCCTGCAGACAGCACGTTAACAGCAGTCTTACCTTCAAGATTTCTAATGCCTTAAACCCTCGTGTCAGAGGGGCACCAGCCTACAAACCATCTCCATTTGGCATCTTGGCCATGGGGGATAAGGGAGGTGGAAGTCAAGCAGGGCAGGAATTTGGCACAACTGAGATTCCAAGCAAGATGTGGTATAGAGTCTGGTTCAGCAAACAGCTGTAACAAAATCTTTCAGAACAAAATACCTGAAAGTGTACGAGCCAGCAGTGCATCAGAAATGTTTTTTTTTCCCAAGTCATCTCATCATGTTGTTATAGTGTCTTTACTCCCTCAACTTCAGAGAAAAATAAAGGTGGTGATTTAATATAACAGACATAACCTAAGGGTTTCTCCAAAAGGCTCAACATTTAGTGCTAAAACTGCAAGGAAGGCCAAGTCCCACCTAACTGCCTAGGAGCACAGTTTGGCTTGGTCTTGTGGCTCTTTGCGATGGAAGTATACGGGATGGGCAGAACTGTAATTCTTTTCAGATGAATCCTAAGAGATCCCACCTTATTACTTCAGCTTCTTGTCATGGTTTAACCCCAGCCAGCAACTGAGTACCACACAGCCGCTCGCTCACTCCCCACCCTCCCGGTTGGATGGTGGAGAGAAGCGGAAGTGTAAAAGTGAGAAAATTCATGGGTTGAGATAAAAACAGTTAAAGAATTGGAAAAAAAATGTAAGGAAAAGGAAAATAATAGAGAGAGAGAAATAAAACCCAAGAAAGGTGAGTGATGCAAATGAAAACAATTGCTCACCACCAACTGATCGATGCCCAGCCAGTCCGGGAGCAACGGCCTCCCTTCCAACCTCCTCCCCCAGTTTTATTGCTGAGCATGACGTGGTACGGTATAGGATATCCCTTTGGTCAGTTGGGGTCAGCTGTCCCAGCTTTGTCACCTCCCAACTTCTTGTGCACCCCCAGCCTCCTCACTGGTGGGGTGGTGTGAGGAGCAGAGAAGACCTTGACTCTGTGTCAGCACTGCTCAGCAATAACTAAAACGTCTCTGCACTATCAGCACTGTTTCCAGCACAAATCCAAAACACAGCACCATAGCACCTACTGTGAAATTAACGCTATCCCATCCAAAACCAGCACACTTCTATAATGCCTTATTTCAAAAAAATAAATATGTGGGCTCTACTTAGAATGAACAGTAGAACAGATAAAGGTCAGTGCTAAAGACCTTCTGTTCTGCAATGAATGTCTCGTTGAGTCAGGTCATTTACCCAGCTCCTTCAACCGTGCATGGCTAGACATACCAGATGTTAAATTAATCTCGCTTTTCAAAGAGAGATGTGTATTCCTGCTCATGGAAACAAATCTATAAATAATCAAAAGGTAATTCTGGAAAAAGTGGCAGTTTGTTTTTCCCCTTCAGCCACTCACAAGAGCACTGGTTTCCTTTCAGCCTCGGCAACACTATTATCAGGATTACAAAGCTGTGGGTCCACTTTGGCTTCTGCCCAACAGATTAGGTGTAGCATCAGTAACACCGCGTAGGACTGGTCTTGCTCATGCTCACTCTCTATCATGTTCCGTATTCAGGAACAAACATTTCTAACTTGGACAACACAAATGAAATCTGCTGGAAAATGGAGCAGATTTCCTGCATGAAGGAAATGGATGCCACATTTAGAAACAAGTGCTACTAGAACACTGCTGTTCACTAGGTTTTTTTACATGAACTTGAAAGTCTAAATACCATGTTTTTGGCCACTTTTCCCTTTTTTCCCCTCTTGTGCTGGAAAGCAACAGTGCCTATGTTCCCACACAACACTGTCACCAGCTGTGAGGTACACAAAGCCATTAAGTGCTACCCAGCATAAAGGCTACTCTCCAGTTGTGCCCTGCTGCGGTCATCGCAGCACCTCGTACCTGGGCTTGGCGTACGCTCAAGCAATGCTGTCTGCTGCTGAAGTCATAGCCCTACCTTGAATCCAGTACTGACGGATGTTCAAACAGGCATAATGTTTTTTTTTTCTAAAGGTGCTGCTGGTTTGAGAGTGGTGGGTTACCTTGAATTTTAGTAGAAGCTACAGAATCCAACTGGTAGACACATGATGTGGGATTCAGTTCCCTGAATGTAGGCATCCAATGTCTTTTGAGGCACCTCAGGAGATTTAAGCTACCAGCACAGGGCTGGCAAACAAAACACAAGGCTTCAGACCCTCAGCCATTTGGCATGAGCGCTGGAGGCTAGGCAGGATACCCACAGCATCTGTGGTGACATCAAACACTTACAAACAAGCACTGAATCCTGCCCAGAGGGTGGGATTCAGCTCATGGATTAAGACACTTAAATATAAATGCCTCCATGGGTGCTACATGCCTGAGTGCCCACTACAGTAAATGACAACCTTGGTGGCGGAACCTAGAGTGTCATTTGGCTGTCCAAGTGTAGGCATCTCCTTTTGAGGAACTGATGAGGAATTTCAATTAGGTCTCGAAAAGATGTTTTTCACAAAGAGGACCCAGAGAAATCTGCATCTCTGGAGATGCTCAAAACTTGTCTGGAAATGACCCTGAGCAATGTGCTCCAAGTGCTGTTTTGAGTGGGGCATTGCACTAGCTGAGCTGCAGAGCGCCCTTTTAAAGTCCATTCAGCAGCTCCCCACTGACTCTAAAAGGTTACCAATGCTATTTCAGGACGTGTCTTATTCTATAAGCTGCATCCATCCCATTGTGTCTAGATCCTACATAACTGATGACGTAAAGGGGAGGGAGAAGCAACATGGCTTTTGCAGGGGGAAGTTGTATCTCAAAAGCCTACTAAGAGGCTTTGAAGGAATCAGTGAGCGTGTTGATGTGGGTGATTTACTTGATATTGTGTATTTGACTTTCCTAAAAGCATTTGGTAAAGGCTGTCTCATCGAAGGTTCTTACAGAAACTGAGCTGCTATGGGATTAGGGGGAAGTTCTTTTGTGGATTAATGAGTGGTTAAAGATAAGAAACAGGTTGGGAAGAAAGGGAGAGTTTTTGGCAGTGGTGGTGATTCCCCAATATAAACAACGTGAAAAAGGAGGAGGTGATAGTGAGGTGGTAGAGTGTGAATGACACATATTATCTAAGGTCATAAAAGCAAAAGTAACTGTGAAGTGTCATGGAGATATCTGGTGATAATGTATGTCTGCGTGAAGATGGTGGATGAAATCACTAATCATAAACATAAAGTAATGCACATCATGAAATACATCCCTAAAAGTAAAGACATAATGATGACCTCTAGGCGAGCTATTGCCCTGAAGAAAAGGAAGTTTGGTATTGCTGTGAAAGAGGGTGGTCTGCGAGCACCAGTTCAGTGCTCAGCAGTGAAGGAGGGCAATAGCGTGTTAGAAATTCCAAAGAAAAGACAAAAAGAGGAAAACATGACTATGTGACAGTGCAGTGCAGCTGGGGCCCCGTGCACCTGGGAGCAAGCCTAGCAGAAACAGAAATGGACAAGTTAAGGTGAAGGGCAGTAAAGGTGATCAAAGGCACGGGGCAACTTCTGTAAGTGGAGAAATGAGTCTGCAGTGTGGAACAGGAAAACTGGAGAGGAACAGGGAAGGATGTCTATAAATTCATGGTCTACAAAATCAGAAATGACTTCCTTTTTTCTCACAAGTGATCCAATGCAGTTATGAGGGAACAGGATTACAGTATGAAAAGGAGATGCTTTTCTAACTAGTGCATAGTTAAACTTTGGAACTCCCTGTTTCAGGGTTTTGGGTGAACAGGACGATTCACCTTATGGTAAAGTAGACATCCAAACCAGATCAGATAAATCACACCCTAAAAATGCTTATTTTCCTTCACTGACTACAAAAGAAGCTTATGATGAGTTGCTCGTCTGTAGAAGTCCATGCAAAAGCTGCTCAGAGGTTGGTTAAGATGAATCCCACCTCTATCCTCTGTGGAAAATGGAGTAACACATTCCTGTATCTTTGAGAACTGTGGACAAGCAGCCTGCAGGAAAAATCTGGTGCAGGGCAACAATGTCAGTCGTATAGCCCAAAACTTAGTTTAAGTCTGTATCTCCCAGGATGGTCATCCATGTAGAGTCTTTTTTCTGTGTTGCTGATTTACCTGCGTGTGGGGGATAACTGGTGCATTCTCAAGGGGAGAAATTAATTTTTGGCTTAACTCCACTGCAGGAAGAAGAATTTCCGCAAGGACTCAGTTGTTTCAAGCAACGTTGCAGTCCTATCACTAAACCAAGAATAAACACAGCCTACCAGTTACCCCTTCCTGTGGGTGCGTAGTTCTTTGTATTTGTTCAGCATGCAAACCAGAAATACCAATCCCATCAGCACTGAAGTTTTACAAGCCCTAAAAATAAAACCCTGAGGAACTTTGGACAACTTGAAAAGTTCCTGTTTTTTATACAGTATGAGGGACTGCAGTAGTTCAGCTGGGAGCAGAAGCAAGGAAGAGAGGAAACGGCCTCAAGTTGCATCAGGGGAGGTTTAGGTTGGATATCAGGAAAAATTTCTTCACTGAAAGGGTTATCAAGCACTGGAACAGGCTGCCCAGGGAAGTGGTGGAGTCACCATCCCCAGAGGTATTTAAAAGACGTGCTTTGGGACATGGTTTAGTGGTGGACTTGGCAGTGTTAGGTTAATGGTTGGACTTGATCATCTTAAAGGTCCTTTCCAACCAAAACGATTCCGTAATTCTATGATTCTGCGCTGGCACCAACCAGGGCAGCAGATGGGCTGCTCTTTCCTCCTCCCCCAGTTTGCTGGGCACTATATCCCCCTGCTTCCCCAAAAGCGTGAACAGCTCAGGCTCAGAGGTGTTGTTACCACAGCATGGGCTGTGCAGTGAGAGTACTCAGGTGTGCTGGGGATGCTCCAGGCGTGGGGCCGCCAGTGCTGCGGCAGGGCAGGCTGGCATCAGGAGCAGGGTGGTGCCACAGCTCCTGCGCGCAGCTGCTGGGATTCACACTCCTCATATCGCTAGCTGGTGGGATTCACACTCCTCATATCGCTAGCTGGTGCTCGAACCCAGCTCTTTCCTGAGCCCCACCAGAAGCCAATGCCCAGTCTGCCGTACTGCTAATGAGCACGAGTCGTAAATACAAAACCAAGAGTAACAGCAACAAAGCAACGCCCCTTGGCAGCAGCTGAGTCACTGTCCTACAGCCTGAGAGCACCGGAGTGAGGGCACGTGTATCTGCGTAACATGACGCAAAAGCAAGTGCTGGCTGCGTGAACCAATGTATGCACAACTGGCGGCTTTCGTGTTTGCCTAGTAGATACATAATGCTCCAGTAGTTATATAGTTAAATGTATTTCTCTTTTTGTCCTCCATCTGATGTTACCAGAGGCATCAGAAAGCTATCTTGGAGATGAAAGACGTCCTAAATTACACCACGAGGAAAATAGCTATAATGGTGCATATATTTTGCTTCCAAGATGAAAGTCACCTTCTTACATGGAGAAAGGCATAGATATTAAAACATGCAACTACATAAATAAGGTTAAAGACTGTAAAATGTGATTCTTCTGATGGGAAGGGAGTGAGCTGGACCAGGATGGTTTCTACCTTTCTATTTACATTTTTCTAGTTATTTCCAGGTAAGCAGCAAGCTATTTTAAGTCTTCTTCAGAACACAAGTGAAATTTTAACACACAACACAGGACCATGAAAACTGCCATACCAGGGCTGTCTAATCCTAAAGACTGCCTCTCATTTACAGCTAATGATAGATATTTCATGGGAAGACACAAACCTTCATATAATGGACAGTGCTTCTGGGAAAATGACTTGCTATCCCCTGGGGAAAAGACTGCTTTTTAATGCTGTGCTTACATGGGAACCTTAGACTTTTATTCCTCTTAACCTTATTTAATAAAACAGTGTGTATTTTCCATTTCCCATTCAAATCTTTCTGTTAATGCTGCTACTATTTTAAAACTATAAATCCTTGGGCAGCCCATACCACCCATTCTGTGATGCTCTGATTCACCAGCCTTCCCTCCCCAAAAACATTTTCCTGCCTTTCATTTTCCTGAGAGGGTATAATTTATTACATTTGTTAACTTGTATACTCTGTGACATGCACTATAGTCCAAATTTTTTCACTTCCCGGTTGTACAAGGAGGGTTGCTGTAATTTAGTAATTTTTTTTCCTGCTTTACTTCCTGGTCTGAACACAGTAGTCTGCCTTGATCAAAATGTTGGAAGCTGCAATATTACAGGCCACACACCCAAGCTGGAGGTGGCTGCAATCTCTTCTGCTCGGAGCAGATTAAACATGGACCTCTAAGCCGTCAGCAGGATGTTTGCGTCCCTCTTTGTCAGCCCAGTGCGTCCACCTCGGATATTCAGGATCCAGCTCTCCAGCAACAGACAGATGTACTGCTCCCACCCCCCAAATAAAAGCAAAGCACCAGCTGGTAATGCTGTATTCACAATACCGTACTCCACAGACAATGTGACTTTATTCACAAATATGATTTTTACAGAGGTAGAACAAAATACTTTGTATAATCTTTTTTTTTTTTAAACTATATACATATAAAGAATATAATAGAGTGACAAGAAATAAAAGATTGTAAACAAAACAATATTATGCCATCAAATACAGTACAAACAGCATGCAAGAACAGCTTCAAATGAAATCTTGCTGGTGTAACTTTATTTTATTTCTAATGTGGTAAATGAAGAGTAGTAAAGAGTCATGCTCTAATTGGATAGAGTATGCCACAGCTCCGCAATTTTGTTTTAATTATTTTTTTTCTTTTAGAATAAACCAACAGGATAGCTATCTTTTCACTATGGTGGGGAATGCTTTTGTAATGCCCAACGTAATCTTAACAGAAAAATATAATAATCAAATCTACAAAGTGTACTCTCATTTAAAAAGCAAAACCATAGAAACTGTACAGTTTTAAAAAGCGAATTATCTCAACTGCTTCTTAAGAGAGTTTTCTAAACAAAGAATAAAATATGCAGAATAAAAATTAGGAGAGCTATTGTTCTGTAACAAAGCTAATCAAATACTTGTTTTCTATTCCAATAAACAGGTTTTTTAATTAATGACTATTCTGGAAATTATGAAGTGGGCTGGATTTTATTAATGTTCCACTTGACTAATAAAGCATGGACTCCTTACAGGTACTGTAGCTGTCATTCCCCTGGGGATGGATGGAGATCGGTTCTGCATGCACACTAGAGACAGGAACAAGGTTTAGTCAACGGTGTAGATTTAAAAAATATTTTAAAATGTTTTAAATGTTTCGTAGCGCCTACAAAAATAATCTTGTTTTGCTGCTGGATTGAGATTGGATATGGGATTTTCTGCTGAAGTTCTTTCTTGGCCCTCACAACTGCCAAGGACTTCCACTGGATGTTACCTGGGCTGCACCAGGTTCCACAGACGATGGTCAAGAGTATTTGTTAGAGCTCACATCTGAAACATATGAAACCAACAGCAAACCCCACAGCATTTTCCCTGTGGCTGGGACTGAATGTCAAGGAACTGGGCTTTGGGGAACGGTGCTGTCCTGCCCCTCCATCCCTTCAAATCCCGGCCCATGTCACGGGAAGGGCGACTGTGCTGTTACTCCTATGAATTATCAATGCTGGTGACAACCACCTCTCCATCCTTCATGTCTGCACCCACTGGGACTACGTAAGCGTGGAGTCTGGTCCGGTCACTGCTGCCTTGCTCGGGGCCAGCAGCCATGCTCGCTGCCGTGCCTGTGGGAAAACCAGGGCTTTCTCCCTCTGACGCAGGCTTTGACCAGCAAGGAAGGAACTGCGAGCACTGGGGTTAAATTGCCATCCTGCAGCTCCCCCTCTTAAATGTCATTTAAAGATTCAACCGCACAAACAGCACCTGTCTTTATAAAGAACACGAGGATGGTCAATATTAAACACATGCTGTTTATGGCAACACGTCCGCCTCCAGCCCAAGCTTCAATTGCAATTAGTTTACTAAAGATCAAGAAGAATATTGAACAGGGAAGGACTGTGGGCCTCATTTGACTCTGGGCTCTCAGGTGATCCTGGCTTCCAGGAAAAAGCTCAACTCAACCTCCCAGTGAACACAGGGCAGGTCCCATGTCCAGTGCAAGTGGCCAGGGGTGTCCTGAACAACATCCTTCGCCAAATCAGAAGGATTAAGCTAACTGCAGTGAAAAGGGTAAAGAAATATCTGCCCTGAATAAGAAATACATCTCTGTGGCTTCATCCATGGCTTTGGCATCTTCCTGGCAAATGGATTGTCAAACCCCTCCAGATCACCCTGGTGCAACTGAAACCTGCATTTCACTACTAGACCTGGCAGCAGATTATCACCCCCAGAAGTAGGGCATTTATTGAGAGGTGTGAACAGTATGCTACCTGCACAGGCAAAACACTCTGCATGATAGCTTACAGTCAACAGAATAAGCCTGGCACCTCTTTGTGGAAGAACTGTACAAAACACAGCTGAAATAACAGGATTGTCAATGACATTCAGTGGGAGATACTCTAACCCTCTGAGTAAGACTGCATCTTTGTGTTGTGTAAACTGGTCTACAAGTATGAATAAAACAATACATCCCTGCCCCATTAGCCTTGGGGAAGATTAATGCCCTCTAATCTACGCTAAATAAACTCCGAAGCGTGAAGACCAATATTGAAGTCCTACACTCAGCTGCTTGTGAATTAATAGGGATCACCCTGAAATTGCTATTATGAAATGCAAATATTTGCAAAAGAACAATTAAAAAAATATTCCTGAAGTGCAAACGAAAGGCTTGTCAGCCATGCTTGTAGTATGCACAGGGACAGTCAGAAGGTGAACGCTAATGAATCCCAGGGCAGAAATCTGTGCTAAAAACCCATTATCCCGTTGGCAGTAGGTAATGGCACAGCATCTTGTGCTGGGAAATAATTCTACACAATAATAAGAGGGCTTGGCTTAGGATGCCCTAATTTTGATTATTTGGACAGCTTGCTTGAATATAACTACCTGTATTTTCAGAAAGCTGCAGTACGTGGCTCACAGTAAATCTACTTCAAACACTTGCTGATACTGCTCAAACTGATCTCATCTGCCCTGATCTGCAGTTTTGTGTTAGCTAAAGTAATAAAAGAATCCTGTTAAACCTAAATTATCAAATGAAAAAGGCAATTTTCTCATTCATGCTCCATTAGTTTTTTTAGTTATTGCTAGGAAAGCTCTAAAATGCTTAGGCCATAAAATAAACATGTGGCTTAATGTACAGTATGTGTACTTAAGAGGATGATGGCATCTGCAGTAACTGCTCTGTACTGCCATAGTAATGGGACGCACAAATTAAGCAACAGCGCATACAAAAATGTATGGTGAAAAGTAACAAGCCTTCTGCCTTTTTTTTAAAATAACTCTTTAATTGCTAAAAAGAAGGAATCAACAATATCCACACCTACAACACAAAATTGCAACATGGTTGATTTCAATAGATGCCTGTGACCTCTGTGCCAGCAAAACTTGGCAATATTGTATCTTTAACATTTCACTGATTAGATGTGTATAAAAGCTTCCCCTTCCCAAATTAAATTCGATGATATATTTTCCAATCCTGAAGTCATATGATTAGCCTAATATGGTTTCAAGCATACAACACTGTTAAGATTTTGGAAAAAAGCACCCCAAAATTCTTAAATTATGGAGATACAGGATAACATAAGAAAAAGCATCCAAGTATTCACTTCTGAAAATTAAATTAAGAGCCTAGATCGCTTTGGTAACTTTGATAATTTTACTCTCGGGCCCTTCATTCAAACCTATCAGCAATTTAAATCCCTTCAGAAGAGTACCACAACTAGACTGGTGAATTCACATAAGCAAGATTGCATAACCAAACCATTTACAGGTGTATTTTAGCATTACTTTGCAACAGTATACACTAGGATTTTGAGAACACAAGAATCTCTGAAATTCAACCCGTGTGCTTCTTTATCCCTTAATGGTTAGTTAAAATAGGTATAATTCAGAACAAGGAGCGAGGAGAAACTCTGCAGAAAGGTGCAAGGAACATCTGGATCAGACAAACTCGATGAGAATCATAAAATGCAGATTGGAGATTTCTCCTTCAGACAGACTTTTACAGAAATATATTTTCCTGGCTAAAAAGGATGGCACACCACAGTTTTACAGAGAGAAATGCAAAAATATAGAGAGAGTCCCATTTTTTCCCTCAGTAATTCCATAAAATCAACAATCTGTTTCCATAACAGCTCCGGACATTTACCTGACAGATGACAGGGCCTTTCCCCATCACCTGAGGTGAGTCTACACTCTCCTTTTCCACGCTGTCTGTGATAGGCACACGGTCAGAGTTGTGCTCTTTATGCCCTGGCTTCCCATTAATGTGACCAACTTCTTCTCCCCAGTTGCAACAACTGTGCAGGCCTATTTACTTATAGTTCAGATTTTCTTCCGTTCACAGCACAAAGCTGAAAAGTAAACAACAGTTAAGAAAACATTTGCTTGCCAAAGCCCAGCACAAGAAGGTGCAAGCTCTCTTTGCCAGAGCCTGGACCACTGTTTACTCACACCCTCAGCACTGTTTCATGCTCTTGCTCAGCACTGTATAGGAACAATTGCCATCCTCTTCAGGCCCCCTGCTCTTATTCAACCTTTGAGAAGTTACAAAATATAACAGAACACTGTTTGCTGAGACTATATTGACTGCACTAATTAACCACAATACTGTATATTTGCTATTAAGAACATGAATGTGTGCTTTCAAAGTGTGACATTCAGGGCTTCGAGGATGTGAAAGGAATTCGATGGATTGTTCTGTCACTTAATCCGAGGCTTCAATGTACTTTTAAAAATTTGTTTAAAAACCCAAAAACCAGAATACACATTTTAACTGTTGAACTTTTACCAGCTAAAGGAGTTTGTAAGGACCCTATCACTATGTGGTTACAACAGAAGATACACAGTTAAGGTCAGGTCACGGTTTCCAAGAACATTCACAGGGACTGAGGATGAGGAAAACGAAGGACAAATCCTGCAGGAACCTTCGGGAGATGGAGCCGCTCACTGGGGAAGTGCCTTGAGTATTGCATTCACTTCCTCTGCAACCGCTGTCAAAGCGAACTCAAACTGCTCCTGCAGAGAGAACAAACGCATACTCTGAATAATAAAACGAAACACTTCCCAAAAGCCTGGTGCACTACTCTGCAGCCGAGTATCCTCAAGACATTTTAAAAAATATGAATATGCAGGATGAACTGTACACTCCAACGGAAAGGAACAAAATGTTCTGGGATTATTGATGCCATATAACATGTCTGACAGCATCTTGGAGTCATTTTAATGGAGAAAAATGTTGGTAGCAGAAACTAAGCTATTGGGACACAATGATGTATTGCAATTGCGTGGTCAGAAGGGTTTGGGAGTAGTTGATCGCCAGCCATTTCCTTCTGACACAGAGATGGAAACTTGTTAACATAATTGAGATATGAAATAGGTGAGATGCTGCAATGCCTTTGGCTTTTCTCAGGGCTGTTTCTGGTTGAAATCAGCTAGAATATATATCTCCTCACCTTATATCTATTATATAAAACCATATCTGCTTTTTGGTTTACCTGTTATTGTTCTTTTTCAGCCTCCCTTTTTAACGGCCTTTCTGTACCCACAAATTACCTAACAATGTTTAGACCACTCCTATTTAAGAAATACTTGGGAAGGCTTTTCTCTACTATTAATTTACTGTAAGCATAAAAACAAAATTACTAACAGCTTTCTGTGCTGGGTTGCCAGAGGTGTGAAGGACACAGGCATGAATGGCCACCTCATCTAGGTGCAACCCTAACACACTCCTGAACTGTCTAGTCCTACAGTAGGACAAATGAGCTTTACTTCCTCAAGGTTAACAGGTGTTATATTTTCTAAGCAAGTAATTTTCCTCAGAAATTTAGGTTACTGAAATAACTGACAGGATGACTTGGTGTTTGCAACTTTTCAGATGAAAAAAGAAATGTGAGCAGTTTACTCAATATAGGCAGATCAAGGACACCAGACAAGGACTGTGGAGAAGTTTCTGTATTTTCTAGAAGTACTCCAGTCGTTTAAGCCACCTGGGGTCAAGAGCCATTGAAGAATCAGCTTTAAGAATGGAGGTCTGAGACGCACCCTGCAAAGTATCCTGAGATCACTGCTGGGATACCATCTGTGTCTGCAATCAAGAAATTGGTAGTCTGGTAGGTACACCCAGCCCCACAGTCTGCGCTGCCAGAGATGTGCTGTGCAGGATGGCTGCAGGTATGTACGCAGCAGTGGCAGACGGCTGCAGAACACAGGCAGCCCTGAAAGGTGATTACTGGACTAATAGCATTCATTTTACACAGTGTTTCACTTCACTGTGGAAATCTGCAGGAAGGATGAAAGAACAAACTACAGATGTGCAACTCATTCAGAATGACAGCTGAATTTTAAGTCCTGCAATTCAGTGCCAGTCTTCTCTGCCTTGTCTTACCCCACTGCAGAGTCATCTCCCATGTGGAGATGTCTCAGAGAGAAGCAATGTTGGGCACAGTTCCTGAGCAGAAAAAGAAGAACAAAGCTCAGAATAATTTCTCAGAGACACTGACATTCAAGAATCTTGCTGTCTGCTTGGTGCTGTCAAAGTGGCATCCTTGTACATTTGCTGGACTGCAGCCAATAGTTTTTAATCAGACATCGGTTCACCCTAAAGAGTAGGACTCATCCTCATTAGGCACAGAAAATGGTGTATATGCCTGCCTATGCCTCCCTGCACTCCCCAAGGTCTCTGCAATTAAAGAAAAGACTGGAAATGCTGGTGGCCACCCAGGAGCAGCAGTTATATTTTAACTGGAGCACAGTGAATTCATGAGAGGAGCTGGAGGGCAGTGGAAGCAGAGAGGACATTCATCTGGACACGGTGTGCCAGAACCAAACCGGGTGCTTGTACTGGCTCAAAAAGCTTTAGGAAATTTGGGCTGATGCATGAGAAGTGCCCGCCTCTGGGAAAAAGAGCCTTGGCAGGAAGAGCCGACAGCCACTGGACCCCATTGATGCAGCCCTGCGAGGTGAGAGACCTGTGGAGCAGCCTGTGCAGGGTGGGAGGCCCTCGCCCTGGAGCTGGCAGGAGAGGGGCAAAGTGGGTGCTCCCAGGATGCTGGTGCTCAGATGTGAGGGGGACAGCTGGTGCCCGTTGCTGCCAGTCCTCAAAGCACGGGGAGCACAACAACAGAAGAGGCTGATCTGAGCACGATGGGGTTGACACAGTGATGCAGCCAAGTTTCAGAGATATGCAGATGCCTCTTCCAAGATGTGGTGGGCATCAGTTTGGAAGAAGGGAAGCTGCCCATGGTAATGAGGCTACCTAATGTGCTCTTCATCTGAGTATTTTATGGTCAGGAAAAGCTCGTAACATCGGGGACTACAATACTTCAATATTAGTCCCATTGCTGAAAATAACTTACACTACTCTAAAGTTATTCACTGAGTAAATCTGCCCTTTAACCTTGTCCGTCTGAGATGTGTTCACCTTATTGTGAAGATCTCTCAGGCTGGAGACCATCTGACCTGCGAGTGCCTTTACCCCTCATGGAGGGGTACCCTCACGTGAGCACAGGGCATCATTGCACCACCTGAGGAAAAGTGTCTGTTTCGCCCGAGGACCGTGGACTCACCCACATGAACTCCGAAGTCCAGATATGGATTTTGGAGACAAGTTCAGTGGAGACCACCAGCTAACATTAGGTGTGACCCTACATTACTGAAGCAAAACAACTTACAAAGCATAATCTTTACAGCCAGAGCTCAAAACTGCCTGTAAAACACTGCAGTAAAGGGGACAGCAGAGCAGACACGAGATGTATGAGGACTTGGTCTTTCTGGGATGGCGCAGCTGAGCTCTTCCCCCTCCTTCCTTTTGCGTAATACACACAGGTGAAATGCAGACAGTGCAGCTTCCATTGATGTGTACCACCACCCTCCAAAGAAAAGCTTTTACACACCCCCCATACCTTTCCATGAGAACAACCACAGCAGATCAAATTAATTTCAGTAATCTTTAAAGGAGCTCGGTTTGTTGGTTTGTACAGCTACACTGTCATTCACATATGCCATTCGCATATGCAAGATTGACTGGTGATGAATTTTAACATCTAGCTTTGCCTAGAAAACAGGACAGGCATTTTGGGGTGTCAGTCCACCTATAATGCAGAAGTGACAAGAATATATTTAGTAAAAAATAATAAGCTATGTTTCATTAAGTCTATGAATAAGAATTCCCAGGAAAACAAACTGAGTACATGTAGCATATGGGACACAATAAAGAACCTTAGCTATATATTACAGATTGCAAGAGGAAAGATATAGAAGAAGAGAGAAAAAAGGAAATATATATTTTTCCCATCACCGAGAATAAGACTCCTCCTGCATTATTTTTTCCTCTCATTTGTGGCATATCAATTCTATTTATGATTCTCCTGAAAAAAAAAATAACAAAACCACAAACCCTCTATTATGCTTCTCAGAAATGCCGAATGTCGTTACGATAATTTCATTACCATTTATTATATACAGTGCTTTTGAATTAAAGATCCCTTCCAGAAGACAAAATGTTGCAAACAAATCTTTTACATGCTTATTGAAAATGTGGAGCGCTGCCTGCTGGAAACACAATAACACTGCTGAAGTAAGTTGGTGTTTATTTTGCCTAGGGATATGCTGTAATTGGCATTTCTAACCTGACTTTTAATCCATTGTTTTAAATTACTCCAAGAGTCTAATATTCCTCATTTGTATTCAGCTGGGAAAGCACAGGGGTTTGTTTAAATCCATCAGAAAAATTCTCTGGGGATCGTGCCTTGCTAGCATGTAAGCAGATATTTATAATTTGCAAGACATTAGCTTGAATAAGTGATTTGTGTGGTTTTGAGAAAATGACAATGATGGAAGAAGGAGCAAGAGGAGAGATAAGCATTATTCTGAGAAAATTTTTCATCCTGGATGAAAACACAGGGTATGTTTCTTTTCTGGAGCTCTTCCAGAGAAAGGTTTGGAGGGGAAAAAACACGTCTTGAGTGAGATTTTCATGGAACTTGGGTAACTATGTCTGAGCTAAGAGAAGTTGTTCACATAACCTCATTCTTTGGTTCTGGAGTTATGTTTTTTCTATTGTTGAAGGCAACAAGCTGTAATTTCTCTGCCCTGAGAGGGAAACTGGAATCAGAGCTCTATATTTCTACAGAGCTGCCATATATTTTGGATGCATTTACAGAGTAGCTCAGGACTTGCCTCTTCCCTCAGTGTAAATATATGTGACATTGGATACTGTGTGCTATATGCATTTTTTTTTCCAGTCTGAATAATCAAAGCATAAGAAAGATTTGTGCAATTTTATGTCTTACTTGCAGATAAAGATTAGTTAGCTTTGACTGGCTCATTTTTATTTTTCATGCACTTACTTAATTGGTAAATAATAATTAACATCCCCCCAACTGTTCTCCAGCACCACTTCTCCTCTTATTAGTGGGAAGATAAAATGATTAGGAAGAGATTCAAGAAAAGTTAGGAACCAATGATTCCTGCAAAACACATTTATTTCACCTTTGTCCCTCAGCAATTTCAACTCTCTAAATGCTGCAGACTTTCCTGTCAGTTCCAGCCTGGCCAAGACAGAGTGCTGTCACGTTGCTTTTGTTACTCAGTTCAGGACTATATCTCTCATTCGATATTTTACAATGTCATATACAGATTTATTTGGTCTGCATGCCGTGAATGAGTTTCTTTATTGCCATTTTTTGCAGCTCTTAACTTGCAGCAAATACCCCAAAATATCATTCCATACATCACTGAAATTGTTAATAATATAAAGTTTCATTTCTAATTTAAGGCACTACAATCACACCATCAGCTATCTTTAAAAGTTTTACATTGTGGGAAAATGTCAAAACTATTACAACTGACAGGAATTACAGAGTAAGATGTTCACCTCACCAAAGGGCACAAATATAGTCACATTGCTACATCCATAAAGGACATGGCTTTAGGCACAATGCAAGCTCTTCTGTTCAAAGATACTAAAAATGACTTGATTTTCTACAAAACTGTATTTGCTTTAATTAAAAACTTTTTTTTTCAGAAAAAAAATCAAATGCAGCAGTTACATTCTCTTTAACGAGTTGAAGCTTTTAAAAACAATATTATATGCGCAGTTAAGCACAGATACTCTAAGAAAATAATCCATATTTCAGGACGAAAGCAAGAACATTCTTTCAAATGCACATTTTCTTTAGTAGGCTATAGATTGTTATCTTGACTGCCCTTCATATATGGTAATCAAGATAGATGTTGGAGATGTTACAAGAGCGAGCAGTAAACACCAAAGAAAGTTGCCCAGATAAATCTTCAGCATAAATAAACCTCAGTTGGTAGGGAGCCAAACAGAGTAATCAGCAAGCGACCTGCGTTAAATTAGGTCATAGCCTCTCTCTTCTGTCGTGAAAACAACTACTGTGAAAGACCTTTAATGTATTTAAAATCCCAGTGGATTTATTGACAGTACCTTTGTCTGGACCATGCCTGGTCTCTGGTCCCTCAAGTGCTCCAGGGTAGCAGCAATATCAATCTCTTTAGCACCTGCAACAAACCACAAATTGGGCTGAGTTCAGAGCACAAGATAATCCATGCTGCATCTGTCAATCTCTTGCTATCGGGTTCCCTTTGGGCTAACAGTCCAATTGAAAATTATTACATCCATCTCTCAGCAGACTTGGCAGGCAGCTGCAATTTTTGTGTTCATATAGAAAAATAAGAGGTTGGGGCAGCTTTTATTAACATTAATTCAAGAAAAGCCAGAGAAACACAAATTCCTAAAAACGTCTCTGCACCTAGAGCAGAATATATTTTGCAGAACCTAAGGGTCTGTCCTGGCAATGCCACCCAGTGCCCCTTTGTGACTTCTAAGGGTATGCACTGAATTAAGGACCTACCAGACCATCTTGCTGCGTGATCACTGTTTGAGCTTGTAAATCTATAGCATTTTCTTTAGGTTATACTTTGGGTGTCTGGACACCGCGGCTGCATAGTGATCGGCAGCACCAGGATGCAGAAAATAGGCATGCGGAGCCTAACAGCTGTGGGGACTGGCTCCCTTCCTCAGTGCCAATGGAGGTGCTTTCTTTTCAAACATGATCTACGTAGAGCAAAGCAAGTCCTTGCACCTCTCACCTTTCTTATAATAACCCAGAGCCTGGAGAACTGAAGGGGACAGGGAGATGCCAATTTCCTTCCAATTTCTGCAAGTTTAAGATGTTTCAAGACCACCCTCTTCATTTTCCTTAAGTGCCTAACCAGATACATGTTTTTTGAGGGGATTGAGAGGAAAATCAGGATTTCAGTCCCTCTGGTGTGAACACCAAGAGTAGAAGCCTGGCTGGAAATCCTTTGAGCTGAGAAGTTCAGCTACAGAATTTGGCCCTCTCACATCCGTCCCCTTCTGCATCTTGCAGGAGCATCGCACAGCGCCAAAGCATCGGGCAGATGGGCAGAGGGTCATCCTACCCCAAGTGTAACTGCCCCATCTCCGCTTCCCCATCCCCTCCTGCCCTGGTTCTCCATGCATTCTCCTAGGGCAGACGTGGGTCTGTAGCCTCTGAAGCTTAGGAAGATGCTGACCCCAGGTCTCCCCACTCTTCTACATACACTTTCATCATTAGATGGTTTATCAAGGACAGGGATCAGCTACGTTCTGAAATTTGCTCCATTTTGAATGATACTCAGTGGTGTGTTCTGAAGACGACCGTGGCCCTTTGATGTACAATTTGACAACTGATTCCTGTTGGCTGGCCCTAGGAATCTCCTGGCCCAGCCTGTGCCAATTTGGGACTTTCTTCTGGAGGCATTTAAACCCCCTCAACTATTCACAGTGGTCTCGGAGCCTAACGTGGAGGTCATGCACCTAAAGCGTTGCTGCTGCACTAGCTCACTCTAGAACATATACTTGTCCAGTTCCCAGGACTGGATTTGCATAATTGGGCCAATGTTTACCACTATTTCTACATAGTTTTCAATAGTTTCTACAACTCTTGCAATTTAAGGGCTTAAGTCTAACTGTAATTATGTTCAAGTCAATGTAAACATTAAGCACCTCCTCATTTACCCAACTCAACTTTATAACTCAATATATTTTCAAAAATTCAGAAAAGCAACTAAAAGTAAATGATGTAATTTGGTTTCCTTTGATAAAAGACATGAGAAGGTATTTAAAAATAACACCAGCTCTAGAAGAATAATTAATTTGCAATACATTCTTTGTATTGATGAAATTATGTTTTCCAGCTGTATCAGAAATGGAATTAATTCATTCAGTAAATATAACAGTAACAACTTAGAAAAGGTATCATTTGACAGATATTTTTGCTGATTACCACAGGTTGGGGCATTGTATGGTTTTTGCTTCCCTCCTCCATGCATTGTACAGGAATTTACAGGGATGAGCTTTGAAAAAAATAGAAAGTTTTATTTTAAAATACCGCGCCCGCCCACTTCCTTAGAATGGACCAGAGCAATACATACTCACATAGGCTGTAAAGTCTGATAACAGTGACAGTAATTATACCTTAAGTCTGTTGCAGGTTTTACAGTGGCAGTTCATCTGGAAAGCATCAGTAAAGGTACATGCTTTGTAAACCCTCTCACTGGTGTAACATGGTGGCTCATTGCAGTGTTTGGTCTCACACATGCACGTGCAATTAGGTGGGGTTTTCCTGTTCCACCACAGACGTCCATGAGAGCAGAGCTCTGTGAGTACCGCACACACTTTACAGCCTTACCTGGGGCCTCATTAGACTACCAGGAATTAAAATGCCCCAGTAGCACCTTGGCTCAAAGTAAAAGGAATTATCTTTTTCAGAAATTAAGATATGAGAAAAATTTAAGACATTGACATAGATGAGGTTACCCACAGTCCTGAGGCAGCCTCTGAGATGTGCTGCAAGGACCAGATATCCTCCCAGGGGAGCTGGCAGGCTCAAGTGCCACGTGGGCTTCCCCAGGGCTGCAAATGTGTAGGTCCCCCCTCCATCACCATAAGCACTTCTGATGTCCTCAGCCCTAGGTAATTAAAATGAAAAGGAGAGCAAAGTATGACTTTGCTCAAAGCATGTGTCTTGTTCAGAGGCCAAGGGGTTAGACGCAAGGCAAAACAGAGGCAGAGACTGGTTTGCTACCTCCTTTTTCCCATTTCTTAATGCCTGTGATACTATGGTGATGGGAACCACCTAAGTGCCTAGAGAGGCTGATCAACAAAACTTAGCGTTGCAAAGATGGGCAGCTGTTTTAGAAGAAAAATATCTTGGAAGAAGAAAATCCACAGGAAAAAGAATGAAATCAATGGCATAAAATAAAGCCAGTATGACTTGTTTTCTGTCTACATGAGCAAACGTCTCTTCCTACCCCGCATCCACCTAGCAATAGATGCTACTTGTTCTGCATCTATTTGCTTATTGTGCCTAAAACAAATGACTTTAAATATATATTGCTAGTCCACTATTAAATCTCATTTTGTGATCAGGGCTTTTTTTCTATTCAAACCTACGCTAGATTGCTGTTATATTATGTAAATTCAGCTCACTTTCACTGATGTGTGCGATGATAGTCTGTAGAAAGTTCTCTGCTGACAGAGACAGACAAAGGAAGAGATTTTCAAGGCACAAAGGGAGGTCTGAACCCACCCTGCCTTCACAGGTGAGAGGAGTTCAGTGTTTAACTGCAGCATGAGCTTTCAACTCTCTTCGGAATTATTTTGTTGAAATTTGACACAAATTCAACACCTTCTTCACCATGCTGAGGCTTTCTCTTTAATCTGAGAGTACAACAGTATGTCATGACATTCTACAGTACCCAATAACACTTTATTTATGCTTTTGAGACATTTCAGGTGACAAAAAACACAGCATATGTTACATGACATTGGGAGAGACGGATATTGCATCTAAGGACATTAGGGTCCTATCATGCTCTTACCGAGATGGCTGCAAAATAACCGCACACTGCTAAGGTATTTTAAACATTGCTTATCTGGAAAGCCCCCATACAAACTAAATTTGATGCAGTGGTTTAGAGTACAAGCTGGAAGAACTTGACTCTCTGATTCCAAGGATATCCCATTACTGAAAGTGTTTTGCTCAGGCTACTAAACTATGAAGTCCAGTAATAGATGAAGACATGAATTGTCGTACAAAAATAAGCTACAGGAAGGGTTAAAAACACTAGGCTGGAGAGCACTGACAATTGGAAAAGAGAACACAAAATGTGTCCAAAAGGCACTATTTTCTATCTTTTCTCCCCACCAATACATATGTGTCTGCTTAACAGTGCTACTGGTTTCAGAAAATAAAGAAGGGGATAAAAGAGGAAGCATTTAAAGAATAAAGAACTGCCTTTTCACCTTTTGACTGTATTTTTCTCTGCAGGGAATAAATTTAGTTTGTGTTTGTGACAGGTTCCTTTTTCACAATGGATTTCATTCTTGTTTTAAATGAACTTAAGAATCTAGCTTAGTGTGAGACTGAGCTGATGTTGTACCAGCAGTATTGTGAAAAATGACGGTGCAATGTGATTTTTTTTAAAACAGAAGATGCATTTGCAGAAATTCACTGTGAGCCAGATACTACTAGCCTTCCCCCTGCCCTTAGCAGCTCAGTGAGCTAGCTGAGTAAATACCTCCGAAAGCACTTCCACACCAGTGTAAGCCATATTTTAACTTCAGTAATTAACTACCATCTTCCTACAGACTCGAAGCATTCTCAGTGAGTGCACAATAACCCACATCAGGAACATTAACTGGATAAACTAAAAGAAAACAAGAGAAAATGCAAGCTGAATGATATTTTGCCCCCAAGGAGAGAAGCAGTTTCTAAAGTTTAGGGTCATATCCTCTGCAACCCTTTCTCTCCCCACAGGCACCAATGCAGGATGCACGCTGGCACTTAACAGCTGGTGCTCCTGATTAGCAGATCTCAAGGGGTTAAAGTGTTTGCCCTTAGATAGTTGTGTAAGTGGAGTATCCGGCATGTCATAAAAACACGGGTAAAAGTCGAACTCCCCTTTCCTCCTGCAATAAATAACGAGCTAGCCAAACTCTGCCGCAAGAGGCTCCATGAGGTGACCAGCAGCAGCTCGCAATATTTAAAATCATCATGAATTACCTAATGTTAGTTTTATGACTGTAATAATGAAATCTTCCCTCTCTTCTCCTCCCCCTAAACATGGCAGGGGACCCATTGTGATAAACACAAGACACATGAGAAACACTGTGGAGGATAATCCCTTCCACATTGTAGCAGCATTGCTGTCACTGTGATGGTACAGGAATATGACAGATAAAGTTTGTTGAGAGGGGTAACATCTTTTAATTTATCAGCTGGGAAGAAAAAATGAAGGTATATCATTAAAAAGTGGTTTTCAGGTTCAGCACACTACAGAGCTTGTGCACCTGGAAACGTGCTGTTTGTTTTTTTCAGTTATAAGAACAATCCGCGTTTGTTACATAAATGTATGAAAAATTTGGCTTAATTAAGGTAAGCTTTGAGATTTTATTTTTACATGATAGACCTGAACATACTTGCACTGAGAGAAAAGTCAAAAGTTCTATTTTATTCATTACTAATGAAATGTGCAGCATAGATTCTGTGAGACTGATAGAATTTTATATTAAAGGACTATATTAAAAGGAATATTTTAGATTCTAGATGCTCTGAATTTTCTGTGTATTTATAAAAATAGAATGAACCTTAAATACTTCATCAAAGCAGTTATTTGTGGGGGGGGTTCTTTTTAAATAACCCAAACTGAAGAGTGTTCTTTATGATGTTTCACAAATACATATCACTCATAAATATTAAATTAAAAAGGATTTTTCTAGCTGGGAACAACTTTCAGATCTACCGGTATATATCCTCAAAAAGGATTATAACGCAGAATGGCTATATATTTGGTACTGGTGAGTCCTAAAGGACGGCTTGGTTGTTAGGTTGTTCTGTTTAGATACATATAATTTTATTCCACACTGAGACTCTGACTTCATGCACCACTTTGGTTAAATCATTAAATTCACCCTTTGTTTCAACACCATCATTTATAAAATGAACCACCTTTTTCCCACCTAATAAGTTGTTATGAAGGCAAATTAATGATTGCAAGGTACTTGGACCTAGATAGATACTCTATTTTTTTTCCAATACCCTCTGCACCTTTCTCAGCCCTCTTTCTGTTCCCCTTGATCATAAAGTGACCACAAAGCTGAATATATGATGTAGGAGTCATGCTGAGCAGTTGTAAATGTGCAATTATTAGCACTGTTACCATTTCTCCTTAAGGAGATGATGATGATCTGTGTGGGAATAAGCATGTATCCCAACAGAAAAAAATGGAGTACTAAGGGGAATACAGAAATGACCTGTCAAGTGCCTTTCTTTTTGCAGCAGAAAGTATTCAGTTTTATTCCAGTCAGATACTACCTGCTTAATGCATCTTTTTATATTTATTATATTGCATAGATTTTGAATTAGGCCTTGAAGGGCAAAGGGACTTGTTAGGTCAGATTAAAAACTGACTTGTTAAAATCTCGAAGGAAGAGTCCCTAATACAGTTCTTTCCACTGCTGTTGCTAGAAGCTGAAAAAGATCCAATTAATATTTGCAAGATGCTGCTGATCAGCAGCCTTTTAGCCTCAGCATCATGCATGGTGCAGTATTCGCAGGCAGTTGGGAGCACCGTGGAAGAATCACTTGTAGTACTATGAAATAGCAAAAATACATGTGAGAAAGAAAATAAGGGCAAAAATAGAGTGTCAGCAAGGACAATGAGCTGTCTCACCACAGCGTCTCTGTGTTTAGGAAGAATACAAGTGTTTTCATGTTTGGGTGTTGACTGCATGACTCATGCCTAGAAGTGATGCTTCATGGTCAAAGCAAACTCGTGCACAGCAGCTTTATGCTGCCTTTCTTCCCTCCCCGTGTGAGGACTCTGACAAACAGGCTTTCTTCCGTTTAGTAGATTTTCTGGCCCTTCTTGGTGCTCCATTTTGCCTTAGGAAGGAGGAAGATAGTGAACTGTGGAGACCCAAGGACAGTAACCTCCCAAAGAAGGACAGACAGTAAGTTGAGCCAGGTCTGACAGGAACTTAATACACAGAAAGGGCCCATCTATACTGCTGGCTGTGATATAGAAACAGAAGAGGGCTCCCTGGGGAGTTAGGAGGGTGTATCAGTATCCATGGACTATCACACTGTCACAGCTACGGTGTTCCCAATGCCCAAGCTAGCTGGACGCAGCACAGATATGCTATAGATCTGCAATGCCCCCAAAGCTTTAGATGCCTCCCACTTCCCACTGACAACTTCTAAAGGATGGCTCGTGTAGCTGCTCCAGCAAGTGTTTGCCCCATTGAGTACTTAATGTTGCAGTGAAACATTTAATCACACCATACGAGCGGCAAACTCAATCTGATTAAAGAAGAAAGGGTCATAACTAGGGGGAGTGTAACACCACTTCTTCACTGACCATTAGTTTTAATGGCATACTGGTAATACTTACTAACTAGCTTAGTCTCAAAGGCCCAGCCTCATCTCATCTACTCCAGCCATCCTTGAAGTTCGAACGGGAGTTAGTCACATCCTCTCCCAACATCTAAGAGAGAGAGGGGAAGCTCTGATGGGCCATTCATTTGCCTGAGGATTACCCTCCAGAGGTGCATATCGTTCTCCATTGATGACCGAGGAGACCTAGACAACTAGGTTAGGTGCTTTATATGGCTAAAGTTAGCTGAAATGAACCTGGGTTGAAAAGAGTTGAGTTGCTGTTCTGCAGTTTCGGGCTCACAAATGCTAGAATCTGCCAAATCTAATGGTGTTTGAGATCTGTGTTCTGTGTCTGTTGCCTTCCCCTCTTCCCTCACGCCCCAGGCTCACCATCTTGATGGAAATGACAAAAGAAAAAGCAACATGGAATCACAATGAAAAGACAAAACAGTTACAGTACGGTGTAGGGAAGGCCATGGAAGTGAAAAACGTGTTGTGAGAGCAACTGCTGCTTGTATAGTGCTCTGCTGCAAAGAAACAAGAGTATTTTCTTCCTTCAACTTGCATTGTCTGAGTGCCCATTAAACAAAAACACTTGTAAATACTAGAGTTAAAAAAAGGAGCTGAATAACAGCTACAAACTACAAAAATAAAAGCAATTTTCATTTGTAGTTATCCAGATGTCTGCTGCTGTAGCTGTTGGAGTTCTGCTATTGGCCGGGAGGATCATTTGATGCCTTTCATGGAAAGAGAAAAGCGTCAGCAAAAACCTAGTGAGGGACACACTTTTAAAGATAACAAAAAAGATAAATGTATTCAGACTGGCATTTTCATTAAAAGCTTATTCTCTCTCCGAGATGAACAAAATCTGTGTGCATGCATGTATGTAGTTAGGGATGGACCCAACGTATACCTGAATCTGTGAACTGCCTGTAATTTCAGACAAAATACATAAGTGCTTCTATACACCTAACAATGACCCAAATGAAAAATTCACTACCTTTATTAAAAAAAAAAACCAACAAAACAATCAATCAACCAAAAAATCCAACTTGCAAAGCAAGTGTATAAACAGAGAAGGGAGTACTTTCAGTAGTAAAAGTGAAGTAATGAAAAGTATTGTGACAGTCATACACACACAGAGTATATATTACATAATGTGTCATTGTTTACACATTTTATATTGATTCTTGAAAACTGCATGTTATAAATGTTTAAATGTAAGTGATATGGCTTTCTCAGCACACAATCCAAAGGAAGGTGATACTGAAGATGGAACACTTAGGAACAGCCTAATATTTTAAAAACTGCTACAGGAAAATAATGCTTCTAAGCTTATACAGATTTCAGCAGTCTTGCAGAGACAGAAATTCACTACTGACATGTCAGCTTTTAAGCTAATATCCTTTGTCAACGCAGAAAAAACATGCAGAAACCACTCACTGTAACTGAATCTAAACGGATGCTAATTTGAGGCCCAATCCTTCCTCACTTCCGCTGCGCATGAGAGTATGTCACATCACATTCTATACCACATAGGAATTATTTCTCTTTTACATCTAGATTTCCCCCAGTCTCCCCAGAAGTTAAAAGTAAAAGGAATATGCATAAATTACTACATGCAAGAAATAGAAGTGAATGAGTTATATTCCATATGGGGTAAGATATATCATAATCACCTGTGGTCACTCTAGAAAATACCAGTGCACACATCTAAATTCAACTTACACATGCACGCGCACACATACACACGCACACATACAAAGTGTATACATAGCAAGAACTGCGGATGTGCTGCTACTGCCTACTTACAGGTGTTCCCCAGTATCAGCTCCCATAGAGTTCTACACAATTTGCTTCTTTTAGTACCTCTTTCAGAAACTACTGGTGAATTACCCGACAGGCAGTTCATCTCCACATGCTGAATCAAACATGAACAAAGATAAGATGCTGATTGCAAAAATGACATTTCTGAAAATGTGCCTCAGTTGGCCCTAAAAAAATCTTGGGAGTCCCCTTTGGAAAATGTGCATTTTCTTTACAGCGGACACAGAAGTAGCTCGCCCACATGAATCTATTAAATTGTAAGAACAACATCTTATATTACTTTCATTTTACATTGCACGTAGGTGACAATGCTTTCACAAGACAGTACATGGAGTGAATAAAAGATGCAACTATTATGGATTCATTCTTTAATGAAGTTTATCCTTAGAAGTGACTAAACTGGTTCAGCTATTGAAGTTGTGGAATAATTACACTTTAGTTAGGTTATATACATTGTACCCTTTACAGCCAGAAGACTACCATCTGGTCAATTAAACACTTCTCTTCAAATCCTTCTAAAGACTGCTGCATGAGATTAGCTACAAAAAAAGTAGTTCTTCACTCTGCATATAAACCTCCTTTTCCAAACATTTGCCCAGCTGCTTCTCAAACCGATAGCACAGTACTTCTATGACCAGCTTTTTCACTTTTCCATATTCTAACCTACCCATTGTGTGAAAAAATGCTGCCCAAATTCCTTATCTGCTTGTCTCCTCCTTAGTTTCAGTCAATGACCTCTTGTTTTCAAATTAGTCACTACCTCAAGCTGCTTACTGACATCAATACATTCCTTTCAGGGTCTTCTAATGCTCTATGGGGACCTCCCTTCGAGTTCCCTTTCCCAAGGAATAGCCCATGTCTGATCAGTCTTTCTTCACAATTCATTTGCCCCAAACCCTGAATAATTAGGGTTGCTTTCTACCACACTGTCCTAGTCCCAATACTTTTCCAATAAAATCCCCAGAACAGCAAATAACTGAAGAAATATGGCCCTTTTAGAATAATCTCTGACCACCAAACAATATAAAAAAGATAAAAGCCAAAGAAATTACATCAATAATTTGTTTGCTTTTTGTTTGAAATCTCTGTATGCCATAAAGGAAGCCATCTAAAAATGCAGTCCATACAACATACACTAGGAAACATCAACCAACACCACCTTCCCCATGGTCACTAATTCATTTCACAACAGAAGCTTGTAAACATGCTACTTTTTTATCTTCATTTTATGAACTATTAATCTATGACTCGATAGTGTCATTAATGTGTCAAAACCTTTAGTGTTTTATATGTCAAAATGTGCTTTGTAATAGGAAAGAAACACTGTTTTAAACAGCTTCTTCTAAATAGTGAGAGTTCTCTGAGCATCACAGGCTGGACCGTAAAAATCTGTCCTATACATTCCCTATACACTTTTGCATGTAGCTGGGGGCCCAGCTCTCATTGTGATTAATTATCTGCTAGAAAAAGGCTGCAAGAATGAGCACTATTTGCCCAATTGTGTTTCCAGGGTAACTCATTACAGAAAAGTTACAATACATAAATGCAGTTCATTTGAAAAACCGGCCTTATAACATATGATATGTTTACATGGACACTAAGAACTTCCTTCAGAAACTGAAATAGCAACATTTCAGAATTACATGGTTAGCATTATTGCTGCTGAGAACTGAGGCAGTCTCGTGGATTGTACAATAGTGCACAAAGCAAAACCTAATTTTTCAGCTTTACCGGTCTGCATTTTTTTCCTTTTTCCTAGAGATAATAATCTATCTCACCCAAATCTCAAGTGTGATCGATTCAAACTTAGAACATGAAAACAATTAAATTTTTAAGTCCTCAATTTTTCTGCTGTAAATTTTCTCCAGAATACCATCTATTTCTAATCCCATTTCTTGCCCTCATACCATTAAAAAAAAAGTAATCTCTCTTTTACACTATATATTCTCTCAACCACTGTATGACACATAGCATGTTAAGTTTTATTTTCATGGGAGAAGCTGGATCCTGGGCTGAAGAAATATTCCCTCATTCACCAAGAACATGTCAGAAATAGTCTGCTCTAGACTTGTATCAGTACAACTGAACAATAGAATTTTCTCAGACTTTGCATAAGGACTCAAAAATAAGCAGATTGAATCCATTTTAACACAAATATGGGCAAGCATTTTCTTTCATAAAACCCTTTCAGAGAGGAGCGAACCCCACAACTTCATTATGATTGTTAAATCCACACAGCAGATAAGCAAAACCTCAGCAAGGGTTCAGATTAGCCAAAATCATTTGATCACGATGAGTCAGAAGGCAAATGAAGGAATCTTTTGTTTTGCCTTAAAATGTCACGGTATAAACTGCATCTGCTCAGGAGCTGACTCACAAGACCCTCAGACAATAGGGTAGCGGGGGCAAGGAAAGGACTTGGGGAGATAACCTCCGCAGCCAGCCCAGGCCAGAGCCTATGTGCTCATCAATTATAATCCAAGCTTTTGAATGCGAGCGAATAAACCATTGATTCAGCTTTGCTAAATCGAATTTTTTGCTGGGTTTTAGAATTTGGAAATCAATACTTTAAAAAGGATTTTAAAATTCATATTTGCCTTCCCTTTGACTCATCTTGTTGCAGCTAGTTCAAACACAAGAAAATGGATGGTCAGCAAGCCCCAAGCAGCTGCTGGCTAGATTAATATCTAAAAATCAAAGTATTATCTACACTACCCAAGCCTCTCAGTTCAGAAAAATGAAAGTGGGAAGACTCATAATCTCATATTTTTTCTTTTTCATGCCAGAAACACTCAATAAAAATGTCTTGCAATATATCAGACTTTTAGTCACTACAATAAGCCTGCGGGAAAGACAAGAAATGAGAAAATTCTCAACTTTTCTCTAGATCACACAAAAAGAAAAAAACCTGATCAGCTCAGAGTTACTGTGAGTTTGGGGTGAGGAAGGAATATCAAACAGACCAGATCTAAATCAGTTTATCTCCCCTAGTAACAAAGGATAAAACTTGTAAATACATAAAGAGCGTTGAAATTCTCAGCAGAAATCAGCCTCAGAAAAAGTCTCTGTCAAAAATCCAGCAAGCACTGTTATCTACAAAAACAATCTATTATCATTTTCTGTATTTATTTAATTCATGGAAGTGCACATGGAATTGAAATAAAACCTTTCCAACTTCTCACTCAAAACTAAAGCTTGTCCTAAGCTGTCTGTGAGGGAAACGAGGTGTGACTTGGTAACTGTCGTAAAATTGTAACCTCCATGTAAAAATAGTATAACAGTTAAATAGTTATCGTAGTTAAATCACGTGAAATAGTATTTAAATGTGTTACTGTAAGGCCAGATTCAACATTGTTTCATTTGTGTCATTACTTTGATGGGTGTAGGATCAGGGTCTTGTAACTACTCTGCATATGAATCTAGCAATAAAAATAATTATACTAATAAATTACATGATAAATAGCAGTGCTAAGTTACTGGAACAACTAAATAAAAGGAAACACTTGCATTTAAAACTTTCTGCTGACATGACACAGGAATGATAGCACTAAACAGACAGCGTTGTTCTCTGACTATTCCAGTATCTAAGAAGATTATTTAATGTGGCTGTTTGGAGTGAATGCACAGATGCAGTCATTACATTTACTGCACAGAGGACAGTGAAATTCATTAAAATCTCGACCCAACAGGAAATCCTTCCCAATGTGGTGCAGAGCTGGAGGGGGTCCCGCAGGCCGGTGCTGTGCGGCTCTCAAAGGCAGCTGGGGGCCGGGAAGGTCTTTGCTGAGCGAGGGCTCTTGCGAGCTCCGTGAGAGCTCTTGCGTGCCCTCTGTCCAGCTCAAATACCCTCCGAAGTACACCAAGGGGGCATTTCTACCCTGGGTACCAACTTTTACCATTCCGCAAGTACACTGAAAGAGGGTGCTTTGCTTTTTTTAAATTTTACTCCTGCTTTCTTGAAGGGGTTGGGGCCATCAGGCTGACGTGGCGGGGGTCAAGCACAAAATCCTCCCCAACTCGATTTCTTTTCCCCTGCTTTAGGTTTTAGGAACAGGTCTGGCTTTAGGAACAGGCTGGTGGTTTTCAGAATCTAAAATAATACGAAGGACAGCAATAGGCAAGATAGTAGAAGATAGGAATTTATAACACGTTTAATAAACTAAGTATTAGCACTAATTCAATGAGCAGTAGAAGAAGAAATTGTAAATGACAAAGGCATTTACAGTTAACTGTCTAGGAGAATGCAGGGAAGTAAATCATTACATGAAAAAGGAGCTCCTTTTCTCGACCTACACTATTAAAAACCCCACTAAAGAGCCAAGGCATTTATTGATTGCTTTCTACTTTCCCACTGCCGAAACTAAGTACTCCTCTATTTACTTTGATTTAAAAATGCATTATTGTCTACTTTCTAATAAACCAGACAGTGGAACAAGCAACTCAAATTATTCTAAGTTTATTCTTAAAAGTCCGTTGTTTTTTTTTTCTTGAAAGACTGAAGGCCTTAATCCTTAAAAGCCTTTTTGAAAGAAATGTTACTAGATGCTGGCCTTGCAGCTGGGCCCAGATTGAAAGTGCACTTACATTTTTATGTTTAGTGCTGAAGGACTCTGAAGTTAGCCCTCGCACTCCACATAAAAGCTTTGGAAAGGGCATTCTTTGCCACTCGTGCAATTCATTCTCTAAGAAAAGGAAATGGAAAGAAAGATTTCATGTCCAGGGCTTCAGGCCTTTGATCATTTGATGAACATTGGATCCTCAACCTGGGCCTCCAGCTTCTCAGGCCAGACAAAGAGGGCCCCGGCCGCACAGGCTGGGCCTTGGTTCCCGCCCGAACAAAACCTTTGGCGGCCGCACAGTGTGACAGCCTGGGAAAGACCCACCTCAGCAGGGCTGAGATGCCCGCTCTGCCCTTTGATCTTTCATTTAAACCCCAGCCAAAGCACCAGGTCAGGGGATTTCACGTCGCACACCCCCACGGGCAGAGGGGAGCAGGTCAAGAAAAAATGGGGGTGACCAATCTCCAAAAAGCCCTGTGACGCCTTTCTCTGGCCAGTTTCACATGACTTGTCTGGTATTGTGAAGCGCTAAGCCCACACTTAAAATGGAATTTGACATTACATGGTACAATGGAGTCAATAAATGGCATTCTTCAGTGCTTTTACAACAAAGTCAACCCTCCCTTAAGTGGCTGAAAGCCCCAAGCTAGAAAATACTTCTCATTTGCTTCTTTATGCGAGTAAATTGCATGTACTCTAAATCTAGTTTTCATTACGTCTTCTCATTGCTGATGACTGAAATGAGCCGAACAAATACCTAACAAAAGTCTACATTAATTTTACGACATACCATTGCTTCTATTTTTAAAGACTAGGTTGTCATGTGGCACGTAACAAGCATTAGAAATATCTCCATATTCCTTCACGGAATGAAAACCTATTTTCCAATGAGCATGAAACACTAATCTCATCCCACTGAAAAAATTATTTTCAGTACAGTGCTAAGGAGAAGGCAAACACAACTTCTTTTAATATCAGCAGCAAGTTCCACAGGATGCTTTTGGGCAGAAAATTAAGTCCAGAATAGAGAGAGGACTCTTCTTTCTAAAGGGACAGGACACCACGATGTCCCTCATATCCTGGGATATGCAGGATGCAATAGGTGACTGCAAAACAAGGAGTGCATTTTTAAACTACACACAAAAATATGTCTATGTTAGAAGATTTTAAATAACAACTTTAAAGTAATTAGAGCTCAAAGAACTAAATATTTTTTCTCTATATAAATTAATAAATGTTTTTACAATTAATCCTTTTTCTTTAAATACACATATGTGCATAATGCCAGATCAAGGTAGCTTAAGTACTCAGCTTAAGAAAGGCAAATAACTATTTTTTTGTTTATTTTCAACCTCCCAAGATTCCTCTTCCTCTTAAAATGCAGTTCTATGAAACTGCGATACAAACATGGCTAAAGGTATGAGGAAGGGGTACAATATATAAATAAAGCTGACTATATGGCTTTTTAACATACTGTCAGGTTTACATACCTGCTTTTACCCTCCTTCCTTTTGAAGACAGTATCAGTACTAAAAATTTGGTTCAGTTCTAACACACAAAGATTATTTCAGGGTATCTCAAGTACTTCCTACCATGAACCATTTACCAATCAATAAAAAGCAAAGGAATGGTGCCAATCTCTAGAGAATCTACAGACTTCATTTTAAACAAACAACAGTATATATTTATGTTGACAGATGATTTCCCACTTCATAAAATTGCATCTTGCAGATAAGGAAACTAAGGAACAGAAAAGTTAAATAAATTGTTCAATATTGAACAGACAGTGGCAGAGCTGAGAACAGAGCATTAGCTGATTTATTTTCAATCTTCTGTCCTGTTCACCACAGTCTTTTTCCTCCTAAGAGACAAATTTGTGCAGCACATGAGGCTCTGTCTGGTATCAGCTCTTCTAGGTGCCTCGGTGGCAATGGGCAGCTACAAAAAGAAAAGCAATTGTGTTTGACTGTTGTGGCTGGGTAGGTGACAAGGGACTGGGCAACAGTCATAAAGGAGCCCAGGACCTAACTCATGTAACTGCTAAATAAGGATTGTACAGCCCCAAGCCATCTTCTTCTAAAAACTGTAATAACTATTTTAAATGATAAATTTCAAAATTCAAATACTTCTCAACATCACAAACCCACCTGCTTATTCACAAAGCGTTTGGGTTTGTTGCTTGAAATCGCTATGAAAATAAAACTTAGGAACGTTCAGGAAAGAGTACAATTTGCCTCTAATTTATTCTCAGATTTTCTGTGAATATTGCTCCCTGCGTTGTCATGGCAACACAAGCACATCTTTCAGTACAGAGGAAGTAACAAGCCTTTCGATTCTCACCTTTGGCCATTTTATTGAGAACCATGTCAATTAGAATGTAGGTTCCACTTCTTCCCGCACCATCGCTGCCAACAGAAAGGGAAAAAGAAAAAATAAAGCCTATCAAATGTGCATCTAGACTCGACATGAAGGTACCTGCCCTTAATGTTATACTGCTACACATTGAGGGGGAGAGGACAGAACAGGGCGCTAAAGTAGGGTACTGAGAGGGTGAGAGAAAGCTTGCTCTGAATTAACACAAGCTGTTTGTGAAAGATTAACTATTAGCCTGCATGCATAACAGGGCTTTGTTTTGACTTTTTAAGCCGAGTTGTGTTTATGGCATGAAAGCATTTTAAACAACAGTGGAAACATTAGTAACCCTAAAACAGGGAACCATTTCTGTTCAAAAGGTGTATATGAGACCAAGAACCACACAATAAGCTAGACCAGAACATTATCCAGAATGGTCCCCAAATGTTGCAGATTGCATTTAGACACAGGGGTCAGAGGGAATGCATAGAGAGACCTGTTTGAGAACCAAAATATTTGATTACTGAGGGACTGCAATCTTCCTTCATCATACCTCACGAGTGATTTGTTTTTTCTTTTTACCTTTCCCTTTAATTCTTCCTTAGTTGCAACGACCAGAAAAAATATTATCATGTAATTCCTAAGAAACAGCTTTAACTTTTGTGTGTCATCAGCCCTTCCTCAGAGATGTGAGACCAAGCCTTGGGAGGGGGAAAGCTCCCTAATCTGAATGCAGCTTGTGTCCCTTTCAGAGAGCAACGTGTAATTGCCAGCGTGATGCTCTTTTAGAGCTGCTGTTAGCAAACATAATTAAGACTTTAAGTAAAGGCTTTTTTTCTTTCCCTCCCCAAAATTTTTACAAAGGTGCATGTGTGACCAATTAGACTGGTATGTAGTTTTATTAATCAAGCCATTATTTTTATTGATAGCCTAATTTGTGTACAAGAATTAATGAAAGGAAAAATAATAGAACAGCGTGAAGCGCGTTATTACGTTCTATTTACAGGCAGGCTATGAAACTTAATTTTTGTTAAGTCTGTGTAGACAGAGGTTTTTTCTTCCAGTTACTAGATCACTGCTTAGAGAAAAGGAGATAATGGTAATAATTTTTTTTCTCTGCCTATGCAGGGAACAAAGGCACAATCTTATTAGTTAAGCTGAATAATGAGAGGCAAGGCAGCAATCAGGCCCAATAAAAACAAAAACTACTGAGCGGGTGGTAGACATTTCCATCAATCACAGTAAAAAAAGAGCAAGAAACTTGAAGGCTCTTCATTCTGCATCAAATGTTTCTTTTCTCAGGCTTCCTGCAGGCAATGCAAACAAGCCTGCTCCAGAGCGTTCACCTCTGCAGAGGGCCTCCTTGCATCCAGTGGAAGGTGACTCTGCTGAGCCACAGGTGAGAAACATGTCCCCTCCCTCCTCACTCCCACCCAAAGTGGAGTGCCACATGTCAACCAACCTGCCTCTTAGCATGGCTGGTTTTCCATCTTCCTTATCTACACGAATACCTTCAATAAATAAGTGCAATATTCTTGTAACTCAGAACCTCCAATGGCAAAACCAAACATTAACATCATTATGGTTAAGTTTTCCATTGACCTGCCCAAGAGCTTTCATGTGCATCTATCAGACTGTCAGGCCTAAAGATAATCTGTCCTTAAAGGATTACTCAATCTCTGTTAGGTTTCCACTCCCTGACATTGCCCTCTTCTTAGCATGATCACTAAAAGCAAGCAAAGAAATAAAACATAACTGAGTGTTAATAAAATGAAGAAGACTAAATTGGGAGGGAATGCAAGGAACCACTATCATTTTCAAGGAGATTTATGAAACTGAAGTGCTACTTATATTTGAAAGGGTGGCCACACATTGTTTAGTCAGGGCACAACATCTACGAAATCATATGAAAGGATAATTTTATTACGAAAACAGGTCCTAAGCATTAATTAGCATTAAAAATCAGATGAATTATATATAATACCTTTGGCCTACCTCACTATCTGTTTAGTGATTCTTCTAAAGCTTTAATTTGCCCATTTTGTTTATATTGGTATTAAATTCTTACACATACAAATCTCTCTAAAGCTATTTTAGAAATTGTACTTGCCTGCAATGAACAACTACTGGACAAGAGCGACCCCTGTAGCACTTGTTTACTTTTCTGAAATAAAACAGACACAAAAAATTAATTAAGCATATTACATACTGTTTCTTTAGCAAACTGTCAAAAATAAGCAAGGAGAAAAATATTGCAGCCTTTAAAGAAACAGTCAGGTTGATAATTTCCTAATATAACAAGCAGTTGTTACATACATAATCTTGTTTAAAGTTTGCTTCTGCTTTGCTGCCGTAGAAATCACAGACAATATCCCATTATCTCTGTTGGCTAGGCAAAATAAACGATCTCTTTTCTGAAATATCTCATGTCTTAGCTCCAAAACTGAGATTATCTTGAGATGCTTTCATTTTAAAGCCAACCTTGAGTTCATGAGCTTGCTCAAAGAAGTATTGAGGGGCATAAAACTGAATCCAAAATTAAAAATGGCTATTCCAGTATACTTTGTAGAACATGTGCTCATTTGAAGAACCAGTTCTCCCCAGGAAGGCAAATACCATATCTCCTGAAAAGCTTCTCACAAAATCCTAAAATGTAATCTATTGTGGTAAAAATAACTAAAACCATTGGTAAGCTTTACCGCTTTGGTTCTAGTGCAGAAGTCTTACATATTTAATATTTACACATTATTGTCTTCTACAGCTTCCTGGTTAAATCTTCTCCGTGGCAAAATAATATACGTGAAGTCAATCAATAAAAGTACAGCTATACAACAGGTCTGCTGATATGTAAACTTAATGAAGGAATTAACTAGTGCTGAAGCAAAGCGAGACACTCAGTCTAAGAATAGAGCCCACAAAATTGGTTTAAATTGCCTCACAAAACCCAAAATTCCAAACCCTCCCTTCTGCTCTAGGATATATTTTGTATGTCAAGTATGTTATAGGCCCAAAAAAACCATAAAATATGCACACATATGTTAACAAGGCAAGCTGAGTAAGGGCTAAAACGGGAAAGCATTGCTTCAAGAAATCAAAACCTTTCATTCGATTTCCTTGATGAGATGTTTGAGTTTACTGGAACTAGAAGGTCTCCTATACAACCATTACACAAGGCAGCTTCCAAGGGATGTCCAGGTGCTCGGATAGTCCCCAGCTCAGCTCAAGTGTTACACAGGACACTGACTGCTAAACTGAAGGGAGCTGCTGGAATTTGGCAACTGTGGTACCATGTTATTATGAATTTTAAAGCATAGCTAACCTACTGAATCATTTATTTCTTGGCTGTTCATCTATTCACTAACATCTGTGCTGTGAAAACATGCATATATCTTTAAACATTGCTTACAGGATAGCCTGAAGATGCCTAAACTTCTAAATCTGACAGGGAGTCAGGATACCTGCAACTTAACCCGAACAGGCTACGGAGATGTTGGTGATGTCCTATGAAAACATGTTTTCACATTCTGCTTTTTATTATTTAAGATTCTAACCAAACTTGATAACAATATTAAGTTCTTGTAATGACTCCCTTTAAACATTAGAATTCAGGGATTTTTCACAGTTCTTACTCTTTTGCTTACTGATGTAAATTACACTTGCAGAGACATTCTGTCTATATTCCTTGGATATAAGTAATTAATGCAGTAGAACAACGTTCTATGAAATAAGAGGTAAGTCATTGAGAAGCACCTGACTTTAGGTGTTAAATGGACTATTTATATGTCCATAAATGCATACACATGCAGGCACTACCAAGCAAAATTTCAGTATCTTAAGCTGCAGTAGATTTTTCACATGAATGAATCATTTGATTCTTTACAGTCATATCTGAGGATCACCTCCTTCTATACAATATAAAGCCTAATCTTTATTTTTTGTATTGTACAGTAACTTATATTTGAAATGTCTGTAACAACATCTGGTACAGTCAGTCTGCATTTCCCACCCCCGCCCCCCCCATCATGTGCATTAGTAAAGTGTCGTTTCTGCATTTAAAGTATTAAATAAAAGCTCATAACTACCGAGGGGTATTTACCATTTCTTTTTCTGCTTGTGGGGTTCTTTGTTCCTTGTATGGCACCACTAATATGATATTTGCATGTTGTGACTAGCCATCTACCGAAGTCCTAATGTAATTTCAATGACAAACATGATCTAAACCTATCAGTAAATCAGAGCTCTCAGTAAATCAGACAGCCAGAGACACATGTTAGGGAAAGACACCTTATGTTTGTCAGTTTTATTGAAGGAGTTTCAAACATTTTCATTATCACACATTTCAGAAAACACATTAAAACAAAGGGTTTTAATCCAGCTGGTTCATAGCTTTGCCTAGATATAGTTTATGAAAATATTTAGAAATGCAGCAACATCTCATCTCATTCTTAGTTCTGGCTAATGAGAGTGAGCTGAAAATTCATCAGTAAGCAAAGTTCTTGAATGTTGAAGAAAATATATATTTTTTTATATATATACATATACAGGAAGAATTAACTTAGAAAGAATGATTAGTAATACAAACCAACCCTTGGCTCATTGAGTGAAAAAGAAATCATCATGCAAACCATCAGCAAGCAAAGGTCAGAGGTCGTTAGAGGCTCAGAAAAGGGGTTTCCCACATTGTCCCTGCAGCAGAGTCACAGTTTCCAATGATCACTTTTGTGACTATGCAACTGGGCTCATATTACTAGCTGCAACATCACAAAAATGACACTGGCAACCGCTAATTAGCTGGCAAAATAAGAATTTGTCCATTTTTAAAGTGAGCAGTGTTAGTAAATGCCATTGCACACAGCGAGAAGTGATAGCATAATAGATATATATTTTAAGCAAAGCCCTCAGATGTGATGCTAATTATCTTTTAGCTTAGCAGTCCCTCTTTAAAGTGTAAATGTGCTCCCTCTGGGCTCAAGAAATATTTAATTACACATATCAGTGCATGACTAACAAGCTAGTCCAGAGCAATAATGATTGGTCTATTGTTCAAAATGAAATTAGGACTCCAGAAGCATTTAAAACTGACCAGTGGTTTCTGTAGTAGCCTCACCTCTCAGGGACTGTCTTTTGCACAGATTTTTAAAATATGTAGAATAATCTCTTTTTGGCAATTTATACCTACATTATAAAAGTATGATAGATTATTCCGCAAGGTTTAATGTATCTGCTAAACGCAAAATCATCTAAAACAGTCTGATACATAGTAAGAAAAATGTAAGCTTTCAGTTTTCAAAGACTTGCAAAATTTACTTCAATAAAAATTTTAAGGTCCATATTTCCACAGACTCTGGGCAAGGTAATTTTGGGAATCCAATTTTTCTTGGTGATGAATTATAAAAAATAGAGGGTTGGTTATGTATATGCTTAATTTCATATATGTATGTGAATATATAAATATACACACATATCCATATATATATACAAACACACTGAATGCACATATAGACATAGATAGATTAGAAGAAATGAGAGTAGCCCCTTCCCAGCACTACCCTACTACGAGAATGGTAGCGCTGTTAGACGTTTATTCCAGGGGCTTCATGACTCAGCTGTTGTAATCCAGCAGAGTTTGTACTTTCAATAGGAAGCTTCAGGTGCAAAACACTTATTGTATAAACGAATGCCAAATACATTATTTTAGCAATAGTGCATTAGTTTTTTTGTCATTATAAAAACCAGCAACATCAGATGACCAAGAAAACTGAGATTCATAGACCAGCTATTGTGCATGCCAAAATTCCTTTTCAGGCGGAATTTTACTATGCATTCAGTATTATGCGTTCATTGTACAAAATCTGCACGTAGCAAATGATTACAGTACCCTACACTGGACTGTGAATACTTATTAAACGAACACTCAGAATTCAATTAAATCTTAACAGGTTCATTCCCATACTGGCTTTAAATACAAAGAATGGCAGCTCCACTACTTTTCTCATCTAGTTATCATTTTTCTTTTTCAAAGTATTGCACAACACTTCTTCAACACCACTATTTAACCCTTCACAATGTCACTCTAAGCAGTGCTTTCTTGGTGATGTGAACTGTGCCTTAGTGTAGACCTAATCCTGCAGTTCATGCAGGGACCTCAATTCTTACTGAAGCAAGTCGGAGTCAAGGTGCTCTGAACTTCAGATATCCCAGCTGTAAGGGCTCATTTATAGCCTACTTAGAATTGCTAGCAAATTTCCCACTAACTTCAAAAAGAGCAAAATCAGACTGTGTGTTGGCTCCATGCTGCAGCCTTGCATGGCTTAATGCAACCAATTCAGATTTTTCACTACAAAAATTCACTATAGGCAACTTCCTTGGTACCACAAGCAAAGGTAAATCAACCTATAAAAACCGCATTAAAGTTTGAACCCAGAGAAGAAAACCTTGAAAATTAATTACAATTTCAACTCCATCCTATGGCCGTGCTTCACTTCCCCTGCTATTGCTTTTGCATTGCGACTCCGTGGCATATCCTTATATTCTTACCTAGTCATAGCTTCTAGTGACTCAGTACAGCCGTACTCCATTACTTTACCCGCACCGTTTGAAATGACTCTCTGCTTTGAAAAGCCTTACAATACGTACAAGAATACTGATATTGAAGGATGGCATTTAGTCCTAAATTTTGAGGGGTAAAATTTTGCCAACAGACAGGTGTTGGATATATGCCAGCTTCTCCCCTCAGGCGCAGATGCGTAACTCCAACTGGCATCAGTTGGAGCTCCCAGCACTTACTGAAAGAAACAAGTTTAGACCTTTTGAGCACTGAGCCCCTTATAATCACTTTGGGGGGTTGTAGATAATATTGTAGTACAGAGAGGAAAACACGCAATCCCACAGGCCACTTGATGACTGAGAACCAACTCCCCAAACCTCCCGAAGATTCTTTTCATTAGCCATAAGTGCATCGCTGTGGATTAGCTGTTACAGGCTAACACCTACACACGATGCACTGGGCATGGTTTGCAATCAAATGAAGATTATTTTGCTCCAGTATTTACCATGCATGGCTTTAATGTTCAAATTAAAACTTAGATAGACACAGCAAACATTAAGAAGGTGGCAAGGACTTTCACAGGTTTTGCCTTTGTATATTTGTATTTTAAACCCATGTTGACTTTCTTTAAAATTGCAGAGAGCAAGCTTTGTCAGCATTTTCATCTGCTTTCTCAAATTTCCACCTCCCTGCAGCCAAAGAAAGTCCAGAGACCTCACTGTTTGATCCTTATGAGCAAACACTCCCATGGGAATGACGTTATTGCCATACAACTCCATCGCGGTTTTTTTTTTTCAAGCGTGCTCATACTACATAATTTATTTGTGAGATTCCTGCAATAAGGATCATAGGGCAGCCACAAAAAAAGCCTGGAAGTTGCAGAATGGAGAAGTACTTGGAAAACAAGGAAATACAGAAGCACTGAAGAGCTGTAGAAAGGGAAGAAAGGTGTCGACCTCTACATGGGAAATGAGTATGTCTTAAAACCAGGCAACATCTATGTGTGAGACAACACTAAACATCAACCTACTGCAGATTTTTGTGTTAGTTTAGCGCTGTGACATCACAAGCTGAGGAACCCCCCCTTCAAACCAGAAATATTAAAAGGACTGGTTTAGTTCCTCAGATCTGTATCGTCTTAAACGAACTGTCATACTTTGTGCTTTACCTGCGGAAATCCAGAAGTGATCTTGTGGAAGCAGGAACCCTCTGATCGTTCCAGCTGAGGAAGTGGAACTGTGTCACTGTGCGGGTCTCGTTTGTCTGCAGATTCTTCAGGTAGAAGCTCCTCACAAGGAAATCCTCGCACCAGATGTGCTCAGAGATAAGGTTTACCTACACCCCACAGGAAGGAACAAATAGAGATCAACAATTTCGGTTGCAAGTCACATCTTCAGGATTGCAGATGTAAGATGTCTGGGATGAAGGAATTGCATGGAAATTTTATTTTTATTATCAAATTGGCAAGTGCTGGCAAAATTTTTTTTTTTTTGATTTAGCAGTCAGTGTAGTTGTCAGGAAGGGGTTAGCTGTGATTGCTATTTTATTGAAAACAAAAAAAAAATATTGAGAGTTTTAATGCAAAAGGAAAAATCACTAAATTGAAACTTTATATCATGATGTGAATACAAAGGACACTGCCTGAAAATATGTTAGACTGCCAGTTGCTTTCTACTCAGAAATGCCTACAATGTATTGCCCAGGCCACTCTCAGAGGTCTTAAAGATCTCAGAGTTGAATTCATATAAGAAGTGAAAAGTCAGTTTCTTCTGCTGTGTAGAAAAATACACATTAAAAATGCAGCTGATTTGCAGAGTTCATCTTTTCAGGAAAAAAAGTTTATTCACATTTTGGTTTAAATAACTGTATTTCTTCACATTTTCCTATTCTTGGTATTTGGCATTGTGGTATTATTTTCTTCCTCTACTCCGCTGGACAACTGGAAAAATGTGACAGCCATTATCAATGTTACATTGCAACAAAACTGGTGATATGACATTTTGGGCTAGAAATGTAAAGCAGAAAATAAAAATAATATTTGTTGTGACTGAGGCACGAGGTAAAAATAGATAGCATTAATTACTAAAGCTATATAGAGGCTCTTCTACAAAGATATACATATGGTTTTCCGAAAGCAAAATTCACCAGTTCTAAAAATATTATTTTCCTATAAAATATAAATACACGGTTTCACATTTCAACTCCGTGCGAAACCGTTTGAAAAACAAAATTGTTGTCCTTTTTTCATTTTAATACTTGGCTCATTATTTACTCGATTTTATTCAGTGGAAACTACCTTGCTATTAAAACGGCGCTTGAATTTTTCACGAATCTAAAACTACTCGAAGGCACACAAAGAGTATTTAAGAGCCCTCAGCTCGACCTCCAGGTTAGGTCGGCTTAAACACCATTTTGCCCCGTAGGAAATCAACCCGTACACTTACTGTCACGTTTACGACCAGATATTTTGTTCAGGTACCTCATAGATGTGGTAGAGGTTTGACCCTTCGTCTGGCCAATAGTGGTAGCACTGTTTGACTCCGTTTTCCGCGAGCGGTGTCAGCATGACAATAACGACACAGCCGTTCTCCCAGACCATCTGCAGACAAAGAAAGACACCGTGGCCACATTGTGACTGCCTAATTACTGCGTGACATGTATAATTACTGCACTCAGACACACAATCAAAATTTATTCCATTCACAGGAAATTTATTTCATTTTCATTAGACACTTTTACTCTGCAGCTGCTTTCAAATCCCTGAATAAACTGGCACCATATTTTGCAGGCGTCCATGAAATATTAAAGAATTTCCAGCGATTTCAATTCGGGTCTTCCACAAAATCTCTCCTCATTCCTGGTACGGTGTTCAGCTGCTTTTCTGTCCAACTTTTACATCCACTGAACTATGCTTGCAGAACACACAAATATTTGGGATTTGATATTTAATACTGAACAGCATGGACCTACTAAAGTCGCATGCACTGAAACCTGTTTGTGTCCTCAACTCTGTGTCTTTTTACAGTTTGCCACATAGCAAAAGCTATTAAAGTGCTGCATTGCTGAAACAATCATAAAAGTCGCATCTGAACAACACTAATGAGGAAAAGGCAGGAAAAACCCAAACCAAAACTGTTCTTCCAGAAACATTTCAGATGAAGAAATTGTCCCTCTGAAAGCACATTTATAAAAATTTGTTGCAAATGTGCACTACTTTCTCCTTCTTCATCCTTCCTTTCTTCTTTCTTTTTTCTTTCTTTGCTTTCATTTTTCCTTCTTTATTCCTTCCCTTTTCTTTATTTTTTATTTTTATTTTTTATTTTTTCCCCTTTTTTCTTTTATTTTCTTTCCTTATTTTTTTCAGTCTTTCTCCCCCCTATTCTCTCTCTCTTTTCCCTTTTTACTTTCCTTTTTTTTTTTTCTAAAGGTAGAAGTAAAGTCCATCTCCTGCTGCAGACCGTGCACTCACAGAGCACAGGTACAGCAGGAACAGAGGAAAAACAGTGTTATCTTCACTACCAGCACGATCCCTTAATAATTTAGACCAGCTACAAAGTAGGATACAGGAATCCAGCACAACCTCAACTAAAAGATTTGTAGATGTCTCCCACAAACAGCAGAACAAGCAGAGATGCTCTGGTCTGGCGTATCTCTGTTCCAAACACAGCCCATGGCTGAACAAAAAGGCTCCTATGAATTAATACGAAGCAGCATAATCACTAAAAACTGTTATTATTATGCTGTACATTGATGTTATATTTGCATACAACTTTCATTGTCTTTTTGCTAGCATATAAAATTACTGAATGAAGAATAAACTGCTCTTTTTGTGAAGGGTTATGTTTATTTCACAGAAATATTTATAAGCAACTGTATTGACATGTAAATTTTGTAAACAAAAAAGGCCTTTGTCTAAACTGTGCAAAGATAAGATGATACATTCAATTCAAGGATTATTTTTTTTAATTACGTATCAAATAAAAAGGTTTCCCATTCATGGATAATGATGTTGTCTTCTCTTTTAAGAATAGCTTGCACATAGAGAAACAAATAACATTTTTCTTTTTTTTTTTCGTTTTGCAACATAATTAAAACAACTTTTAAAACCAGCTTAGAATTATTTAGAGAAATGAATCTAGGGTTTGCACAGAATATGGTTATTTATAATTTTGAAGAGAAGTGGGGGAAAGAAAATTACAGTTGCATGTAACGGATAAAAATTATGGGTTTTTTTCCCCCTTAAAAAGATTTTTTAACTAAAAATATTTGTAAACCACTCATCCTCCTGTTAAAAACTCACAATGCCACAAACCCAGCAAAAATACTTTAAGTTGACAGATAATTTATTTTATAGACAGATGTAGATTTATCATTTGTATCTTTTTTGTATTGCATTTGTTTTACGCCACAGCTGGGAACCTTCTTTGTATGTAAGGAAGATGATACAGATTTCATTCATTCTAACGTAGTTTCACCTTTTTTAGTCAGCGATCAGGCTAAGAATTCAAAACGTGTATCTTACTTTAAAACTAGCCCCACTAAACCAGTACTTCCATCACATAACGATTTAATGTGCCTCTAGAAGGTACAGAAGCTCATTGAAGCCATTACGAAAATGAGGGGAAACACAGTTTTTATGAGTGTAATAAAAATACAATGATCTAGACCATAAACTAATCATCTAGCACTCTGCTTGTGCCACCCAAGTGTAACATTATAAAAGCCCTCTCGTTTAGAGAGGAATCCTTACAGTTTGGCAACCCTGCTCATTGGTTCAACGATACAGCATTTCATTAGAGAGGGGCTGGCTGCATCCCTGAAGATTTCATTAAGCATAAATCCAAATGAAAGTTAATTTAAACAAACAATTTCAAAGTTACTCTGGGGTATAATATTTCTTTTAGGTCATTGCGTGGAAATGTAGAAGTCAAATCTACTAAATCAAGAAGGCAATACAACCTAGTGCCATCATCCCTGTTACAAGCAATTGTCACTGCATCTCCTGCACTCACCATTGAGATGTGATTTTCACTAAGACTCACAGCCTGTGACTGAAGGACTACAGCATTTTCTTCGTTTCCTTGATAATTTAAATATTAGACCGTCAGGCTGTTATCTGGATTTTTTTTCCAAATAAAGCAGAAGTGGGATGAATCAAAGGCAGTTCACAGAGTTTCACACTGTTGCCTGTTCACTGCCCCATCTTTACCTTGCTGATAGGTTTTTTCGGAAGCTACACCTCCCAACACCTAATGTTTTGCTGTGCTCAGTGTCCAGACATGGCCATGAACTAGAAAGTGGCCCCAGGAAATGTGTCTTTGTAATGAAGGAACAGGTAGCACAGACTTGGTCTGCACAATCCCAGTATCGCCTTTGGACAAGTGCCTCTGGTTACCAAAGAGACATTGCAGCTGGGCTCGGAGGACAAAGGAAGAAGTTCAGTTGCAAATCAGTAATTCATGTAATTCTGAACTTTGTATGCTTGCACAACAGAAAGTAACTCAATGCATGTGATATAAGAATAAAGAGTTGTAAGGTCCCCAGGGCAGAGGTTTTTCTTTTCAGGTAGGGCCCAGCAAAATTAAGCCTTAGACTCCAAGTGTTAACTACTATTATGGAAATAACCATCTAAAACTAAACTTATTCAGATCTCTTAGCACAGGCAGCTTCATGTTTGTAATTTATGGTAATACTTCCAAGGAGAAGAAGAAATGTTGAATGGAGTCTTCTGAATGGAAGTGATAAAGTGAGTGTTACGTGTAGGAGCTCAGTACAGAGCTCTGCAATGCAGGCTTTGCTGAAAAGGGAAGACAGTGTACAATTTCATGTGGCATGTACACCTTCAGCCTGTATGCCTAGACAGTAACGTTAGTGATCTTCAATGAGGTTTTGCTGCACGCATCATTCTCAAAACATTTCTTAGACAAGAATAACACCATCCCTTTCCACTTACTGAAAATTAAAGGCTGAATCCTGCAACCACAAGATGAGCAGTGCGTTTGACATCTGCAGGATTCCCTGTTGATGAAATGCACCACCTCATGCTGTGGTTATTCAGCATGCTAGTCCCATACAAAGGACTTCCACATTGGGATGAATTATATTTAGTATGAATTACTTGCAAAGGAGCACAGAACTGGTTTTTCAAGTAAGGAGAAAAATGAAGTCACAAATAGGAGAATCAGTGTTATAACACTGCCTCAAATCTGATAAAACACCAGTCTTTGAAAGCTTATATTTCAAAATGTCCTTGCTTCCTAGCTTGTAAATAAAATGGTTAATATGAATCCCTTTATTTTTTTCAGACACTTCATAATTTTGAAGCTTCTTTTTATAACGAATGATCCACCCCAACCCCCTTTTTTAGTCATTTTTGTTGTTATTTTATTGATGGGGAAATGACAAGATACTCTGACCAGACACTCTTCTTTTGATGGGAACTGGTGAAGTAGTTTCTAAAATGTGATGATTTAAAAGTAGAAATAGGATAATCAGTTAAATCCAGCCTGTTCACTAAAAATATCAGGCTAATCACACCAGCTGCTTTCTGGGAGAGATCTTCGGAAAACTAAAGAATCCTCCTTTTCAGTCTTTTAGGCCTCACAAATAGTTGGTAAACACAACTATTTGGAAAAACAGACAAACAAGCAAACAAACCCCAAATAATTTCTAATGATAATCAAAATTCAACATGACTAAACACAACTCCTAAAACAACAACAAAGCAAGGTACTAACCCTTGCTGGATCAGACAATAATTGATTCCATTACATATCTTGAAAGTAAGTAACTCAACTGTGACTTCTTTCAAGTTCTCCATTGGAAACAGGAAACACTGTATTGAATGAAGACAGTCAGAAAATGGTATTCTCTGGAATATTTTAAAACCAAAAGCCAATGTTTTAATGGGTCAGAAAAAAAAAGGCAGAGCTTTTAACTGAAAAAAAAATAACTGGGGGGAATTTAGATTTTTGTTATCAACTAGAACTTCACAATGGATGCCAGTCAAAAAGCAACCTTTTGTGCGAAATATTTTGGTTGAAAACAACTTATCATTTTGATATGAAGTGGGTTAAATCTGGCAAAGTCAGAGCTGCCATTTGAAAAGTCATAGTTGTGCCAGACAGCTAAGCAAATCTGTAAGTTGAAAAATTAACGATTAACAATCTATCTTTAATTAAAAAAAATTATCTGACTCTTGTAGTTGAAAAGATGGCTTCCGAAAGGACCATATATAAATATGTGTTAGTCAGTCTGGCTGCATGTGTTATGTCCCTGCTGTCACAGCAACACTTGTTTGGAAATCAATGGGAAAGGCAAGCTCAAGATGACTGCATGTGTTGCAATAACTTCTGCTTTCTCAGAGAGACATAAACTGCTCTTATTCTTCTCAGTAGACTCCTAACTCAAGCCTTATTATTAAATAATTTAAATATGAGCACTGTTTAGCATTGCAGTGCTGACAAAACCACATTAAGGAGGGAAAGTCCACCAAAATTCCCAGTAATTAGCTCTTCGCTTTAGTATTGGAAAGGTGGAACCTAAACAATAAAAGGATAGAAATTTTAAAAGGACCACTTCCAAGTACCTTTTCCAACCGCAGCCATAATTAGAAGTAAGCACAGTAAACGCACACTCCTTTCCTGAACGCATATGGAATTCCTAATGCTATATTTATTTCACACGGCTTGACAAGTTACTAGAGCTCTGGGGGCTACTGTTCTGTGCCTATCTCTCCCTTGCTGTTTTTCTTTTATTAAATTAAAATATGCATATTTTACACACTGAATTGCTTTGTGTCGCTTTTCATCTGCTCTTCTTTCTGAAGGTGAGAACTGATTAGACATGCAGGAAGTCCCATTCCAGGCAAGGAAAATAAAACTTGGGAATCCAGACTGCTTGAAAGCACTGTGTTCTGCACAGAAGAACAAAATGCAGGAAAATAATTTAGTCTGTAAATTAATTTCAGCACTCACAAAACATGCTGAACTGGGAGCACAGAAACCAGCAATTAGAGCAGGGGAGGGTTTGGTACAGTTGTTCTTACTCAGCCCACAGGCTTGGAACACCGATTTTGCAGGGAGACTCATTCAGCTACAGGGACATGGTCTTCTGCCCACCGGGATTTGCCCTTGGAGATCACTGATGACTAATCCTTCTTACAGAGGAAACAATCAACTGACAGTATTTTGTATTTCTTTTGTTGAATTCAAAAACTGGAAGAGAAAAGCAAGTGTCGCCAAACAGACATGCAAATATTTATCATGTCCTCAAGACTGCAATTCAGGAATTGGGTTCTAAACATGCTGGTGTGATCTGGGAGGAAAACAATAGTCAGGTTTTTGAACTGACTCTGATAATATACTCCTGAATATGGGTAGAGAAAAATTATTCTAGAAGTAGTTTTAGATTAAGAAATGCAGGATTGGGGGCAATGAAAAGCAAATGGCAACTGAACTCCCTGGCTCAGATTAGGGCTCTGGTCTTCATTCTTGGGACTCCTTCTGCACTTTATATTTAATAGTCTTGCAATAAAATCAGAAAACAATTGAAGGAGCAGAGATGAAGTCTCCCCACTCCCCATAATCATAACAGTATAAACCTCCACTCCAGTGAGCTTTCTTTTTGTTTGTCAGTCATAGATGCCCAACTGTAGCAAAAAGGGTGAAGAGTATTCTCAATTTCAAGACTATTTCATGTACTGGCAAATAGTGGAGGAAAGACAGATTAATGAAAAACATGGGTTTGATTCAGAACATGTAGGATGAAGCTCTTTCTCGCTTCCTGGAGGAGCATCCTAACCGCAAAGGAGGAGCACGTGAAGTCTGCTTTCCTCATCCTGTGTCTGACTCAGTGCTGTTCATGAGCGGGATCTGCTCTACCATCCCTGCCAGACTGGAGACCGCCAGGGACTAAGGCATCTGGGGAACTATTAGCCTGAGCTACAGATCTATTTAGGCAAACACCAGGGAATTTTCTGGTCCAAACTGCAAGTGTTGACTGTATTTAATCTCATGACTTCCTGTTGTAGGTGTTTTGAACCTTATTGAACATCTGCAAAATGAGGAAAATCATATTTCTCTATTCCTTCCATAGAACTTATATAATGTTCATATACTTATTATGTTGGTCATGGAGAGAGGACATCACAGAAAGACAAGAAATACTTACATAAATATATATCACATGTGATTTGATTTTCTATGGCAACTAAGCAGCATATCCTCTTAAGCCACTTGGCAGGAATTGCCTGATCTCTCCCTCTATTTCACTTAACGTAATAAAAAAAACACCCCACATTAAAGTGCCCTTCCCTCTAACAAGGGAGAGGGAAAAGAAGAACAAGTGTGGGTAGATTTATGAAAGGAAGGCATAATGTGGGGTGTTTTCCAGAGGGAAAAATTACGGCCTCCTACAGAAATCTCCATTTGGAGATGACGAACCTTAGCAGACACGCAATTTATAAAACTGGCATAATTAAGAATAATTTTTCAGTGCAAGGACAGTTGGTTCTAAATATCCTAACTCCTAGGAAGTTTCCTGCATATTGTCATCTCTTGCTTCTTAGAATACTCTGCAAGTTAAGACATGTACTTCATGTCAAATACTTCATGGAATTATAACCCAGCACATATGGAAAATAATAAAATTTTATGCCTCCAGAATTATTCACAACATGGAACTCCTGCTGCGAAAACTTGTTATAGATCAGAAATGTTCTACATCCACTTTCTTTTGAATTATGTTCAAAGAGATGTTGAATTTTAATAGTGTTATGTGAAAGAGCTGAGTGAAATTTCACTGAAGCTGCTGGACAAAATCATCACCTTTCATTCAAGATAAATGTACGAAACAAGCAAACTCTTTTATGAAGCCTGATAACTGAAATTACAGAAGTTATCATCAAAAACAAGAGAAACGTGAAGCATATGGACCCATGAGTTTCTCTAGAAACTGATATGCTTAATGCAGAGAGAGAAGCAATAATCAAGGCAAGATGATTAATCCGGATAAGCAGCAAAAATATGTAAAAGGAATAAAGAAACCACCAGCACAGCTCAACAAACTGGCATTGTGATCCTGGTAGAAGAAAAGCTGAAAGAGAGGTTGGGGGTAAAACACTGGGTGAATGAGGTTTGGAAAAAATAAATTATTGCCTGCTATTTGATTCTGCCTTTGTTCAAGGAAATAAAACTCTGTACTTTCTTTGTAAATAGAATGGAACTATATCAAAGCAAAACTCTGTCCTGAGGATGAGTTCTCTTTCCAGCTGAGAAGAAAACAACCCACAGACCTGGCAAATTGTTTAACCACTCAGGTAAAAATGGATTAATACCATGTGAGGAGAGGCATCCAGTTTCCAAGAAAGGGAACCGCGAGGTGGAATTCCCACTGAACCAAAATAGAATCAGTGAAGGAGGTATCTCTCAGCAATACTAATTGGTGAAAAGAGATGAAAACAAGACCAGATGAAATTAAAAGAAGACTTAAATCAGCTGGAGGCTTTTCAAAATTAATTAAAGTAGTAGCTGGAAAATTTCCAGAGCGGTCTAAGAGATGACATGGAGGCAGAGATGAAATCTCTGCTTGAGCTGCAAACACAGAGTATCCAGACAGATTAGGAAGCCCTGTGGCAAAACAGATCAATGACATGACTGACAAAACAACTCCTGCAGGCTAGAAAGTTTCCAAAGAAATAGGTAAGCCAGGAAAGTTGGAACTAACTTGGCACTTTCTGACTTAGAGGAGCTATGCCAAGAATATAAGGAGCTGGAGAAATAAACTGGAGGGACACAGACAACTGTGGAAGGCTAATACCTCAAAGTGGCCTTCACCATTAGAAAAGCCAGAGTAAGACTCTTGCCTTTTTTATCATTATTATTTTTACAACATATACAAAATTTGTTTGAACACCATTTGAAAATGACCAATATACAGGAGTTTGGACTATGTCCAGCTCAAAAACTGCATCTTTGAAAGAAAAACTTCCATCAGACTAACCCCTCTCAGGTCAACATGAAAACCCAAATGAATAGGAAGGTGTACAGAAAATGCTGAGTCTAATGGCCAGCTCTAGTGGCCCAAGTTAGATGGTACTGAAGAACAATACCTGCCCTTCTTCCTCACTTTACCAAAAAAGACAATCTTCCAAGAAGTGGTCACTAGTGAGATGACTGAAACTGGTCCCCCTCCAGTCCCATAGTGGTACTAGGCATGGATCTGCTCACCAGTAGTAAGAATGCTGAACAAGATGACCTTGGACAAAGCATCATCAATGTTTTATGAAAAAGTTTTGCCCAGTTTGGGAACGAGAAGACACTGAGCTGACCATGATCTTTGTTCAGATCTGAGCAACTTGAAAACAGTAAACAGGAATTTGATTACCGAGTGTCTAACAGCACTCGCACAAAAATACTGGACACTGGATCAACACAACAGGTTTTACAGGGGCCTGCCAATAAAACTAGGAAAATAGACTATCTAAAACTAAATCATCTGTTTGGTCTTAAATAGAGACAATGGATGTGACCACATGATCATGTAGATGACAGACATGAGGAGCAGAAGACACTGCAGAGCAGTGTTAGAGCTCAGGAACTGAGTTCCTTTTGGAAGAAGCTTCCTCCAGACACATCTGTAGCTTTCTCCCCCACCAACAGGCATTTGGTCCATTGCACCACTGAACAGTTGGTCTAAAGTAAAACCTACAAAGTAAGTACAGTGACACTCTACAAATCTGTTCCTATTGGGCCACACTGCTTGCTAATGTAGACATAGTCACTGATGGGTGGAAGAATCTAATGCAAGTTTAAGGGAAATTAGGTTTAGAAATCACATCTCTGGAATTTGAGCATGAAATCTAGACAGCAGGACAAATCATGAGCAGTTTGGATTTCATTACAGGTATCAGCTGTGTTGTAAATGCCAAGAAAGTTGTCTTACACTTTCAAGTAAAACAAATGCTTTGTAGACAAGTGTTTTCTAGAAATCAGCTTGAAATGCCTACAGGAGTGAAAACAACTGTAACAGTTTCTTGCTGGGGTAGCCTTTCAGCCAAGATAAAATGGAGTGGCTGATGCCCACCATGCAGCTAGGCTCCTGGGAAATCTCAGCAGCTAAGTCTCTGAGAAAACAGGAAGAAATACATCTAGTAAATATTGCTATAGAAGGTGATGCCAAGCTCCCAAGAGTTTCTGTTGGACTTGCTAAAGCATGACATTGTGCATTTAGACAAGGGAGAGCGGAATAGTCCCAGATCTCTCTGGAGTCAGTCACTCTTCTCACTATCAGTCAGAAAACTGCTTCACTGAACACACAAAAGGGGAAAAAAAGCAACACAGCTCAGCAATAGCTGGTATTAAGCAGAGGAGGGAGAGGGAGGAGAATCACCGAGAAGATGTATCAGGAATGAATAACTGAATCTTTAAACAACCCCTGGTGGCAGCACCACGGTCTGTATAAACTACAGAAAACTGTATTCAAGTAAACATCAAAGGATTCTGCCCTGACTGGAGTTAATACCATGTTTACCATAGCAAGTTCAGGTTTCCCTGCTTTAACTTAAAATAGGTACTATTAGGTGAAAAATGGATGTAAGCTCCTGCATCTGGACATAAACCGTAACAACTTCAAGCCATGGCTTTTGACTTGTACAATGGACCTACTACATTGCAGCAGTTATGAACGCAGTGCTCTGTAAGGAGTTAATCTCTCCTGGCTTGTTTATTACACCTGGTTGATACTCTGGGCCATGTAAAAAGCTTGGGACAGGAACCAGCAAATTGACATGTGATCTGTAGGAAGCTTAAACTTAAGAAAAGCGGGTGATGGACCAATGTGACATAAGTAGATTGTTATGTTGAAGTGACAGACATCATCAAAATAAATGTAAAAACCAAACTTTTCTATGGAACCTAATAGAAGAAACAATAAAAGAATGTCACATCAAAAATGGACACAGCCACACTTGAGTAGAAGCTGAACCACGGTTGCCAAATGGCTTCCGTAGAGATGTATACAGCAAATCTGGTGGGGAGATGGAGTGAACTTTCAGTGATGGCTAATTGGGAGGAGAAATAGCTAGAACGAGCAGAAGGAAAGTAAAGGAAAGTGAAGACTCTCCACTCACTAATAGCATGAAGAAGAAAGTCAAGAAAGAGACCTTTTGAGTACAAAGTTGGAATAAAGAAGATTGGATCACAGAACAAAGAAATAACATCTCAGTTCTAGTCACTCTCTGTCTGTGTAAACAGTTTGCCTAACTGTTCAAATTAGAAAGAGAAGAAAAAAAACGTATCGTTCATACTATGCAGATATGATTATTTCTGTGTCAGCAGCAGTGCTTATACAAAGTCTGCTCTTTAAATCTCTCCTTTACAAATGAAAACATACATTTTTTTCAATATGTAAAGGTGCAGTTACAAGTAAAAATATACAAAATATAAATATACAAATATGCAAAAATATACAATTAAAAAACCTGGGCCTTAGAAATCATAAAATATCACTACAGAATAGCTAACATGGTATTTGATTTTGCATGTTTAACTTAAGGAACACATTTGCAAGTATCATGCCTGATATGAGGAATCCACTCACCAAAGGAAAAAAGATATCGAAGACAAAAATCACAAATTACTTGAAAATTTAAGCCAGAACAACAGCTAAACTGATTTCAAGCAGAAAGAATTTGCTCTGGACTTCTAAAAACCAGGCTCAAAATATCTCAGACTGAGCATTTAAAAATCCAGGCACCCAAAATCAAACAATTTTTAAAAAAATGTCTCGATTCCTCATCAGAGATGGTGGGAAATTGTGACATGAAAAGTGTCTTTAATAGGGGTCTAATCATAGACCAAGTGATGCAGATGAAGAGAGATGATTTCAACTGATGCAAGCTCCTAAAATACAATGGCACTTCTGAAATTTGTATGTGGATATTCTTTATCTTCAGAACAAAAGTTTCTAAATTCATAATGCAAAACAAAAAATAAAAACATATGTTCGTGTTGATAGTAAGCCCCAGCTGACCTCCTCCCCAAACAGCTTCAGTAAGCTTTCAGGCACACTTTTATGCTTACAAAGGAATATCTAATGCAGCACGTTCGTCCCACAATCGCACACACCTAGCCCAGCGGTGTGTATATGTCCAAATCTGAGAGCTGCATGAGCACGTAAAAAAACTGCATGCAAAGTAAGCTCGTATTTGTGCATTAATAACTACTGCCTTTAGCCCCAGTCCTGCCAAAAATTATGCACCTACTTAACTTTATGCAGCAGGGTCTTAACTCAGCCTTTAACTCAGCTACCTGTGGTAGGGAAAATGCATAAGAATTTAAGCATTTTGGGGAACTGGGGCGTGAGAGAAGTAGGTTTCAATGGAAAAATTCACGGCACACAGCATTAGGTCCTTTTTGATCTGGAGCATGACAATGAATTCTGGCTACACTCTTAAGAAGGTCAGGCCCTCTGAAAATCATCCAATCCTTGGCAGTAGTTTAATTACTGAGACCTGGCCTGAAGTTTGGCACTAAAATGTGAATACTTTGGCTTGAGGTTTTCAATATAATTTCCAGATCAACTATTTCTTAGCAGGGCTTGTCATATACATAAATGTCTTTAATATCCATGCACTAGATTTTAAAGACAGTTGAACTAAGGTTTTTCCACCTATTGTGACTCAAGCACAACATTTCTAGAAGCACAGGAAAACATTTGACTTGCAACATAAATTCAGTTTTCAAAGAGATGTTTAACTTACCTGCCAGAAGTCAGCGACAGTAGCAGGGAGAGGGCCCTGGGTGGCAATATATGCCGGGTTTCGGGGGTCATGGTCCATCTGGAATAAGGAGAGGGAACACAGACTGGTTTTATTTAAAAGAAAATCCCTTGCTGGTTTAGAGACAGAAAGCATGTGAGGGCAGAAACAAGGGACTTCCTAAAGGACTGTCATGTCCCCCCATCCTTTATTGGCAAGCAAAGAATTTTATTTCTATTTATAAGCTCAGAGGAGACCTTTTTCCACAAAAGACTGATGCTACCAGGTGAGTATCAGCACGCATGATGAGCAATGTCCTATGTCCTCAATAGGCAATGTAAGATCATTTATGGTGGTTGACAAAGGCATTTATTTGAGATCAGCACTCGTGGTTTCATAGCAACCTAGGAGCCATTTGAAACATTTTTCTACACTGAGTGTTAAGAATGGTTCACACATCTAAATATGTTCTCCATTTCCACCGTGCCAGTCAAGGGCACATGTAACTAAATAACAGCAAAAACGGGGAACAAATTCAGTTTCTGGCTTTTTCTGGTTAGCTGATTTATCTAAATGCATGGATTTGGCCTCAATAGAGGAAGTTCTACTTAAAGACCTTAATTATTACATTTAATTCAAGGAGCAGAAAATTCACTGAGCAGAAAAAATAAAGAATCTAAGAAACAAAGCCATCAAGAGTAAATAGGATTAGTGTGTTACAATGAATGTTTTCGAAGTGATGGGTGGTTTTCTTAGTTCTAAATCTTAGGACCCATTCTGCTGAAAAAGAAGATCTCCTGATGGGATTAAAAACCAAACAAACTCATTCTAACCCTGAACTGGGCAAGACAAAACTTTAAACATAAAGAAAAGAGACACAGTTCAGCTCTCAGATGTGTGGGTGTGACTCAGTGACACTGAAGTTGGCGAGAGTTAACTTATACCCATGTAGCTGAAAGCAGAATTTGTCTCAAAACACGATTCTGTTCTATAAGTAAAGATCTGAATAAGAATGAATGTGAGTCACATTTGCATTAAAAGGCATCTACTGAATTTATTCATAGCTTACCAAAATTTTCAGTGATGGTACATGTCAGCGTAAAAGAAGACACCTCATAATTATGTGCAACATAAAAGAGGGAAGAACCATAAAAGAACAGATGTAAGTTATTCTAACAGAACAACAATATGATGAATGTGCAAAAAGGAAGAGAACACTTTTATGTTTCTAATTTTCTGATATATAATTAAGCCGGACTTAAAATTCTCCATGACAACACAACACAGGTAGAATGAAGTCACTGAATCCATTTAGAATAAAAGCTTACTTCTGATTCACCACCCATAGTTACAAAAAACGTTGACCAGGATGTCTATAATACCATCATTTTATTCTGAGCTTCATTGAGATGCCTCTCTTATCAGCAAATAACTCTTCACAACAAGCAATTGCTCACAACAAATTTCAGCCTTGCTTTCTTTGCCTTTTGACAAAAGCAATTCTGATAGCAGGACATTTACTATTGTGAGTATTTTGAGATCAGGCAAAAATAGCTTTCTTCAGAAAGCAGTATTAGCAAAAACAACTTAGGAACCATTTCAAACTGGGCAACTTTTTTTTTGGGTTTTTTTTGTAAGAATTGAGACACTGAACTAAACACAGCCAAAACCAGCAGCAAATGTGATTAAGCAAAGTCAGGCTTGAATGTTTTTTTTTTGTTCCATTATGGCTGAAATAATTTCTGTTGTTTTGATTTGAATCCCAGAGAGCTCTATAGGATTTAATCACGTGCTTAAATGTTTTCCTATGCTGGAACTAAAAATCTTAGCTTAGAAAAATCAACCTGCACCATGGAGTACTGGCTACTCCCAGTGGAAACTGTTGTAGGCTTCATCCACTTGAAAATTATGTCACTTGTCTAACAGGCGAGAGCCTGACTTGGAAATGTAACTGACAGTGAATACACCAAGCTTCAGAAAAATAATAATTTACTTTGAATTTCTTCTTAAACTAAATTCTTTTGTATGTTGACATGCAGAAAACAAAGGCAGAAGAAATCAAGGATGATGCAAATAGCACTGTCATGGAGGAAATACTTCTCAATGTTCAGCTGATAAATCAGGAATAGGCCAATCTTGGCATTTCAGCATTAATCAACCTCTGTCACAAAGGTGCTGTTGGAACGTGGCAAACATTACAATAAGCACAGAGTAGCGAAGTGTATCAGCAGTTTAACAATAATTCAAAAGACAATTACAATTATTACATTCCAAGCACATCGTGTTGCACAGAAAACAATTATGAGCAGAAATTCTTCTTGCTTGGAGCAAATAGAAGATGGCAGAAAGCCCTATCATGCTATTAAATGATCTTTAACTAAACAAAAATAAGATCAAAGATTAAACTAATTAAATGAAATTCCTGTTTCATCAATTTTCTATTATAGGTACTATTTTAAAGGCCACATATTTTAAGAAAAGCATGAAAAAATCACTACTCTGGTCACATTTGATTTAATGTGAGTAGGTGACTGCAAGGGACGGTTCTTGAATGTTTTTGTTATGTTCTTTTTTATTCTCTCAAGGTCACCAAGAACACCAAGGGCACCTTAATCTATCAAAGTTAACAGAAGTTTGAATAAAGAAATAAAGTCAGTAATGGGTTTTGAACTAACTAATCAAGGATCAAGTAAAAGGCTTTTTTTTTTATGTCTGTAGTCATTATCTTCTTTCGAGGATCCCTCAGATTTCTCACTCCACAAAAATAAAACAGAGATTGTATTCTCCAGAGAAGAATAGAGAACAGCAGGCTCCATGCCATCAAGTATTAAAACAAAAATTGAGTGTTTGCTAACATTTTATATTGGAACAACCTTCAGAAATCACCCTAATAGTAATTGTTCAAAAAGAACAGGAATTTTCCCTCTATGCCCCCATCAAAGCACAAAGTTCACAAGCCTTACATCAGAACTAGATCGAACAGCCATTTTTGGAAAGAAAAAGGTGTGATTATTACAACTGTTCTGCTATGGTGGAATTCTCATTTTCTGCTGCACTACAACAAAGGCAAGCCTGGTGATAATGTTTCAACCTATTTTTCCATGATTTTGTATTAGGGAAAGAAAGGGATCAAGGATTACTATAACTGACCATGCAATCAACTGTGGTGATTTTTGTCACTACCACCGCCAAAAGCAAATGGAAACAAAAAGGAGGAGCATTCAGATTTACTGTTGGAAAAGAAATACTACAGAAAACTTTAGTTGCATGACGTGTTTTTCTACAGGGCTTTGTAATATAAGTTGACTTACAGTATCTTAAAGTGGGAAAATACATAAAGAAGAGTATCATAATTAGCTGCACCTTTGTTATATTAATATCAGACCACAATTCCACCTTTGCTTTACTAGAGAATAAAAGCTACTCCTTTAGTTTTTCCTGCAGTTCTACTATCCAGCTGCCTTATCCTAGGACTTTGCAAGGTTTCCCTGAAGAACTCTGAATTTTGTTGAGTTTTTGGATAGAGATTGTGCTGCTGCATGATTTCATTGATAATGCTGATGAAATACAGCAAAATCAATACATTCTGGGAGTAAATCCTCACATTTATTGTATTTGGACTTAGGAGTGGTACATATAGATTCTTGTTAAATGGTCTTCTAAAACTGTAAATTGAAGTAAAAGTATCAACAGGGCATCAATGACCATTCTGAAATCTCATGTAAATGATATACTTATTCATTCCTGCCCTTTTTACCTTCCCCATCAGCTTGTCAGATCCTTCCTTTCCACACCAAAAGATGCTGGGTGAGATGTGGTCTCAGTTACACCATATTTACCTTGACCTAAATCCTCTGAGTCCAGTTGAAATATTCCTAAATCATATGAGATCAGAATGAGATCTAGCGTAGACTAAATACGACGTAAAGAAAGTTGAACTCTGATTAACACCTTAAAATTTGTACGGATTCAAGCTACTGTGTAGTTTAATGTGTTTATAATACCAATAAAATCTACTTTCATGCATGTATTTATTACACAGAGTATAGACAGTCTCTAAAAGTAAAAGAGTATATTTGTTTTTGTAAAAGAAAGCATATCCAGCAAATGCAGATGAACTTTGTAACCACATTCTTCTCAGCATTAAAATTAAAAAGGTAGACTAGTCCTCATCTTCATGTTTGAATTAAAATTTAAAACAATTTTTAAATCCTTCCTTTAAAACGCCTAATGGAATGAAAGAAGTAAATCTGGTTGCGAATGCCATTATGAATTTCAGAGTCTATTCTTGGTGATGAAATTTGTATGCTGTTTGAACAAACCGTCATGCTAATGACATTCCTCAGTCTGGTGTCTTCAATAACAAGCAAACTGAGTTTTTAAATGTAGTTGATGGGATTTTTTTTCTCTCTCAGACACCCTATGAGGAAAAACAGAATTCCCATTTACTTGCATGACCTCTGATTTAAAAGCAAAGATTGCACATTATTTACTACTGGATGATTTTCCTGAAATTTAATGAGGACTAAGTACAAATATGACAGATGTAATTATCACAGTTTTATTCTGCACAGTCAGGGTCTCCTTGTGCTGTAATTGCAAGCCTTTCATTCAGCTGCCGATAGCACAGTTATTATCATAGTACTTCATGTTATTTCAGAGAGGAGGAAAAGAGATTTCTGCCTCACTTTTACCCTGCAAATTTCTCCTAAGGACTCATTTTGCCTGGCCTCATGCTACAGTGAAATTAAAGACCTATGGGAAGAACTTGGACTAAACCTCTGCTGATTGTCCTCACCCACTTCCAGCCGTGGTGAGGCCATCAATCTAACCCCAGTTTTCACAACATATTGGAGGGAAAGGAGGTCTTGAGGGGGGTAGCACTTTTTTATAAGGAAGAAACGTGTGGGCAGGTGGCCAGCTCATTGTCTAGAGCGGGGATTTTTTTACGGTGTACTGCTGCACTCATTTAGACTTAAGTTAAGGTTGAGTGAGCCCCAGCTGGAGACTGGACCACTGACCCAGAAGCTGGAGATACCCAGCGACATGTACGCGACTGGAAGCCTCCCTTTCCAAAACTCAAATATAATTCCTTTATTTTACACTCTTCCCTCACCAGACATCTCACATGTGCAGGGATGAAAAACCTTCTTCTAGTCAGTTCAGACCGTACTGATTCTTTCCTATTAATGCCCGTCTTGCAGCTCACTACAATGCTCACTCCTAGCCCAAGCGCTGCAAGGCACAAATGCACCAGAAACATCACTGTATTGACACGATAATTACTGAGGTTATTTAAGTTGAAAGGCAGCAGTCTGAAGGAAAGAAATGGTAGGATTTTTGCAAAAGCGAATAAAGGCAGACTTACTGGTACTCCACACCCACTGTACACTTACAAAGACATTGATTAAATGTCTCAAATCAACAGCAATAGTAATAGCGTGTATGTCCAGCTCAGGCTGCAGTGTCTTCACAGCCACAGTAAATACTGCAGAATCAAGTGCCCAGTATAATATATCAGTAGGCTTCTGAGGTCGGAAGCAGGACTGAAAGTCTCTGTCACTCCTATATTCCACCTCGTTATACAAAAGCAATACCAGATTAACAAACACGTTTATGCTAACCTGAAGATAGTCAATTTGTCTTGAAATGAAAGAGTTTGCAAGGAATCTTTTCAAACTATGGACTTGCAAAGTAGTGATTGCCTCCTACCAACCTCCCACTGCATCACCTTCAGGAAACACACCTTTTATCTATTGCTTTCAAAATAGCAAAATGACTATTGACTTAGTGAAACAAACTCAAAACCATCTGGAGCATCTCTTTCCTTGGAATAACAGGTTGTCTACACAAATGAGGGCTGTGGCACTCCTTCTCACACAGTGGGGTCCCTATCTTACCATGAAGAAGAGGAACTCGAGAGTTTCTCTTGGCAGTTTTTCATGGCTATGCAAGATATTGGGTGCTTGTCCCAACTCAATGAAACACTTGTGCACACACTTATCTATGGGCATAGAAATATTCCTGTAAGAGATACAGAAACAACCATAAGAATTGAGGGTGGCAGAGCACTGGAACAGGCTGCCCAGGGAGGTGGTGGAGTCTCCTTCTATGGAGATGTTCAAAACCCGCCTGGACACAACCCTGTGCAACATGCCCTAGGTGAACCTGCTTTGGCAGGGGGTTGGACTAGATGATCTCCAGAGGTCCCTTCCAACCCTTAACCATTCTGTGATTCTGTGAATTTTGCTTCATCAGTATGACTTGTTTTATTGGACAAAACTCTTGAGTCTGGGAAAGTTACAAAAAAGAAATACCTTCTAACTTTCCAGAAGAAAACACCCTTAAGTGCTGGATGGAAAAGCAAGATTACAATCCCTTCTAAAACCATGAGATTAAAGCTGTGGAAGCAGAGACCCTCTGCCTGCATTAGCTTCGGGCATCCTGACAAAGCAGATCTATTCCCAGTTATGCCAATGGGTTATCTTGATCCTGCCTCTCTACCCCTAATACTACTTAATCTAATACTTTTCTCATCAGTGTAATTAATTACCAGAATTACAATTACAACAGGCATATACACACATGCAAGAATTTTTCCCTCCCCCAACCAAATTTGTGTCCTAAAACCAGTTAAGCTGTGTCTACACAGCCTTTTGGGCAGGTTGCAGAAGCCCATCTTGGTTATTTGGTAAAAACACAGCATCTGTACTGCTGTCAACACTGAACCTGACTTAGCACTATCTACAGATGCTGTAATTTCACTTCTGCACCATGTTGTAGTCATGCGAATTACAACCAAGCTCTTAGAATACAATATCTCACTTCCACTTAACAACGCCCACTCCTGTGCTTGTCACAAAACCTCTCAGCTTCTACTATCAATTTAAGGCTTGACCAAACATAGTTCACTGAATGTGCCCTGAAGCCAGGCAAGCAGAGCACTAAAGCCCTGGAGCTGGACCTCTGTGCATGACTTTACAAGCAGGATACATACTGTTGGAGTGCCAAGTTACTCTGGTCTCCTGATCCTGGGGCCAGCTAGAGCTTGGTCTAGTCAGAGACATACTTAAAAGTAGTCCAAAAACTGCCCTAATCTGTGCATCTACCCCGTTCTCTAAAATAGCAGCTGGCAATCCTTGAAGCATGGAAGTTTACCCTCTACCCTACGCCAAAGACAAAAGCATCCTGAAGATGTTTGTTGGGTTCTGCGTATCTTTTAACTCTTTGAATAAAACATTTTTGTATGTTCAAGGAAATGAAGCTTTTGAACTCTGATGCAAGTAACAAAAACAAAGCTCAGAGAACAGTTTCTATGTAGTTGTGTCTTTTTTTAAGAAAAAAAGTATTGTCAACAACATTGGAAGGAAGCAGCCTGTAATTTCATGCTGTTGCAAATTGTCAGCTGCCTTGTCTGCACAAACTGATTTAACTGGGGGAGTGATACTCCCCAGGAAAATGAACCAGTAGTGGCATATGCAATCCACTGCAGTGAGATTTAGTTCTCCATCCTAGGTTCTTTCTCATAGTTTCTCTATAATAACTTTTTAGTGCCTAATTAATGTGAATAAGAACCGTGAGCAAAAGAGACTCCATGAGCAGTGTCACGAAGGTCAAGGACACACTGCCTTTTCACAGAATCACAGAATCACAGAATGTTAGGGATTGGAAGGGACCTCGAAAGATCATCTAGTCCAATCCCCCTGCCGGAGCAGGATTGCCTAGACCATATCACACAGGAACGCGTCCAGGCGGGTTTTGAATGTCTCCAGAGAAGGAGACTCCACAACCTCTCTGGGCAGCCTGTTCCAGTGTTCAGTCACCCTTACAGTAAAGAAGTTTTTCCTCAATTTAAGTGGAACCTCCTGTGCTCCAGCTTGGCACCCATTGCCCCTTGTCCTGTCAAAGGATGTCACTGAGAAGAGCCTGGCTCCATCCTCATGACACTTGCCCTTTACATATTTATAAACATTAATGAGGTCACCCCTCAGTCTCCTCTTCTCCAAGCTAAAGACACCCAGCTCCCTCAGCCTCTCCTCATAAGGGAGATATTCCACTCCCTTAATCATCTTCGTGGCTCTGCGCTGGACTCTCTCTAGCAGTTCCCTGTCCTTCTTGAACTGAGGGGCCCAGAACTGGACACAATACTCCAGATGCGGCCTCACCAGGGCAGAGTAGAGGGGGAGGAGAACCTCTCTCGACCTGCTAACCACACCCCCATCTAATACACCCCAGGATGCCATTGGCCTTCTTGGCCACAAGGGCACACTGCTGGCTCATGTCATCCTGTTGTCCACTAGGACCCCCAGGTCCCTTTCCCCTACGCTGGTCTCCAACAGCTCTGTCCCCAACTTGTACTGGTACATGGGGTTGTTCTTGCCCAGATGCAGGACTCTACACTTGCCCTTGTTATATTTCATTAAATTTCTCCCCACCCAACTCTCCAGCCTGTCCAGGTCTCTCTGAATGGCTGCGCAGCCTTCCGGCACATCAGCCACTCCTCCCAGTTTTGTGTCATCAGTGAACTTGCTGACAGCGCACTCTAATCCCTCATCCAAGTCATTAATGAATATATTGAATAGAACTGGTCCCAGAACCGACCCTTGCGGAACTCCGCTAGACACAGACCTCCAACTGGACTCTGTCCCGCTGACCACTACTCTCTGGCTTCTTTCCTTCAGCCAGTTCACAATCCACCTCACTACCCCATCATCCAGACCACACTTCCCCAGTTTAGCTGCGAGGATGCTGTGGGAGACCGTGTCAAACGCTTTACTGAAATCGAGATAGACCACATCCAACAGCTTACCATCATCTATCCACCGGGGTAACATCCTCATAAAAGGCTATCAAGTTGGTTGAGCAAGACTTCCCGTTGGTGAAGCCATGCTGAGTGCCCCTAATGATCCCCCTATCCTTGATGTGCCTAGAGACAGCACCAAGAACAAGTTGCTCCATCACCTTTCCAGGGATGGAGGTGAGGCTGACTGGTCTATAGTTACCCGGGTCCTCCTTCTTGCCCTTTTTGAAGACTGGAGTGACATTCGCTTCCTCCAGTCCTCAGGCACCTCTCCCGTTGCCCATGACTTAGCAAAGATGATGGAGAGTGGCCTAGCAATGACTTCCGCCAGCTCCCTCAGCACCCGCGGGTGCATCCCATCAGGGCCCATGGATTTATGGACATCCAGGTTGCTTAATTGGTCCCTGACCCAGCCCTCATCAACCAAGACAGATTCCTCCTCTATCCTGAATTCTTCTGAGGCCTCAGGGGTCCAGGGCTCCTCAGGACAGCCTCCAACAGTATAGACAGAGGCAAAGAAGGCATTCAGTAACTCCGCCTTCTTTTTATCCTCTGTCTCCAGGACCCCCACCTCATTCATCAGTGGGCCTACATTGCCTCTAGTGTTGGCTTTACCTGCAATGGATTTGAAGAAGCCCTTTCTGTTGTCCTTGACCTCTCTTGCAAGGTTTAATTCCAAGGAGGCCTTAGCTTTCCTAGTTGCCTCCCTACATCCTCTGACAACAGACTTATATTCCTCCCAAGTGGCCAGCCCCTCCTTCCACGATCTGTACACCTTCTTCTTCCACTTGAGTTTGCCCAGCAGTTCCCTGTTCAACCATGCAGGTCTCCTGGTACCCTTCCTTGACTTCCTACCTGTTGGGATGCTCTGATCTTGAGCTCGGAAGAAGCAGTCCTTGAACGCTAACCAACTATCTTGGGCCCCCTTACCTTCTAGTACCCTGTCCCATGGGATTTCCCCTAGCAATTGCTTGAAAAGGCCAAAGTTGGCCCTCCTGAAGTTCAGGGTTGTGATGCTGCTAGCTATTCTGTTCCTGCCACATGAGATCCTGAACTCTACCATCTCATGGTCGCTACAACCAAGGCTGCCCTCAACCTTCACCTCTTCAACCAGACCCTCCTTGTTAGTGAGGATAAGATCCAGCAGCGCTCCTCTCCTAGTTGGCTCATCCACCATTTGCATCAGAAAGTTATCATCAGTGCACTGGAGGAACCTCCTGGACTGGGGATGGCTGGCTGAGTAGGCCTCCCAGCAAATATCAGGGTAGTTGAAATCCCCCACAACAACCAGGCCCTGTAATTGCGAGACTGCTCTCAGCTGCCTGTAGAAGGCCTCATCACCCTCCTCATCCTGATCCGGTGGCCTGTAATAGACACCCACAACAGTATCACCCCTGCCAGCCTGCCCCTTAATTCGCACCCACAAACTCTCAACTCGCTCCTGATCTGCCTCTGGACAGAACTCAATACATTCTAGCTGCTCACTCACATAAAGAGCAACTCCACCACCTCTCCTTAGCGGCCTGTCTTTCCTGAACAGGACATAGCCATCCATGACCACATTCCAGTCATGTGAGGCGTCCCCCCCTTCAAGTGGATATCACGACACTTCCACTGAGATACTATGTCAGGGCAATGCTGCTGGCTCTATCATACCTGTTTTGTGTCTAAAAATAGAGACCTTTTCTCCCTATCACCTTTCACGGACAAGAAAGGATTCATATTCAGCTTACGTAGGGTGACAAAGGGCAGGTGGGCCATGCTGGAGTATTTGGAGGCAAAAACTGGATTGATCTGTTCTGCAGTTTGAATGAATAGACGAGTGGTAAGGAATCTCATTCTTGCTTTCAAAACAGCAAGCTCAGAGAAGAACCGTGAAAGCTACAGAAACACAAAGCTGTGCATCTGTAGGGCAACAGAGGAAGAGAGGTAAGAGGAAATGTCACTTCCTGCAGCAGAAGTTCAGAAGCCTGTGGAGATCAGCTCTCCATGACTACAGAAACCATTCCTCCTACAACATTAATGAGTAAGAGCAAAAAAGAACAAGCAAGTTTTACCTCCTCAGAGAAGGAAAAGCTCCGCTAAGGGTGTATTGTTGAGTTTATAATCCATAAATTAGTAATATCATAATAATCCAGATAGATATGATGTTTTGCAGTCAACTCAGTTGTTTAAACACAGTAATCCATAAGTTAGTAATACACAAAATCTAACAGTATTACAAGGTAGACCAATTACTATGTAGTGACTTTGTTTTCTTAGTACATAAACTTCAAGGGTACTGCATGCACATATAGAAGATTTCTTTCTCTTCAATTTGAAAGCACACCCTGAGACATCAGCATTATGAGGTGCTCAAAACCTGAGGTTGCAAAACTTAAGCAGTGAGGTGCCTCAAGTTACCATATTTTAACAAGGAAAGACAGGGACTGACTATTTGGATTATTTCTCATAGGCTACCATACTTACAATTGGGCTAGCATTGATGTAGTCTGAATTGTCGTGGCTATTTTCAGCTTTCAGACATATCCTGGAATGATCATCTGCAAAGGAGAAAATAAGAGAAGAAAGTTTCTATACAAGTATTCTACCCATTTTAAGTTAAACAATTCAAAGTCAGATTAATGTTCATTTCAAGACAGGCAAACAGGGTATCAGAAAGGGTATTTCCTTCTGACTCCCAACCTAGCATAGCCTTCATACAGCCACAGAGTCACAGCCTGACTCAGGAATGAAGCACTAAGATATTTCAGAGGTTGAGTATCAGAAAGCATGTTTTCATGAGATGCACCATGATCTGTTACAACCCCTTGTAAGAAGAAGGGGAATCTCTACTGTTCAGGGGGTTTAAGATTTAAACTAGGCAAAACACTAGAAAAAAACAGTATTATAGAAAACACTCCTGTGTTTGCAGGGTCGTGGAAGAAGTAGGGTGATGGACTTTGTCCATCTGACTTCTCTATAAAATGAACAGCAGGAACACCAAAGTACAATTTAGAGCTGGACAGTAAATTAATCTGTCCTGATCAAAGACCAGTTCTGTGTGGTGCTACGCAACTGATGTGGGGAGATGACATGACTTGGGGATGATCACGGGAGAGATAAAATGCAGATAACGGCATCTAAAAGTACAACTGGAGCACATACAGACATCTTAGGCTGCTGGTAACGTAGCTAGTTCAGACACCACTAGTAAGCTCTGAACATTGGAAACTTACTCATGGTGTTTGCCCATCGTCAAGATTCTTTTATCATTTTTTAACTTGTATTTTTACTGGTGCTAGCTCAATTATGTTTAGAGCTGGTACACCCAAAACTCTAGTCCTTTTTTTAACCTTAGGATATATAATGGATAGGTTTTCTTTGTCTGTATTTAGACAGTGACAATGCAGATGTCTGCATCTGTTCGAGTCATCTAGACTCACTTTCTGCTAAGAGGAAAGGAATATTTCTGTGTCATGAATCATCTCATCCTGATTTAGCTGTCTCAAACAGGCCAAACTGCGCTCAAGAAATGCCTATTTCTTTTCATTGACTAAAGAAAGAAGACCAGACCACACTCAGATAACTTATGTGAGAGATGTCCAAGTCTCTACATATGAATCTCAAATAATTTGTATCTGATACATAACCAGCACAATTTATACTTCTCAGCAAACCTGCCCTGCACAGTATATTGTGGCGGGAGGTCGTGGAGCTGCCCTTTCTGTAACCCTCTACAGCCAAACATGGACACTGATGTTTTGAGAGGATTTTTCCACCAATTATTCAAATAGACAAAATAAGAGTACATGAATACACCCTGTCCCGCTTTGTATCTTGCCTAGCGGCCCGTGACACCATTCTTAACAGCAGAATTACAAGTTGGCCTTTTAAACTATTAAGTACCAATCACTATTTTAATAATTTTCCACACAGGAAAGTAGAGACAGAGGGTTTGGGCTCTGCTTAGGTTTATTCACCAGTAATGTCACGGCAGTTCAATATGTGAGCAAGACAAAGGTGTGCTTGTATGAGTGTTGTTTATAGTCACTCAATCTCATCAGCAAAATTTAACCCACCAACGTGAGCAACCTTCTCCTAAATAAGATTAGAGGTAAACAAGTCATGTCAAAAGAATGAAGAGCCATTCTTTACTATTCACATAAAATTATTTCCTCTGCTAAGGTTTCAAGACAATAGGAGGACGAAGAAGGCAAGAAAGGGAACACGTTCATGCACATTATTCACTTCCACCTTATTTGGCACCCCTGCACAAAAAATCCAAAACATAAAAATGAACTTGTGACACCTGAGATCTGGGAGCTACCCAAGATTTTCTAATAGAAAGCTTTATAATGAGCATTGTCACTGAGTGCTTGAAGAGCTACAGCTCTGAAACCTTTTGGCTATGCAGGAGATACGAAAGTTACATGCACTAAATGCGGTCTCTCACATATTTTAATAAGCACTCAGGATAAGCCCCATTCATTGGACAGCAAAAGTGTTTGAACTAATCACCAAAGAAAACGTGTGAAATGTTTTCAAACGGATGAGGGGGAGAGAGCAGACAGGGATTCATCAGTATTTAGCAAGCAGATGTCAGTGTGACTCTCCAATAGAAGTCAAGTGTCAGATCAGTAGCTTCAGAATCTTTTTTTTTTAAAAACGTAATGTTTTATCCAGACCCTCTGTTTTAGCATGCCATATCATTATCCTGCTGTCTTGGAGGGTTTATCAGAGGGTGAGACATGTTAAGGCTTTGGTAGTGAAAAGGTGATGAGACTTTGTATTTGCGCTCAGAAAAAAAAAAAACTGAAAAAAAGGTTGTACATGTCTTTTCTGCATATATCAAGAGTTTGCACCCATGTGTGCTTCAGTTGCAGCATCAAGCGTTCATATTGACAATGAACAGATTGTGCTTGTCTATGCCTGTTATCACCTCAAATCTTCTAGGAACTAGCATAATAGCTCTTCAGAAACAGGCAGAAAAGAAAAAAAAAAAGAATACCATGGACACCAGTTTGTTATGTTAACAATAAGCAACTATGAGGAAAATGCTGAATGTACAAGCTTTTTTTTTTGTAAACGGTGTATTGATTATGTTAGAAGCAAGGAAAGAGAAGCAGGAGAAGCACGGAACAAAAGGAAGGAAGGGGATGACAGAAAAGGTAGATATATAAGATCAATCTAAAAAGCAAGAAAGAAGGATGAATGAAGAAATAGGAGAGGAGAGGGACGGTAATAAGGAAGTGAGAAAAAAGACAAATGCTGTTACTAGCTACTGCAATCTGGCCAAGCTACAACTAGTCATCATTTCAAATATCAACAATAGCTACTGCTGAATTCTGAGCTACTTTGCATTTGCTATTGCTCCAGCCAAGCCACAGCTGAAAGAAAAGCAAAATGTATAGATGGATATGTGTGGTAGAGAAGCTCCCTAAACAAGAAGGCTAGTACTAACCTATAGCTGAGGAGAAATATAGCACAATGTTGTATTTTATACATAAAGTATAAAATACTAAGTATAAATTATAGAGGACAGAGGATAAAGGATAAAATATAAAGCAAACACGCATGAATTTGCAGCATGTGAAAACTCAATTTATAGACTGAGAAACCTAAGTTTTGGAGTCCAGTTACAGATATCTTCATGTGGACTAGATTACAGTTAATGGGGCTTGATTTAGCTGGCTAAACATGAACACGTCATACCATTTGAGAAACTGTAGATGAGACATTGCATAAGGATAACAGATATGACAGAAGACCTAAAGACTTGTATCCTATTGGCCCAGCATCTGAAGCTCACATGGGATATCCAAGGGTGTCCTACAGCACTTCACTTCACTGTAAACCAAAAACCTACTTTTGGCCACTGCGCAGCTCTCTTGATGCCACTGCATCGACTAGGTCTTCGCTAACTGTAATGGGTGCCTTGACACCTGGCTCACATGGAGGCAGCTACATGGAGACACTTAAATTTAGGCATCTTAATCTACAATTTCACAGAATCATGCCCAGAGAACTTGATTCAGTGCCTCAGTGCAGGTTTCTAGTGGTATCTGAGGTGCTCTAAGGACAGTCAGGCTAGCAGCTAGGAGGGCACAGGCCTCCTATAAAGCCTGTGTTCTACCTACTAGCTCTGCATGGGCACCTTGAATACTTCAGGTATCTCCAACAGCACTAGATTTTTGTGTGTTTAAACAACTGAGTTGAGCATAAAATATCATATCTCTCTGGATTATTTAAACAGCGACCGATACTACTATAGTATGGCATCTCACAGTCATCTATTTATCTCACAGTGGCCCCGTGTCTTAATGAAGATCTGTTACTTCTGTTGTTTTTCAGATGGGGATTGAAAGCTTGGAAAAATAAGCCCCACATCTTACCTAATTTCCTGTCTTCTGTTTCCTTTTAGTTAGATACTTCTGAAGGAACAGAAACAACAAAAAAAGGCTAGACACAAGGATTATGGGTGACTTTGGGCTGTCTGAATCTAGGCATCACAAAGCACAGCGAATCTCACATCAACCTGGCACATTCTGCCTGGATCATCATTCTCTTCCTTCTAGATTTAAACTGACGGGTTTTTTTCCATACAAAGCACTATACAGAACTACACTGAAGTAAGAAAGTGAAGAACTACTGAGGAGCAAAAGTGGAGCAGTCTGAAGACTGTGAAGAATCATTATTTTTTGATTATCATTATTTTGCCCATAGGTTATTTGCACAAAACAGAACTCTTCTCAGGTCTGAACCTGGCTTGTATCAGAAATAGTGTGGTCAGCAGGACTAGGGAAGTGATCGTCCCCCCCTGTACTCGGCACTGGTGAGGCCGCACCTTGAATATTGTGTTTGGTTTTGGGCCCCTCACTGCAAGAAAGACATTGAGGTGCTGGAGAGAGTCCAAAGAAGGGCAACAAAGCTGGTGAAGGGTCTAGAGCACAAGTCTTAAGAGGAGCAGCTGAGGGAACTGGGGTTGTTCAGTCTGGAGAAAAGGAGGCTCAGGGGAGACCTTATCGCTCTCTACAATCACCTGAAAGGAGGTTGTAGCGAGGCAGGTGTTGGTCTCTTCTCCCAGGTAACAAGTGATAGTATGAGAGGAAATGGCCTCAAGTTGCACCAGAGAAGGTTTAGATTGGATATCAGGAAAAATTTCTTCACAGAAAGGGTTATCAAACATTGAAACAGGCTGCCCAGGGAAGTGGTGGAGTCACCATCCCTGAAGGGATTTAAAAGACGAGTAGATGTGGTGCTTAGGGATATGGTTTAGTGGTGGAGTTGGTAGTGTCAGGTTAATGGTTGGACTCAATCTTAAAGGTCCTTTCCAACCAAAAGGATTCTATGATTCTATGATTTATTCCAGACCACTATTTGTGCATGCATTACTGATACAGATAATGCACACACCCAGAGCAAGTTCCCTCTGCTCAGGTGTTCCCGTCCTGGGTGCACATCCCCTGGCTGTGCTCTGACTGCACACAAGCCTCAGAGCTGGGGGCACACTCTGCCCCCAAATGCTTTGCTTTCCTTTGGAGGAAAATCAAAGCACAGAGGTAAGCAGGTTGCTCTAATATATACGACGACCCACAGACACAGCTACGGTAGACAGCTTTTGACAGATGTTCACTGCAAAAAGTTGTTTGCCAAATGTTTAAAATACCCATATGTATCTATGGTATACATAAATAACGTATAGCATTGACCCTGTTCAGATGGTTTTATTTTGCAGAGATGCAAGCAGAGAAAATAAAATCTGGAAAGCTTTTCTTTGGATATCAACAAATTGAGCTGCTCATGTGTTCATGCAGAAAAAAAAGTATCCCATTGCCCTAAATTATAGCAATCTGCTTGTTGGTTGGATAAAAGGATGCAGTTTTGCTAATCTAGAGTGTCCAAGTTACTTCAATTGTTATATATTTTTTTAATTAGTAATTAATTAAGTGCAGTGTCAAGGTGTTCTGGTTCCAAGTGTTTTAAAAGCTGTTTGTAAATAGAGAAGATAGGTATAAGAGTAAACTATGATCAAATTGTGAGATTAAAGATAATGTTAATCTAGAAATTATATCAGTTACATAATCAGAAAAAAATAATACTGTATTATTTTAAGACTGCTTAAGAAAGGAAAATGCAAAGTAAATATAACATGATATTAAAGCTTTTTTGAAGCATTCCTAAAGTGAAATCTTTTACGTGAATTGGCAATCTTGTTCTACCTTGTCAAGGTGATTATGAATACGAAAGGGGTAAGGAAATGCTAAGAAGGCATTACTCTGTGACAATACTTTGAAGGTAACAATACTTCGAATGTAGCATAACAACTTTGTAGCATATCAAAACCATACCAGCTTTGCTTCTGAATTTGTTATGAAGCAAATCTGTGACTTTTTGCTACAGTTTTAATGCCAAACATAGACAAAAAAGTTTGCAAACTGGGCTCTTTAGCATCTCAGTCTAATCTTAGAGTCTACGATAACCATCACCTTATCAAAATTTAATATTGCTTAAACTCTATATCACACTTTCCACCCATCATCAAAGTATTTTTAAGGGTACAACATGACACCTGTTTACCAGTGCACAGCAATTTCAGAAAGTGAGGGCAGGTAATTTTGTGCATTTCAGTTAAAAAAAAAGAAAGTTCCCAGTGCACTAACAGCTATAATAGAAGTTTCCACATTGTAACAAAGCAAAAAAATAACGTTTTACTTCTGTAAAAGTACTGAGAGATTTTAAATATGGTAAATTACTTCTAATTACAGCTTCAAATAAATTGCAGCCACTCTGTCCATGTCCAAATACCTTCCCAGGTAGTACTGATTCAGTCTAGACTCAGCGATGGGAAGAACAGGCATAACAACATGCCATGGAAGAAGCAATGGGCAGAGACTTGTCAACTGAAGGCTGAGCAGTGCAGGCTGATTCATCCACATGGTACAATATGATGAAGAGAGACAGACTATCTTAGCTCTGAAAACAGTTCAGCTCTCTAGTGTGGCATGACACCCAAGCAAAAAATCTCTGCTCTTTAGCACTGCCATAGCCACGTTACTTCTGGATTCAGAGCTGCAACAGTCTAGTCTGAGGTGCCCTATCTTATTGCTCATCGTATCATGCAGATACGTTTCCTACATCAGCCAAATAACCAGCATCAATTTCTGGCAACACCTGTAGCTCCTGTGCTGTCTCCAAGACAGCAACCAGAAACAATCTGGCTTAATTTGTGAGCAGGGACTTGGAACAGCTTAAGATGGTCTGACTGTAAGTCCACATTGAAAAGAACACTTTAAGCAGGAAGATCATTTTGGATCAATACACATTATCATGGAGCAATTTTCACTTCCTATCACCTTGGTTAAATGCAATTTTTTCAGGATGGAAAAGAGCACAGAAGTCGTGCACTCTTTTAACTTTCATGGTGACTTCTTTAGAACTTTTCAACAGACCTGATCCAAAAACACACGGAAGTCAGCAAACTGTTGCTGTTGCCCCAAAAGGCTTTCAACCAACACCATATTTACCCAGGAGAATTCATATCACCAAACTGCTGTACTCCTCTCCTACACAACAAAGTATTGCAAGAAGAACCTCTAAAAAACAAAGAGAGCCAAATCCTGCTGAAGTAAATATGCAAGGACTGATGGGCTCAGTTAAATTATCATGTACTTCCAAAGAATCTTCACTCTAAATCTGGCTCTGACATTTACTTAATGTGTTACCTGTCATTTTCCCATTTCTAAAGGAGGAATAGTACTTGCTCAAGGCTCTCATAGGGAAAATTAATGTTTTCAGGGCACTTTAAAAATTAAAATAGCTGTATGTGTTTGCCAAGCTACCCAGCTGGATTGTGGGCACACTGACTGAGAGCATTTCAGCTGCTGTGGACTGTGCATATATTCTTAGTTTCAGTTCTGTTTCATTGGTTGCTTAATAAAATGTGTGGCCATAGATTATCAGTATAATCTATGAGATACATATATTTGCATAGGAAAAATATGTTCCTTTTATTTCAAGCTCAAAAAGGTGGCTGCTTACAGGAAAGAGCAGATTCTAGGAATATAAACACCGGCTGGTTTTTTTTCCCTTTTTCTCTTTTTATCCTAAGCCTAGCGGAGAGAGAAGCCAGTCTGCAAGCTTATCTACTGCAGCCTAAAGGGGCTTATTCAGTACAGCTGAGTATCTGATAAACAGATCATCTAGCTCTGATTACAGACTGCTGGTGTTACTGTTGGATGGACATGATACCAACTTGTCTAAACACAAGCCAAACTTCTTTCTGTTGAATGGCTACAGATGCCACTCTTGTGCAGAAAGTATATTCCAGCACTGAAAAGCACTCTGGCTATTGAATTTCATGAGACAGTGCAGCTGCAGCAGCAGTGTTATGTGACATACTTGTGCGTTTTTGTAACATATATACAATTTATAAGGAGATAAACAGTGTCTGATATGACAACAGGACATGCACACAGCACACAGTTGTAGCTACAGTTTTCTAGTACACATATAAGCTACTCTGTACTCTGTTTGCCTGTCATCTGTAGCTTTCAAACCACTGTGCAAAGGATATTGAGAGAAGTATCAAGAACTTAAAATGCAATCATCCAAATTAAAGTGTACATACATGGCACTACAGCCCGTGAGCGATTCTTCTGGATATTTTCCTCCTGCTGTGCAACAGTGGTGGCATTGGGTTCAGCCTGATAAGCACACAGAGCTTCCCACTCTTTCTCCAGACGATTCTTGTTTTTCAGATGATCTTCCATGTAGGACTGGAATTAAAAGAATACTGTATTAAGCATTGACTTAGCTAGGCTCAACGCTAAGCTAAAAGGTTGTATCTCAGGATGGAAAGCAGAGTGGGAAGGCTTAAGGTACAATTCAAGGCTTTTCCAAATAAGTACTTGCTCAGAACTTGTTTCCAGCTTTCCAAACTGTTGAAATCTCAGATACTTTGACTTTATCCTAACGGGAGGGAAGAACGATCAGAGATGAAAAATCACAGCATGAGAATCCTGAGCTTTGAGGACAAAACACACTCAGTCTTATGCCTAATTCACTTACTTAGGAGAGTTAACTTCAAGTTTATTTGTACTATACAAAATGAGAACGCTAACATGTACCAGTGCTAACAGAGAAGAAATGCTTGAAATCCCAAGCTACTGAGCTTCAGGAGAAAACTGTTCCTTCTTCAGTACCTAGAAAATGTAAGCACAAACGTCTCTTTCATTAGGCAATGAAAAAGAAACAAAAGTCCATTGATAAATATTACTTACTACAACAACAACTCACATCAAACTGAAGCCTTTTAAAACTAAAGTTCAAGTGCATATGCAAGTCACAACAACGATACAGCGGCTGAGGAGAATTAAAAAATTGCCAGGCTGAAGTGTCAGGCTCAAGTACCAGGTCATTAGGAACTCATACTGCACACGGACTGGCACAGAGAAGGCCCTGAACTGAGAAGGTACGGTTAATTAATATTAATACATGTTGTTAAAAATTGTACTGGCATTCAGTAAAGTCAACAGTGTTAGGGGAAGCATCACTGAAGAAAAATTAACTGGCTGTGGCAGGAATGATGGCCCATCAGAGTATAGTGGTGCAGGTCTTAAGTTTTTGCAGATCTCCCAAGGCTAGAGATTCAGTACAGCACTGGATCGGGAACTCGGCTCCAAAGGTTTGCCAAAAGTGAAATAAACCCCTATTCCTTCACCCCAAGGATCTGAATATTGTCCAAGTAGGTGAGGGCAAAAGAGCAGAAAGGAGGAAAGGTGAGGAAGAACAGAAATATTTCCCTCCTTTTAATGTGAACATTAAAAAAAGCTATCACCTGGTACTGTAAGCCTCCTTATACAGTCAAATTACCTTTAGGAGCCTGTCTTCTTCTCCTACAGTGAGCAACAGAATAATCTCACATTACACCCAGTTTGCATTTGTAAATTAAACTCCACATTACCTTTACTAGGTAGGTTGAAGTTAACATCCTTAAACAGATTTTAAAAGGCACAGAGTGTTTAGGGAACAAGCTCAAGGTCTGGACAGGGGTTGGCAGCAGAGCTGTGGTGCCTCTGGCCCAATCAGTCAAAGCGGTTCCTGCTGCAGCACTCACTAGTACAGTCCAATCTGTAGCAACACTTGTCTAGGAAAAGCTCCTGGAAAGGTTTCACTGCAAAGTATACAAGGCAGTTTAATTGCTTAGAAAACCTTTTCCACAGACAATCTCTATTATGTCGAATAGTTCTTCCCAGACACGCTTTAAAGAAAGGCTCGCATGCCCTCTCAGCAGGTTGAACAGAAGGTGCGAAAAGCTTGCAGCTTGTCTTCCACCAAACAGGAGCTCTGCTAAAGCTGCCGCTCCACCGCGCTTCCCACCCAACCAGCGAGGCAGGAGACTGTTCCCCCTTGCAGACTGAATGGGTTTTCTGTTACAAAAGAGCCCCTGACACCCAGCTTTGTTTTGTGCAGGGTTTGTCATGTGTGTGTGCACGCGTGTCTTTACACAAGATTTGTAAATCAAACCTGTTACTGAAAAGCAATTCAAGAAGAGACGCTTCCAGAAAGGATATCTTTAAGGACACAGAAAAATACCGTGTTAGAAGAAAGGTTTCTAAAGGAGGTAAAAATAGTGGTGGCTTAGATACAATCAAAACACCTACTGTGTGATTGCGTCTTTTCTATAATGAAGGAAAAAGCATCGCAGTGGACAGAGCCGTGACCCGATGGATGGGGAGCTGGCAGAGCTACGTGGCCCCATCGTGTGTTAGGGGAGCGGGTCAGTTAACATGTTCCCAGCCTTAACCTGCAAGTTAATGGGAGGAAACCCATTTGGTTTGCTTGTCCTTGCCGAAAGGCAGTTGCTACCGGGGAAAGGAGGGAGGCTAAAGATCCCATTCTTTTCTCCTAGTAAATCTGTGCCTGGATATGTAAACTGAACATAATAAAAAAAAAAAAGATAATCCCTCCTAAGCAGAGAATAGTTGGTATATAGGAATTTTTATGAGGCAAAGGGAAAAATAGCAAAATCTTACCACAACACTGAGCCAAGGACTCCCTGGCTTCAGAGAAGCTGCTTAGCATGCAGCCAGCAGAGATCAGGCAGTCAAGGACCAGCCTGTAGCATCGTCCCATTTTAAACCACAGTTTTATAATCTGATTCATTTTGACATACCCATCACCAACGTCCCATAGACTTCAGGGACATTTTATGCAGATATACAGATCTGCCAACACTGAATCTCTGCAAAATACTGTGAGATCCACGAAGCTGTAGGAAAAGGGCCATGAACATTTGATTCCTAAAGCAGGACTGTACATAGCAAGGAGCTTCTTGTTGGCTCCAACTTGTCTATTTGATGATTTCAAGGACTCTACTTTAAAAAGAATTTTTATTTTCTTTCTAAATCATCAAATGTGACACAGTTAAGGTAATCTGATTGCTTTTAGTGCACGTGATTTTTTAAATAACTTATCTCTCTTTAAAGAGGAATACTCTTTTTACTTTTACCTCTTTTTACTTTTACCTTCCTTTTTCAGGGAATCCTGAGTGTAAAGAGAAATGAATGCTCAACTGAAAACACACTGAAATCTTTACTTTAACCAGACAACCACATTTTGTGTACTCTCAACATCTGCATCGCATGGATCAGATTCACAGGGCACTTCCTGACAGATCTTGAAAAGGTATTTGATTTGAACGGACCTGTGGCAGGTTCTGCACAATATGAACACACATTTTAAAAAGCTACCGAGAAAGAAGCTTGCTTTAAAACATTCAGAAGTCAGACGATTCTCTCAGAGTTAAGTAATCTTTCATTTACAGTCCTTCAGAGCCCCTACGCTCGTCCCCATTTCACTAAACAGAAGCTTAGTGATTTTGAAACACTCTCTTGGGAGCTGCTGGATGTACATTAAATTGAGTGGAACTTCTGATATTTTAGAGATTGTATGTCTACTCAAATCCACTCCTTAATTAGGATGTTTTCACGAGAGATTCTGCAGCGTTTGCTTGGTACAAAAGAAATTCATTACCAACGTGTCAAACATGCACATGATTTTCCTTGTCCCAGAGCAGCACGTAAAATAAATAGAGGTTGTCACCACTGTTACTGTAACGCTCCTCAAAGCCTGCTGAAAGAGGTAGAGGTCTGGTCTCACCAATATGTCCACATCAAGACAAGTCCTGTAATCCCAAGTATATGCTAATATTTCAACAAACACTGCCTGCTTGGCCACATCTCCTGATGTACCTGAAATTTCATTAAACCTTATTTTTCCTTCGACAGGGCCTCACCTGCAAAGACAATTGGTATCCCAGTTCATACTTTCTCTTGTATGCACAGATGATATGATACTCTTGTTACCAAACATGTTATGAGGATAAGGAGGATGCATCAACGTTATGTGGAGAGAGGGATGTGTTGTAAAATCTGTTCTATTGTGTGAGACATTCCAGTTGTAAAGCAAACGATGAGCTTTCAGCCAGAGGATGAAAAACTGTCCCAGGGACAATGAACCTCTGGCCAAGAGAACCAGTGGTAGTGGCAAATATCAAGACAGAGTCAACATGCCTGAATACAGGCAAAAAGACAGAGTACAGTGGCCTGGCTTGACTTTGGTAAAGCTTCCTGAGCGCTTGGTTGACATTGCAATATCATGTCAAATCACTTTGTTTTTCTTTACTTTTTTCTTTAGTCAAGGAGTGGCATTCAGTGTGTGCGCTGTGACTAAAATTAAGGTTAACAAAAATAATAATTAAATTCTAATTGTCTGGTCAATCTCCAAATACCTTCTTCAGAGATAGTATCGTTTGCATCTGTCAAGATACTCATTTTAAAAACACCTATTTTATTAGCTGATGTTCAGCTATTACAAAAAGCAATTATTTTTGACAACATACTTCCAATATGGTACTTGATTAGACACTCTTTTCACGACTGAGGATGTCTCTTTTAATGAAAAGATGGGCAACTGTTAAAATGACAGACCTCGACAGGTCTAATCAAATCTCAAATGTCAGCTGAAGAAGTGCATGGGACATTATCTTAATCCTTGTGAATGGTGACCACTCAAATCCACACCTTTCACCTAACAGTCTGACAGCCACTGCTTTCAAACTGCTGCTGCTTTTTCCAGAGATGCAGAAGGTCAGGTAGTGCCCTCGTGCTTCACTGGGCTCCTCAGAGGAATTTGGAGAGGAGAGAATTTGCTTTAGCTATTATATAGCCTGTTGTGCACTAAACAACCATACTTGAAACAATTTGTTTTGTTATTCTCTCCAGTTGACTTAAGTGAAGGCTTTTTTTGCCTTTGTTCCTTGCTAGCTTGTCCTGGCACAGGACACCCCCGCGTTCTTGCTGTTCTGCTTAAACTTCTTTGTCTTCTTCGGTACATATTGCATTGACTGTATGTAAGAGGGAAACTTTTCTGCATAAATTCCGTTTACTTTCAACACAGCACAAGATTTGCTCCTTCCTTTTTCTGGCTTAATACCTTGTCATTAGTGGCTTCACAGTAAATGTGTCTGTTCCCACTCATAGTACTCGAAATGCTATAGAAGTTAGAGACAGAAGAAGCATATCTGATTATGCATTTCCAGGCCTTCAAATAATGCCTTGTGTCTCGTACTTCACTAAGAAACTTTGCTAACATTTATGTGCCCTGTATCTAAAGTAGAAGCCTAAAACATAGTTCATGACTATTTCTTGGGACACAAACTGTTCTGAACTTTACATCGTATTCCTGGAAACACTCAAATATTTTCAATAAGGAATAGTAGTCCTCGTTTGAGATTACTTTTTCATAGGGATGCCAATAGTACTGCTTTTCTATCGCAAATTTAATTTGCTACCCATTGTCACCAATTCATTTATTTCAACCCTTGTCTGCTTACACAGTATATTGCTGTTCTGTATAATTTCTGCTAGTGTATATTTCAGCGTCTTCATAGATCATGAATTAATGGATCTATGCAAACTATAGACATCTCTTCTTATGACTCTTTTCTTCAAAGATAATTTAACTTTATTTGTTGCATGTGTTTTCAGGTCTAAGGTTTTCCAACTTTTGAACTACTCCTCTGTCATCACTTCTGTGCAGAACTTTACACTGTGATACCACTTGTAAAAGTCATTAAGTCACTTCCATCCACTTCCAGATCATTATTTAAAAGTTAATATAACCTGGATGTTACAGCAATTCCTGTACTCTGCCAGACATTCCCATACATAGCTTTTGATCATTGCTTTTTGTGTATCATCCTTTAGCCACATTTCAATCCACATAATAGTCTTCTAAAAAATTGACATTAATTTTTCAATTAACTATTCATGAGACAGTTTCAAGGCTTTATTACAATCTGGATATTTTACATCTGTTGTTTTCACTTCATCTACTGGTTTTGTAGTTTTAGTTAAATAAAAAGCAATCAGGTTTGTCCAAGCAAGATATATTCTTTATAAAATTATGCACATTCTTACTCATTGTCCATCTGTCCAATGGAACGGATGGAGAAGATTAGCAATCCTGGGAAGTGTTCTGCATCCACTACTGTCAATGGCAACACTCCTGACTTCACTGGAGCCAGGATTGCATCATCTGATTAGTCAGTCATTTTACGCTGAAGGCTCTGTTCTCTGTTCTAACTTGTCCTGTGCCATCCCAGATCTCCTGATCTTATCAGCAAGAACTGTCTAAGGTAACCACAAATGAAAAAGTCTAGGAAATAAAAATTCGGGAATTTGTATTTTGTCTTTATAAAATACACTGAGAAATTATTTTTCCTCCTTACTGCCTGGAGCCATATTACTACCACAATGTGTTTTGATCTATTTTTTCTCATATTTCTCAGTACCTGATTACACCAGTGAAAAGAGTAGTTTTGAAGCCTTTTCAATTAAGTATTGAAAACTACTATGAAGCTTTACTAGTAATTTCGGCATAAACCACCTACTAATACATACACAATATGGTAGGTGATGACGGAAAACTAACAAAAAACAGAGGAGGCAATTCTCTGACAAAGCAACTATTCAGCCTGGATTGAGAATAATATCCTTAGCTTGTTTCAGATAGGTGTATTATTCAGAAAGAAATTAATTTCTATGGTGATGTCAGCCAACAATAAAAAATGCCATTCATAGTTTCAATTTTATATTTTTTAGATGCTAAAGACTATTGTAAACAAATAAGTAATGTACACAGAGAGCACAGTCCGTGCTTTAAGCATTGCCATCTAAAATAACTTTTAAACGATTGTCCCTGGGTTTCTGGAGAGAATCTCTTTGCATGAGCAGTGTATGACATTATCTATCAAACTAGACTATCGTGCAACTTTTGCAAGAATGATTGCAATTCACAAGTACATTAAATGGCAACCTATGTTCTGTTTACCTGAATTAATATACCCTTGATGTAGTGTATATCACTACCTCCCCCTCTCTTAATGCTCTGATAATAGAGTTTTGTAACTTGTAAAAAGATTACTTCAATCCAATCAGCAGGTACTGGGATCAGTGTGTGTCAGACAAACGCTCGGTAATCCCTTTTCTTACAGCTCCCAGCTGCCAAAGGTGCTCAATGAAATCCCAATGAAATGGCTGGATACAACCTGGTGTGGACTGACGCGGGTTTTCAGCTGTGGAGGAAATATTGGAAAATACATGTGATGCTAAGCATTGCTTGAACTGGGAATGATGGAGGCAGGTATGCTTTTGAAAGGAAACATAGATAAGAAATTAAACATTAAAAAAACACAGAATGCTTAATTATTAAATATTTTCTCTACGTGGCTCTCTAAATATAGCAGAAGACAAAGAAATTCACTCTGCAAAGAATCCCTTCTCAAGGATTATCAGCTACTTAATGGTGTCTTCTAGGTCTTAAAATACAACCACTCCCATCTCCTCCTCCTTATCCCCTTTCTTGAAATCTAAATTACGCCTATGAAGTTTCACCCCTGCAATTACTTTGCTTTAAATAAACCTAAACAAAAAGGAGAAGATGATCACCATAAAAGGAATATAATTTGCTCCATTACAATCTCTGTATTTCTATAGCTCCTTCTGTCCAGCTGTCTGAAAGTACCCACATTACTTCTGCAGGGGAGGCAAGTATCATTGCCGTTTCAGAGATGGGAAATGAAATAGCAGAAACACCAAAGTGAATTTCCCAGAGTCACAGAATACTCTCCTAAAATACTTATTTTGCAGGGAAATTTAGCAGATTCCAGTACCTGAAGGGGGCCTACAAGAAAGCTGGAGAGGGACGTTTTACAAGGGCATATAGTCATAGGACAAGGGGTGACAGTTTTGAACTGAAAGAGGGTAGATTTAGATTAGATATTGGGAAGAAACCCTTTACCGTGAGGGTAGTGAGACACTGGCACAGGTTTCCCAGAGAAGCTGTGGATGCCCCCTCCCTGGCAGTGTTCAAGGCCAGACTGGATGGGGCTTTGAGCAACCTGGACTAGTGGAAGGTGTCCTTGCCCATGGCAGGGGGGTTGGAACTAGATGATCTTTAAGGTGCCTTCCAACCCAAACCATTCTGTGATTCTATGAAATTCATAACTCAGTCTCTTCCTGACCACTGTTTTTCACTTTTCCCATGATCATGTTTATAGAAAGGGCTAAAGCTCGTGCAACCTTCATGAATCCATATCTGATAATATTTTTTGTAATTAGAGCATACAGATGTTCTGACTCAAATGGAATTAGAACAGGTTTTGGTTTGGGGGTTTTGTTTACAAGTACAGGGTTTAAGTGGTTGATGAGTAGAGGAATTTAATTTATGCACATTTTAGATTCTGTTTATACAAGACATACCAAACTAAATAATAAAGATTTAAGGGATGAATTCACCAAAATCAGTTTCCAGGCCTTCTGTACTTCTTACGGTAGATTTCACAATAAAAATCTTAAATAATAAATAGCTTTTAAATAAAGGAAGTATGTTATTTCCAAAAATGGGGGCCTAGACCTGTTAGCCAAATAATGCTATTTCATAGGATGGGATATCTTGTGACATTTCTTAAAAACAAAACTAAATTCAAAGCAAAAAAAAAAAAAACAAACCTCCCCATTAAAGATAACTCTGAAGTACAGGAACTGATGTCAAGGATAGTGTCAGCTGAATTCGTCAACTGAGACATTTTGGGAAGTGCTTCTGGTAGCTTTGTTAAAAAGCAAAAGCACAAGCTACACAGCTGAATATAAAATACCAGAAAACCTGCAAAAAATACAAATCCAGTCCTTTGACTTTTTGTGATAAATATTGACACCCAATTCCATTCTCACATGAAACTCCTCTATTTTCTTCTTACACATTAAACCTATTATTCAGATGACCCCTTCTTCTCACTTCATTTTTTTACTAATGGTTTGAACATCATACCACAATCCAAGACATATTTGTGATTCATTTATATGTGTGCTAATGATGTTGTGTCTGAAATGAGAACTTTAAAAATATATTACACATTAATTACCTAGCTGAAAACACAAAACCAAATTCCCTGCCTTCTTCCTCTCCAAGCCCCGCTAACTCAATTAAGCATCTAAATTTGGGTTCCCATTTGGGTACTGTTATTTGCAAATTTAGATTTTAATGAATCAAAGTCTGTATTTCTTTTCAGAGCACTTGTACAGTCATCTTCATTTACTATATATAAAAATTAACAAGGGATAAATATAGAATTCTGAAAACGTCATGTTTAAAAGTAATCTTCAAGCGTGGTCAAGTTCTTCAGAGATAATGAGACTAGGAAAACCCAGCCAACAATGACCAAGTACATCAAAGTCATACAGCACATGATGTGATTTATAGATAGTCTGGCAAATTATGCCTTTGCTAGACAGTGGCCATCTTGAGGGTAGAAAGGAAAATATTATTTCTACAGACATAACATCCCTGCTAGAGCAAAGGGATAAGGAGTAATACTTTTACTACTCCTCTTAAATATGTGAATAAAAGTGAAAATGTGCTTCTCCAGGAGCAAATTATAGCTCATAAAGGAAAACCCCTCTGCTTTTCAATGGTTTTTGCAGGGCGGGGCTGGGGAAGGTATAGAAATTTATAGTGAGAATTTGTACACAAACACACACACAGATTTGCGTGAAAATAGAGAATATGCAATTTGAAATCGAAGAAGTCTTGCAATCCACGCTATACCCACAGCCTAGCAGCAGAGTATGAATAAGCACAATGAACACACGGTCACCCATGAAAAAAAGCAGGGAAAGAACAGACTGGATAATCAGCCTTCTCCTTAGAAAACTCCCGTAACAGTCAGAGAGAGGAAACTTCAAACTCCACAAACATCTTCAATGGTCAAATCCTCACTCTCAAGACCACTTTGGAACCACATCCCCCGCCTAGGAAGTTCCATTTTTGCAAACTGCAGAGAAGCAACCCAATTAGAGTAACTGCCAGTGAGGACAGCAAGCAGTGAAGAAACTCTTTTTCCATAGAAGTACTTTCAGGACTTAATGGAGATGACTGTGGGAGAAGACATGCCTGACTTCTGCCCTGTCCCTTCCAAGTCACACTCACAGTCATGCTGAACCAACATGGAGCAGGAGACAGAGCAATGCCGGCCATGAGAAAGACGCAGCTGGCATCTACCCAGCTCCCACATCTAGAGGAAGTGCCCCATTTTTAGGTAACGTTTTCTCTATACTCCATGGGATTTTCAGATGAGGTTGGCCTAGCTCAGTGATTCTCAAATTCTCAAATATTTTTCTCATGAAAGCATTCAAAAGAGATTGTGAAGTGATGGTAGAAAAGCTTTAGAAGTGTGTAAGTTGAAGACTTCCTACCTACTCCTGGGGCTCTTGGGTTTCCATGGAAGCCAGTAAGGGATAACAATTTAAAAAACTTTGAGGAACACTGGTCTAATCCACAGATGAGAATATCTGAAGTGACAGAGGGCAAAATAAGAACAAGTGAAAGACAATGTGAAAGAGGACAGAAAAAGAAGCCAAAAACAGACTGTAGAGGTCAACAAAGAAGTGAAATGATGAAAGATGACACTGTATTGCCGAGAAAGAAAATTACGAAAACAAAACCCAGAACACAGTAAATTAAGAAAATGCTATGGGAAGAAGAGAACTTTGGTCATAACTGATAACTGTCAACATTTCCTGTGTGTTGTTTCTTTTCCTTGAAACATTTCCCTTCACATTTTGAACCAAGGAGAAAACACTGAGAGTGTGAGAGTAGTAGTTTTGAGCAGACAGTACAAGTATAGCTTACTGCTAAACAGAAGAAAAAGCAAAAGAACAAACCTAAGATTCAGTGCATGTGTGCGATGGCTAATGATCTAGCAGACTGGGAATATATTCTTGAAGAAAACTGTTATCCATTCAGGAGAGCTCAAAAAATGAGTAGATGGTATATTTTTCCCATCACAGAGGTAACTAACGATAGACTGCACATCCTCAGTTTGGTTTTTAAAAGCTTTTCCAATGTGTATTTAATATCTTTCAGTCAGCTCTCCAAATATGGAATAGTTTGCTTTTAGATAATGAGGCCAAAACTAAACTCACAGAATCAAATCTAACAAACTCAGGTGTACAACTCCTTTATACTTCCATGTCATACTTTCATGTCTTAAAAAAGACTAATGAGTGAGAAAAAGGGGCAAAAATATTACCCTTTGATATGATCCTTTTTCTATTAAAGCCAATATGATTAGTTGTGAGAGCAGAGCACTGGGACACCAGAGAACGGAGGTCTACTTCTGGCTCTGCTTCTGACCTTAAGGTTAGTCTTGGTCAAGACAGTTCCTTGTCTGTGCCCGAGCTTCCTGGTCTAAAAAGACAGGATAATGATATTGACCTTTAAAAAGAGCTTTAAACCTACTGATCAAAAGTGCTGTGTAAGAGTTGGCTTATTATTATTTTGGTTACTGAAGTGAGTTGAAAGGCTCCTGGTGACTTTAATCAGAATTTCTTATATTGGATCCGAGAATCCTAGCTGAAGGACAAAGTTTCTCAAAATTCAGTTGTGAGGATACACATATGGTAAGTCAAATGCTGGTGCATACCCTCAATACTGCAGAGTTTTCCTGACTCCATCAGAACTTTAAATGACACAAAAGTAACTTCTGAACTTCCAGAAAAAAATAATGTATTAGGCACCATTAGTATATTCACTACATTAATAGTAATTAGACACTATTATAATGCTTTCAGTCCAACTGGTCTCATGTAAACAAAGACACCAATAGGTGAAAGGAGGCAATGAGGAGAGAAGAAAGGACCTTTGTCAGGCAGGTATCGCACATGCCCACCTGAGCAGTAGCAGGACATCCCGCCTGCTATGAGCCAGTGCTGCCTTAGGGATTTTAAGCTCCTGCTTCTGTGTGGTTGCTGTGGTTAATCATACGAATTCTTCCGGGTGCCTTCCTGGTAAAGCAGTAGATAAATATCTGCATCAGAAATACTCCTACATTTAGAAAGGCTTTGGTTTTGGATTCTGTGTTAGCTTCATCCTTGACAAATTTCACCTTTTAACTACACCATCCTACCACACTGGCATGGTGACTGTCTTACTGTTGTGGTCTACATGGCTTGTTATGATTCTTACAGATTAAGAAGAACCCTTGATGTCTTTGACTTATAATAATTATTATAATAAGTCATGTAATTATAATATATACAAACCATGCTTTTATAATGAAACTACTTCTTCAGGTATTGTTACTTCATGCTCTTTAACAACTGCTCTGTCTAAGCTAAAAACCCTTTGATTTTGGCTGATGAATGAAGCAAACACAGCCTATGGCGCTTCCTGCTACAATATCACTCTGTCTGCAAGACTGTTGCAAAGGAACATTTGTAGGACTACAGATACAAGGTTAGTTCTGTCACCTGTAAGTTTCTGAGTGAACCCAATGAAGTTCCCACAGGTCCACACAGAGGTAAAGCTTGGAGTAATCTCATGGTAGAGCAGGTACATGAGGGTTTGCTGTATTGATGGTAATTTTATACAAAGTCCATTTACTCACGCAAATAATGCCTTAATCAAAGCATTTAAATGATCTCTATCTATTCTGCTGGTAAGATTTGTCACTGGCAAATATGTGACATCTCTTACATTAGCTTTTTTCTATAATGGGACACAGGCAAATTAATAGTGTTCTTTAACATACAACTCCTCCAGTACTTAGGTGGCTGAGACCACCGCAAATTAAATTTTGTAAATTATCACTGCTTTGCTTATCACCACTTATGTCACTATATATTTGCAATTTCCTCGTCCTGAGGAGTGAAAACAGCCTTGTCAGCTTCATTTGCACACTCCTGTAAGAGATGAAAATTGCAAATATTGCAAGGAAAAGTTTTAAAATTTAAAATGCCACGTAGTTTTTCATTAACACTTAAAATACATGTATATTATATCTCTGCTCATAAATATTTAGCTATACTTATAGGAGGATACCGTTGCTGCACATGGTATTTGTGCACAAGCATACATGTGGGTATAAAGCACCCACCACTGAACACTCATCTCAATGTATATGACACTAAGAAAAGTACATGAAAACTGAAAATATATCACCATTTAAGGGGTAAGAAGGCCTGTCTAAACACGAAGTAACATTGTTACCAAACATATTTATAGTTTTTTTTCTGTGGCATAAAATATCATGAAGATCTAGGGCCAAATTCTGACTGGGCTCCCACCTGCTAATCAGTCGTGTGCAGATACAGCCTTTGGTGCAATTTCAGTTCTCAGATTTTTCTGCTGTAGCTTCTTTCCGCTGTTATCTCAGTAGACATCTCCACTTTGCTAAGATGGATACTGAACTACTATCCTGCTACATATTCCAGGAACATGCACACAGCAAGCAGCTCACCATCAGCTCACATATGAACAGCCTTAGCTCCCATAAAATATTCATTCATTTAAAAAATATTTGCACCCTGCTGTCAAACTTAGACAAATTCATACTGAGCTTCAGAAAATAGCTGTTTTAATGGTAAATGATGTTCCAGAAACCTCTTTCAGGCTAAACACTCTCGTCAAAATTATTTTAATAAGAAAGATTAACAATTTCAACATTAGCTGCTAATCCTCTTTCATTTGAAACTGTGCTGATAAAATTCTTTGCTTGTCATTCAAATAGTAAGCAATAATTACAGATTTGGGGCCTCCATCTCTTGCTTCATTAATAGTAAATTGCATGGAAGTCTGAAGCATAAAGTTAGCTTTGATACATCTCAAAATGCAATTTCCATAGCTTTCCTTAGCTATGTACAATTAATTACAGAGTTAATAAGGGGAATATGTTAATGAAAGGGAAATTATTCACTCAGACCACCTGGTCTTATCAAATTTCTTTAATATGTTTCCTTCTTTTTGTGAATTTGGATGACAGCAAGAACGCAAATCATGGTGCGCATTGTTAGTCCTTTAATATTTTTATTTGCAACCAGCTAAAGTCCATTTAAATTAAGTATGAAAAGAATGTAAGTAGTAGTCAGTACTAAATAACTGACTGTATTTGTTTTCTCAAGTTCAGTACCTTTTTTATTTTAAAACAAAAATGCTTAAACAATATAATTAGTGGACTCTCTTCAATGCTCGGAATATAAATATAACGTATCCAATAAGGAGACATGGTCATTTTTTGTTTATTTTCTTCAAAGAAATGTGTTGCGTGGGCACATGTTTAATAAAAGAAGTACAGCAATGTGCTTCAATTCACTACACTCGGACAGCTACTAGGGCTTAGTTGATATGTGCAATAGGGTTACTGGATGTTCATGGGAATATTTTAGATAGTACAAACAGCCCAGTCAGAAGGAGGGAAACCTTTACATAATTCATCTTAAAAATAATGCAGTTGTGTTACACAGTCAGAGAAATATTTTTTAAAGACACATCAAATCCAGAAACCAACCGTCTTCAACAGACATTAATGGATTTACTACTAACCAGACTGAGGATAGAAACATTTTACGACCTGGACGCCAGCCCTCATAGTCATTCCAAAAATAAAAGGGCAGAGAGTAATTCCCAGCACAATAACAGGTCATGCTTGAAGGAGATGATGCTTGTGAGCAGTTTGTCACCCCTCCCTTCTATTCTTAGTTCAATGCAATGGTACAGCAAGCAGCCAGAAACAAGAGGCAACTCTGAATTCTCCCCAGCTATGAATCGGGTGTTCCTGGCCAGCTGGGCAACCTAAAGCAGCATTAGCACATGAGTTTAGGACAAGAGGATGAGGGAGACACGACAGCACTGAGGGAGAGCTCAGCTAGAAAAAATTAAAAGGTATTACTCTAGTCTGAAATAAAGGAAGAGTCATATAAAAGACAGAAATTCATAGCAAAATTATGTATTTCATAAAGACATACTGGGATGGGAGGGTGTTGGAATATCTGAGGGTAGTAGACACTAACTTTATCTGGTTTTGACCAAAAAGTGACATAGTCCTCCTCTATGGAACAGGAAATACTATGTCATCCACAAGCAAACTTCACAGATTATTTTAGTGTTCATGTCCTTATTTAAAAATGTTTCCACAGCTGCATCGTGGATGCGTATGTAAAATTTGACCGTCACAGGAGCATTTTGTCTGTGTCCTACACACTAAATTTTCCAAATACCACCCAAATTCTGATACCTTACTCACAAAACACTGCCAACTTAAGGCCTAATCCCAGAAAGAGTTGCAGAAAGCAAAGTATAAATTTTTTATCTTGCCCTGAAGATGAGAATAAACAGACTTTGTTGAATCGGAGGGATTAAGTTCCCTCCATTGCCAGTAGCATCTTAACCAGGGCACTTTCAACAACTTCTGCTGGTGTAGCCCACATGAAGAGAAGGATCTCTCCAGAATACCGCTGGAGTTCTCCTGGGTACCTTAAACTGCAACTGGTATAACAGTGCAAAAGCACAGTGCCAGTATGATGTCCTTTCTTTGTAAGTACAACAAAGCAAGTCCCGCTTTCATCCTGGACTGTTACATATTTTCAGAAGCTCTGAAGCTGTAGTCCCGTCTACCACATGTTGTTTGATCTTAGTGGTGCAACATGTCTTGCAACCTGTGTGAGTCATGTCTTTATCCCACAGTGAGTCAAAGCTCACCTCCTTCCCATGTCTGAACTTTGCCACCAGCTCAGAGACATGTTGTAACATGTATTATCATCCTGGCCTCTTGCCTGAGAAGTCCTTCTAAACCACCCTCTTTCTAGTGCCCTTCTTCTAAATAGGCATTTCCACCTGTTAGATCCAAAATGTGATTAGCTGCTACATCTGCTACGATGAGTTATCAACAACTTAATGCATGATGTGAGCACACACAATAGGACAAACACAGAGAAGAGCACTTCATTACTTAGGATGCATTTGGAGCCAAAAGACAAGACCAGTAGCCTCCTGGACAAGAGGTCATCTCTGGTTTCTGCCACTAATGAGACTCTCAGAAGCAGCTGAGGACCCAGTAACATCCCTTGTCTTCAGTCCAAAGTATCAAAAACCAGATCTTTTTCATTAAATGACCTCCTAGCATCTCTTGCTACTTGGTACAACTGGTACTTATCTTGCCTTGACATTACCTGGATGTTCTCTAGAAATGGCAAAAAGCTGGGAGAAACAGAAAAAAATTCCAGATAGCCACCAAGTTTTGTTTCAGCCGTGGCAATGACGTCTTCTTTTTATTTTGTGCACATAGTTGCATAAGCTAGTTTTGTGCCAAATATTTCTCCCAATGTAACACTTTTTAAATTAGTACTCTAGAATATTAATAGAAATGTTTTCTTCATCTTTCTACTAAAAGCCTTAGGGAATGATATACGGTGGCTAAAAGTGTTTGACCAAAGCAGCTTAAATAAAGCTGGAATAAACACCTCATAGTCAAATGACAGACCAAGATGTAGTCACAGAAATTTGGCAAGTTAATTCTAATCATGAATACCTCTGGGGGAAACAATTGACAGGGAAGAATTTACAAAAAAAAAAAAAATTAAAATTAATTTCATATCATGTTCAAGAGGAATGTTTTTCTTGATTTAATACTGACCCTGTAATTGTCATTATTTCCTAAAGCCCATTCAACAAGATTAATACAGAAAAAGGGAGGCAAATGAACATGAAACAAATAAAAATGGAAGAATCAAAGGGTAACCTCTTAATGAATATTTTTTCTGAGTTTTATTGATGAAATCTATGTAGTACATACATCCATTTACTAGATTTATGGCTCTATTAGTAGAGCTGTTTTCATATGCAACGAGATTTTTTGCACTTTTCTTTGCAGCTTTTCTTTGTTCCTGTATCTCAAGTCCTGGCTTTAAACAAACAGAGGCAAATATTTCAAAATAACTTAAACATTTAGGGAATGAAAAAAAAAACTAAAATGAAGGTATAAACACCATTTCATCAGCAGAAGATCTTTCAGGAGGCAACCAGCTCGACTTGTCCCTAAAAGCACGACAACCCAGGGAGAGAGGGGTAAAGATTTTCCCATCCACAGTATTTATGTCTTTTTGGGATATTGGCTATCTTGTCACTGAGTAATGTGATACACAACAGCCTTTTCCCTTGTGACTCCTTTTGTCTGAGTGTTTGTGATGAAACGGCCTTTAGGGCCAAAGCCTTCTTGGGACTTACATTTCGTGAAACTCCTACAACTATTTATACTGGCACAGTTGAAAGATAAGTTGGGACTTAGATGCACTTGGCATGTGTGTAAGGAGTTTATGCTTTTAGTTAAACTTTGCCACTGACTTGTTTCCCTTCCCATGGGAGGGAGGATTTTTTTCTTCGTCTTCTCAGTTGTAAGCTTTTTTTTTTTTTTTTAAACAGAGTATTGCTATTCTTGAAATTCATAAAGAGCTAAAGAGAAATTAATGGTGGTTGAAGGAAATGGTGGAAAAAGGAAAAAATTTTTACAACCCAGTAAGTAGTCAAACACACTATAACTGTGACAAAGACCTTGTTTTCTGTACCTGCAGCCCTCACCTTTGTCCCTGCTACCATTAATCACTTCTGTGGCATGTGTCCCGGGGCAGTGCACTGCACTCACACACCGTGCATCACGCTCCTTCGCTCAGGAAATGTTTTGTGTGTATACGGATTAAGCTCAAGGTGGAAAGTATGCCTGTGCCTAGCACAGTGCTACCGTTCCTCACATGCTGGAGTTTCTCTTTATTTAGAAAGGTGTGTTTAGATGCCTTTTGCTCGTGCTTTTATTGTAGCTTTAAGAATAAAACCAAGGAGTTTTAGCAAAATGTGGTGGAGGATTTAACAATTTTTTTCTTGGAATGTGTCTTCTACCGCTTGGTTCTATACTCTTCCATATTCAACTAAAAGAAAATCTATAGCAGCTACCCCATAGAGTGCATTTCACACAGTTTGTTTTAAAAAATGAGAGTGAGGGAAAATTGCTTAGAAACCATCAAAAAGTTACTATGCAGAGACTACAGGATACCAATGTTATCAAAAAAACCCCTAGGTTCAATGTTGGAAACTATTCCCTCCTTGTTACCCTTCTCAGTCCCACAGCAACCCTGCCATTGATTCAGCATCAAAACTAAACTGGATGCAAAATTCAACATCTTGGGTTTGACTGGTTTCCCAGTAGCAGGTCTCCATCCCATGTGCCCCTAGTTGAGCTTGTATCTCAGGAGGTGCTCACCTCCTGGGACATAACCTGTCCCAAAACTTTCTTTTGACACAAAGTTCTCATATGAGACCATCCTTCACTTCTCTGTGGGGAAAGTCCTTCTGGTTTTGCAGGCATATTGCCAAACACAAGGGCATCAAGTGGACTTACACCTCTGACATACGAGGCCCTAGATTTCAGTCTCTAGTTTATTTGCTCCCACTGTCTCATTCAGCCCAGTTACAAAACTTTCTTCTCCTTCTGGAGAGAACAGTATGCACAAACTATATCACAAAATATTATTATTTCCAATACATACAGCAGTTTCATACCCTCAGGGAAAAGACTCAGACTCCCAGTTTAAACAAGTACTGAAGAGGATCTTTTGGAAATTCATATTTTCTGAAACTCTAATTTATGTATAATGCTCCAAATTTTGCACGTCTGTCTTTACAAAGAAAAAAAAAACAAAACACAGAAAATCACTTCTGCTTCTGCAAATTCCCTCTCATCTATGGTATTCAGATAACAACCTGAAAATGTTATCAGCAAAAGTATACACTTCCTTCTTGCACTACTGTTTTTAATTTAAAAACTCACAGAAGATTATAATTATTTTAACCAAACAAGCGTGGCAATATATGACGCAGATGTGGGATCTAATCTACCTAACTTACGTGCTGAACTTGTGCTTCAGCGCTATCTCCGTTTAGCCCACAGCCAGGGCTAAACAACAACCAATTGTTCTACCACCCAAGACCCCTCCCCAGCTAAGAAAGGGAACTGGTAAAAGGAAGGAGACTCGTGGGTTAAAATTTAAACAGATTTAGTAAAATAAGAAAACAAATATTGATGCTAATACAAAAGACACAAAATTATACTTTGCCCACAGAATGGTGGCAAGTTGCTCCAGGGATAGCAATTATTGAGAAAAGAAGAGAAGGAGCAAAGGGAGAAGATAGCAGAGCAAAGAGCCCCCCACACCCCTCAAGCTTTCACATTTATAGTGAACATGACGTTAATGTTATAGAATACACCTGTGGGCCAGCCTGGGGCAGCTGCCCTGGATTCAACTGCTGATGGCCTTGATCACCATACCACAGCTGGCCAAACTGAGACCAAATGTAACAGAAAAGTGATTCTATAAATTTTATCCCCATGAAACCAGGACAAGCACAAAGTAAAGAGACTCCTTCATCTAAGCTGCAGATGTCAATGGGATGGTGCAGGCACAACAGGAGGCCTCCCAAGACAAATCCTCTCTCTGCCTAATTCTCTGGAGACTTTCACAGCCACCCACTCAGTTCACCAACTAGAAGGGGAATTTATGGACTCAAATCAACACCACCACTTCATTAAGTGCCTAAAATGTAGGTATAAGTTAGGAGCCCAAGTCAGGGAGAATAAATCTCTTCTGGACACCTTCTAACTCCCCTTGGTTCTCTTTCTGGACTACAAAGGGAAGCGTTGCACTTTACTAGGACTTCTCTTGGCACTTGGAATACAGATGTACATAGATGAATAAAGTGGATGGAAATCTGCTTCCGAGTTCCTACTCTCTCCCTTGCTGTGACCTTCTGAAGAACAATTGTTTTCTTGCAAAACCAATGGTGACCAAAATGAGGGCACTTCTTTGTTGTTGCTCATGCTGAAACCAGCCAGTCAGTGCCACAACACGACTGTGTAAAACATGCTCCTCTATTTACACTTTCCAAAGTGCTTGGATCTTTGAGAAAGACAGAATCAAAAAGTGCCATATGGGCCATCCTCCTGCTATAAATGTGAGGATAAAGAATGTGAAAAAGGAAAAAAAAAAGCTCTGAATGTTGTTATCACCATCCTTCTGGGCCTTCTGAGGCCTCCCTGCTTCCTCCTGCCAATAGCACAAACTACCTCCTGCTACTGTCAGCAGTGCGGAGACATTGCCTTTACTGTACAGGAAAGTGGCAGAAATGCAGGATTTTTCCTCTTTGAAAGACTCGTTTCAGTCTAAGTGAGGAGACTGCCCCACAGCCACGTGGGTTTGGAAGATTCCTGTTTTCTCCAGACCTCACGTCCTATAAATGATGGGCTAACTACAAGCAGCAAGTCCTCCAAGAAAACAGTACCTGTGGCCAACCACAAGCCCCAACAAACCCAAAGCTGAGGTGGCTTGGACATCACTTCAGGTACGACCTGCTAGCATTTTCCAGCGAATTAAACAGCTTTACAGAAACGTTTCTGACCAACGCTACCTCTGAGCAAGATTACATAGAGTCATTCAGCAGTCACAGACACATTCCTTCTAAGCTACTTTCATTAAAGATTTATTCTGTTTATAAATCAAAATAAAATATTTCCTGCTGCCACTTTATATCGTAAGCCATTGTTTTATTTTCTCTGGGGAGGTCCTGGCACCTATGAACAACAAAGACTAAGGAGCCCTAGCTCAGCTAACTGCTACTTCACTGCACACTATGGAGCTGAAAAACACATTTACAGAGCTGTAAGTGCATTTACACTGCAAAGCAGATGGTATTTGCCATTCTTACTAGGCCCCTTGCTAATATTTCTCGTGGCTTTTTTAGGCACTGAGATATTTTTCACAGAAAATATCTACAAAATTTAAAAGATAAGATGATTGTGGCAGCAGGAAATGGGAAGACCTGGAAAACTTGTATTGAACGGATTAAAGTGGCCCCTTGCTCTCCTCCACTTGTAGCTGCAGGGCAAGGGGAGGAAAAGCTCACCTCTGGCGAGCCTCTCCTAGTGCTGAAGGCAAACAAGCCACCACATCTCCAGAGGGAGAGAAATTCAGACAAATAAGGTATTACAGATATGTGCATTTATTTTTGAGCAAAACATAAATTGGGTCAGCTCTCTGGTTTCAGTGTGACCCATGGTGACACAAAACAGGAGCATTTCTGATCAAGTCCAATCATCTGCTTCAGCGCTGTAGCTGGGTGATGCTGATCTCCCCATGTAAACCTAACCTAGCTTCACCTTCAGCCTATCTTGAATTTACGGTTTAACTACTTCCCTTAAGTAAACATCCCCACTGCCTGCCTGACCTTCCTATTAGGCTTGCCCCGATATCCAGCCTAAATGCATCCTTTCGATTCTAACCCATATTTTCTTCCTAATTGTATCATCTGCGACTATTAAGAACAGTTTTTCCCCATCCTGTTATGTCAAAGCACATATGCAGACTCCCCTGAATCACTGATTTTTGTCTGTTCAGTTTAGTCTAAACAAATTAACTATTTTTACTCTCTTCGTGTGGTTTGTACTCTCAAGACACTACAGCATTTCTTTTACCCTTCTTTGAACCCTCGCCATCTAAGATGTAACACATGCTGTTAGATAGCTAACATATGTATGAGTTCATTCAGGGTTAAACAGGATTGACTGAATTATGGACACTGAACGCCATAACAGTGATCTTGACCAATCTGACCATTTTTTAAACTTTATTTATAGCCATACGAAGACAATTCTTTCCTGCAATTTTGCAGATATTCCCAGAGCCAGAATAAGTGGTTCCCATACACAACTTTCTCTCCTTTAAACTTGATTTTGTGATTTTTTATTTTTCCCAAGAATATAATTGAAAACAAATTTGCTCAATTTAAAGTAGTTGAAACTGTTTGCAAATATTAAATGTATATTTCCAACTACATAGGAAGTTTTGCTCTTATTTATATACAAATATAGAACCTTACCACAGGAGTTTGTACTTATTTTCAGGTTGGGCAACTGAGGTTCTTTTTTTACCCAAGCATTTCAGTTAACTATGAAAGGAAATACAGTGAATTTTAATTCTGGTTAGGCAAAAGTGGGACAGTAAAAATTAAGACAAAATATTTTCTGTCATGGGAGCAACTCTTCCCAACTGCACTTGTATACCAGATTTTAACATAATACTTAATAAACTCCTCTTTTTGAGGGGAATAGGCAGGGGCAGGGGAAGAAGTATTTACTCAGGATGACATACTCTGATGAAGCATCTGGTTTACAAATCTGCCCTGCTTTTGCTCAGTTTTATAGCTGACCTGATCAAGGCTGAAGGAGGTCAGTAACTTGGCTGAGGTCAAATTAGCTCTTTGGGTTTTTCCTGAGTTCATTCCATTCTGCATTAGGTGAGGTGCCTTATAAGAACTTGAAAGATATCTGAGAAGATAGTACTTTCAAAAAGTCCAGAAAAAGAGAGAAAGAAGTTGAAAAATTATGACCCAAAAGTATGGCATGGTGGACAGAAGTTTTCTTCTGAGACCCCAGTGGTGAGTCTTCTCAGCAGTGCAGCAGTGCATAAACAGATCAACAGGGAAGTTTCCAAAAGCATAGCAACACTACCATCTTAAAAGAGTGTTTACTTTAGATCAACCATACTAATAAATAGCAGAAATCAAATACAGAAAGCAAAATAACACCTGACTCAACATCTTCACCATCACCTAACTTCTTCTCAGCTAATTTCAATGCACTCTACCAAGACAGCAATTATTTAAATAAATATTTAAGTAAAATAAAGCACAAAAAAAATGGGGGATTACTCCACAGCTCTCCCAGCAGGACACTAACAAAGAGAGAGATAGAAACAAGCTGCAACAAGTCCCAGCCTCTGGTCTCTGTCTATGTTGGGCTGATAAAGCCATTTCATGCATAGATCTTCATGTCTCCATCTTCTACACTGATACTGGTCACAAGTTGTGTTTGGAAGTAACCCAAGTTTTCTAACTCAGACTCCATTAATAGAATATATTTGGATCATTTCAAACATAGAAGAGATCCAGCTTGGAAGAAATCCAGCCAAGGACAACAAAACTCAGGCTAGGCTCAAAATTCAGATCCCTTTTCTTTTCTAAGGGTAATGGAAAATCAATTGCTCCATACCACTAATATTCTATTGCTTTCTCAGCTCAGATACCTCTGCTCACTAAAGATACATGAGAAAAAGCAGCAAGCTGATGAGAAATTTAGCAGTTTTCTTCAGTTGTCCAATCTGAGGTAGACATAAATTAATAGGACAAAAGGACAATGCAAGGCTTATCCTTTTTAAAGCAAGCACACAAACAGTTCCTACATCCGAGATAAAAGAATGTTCCCCAGAGAGGGGAAAAAACTAATATAATGAAAAAGAAATGGAAATAAAAATCCCTTTAGTTTTAATTATACAAAGCCAAGATTACCAACAAAGGTCAGGAATATTTTTTTACCTGTGAAAAGACAGCTTCCCTTCCTTTAAAAGTTATCGCTTTCCAAAAGCTGAGCAGGTACCTTAAATTCTGATGACACTTCTCATGCCGTGAAGTCAAAAACGCCTTACCAAGATCATGTGACCGGTGGAGATGTCCATGTTGGACTGGACGGGCTCCTCGCACCAGGACGACGTGCTGCTCCGGGCCGAAGGGCTAGGAATGGGCCCATCACTAAATTGTGAAGAAACACTATTTATTCGAGAAGCATGCAGGGGCTCTGGGCGATCAGATGTTTTCACTGCCATGCGCTGACGGCATAGCTCCTAGAGAGAGAAAGCGGAAGAAACAACCTACGGTTAAGAGTAATTACAGGATACAGTCTACTGAAGACATATGATTTACAATATGTTTCCAGGGCTGGAAGTGTTTTCCCCCTCACTGCAGCGATTTCTGGGAGGCTGGCTGTTCTGTTAGGCACATCTACAGAGAGATATTCAATGAAATTACTAGACGATAACTACTCTAACCTTTCAAAATTGTAATTATGACTGTACACACATCTCCGTTTAGATAACAAAATATTTTGGAGCTTGACTTCTCTATCAGATATCCTTTTTTTCCCCCTAATATCACCCCGCGTTCTGCGAAGCCACTGTTGAACTGCGCAACCTCCTGAAGTTAATGGGGTTGCCCGGGAGTAATTGAGAGCGCTACTTGGCCCTGGATATGCAAACTCAGCAAGCTGAAGGCAACTGAATTGATGTGCTCTCCAGCATAAATCCTAGTTGATAGATGCCTCATTTCTCTTCATTAAAATAGCAAACTCACAACGCTTCCTCCCTGATGTGGGGCAGAGAGGATGAAGAATGACATTAACGAAGAATAAAAGCAGAAATCTGTCATTGTATTGTTTAAGCAGCTTCAGCGAAGAAAGAAAATTCAAGCTATCACACACACTAATGCAAGCCATATTAAAACACTGAAATAGCTCGCACTGGGAATATGTATTTTCATTTGCTCCTGTGCATAGAATTCATGCAAAAATAAAGAATTCTGGTTAGGTAACAGAAAATCCCACTGGTAAAACCAACTCCTTACAGTATAAAATTCTGACTCTAATGGGACAAACATACCCACAGTTACACCGTCATTGTTATAATGCTTTTAGAATCAGTTATGTGTGGTGAAGTCCCAGGCAGCATAATAAAATTATCATTTTTTAACATATGTCTATTGTCCATGAGAGATATTTGGCTGCCTGTGGTGCACAGCAAGACTGGCTAGTCCATAGTATCTGGACATATTGCACACGTGGTGTGGTTACACATTTGTCTCAGATTACTCATTCTGCACAGATGAGTACTAAGAGCACAGTCTCTTGCCTCAGGCTAACAAAATAATACAGTCTGAAGAATTCACACTGTTGAAATGCCATGGCTTCTGTTTTCTTATTCATTGATAATATAGTTGCAGCCCAAGTGCCATCAGTAGGATGATCTGAAAACCTTCATATATCAAATGCAATAAAATCTTCTTTTCAGACAGGAGATAGAAATACAACTTTAAGACCATGGTGGGTTTTTTTAACCTTGCAAACTTTAGGACACTGACAAGGGATCCTAATCCATGCAGCAGCAAGCATTCAAACAAACCCACTGAAACCATTATATTGAGTCTCCTCTTGCCACTACACGGCATGATTAAAGATCCCTCTGAACATTTTCTTTCACCAAAGCTTCTGATTGACTTTCCATTAGAGATGCTTATGTGGAATTTTACTATTTTGTGGTGTGTAATACATTTTATATACATATATATATATATGCATGTACAAATTAAGACAGGCTGAAACAAAATTCATATCATATAGGAACAGGTTATATTTTGCTTTCTATTACAAAAATACAGTCACCAGAAGTTTGGGAAGCACAGGTTACTCCTCGTACATGGTGTCAGTTGTTGGATTAACTGTACAGACTGTCCCAAATGAAACTGCTACCTGACTCCATCACTGCATTTTGTATATTTATTAATTTAGTCCATGCCATGTAAGAACTTTTCAAATTTTTACAAAAAGTAGGGGCTTTTCCATGCCTGACTAGAATGTTTTCTGTCACTTGGTACCTTCATTACTTCCTAGTGACCTTAACAGGAAAAATACTAGGAAAAAAAAAAAAAAACTTCAAAAATACTTTGACATTGAGTCACATATATTAATATTAGATAGGTCAATTAAACTATCAGTTTTAAAACCAAGACTTTTTAATAAAGGAAAAAATGTTATTGCATTTCTTTTTTTTTAAATATAGGGACAAAGAAAAAAAAAATATCTCCTCCTTTTTTCTGAAGGATCACACACATCATAAGAAAAGACAGCAATAGTCCAAAATGGCTCTTACTAACCTCAGAATGACCTTGTGGTAGTGTAATTTCAAAAAACTGCTTTTAGCAGATTTTGGGAAAAGTATAACAGTATGGAAACTTTTTAGACAGAAAAATAAATCTACAGAAAACCAAAAAGCTGTTCAGATGTTTAGATATCAGCTATTCTCAGAGGGAATGCTTCATTGGACTAGGCAAAAGTATAACAAGTAAAGGTATAAAAATATGTAGTCTATCACATAACTGCTAAAAGGATGTGTCTTCTGGCTAACATGCCCTGTCGCGTAGATACAAATTTATTATATTCTAATAGACATCCTGCCACTTGACTCACTCCAACTCTGTGCTAACAATAGCATTTGTACTCAAACAGGATCTTTGTTTTTAAGTTGATCTGTTCCTGCTGCTCATATCCTGCCTCAAGTCATAATCCTCCGCTTTTACAAGTGGTTGCTGTGGAAAGGATTATAGACTTCTGCTAACAAAAAAGAATCAGGATCAAGTGAACTCTAAGAAATTAATATACCATTTTTACAAAAATGATAATGACAAAAGAAGCAGTATTATAGCCAACTGGTTCTAGAGTAGATTAACCTCCAAATGTTAAAAAAAAAATGTTTTGGACATAATGTTACTAAGAAATGTTGTTTTAACACTAAGTTTAACATGTTCATAGTCCTCATGAAGGAAAATAAGGTTGAGAAACACAAAAAATATAAATAGGTGTTAAAAAAAAAGTAATCTGATTTCAAATTTTAACATATTTCTTTCCTGACATATATAGAACCAAAACAATTATTCCCAGAACTGCTGTAGCTGTCAAATACCTTAAACAAAGCAACCACGTCACTGCACACCGCCATAAAAAATGTTTAATGTAAACAGGAAGGTCAAATCATAGTTGCAGCAAAAACAGCACTGAATTTCTTGGTTGGTGTTTTAAATCTCCAAGACAATGGTTTTTCCCCTGCCTGTAAACAGAAGTTTTTTGTTTGAATTTATTTCCAGATTGGTCTAACAGCCCTTGACAGCTCTTCCTTCCCCCACTCCTAGCCAGACTAGGCCAGGCTGAGGAACCTGCCCCATCCCCATGTGCATGGCACCAGCCTCAGGACACCTACAGCTTCTGCTTCTTCAAAGCCACCTCTCTGTCAGCCCAAACATTTCAATTCCCGTTTGGGTTTTTAGTGTAGCGCTGCAGGGATAACACAGTTACCACCACCACCACTTACAAAAGCTTTGATACATGGGGCGTTTTGGGGAGCCAAATGGGCTCCTCCAGGACACAAGGACTAGGGAGGTCCACCTCAGAGCAGGGAAATGTCTAAACATGGGATTTAGGTTTGCTTCATCCTTGAGATGGGCAGCTCTGTCCAATTCCTATGAAAGGCATTGGGAATAGCGGCTTCTCAACGTGTGGGGTGTTTCACACCAGGTGCTCTCAGGGAACCACCATCCCTGGGCACCTACAGAGGTGGCATCACTTCACAAGCAGACAAGGCCCTGGATGGTTACAACCCTCATTAATTACATAATCACAGACTGGTTGGGGTTGGAAGGGACCTCTGGAGATCATCTAGTCCAACCCCCTGCCAAAGCAACTTCACCCAGAGCATGTTGCACAGGGTCACACCCAGGCGGGTTTTGAATATCTCCAGAGAAGGAGACTCCACAGCCTCCCTGGGCAGCCTGTTCCAGTGCCCTGTCACACTCAAAGGAAATAAATTTTTCCTCATATTTAGATGGAAATGGTATCTGTCACCTGTACACTTCTCTGCCCACTTGGGTATGCTCTTCCCTGCTCTCCAAAATATTTACTTTCCCAAGCATTTAGCAAATCAGCCATCTACCAAACCACAACTAGAATTTAAACTTGTCTAAAATGTCAAAGCTGCAAACTGTGAGAATGACACGAGCTATATTTCTGTAGTGTCCCCACACGTACACCATTAAAAATATTTTCTAAGAATGAATTCAATTTACTGCTGCACTTCTATATTTAGCTGAGTGGCTGAGGCTATCTCTGCTATACTGCGACTCAGTAATGTCTAGCCGTTGTTTGTGTATAGTTCGAGTGCCATTCTTCATTTAAAAACATCATTTACACCTAAAAAAGCAATCATAATGCATACAGTGAAATATGAAGAAATGATCCTCCTGACCCTTCAGGCTATGATCTAATGGATGGGTTGGACGTAAACATTTATTTAAAAGGTAATTTGAAGTTTATGACATTATTTCCCATCACATAGGAATTGCTATCATACTGAGGCACTTGCTCTGTTTTTTATTTCCCAGCATTTATTATCAAACTTATGTGGCAGTCACATGCAGTATATAATGGAAAAGTAATATCGCTGTGTGACAAAAAGTGCCATAACCAAGATAAATATTCTGTAAATAATGTCCAGTTAAATGAGTTCAAAGTACAGCACAATGATCATCTGTAGAGAGCTTTTTATTTGAGACATAATTGATAACCTTAAACAAACCATAAACAGTGTTCTCAGAAAAACCCTGGATCTCTTCCAATGAGGTTTTAAAGTGTTCCTAATACTTGCTTGTCTTCACAGAGACAGGGAGAAGCACGAAGCAACAATTATTTCCTCAGGCACAACAAATGGATTTTCAAATTCATACAGTCCACTTGTGAATGAACCACATTGCGGCATAAATGTAGTTTATTCACATTTAAAGAAGGGCATTAAGAGACTCGTTGTGTCTAATGGACAACCACCCACAGGGATGGGGAGCCAGCCTTACCACTATGTTTTGTTGGATGGGTCTCTGAACTTGAAAAGATGAGTAAAAAACTCTCGTCTCAATCAAGGAGGCATCAAGTCTGTTCAGAAATGAACCCCACAGACACATGTCCAGGTCTGGTTTAGAGATGCAACCTGCTTACCACCAGAAGTGTTAGGCCACCTCTTCTGGACGTCCCTAGCCAGTGACAGCAGCGGCATTTGCTGCCACTTGGCTTCGTGATGCACAGGAGCCATCAGCGTCACAGAAGGGCAAGACAGCAAACGATAATTTGGAGAATTTTTTATCTTCCATCAAATTCAACTAATACTGTAGGTATCTGGAAAATCCATTAAGACCATATATTTTATGAAAATGTTTGGGTTTTGAGAGAAACCTATGTATACACCCTGGTAAGGACTAGGAGCATAGGCAAGCATGGAACTAAAACCAGCTGGAACCGAGGCTTGAATGGCCAATATTGAATCTTTTCCCTTGTTTTATTTGCAAAAAATGGAATTTGAAAACCTCAGGGTGGCACGTTACAGGCAGGAGACCTGACCTGGGCATCCTGGTTAAGTGATGGCCAACGCGCACCTCGGCTTTCCACTCATTACTTCTAAAGATGAGCCACTCCACCTCAAAGCTGCCTCCAGTGAGGATGTTGCTGTTTATTAAAATACACTTACTTAATGCGAATGCACTATGCTATATGTTCAGGTAGTCTGAGTCCAGCCACCAACCGCGGCACGTGAATCATTCTCACCCAGCTGGCGTATTGTAAATGAAATTGTTCAGTCCAAAGTAAATGAAAATAGATTCATATCTAAAATACTGTTCTTCTTCCCCAGTCAAATTCATCTTAAATCTGCTTAATAGGAGCCTGGAATCTGAGGGAAACGTCAACTTTACAGTTTATTTAGAAAAAAGAAATATAATTTCGTTACTATATATTAATGAAAATAATCTATTTTTGTAACTGATGCCTAAATTTACATAATTCCAAAAATAAAGTCCAGGAAATAGGCGTGATATTTCCACGCTTTTAAAAATCTTTTGCTTAACAAATTTAAATGGAAATCACCTGAGCTAGTCCAGAAATAAGTGTGGCACAACTATTTTCAGAATTAACAAAACAGAAGAGAGAATAAACCCTTCCATAGTATAATCATTACGAAAATGCAGAGACATTAGACAAAGAAATCACTGTTTATTAAAAGTGATAGCTGAGTGTACACCAAGCCCTTTCAACCTGACCTGCCTAATATTCTATCAGAAACAAAACTCCTTAAGCAGGCATGATCACAATAACACTGTATTCATTTTACACGCAAACCAAAATTGTTTTGTAGAAATTTTAAATTAAAAATGCTGACTACTAATTCTAAAGGTTCAAGGCTATACTTTATAACAAAATACATAATGAAAAGTAAGAATATATGCTAGGTATGGAAGAATAAGACCTTTAAAAATGTTTTTCTTCTCAGCTTTAATATATTTAATCAAATAGTAGCCTCACTTTCCTTTAAATTAAGGAGGTATTATTCACAGGATGAGCTGAGGTCTGCACATACAGCATGGATTTAACCGTTCTGCTATGGATGCAGTCATAACACAGATTTAAAAAATGAAAAAATAAGGTAGGCTCATTTTTTTTAAACAAATGAATCTAGGACTACAAACATCATTATTCTCTAACTAAATTTGCTTAGTGTTACTACAGGGTGAAGCTAAAGTCATTTGGCTGCCTTTGTTTTGCTTTTGCGTACTTAATATGCTTGCAGGTGTTATAAATTTAACTTTAACTTATTTACTGTGTTTGTAGCTTTGGGGATAATTGCAGCTTTATTACCATTTATTTTTTGAGTTATTGAAACATACTTTCAAGCTTTAGTTTCATTTGAACATACTTTTTGTCCAGGAGTAAAAGAGCTGTTTACATATATAGGATACTTGTAAATATATTTTCTATCCTTGCCAGAAAACGCAACTACTGAGATCAGTGTGTCTTCAGAGAAGGAACAAAGGGAGACATTGGAAAAATGTTTGAGAGTAGTATTTTGAAAGACTTCATCTCTGCCTCAGCATCAAATGTTATCATTACGTATCCATATTCTGTACAATTCATATTTACCTAGACTTGTATGTGATGGATCTGGAGTGGGTCGAAGAAAGCCAAATGTATTTATTTGATTGTCAATACAGCCTTAGTCTGTCCAGTTCAGTTTACTATCTGCCCTCTCATACTGCACCACCCTCTGTACATCTGGATATAACTCCGAGTCTCGGTGTAGGGGTTTTGCTTTGTTTGGTTTTCAAATGACCTAAAAGGCAGGGCTGCTGCTTCTCTTTCAGAGCTGTGCAGTCAAACACAGGCTTGAGACTCATTTTCCAAACAAAACCCCAATTTTGATTATGGCCTGTGAAATTAAAAATTTCGATTATTTCAGTATTGCGAGTGTTTCCTGGTGGTGACTCATGTAATTACTATTCCCCTTTCTTCATGTACACAAAGAAAGTAGAGGCCATGCGGGAGGGGAAAGGCAAAGGAAACAAGGCTATCTTACATGGAAAATTACTCTTCCTTTATTTGTATTTATTTGTTTTATTGCCTCTCCTTAAATTCAAGCATTTGCACAGTCTTATCCTACCAAATCAAACAAACAGAAAGCCATCATGGTCTTGTACACATCTCCAGAAGTCCAGTAGACATGAGAATTTCTGGCTTGCACAGAACCAAAGACACTGACTATGCAATACAGCTTAAGGAAATATTTTTACTTTAATTCTTTCAGTAACGTCTCATCAGTGACACAGGCATATAAACAGCCCAGAAGCTCGTGAAGGAGGGAGAGGTCTTTTACATGGCTCGTGTCGCCAAGGAAGGCACAACACTATAGGTCTAATGATATTTCCCTGAAATAACGGTAGTGTGTTTTCCCTGCTCTCTATTCCGGCAAATCAGAGGCATCTTTGGGGATAATACTGCTTTCCAGAGGATCAGTGAAATTTGAAGACCGTGTTTAGGTTACTCTGCTGAGGATTTGTTTCCTATACAAAAATACGAGACCACTCTAAACAGGACTGTGTGAGTGAGTACGACAGTTTATATCCTTGATTTCTAAGAGAGTGAAGAGTTTTATGAAACAAACTCAACATGACTGCAGTACACTGGACTTCACAGATAGAAGATATAGGAAAACATTCATGTTTCTTTAAACTGCTTTGAACTGGCATTTTCCCTGCATAATGACATCATGGTGCTTTCTCTCAGGATTTAAAGAAACTATTAGGACATTTCCAAGGAAACCAGGGACTACCTCTAATAGGAAAGATCTGCAAACCATAGACCTGAAGTCACCTGAGATCTACCAGCATAAAAGTACCCAGGTTTTTCTTAGGGTGTATGAGCACTGCTGGTCCTGCAATTCAGACAGCTGTGGTTGCATATAGCATTTGACAAGTATATGGTAAATATGAAGCTGGGAGATGAAAGATTTCTTAAAGAGTAACTAGGACAGAGAAAAATCATCTGTAAAACAAATTTCACCTTTTCATATTTTGTTCATCTTAACTAACTCAAATACATGCTCATGAGGGCACAGCTGCTTCTTAATATGAATTTGCACAGTAAATTCATCGCTAGCACAGCGAGAGCCGTACAGCACAGTATGGGTTACAAATAAACCATAGTAACGATTGAATTAACCTGAAAGGCCATGCAGAACCTTGTGGAAATTCATCACGTATTTTGACTTTGTCTAACCCACCGAAAGCTCGACCAACTTCCAGCAGATGCAAGTGCTCTAAAAGATAACTGCCACAAATGTTTCCTTTTCCACTCCCAGCGTTTATAGTCGCCTGGGGCCCAAAGCAGGCAAAAAATGCGGTCCCAAGGCAGCTGTAGTTTCTCAGGAAAGCTATACATTAAGGCTGTGTAGTCCACTATTTTATTGCCCTGCAGGACTGAAAATGGGAGATCATTTCTGCTAGAAACAAGAATTCCCAGTTTGCCAGCAGGACTCAGCATGCACTTCTACCTTGGAAAGAAACAAACATATAGCCACAAGTTTATGTCTAAAAATGTTATTTTACCCCATTGCAAAGATTATTATTGCTTCTCCTTCAGTCTGTGTAACTGCATTCATGGTAACAGGGGTACTAAAATCAGGCAGAGAAATACAAAAAGAAGTCCTAAAAACTTCTAAAAAAACCCCAAATACTTTTTTTTTTTTCATAGAAGGTGGCTATACATATAAGAGGTAATGCTGGGATAAGGAAGTATTTATCAAGGATGGCTATCAGCGACAAATTTTTTTTCATAAACATCATCTATCATGATAGTTGAAATTGCCAGTCATTACCCTCTCCTGATTTGAAACTAAAATCATTGCTCTTCACCCATTCCCCACTGAAAATAAAAATGAAATCACTCTTTTAACTCTGCTATGAAGAACAAATGCAAATTTTGTGAATGAGGAAACACTGTAAAAAAACGGCATCTATAAAGCACAAAGCTGCTTGTAAGTCAGAATAGGTTATTACGAGCAAAAAACTTGGTAATGCAGAGAAACTCTCCTAAACTATGGAAAAAATAGTATGTACGAGTCCCATCATGTCTCTGAGAAGACACAAACACACACACACATGAAAGTCTTCAAGGATTAAAAAAGTTGATCAATATTTCTACACATTCACTTTATTAGTGTTACAGGAGATCCTGGAAAAACTGAGAGGGATTTTATACTCAGATCTTAGTACTGATCTGAGTCAGAGATACAGGGAGACTTCACATTTTGGAGAAAACAGCAAAAACAGCGAAAACACACATTTCTCTTTGCTTTCCCCTGCCTCTCCATACAGCCGCGCTCTCGACCGGATCACAGTCGTTCTCCGGCAGACCTCCCCGCCATCCCTGACCTGCCCCACGGCACTGCTTACAATAAATACCCTGCAGCAGCGGCAAGGAGTTAAAGTGTGTGTTTGCTTTCAAAGAAAAGAACTTCCTTGGCCATTCCTGAAGCCCCTGGGTTTCCCTTTACAACTCCCGCAAGCACAGGGGTTGTTACGCCACCTTGGACCTCTCCACCAGCCACCAGTCTGTCTGCAAGAAGGACCACAGGAACAGTTCAGGAGAAAACATACAAGGTAGGCACATTCCTAAAATGGTCACGCCTTAACTCTGGATTATTTTAAGACCTGGCGCATGAAGTTACAGACATCTTCTAAAACATCATCAGCTATTTTATTACCTGGAATATTTTTTCTCACATGCTGCTTTGATTTTTGAGATTCCTGCTAACAACTTGTGCATCAACAACCTTCTGCAGAAATAACGTGTCATGTTGCAGTTGTGTTACGCAGATAGCTTTTCCTCTATTAGTCTTTAGTATTTAACATAACTGAAGGTCTTTGCCTGGTGCTAGGCAGAAGAGAGAGTGTTTCACTCTTCTTTCAGTTCCTCGTTTTATACACTTTTTTTCCTTTTCTACACTGCCACCTGTTACTGTTCTAGAAGAAATAATTTGTCTTTTCAATCTCTCTTCATATGATTTTTCCATGCCCTTAATCATTCTTGTCACCTTTTCCTCACTCCCTCCACTTCTGCAGCGTTTCTTTGGAGATGGAGTGACCAGCACTCACAGAAGCCTCAAGCATTGATTTATACTTAATTAACTTCTAAGAACCTCAAACAAGCAAACAAAATTATTAGTCAGCAATGCCTGGAGAGCCACTGGGTTGACCCAGACCTTCAAAAACAAGTTGAAATTTGGAACAGCTTGCTAGGCAACCTTCTGTATGTTTTACCTTCACACCCAAGGGCTTTCTAGCGAGGTTAATTAGGAATTGCAGCTCTTTATTTCACTCTTGTGGGTGACAGTATATGGAATTTACATGGTCACATTCCCATTTTACTGTACATATTATTTCCCCAGAGTACAGAGGGAGATGCTGTATGACATAATTTCACTACGTAACATGAATTTACATATGTAGATTGTTCTTGCTCCCAAAACTACACTCAGCTCCATCACATTTCTCCTCCAACCTTAGGTGGATAGCCAGCCACTGGCACCTTTCACTGTGATCCACTGCAGCAAAACCTCTTCCAGCAAATCACACCTTTTCACTCCACACGAGGCATTTTTCTTTCACAGGAAGTCAGGACAAACTCCACTTGAGAAGTTGGAAAAAGGTAAAATCCAAGTTTCTTTTTCCCATGCTGCCAGAAAAGCAGCAGTAGACTGAATTTTTCCTTTTCATCTTTCCCTCGTTCTTCTATTAATAGTTAGTGGGAAAGATCAATATTTCTCTGACGTGAATATTCCTTCTGATACAGTTTTGAAGATTAGGGGGATGTTCAGACCAGCAGTACTAGAAAATGGGTAGGGTTGGTAGTTATGGCTCTACTACAACCCACTTCAAATTATACACCTCTGCTGTTGTCAGACAGCATGACCATCAAAAAGCCTTCCACCTGCATGAAATGCATGTATCTCCAAGTTACATGACATTTGATGAGGGGAAAGGGGGTGCCTTTAATCAGCCACAGTAAGTGTGTAAACTCAATACCAAAAATGAGTTTTATCATGATAATGATGAGCTGTTCCAAAGCGTTCTCACTTTGGAGAGCAAGATCAGCCACTTCTGAGATGCTGCCAGAACACAGTTCTGCAAAGCAGCAGCAGTCCTATGTAGAAGGAAAAAGCAGGAATCATCAAGAAGCCTGCAACTATGTTAGCTAGACAGGAAAACAGAAAAATAAAAACTGCACCAACAATGAATAGGATTTTATCAGTCTGAAATATAAAAAATTTAACATAATATTTCCCCGGTCAAAATCTCTGCTTGTTTAGAATGCAGTCATCCCCAGCAAACATCAATAAAACATCACTCATTTGTCTTTGGCAAAAAGTCAAGAAACTGGCCAGCAAAGCTCAGAGGAAACCTCATGCATTTTCTCCTTTGGATAAGCCGCCTACACTAAATTTGATTTTCTCCAATTCAAAAGCTGTTCTCTCCCGCCCCCCCTCCTCAAATTAATTTTAGTTCTTTGAAGGATTTAACTTCTAGAAGTGTTCTTTTACAGTCCTCTCCTTAAGTGTTGGTTTAGTTGTTTTGTAAGAATACAAGTGATGAAAACTGGATCTGCATGCTGACAGCCAAGAACCTGACCTGGAAGACGAAGGGCTACAGGAACGCCCCAGCTGATGTACACTGCAGTGACATACACTGCTGCTACGAGAGCCTGTAACAGCAAAAGCCACCACACAAAGACATCAGCTGAGTTGTCTCAGTCCTTTACTGTACCTTTCTGGTGTGCATTAAATGACTCAAATTTTCTTTTACAGTTCTTTGAACTGCTGGAAAGCATTTAGATCTCTGTTATGCATGTGAATATATGAAAAGGAAAACATCTTGGATAGGAGGTCCTCATCCCTGGAGCTGCATCTTTGTCACTGTTGAGAGGAATTAAATGAGGCCTCTTGTCCAGTCAACATGAATCACATCCTTGACTTCCAACTCTTTGTAGCTCTGCATACAGGCCATCCATGGATCCTCCTGCCCTCACGTGTCATGCACACTCCTGAGGCTGCTCAGGACATGACCTCTAACTTCTGCCTTTGGGAAGATTGGAGCAGTTGAGCAGCATGACCCCAGGAGAGCTCCAGTCTGCTCTACCCAAAGTTCTCTTCTAGTTTATACCACAATAAAACGAGCAAAAACATCACCGTCCTCCCAGAATATTCAACTTTGCAACATCCCTGCAAGAGCTGCACTACAGGGCTACAGGCAGAAGAAAGTTGAGGATTCAAAACCTACTTTTGCTCATCTGTCCCTCAAAACAGCCAAGTCCATATGGGTTTACCAGGGTAAAACCTTAGGTGGCATCGGTCAGCCTCAAATCCTTCACTAAGGCTAAGCACAAACACACAGTGCAGGAAGGACAGGAGAACCCTGAAGCTGAGACCTCATTGGCTTTGGGGCAGGACATAGACCTGCTCTGACGGCACACTGCTGAGCACAGCACATCTTCCCCGCCCACATGGAAAGGAGAAAGGAAGCGACCCTGCATCCCCCAACTCCCCTTTCACTGCCCACCGTGCGAGACCGGTGCGTAGGATGAACAGATGTACCCAGAAGAAAGCAGTAAGAAGAATGTTTTTATATACCTTACAGACTTCAGAGAATAAACTGCAACCTGCTCCTGCTCACAGGCAACATGGTCCTACAAGAACCAACAAACATCATCTACAACAGTTCTTTATGTACCCAAAAATATCTTCTACTCTCTTCCAGGGAATGTGACCCTGGTACACGATTCGTTCTGCAAATTAGAAAAAAAAAACCAAACAAAACCTTCCCAGTTAAAAACTTTTAAAAATATATTTTTTTCTTCTAGTGCAGCACTCTGAGGGAATATGAAAGGCTCAGCAAGCCAGATCGCAGTGTTAGCTGCTGAGCGTTCAGAGAATACACAATCGAAGAACGTGTCAAATCTGAAACACGATAACAGAGCTGCTCCAAAAGAAAAAGAAAAATCCTAAACCAGAAAAAAAGGGCAGAAGTGTGTAGGAAAGACAGGCCTGATTATCCTCTACATTACATCAGAAAAAAAAAATGCCACTGAAGACAGTATAGTTATTCCAGAAAGAAATCGGGACGCTTGAGATGATGTACTGCCTTGGACTGCAGATCAAATACTCTCCAGCCCATTAGGCAAGGCTGTGGTTATCTTTGGCTTCTTTATAACGTACAGGCACTGGGACATAATCAATTTAACAGAGGGAGACAATCCATTGTACTTATCCAGAGCCAGCCCACGCTCCGCTGGCAAACAGCCCACGGTGCAGCAGGGACGGGGGGAAGGAGCTCAGAAGCAGGAGAGGGATGCTCGGGAGCGGTAGTCCTTGGTAGTCCAGGACGGCGAGTCAGGGCAGGTAGAGCAACAGTAATTCTCTCCCTCTAAGACAGGGTGGCTACAGCCAAATTATTAGCAAAACTGCCCGGTGAATGAATACATGTCTTTTTCTTGGCCTGTGCTAACTGCGCTGAGAAATTGTTTGGGAGAAAGTTGGGTGGCTTGGCCTGAGATGGTGCCAGGGCCATCTGAACAATTTACCAGTTTAATTTACTAGGCGAGATGCAGCCTGCAAGTCCAGAGCATCTCCAGCACATTTCTAAGAAATGCCTGTTTGGGTAAGGACTCTGGATTTCCCAGTAATTAAAAATGAGTCACTAACTTAATTTCCCCTCCTACTGTTTTTTTCTTAGCATTTCTTACATCCGAAATACACAGAAATTGTACTGCAAGATGCTTGGAGCAAGCCTGTCCTTGTTCCACAAAACACCAAGCTCAAACATCATCCTCTTTAGACAGGGAAAAAAAAAAATCAGGTAAGGGGAGATGGTCAACATTGCCTCCTCTCTGTCACTTTGCACTAGTCCTAAGCAGATAAACAGCCAACTACTTGGAAAAGATTGTGTATATTACTCCAATCTAAATCCACATGGCACCTTCTCATCCAAGCACCCCAGGAGTTGCATGTATACTCATTCTCCTTCCATACCCGCAAAAACCGTCTCTCTCCACCTGCCTGCCCTAATGTAAAGAGTGTTTTACTCAACAAGTGTTGCTGCATGGCCACTGCTGCAGCAGCCCAGCACTTGGGCTGTGAAGGTAAAACCCTCCTCCGGTCAGGGCAAGCCCATTTCTCCAACACTGAGTAATTTACAGAAGTTATTTTCTTAAATAAGGAAAGGTTGGAGGAGAGCTATTCGTAACAAGCCCAATAAACCTCTCTCACGCAGCCAGCGTGGTTCCCCCAGGGCTGCCCCAATGCTGGGGCAGTGCACGCTGGAGCACCAGGCAAAGGAGGCAATGGGAGAGCACTGCTCCTCGCAGACCGACAAGACAAGCTTGAATACAGATTTCCTAAAGTGCCCTCTGAAATTTGTACCATTGAGCTTTAGCACTTAAAATGGGCATTTCTCATTAAGCACTATTTTGGAGTTGATTTTAAATGCTAAGGGTATGATTGATAACACACCCCTATTTATTTATTTATACCCTAAGTTATCAACAGGCATGTTTGATAAATTTCTGCTGATTTATAAATTCATACAGTATTTTGAAATGCTATTTTGAACATTACTACCATTTAACTCAATTTTATGGCTACCACAGAAAGCAAGGTTAGGGAATTACATAGTCCACTGCACCACAGGAATCATGGATTGTTCTGAACACCAATCAGATAAAAACAGATTAAAAGTTAAATCCATATTGGTATACCTTCTGTTTTGCCTCATTCTGCCTTGGCCATCCACTGTCTGACTTCAATGAAGTGTTTAACGTAAGGTAAGCTGTCTTCTAATCACCTTCAAACACTCCCCATGTCTTTCTTCTCTCCCATGATTGCTATGCTTGACTAGTGCGTAGAATATATACTTTGTACATTGTGAAAACTGTCTCATCTTAAAGTACAGTGGTTTACATAACAACATTACATACAATGTATTTGCAGGTTCCTGAGAATTTATTTTAAGACAAAATTCTAATTAAAGATAGAGAAAATAGTTACATAATATACAATAAGCAGACTTAAACAGACAAGAACCACTCCTCTAACACACACCTCCCCCTGTATATTTTATTACAAGCAATTACAGCTTGTCCTGTTGCTTTACATAGTCACGTGAGATGACCTTTTCTTTTCTCTTTTAATAAGGACACGGGAAAATAAAAGATTAAAAATGTGTTATGTCCTTTGTTTTCCCAGAAGAAAACAAAAGCAAGCTCTTCCTAGAATTCAGCCTTAAGGCAAAGTTTTCATCTATCTAAAATCCTTACTAAATGTATTCCTTACTGAAATGTTCCCTAAATACTCATGGACTGAATACACTTCGTCCTTAGTGATATTTATGTTGTGTAGTGAGGGTCGTTGAAAAGGAAACAGGTCTATGTAGCTATGAGGTAATACTTCATGGCACTGATTATCCTCAGATTGCCAGTTTACTTTGGTCCCAATCCTGATGGTAATTTGAATATTACTGAGAACTTGATAAACAGGAACAGCAAAATTTTCCTTTTTTTTTTTTTTCATTTCACTTAGTTCGCAAAGTTCCATTTTCTAAGGATATACAGTATTACTATAACGTTAAGGTCTAACACTATAACAACATGCTTGCTTATGAAAGTCAGTCTAGAGTTTAAAATATGAAGCCATATTAGAGGTAATGAATTATCTGCACTTAAACACAAAACAGGCATGATGGTTAATAGAGAGTATGTTTCTGGTGGATTCTTTCAGCTGAAGCCTTTTAAAATATTTTCAGCAAAATATTTACTGTAATTGTTGTAAATACTGTGTTCTTAACATAACTAATCAAAAATATCAGCAGGATCAAATCTTTAAAAGCACAGAGAAGTTCTTACTGACTCTGAATCCAGAAGGATCATGTAATTAATAAGACTGTATTTGACAAAGGAATACACAATTTATATATAATATAATACATGTAATAATGTAGAATTTAACATATAATTTACAATTATATGCCTGCCAAACCATGTTATTTGAACAAGTTTTTAAAGCTGATGATGTAATACAGCTGCACTGACAGTGCACGGCTCATGTAACATTGAATACTTCAGGCATTTAAGAAGGAACTTCATTGTAAACTGTTCAGTCTCTGCCCCCTCGCTTTTTAAAGCAAGTTCTTTTGGCTGAGATGAAGCAAAATTAAAAAGAACATTATTGACATCAAATATTAAAAGGCAGTCTTTCTGAAGTCAGCTTCAGTGCATTTTAACTTTTGCCTTTAAATTCCATTATGGCCAACGTTTTGCAGAGCATTTTCAGTGATGCAGAAGATTATGCTCATAGTAAAGTTCTGCAGTGCAAAGTATAAAATATGCTGATGATTTAACATCTCTCACAACCCAGTGTTCCCCACACGGGGATCAAAAGCCAGGGTTCAGCTGGACTCACAAATACATCACCCTGAATTAAACAGAGCATCCCTAAATAGCAGCAGTCACTAACATAGACTCATTACATTAATAAATTGCTCGCTAATGGGAGCGGTGACAAGTAAGACGTGCACTTAGTGGCCCTGTTCGCAGCCCGCCCCCGGTTTCTGAATGCCCGTTTTTTCTCTGGGTTATGTTCTAAAGGCTTCAAAGTGCATGAAGAAAATCTGCTCAGTGTTGTGAAATAAATCAAAGAGTGTCTGCTGAAAATTCCTAAAACGCTTCGGCCCTAATCTCCCGGACCAGAGAGGGGGCTTGCAGAATGCTAAACTTGCTTTTCAAAGAAGATCAAAGCAACACGAGCAACAATTAAAAACATGGGTGAAGGTGTGCGCAAGCGCAGGGGCACCGCAGAGGCAGCAAGAACCTCTTTTTAGTCATCCCTGAATCCTAACGCTGACTTATCTAATCATTACACGTGTGATTTGAAAGGACAGGAGACATGTTTAAAAGGTACGGAAAAATTCTCTGCCTTTATGTATAAAATGTGCTTCATGCACATGCAACATTTTCCGAGATACACTTCTTCCATGAATTTTGAAAAGCTCCTTAGCCACTTAAACCAGCCTATAATTTTGCTGTTTATTGATTCAAAGATAAATGAAGTTGCAGTTGTGTCTCTACCCTTCCTAGTGTTAGTCTTTAAATAGGGTTTAATTTCCCAGACCCTACTTTTACACTTCGAAGGCCAGCTGCTCGCCTTACCAAACGTCTGAAGAACCAGACTCACACCGCAGCCTCTTCAAGGGGTATCGGGCCGTTTGGCAGCTTATCAAAGGCACCACAGAGATTTTATTTGCCTGCTTCAACTTTTAAACAATACTGGTTGTTCTGCCTAACACTGGTCATTCTACCTGCTCTTACACAAGAAATACCTGTGCTATAGGTAAGTTTGCTCACACAAGAACTGCTCATGCTAGTAGATAAGTGTGCTCACACAAGAACTGCTCGTACTAGTAGATAAGTGTGCTCACACAAGAACTGCTCATGATAGTAAATAAGTGTGCTCACACAAGAACTGCTCATGCTAGTAAATAAGTGTGCTCACACGAGAACTGCTCATGCTAGCAGGTGAGTGCTGGAGGAAGAGTGACGTTGCATGACAGGCACTATGCCTCCGGCGCAGGGGAGACTTAGCAGCCAACCTGCTATTTCCCTGACAATAGTTTGTCTGTTTTCCCCTTCTCAAGCTGGTATTCCACTGTGCAAACTAGAAAGAAAAAAAAAAAAAAAGGCAGCAGCTGTGGGAAAAAACTCTTGTAAGTTCACAGGGTGTATAAGGAAGGAGTAAACCCCAAATGAACTCTCCTGGCTGAACTGGGTTAGGATGAAAAAAGGTTCTACTAAATCTTGAAAATTTAGGTCAGCCTTGTTTATGTGAGATATAAACCACTGACATTTTGAGAAGCATGTGAATTGAAGTGGTATTTCAGTGTCCTCTCTGTATCACATTGGGCCACCAGGCCTTTCTCTACTGACCAATTTTTCCCCCTTCAAATTAAAAAAAAAAAATCTGAAAACTGTCACTTAAGCTGTAAGCAGCAACATATTGGAGTATTGTGCTTTAAAGTCTAGTGGCAGCAGCTGCTGAAATATTTCGTATTTTTAAAATACACTGAGTTAACTGAGTAGATACTTGGGAAACATTTAACAGAAGAGAACAAAGTAGGTACAATTTTCAAAGCTATCTGCTGTTTTCTTCCCCCGTATTAATACCGGTTACATTATTTCCCTATGAGTATCAGCGAAGATGAGGAAAAAGATAACTGATGCTTTTCTGAGACCTAACTGACGTTATCCAAAACATGCACCACACCAGCTATCCGGCACATTTAACACAGCTCAACATAAGGCGATTTTGATGATGCGAATAGGGCTCAATCCTATTTCTCTTCAAATCCACGTGAATAGTTTATTATACACAGAACGAGGCTCAGTGATTCATTTTGATAAAACGCTACTTAGCAGCATCCAAACTGCCTGAGTATTTTGTCTGCCTGTACTGGGGCCTCCTACTGCTGCCATTGAAACAAATGGCAAAATTCCCATTTACTTCCACGGGAGGAGAGCCAAGCCCTTAGAAACCTTTGTACTTAAGAAAAAAAAAGTTTTTCCTCCCACTCATGACTACAGTTCCCCTGAAAAACCAATGGAAACGTTTAAGAAGTCAGGTGGTTAGGACGGGGCCCAAAGGTCAGGAACAAAGCATATTAATACAGTCTTGCTAATGAAAAACCGAGCAGCATCCTCGAAGCATTGTTGTTGTTTTGAAACAGAAAATGACATTCTCAGATCTAACCAGGAAGACTTTAAAATATATATGAATCTGGGAAGAAGAAATGAAGCACACATTTCATTTAGTGTCTGGATTACAGGTTCTTATTAAACAAACCAGAGCTCATTATAAAATCAATATCAACTTAACCACTATACTCCCAGGAGAAATGGCAAAAAAGGTCACTCCAAGAAATTCAAACAATTTTCCTGCTGGAAGGGCATGATTTTAATTACAGATACTATTAATTAGAGCTGTCAGTAGGAAGATTGTCCTGTTAATTATCACAAATTCAGTTTCAAGTGTGATTTTGGAACCTGGAGGGCTTTTTTTTTCAAAATTAAGAATTCCTTGTATTGTTTAACAGAAGAAAAAGACTGCCTATTGCTTCTGTGGTTTAAATAAGCCAACAGCAAGTTCCCTATTAAAACCAAACAAAAATATTTACGGCCACAGTCTCTTTGGCCAACAAAACTGATCTGACAAACTGCTGTTTTGTTCACACTTTATCCTAGAGAACACTCCTTTTTTTTCCCCATTGGAAATGCTTTTGCTCTCACTCTCTCTTGCTTTGGAACTCATTAAATTTAAAGATGTAAAGTAATCTAAAGACTTTTTTTTACAGTAAACATTCCGTTTAAACTGAAAACCATTCCTGAAGATACTAATTGTTACAGAAACATTCATATTTATCATTCTGTACTAAAATCTCCCTGGACCCAGCCCATGGAGACGTACTTAACACATTACATCTTTAACATATAAGAGGTACAGGCAGACCCAAACTTTGCAGGGAAATACGAGTTTATTCCCGTATGACTCCCAGCTGCCAATTTGAATCTATCTCAGCTCCAGAATACAGAAAGCCCATAATGCCTGGTCCTAAGCAGAACAAGAAAGTAAAATAAAACTTGACAGAAGAGCACCATTAGCGAGACCCCACGGGTGCACAGCAGACACGGATACCACAGCAACAATGTTTACACATTCTTGGATTCTTTTGCCTGGTCACACTCCAAATATTTTGGGCTAGCAGACCAGGGCTGTGTGGTATACAACCACAACACATGCATTACCGCATCAATAACACACCAAGAAATAAGTGCCATGATCTAAAACAAACTTCAGGAAGATGCAGAGCGTCTCTCCACCCAACACTTTTGAAACTGAAAGAGAAAGCCTGAGGTTTCTCATTTATTTCAGGAAATCTGAGCACAGTCCTCCCATACTACTGGGTACACATCTGCTACCATTGTTCTCCCAGAACCAGTCCGGTTTACCTCCCCATCTATCAGCATTAGATTTCGTTTTATCTGAATAATGGCAGAAGGTGGCAACAATCGGGTCAAAGGCTCTTTTCATATCAGACCCTGAAGAAGTCGATTACTCAAAAAGAGAGACATCTTCAGATAACCGTGCAATCCATTCCTCATAAATGTTAAAGATTTTTCGTTATTAATAGTGGCAGAGGTGACAGATAATGGATATTAATGTTATTTTTCAGAGAATTTCAACGGCAAGGGCTTCTTTTTTCTTTATTTTTTTTAATGTTTCGAATTAGGCACAAATTTACAGCAACTACCAGGATAGCCAAGATTAATACCCAGCAGTAAAAAGCTGCTACAGTGAATCCGCGGGAAGATGAATGGACCTGGGGGGGAGATTGTGGGGGTGGCAGCATGAGAAACAAACCCACTCCCTCGGCTCCCAGCACGTGAAGCTTCCCCCCGGGGGTCTGCCGGGCACCCCGGGGGAGCAGGGCCGGAGGAGGAAAGCTTGGTCCTTACCTGATAAGCAGCGGGGACGTCGGAGCCGGCATCGGCCCCCAGGGCCGAGAGCTTCTCCTTGAGGCGGTGGTGGGCGCGGTGGCGAAGGCAGTAGGCGACTCCCGACGCCGCCAGGACCCCGGCGATGCAGGCGAGGGAGAGGAGGGTGAGGAGGAGGAATTTGGCGGACTCTGCCTCTTCCCCGCGCTGCGGGAGCGGCGGGACGTTGCTCTTCTGCAGGGGAGGAGAGAGAGGCAGCGCCTGAGTTGCGCGGTCGCGAAGCAGAGCGGAACTGCGCGGAGCGGGGGGGAACCCCGTCGGGGAAAACACCCGGCAGCGCTAACTTTCAGGGACGGAGGGAGGCAAACGGACGGGCAGGGCCAGCACTGCTGACATGTCCCCCTCCATCCCCTCCCCTACCGGCGGCTTGTATTTAACTAGAGAAAGGCAGAGGCGGCGCGCTCGCTGCGCGCAAGCACCGCGGCGCGCCCCGCAGCTCCGCGTCCCCCGCCGCCCCCCAGCCCGCCCCGCAGGACAGCAACCAGGGCCAGCGGCTGCGAGGGGGGCAGCAAGGGAAAACCCAATCATTTTTCTTTTCTTGGAGTAAAAAATAAAACACGGAACAACAGAAGGGAAAAAAAAAGTGCCGGTCCTTCCTTTTGTCTGTTGTAGAAGGAAAAGGGTAAAAAAAAAGCTCGATAGTTCCAAACTCCTCCAGATTACTATTATTTTTGCAGCAATAGGAGAGATTCCTTCTAGTGCATTTCACTTGTCTCCATGTGCTAAAAAGTTGTACAATAATTTCCCCTCATTAGCTTCATTATAAGCTATATTAGCAACAATTAAAAAAGCAACATGAAAATGAAAAGACCAGGCGCGCAAATTGCAGCAAGACTCATTTGGCCCGCATTCCCCCTTCCACAATTACCAGGGAAATGAATTGAAAAGCACGCCCCTGCCTCAGTCCTGGTTGCTACAAGATGAGAACAATTAGCAAACTCCTTTCCACCACCTAATTTCGCGTGGTAACAAAATGGATTTTTCCCCATGAATGCCTAGCCGGACTATTCATTATCTCTCCTCTATTAGTAATTTTCTGCTCCGTATTCAGCTAGCCAGCTCTTAATTTCCTCCTGTCTTGCAGTGTACACAGTGGTTCTTATGTCAGGCCCGGTCCATTTTTATCTTGTAATCATAAAGGCCACCAAAGCAATTATCGCTGGTCTTGACTGTAAAAGCTTGTCATTAATTAGCCTCCTTGCCTTCAGTGCTGCGGATTAGCTGGGGCTGAGGCTGAGTTAATGGAAATGCAGGTTCAATAAGACTCCCGGATTTTCTTGCCTGGATGCGCCGAGCGGAGGAGGATTGCCGGGTTTGTAAACCCCGGGCGGGGCAGGGGAGGGGGGCGGGCGCAGGGCTCGCCCAGGCCGGGCATGTGCCGCCCGACACCGCCTCCGCGCCCGCGCAGCGCCCGCCGCCTCCCTCCCCTCGCGTCAACCGCAGCCGGCCCCTCCTCCAAATCCCAACAGCCACCAGGAGGAGGGGGCTGCCCCCCCCTTTCCTCTCCAGCCCCGGGGGGCTGCGGGGCCGCCTCCCCACGCCCCCCCTACCCCACGCTCCGCGCACCTGCCCCGGCCGCACCGGGGGGAGTGCGCCCGCGGTCCGCACCGCTGCCCGCCCTCCGCACCGGGCGGGGGAAGCGGGGGGGGGCTTGCAAAGGAGACCGGGAGGGGCAGCACCGACGGCAGCCGCCGCCTGCTCGCAGCTCCCGCCGCCTGGGCCCTGGGGGCTGGGGGGGGTGAAGGGCTGCTGCGCTCTGCCATTAGCATCTCCGTGAAAGGCCGCCGTCCCCTCGGGGCCGGGGTCGCGATCTGCATCTAAATAGGCAGCTCCCGCCGAAGTGCCGGCGCCCCCTCCCCGAGCGCTGCGCCCCGGGACGTTAATCCCGCTCACCGCGGTGTTCGGCCTCCCATCAGCAAGGAGGGGACAAGCTGCCCCCCCTCCTCCGCCCGCCCCGGACCCCCGCGGGCCGGCCCCGCTCCCCGGGCGGTTCGGGCCGCCTCCCCCGCCTCGGAGCCCGGCTGCGCGCACGGGCACCGCCGCCGGGAAGAAAAAAAAAAGACTGGTGGGCAGTTTCGGGCACTGCTCCCGAATCGCTTCTCTCTCTGCTTTCGCAGCCACGGTTTTAAACGATTTTCCTTCTCCGGTTGCCGTGTGAGCGAGGCGCACAAGCACCCGGAAAGGGCTATGCGAGAGGAACAATGAAAATGATGGGAGCAAAGTGCTGTCAAATGCCCCGAGTAAACACGGGGGAGAAAAAGAGCGTGCTTGCCTTTCTCTCCCCCTGTAGTTATAGTGATCTTAGATGTTGCTTTCAACTTTGCCAGGCAGTTTTCCCCGCAGAGCCGGGGTTGCCGTGCCTGGAGCTGGCTGCCCGTAACAAAAGAAGGGCTCGCCGAGACACCCCTCACGTCCCCAGCGCACGGCTGCACTCGCGAACGGGAAACACGGGCAAGAGTCTGAAACCTTCCGTGGGGTGTTTAGCCTTGTTTACACCTCGGTAAGCGTCTTCCGTGAGAAGCCAGTGTAGCCGCGTCCCTAGTGACGGGCTTCAGGCAGGCGAGGACTTGCAAAACCCCTAATATGCGGGGGGAACCTGCGCCTGCCCCGACCCTCCGTGCCCTGGAAGGGGATGGCGGCCCCGCAGCGGGAGGGATGGGGCGGAGGGGCTCGTTCGCCGCCCGCCGCTCCCCGGCCGTGCCCGCCACGTCGGAGCGGCTGGCGGGGAAGGCAGAGGGGCTCTGTTGCGGGGCCGCCAGCCCTTCTCCCTGCTCCTTCCTCCCTCCCGCTTCACGGGGAGCACCTCCGGAGCCGCTGCCGTCGGGACCCGGAGGGTTCCCCTCTCCCCTCCCTGCCTCCGGGGGGGGTTGGTGCTTAGGGCCACACCAGCCAGCCTCCGCGCCGCCCCCGGGAGACACCCTGGCACCGGTGACTGCTGCCGGCTGCGCGACCCCGCATAAACCGCCGGGTAAACACGATGGCGAAGCCCCGCCGCCCGGTTCCGGCTTCATCTCCCGGTCCCGCACCGGCGGCTCTCCCGGCCCGGGCTGGGAACACCCGGCGCCGCAAAGGGTAGCGGGGCCCGGCCCCCCCGGGCATTCCTCATCAGGAAACAGTCCCCACTGTCTCCAACTCAGGTGGATAAACCCGCTGCCCTTTCATCCTGCGTGATGTCTGACCGAACATCAAATTACGAAACGGGTAAAAATTAATCCGAGTTAGTTACCAGCTCCCTCCCTCTTCCTCCCCCCCCTCCCCTCCCGCTTCCCCCAGCCAGGACCACAGATTTCCCCACCTCACCTAAACCCCTGATTTTTCCCTGCAATAAGGCCCCAGCCTGAAACGGAGCCCAGGGTTAATTAGAGGCGTCCTGTCAGACTTGACTTGAAATTGAAAGAAAAATGTTTAAATATTTATGAATTTGACATTTACAGTCGGATGTCTTTTAAAGCAGAACACCTCTCCCTGTGCTGGTTGGGGCTGCCATGGTGCCTGCACCTGGGGTGGAAAGGGAACAATAGCTGTTTCGTAACAAGAAAAACAAATCACCTTCCCCCCCCCTCCCACCCAAGGCTTAACAAATAAATAGACCACATAAATTACACATAATTAAATATTAAACTCAGCTACATGTAACTATGCATTTTTAAAACTTTATATAACAGAATATATTGACATTCCTCTGAATGATTTTCTCCTCGGAAAATTGTGTAGTATCACAGAGTCCCAGTGAAGGAAAAACAACTAGTTCCTAAATGGATGGCTTAGGAAGTGACTCTTAACTACAGAGGCTTTGGAGATGTTCAGCCAGACTTTCCTTGCTTTGAAACGGCCCAGCCTGATCTTAAATACTAGAAGGCAAAGATCTACCCCATCTCAGAACAATGTTACACCTACCACTTACACTCAACAGTGTTTGCTTCAAGTACGCTGCTTCTGTCAGGGTTTGTGGTGGTTGGGTTTTTTTTAAGAGGGAACTAAAAATGCTTAGGATCTGATCTCATGTAGGCTTTCCCAGTCCCTCGACAGAACACATTTTATATACACCCAAAAGTGAGTCAGTAACTAGAGCAGCCATAATGCTGGAGTCACAAATCACTGTTCTAATCAAAGAGCAGCATCCCGTTCTGCGGTGTCATCCCATGATGCAGCAGAACAGCCGACATTTCAAACGAATTCCAGGCAAATGTCAGTAAATATTTAATGTGTGCTTTCATGTAAATAAGTTCTCACACCTATGCTGGAAGCGTGGGAGAAAGTCTTTGTAAGAGAAGAGAGGAGCTCCCCATGCAATGATGTGAAAGCTCACCTTCCAGATGCCTCAGCAGAATTACACTTCATTATTTCCTTTAGGACACAGGGCCTGGTTCTGGTCCTTGCTGAAGCAAAACTCTAACTGAAGTTGAGGTTTTGTTTTGCTTCACAAATTTAAAAAGATCTTCCTGATTTAAAACCCAGTTTGCCAGTTACTGCACCTGACCTCTCTTCAGAGGCAAAGACCTCTGCACCCGATCTCTCTCCAGTTTGCAAAGGAAAAATCACTACGATTCATCTTAAAATAACTTGACATTATAGTATTTTGCAATTTTTGCACGCCTTGATTTTTACACTTATATTAGACAGTTTTGTTCTGAGCAATAATTAAAAAATGCAGATTTCTTAGTAAACATGGGCAAAAAAGATGAACTTCAGAATATGATTTGTTTCAAAATATTAGAACGTTAAAAAACTCAAGAGGTGCTATTTTTAATTTGGAATTCACTATAGAATCTAATAAATGAGAGAAGTGAGGCGGAAATAATCATGTATTAATTCTGTGCATTACAAAATCTTTTCAGAAGCTATTATCAGAGCAAGAGGCATTATGGTTTGGATTCAGGGTGGGAGAAATCCTTTGTGCAACTGAAAGCTATTGTTCCTCTGTGCAGATGAAATTGTACTTGCAAATCTGCCATTCAAGGAGGGAAAAAAGTGCCTAGGCAGAAGAAAAGAATTCTACAAGAAAATCATTATTCTTAAAAATAAACTTCACTAAAATAAGTTTTAGTTCATCAGGGTTTTTTTTTAAAGAGGATCCTCTGCTAATAGTCACAGTCACTGACATTTAAACAAACCATAAAGGATATGTGTATTATTTCCTTAATATAGAAAGCATGAAGAAAGGGATGTGTGTGGGTGTGTATGGAAATATACATATAAAATATGTATTCATATATATATACACACATCTGTGTATGTCTGCTCACTTAAATAAATATAAACTTAACCTTACAGAGGGAAATTACTAGAAGTGAATTTATCTGAGACATAGGTTGACATATACTACGCTGGTTAAGTTTTGATAGATTACTAGAAAACCAGAGAAACATTTTGTATAAGGAGGAGCCTGGCTACCCTCTTCTGTCCCCAGGAAACCTACAGATTTGTTTTCTTTTAGTAAAATGAGAAAGCAAACAGAACGGAAAGCAGCATCTCCCTCCGTTTTGGTTCCTGCTTCTCCTCCCCTACTTTGCGCTCCCAGTCAGGTTACACTGGGGCAGCAGGGCCTGAGGATGTTCACCTTCAGTGCATACAATGTGTCTTGCGTTCAGCACCGCACTCCCAAGCTGCATGGTCCAGGCTACTTGTTGATGTTTTAAGGTACTATCTTTAGAGTTAGAAAGAGGTTTCTGCGGCCCGTCTTCTGCCTCCCTCTTCACGCCCCCCCCCCCCCCCCCCCCCGAAAGCTCGCTCGCCTGATGCCAGGATCACTTTCAGCAGATGTCAGTTCATCACCTGAAATGAGGTCAATTTAACGCTTTTACTCGGGAGGATGAAATCATTTGGGAAGGTACTTTTTGCTTCTTTTAGGGGTCGGAAAGATTAGACAAATCGACAAACACAAAAGGCAGATGGATTTCTGGGAACTGCAGCTTATTCAAATCACTGAGAAAGGTCACTGCAAGAGCCACAGATCTATTCAGCTGTAAGGATACAATGATCTTTCCACAACCTTCAACACCACAAAGCACTCTGGAGCGTCTCTATACCTTTTAGTAGGATTAATACCACAAACAATGACTGAATACAATCAAGAATTCAGCGAGTTCAAAGATCCCTTGATCAATGGTAGATATTTTCTTCTGGCTTCCTAAAGGCAAACAGAGTGAAATTTCTGGTTAGAGTTACAAGAAATTATAGCTATTATCCTGAATCCCACTACAAGGTGATGCTGAAATGCCAAAATGTCCAAGAACCCCAAAGAAGTTTGTGGCGTGGAAGGAATAAGGTTGCGAAAGAGGAAATTTAAGGAGCTTCAAGATTTTCCTGAGGATTGTTTTAAAGTCGGCATTCAGTTAAAGAGTACGGCACAAAAGTCAACAGCATCACTGAGATGCTGTAGGGATAACACACGACTCAGGAAACCGGACAGCCACATCCATGTCTGTGGAGGAGGTAGGTGAGCTGGAGCCGGAGGGAGTGCGGCCCGTCCTGCCCGAAGCTGCGCAGCGCGCCTCTGGGATGGCAGCAAGAAGAGGACGATGCGGCAACACCACGGTGAAGAAACTTCGATTCCCATCCCTAAGGACCCAGGAGCAATGAGGAGAAAGCAGCAGAATGGGAGCACCGGGAAGAGGTTTCCTCCTCACCCCGGGCTTTGTAAACCAGAACGAAACAGATTAAATAGAGGGACTCCGCAGGTCCAAGTCACAAAGTGTCAGAGCCCGAACCAAGAGGACGGTCAGCGATAGCTGAGCTTAATCAAATAACTTCAGCGAGCAAGAGAAACACAAGCCGTAGTGCCAGCGCTGAGCTAATGCTGATGCTGAAGGCACATAATTTAGGGATTAGATAAAGCGCCCTTAAAACCGAGCGCCAACAACCGAGCCGGCTCTCGGTAACGCGCCGGCCCCGCCGCGGGCCCCGCCGGTCGAGCAGCCGCCCCGTCTCGCAGGGAGCCGGGCCCGGCCCCGCGGCTCCCGGGCCGGCCCCGCCCGGGGAAGGGGCTCCGGCGGCCGCCTCCGCGCACCCGCCGCGGGGGGCCCCGTCCGCGGGGCACCGAGCCGTGAGCGGGCCGAGGGGGCGGGAAGGGCACGTCCTCGCCCTGCCGGGCCCGCTGCCCCCTTCCGCCCCTCTCCTGTCAGAGGCCAGGGGCATCCCGGGGGCACCGCTCGGCCGGGGGCGCCCGGGGCTTTCGGAGCCGCGGCCGCGGGGCCGGGCGGAGGCGAGCGGCCCTCCCGCCGCCCGCGCTGCTTCGCGGAGACCCGTCCCGGCCTGGACCGACGGGGCGGGCGGCGGCAGCGGCTGCCCCCCATCCCGCCCGCCCCCAGACCCCGCTCCTCCGCCCCACGCCGCGCACACGGCTCCCACGCGAGCCCTGGCCAGGCCGCATCGAAACACGGCGCTTCCCCCCTCCCCGGTCCTCCGCCGCATTTACCTGCTGCCATGGCGCCACAGCCGGCGTGCGGGACGGGCTCCTGCCTGGGAGGGCTCAGCGCACCTCGGCGGGCTCTAGAAATCCTCCTCCGGTGCCAAAACTTCCCCCTCTCTCCCCCTACTCCCCTCCTCGGCGGAGACAAAGGCGGCGGCAGGCACAAGCGCTCCTGGCAGCCCGCAGCCGCCTCCCGGCGCGGCGCGGCGGGGGGAGCCGGCGGCCCCGGGCGGCCCCGGGCGGTCCCGGCGGGGCGCGGGCGGAGGATGCCGGTGAGCCCCGGCGCTGCCCTCCTTATATCGGGGCGCTCGCAGCCCCTGCCGGCTGCCGCACATGGCCCATCCACCGGTTGCTATAGCGATGCCTCCCCTCCACATGTTGCTGGCAGCAATTGGCTAAGGAGGTCTGGGCTGCTCGGAAACCCCTCGCCGGAGTGAGGCGATGAATGGACACGGGCTGTGTCACTCATTTGGAAAAGCTGTTTGGGGTTTCTGTTGTGGATGTGGGGGTTTGTTTTTGGTTGTTTTTTTTTGTTGTTGTTGTTGATGATTTTTTTTATGCGCTCTCCCCTCATATTTTTTTCCTTTTTTTTAGATTTTTTTTTTTTTTGGTGCCACTCTTGAAAGATGGAAGCGGAGGGTAGAACAATGACGGAAAGCCAAAAATAAAATCAAACAAGGACAGCAAGAAAACCCTAAAGACCATTTACATGACAATACAGCAAAGAAGCCCGCAACGTTTCTTCCCGAACAGATTTTCCTCCGTAAAAAAAGCCCATCACACAGTGCCAAGCAAAGGAGGACCAAACTTTCCCCCCTCCCGTCCTGGTATTCCAAATAACACACGAAATTAGGAAGAAGCACTGCGCTGCGACCAGCCGCGGGACAGCGGCGGAGCCCTGTTAAACTCACGGCAGGGAGCTGAGGGCGGCTGCGGTGCCCGTGCGGGCCAGCGGGGCCGTGCTGTGCCCGGCGCTGCACACCACTAACTCCCACTTAAAGCCGCGTTTCGCGCAGGTGCCTGGGGCAGCACTGACCCTTATAACCAACGGACCCCGCAGTCTTCCCCGTCCTCCCCAAACTACAGCACGCCGCTGACAAGCACGCTGCGGGGGCACCCCTGAAGCATCTGCCCGCGGAGTGCCCCAGCTGCGGGAGCGGGACAAGAGCGAGCGGGGAGCGAGGGGAGGCTGCCGGGTGCAGGTGACAGGTCCTTGGGAGGCCCCTTCAGATCGCCCCGCCCGATGAAGCGCCCTCCTGCGTCCCTCTCCCTGTTGTTTCCCATTACCCCTGCGGCTGGGGATAGCAGGCAGGGCAGAGCTGGCCCTCTTTTGGCCGCGGGGGGAGGGGCATCCTCCCTTCCCCTTCCCCTTCCCCTTCCCCTTCCCCTTCCCCTTTCCCTTCCCCTTCCCCTCCCCCTCCGCAGCCCCCAGCCGGCCCGCCCCCCCGCCGCCGTGCCCCAGCCTCTCCCGGCTCGGGAGGCGGCAGCCCCTGCGCGCTCCCCCCCGAGCAAAACCCTCCTGAGCCGAAAGAGACGCAAATCCGGGAGGGGGAGCTGCTCCCCCCGCCCCTCTCCGAGGGGATCTCCCCCGCTCCGCTCCCCAGCCGCGGGGCGGCCCCGGGACAGTGCGGAGGGTGCGGCGTGCGGGGGTGGGATGCGATAGCATGGCATGGGATGGGATGGGATGGGATGGGATGGAGGGGGCAGGCCAAGGCCCCCCTTCCCCACACCTCCGCCGCACCGGCAGCCGTCGGGGGCACGGCCCGCTGCAACCCGCCCGGCCCCGGCGGCCTTTGCCTGCCCGGCGGGAGCGGGCGGCTGGGGCTCCCCACGGCTTCCCCGATGACACTGAAGCAATCCCATGTAGCTTTTCCTTCCCCCGCCCCTCTGTTTTTTCTCCCTCTCCCGACAGTATTCCTCCTCCCAGCGACCCCCTGAAGCCTGTGTCTTGGTAAGGACACGGGCCTGTCCGGGAAGCCAAGGAAGGGCGACAGCAGACTGTATCCCCAGAGCATCCTCCCACCCCGCCCCAGAGCGACACTTCACTTAAACCTATAGGACAGCACCAAAAGTGCCATCACAATCTGCCGCTCAGGGTTGTTCTGGCATATTCAGAAGGCGCAGAGTGGTTGTGCCATAGGCTCACCCCTCCGATAACCACACACCCACAACGACCCTTCCCGTCGCAGCTTGACGAAGATGCCGTTTACATCAACACCATTTTGACAGTAAGGTTTCCAGGGAGAAGAGGTACTCCTCACGCTCCCACCTGGCTTCTGCTCACGGAAAATCCTTCACGTTCCCACAGATTAACACAAATTTGGCTTCTCCAAACATTTAATCAGCTACATTTTTAGTGCACGGTATGAACTTACTACTTTGTCAGTCTGTCAGCCTGATAGCACTCTTCTTCATCTAATATTCTCCTGCCCCGGTAAGAGCCATAGCATACATAATTTGCTCACTAACCTGTATTACTTAAGTTGAAAGATAAATGAACCCGCCAAGAGATTTCATTAAAAGGACACGTGTGTTTGCATATTGATCCTTCTAATGAACTGTCTGAAACTGATAAATACTTCCATTAGCTTCGTACTTCATATTTCTTATTTACAAATACATTAATTATGATTTCCTGGGCAAATATTACATCTTTTCAGAACTGTCAAGTGCTGAACTGGTTGAACATTAAATTGACTGGCCAAAAGTGTCAAGAGACAGCAAAATACTATTTAAAATACATATTTTTTTAACAGTGAAATTTTGAGAAATTTGTAGTGAAATTCAAAATACTTTTCATTTATGTAATTTTCATGACTTTTATCACATGATAAATACAGCCTTTGAAGGGATGGCAAATACCTTTGAGAGTTATGTCACAGGGAAGAAATTATTTAAACATAGATGATTTTAATATGATCTTCATTAAATATGTAAGATGTGTTGCCAGATAGAAGAAATAATTTTCAATAGTTTACTAATTTAAAACTTAAAAATTTGTTTTTGAAGTTTTCCTAGTAGTTAGTCACAGTCCTTATTTGTGAATTGACTTACTGGTACTTGGCAAAACTTCATTTTCAATTGAATAACTTATGTTTAGGTGATATAAATACATTTTCTCATATGACAATGCATTTGTAAACGGAAAAACAAAAAATGTCACAGCATTTCAGTATAAAATTTCTAGAAAGTTTCATGTCTTTTTCTTGGAAAACACTTGAAATTAAAAGTGAAAATGACTTTGAGACAGTTTCTCTGGTTTTAGCACATCTAAAATACCAGTATTTTGAAGATTTGCACTAACATTCATCTAAATTCAAGAGCTGTATTTGAACTATGCCTAAATTCAAAATATTCTGGATCCTGCCATTTCAATGAGAAAGATGCTGAAACATACTTGCAGTTTGCACAGAACAAACCCCTTGTCTGAGAAGCAGCAATGTTTGTCAGGACTCCCTAAAAATCTCTTCTTCATAACCAGATGCTGAAAACCACACTGACCTTTTTGCCTTGATTTCTGGCTACAAATCTCTCTGCAATTTGAAGTTTAGTCACTTCTTTCTGCAAATGCGTACACAATGTATAGCATGAAATAGATTTTCATTCTTTTAAGGCATGTATGATAAAGCTAAAATGCCATTTAATCTCATTTGTTGTTTTGTTTAGAAGTTTTACCTAACATCCTTTGGAGCTTTGCTCCTTAAATACAAATTCAAGTGTGTTGCACAGGATTTTCCACGGATTTTCTGCCTGCGAGGATCTTAAGATCAAAGCTGAATTTTCTTCACTTTTATGAACAAAAAGTATTTTCCAAATAGTTACTTCCTATACACATTTTTTTTCAAATTACCTTAACTTCAGGAATACATGTATTAAGAAAGAGACAAAGCCTCCGTGTCTTGAAAACACCACACCTTTCTTATAAATAAATCCAACACCTAGGACCATAATTTGAAAATGGATTTAGCAGTATTTTAACCACTAAACTTCACTTAGTTTTGCATCTTATCTTCTCATGCTCATCTGTGAAGATCAACACCAGACACTTTCTACTTCCAAGCAAATTCTAGAGCTCTTAGCTTTATTAGGAAAATGATTTCATTCTGGCTAAGATTTGAATCTAATTAATCTGTCTTGCATTTTAAAAATGATAACTAAATTCAAGCTGCATACTACTCTTCAGAGACAGCTTAAAATATTAATTAAAGAGTGCATTTTCCATTTATTTTAATTACATTAATACAGTTTCAATAAATAAAATAGTTCTATGCTTCATCAAATCAAACAAACTTGAATGCAAATTTTTGTGCTCATTAGTTCTCTGTTCACATTGGCCCTTTTAACTGTTTGTTTTTAAATAGGAAAGAGATGCAGAAATGTTTGGGGGTTCCCATTAGTGAAATGAGGTCCGACTGTCTGAAAAGGTCAGCTGAGCCTTCTAGGAGGCTGATATAGCCCTGTAAAAGTGACATTCTGATAACATATTGCTTATAAAGGTAATCAGTGATATAAAACTTCTTAAACAAAAGAAGATTTTCTTTTATTACATTTTTCCAGGTAAATTAAAAAAAAAACCTCTTAGATCTCTCCAATCCACTTCCCTGTGATGCTTACTGATCCACAGACAAAATATAACAAAACAACTGGATGAATTGTGCTTTTAATATTCAATTTAATTAATGCTGACATGTTCTAGATTTGCAGGTGAACCTCTTTCTTGAGATAAACCACAGGACGAGACAGAGGCAGTCTTGTTAGTAGTGATGTCAAAAAAAAAGTGTCATTCTACCTAATTCAATAATAATTCTATGCTTCAAATATTTGAGCAGCAGCATCAGCTGAAAGAAAACTAAATATTGAAGAAAATGTTGCAAAATACCTCGGGAGCCACAGCAGGTGTTTTGAAACACGTTCTTTATACATTTCAAAAGAGTTTGAGTCCCTTTGTAATTCAGGGCCCAATCCTGCCCACCTCAATCTGAGAAATTAATTATAAATCAACAGAACTAACCAGAATAGCAACCGGATCACAATAGTAAATGTTTTCAGGGTCAGGCTTTATGTAAATCAATATTTCACAAAAAATACTTGCAATATTGAAACCTTAATTGCATTGTGATTAGGTTTATATTCACAGAACATAGATAAAAATATTAATTTACGTTTTAACATGAGACTAAATACTGTTATTATGAAAGCCTGATTAAGAAGCTTCTATAAAAATGCCAACTCAAAACCTGTTCAATGGTAAAACATTATGAGAAATGCATGATTTTACGTTGTGATCTTGTTATAACAAAATGTGGCTATCATTGAAATGCTGAACTTATTTTACGCATCAGTACTGGATGTGCCAAGAATTCAGAGAACTGTTAGGTATCAGTTTTCTCTACTGTAACATCAGCAGATTAGTTTTGTTAAAGTGCTATTTTAATATTGTTGTGAAAAGGGTATTTATTTCTTCTTCCCGGAGATGAAAACAAACTAGTACAGTTTACATGTGAAAAAGTATTTTCAGAATAGTAGCCAGTGCTGCAAATCTGTACGAGATCTGAAATCAAGATGTGTTTTTTTCTGCCTTTGACACAAATATTGCTCTTTCTATCTTATCTTCTAATACTGGTAGCCTCAGGACAAACATAGATTACATTAGAAAATTGTCCTTCATTATATTGATCGAAGTTCACTTCCAACCTACCTGAACCTGATGTAAGAACATTTTTATTAGTTTTAAACTGTTTGCATTATAAATTCAAAATAACAAAATGCTTTTATAAGTAGTTTAAAGTTCTAAAGGAGATGGTTTACAAAGTTCTTATGTGCTTCGTACAGTCCCATTGAGTTTCTCTTTACACTGATCTTCCATTTCTGACTGCAGAGAAAGGACCGTCTTGGGGGAAAACACAGCAATGCCTCTTATGAGAACATATTAAGGCAGCATTTTAATCGGTATATGAAGATTTAACAATTGTCAGAATTATGGAGTGCTCTTAGACCACCTAAAGTTCATGCACCAGTAGTACTCCCCCTTATTTAAGATTTCTAGTTGGTGCTGCCATTGCTTTAGGGTCCCTGATAAGGGTCTTGCTTTTATGTTGTGACACACAGAAACGGTGGAAGTCTAACAGCATTAGCAGCATCACCAGAAATACTGGTTCTGGAGCTGGCCTTTAACTGGTAATTTGGCAAAGATGCCAGACACCCAGTAAAATCCTTCTTATACTTTCACTGTATGTAATAAAGACACCACCCCCACTCCCACCCCAATTCTTTATTTTAGAAAGCAATTTGCCAGGGTTTTCCTCTTCTTTTTCTCCTTCTACTGAAGAAATGACAAAATGCCCCTTGATTGGAAGCAGGCCCTTGGTCAGTAAAGCAAGTAGGCACTATGTGCGTGGCATTTTTACTATAACTAGATTCCTGAACGTATGAACACATATCAAAAAAGAAAGAAGACCCTGACACGTATAGGGAGGAGGGTAGACACTTGATAACTTTCAGAAAGTCCCTTTTCTTCTCTGAGTCATACAAGCATTCAAGAACATTAAAAAATTTTGCCTTCTCTGGCTGTAGAAACAGGAAGGTGACTACATCGGTTTGTGCAACCACAAGCTATAAAACCTAGATAAATAATTACGTGTCATAGCATGCTAAAATGAATGCATCACACAATCATTTTAAAAATAGGTGCTTTAAATTTATGCCTTCAGATTACATACAAAATCAGAAAGGTTGTTGAAAAAGTACTTATCCTATGTTTCAAAACAAGGTTTTTCTAAATATAGATTTAAAATTCCATTTATACCAGTAAGACTTTACAGTCGCTGCTTTACCGACACTGGTATATCAATTTACACTAAATGTAGGTGTGGTCCGTAAGCTTTTACCTGCACTCAGACACTTTGTTTTTGAAGCAATTATCACTGAAGTCTCATTTTTTTAAAATGGAAGAAGAGGAGCAACAGTGCTAATTTATACAAAGAGGAGCTTTTACCCTTAAACAGTGGTCTTGGAAGTGGCACCGAGAGCTACATCCACATGCCTGTCACTGGATTCCCCTAACTTCGTCAAAGTTTTGGAAGGGTAAAGAATGAAGGGGTCATGCCAGAGCTTGGTGAGACATGCACTGACAAGCCTCTCATGCAAAGCATAGGGAAAGTCAGAGCTGCTGAAAAGATCTTCTGTTCATCACTTTTTTAGTGATTTGCTCAGGCTTTTGAAAGAGAAGACCTTCTTGACTTTTCCCTCCTTTTAGCCACTCACTCTGTGTATGATAATTTTGTTCAAAAAGTTTTCCAATAAATCTCATTTATCTTAATTCAATATCAAATTTATATTGTCAGTAATACTAATGATACAACCCTTTCAAATGCAGAGCTCAGGAAAATTTAGGAGTTCACTGTCCCAAACTACATATAGAATTTAGTTTTCCATGATGAATTAGATACTCTCCAACATAGCTGCTCCTAAGTTTTATGAGTTACATTTCCTTGTGAATTAAAGGAAATTAATGAGAAACAGTAGTTATGGACAAACTTCCCCTGGAAGTCCTTCCAACCTCCCTCTGATCCTGTCCTCAGAGATCCTGAAGGCACCGTGGAGATCTCAGGATGGACTTCAAGCACACCCAGGGAGGAGCTGCAGGTTTGGTGCCTGGATCAATCGCTTTGTGCATGAAAGTGTAACTCTCCCCCGAGCACCTCAGAGGCCAGGAAACGAGTGCCACCATCAAAGCTTACACCTTTTCCTATTACCTAGCCTTGCTTGTAGGACAAAAGCACACTAGGGCCTTACTTCACAGGAAAAAAGAAACTATGCCTTAAAGTATTGCATTGTTTAAAACATAAATGTACTGAAAGTTTTTAGAGTTATAACTATGATTAATGGAAACATTCTGTTGTTCAGCTCTTCCAGCGAATGGAGAAGATGCTGTGGAGAAAAGGATGTGCGAAGGCATTCTTTAAGGTCTTCATTTTCCTACATCATTATCTCAAATTCACTATTTTTAATAGTTTTGTTCCTTTAGGCAAATTATACCTTGGTATTGATTATCCTGTCTTCTGTTTCAGCAAGCCAAATATTTGACTTGGCACTGCTAGGGACTACTTTTCTGTAACTCCACTAACTATGTTCCCTGGTGTATTCTTGTGCCTTTCACCCTGCTTTCTTGCTTCCAAAAACCCAACTCAAGTCCATGAACCACAGAAAGTCCTTTAGGCCCCTAGTTAAGGACTTAAGTGAGGTGTGACTGGTCTCTTTGTATCCTGCTGGTCTGAAAGGGCTCATACCAAATATACTTTGTTTTCTTTTATGTTCAATATATTCATTACTCTACTGTTGATCACAATTAAAAATCAACTGAAACAAATATCAGCTCTTAGAAAAGTTACCATAGAAACAACACCAGAGAATTCCCTTTAAAAATGTCAAGATTTCCCTCACATTTAAATACGGACTCCCAGGCATTAGTCACGCACCATTAAAAACTGCAACATATCCAGTGAGTCATTAGTTTAAAAATATATCCATAAACATATGCTCTTTCAAAGATAGAGGTGGTTTTGTCTCAGTAAATATGTATCACGACATGACCCAACTTTTGATTTTATCTTGTTCTGTTTTACATCCCCAGAGAAAACTTGAACACTGTCGACTCTTGTTCAAACACCTGATTGAGGAAGGAGAGAACAAAAATCAAGAGTGACAAAACACACAGAATGTGAGAAATACCAGCAAAAGCTAGTCAGAGAGGAAGAATAACTTCGAATACATATTTATATCACAGAATCACAGAAGTTAGGGATTGGAAGGGACCTCAAAAGATCATCTAGTCCAATCCCCCTGCCGGAGCAGAATTACCTAGATCATGTCACACATAGTAGTAGACAAGATGAATGTAAAGAAAAATGTTTGAAATGAGACATAGTGCAGACATTCTCCACACACAGAGAGAATTTTAATGTTGTATCTTAAAATAAGAATTTTTTAAATTGAGAAATTTCCTAATTTAAACTAATCGAGGATGTGCTATATCAGTTAATTTCCATTTATTTGTGCCAATCTGTAGTATAACATCAGTCTCACATACTTTTCTACTCCATCTTTCTTCCGTGGGATCATTGGAAAACTCTGACAGATTTTGGCAGATTAGAAGAAGGTCCGTCTGCATAAGACACTTTGATCATATCTAAGCAGAAGAAAATATGCTGGAGTCAAAGTGGAAGGTGCTCCGCAAGTAATAATAATGCAAATTTAAAGACAATTCAGAATTGGTCACAAAGAAAGCTGATAAATAGTTTATTCATAAACTCTTGCATAGTTAGAGGAGATAATAATATAAAGACATTGTGCCTTCCCTTTGCATTACTGGTTCTGCTGTAGATAAATATCATGGCTGAACAGAATAAGATTAATGATAATAAAGACAGTTTTCTCATTTTCTTTGTAGTAGAGCCAACCTGAAAATGGGGAAAAACAACAAAATTGAACTAATTTTTGTTCTGCAGGCTTTTATGGAAAAGTTTTATTTCTTTCCTTTTCTTAATGCAAGGAGTCTTAGAAATTCACTTCTGAATTTTTAGTGGTAGAAGTCCTCCCATTCCTGCTTAGTCCTATTTCCTCCTTTTTTATCCTTCTTCCTCCATATTCCCCTCCTGTTTGTCACTTATTCAGAGAGAGAAATAAACATTTGAGGACAGATCTAAGAAAAACAATAAATCCAGTTTTAAAAAAAAAAGAAAAAAAAAAAATTTTTCTTTCTTCCAATACCCAGTTTCTGCCGAGCATTTAAACTTGTCAAAAATGCTGCAAACATTTCCTATATTAAAGATAAATCTCAAATAAAAATTTTATTAGCTTTTTTAGCCACTTATTAATTTATATAATCATCATATTCTGATGGTTACAATATACCTTTAGCTTTTTGCTGTCAGAATTGTCTCTTCTGTTCCCACTTCAACTGAATGACATGGAAAAAGAAGAATAAACCCAAGGAATGAAACAGAGATTATGTGAGGGCAAGGACAGGTGCAGTATCAGGACAGATGTATGTAGAAGACAGCAACAGAAAAACATATTCTGTAAGTGACACCAAATTTTAAATTAACTTTTAGATTTTGGTTGTAAATTTCTTGCCAATCAGAAAGGAAAACACTGGTAGTATTTTTCCTTCTAAAAACCAGGAAGGGCAGTGCATAGTACAGCTGTAAGTGAGGTATCTTTGATATCTCACTTCTAATTTAATTTCTTACTATTTCTAAAAAGACAAATTGGGTTTTGGAAATATTCAGATATCATTTTTCACCAGCACTGATCTCATGAAGAGTCATATTCACACTTTTAGCCCAAATTGTGCCCCAGCCACATGGATAAAAGGCTTTGCTCAACAGGCATCTAGGGAGAGGTGGAAGTGTACCACTGCCAGCAAGGAGTGCAGGGAAAGGTTTTGTTATGAAACACAGGCATATCGTGGCAGGTTTTCAGCTGGAAGTTGACTTTAGATCTTTGGTAATTATGTTTATATTCAGTGCCACAGAAGGAGTTTCACACAGAAACGGGTCTGTTTGTTTCAAAACCGAGTTGTTCAGCATTGTCTGGATCAGCAAAACACATTAATTGGTTTATGGACTCAGTGCTGTAAAATCACATGGTTCCCACGAGAGCTGGACTTTGCATCTGGATATCAAAGGTAGGTGATTAACGCACTGAAGTCACCCTGGCAGAGAGCTCCCTGACCACACGTCTGAGCATGGGCTATTTTTATATGAAGTGTGAGATTTGCTAAAGGGAGGTGCTAATTTCTTCAGCAGACCTCCTCACCTTGTTTCTTCAGCAGGATGTATTTACTTCCTCTATTGTGAGAATTTCTCCATGTTCACCTCATCATTCACCTGCCTTTAGATAGGAACAAATACGAAACGGGACCAACACAAAGGCCTGAGGTTCAGCCCTGAAGCCCCTTCTGCACTGTCCTGGAGCTTTGCCATGTATGAGTAACACAGCTCGCCCTAAAATCATGACAAAAATCTCCACGCCACTTCTCTGGTCTTCTCTCTGAAAGACAAGTTGCTGGAGCTGTAACAGTTTACACTGGGGAAAGTCTGTCCTCATCTATTTTTATTCACACGTATGAATCACACTTCCATGCGCCACAGCTAGAAATAAAACAGTAGTCCACCTCAAAGCTTTAAGTTACTTAGGGCTTAAGTGAGAGTATGATTGAACAGATACGAAATTTAAGATGCAGTCAGTGAGTAAGTTAATGTAGACACAAGCTCATGTGTCTGCTCTGTACTTCAGTCTGGTAGTTTCACGCAGAACAAATTTCCCACTCATTTTCCCCTCTAGACATAACATAGAGTAGTATAATAACTATGATTAACCTTATATGAAAATTAAACAATTTGAAATTGCAGGAATTTGGAAACAAGACTATCATACATATGACAAAGAAAAATGATATGTTTCTACATCAGTTTCTCTCAGATGTGGATGAGGGTTGGATCTTGGCCCACTCCTGTTGCTTTGTGACACTCTGAAGTTTTCAGGCAACTGCAGGGCTGGGGTAGGCAGGTCCCCGAGCATACACACTCCTGCATCAAAGAGGCAGAAGAGTGGCTGTGCATTGATTCCTCCCAGCCTCTATGGAAAGGCCACTCCTTCAAGACAGGAATACAACACGAGTGCATTAAAACAAGAACATCAAGCTTCTTTTTCGAGAGCCCGCTTTCAGTTTTAGTTAGGGTGATGCTAGGTGAGTGGTCCCTCAAAAGGGGAAATGTCTCAGAGAGACGACCAAAGCTCTCCTGTCTTATCCATGTGGGACGACTTATCAATCCTACACACTCTCCACAAGTCTGAGCATTCATCTGCATGAAAATGAGAGATGGAATAAGGTTGCATATTACTTTTCATCACAGCCATTTGATCTGTCACTTTTTTCAACATGACTCCTGGTTAAAATTGGGCTATTTTACAACAAATTCCCCCGTTGCACTTGGTTGCCTGCAATAAATGCACAGTTGGGCTAAAATGCAGCATATTATCCAGTTTCCTTGGTAGCACTTTGGTTCTGCCAAAGTGTTTACTCCGTAGCCCAGGTTCCTTCAGCTGATGAAGCAGTAGAGGGGAGATGCTTAGGACCAAGCTCTGTCTCTTTGCCCTAATATCAGACCAGCTTCTAATTTCTCTTTGCAGTCCCCATTCTGTCTCACCAGTTACATCTTTGAAACAACCTCTCCATACCACTGTGGATTTTAAAAGGTAATTCTTCTGCCTGAAGGATAATGAGCAGAAAACCAAACAAACAGATCATCGAGATCATTATTTATTTTTAAGCTGCTTCCTTTCCATGGGTTTCCCACAGAGTCCTGACTTTTGCTCTCTGTTGCTGTGTAGAACAGAGTTTAAGGAGAAGACCATGGATCTGAGACTGAGAAGGTTCTGTTGCTTTACACCCTATTACTACACTAAATTAATAGATCCAAAAGTTTGGCTTTAGTCCTGGTTGTGTAAGTGTCACTGATGACATGTGGTAAGGAGGGGGAGAGAATTTCTTAAGAGTGTATTAACAAAATACAGTTTTGATTGCAATTTGTTAGCACATTTAATAAAATTGTTGTTAAACAAAATAGACTCTACATTTGGCTGGAGAGCTGGACCTCATTGTAATCAAGAGCTAGAGAACAAGAATGCTATAAATCGCTTTCCAGTGACTGAGAAAGGGAATAAATCCAAAGTCCTTTTTATGGGAGAAGAAATCAGACGACTGTACTATTTCACAGTTACAGTGTATGGTTTAGGGCTACAATTACAAATCACAATTTTCAAGGGTGAACTCCCTGAATGGAGAAAATAGGCTGAGCGACCGTGTAAACGTGCCTGGACTGACAGCATCGGTACATCAGCTGCCATCACTCCCCCGCATCAGCAGGTCACTGCTAATTGCAGGTCTGAAGGGCGATGCTGTGCCTCCCCTCCTGCGTGCTCAGTGCTGGGGGGCATGCCTGCCTTCTTGCTCCCTTACGGTGTCTGGGCAGAGGAGGGCTCCTTCAATATTTGAGCTGTGCCTTTTTGCAGAAGAGAGAAGGTTGCTGGAAGCAGACATGATACTGCTTGGAGTGAAGGGGGGGGTCACGACTTTCAGGAATTCACACACCTGGGACTAACACGGCACTGGACACGGGGGGCAGCAGGGCTGAAAGCAGGGTCCACAGCCTCCAGCCCGCTCCTTCTCCCTGCACACCCAGGCACTTGGAGCAGAGAAGCAAAGGATCACCTTGGTGCCATCCTTCATGCCTCTGAAAGAAGCTTTCAACCCATGCTCAGACCTAGCGTCACTCACTTTTTGTCACGTACTGAGGCTCGTGCATTGGAAAACTGTGTAAGGGTGGAGTGAGGAGAGCTTGGGTCCGACTGGTAGGCAGCCTGTGCCTTAGCACATCTCCAGGCTCTCACAAAAAGTGGCCATGCCTGAGCACAGGAGCCCGTCACCACCTCCTTGCAGAAACATTGCACGGCCACCATGGAGCAAGCAGGCCAGCCAGGCTTGCCTGCAGAGAGACCTGATGTGGATGACACAAATAATTGCAGCTGGTGGAGTTATAAAAGTTGATATTTTCTTACAAACGCACAGCTTCAGAGTGGGTGCTGTGCTCTCAGCTGCCACAGACAAGCTTTCCCAAAGCACAGCGTGTCCTGGGGCAAAGCCCAGGTTCCCAGGTGCTGGCTGGAGCCAGACACCTGGCTGCTCTCACCAGGCTAGATCTCTGTGCATGACCGCTGAAGAAACTAAAGCCAAGTTCTACAAGACCTTCATAATCACACAGAAATGTGTGTAACAACAGGCAATAACTGAGAGAAAGAGATGTGAGGGCAGTTGGGTTGCACTTTTGGATACAGGCACCTCTCACCACAGGCTCCTAAATCCTGCACTGAATTTAGCCCCAGATTTCAGCAGCAGCAGCTGCATTATTCATTTTTCCTCAGAGTGTCAGCTCTCAAGCTTCTAAGAGCAGGGACATTCATCATCTACAGAGCTGCTGGATTATTTATCATTGAAGAAAATAAGGCACTTTTACTTATACATTAATTTAAAATATTAATTGAACCTATTTGTCAGCAAAACTCTCAATGGTTATGAAATATGTGAGGTGCAGCAGATTTTACTTACAGGAAGACCAAACCATACCTTAACATCTCTTTTGCTGGAATTCAGCTATAAACTCTGTGACTAAGATGTGCTTTGACTTTAACACCTCTCCAGTGGCTTGCTGCTTTTCTTTATTAAAAAGGATCCCAGCAGAGTATTTTTTCTTGTTACAGGTCACTTTTTTGCCCCTCACAGTAGAAAATGTGTGCTCACACTAATTTCTATATGCTAGATTATTATTATTATTTTTTGTGATGATCAGATCTGTACAACTTGTCCTGGCAGAATGATTTATGCATCTCATTTCAATAAGAATAGGCCTCAATTTGATTTTAAAGGAAAGATGGGATTTTTTTTTTTAAACAACTGAAGTAAAAGAGGATTACAGAGACCTCTGGAAAAATAAAACATGCAAATGTTTTATTTATTTCCTTACATTTGCCTAATAAGATTGTCAGCACAACAACAACAACTGCAAAAGGTTTATTTTAAAGCCTAGAGGATTTTTAACATAGTTGGTATTGTAGGCTTTTAATGGTACGTATAAGCTAGAGCTGCTGGCTGGAAGGATTTGGGCAGATGGGAGGGGGACTGTGGATTTTATGGGCTGGTTGGGCTACTAGGAGGAGAAATCAAGATGCGTGTCTGTGAGCAGGTCAAGACACCTTCATGGAAAGCCCTGTTCAGCCTCTTACGGCCTGGTCACACGAGGAAAATCACACAGGCACAAAACCATCTCACAAGCTGCACCAATAAATCCATGATTGGTGTTGGTATCAGTGCAGCTACTCCAGGTGACGGGGACAACCAAAAACTTCCTTAGCAGCAGATTCCCAATGCTACCTACAGGGCTTATCAGCCCTCTCTGAATCCTCCAAGGTGCCCATCCCCAAACTAAACAATGTATTTTCAACACATAATACTCTCCTTTTCAAACTGCGGTACTTTTTGGGGTATATAAAGGGGAAGACAGAGATAACAGGATGGGTGGGAAGAGGGCAGGGTGATCTCTATCTTCAAACTCATGTCAGGTCTCATCAGAGCAGCACACAAAGCCTTCCAGAGCTAACAATGACAGCAAAGTGGTTTGCTCTACAGATTTCCATGCATTTTTGGACCTTGGGAAGGTGAAGTGATAAGTGGGCACAGAGTTTCTAGTTTTCATTCCATGTCTGTCCATGATGCTTGGTATAATCTTTTGCAAGTCATTGCATTTATCAGTTCCTGAGTTTTCTTATTTGTAAAATGGACATAGCAGAACTTCAGTCCCTCACAAGGCTATTGTAGAGTTCAAGTCATTAAAATTTATAAGATGCATTCAAGTTTTTAGCCAAAAGTTGCTGTATAAATTGCAAAGCTTGTAACATCTGTTTCCCTACACAGCTGAATACAAACTAGAAGAAAAAAAGATTGTGTATACAGGTTTCCTTGTGCTACCATAGCCATTTTCTATCTTTTTCTTTATTGCCCAAGCTGAAAAGTTATAGGTAGGTATTCACAAGTGGCCTATCCTTTTTGAATAAGGTGTGACTCCCCTTTGGGGCCACCAAAAGAGAGCTGCCCCCAGATTGTGTGGATTTCTGGCTAACAGAAGTAACATGAACTCCCTGACTATGGGGTCAGATCTCCGAGCTTGCTGCAAGACTTTGATACAATACTGTTAACAAGAAGTTGAAAATCAGACCAGGCATTGAAAAAAATAAAATTAAATTAAACCATTCATGCAAGTATTTTTACCCTGGCTTAAAAATAAGTGAGAGGGGCACAATGCGTTACTTTAAATATCACAGCTGATTGATAGACAGATGTTCAGACAGATCCCCGTAATAAGTGCCATAAAGCAGGAATAAACAAAGGTGGCTTTGTGAAAAATGCCAAAACCAGAATGGTAAGGGACAAAAAATAATCTGTTTTTGTGAAAAAAAAATAATTTCTAACTGGACTTCAGAATGGCTCAAAGTTCACTCATATCATTGCAGTGCCAACACTGCAATTTCATGATCTTCCTAGGATCTTATAATATGCCATGGATAAGAGAAGTCAGACAATCTCTCTCAGGTCCACTCATAAGACATTAAAAATATAGAGTTTAATGAGGTGGCTGCTAAGGGATAGTTAGCTTCATTAAACAACAACAAGAACAACCTCTTGTTTCAATGAGTCTTGGGGAGAAAGAAGAAAAAATAAAGAGATATGAATTGGTTGGTAAACCGCAAATATATGAATATCTGGACAATGAATTTGTTACCTGCAGGCTGGTCAGAGGGATGAACTGTTTGCTCTAGCTAGGAAAGCCTGGTACCTAATGAGACTCTTATGTTCCAGTCTCATGAAAAAAACCCCACGCTCAAACCAGAGGAGACATTGCATACAATCACTAGCAAATTTAAGCAGGGACCAGAACTCCCAGGCTATATTGCTAGCTCTTGGCTTCTCTTGGGCATGCAATTTAACCTCCCTGTGAAAGATTTTTCATAAGCACCAGAGGGATTCAGAAACACAAGTCTCATTAATTTTCAATAGACTTGTGCAACTCCACACCTTGGGCCCTTTGAAAATCTCCCTTCCTGTGTTTTTTAGTTGACTTCCCTGTTAAATAGGGATAATAATTACAACTGATCAACCTGTTTAAATAATATAGTTATAATATCACTATTATCTTCATAGATTATATTCAGCACTGAAATAAATGCATCATAATAAATAATGCAGAACTTTAACATCTGTTCCGGTTAGTAAATAATTCACAAGTCAATAATTAATTTTCTAGCTGTTCATTTATAATTCATAAATATTTGCCAAATATTCAGAATCTGAAAAATTTTATGTGAACTATTATGTGAACTTTTCCTTTCAATTATTACATACTTGCTATTTGTGTCATTTAGTTTGGCATTTAATTAACACAGTATTATGTTCTTTATCCTGACTGACTGAATGAATTTTTTCAAATGTTGGAAAGAAAGTCACTGTCAACACTGAAACATGAATATTCCCTTAGTATGACTTTTCAGTGCCCACAAAAATTCACAATGCTTTGAGGACTCACCAGAATTTTCATGAACAGCATGATTTGTGGAGTCAGTCTCAGGACGTTTATTCATGTTATGTACACCTCTACTATTTGACTTCATCTGCCAGCTCGCCTATTTCCCAGTTGTTCCATTCTCCAGTTCTCCAGTTTACTCCCAGGGCTTACCTACTTCAGCTAATTAATATCTGCATGATGATTTGGAATTTGATGAGCAAAATTTGAGTGGGAATATTTTTTAAACAATACCAGCGTTTACAGAAAAATATACCTTTAAAGTATTCATTCAACAATTCCCCAAGAACTTAAATGCCTTTTATAACCCTGTCACATTAGAAAAAGTGACAAAGGCATCTTTGACACATCAGACTGTGAATGTCTTAATAAAAAAAAGACCCTAAAGCTCAATCACTGCTTTTTATTTTGCAAAACATGAATCACTAAATATTGCAAATAATCATTACCATCAGTGTGCATTTGTAATGGAGTTTAGCAGCAAAAGACCTGTAAGATTGAGATTATCCAACCTGAGGCACTTTCCTTGGCTGGTTAAATTGGGTAATTATTTCTGAGGGCTATTGGGGCTACAGAAAGTAACAAGTCTGCTCCACAGGGCAATTCTGGCTGTGGGCTGAAATGTTTTGAGGAGACACATCTTGCTCTTTCTCCGGTGACTACACACAAGGCCAGAGCAGCTTTGCTCTTTAACCACTTCATGGAGAAATCGAGACCTTAACCGCTGATTGAAGATTTCCTGTTGTTTTAAAAGCAGGACAAATAAATATTCACTTGCTACTTTTCCCCTTGAAAGTGATCTCTGTATTTACCAAATGTTCCTGATTAAGCCTCCAAAATAGTCTAGAATCAAAATGGATATTTTTAATCTGGTTCTCCAGAGGACTCAAAATATGAAACTAATTTACACCTGGATTTAAATGCTTGTTCAGAACAACATTCTACGTGCAGACACATGCAAGCTCATGCCCGTGTCGGCACATGGGTGAGGGTACAGGGATTAAAAATGGGACTGGCAGAGAGGCTCAGGGCATAGCCTACTGTCTACAGCACTGACGGCTGCACTTCTTTCACTAATCAGACCTTGATCAGATAAATCATGTATGCAGTCCTACTGAATGCAATGGGACTACCACTGGGGACAAAAATAAAAAGCAAGTTTAAGTGCTGCAGGTGGTTAGAGCGTCGATAACTAGAGCCAGAACCTTTCATATAGCAAATCAAGTAGGGAGAAGCTATCTCCTACCCAGCATTTCCATACCTATTACTTCACCAGAACCATTAGGATTGTTATACAGTGAATATCCCTGAAACAGCAAAGTATCATTATAATGGATTTTTTGTTAAGAGTTCATAGCATCCATAAGCCTATTCACACAGCAATGTGCAGCCATAAATCTTTGAAGAATGGGGTTTAGAGAGTGGAAAAGTAGCACAAAGGTAATTCAATAAGATGTTGATCTCACAAACAGTGTCAAAAGACTAACTTTTACATAGATCGTGACATTTACTTTTAAAGCTAAGAAGATTATTCTTGTTCATATTATTTTCATTAGGAAGCTACCCTTATTATGGATTTTTTCCCACTCTGGCACAGGTGAATGAGACAAAAAGCCAGATATTTAAAACATTAATATAATGGCCTGATACTATGTAAATAAAGCTTTGTCAATTATCCATTTGCTTTAAGTGTCTCTTTTGTTAAGCCACTACTTTTTAGGTCATCTCTGCAGTTTAATCCAAAATGGCTGTAACAGGTACTAGCCCTTGAATATAAGCATCACCTACAGATGTAGGAAGCAGACAGCAAGTGTGTTCATTGTACTCTGCCATGAGGATATTTGCACCTTTTAAAAGGGATTTGGTGCAACCTAGGATAGGGTCTACATTGTCATTAATGCTAAAATAAATTAAATTTGCTTTGAAACAACCTAAATACTCAGGGAGATCCTACTATGGAGGCTGCTAAAGGCACTGCTGCCAGTTTCCTTATACCTTATACTGGTCTAGGCATTTGTATACTTGTTTAGCAATGGACACATAAAGATCAGGTGGCTGGAACACCTCTACTATGAAGAAAAGCTGAGAGAGTTGGGTTTGTTTAGCTTGACAGATAGAAAGCTTCGGGAAGACCTTATTGCAGCCTTTCAATACTTAAAGGGGGCATTTAAGAAAGACAGAGAAAGACTTTTTGCGAGGGACTGTAGTGATAGGACAAGGGGTAACAGTTTTAAATCCCCCTGTACTCAGCACTGTTGAGGCCACACCTCGACCACTGTGTTCAGTTTTGGGCCCCTCACTACAAGAAAGACATTGAGGTGCTGGAGGGAGTCCAAAGAAGGGCAATGAAGCTGGTGGAGGGTCTAGAGCACAAGTCTTATGAGGAGCGGCTGAGGTAACTGGGATTGTTTAGTCTGGAGAAAAGGAGGCTCAGGGAGACCTTATTGCTCTCTACAACTACCTGAAAGAAGGTTGGTCTCTTCTCCCAAGTAACAAGCGATAGGATGAGAGGAAATGGCCTCAAGTTGTGCCATGGGAGGTTTAGATTGGATATTAGGAAAAATTTCTTCACGGAAAGGGTTATCAAACATTGGAACATGTTCCCAGGCTACCCAGGGAAGTGGTTGAGTCACCATCCCTGGAGGTATTTAAAAGACTTGTAGATTTGGTGCTTAGGGATATGGTTTATTGGTGGATTTAGCAGTGTTAGGTTAATGGTTGGACTTGATGATCTTAAAGGTCTTTTCCAACCAAAACGATTCTATGATTCTAAACTGAAAGACAGTATATTTAGATTTGATACAAGGAAGAAATTCTTTATTGAATGGAAACATTCAAGGTCAGGTTGGACGTGGCTTTGAGCAATCTGATCTAGTGAAAGATGTCCCTGCCCACAGCAGGGGGTTTGAAACCAGATGATCTTTAAGGGTGCCTTCTAACCCAAAGCATTCCATGAATCTATGATTTTATGATGTTACCCCCTTCTAGCCCAACAAATATTTAATTATTCCATGTACAATGCAACAACTTTAATAGGACAGCTTGAAAGAGCACATCTGAGAATGTGCTGATGAGTTACAACATCTACCAGGAGACTGGATATGTCAGTATAATTCTCAAAGCACGGAAAGTGAATTTGGTTGTCTCGTGACCTTGGTGAAATACAGGACAGAAGATATGGCGTTGGCCATTGACATTGTCTCCAACTACTGCTGTTTTCTTTTTCTTAAAAACTGTCTGGTGGATAAAAAGCTAATAGTAGAAGGTGGTTCAGGGTTTTAATTCCCATCCAGATCTCCTGATTTTCTGTATTTCCTGATAGATATGTGTCTTAATCCTCTTTGGCCCCCTTAGGCAGGTCCCTGCTCAGCATGCTATTTTTATGGAGGATCTATTATATACACAAACTCTCCTACACACTAAATGGGTAATCTGCATGGTGCATTTCTCTGAGACAGTGGACACCCAAACAATACACCCAGAAGCACAGGTGCTAAACCTGCCAGAATGGAAGTCTTATGTCATTTTATAGGGGTAGCCTTAACTGACTTCCCTGACTCAGAGCAACATTTGAATCTCAGCCTTGTGACTACTGTGCTACTGTCATAACCAAAGGACTATTCGTCTTTGTCCTTTGGAAGCTCCTTACCAACGCATACAGACTTGGTTAATACATTAGTTGGTGTAACAGTGAGTTTTTTAACTAATAATGAGTAGAAGAAAATTACTTTCAGAAATAGTGCTTATGAATCATGTCCCCATTATTCTAACCAGATTGGTGAGTTAATGCTAAAACGGGATACACCTCATTAAATTCATGTTGTATCTAAAGGAATAATCTGTCACAAATAGGTGACCTATTCTAAGGCACAAAGTATCAGGACTTTTGAAAAGAATTGATGATAAATTCTGAAAGCATGCAAACATTGATAAACATGACCGTTTCGGGTAAAAGTATAGGCAGGCTGACGTTGGGAGCAAAGGAATTAATGACAATTTGCCCAACCTCTTCCTCTCATTTCTTAAATAATGCATGATTTGAAATGAGAGCAAGTCAACATCTCATTGTCTGATGTACCCTCCTCTCACAAGTCACATCAGCATGCAGATTCCCAAAGCACTGATTCCCAAAGATGCAGCAGACTTGTCCAAGCCATTATGAGTATCAAGAAACATTTTATACAACATGCTATAGGAAATAATTTCACACAGAATGTCAAGTTCATCCTAAGCATATTTGGTGGCAAGGGTTCCTAATAAATTATAAGACTAGAGAAGCCTAAGGAAAAGGAGGCTTTGTAAGTCCTTTGCTGCAAAGGGACTAGCTTTGTCTTCGTCTAAAGTTATGACATTTTGCCTTTGGATGATTTTCTTGGCAAATACTATAGACCAGTGTCAGAAGGGGAGGAGAAAAAGAGAGACTGTACGATACTTTCTATTATATGCATCACGTGGTGCCTTTTTGTTCAGTACACATAAACAGCTTTAAAGTTCAGGGCTAATTCAAATTGGATTTTAGAAACAGAAAGTCTTAAAACATTTGCACCAAACTAAGGGATTACACCCTTATCTTATCCTTAGAAAAGCTTTTGAAAAAAAAATTGTAGCTCAGATTTTAAATTGGGTCTTCAAAACCCTCTTGTCTGTAGCTGTGTCATCTGCTTGGTTGCCTATTGTCAAAAGGTAAAAAGTCTTACAGAGAGAAGGATTTGCATAAATTGCTATCACCTGCTGGCCATCCCAGGTTAATGAAAGTGGGGGAAAAAAATGAATGCATGAAGCCTTTGAGCCTAATCTTTCTTGACTGTTTCTGTGCCAAAAGAGATGAGCAAAATATTACTGTGTTTGTCTTCTTAACTTGCAGATCATTTACAACCTGGGCCCAGTCTTGCCCTTTGCTATCATTGAAATCTTTATCTCCACCTACTGAAATCAGTCATCAGAGGGTGGAGGAACCTTGTCATAGTACAGATGCTTTTAGGCTTTTGCTCCCCCCATGCACCAGAAAACATATATTATGGGATACTGTGGGAACAAGCTGTACTAAAAGAAATGACCCCTTAGCAGTTTGAGTATAGCAATCGGACAGTTGGGCTAGAAATAACACATGAATAAAAAGTGTATTAGGCAAATGCTCACACTCAAAGTTAATTGTGCATCTGGTAAAAAGGAGTTGAAAGGGAAATCTAGAGCAGTCTACAGCTACCTAAGGGTTAGCTACAAAGATGGCAAGAGCCAAACCCTTTGCAGCAGTGTCAGATGACATACCGAGGACAACGATCATCAGCTGTGGCCTGGGAGATGAAGATAGCCCAAGGAAGCTGTGGAACCTCCACCCTTGGTGGGTTTCAAGACTGAGGAGGACCATACCATATGACTGACCTGAGAGTGTGCTGGCGATGCAGTTTGAGCTGGAGGTTGGCCTAGACTTTCTTGTGTCCCTTTCAGTCACCATTTCTGTGATCCTATATAATGCTAAGTATGAAAGTTAACATGGTGAATATAACTATTTACACAAAAGATAATAAAAAGTATAGCAATTGTGAAAGCAGTAATTTTGTTCAGAGGGATAAAGAATGGTTCTGACAATTTACTACAGCATAAAGTCTTTTACCAGTCATGTCAGATGAATTGTTTTTTATAGTGCCTGTTCTTTCCTGTTTAGGCAATTCACAGGAACCTACTATTAATATTCATTGAGATTTTATATTTACATCAGAAGAACAGATCACAAAATAATAGGCAACGCTCACCTACAGGTGAGTCTCATTTCAAAAGAAGTCTCCACACTGCACTCTATTGTATAACAAAGTTTCCCAAGTATGTAGACTTTCCAAAGTTTACTCTCTTTTGTGCAGGAGAAGAAAGGGGAATTTGGCTTATTGTTGAGGACTTGTAAACAGCTGTGAGACTGACCAAAGCATTGCCTGGAAATCTCAGAGAAAAAGTCAGTGTACATGTGCCAGCCTATTCTGTTTTATGTGCTATAACAAATATATTGCCACATATAATAAAACACATTGAACTACAAATTATTATAATAGTGAAACCCTGGATTATGCACTATATAGTTGATCTATCCATGAAAAAGGTGTTTGATGCACACTGGCATTACTACACACAGGCAGATCAACTATGCTATGCTGATACTGCTGCTCGGTTTATCCCAAATGCACCCAGCTCACTGCATATGCGACGCGACGCAACGCATGTATTTCTTTCAGGGAAATCTTTGATTGATCTGTAGGAGACATATCTGACTATACAAATGAGCGTAAGAAGCAGTCTTGTTATACATGCAGTGCAAGGGATACCTACAGAAGGTTAATCCATGCTCAGAAGTTGCTAAGTAACAGTACCCTGAGCTCAGGATCACTAATTACTTGACAGCTCATCTCCAAAGACTTTGACTTGTGTTTTATTGGCTGAACATCACTATTTCTTGATAGTCTATTTGGGCAGTAGGGGTTGATGGGGGAAGAGAAAGCACTGAGTTGATTTAAATCAGTGGAGAATCTGACTTGTCTCACTATTGTGAAGTTTGAATTAACGTCTCAGTAAAAACTCCCTAGTCATGAGAAAACTCATTGTCTTCTGGACCGGTATATACTAATATGCCAAACGTTATTCACTCCAGCTACAATAACACTGTCTCTTTAGAACGCTCAAAATTCATTAGAAGGCAGGTGAAGTAAATTTGATTTTGTCAAGCTAGCACGTGAGTGCAGTATTACGCAGAGAATGGAATGAACTTATGTTTTGCACATTCTAGGTAGATCATTTCTCTTTGCTGGATGTTATTTTCTATCTGCCATGGATTTTTTTCCCCCCCTTTTTAAGACAGAATCAACCAAGTCCCTTCCCAGCACACAGGTAAATAAATTTGTACCAGCAATAGGATTAAGGTCAAAAACATAACCAACATTCTTCTGTAAATACCCAAATATAAAATAAACATATTTTTATTAATGCTGCTAGAAATCTCTCCAACATTTGAATGCTGTGACATTTGAACAATAATAATCTATCTGCTTCTCACCGAGATGTGCATTTTTGTCAGCAAATACTGTAATACATGGCTTTAAGATTCAAAATAAAGTTCTAGCAAACCTTTACATAAATTAAGAACAAGATCAAAGCCAAAGGACCTGCATTGGGTTCACAGACACCATTCTAACATTAGGGAGTAATGATGTACAAAAAAGAATATTAGCTAAAGCTTATTTGGTGTAAACATAATAGCTATTTCAAAAGCATTTAAAAACAATATAAAAAAAACCCCAATTCACGTAAAACATAATGAACATGCAACTCCTTGTAGTGAAAAACATATTTTACAGGAGTTTGGCAGAGAGCGCATCTGTAACTGAAATAAAAATCAATAGAATTTGTTGCATAATTTAGACATAGCTTTATCCTCTTCTATTCAAATTAATATATGGGTTAGCAATTTATATGCCAAGTGTCAGCTCTCAGGGATTAGAAACAGCTGAGATATACTGCAGCACTGAGGTTTATGATGTGAAAATGCTGACAGACTCAAATGAAATGGCACTGCTGCTACATCAGGTGGGAAACTTGATCCGTGAACTATTACTGGTTGGGTGTAAATGTCTGAATCCACAGCTTCAGTCCAAAGGGTTCAAGTCTGCCCACAGGATGTTGCCTAGCCTATATCTTTGTTTACAATACTCCTCAAAGTAATATCATACCTTAAGTGAGCTTCAAATCAGCTACCTCTGGAGAAAGTATGCTGTAGTGGATCACCAGCACAAGGCTTGCATGACAGCTGAGCCTGCTTAACACCTTAAAGAAGGGATTAACAGATGTATTTTTCTCAAGCACTGTGTGTGAGCCCCCTTCCTTCTCCTTCACTTCTGTCTCAGGAATCGCAGTACTGCGGTCCCTGCCCTGCTCTGATACCCCTTGTGCCTGGCACATATGGTTAGGGCAACCAGCTCTCCCAGTTTAGAGGCATCCCAATGGAAAAGGACGTTCTTCATAAATACAGTTTTTTTGCTGTGGCCTTTCCCCAAAGCTGAAATGCCTAGATTATGCAGAAGCTCATGGCTAGACCCCAGGCTAATCCCTCTGGATGAGGGTGTTGTGGTTTTCACCTGGTAAAGCTTATTGTCAAAGTTATTTTACAGTGCAGCATGTTCGTCTCACCGAGGAGCTCTTCTCAGCAAGTCTTGGCCATCCTGGCCAGTTGTAAAGGAAAAAAACCAGCCACAGTCACTGCATTTGATCCCCACAGAGATCATTACATTTTACTGTTTCCTCAGGCCATGGCTAAATAGGGCTTGAGGTGCCTTGGGACTATAAAGATGCATTTTTCTTTCATGGCACATCTCTGTTTCCTATAATACTTCTCCAAAGTACAGAAAAGTTGCAAAAAAACCCCCCAAAATAGAAGGAAGCAGACTCCCAGTGCTGTACTAAGCATGAAATTCCCCGAGGTGTGAGGTAATTGCAGCACCTAGCTGTCATGGTAACAGGCACGACTGCAATTAATAAAATGTAAAGTGTGCTATATGTGGAAGATGTTAGGTGGAAACCTCCACAAGCCTGTTTGTTTAAAGCCGCTCCTGCCTTCCCGCTTATCCTTTCTGAAAACTCGCCTGACGCATCTCAGCCGGACATCAGGTTTCCTTCAGAGATTTCAAACCCTTGTGTAAAGCTGCTGCCAGCCGTTCATAAACTGAATGACACTAAATTTCTCTGCCCTAAGGAATAATACCAAACACTTATAATTTGGAGAAGGGAGCCTTCAGTTTTCTATAATGTGTGCTCTTGAATACCAGGAACTAATCTAATATTGCGTAAACCTCCTTTCACCGCTCGGCTTTACAGCCATCACATCAGCACGGTTTTCTAGCCAATGTCATGCTGCCCTGGAACTGAGAAAATCAATGAAGGTTAAAATCGCACACATGAAGGCATTGTGTTGATCTGCACCGCCATTAATTTAAACCATTTGGGGAGGCTAAAAAGCAACCCAATTATTTTCTATTTGCAATTCTAGTGTAGGGCTAATACACAGAGCAATACCTAGTATATAAGGAAATGTAAACCTGTCAGTTTACTGCTAAGTGACCCAGCGTATACAGATGTAATTAGAAAGTTATTAAACCAGAGTCCCTTTAGCCATGGCTTCAGCTGAACAGCTCTGCTACTAATACTATCCATTAAATTGCATCCATTTATAGCTTGAGCACTATCACTTTTTAATAGCATTACTCCTAACAATCAACCAGCATATGCTTATTTGAGCGTTAATCCTTGCCTGCCATTGACTACTTATAAACACAATATAAATTAAAATTAAAAGAACTGTAGCACTATCCTTGCAGGTTGTGATTAGGAGGCACACCCTCTCTTTCAGGTGTGCAGGTGCCCAGGGCCAGACCTGCTCTGTGCATGAGAAGGAGGAGGGACCACATAGCGTGGCTGGATGTGATAGCTCACCCAGGGTGATGTCCCACCTGGGGAGCAGGACTGTGCTGTGTCACCTGCAAGCGAGCTGGTGAGCACCTTGCCAGCTTGGTGGTAACAGTGATGCCTTCCCCAGATGCTTTTATGCCTCCTTTCATGCCTGTGGCTGAGAGGGCAAAGTTTAGCAGAAATCAGCCAGGTAACCCTTACATCAAGGTGCAGCTCATTTTTTTCTGGGATAATTTTTGCCCCATACTCATCAGTTCTGTGAACATCCCATAGGATCACAGAGGCAACCTGATTCAAAGCGCGAGTTAAACATGGGGATTTGTGCCACAAAACCAGACACCAAGTCTTTTCTGTCTAGTCCTTGAGAAGGTTGAATCCTGTCCCCGGGAAAGATGTTCTCATTCTACTGACCCCTTCAGACATTTCTGAAATTCATACCTCTACACAGGTCCATACAAATCTTCAAAATAGCTTAAACTGGAATGCAAATGAAGGCCTATGGCAAGAAGACAAATTCTCTCTGTTTTGAGTTGACCTTTTCTATTTTCATCCATGCTGACTGATCTGTATTTGCATGAGAAACAGTATAATTTCAGTTGCAGCTCTTTTTAAAATCAGGTATTTTCCTAACTCCCTGCTCTATCTGCAGGAAGGTACATTTACTAGAGATTAAATCTAGAAGCATCCAGGCTTCTGAGGTTGTACTTCATGGAACAGTTTAATTAGGTAATGGTACATCAGTATTTTTAGGAGAACTTTCATTTGTTACATGGAAGTGATCATAAAAGTTGAATGAGCTCTGGAAATAACTTGTTCTTTCTGAGACTATTCAAAACCTCATCTTTATTTTTAGATTTAAAATCTGTCTTAATTTTAAACTGTATAGATACAGTGTACTTAGAACATATATAATTAGAAATGAGAAGTCTAGATTGCTCTAGATCTGGAACTGTAAAATTTTCCTTAAGACTGACAGTTGCATTGAGTGTGGTTTACCATTGGAGACAAAATATTTCTTTATAATAAAATGTGTTGCTTCTCAAGTTCTTTTAGGTACAATCATCCATCAACTGGGTCTGCTGATCTAACCTCAATACTATAGATATCAAGACAAACGGAAATGGAGGAATTCTTCTCCTTTAATAGCCTCTAGTCTTTTCTCTCAGCCTTCCCTCCTGCATAGGATGTGGTATTGAACTCTAAGCCCAAAGGTTACATCAACTGCTTGTGACCGTACCCATAGGTCCAATGCACTGACAGTCCCAATTTTCCCACACATCTGTGGAATTTCTTTTGCTTCACTAGCTACTGTAGAAACTGTTTCTGATCATGTAGCTTTCTATACTGATTTTATCTGAAAGCTTGCTCATTTAGACCTAGTCATTTTAAAAATGAAAGCATTCATCTCCTATACCCCAAAAGTAAGAAACACTAAAGTACAAATGTGTTTCTTAAAGCATTTCTAAGAAAAGACCGCAAGTTCCAGCGGGTAAGGCTCCCTGGCATTATGCAGTCAAAGATCTTAAAAGTAACAAATCAAAGAAGTTATGCAGTGCTAAAATACTAATAACTGTGCCAGAACCATAAGTTTTGAAGCACTAAGAAATATATGTACACTTTCTCATCAGAAATGTTTAAGTGTGTACTGAAAATATTAATGTGGGAAGAATCAGTATAGAAAAACCTCAGCGTACGGATGGCTTTACTGGAGTAGGTTGTCTTTAACAGTGGAGAGGAGCAATCTTTAAACACAGAGGCAAGCAATCTTAATTGCCCTGACCCTTGAAATAACAGCAAAACTACAGCATAGACCATGATATGGCATGATTTTAATTAAGCTGCACAAAATTCTTGCATGTCGGCTCACCATTAAGTGCTCTAGACGAGGCATGTATCAGAAAAGAAAATTTTTGAAGGAGAAAAGTCTCTTTTCAATTTATATTTGTTGAATAGTTATTGCATTGACACCGAAGATGCTAAGTGTCTTGCTGGATTAGATGTTTTATGGCTCCTCATTACAGCAGTTGACCATATATATCTAAATGTTTTATAAGAAAAGGACACAAAGGGTCCTATCTGAAGAGAACTCCCGAGCCTGCATATTACCCCATTATAATCCATATAACCAGGTCTGACCTAGTGTGGCAGCTTGCTGATATATTGCCGTAACAACTATGTATACACATTGTAATACAGTTCAGGCTATTACCAATAAAAGTCAGTTATCTGGCCTCTGACATTTATACAAGCCATAAATATCCAGAAATAAGAAAGCTAGATTCTGCTTTCCTACTTCGTGTTTTCCTAATGATGCAGGTTTTTTTCAAACTTGTTAACAATGCCGTGTCCAAGAGCTGTTCAGCTCTGTGCAGTCATTGTGCACATTTCCATTTGCCTAAAATAAATGCAAAACTTTCACTGAAGCTCTTTAACAACAATTTTTCCCTCTGTGATTTTGCCACCTCAGTTATACTCTCTCTATGTTGTAAAATGAAAATTCTTAGATGACCTGACACAGAATAGTCCAATTTTGATGTTTGTATCAGGACCTACTTCCCTCCCAGGAATCACTTACAGTATAAAGCCAAAGATGGTACAGCAGACCAAAATTCTTTTTTTTTCATGCTGCAGCTAAAACTTTGCAAAAGAAAAAATAAATGTACAATAAAAATACATTTTCTTAAATTTTAGAAAGTAGAAATGTAAGGTGTTTTTTAAAAAAACCAAACGTCCTCTATACTGGGCACACTTTGATGTATTCTTTTTACTTTGACTTCAGCTACTTGCGTCTGTCTTCCGAAGTCTGCACATGCATCTATGAAAATTTTAAATACTTCCATTCAGCTTTGGCACAGCAGCTCCTAATAGATACAGTTGGATGGTTTAATACATTTACTAAAACATTTTAAGTCAATTGGTTCAGATAAAATCTGTGTAAACAGAGGCAAGCCGCATGTGCCATACTTAAACTATTCAATTTCAGGAGTCTGATCTCAGCATCAAAACTCACACAAAGGTGCCCGATTATATTCATTTAAAGAGATGGTGGGCACACGCAACTCATCCTAACTTGAGGCATGGGGTAGTGAACACTTGGAGAATTATACCTATGTTAACACCTAAATACAAGCCTTGCTGCCTAACTTGATTGCCAGAGTTACAAATATGAGCTTGCAGTTGGAAACCCCATTGACCAGGCCTGGCAAATCCACGGCCCTAAAGACAAAACGACACTCCTGATCAATGGGGATTTACTTAAGCATAAAGGTTGTGTGTAAGGAGGTGAGCAACAACCTATTGCCCAGCTGGGGCTGACACTTCTTTCCAGGCAGCCAGTCACTCTCTACCAAGTTAGGTACAGTGGATGTCACCCAAACACAATTTTAAACTAGCAGACAAACACAAAACAAGGGTCTGTGTGAAGATCACTCTAAGAATTTGTGTCCTGCTTTGAAACCTTATGAGGCCTCAACTGCTAGCTTCAGACCCTAATATTTCCTCTTGCAGGTAGCCCTGTTCATCTGTCCTTGGTTTTTACATCTTGTCCTGTCCTCCGTGCTGTCATCCTCATGTTTGTTCCTGCACTGCCTGCATTTTTTCCTAGGCCTCATCCTGTCTTGCTGATATCTGAAATCCACACTGCATAGCAGGGTCCTGCCTTGCCCCTTGGTGTGACTCATGACTTTTCCACTTCTTGATCTTGTTTGTCAAGATTTGTCTTGACTTCTTTCAGTCTGATTCAATTGAGTTTAACCAACAGGCAGGACCACCCATGTTCCAGTCGTGACAAACTGAACCAGACTACAGCTTGCTGCATCTGCTTCCACCAAGTTTGAGAACCCTGACTACTGTAAACGTATAATAAAAGAAACCTGTTGAGAGTGGGAGGCTCTACACGTTGGTCGGTGTCATTTTTTTTAATTGAAAGTAACATGATGAATTTTGGGAATGGCACATCTGCTCTCCTCCACAATTTCATGGGGAATGTTGGAGGCAAGTTGAAGGAAGAAAAATGTATCAAAGGCTATTAAACACAAAGATACCATCTGTGGTTCAGGAAGTCCCTGGACTGCAAATCACCAAAAGCTGGGGAAATACATCAGCAAAGTGTCACTACACACTGGCCCTACCTCATCCTGCTGTTGCCTGCAGTTGGTTGCAGGCTTACACAGTCCAAGAAAGATGTTTTTATGGTCTCAGGTAGCCAGGGGAAAGTAATAATCAACATTTATAATCAACTGTAATTATTGGGGGGAGGGAGAAATCTGGAAAACTGGAGGTGGGACTCCTACCATCTGCTTAGTAGAGCCACTGCTTCAAGTCCCTCTGCAATTTCCTGAATGTCAAAGAACTGACTGACGGCATCAATGAACATCTTCCAGAACAGCAATATCCCTGTATGAGCGTCTCCCCATAAAGTTTAAGGTAGTGCCTTTCCAAATGACCTGCCTCCTAGTCGGAGAGAAGATGATGGCGGTGGGAAGAGGGATGTAAGCCCAATCACTCTGTGAGAGGGAAGGCAACATGGGACCCACAGAGCCCACTGGGGTAACTGAAAGGGGTAGAAAAAGGGACAGCCAGATTGAAAGAAGCCCCCCGCACCCCCCTCAGCCAACAGCATACGTGTCTTCTGTATGGGTTAGAGCAACCACAGAGCAAGCAGTGCCCCAGGCATGGAGGGAAAGCTGAAGTTTTAAGGCCTCCATAAGGAGAGGAGGTCTCAAAGAACAGTCCCTGAGCTGGGCTATGAGCTTGGATGATAGAAGCCACAACAGAGGTGAACCTCCTGATAAGTGGTATCCTCAATGTCAGGAAAAGTGACTCCTTGAAGCCTCCCTAATGCAGGGGTGTAGAATTAAATAATGCGTTGTGGAGACTTGCTAAAATGCTAAAGAAGATTGCTCCGTTTCTGAACAAGCTGTGAAATACAGAGCTGGACTGTGAACTGACAGAGCAGGGGAGCCTGTTTCAGCTTGTAGCAAAGAAGGCCGAGATCAGACAGGATTCGAACTGGGGTAGCAGAAACCCTGAGCCCTAATCCTGTTGTTTCTGAAAGCAGATGTGTTTCTTTTATGCCCTGAACATGCTCACTCCTCAGTTCAGGCCCCAAGCACCGAGGAAGGGAGCGTGCCAAGGGATCCAGACTCGTGGGCAGGAGGTGCTGGCTGCAGGTGAGGAGGCACCACGGCACGGCATGCCCCAGCCCAGGGCTATTTGGGGGTAACTCGAGCATCTGGCAGGTCTGTTTGCAGGAACGTTCTACACCATCTGTCCAAGATATTCTCTTTTGTCCTTCCTTGCGAATCCATGCAGCGACCTAGTGGACCCCTAGGAAGAGTCCAGATCCAATGCAATTAGCGCGAACATCAGAAAATGTCTCCCTGTCACACAACTCCGTATAGCCAGGGCACAGCTTGAACATGTTTATTCTGTGCAAAGCTTATGAAGCATTTGCATTAGAAAACAGAGACAAATGGAAATTTTGGCTTTCACTGCTGTTTTTAAAGCAAATGTCACCCAAAGAGCTATTTACCTATTATCTAGATTCTGTTGTTGATAATGCTAGCTTCGCAATATGAATTTTTAAAATTTATTTTAAAGCAATATTAGTAAATGCATTTTGCACCATGTAATTACATTAATAAAGATATTTGTTTGATGTTAAATATTTATTCTTCACTCACTGCAATCATACTTTTGATGCTGCATATATTTACAATGAAAAATGAGTTTTCAAATGTCTTCAACCTGGTTTTATGATTATTTGTTAATCACAACCCATTACAACCTTAAGATTTTGAGTGGAGGGTTTGGGTTTTTTCTTTTTTTTGAATGATCAGTTTTGCTTTGGTTGGCACAGTGAAAAGAAAAAAGTAATTTGGGTTTAGCAAGTAGAATTTAACTAAGCTTTATTTATTTTATTGTCAGAAGTAATAATAGGAGTAATTTAAGTACTCTGAAGATGTGCATTTAGTGGTCTTTGAAGCATAATCACATTAAGATTAATAATGAATTACATCTGAGAAAGACTATGTCCCTTAATGCTAATGTCTTTTGCAAGGTGGATAAATCGCTCAATTTAACAGCAAAGACAAATGTGCAGAAGAGTTGTAGTTGCACTGGCTTATTTAATGTTGGGAGGTTCTAATTTTGGTAGGTGTTTTTTTTTGTTTTTTTTTCTATCTAGACAACCCAGAGACTCACGATCATTGAAAATGTTTGAGGAAAGCTATAGTCAGGGATGACTAGCTCCCTCAAAAATCACCACCCACTTCCCATGACTGGAAACCTTGCTGGTAATAGTTCCACCATTGCTGAAGATTTCAGTTTTCCTAGCAGGTCATGGTCATGGTGTGCACAGCAAGCCTGAAGCAGCCAAGATGTGCTGAAGGACTAAATGATGAAGAGAATGTAGACGGCCTAGTTCTAATTTGGCTCAATAAACTGTGCTCCTAAGTGTCCCATGTGGTCTTTCACAGGAACCAGTGTTCAGGATACCGACTTCAAACTTCACTCAGTGGTACCGCAGTGCTCCAGAGGGAAGAGATTCTACTTCTTTGTTTGGAATAGCAACATTTTTGGGGGCGTGCATAGCTATGAAGTAAAAGGTAGATGTAAAGAGTGGCCTGGCTCTTTTAAGAGCAAGAGGGGAAACACCCAAGGATTGAAACAGCCTGCAGAGTAAAGGACTAGGTTATGGCTTACACCAGCCAGACCACACCAAGGAAGAAGCAATCTCCCTTTGGCCTTCCTTCAGGTCCAGCCTTGTAGCAGAGACCCAGTGGGACAGATCTCTGTTCCCACTCGGGTGGGTTAAGTATCACTCGCAGGACCCCAGGCAGAACCTCCTCCCATACCCTGCTCTTACATGTGTGTCAGTCAGCTAAGTCTTCATCCTGCTTAATTTGTAAGAGCTAAAGAGATCACATTACACACTGGTATAACCACAAAACCAGTGCTGCTTTGCCCAACAAATAATGGTATACGTCGCTTCTGATTACAATCGGTTCAGGGAGGCAACAAACCTCACAGTATGTACAGCCTTCAAAGCACCTATTAAAAATACATTTTTATGTTGTAATTGCTTACTAAGATAGACGCATTGATTTCTTTCCCTCACATCTGAGAAGCAATTGCACAGACTTATATTCAGAAGAATGCACATAATATACTTGAAAAACTAAGCATGAAGAATCAGTTTAGATTTCACCAAGTGTGAATTTGGGGAGAAAAATTATCCCTCCACCTTCTCACTACTAATGCAGTAGGGTTTATTTTTGAATGAAAGCAATATGAGCTTAAATTAAATGTCAAATATAATTTAACATTAAAGCATGAAGTGGCTGAGTGTGTGCGTGGCAAAACTAGCAGCTCTTCTGAGTGGTTAATTGCTATCTACAAAATAATAACCTATAAAAAGATCTCTTATTTTCAGTAGTGAGGCTTAAATTTACTGTACTGGAATAATTCTAACAAAATAGAGCTTAGAAGCCGTTTTAGTCACCCATGCCACATAAAGGCACGCAATGCCAAATAAAAACATCTGCAATCTGTCTGCCTACTTCTCCGGGAGATGTCTAGACCCCTTTTTATAACCAGCAATGAGAAATAGACACTTCTAGGCTGCAGTTCATCTTGTCCTAAACTAGGTGTCTAAAACAGATCAGAAGAATCACATCTGAAAAGTGCCTGTTTCTCTCCACTGACTGTAAAGGAAGCCAGGAGTGATTAATTCAGAGGCAGAAAGCTACAGGACAATGCGTAGTTTTGATCATTTTCTGCCAACAGGATCAACTGACCAATGCTGCAATTATATAATTTTTTTTCACTGACACCTGATAGGTAACTACTATTAGTGTTAGAAAGTGGCTATTCTATTCAATGTGCTGCCCACTTTATAAAGTAGTGAAATCCTTGTCGAAAGCAACTCCAAGTCTGACATTTCAGCTCTGGGGCTGAAGTGTGGGAAGACATTGCAACAACCAAAACAGCTAAAACTGAGCAAAACCGTCCCAACAGACCTCACCTTCCATGCATTTGTACACCTGCTTAATTCTAGCCACAGAAATAGTCCCATAGGGCAGATCTAGATGACTTCTTAAACAAGTTGTTGGCTACCAGTGGGCAAAGGCCTGTATGTTGCAGTACAATGGACTGGCTGGAAACCTCCACTAAACCAGCTGAGTTCTACTCAAAGGAAGGGGTAGTTTCAATAGGGGAAAACAAAATAGAGAGGACAACACATGCTCCTTATATAAGTGTATTTCCTTCTCAAGGTTAAATTGTGACTTAACTTTCCCCCCCTTTTTTTTTTGGTGGTATTCCTAAACGTGTAACAGCAAAAATACAGAAAATCTGACTCAAATGCATTAGGAACAGCTAGACAAAATTCTGATATGTGTGAAGTTAACAGCAACGCTGTCACTGACTTAAATTGATTCAAAACTTCAATCCTTAAACATTTATAACAACTAAAAATCTAATGTGGTTTCCAGAATATGAAATAACAATATGTCTTTGTAATGTTTATATACAACTATTTCTGCTAGAAGAAGTAGGAAGAGATTTGAGATAAAACAAGAAACCAGTTTTGTAAAGGCATTATCATTGGAGTCAATGAATATAAAACCACTAAACTATTATTTTCATCATGATTTCTTATTTGTCTTCAAAGTTACATTTCAGAAATGTAACACAGTTGTCCAATTTCTGTGGGGTGACAGAAACTTGCCATGTTCATTTGGGCATATCCAGCGCTCCAGAAGTTTTGATATAAAAGTTCACAAGGGTCATGTAAGTCACATGATAGAGACTGTTAGAAAGTTAAATTAATAGAGTGATTTGAACATTGAATACACCTTAAATAGTAAGAATTACTATATAATCAGAAAAACATTGAGTTAGATTTCTAAATGCTACGTATAATATGGAGTGAGTGATATCGATGGAAGAAGTGGAGGGTAAGCAGCCTGGAACCTCAAGGGAAGGAGTAAGCAATTCCTGTCCAAACATTTCTACCCAAACAGATGCATCTAAGCCCTATGGAGCTGCCTTTTTACTTTAAGATGAAAAAGTTTGAAATATAAGCAAGACCTAAGTCTCATTGAAAGTTACTGTTTTGTTTGTTCTCCTGTGTCCAAAGTCAGCCCTGACAGCAGGCAGGCAGCCTGATACGGGACGAGGCCAGAGACAGCTCGTGGCTCTGGTAACACAGTCACACTCTGCACGGCCGTTGCCAAATGTGCAAATCTGCAGGAGAGTTTTACACAGTGGCATGAACCTCGGGCATGGTGCTGACATCCTAGACTGCCTGCCAGCTTGGCCACTGCTTCCCCTCCCTGAAGATCACCGGGTGCCAGCCATGAGCTGTTCTGAGAGGCTCCCAGCTCCTTGTGCCCGCTGTGCCTGAGACGGAGGTGCTGCCATGTTGGCAATGGCATCTCGACACCTTCAGAGCAGTCCTGAACTACCTCATTTGCAGCAGCAGGAGCACAGGTCTTCCTTTGCCAAAGCAACCGTCACTCTCTGTTGCTGGGGAGGCTACAGCAGCCATGGGGGAGGTTCCTCACCTCTGTGATCTCTAACTGATAAAGATAGTGAGGATCAGAGTGTTTTTTCAAGCCCTAGAACACAGGAGAGACATCCTCCTCTGCTGCCATCCCTCTCCTTAACATACTATGGACAAGCACAGAGGGGGCTTGCGGTTGTTTCATGCTCTCAGCTGAGGCCTAAGGTACAGGATGTTGGTGTATTCCTGATTTCTAGTTTTGCTACTGGTAGGAATTTGCTGATGTGGTTCCTCCTTCACATGCAGCTTGTGTGAAGCCTTTTACAGCCTCAATGCCTCTCCTGCACTGTGACATCTGCCTACCCTTCACTGTCCTGGTTCACAAAGGGACACAAGGACTATCTACCCTGTTAATAGGCATGGGTCCCCACCACAGAAAGTAGGTCATGCTACTTGTATCTTCCTCATTTCAGAGGTAACCCACACGTTGTTGTGCACGTATGCTTGCCAGCCCAGGACAGAAAAAGCCAAAGACAGACTGGCACTTTGCTGCGCTGTGGCACTAAGTGCGACATCTAGTCTTTTCTTAAACACCTCCAGAGATGGTGACTCCACCACCTCCCTGGGTAGCCCATTGCAATGCCTAATAACCCTTTCTGTGAAGAAATTTTTCCTAATATCTAACCTGAACCTCCCCTGACACAGCTTGAGGCTATGTCCTCTAGTCCTGTTGCTAGTTGCCTAGGAGAAGAGGCCGACCCCCATCCTGCTACAACCTCCTTTCAGGTAGGAGGTTGTAGTGGAAAGTGGGTCAGAAGAAAGACCTGTGTGGAAACTGCGGCAGATGCAGTAAAACTCTGGCATGGGCAAATGTTATTTCATCTGGCGTAAGGTCTGCTGACATCAGTTCAGGAATATTATCTATTTACTTGTTAGTGATTCCAAACTGGTGCAGTGTGGTGTAGAGTAATCACTGATTAGTGTCACCTGGTTGCTCCTTTTTCAGCAAAGCACCAAGACCCCTCTTGCTACTGTCCAGTCTGGTTCTTAGGCTACTGTAGAGATCGATAGGTCTCTACACCTGCTGCCTAAAGTCTGGTAACCTGCTCCCATGCATGCCATGATGCTTCATTAACATAATCCATTCACCAGCAACTCTGCCTTATGTATATTTGAAGTCATAAGGAATGTTTTAAAACAAGAAATAATCACTTCACCCACCAAGAGAGGAGCTGAATACCTTATAATACTGGTCATCATATTAAAAATATACCTGCAGTATTTGTGGTATGTTCTCCTATTCTTCTGCAAGCTCAACTCCATCACAAATAATTAAGAGCTTTCTCTGAAACCTCAAGAGTTGTTGATTTAGCAGAAAAGACAAGTTGTAACAGATGAACTCCAATGAATTTTGCTGAGGTGGTTTAGATGTTACTGCTCTCAGTTATTTTTCCCATCCTTCTGCCAAAGTTACTGCCCCTAGACAGAAAGACAAACTAAAATGTGGGCCCAAATCTTACACAGCCCCTTCAAACTGCTGAGATATCAGTCTGCAAAGTGATGCCCTTGAAGTACAGGTGTCCAGTCTTTTATTGTTGACCTTGATACAGGGCAGAGTTGAAAGAAATATCTCCATCAAAAGCCTTAAAAACAAAAGATGGGAAAACAAAAATATATCAAAACTACCTTAGTTTTCTCTCCCACTTGTTCTCCCAATGAATTCAAGTCACAGCCTTGTTTCTCTACAGCTGTCCTGTCTCTGCCTGCTTCTAATTTTTGCCAGGGCCCTCCATTACAGGGCAAGATGAAAGGAAGTTATGAAAGGATGTGAGCCATAGGCTTCCTAAACCTTTTATAAGTTCCTCAGTCAGCTCCCAAATACCTTTTCTGGTTCTATCACAATTCCAGCACACAGAATGGAAAAACAAAGTGCCAAACAGATGCAGCTATTTGTAAGAAAAAGACAAAACCTTCCATCCTCTCTCAATGATCTCTGACTTTCAGAATCTTGACTGAACGTTCATCAAATATTCCCTTTGTCTGGTGTCATCCTTCTTAAATACATAAAGAACTCACTCATGAATGTATAAACTTTTGTCAGTCTCTAAAGTAAACGTAGTTTTCTTTTAAAATGCTTTAAATCAAAATCACTCAGTGCATGGTGCTCTGTACTGTTACCTCCTTTCTTCGGAGAGCGTGTCTGCTTTTTATCCTTTATCCCAGACTTCTCCCCAGCACCGATTTCTCTGTCAGTTTGGGAGATGTGCCCTGCGTTAATGTTTAGATGGCGTATTTTGAAGTTTTTCCGGTCCCGCTTTTTAAAAATATCTTTTTAAAAAATTGGTGCTGATAAAGGTTAAAGATGCTCAAGGATAATGTAATTGAGGCTTTTGTTCTTCCTCTCCACCCCCCAACTATTAGGTGAAGAAATAGTCAAGTAATTGTTGATGGGCCAGAAATTCCATGTGAGTTGCATCAGGCTCTGCACCTGCACAGGTAACAGACTTTGGTCCATCCTACTACAGAATAAGGGCCCAAACTCACCAAGGACTAAAGACCATAGTCCAGAAAAAAGTTCCTCTTCAGGAAGCAGAAATCAGTCTCTCAGTTTCCTACTTGGACCCTCCCCATCCCTCATATTGCATGCTGAGGGAATTATGATCTTGCTTTGATAAGCCATGTCTGTCATGCTGTGCAAGGAGACCACCACTTAGGATTCAGGAGTCGTGTCATCTCTTCCCAAACAACATTCAATATTCTCTAGACACTGCTTCATATAATGCCTTTCTCTAATAGCTAAATTGTCTTCATTCATCTAGTAAGAAGAGTGGCAACAAGACAGCAGAGGCTGAGTCAACTCTAAGCCAGAACGTAGCCAAAAGAGCAAAGAAATCTTTCTGTGGTATATGTGTGTCTGTGTGTATATATATATCTATCTATTACTTTTTTTTTAAATAAACTTTTGCATTACACTCACTTTCAGAGATAGAGAATTCTCTGTTAAGAAGCAGTGGAGAACTCTGAGATAGAGTAATTGGAAACGTGTCCTTCTGCAGCTCCTATTCATTGCTGGTGTTCAGCGATAAAAAGAGAATTGCAACCATGAATCACAAACACTACCATGCTGTCTTAATACTGCCTTTCAGGAACTGAAGAGACAAATACCACTTAGAGAAGGAGAAACCCTCATATATCTGATACACTTCCAAATGCTCTGTGATTAATCTTATTTTCTTAAAAACAAACAAAACAAAACAAACACTGGTTGAACAAAAAAAATCCCACATCCAACAATCTAGATTTCTAAAGCTTTGATGGAATAAGGCCATTGGTGAGCAACAGTAGAACTTTACATAGAAAAAACTGCAAACACTTTACTAACACTATCAAAAGAGCTATTCTTTTAGGTAGTTTTGGAGTAAATAAAACAACACTTACTCCTTTAAGTGACTTGTTTGCATTAAATGATTCATTTGCATTTATTTGTCTAATCCCAGAGAGGTTATTGTGCTGCAGCATACTCACACATTCAATTGGGCTATTCTTTAAAGCCAAGTGCTGTGGCTTCTAAAGTGGCCGTGTGGATGCTGGATTTCAGCAGAGCTGGAAATCCACTATATAAATTGAAAGAGTTTGCTGTTCTGTATTATCTGTATCACGCTTGCTTGTTGAAACAACATCAACCTTTCAGCAGCGGGGAGCAGGAGGGATTCCTGACATGCTGCATGGCCCTTTGGGAATCACTGTGAGATGTGTTTGCAAAAGCACTGGTGGCTGCCACCATTCCCACTGTGAGCACTTTTTGAACAGCTTCCATAAGCCTCTTCAGGATTATGGTTCCATAGTGCTTAACTGGAAAGCAGTGAGTGTTTCAAGTGCACATTCCTTCCCAAAGTCACACATGTCCTTCATGCTTCAAGGTGGGGCTTGAGTTTTTGGTTAGGCTAGCTGTCACTGCCATTTCTGCCTATGTGCTCTTGCTGCTTCTTTTGTCCCATCACGAGCCTTCATCTGGATCATGGAGCTGAACTGGCAAAATACTGTAAAAAATATGAAGTGAACAGATTTTTGCCTATTTAGCACCCTGAACTGGTTCACCATGATTGATCACAGGTTTAATGCAAGAAAGGAAATGGGAGCACATGGCTAGTGTAGGACAGAAGAAAGTTTTTACAGTGGTTTAACTATATTGTTAAACCACAGCCTCACTTTATCTATCGATCTATCTATAAGTAAATCCTTCCCCATGTGCAATGCTTTAGCAGCCGTGGTTGAAAAAGACACTTATGTAAGCGCTAGTGCAATCTGAATAAATGGTGGCATTTGGGCAGGGGCAACGGGGGAGTGAGACAGCCATTACATAATGTAATTGGAGATTTATCCACCAAAGCTTTACATTTTGAGTGGGACAAACTGGATGTCCCAGAAACCAGCAGTTAAACAAACACTGAATTTGTAAACCCATTCAGAATTTGTGAAAAGCATTGTTGTTTTATTACTGTTATTTATCTTGATCGCATTTGTTCTACTTAGAAGAAACAAAACACAGGCGCTCTTTGCTTTAATTGCTGGGCCTATTCTTCAGTAAACAATGAAAAGTGATTAGAGATGTTTTTTGGCATGCACAGTCCGAAACCACCTAGTGAGAGTTCAAAGAACAAAGCAAATGCTTATTGGAAGAAATTACTCAGCTAACTAAACTTGTATATCTTTGAGTCAGACATTTTTTCAGCATCTTTACCCCATTTATCAATGCAAAATTACTGTCACTATTGTGTTGTGTCATTAGGCGTAAGGTTACAAGTGCCAGTCGGAATAAAAAAATTGCAGTAATGTTGGCATAATTTTTCATTATCATCTTCATTAACCACAGCTAGTGGGAGTGAGAGTTTATCCTTGCTGTTGTCATCGTCATGACAACATTTCCAAAGCTTGTCTGCCGAGAGTTCACCAGATACAAAAAACTGAATGTCCTCATTATTCCGCTTCTCACACTCTCACCCATGCCAAGGGTGATCCAAGATGCACAGGGCCCTTGATTTATCCCCTGTGATTTCTCTTGACAGCCTGGTATGGTGTCTCAGCTTAAGGCAATCGGTCTGATTTCACAGTTTAATTACTGCTAATCTGAAGGAGCGTGGCCAATGCTAATGAGCCAACAGCAATCAAAGCAATAATCGCTAAACTCGCTCTGTTTCGTTCTTCTCTTTTTATGAAAACACCCCTGCCCTGAAATAAGCAAGTAATTTCTCCTTCTCTGCACAACTGCATTGAGACAACAGACGAGCTTCATGTACAATTTGGTGTTATTTCAGAAGCAGACTGTTAGATTCCTTTATACTTTGCACTTAAACCCCCGTTTAATGTTAGTTTCCAAACAGCCTTAAATCAAGAAAAGAATCAATAGTTGGAAAAGACTCATTAGCGGATCACTAGCTCGACCGCAGAACATCCACAGTGACACACTGGGGCTAAATTTGGGATGGAGGCCTCCTTGATTTTTGCAGCTCTATAACACCGAATCATGCAGGGAATTAAAATATCTATGACAGCACTGTTAGAGAGAACCTAGAGTATTCAGAAAAGGCCTTATTGTAAAAGGAATTAATTATAAAATATATTAAATTAATTATAAAAGATAACAATCTACCCTGCAAAAGGACCAGTGCCCTCAGCTAATACCATCCAACAGCAGCAACTTGTACATTCTCTCTTTCCTCGAGCTTCTCTCCTATTGTTGAAATAAATGAAGAAAAACATAAAGAAAAAATCTTCATTACTGATTCCTCTCAGTCACACTAGTCCAAACATCAGGAGGAACTCCAAGAAAATAAAAATAATCAGGCCCCACATCTGTCTTTCCATACATCCATCGGCTGCACTATGAGTTCAGATAAATTTTTGCTGTTTTTTTCTTCCTCAGAGCAGAACCTGTATCTAAAATATTTCCCAAACTTTACTGTGATGATTTGATTAATGTACAAAACCTTTTACATTTTAATGTTTCTCCAAACAGAAAATAATGTACTAGAAGCAAGGGCGCCAACATCAGTATAAATCCTAGCTATTTCAGCAATGTTATACAGCTATTTCATGCTTACTCTGGTAAGACATAAGCAGACTCTGGCCCATTTTGAATTAAGCAGAAAAATTGTGTTTCAGTGCTACTGTGTGTGATTTATGATCCATAAATAGAAGGTTAGGCAATATTTTGCTTGTTAAATGACATGGGAGGAAGAATGATAGAGAAATCAGCCATAAATAAGAGGTTTTAGAGCAAATTTTGAAGAATGTGAACTGCTTGTCTTGTGCTTGTCCCAAGTTTATCTGTCATTATTTCAAATTTGGTGTTGCTCAGTTAACCAGAAGGAAAACAGCTTTTTAAGAATTTTGTGAGCACCAAGGAATACCTGACCAGAGTGGAAAATCACATCTTTTCAGATAAAGGTGTTTAATAAAACAGTAAATATTAGAATGTACCACTTGCTTTTTACAGCAGTGTCATTTAAATGTGTAATATAGCAAGACAGTGACACTTTATAGGATTGTCTACTATAAATCTTTTTATCTCATCCATTCATTAAAGAGCTGTTCTATCAATGGTTGTTCACATTTGCAATGTCGTATTTAAAAATAGAAAAGTCCAGACTAATGCTACAGAGATCTGTTATTTTGCAGTGTTTTTAAACATATTTTACCTGTGTTTTTTTGTTTGTGGTTTGTTTTTTTTTTTTTTTTTTAAACTCTGTCTCAGTACAAGAAAAATAATGCTATGGGTAGTCACAAAATATGGCTATTTCCATAAGATATATGCAAGGGAGAGTGTCACAAGAAGGGAACATCATTCTAATAATATTTTGTACTTCATCATAGCACTGTCAGAAGATGCCAACGGAGACTCCAAGTCATTTTAAAGAACCACTTCATTTACAGGGAAGGAGTTCACTCCTAATTAAGTTGGAAAGCCTCTGGGGCTTTCTCCAGCCTTTGCAATTCTGATTTCCTTGGAGAACTCGTGGTAAATCTAAGAGATCCAGAGATTTCAGTGTGATTAAGGCCCCGTTGACACAGACATTAAAAAGGCACTAGTCAAACTATGCCATAAACCTTACACAAAAATCCCTGTCCACAACAGCTCAGGTAGACTGAATTAGAAGTCCGCTGGTAATGACAGTAACATGGCGTAACTATGAGGTACAAGTGATAACAAGGAAAAGAAGAAAAATCTAGGTTTAAGATCTTGTTTGTCTCCATTAGTACACCTCCCTGATATTTATCTGCCTTAGCTGGCTGAGGAACCAGGAAATCTTGGTGTAAAGTGAAAAAAATATGTAGAGCAGGGAATTGCAAAATTCAAACTGTGTAAGAAAGAGTTACAAATCCCTTATCTTCTAACTTAGAATGTATCTATATGGCAAGAATGTAATCTGGTGCCCCCAGACTGACGTGGTATAGATACATGGAAGATCTGAAGCCCTGTAAATAAAACTGACATTTCCACATAAGGCTAAATTCTCTGATTTGGTTCACTGGAAAACTTCACAAACTGTATCAGTATAGCAGGGAGAAGAGAATGAAGGAAGGTGGCACAGTACTTATTTACACTGTTATTATAATAATAATAAAAAAAAGAATGTATATACAACTATAAGATAAGAATCAAATGACCTGAATTCTACTTATGCCCCTATATTAGCTCATTCTGAGCTAATCAGATTAAGTCTAACATAGCAGTGGGTTGTCCGTATACACGCACCCCAACATAGAAGGCAAGGAAATATCCACTCTCATTTGTAGTTCTGACTTGGTTCTCCCCCTTTATTGAATATCTATCAGAAAGTCTAGGTTGATAAGAAATTGTCAGTCAAAAGTAAGTAGCAGACATGGGGACTTTGGCAAAATCGAGGCCTCGTGAATTTGGGTCAAAGAGAAGTTGCATTGAAAAGCAAGGAACTAATTTTATGTCATCCTGAATAATGGAAAGTATCACGGCCATTGAATTATCCTTCTCTTCCCATAAATTGGAATGGCTAGCACAAATGTAAAGCCTTTTTGTCACTAAAGTGATACAGGCGTCAAGTAAGAGATGTCATTAACAAATGTGGGATACTTTAGTGAAGTGTGGTGTGATGGACCCTGTGACAAAAGAAACACAATGATGAGCAAAGACTTCTAAAATATAATGCAGGGATACATTAGTCACATAGAAGCAATGTAAACCAAAGAACAGACTGTCAAGAAATCTGAGTTGATTTCCTTCTGGATGTTGTGAATTTGGACGTCATCAGTTTTGGCTAGCTGTGGATCTGGCATTCTGGTACTCTCCCCCAAAAACTGAATTTCTCGGATAATAATCTACCAAGTGGCCAGATCCAGTGCTGCTGAGACTGTACTTGCACAGTTTGAACTGGCTCATTTTTTAAGTTATAATAAAGTAACTGCCTTCTATTATTCTAAAATAATGTTGCTGCTGAGTTTTTTTACAAGACAGGAGTGAGACAGCAGCAGCAGGTCACTGCCGTGGAAAGGAGGGATCTGAGGAATCACAGAGAAGAAGAGAGGGCATTTGAAGTGAACACAAAGAGAGAAAAACAAAATGAATAAAATTGGAGACCTCTTCAAACAGAAACGTCAGAGGCAAAGGAAAATAAAAGAAAGCAAACTTGGTTTGTTTAGCAACCAAGACTAATTCCCCTTCCTGTTAGAAAAGACCTTCATAGATCAAAGTATTAGAGCGCTCTGAAATCCACTTGGGCAACCAGCGATATCCTGATTAGATTTGTATTTAAACAGAATTCTCATACATTTCAATTATCAGAATCATTGGAGCCAAATGCTCTTTCAAGTTAGACCTAAATTATCCATTCTCTAACAGAAAGTGAAAAGGCATACAATATTGATACCAAACATTCTGCAGAGCCACATATACTTCTAGCAGTCATATCCCTAGTAGCGAATAGAAATCTAAATATCTACTGAAATAGCCCTGGAAGATAAGCATATTCACCACCACTGAAAACAGCTTAATGGCTAATACCACCCAAACACTGTGAAGAGGCCTGAAAGGTATCTCTGTAAGAGATCTGTGTGTCAGTGGGAATTCTAGCTGTTACTTAAATGCACAGGAACATATATATAGGGACAAAACATTTACCATTCACTTAAAACCCAAACCATGAATTCTGTAAATAACTGCTTCTCAGACTTAACACCTACATTTTTAATCTAGGATTTAATTTTTTTTTTTGTAACACTGTTCCATTTTTAGGATAATATCATCACTACTTAGAAATGATGATTTTCTAATCTCCTGCTTTGGTTTTCTTACAGTACTGCATGATGTTTAACATCTCAACTTTTATTTGTTGCTATTCAGTAGACCCTAGAGGTCATGCTGTTAGTATGTCTTATGCTGTCTGCAAAATTATGTGTGCAGGATAATGGGGAGAGTTCATCAACACAGAAGATTTTCAGTGAATAATCTTCCAGATTCAGAGAACCACCTCCCTCCTCCTACCTTCCAGAATTTTACTGCAGAAAGAGATGACTCTGAATCACAACACAGCAAAATTAATTTCATCGGTGCTTGTTCCTATCGTGGACCTTTGACCGCTCTGTGACTGCTCCCATCCTCCCTACCCTGCTACTGAAAGCAGCCTCTTCGCTCTCGCTGTGTTTTCTCACAGGTTCCTTCCACAGTATCTGCACAACATCCTACTTCTGCTCCAAGACACTTTCCTTATTACAGCAATTTTCTCCAAAGGCTGACACTGTCTATCTCATCTGCAAGAAACAATACAAAGCAAAGATGTTTAAAAGTGTCAAGGTCATGTGGATACATCCTTCTCATGTATCTCCCCTCAATGTCCTCTGTGAATCCCAGTTTCTGTGTTGTACTTACTTAGGGAAAAAGCTAGTCTCTTGCACAGGTAACAGCTATCTTACCTGATATATCTTTGAAACCCTAAAAATAATACTACACTATAATAATAATAATTAAAGAACAAAGACTGCTTGTAACTTTTCCCTTTTCCTGATGAAATTACAAGTGAAACAAATCTACTATTTATCTCTAACACAACATCAACAACGTAGCTGAATTATAGTTTTCTCTTGTTTGATAGGTTAAATAATTTTAGAAAAATGTTAGGTGTACACCTGCTGTTTCCACTGAATAATTTCTCCAAAACTCCTACTCACATTCGCAGTTCTCTTGGATGGAAAAATAAACAAAAATTGTAGTAGGAATTTACCAGTCAGGTTCAGGTTTCATTTTAAGTAAGTAAAATATCTGGGCTGGAAAATTCAGATGTAATTCATACTTACAGTGAATAAAAAAGCATTGGTCTGAAAAACAAAAATTTAAAAGTGGCATAAAAATGCCAGATCTTGCCAATCTGTCCTGTTTTCTGTCTCTGGAAATTATAGTTTTATTTCTTCAAAGGGCTAGTGCATTTTACTAGCGCATATGCATAAGTGACACCATTTTTAACTATCAGTTTACATATTTATACCACACTGGACCACATGTCCTCTTGGGATCCTGTCAAAGCTGGTGTGTCTGTTACCTAGTTCTACCTCACCAGGCAAAATTCCAGAGTCAGGACTTCGCTTTGCTTTTCATCAGGGAGAAGAAGAAACATCGAAGGACCTTCCATTGCTAGAGAGAAACGGGGTCATCTTCATTAGCAGTGATAACAGTTCAAGATGGATGTACAAAACCTCTGCAGAGTTGGAAGTGCAGCGCTGACAAGCCCAGATGCAAATTGTTTTGTATTATCCAAAGCCCTTGTGCATAGTACTTCTCCCTTTTAACCTTTCTGTACCAAACAGCAACTCTTTAAAAGGATGCCAGTAGTCTTCCTCCCATCCCTGTGGCAATATTCAGTATTCACACTGAGGCACTTTTTGAGGTGTCAGTAGCTGCAGCTGTCTCTGTGTGGTGCCAAAACTCAGGTTTACATAAGACTTCCACTTATAAGCACTGGTGAGTCTGCCAGCCTGCAGCCCCCAAATTCAGCAGATGGCCATGTTTAGCCAGTGAGCTATGGGAATGACAAAGGGCAGGAACCCTTTCTCCTGAAACCATTAAGAAAGCACTGAGACACTGTTCTAAGTAGGAGCTCCAGGATATTTTTTTTTTCTTTATATATATATATAATGGGAAGGTGAAAAAAAAATAATTCCCTAATTCTAACTAGTTTAATTGCTTCAGTTGAAATGATGGACTAAGTCAAGCCATTTTACCTGCCTCTAGTATTTAGTTCTCTCACATGACAGCTACTGTGCTATCCTCTACAATAATCTCTGTAGGACAGGAAGAAAAACAAACACCCACCTTCCATTTCAAGCTATTTTTAGTAGGGTATATGAATCATCTTTGTCAACATAACCCAGAGGATATTGAAAGCCTTTAGAAAAACTAACTCAGGTTACTTTTTCCATCGTATCATTAAGCATGTCTAGAAATCTTTAAATCACACTCTTTCAAATAGTGGTTTTTTTTGTTTGTTTTTTGTTTGTTTGTTTGTTTTGTTTTTGTTTTTTTGTTTGTTTGTTTTGGTTTGTTTTGGGTTTTTTTTGGAAAATGTTGTTACATTTCTTAACCATGTTCCTCAAATAAGAAGAGATCCAATATTTCTTATATATATTATCTCCAGACAGGAAAAAGAAGAAATATTCACAAGCGACCTTTAGGCTCACTGTTTGGTATCTTCATAGGATTCAGTAAATAGCAAGAGATGCAACACATACATGTTTTAAAATAGCTTTAGTGATGCCAGAGAATGATTTTTGTACGGATCTCTGCGCTTTGCTCTTTCCCAGCTATGCTAAAACAACAGTAGTGGATGGTAGCAGGCACTTGTGTTATATACATTGTTATACTATATATAAGATATGATATATTGATATTATGTATCTCCTTTAAAGTCTTCTTTAGTAGTAAAAGAGGCTATATCATCCTGATTGGACATCAAGTAACTCATTTCTGGAGTGAAGGCAGTCTGCTTCTCTCTTGTTTTAGACCACCATCTGACTCAGTCTTATCATGCTGGTTTACACTTAATTTGCCTCTTCATTATCTTTTCAACCATAAAAAGATGGTAACTTCTTTGTTACCTAAACAGAGACTCAGGACATAACCGAACACTCCCTGAAGACAAAAAGCTCTATAGGTTAAGATGTTTTTATTCTGCCTTTGCCTGGGCTGGGTGGGGGGAATCCAGATCACACTGTGTGGACATTTCTCCTTTGCCCTAGGGCAAAGGCACCTGGGCTGCTGAACAAGGTAAGTCTTTCCTCAGAGATGAGATGACCTCTCTAGAGTTGTCCCTCTTGGCATTTGCTACCTGACCCTGTTTAACTGCATTTTAGCTCTTGCTTAAGGATATGCCTATCTCCACACCTCAAGTTGTCTTCCAAGAAGCCTCAGTCTAACAGAAAGGATCCAAGGGAGAAAGAAAACCCAAACCAGCATGTCTGGGAAGCTGGAAAGATGGGGAGAGGGAAAACAAGTTTGTGTTTCTTGAGGTTTACTGGCAAAACACACACTGAATCAGGGTGTGGGTGGAGGGAACCTCTTCCCTTCAGAAAGCTGGAAAAGGTATTAAAATAATAATAATAATAATACAGTTTTCCAAGCCTGAGTCTCAGTGGTCTATTCTCAGGAAAGAAAGCATGTAAAATATCCAGAGACCTGAAGAAAGCTGAAAAATTATCCTTTTACCAATCCGTCCTCCTTTAGCCCAAAGCTGTAAGATATTTCCCTAATGTAATCTTCCAGTTTCTGTCAGTTGAAGACTTTGCATTTTCCTGAACTGGAAGTTGTACCCAGACCATTGCATTTACTAACCTTTGATGCATCTCTCTGTCTTGAGTTTGTCTAATCATTTCTTAAACCTCTTTAAGCATGTGGTATCCAAAACATCTTGCAGCAATGAAATCCTCAATTTATTTTGCATTATGAAGAAAAAGTGCTTTTCTGCTGCCTGGCAATTTCACGATGCCCCTACTTCTTGTTCTGTGGTAAGTGGGGATGATAATCTCCTCTCTGCATCCTCTGGATCATTTATAATTTTGTATACCTTTTCACACACTTGTCCACAGTATTACGAGCACTGTGAGACTCCTTTTTCCCCAGGGTGAAGAGATTTGGTGCATTCAGTCTCTGCTTGGAGAGAAACTGTAAAATTTCTCTGCTCAGGCCCATCATATTTTCTGCAGCTCTTCCAGTTCCATCACATCCCACTGGAGACAGGGTAACAAGAGCTGCACATAGTATACGAAACACAGGAATGTCACAAGTTAGAGCCAGGAAGGCATTTTATTTTCTGTTCTGTTTCTTTTCAGGTAACTCCTTTTTGTTTGATGAAGTTGCATTTTTACAAGCTTCTGGGCTGTGTGCCAGCACGATATGAGATGACTTGACATTTTCAGTGTTATTTTTCTAAATCCCAACTTCTCTGCAAGTCGTCTGTCCTGCAGGATGGCTTCCCAGGAAAGAAACAAATTGGCCATGACTGAAGAGTCACTGTTACTTGTGTACAAGCCACCCCTGCTATAGATTTAATCTCAAAGCAAGTGATGCTGTTCTGGCAAGGTCCCTCTGGGAGAAGGCAGGTCCACACCATGGCTGAGAGGCTGCATTAGACGCTGCAGTATTCTAATGTAATTAGAAAACAGCTGTGAAGGAACAGTCAATTGTTTTTTGGCAGTCATGGCCAATTTTGCACCAATGCAAATGCTGAATCAAATCCTGCAAGTTTACAATATCTGCTGAGGGTGTAATGACAGAAGCCATGCTAATGGTTTTAAATCTCGTTTATACCATTTTTGGCTGATGGAGTAGTCCCTCATCCCCTAGAAGCCAGCAGTGTGAAGAAATTCCCACACACTGCACCATAACACCTATTGGGAAGGGAAGAGGATAGCCAGTGGGTTGCATATAGAAAACAAGCAGCTGCCTTTCATCCACAGACTAAATACAGTACCTTCTTTCCAGAGCAGAAACCACGCCATTGAGCCGTGCACTACTCAGCCTCACCAAATAAACATAAAACTGGCAAGAGAGAATAACACAAAGTACCCAGTTACTACCGGGCTGCTCCTCCCTGGCTATCAAACCCAGTCCACCCACTGTGTATTAATGCATTAGAAATATTCAGCCAGGAGAAAACGTTAGTCCTTTAAACATATGTTCCTCATACCAGTTCTTTTAACAAACATCCATCTCTGTTAAGGCTATCAAACATCAGCCCATGAACTATCATCTGCTCCTAAAACGTGTACAACTTTACTGTCTGAATGATGACAATAATTTCTAGGGTCACATTCTCTTGCTGAGGCCCTTCACAAGATCTTTCAAAGCCTGCATCCTCCCTCCATTAATTAGCTCCCCGCTCTCTCCCCCTGAGCCAAGGCACGTCTCGGTGGTCACTCCTGCTCCTGCAGTTTGCCCCCTTGCCAGTGGGACTGCGACAGGGGTCCAGTCCCTGTTTGTCCCTAGGGGTATTTAAAAGCTGTGTAGATGTGGTGCTGAGGGGCACAGTTTAGTGGTGGCCTTGGCAGTGCTGGGTTAATGGTTGGACTCAATGATCTTAAAGGTCCTTTCCAATCAAAACGGTTCTGTGATTCTGTGTGAAAATTAGTGCATATGTCAGCTGGGATTGGAAATGCTTCTTAGGAGGATGACTGCTAAAAACATTTTTGCATTTGTAGCAGTGCTTGTTAACATGAACAAACGCAATCCAGTTAGCAATATGTTCACATAAGCGCAAACTTTGTGATAAAGATGTTACAAACAACATTTGAATATGGCCCTTTGCCCTTCTTGTTCGGGCCTGAAAATAGCTTCATGTCAGTCTTTAGAAGGCAGTATTTTCAGCCAGATAGTCAATAATTTTAATAGAATTAGCATGGGACGGAAATGCCATCCAAAAATGGATTAATGTTTAATCTGGTAATCTGATCCCATATGGCACTTTAAAGAGTGGGAGGAATTAGTGTATGCTGCTTAAAGAAATTACCCAGAAAATGACTGCTGAAGACAGACCAAATAGCACCTTATCAGCATTCAGTGTGAAAAAGACAAACAGCACAGGAACAAGAGAAGTTAAAAGGTGAGCCAGCAAAGAAAGCCAAATTTGTTCCTGCATGGCTGGGAAAAGGATAACAATCGGATGATAAAAGCAACCTCACAAAGTACTGGATATAAATAAAGAGGAATTAGAATATGTTGCACAGAAAGGTAGAAGGCAGTTTAAAAGCAGAACCTAACAATAAGCCAAGCTCCATCCTCAAATGCCTATTCACCTTCTCTGCAGTTCTGAGAAGGTGTTAAGAATGCATCGGAAAGCACAGTTTGGTCCCATATTTATCTCTTATCATCCTGATAGGGGAAGCAAAGGTCTCAGGCACAAGGCTCATAATGACTGTCTTGGTCCTGACACTTGACTGTGCTTCAGGATGCATTTCTGGGAGGCAAAACAGGCCAAAGTTGTTCTTTCTTCCTGCCTTCATCCCTCAGTCCTGCTGATCCATTTGTCTGTGTGGCCTTGTAGTGAACTAGGTTCAGAAACTCAACTCACAACTAATCCTGTTAAAGAATTAAAAAAAAAAAAAAAAAAGGACTGAGCAAATTTTTAATTCAGCTGAGGTCACCCAGTTCATTTGTAGCTCTGCAAAAAGTGGCAATGGCACAACTGAGGAGCCACCCCTAGAGTGAACAGTTGGAGATAAATGGAATAAACAGATGGAATTGAAGAGGAGAAGGGTGGGAACGGCTCACGCTGCCTTTGATGCCAAGAGTGACTACAGAAATGCAGCCTCAGAGCTCCCAGTTTGTGCTGTCTCTGGAAGTGCGTTAATATCTGCATAAACACAGTAAATATGGCCTTTATGCTAAAAAAAAAAATAATGACCAGAGAGAATAAAACTAGCTGAGGGGTGGGATGTGACAAGAAAGTGGTGGGAAAGCACTTCAGATTCTGGGCAGGCAGTTCAATCATTTCATGATGCCTTTTCTATGTTCTTCCCCTTCTATCAGGATATTCAGCTTCCCTGACCTGCCCCACACTGGAAAAACTCCTTTCATGACATCAGCCTTTCACTTGGCCCATCCCCAAAAATCCTACAAGGTACAAGGAGGCCTTCTCTTTCACTGAAATTGTGGAAGCTAAAGAGCATTAAAACAATGGCCAGTGAAGTTGCAGCTAAACCAAAGCAGGGTTTGAGGGTTGCAAATCTATTTAGCATTTCTGTATCTTGACACAGACATGTAGCACAGGTCAAAAACCAAAGAAAAGCTATTTTCCCCCTTCCCATCTCCCCGGAAAGGAAAGCATTTAGAAGAACAAAGTGCCTGTTGTAAAATGAAATAAGATGTGACTGTTCCCATATGGAGATTACACAAAATACACCCCTAAAGAATTATTCTGTTGCTTACTTGTGGGGTAAGAATACAGCATTTATCTGTAAAAGGAGCTCAGACCAGGGCAGTGCAGTGGCTAATGAAACCCGTACCAATATATGTCCAAATCCATCCCTTTGTGTCACCAGTTCAAGCACACTAATTTGTGACAGAGCTACGAAATGAAAAATCACAGCCCAGTGCACAGAGATAATATAGACAATAACTAAGCTTTTGCTGCGTGCTTATGCACACATGCAGCACCCAGCATTCAGCTCAGGCAGAGCTTGGCTGGCTCACCAAAGCCAGCAGCCCCGAGACAGAGAGTCCAAATTAGGGGGAGAAAAAATAAGAGTCTCTCAGGTGCAGCCTACAAACACAACAAAACACAATGCTTTTTGACTGTTATCCTGTGGTTCTGAACAGGCACAAACGCTGGGTCCTGCACAAATATCCAGCACTATAGTATTATGTGCTTAATGGATATACACTTTCCTCTTAATTCTTTACTGCATCACCCCTCTCCTTTCCTTCCTTTTAAACTGCCTAAGGATGTTCAAAACCTCTAGAAAATGTACTTTAAGAAACAAAATTAATTGCACCTATAAAGTGACCCCCTTGCTGAATAAAACATCTTGGGTTTTGTTTATGTAGCAACTGAGGCAGAGGGAGGACAATATCCATTTTTCATCTTAAAAAAAAATTCTTGTGAGATACTGTAAAATTAAATATAACTTAAGCAACCATAAGAACATGCCTAGGAAAAAAGCCACCTAAACTGTCCTAATATCATAGTCAGCTCTTCTTTTGCTTGTCCTCATTTACCAGTCTGGTTTCCACAGTAAGTGGTTAGTCTGGGTGTCAAAGCAGCAGCTACCATCTCTCCACATTATGTTAGTATGGATCACCACTCTACTCGGCACTTTTAAAACCTCTTTGATGATTAAAAAAGCAGTATTTACTCACCAACTCTGCACAGCATGTCAAGGGGGTAAATACAATAAAGGGGTATATGGATGTTTCTCCTAACCTAACCCTCCATACAGTTTTCTATTGGCAAGATACAAAACTGCAACACACTCTTAGGGTCTCTTTCACTAAGGACTGGCCAGTTCTGGCAGCTTCCCCAGCCTCATGCCATTACCCAGATATTTATGTGGTTTAGTGTTTATGTGGTTATAGGTTCAGACTGGAAAGTTTACAATTTGCCAGGCTAGATAGAGCCAGGCCAGAGGGCTTCCCCAATTAATAGCAACCCTGTTGTTATCACCAGTGACTCCTCCCAGGCTGTGCTTCACTTCCCTTGTTCCATTTCCTCTTTCCCTCCTCTAAAGGCCTTGTTTAACTCTTTGCAGAAAAATATCAAATAGGCAAACTGAGGTGACATAAAAGCAATTTTCCTACACTCACCTTCTTTGCGCTCTGGTCAGCCAGGATTTTCTTATTTCACCTAAGAGAAAGGTGAAGAATGCATTCCTAAACCCAGCATTTTATTTGCCCAGCAGCCGAGCAGGTTGTGCCACTGTTAGCACATCCAGCTCACTAACAGCACAGTGGTTGCTTCCCATCAGCTTTTACAAAAAAGTATTTATCGACATGTCAGAAAGCAAAATAGCAGGTTCACTGTACTAGGGCAACTGTACCTGTAATCCTTTACTAAATCTATCCAGAAGTGTCCTTCAGACTCAGCTGTGTGATTAAGATGGGGGTGTCAGTAAATGATTTTATTTCAGGATTTGGCTAAAATAAGGAAGATACCTTGCCTTTTTGACTGCTATATTATTTTCTTTATGCTCTTTGCATTGTGTCCCTTGTTTGTGTTGTTTCCAGACTCAGGAGTAATCAGATTTTCCTTATGGGCACACACTACAGTGCATCCTGCAGCAGGTACAACAAAAGAAAGAGTCTTGTTTCAGCTGAGTTATCTAATTACCGAGGCTTCAGGACAGATGCCCGTTTAGAAGAGGAATAACAATGCTGAACTCAACACTATTATCTAGGTGCAAAACAGGATGGGAGTCAAGTCACAGACCACTGGAGACTTAATTTGGCAAGGCAATGAGGACCCTCATCCCAGCCCTTCAAAGGGGTTAGGTGTTGCCTTAAATTTAGCACAAGTTCCAGTGATTTTCAGCAAGTAAATAGAAATATCACCACTCTACATCCCTGAAAGGAATCACATTTAAAAATCAAGAGGTTAAGCTATATTCTCTAGAAAGATCAAGTTCCTCTTGTATCTCTGCAAGTCAAGTGCTTTATACAAGTTCAGGCTGTTACTTAATATGAAAAGCACAGACTGGAGATGGGACAGGAGATGCGTAAGATGTGTCATGAAAAAAAGCTGGAATTAATGGATGGGTCTCATCAATCTCAGCTTGTATTTGTGATGAAGACAGTGCAAAGTGAATATACACCTTAAATAAGAAAGGGAATGTCAAAAACATGACAGTTATAAATCCAAGGTCAATAGTAGCCTTCAAAGAGTTTTCTTAAACAGCTGTGATGAATTCCCAATTTGCTGAAAGTTTTACGTAAGGCAGCTTGACACTTTATTGCCACAAGTTTCACAGCATAAAAATTCCAAGGCTTTCAGCTAACAGCAGATACATCCGAAGGAGATTATAGAACCTTGACCTCATTTTTGGTACCTATGTCTGTTATGCCATGAATGCGTTCCCAAGACATACAGAAGTGCTAAATTTTGCCAAGCAATGGCACGCATTTCCTTATTTTGACTACTTATAAACAACAGCTTAGTCTATGCCAAAGCCCACAGGAGCCTTGACAAATACTACCATTGACTTTCAGATAAAACCCATTGTGTCCTTTTCATCTTGAAGGCTACGTAAGCATGCCACACATTCATACCCTGTTGAAGTTCAGCAGCTTCCAAATTGATATAGAGCAACTATTTAACAATTTGGAGCAAAGCTACACAATTCTTTGGAAGAAAATATAAAAAGTCTGCTTTAAAACAGCATTTCCAGGGTTATCCAGTTAGGTTAGTTCCAGGTAGGTACAGTGTTATTGCTTTCATAGTTTAACAGCACGTTTTGCCTTGAATCTCCATACAGTCCCTCTGAGAACGTAATGTATGTGATTTTTTTTTTTTTTTTAAATTGTTTTAATGCTGATCCCTGAACAAGCTTTACCTTGTTCTCCCACGGCGCTCCCAGTGAATCCCAGTCTCTAAACTCCAAGTAAGGTCTCTAAACTTCAGGGAATGACACAGCAGTTCAGGACAGGCTTCCCAGGAAAGACAGCACTTTCAATCTGCTGGCATGCAGCAACTGTTTGCTTCAGTTCCTACAGTCTTCCCAGTTTCATCTTCCTACCCCAACTCTGCCACCACTATCCCTACATTAACACTGCAGCTCCTTAGCTGCAGTAGTGGGCAACCTAGCTCTGTATATTTCTCCTTCCATTGGCTTTCCATTGTTCAGATAAAGTGGTTTATCATTTCTTTGCCTAACTATGTCTATTCACTTGGAGCTCTTCTACAGTAGTTCATTCATACCAAATCAGAGGACAGATGTTAGATATCAGAGCACATAAACAGACATACAGATATACTTATATGTGGGATTCCTTCCAATCTCCTTCATGTCTTGATCAAAAAGAGAAAATATTTTTTCTTCAGCATATATTAGGAATTAAACTGGGAAAGCAAAAATACAAACAAATAGTAATTCTGCAGAATTACCAAAACAGAGAATTGACACTTGTACTGTGGCTTACATTGGCATCAGTTATAAAAGAGCACATCCAAGAACTGCAAAATGTGTCGTGGACTCATTTCTAGCCATAGATGCTAAATTTTATATCTAGTCTGAAAGATAATTTTCATGAGCAACCCCCCTCCCACTTCAACCTAAGGAGCACAAATTTTGGTATATGTCTGTTTTCCTGGATACCTCCCAGGGGACTTGATCCTTCACTGCCTTGCCCAGATATCAATACTTTTGCACAAAAAGTATAATGTGCTGCAGTTCTTGTTGTAGCATTCACTCCCATTCTCCTCTCCTGCTGAGCAGGTGAAAATGAGCAAAGAAGCTGCAAGGCTGCAGAGTATAAAACCTTACACCTGCACATTCATTACAAAATCTTTGCTATTGGAAACATAGCATTTGAAATCTTTAGCAGAGATTATTTTTAAAGATAGTGAAATCAAAATTTTCTGTTAAAGTTGCATAAATGCAAAGGGCTCTATATATTTTGAAAATTGTTTTATGCTTGATGAAATTCTGAAAATAATAGTTACAACTTTGAAAGCAAACAATATTATTAGCTTTAAGAAAGTTTGTCAAATGTTTCCTTTGTTAGAAACATATTTTAGAGTTTTGGGTGAAAACAAAGAAAAAATATATTCCTTCCCAGTTTGACATCTCTCTTGAGCAAATTTAATCCTCATCCCAACCACTATGTCTCCCACAACTTCTTTACTCCTCCTTGAACCTCATAAATAAGCTCTGTAGGGATCTTGGGAAGAGGCTTGCGAGGCCATGGCAGGCAGAGGCAGCAGGGGGGGCTCACACACAGGGTTACTCTGTTGGCCCTGAATGTTTTCATCTTTTTTTTCCACTCTTCTCTGATGGTAATGGCAGAACAGAGAATTTCCACAGCAGTACTAAACTTCGGAACAGAAATTTTCTGATAATTTTCTTTGGAATTTCTGTACATGAATGCTTTTGATGATAATTTGTATCTATTTCTTGCATCAAGACATTCATCAGTAAATCTCAGAGCACTTTAGAAAGGAGATCAATGTCATTATCATAATTTTGAAATTAGCTTACCAAGAAATTATTATTTCTGGCACAACGTGATTGCTATCTAAAAGCAATATGAGTGCAATGGCATTTGCCTTTGTGCCATAAGCTTACCACTGCTGTTGAAAGATTTCGTTAACCAAATCAGAATAAGACAGCCTCAGTCTTTTCTGCTATCTTGAAATAAAAAACAAAACAAAACAAAAACAACAAAGGAAGGACTGAAGGAAATACGAGTCTTTTTGATCAAATTAAGAAATCCAAGTTAGCATTACTGTATATTTTACTTAATTCCAAACATATAATTCCAGAAAGACTGACACAGATCAAAAATCAGAAATACATGCACTAGAGGAAAGCTTTGCTGCTTGCAGGCTTGCTGAATTACAGGCCCTGTCCTCCATAGAAAGGGCTTCACTGATATTTTGTGGGAACACTGGCCTGATCTAGAATTTTATGCTAAAATGCCATATTGAAAATTGTTTACTGTTACTTATTTTGCTGCATGCCTCCTTGACAGGGCTTAAAAGTCACCTTTACAATGCAACGCAGAACTCAGGCAAGCTGTGATAACTCCTTGCAAGGGTGGGAAGATGGAAGGAAAACATCAGAAATAAGCAACAGCAGCCAAAGTATTTCCGAAGAGTATGTTCTTTCATGAACACCTTTAGTACAGCACAGGTCTAAATTAGATTTTTGCATATTTTTACAGTAAGTGCATGAAAAAAATCATTAGTTAGTCTGAGAAACAGAAACCACTAATGGTTAGCCAGAAATAATTTTTGCACTGTCAAAAGAAAAAAACGTGGATAAATGTGTGTTTTGAAACAAAATTAAAGAGATTTGTATTTTAAATACAACTGAAATATGTGGGATTTAGTAACTTGACTGTTTCTACCATTCAGGCACCAGCCTCAAGACAAAAAGCACATAAAGCAAGAGAAAGTTCTGTAACCTTTTCAATATTCTTCATTAGACTGCACCAGCCACGGCCCCTAGAGTGAACTGCATCATCAAATCAATTGCACCAAAGCCTCCTCTGATTTATGAAAGGCCTCACCATGGAGTTTTCATATACTAGTTATTTAAGTACTGAAAAGTCTTACCTATAGATCCTCAAGTAATTACACACTGAGAAAGCTCACACAGAGCAGATTTTCAGCAAAGGGAGGCCACTATAGGAACAAAAGCCTTTTACAGCTGAAATCAGGCATGTATTACAGGTTTGTGTTTTTATAGGGCTGCATTAAGAACCGAGCGCTGAGACTAGCACAAAATGAGTGCAGGGGAACTTTCCCAGTGATAAATCTGAGGAGATATAAAGGCATTTCCAGGACCATCACTATGCTGAAAGACAGGTACAGGTTTTCTCTTTTCAACTGTCTGATTAAGTAATCCTTTTGGTGACTTGTGATGGCACACATACACTTACACGCGTATGGTAGGTGCTACAAATATCACCTTTCTACACTTGTTCAGTTTGGAAAAAACTTTTTTTTTTGAATTATCTCATCACCTTTATCATTTCATCCTTTGCCAGCACAGAAAAGAAGAAAACATTCAAGTTGCTGCTTGCAGGAGTAGCATCTGCTGCACTCCTGCTTCTGGGATTTGGGCAGTGGAATTGCATGGGCGGTTCCCGGTCTCCACAGTGGTGGAGCACTGTCATGATGGGCTGACTGAAAAGAATGCTCAGACATTTACTCTGAAATGTGTCCTTCAAATACAACAGAAATGGGGCTTTTTAATGCATTTTGCATTAAGACACCGTTATCTTGGTGTCTTGATTGTTTCCAGCTAAGTAAGTAAATCCCACTCTGCAATACAGTAATTATATGTTGCCTCCTCTCCACCAATGGAAACTACTTTCTCCCTTTCCTTCTCCATGTCCAAAGTATCTCTGAAAAACTAACTGGATAAGTGAATCAACTCTCACGCCTTCACAACAAAATGGTAAAGGCCACATTTATATGCTTTATACACACTTCATAAACATTTATACATGTTTATGCTCTTTCAGGAGGGAGGGCAAATGGAACTCTGCAGAACCTTTGCACCAAACTTAATTCAGCTGGTAGGCTGCAAGTTCATTGATATTTTGGGAAGACCTCTGCATATTGTGGCTTCCAAAGAAATCCAGCTCCCTGCAACAGCAACAGCTAAATTGATCTCCTCTACTTCTGAATTAGCTGCTGGTTACTGACAAATAGTTACACATAATCAAGTTACATAGAAATATTTTATCCATGTTAAATCCCTACCAAAATGCAACTACAATTTTAATAGAGAAGACTGAGCCATTGCAACTCTGTGATGCAACTCACACGAGCATAGTCACAAGATATTACAAAGGCATTGGTTTAGTTCTTGCCCATAATGCTTATACACAATTATATATTAATTAGGTTACAATTTCACTGATATCCCGGGAGCTACATCTACTTTTGCTGAGTGTCCTACAGTTTAGAATTTTTTTCCAAGTAATTAAATATCACAGACTGCATTTTGGTGTTTTTTGAAATACCTCTTTGACAAAGTCACTCAGCTGCTGCATCCGAACTGTTATCAACTAAAACCTTAACGTGGACCCTACTAGCTTAGCTAAAACTAACACAGCATCAACTCTTCCCACTTAAAAAGCACATATTAATGCATAATGAGGGCATTAGGAGGAGCATGAGGTGGTCAACACAAAAAAGCTAAAAGGTCTAAAACTACCTGCAGGTGGACTTAATAAGACATCCTTGAGATATGGCCTGACCTAGGGACAAGAACAACTAGCATGCAGCCAATTTGAGTGTAGCTAGCAGAACAGCTTTTATTTTAAAATACTTTTTGAACCTGATAAAGCAATTTTAGTTAGGTGGTTTAGTCAAAAGGTAGAGAAGTCCAGAATGAATTCTGCTATCCTGGCTACAAACCCTTTCTATAAACTGAAAGGGGCAGGTATTTTGAAATGGTAAAATGCATGAATTTGTTCACTGCTTGTGCTTATATATGCCATTGTCTTCTCCTGGATCACCTAGCAGATGCTCTGAATGCTTATGATCATATCATCCTTTAGAAGCTGAAACTCATGTATGCTTAGGATAGGATTTTTTAAGGATTGAAGCCCTAACTCCATTTAGGATCTCTTCCATAAACCCTAATCCTAATTGCTTGATGGGACATTTCACTGATTACTGTATCTTCACTATTTTTAAAATATAAAGGCAGCAGAGCTAAGGTTTGGGTTCATCTAATAGAACTCAGAATAAAAATATGGCATTTGGTCACAAAGATTTTTCTCTTAAAAGTGACTGATGTTTCTGATTTGTCATTGAGTGAAGTGCAATTTATCTTCCTTGGGGAAATAAGAATGGCACAGTATTTTTAAACAGGTGTGACTCACTAACCATTTTCTTCCAATGAACTTTTAGAAGCAAAATTATCATCAGATTTGGCAATGGGTGTACTGGCTTTCCTACAGCTGCTATTCTTGCAGCACTAATGACTTGCACTTGCATTGGATCACACTGAACAACCGTGCCACAAGGCTCCCTGCATCCCGAGGGATGCTGTAGCTCCTCGGCAGCACATATATTACCTGATGTCAGACAGCACCGTCTCCAGCGGCAGCAGCATCCATCAGCTGCCATGAGCTAGGAAAGCAAGCAGCTGTTTCCAAATCTTTTTGAAATGATGTGTAATACACTCAAGCGAACCGCCCTTCCTCTCCCCTGGGATGTATTATAAATATTATGGATTTGTATTATTAATACTGTATGAGTGTTAGAATATTTATTGTAAGTGCAGGGCCTTAACATTTGTACAACTCAAGTGTATCTAGGGAGTATCTCACTAAGTGCTGATATGCAACTGCTTCTAGATAAGTGTAAATATCACAGGACAAGCTTGCACAACAGTTTGAGACAGAAAGTAAGAAATGCCATATTATCCTACAGGGCTGATGCTGAAAAGTATGCAGATGTATGACAGGCAGCCAAGTGTGAATTCTGACAGGGCATTAGGCAGCCAGTCTAGCAAAAGTGTAGTAAGATTGTTAACGAACAAGAGATCAATAGCCTTTTAATTTCTCCACCTGAAGTACTGCAAAATGCTCCCTGTAACACGAGGTTTTCTGGGAAAGGATGTCAACTACTCACTAATCACAGCTCCTTTCTGCAGCAGCGGTGCACCTCACAAATCGCCCTTTAAGAAACTGTTCCTGATTTACTTGCGAATCAAATTGCACTCGCCATCCGACGTGGGATTGCTGTAATAGGAGAAAGCAACAAGGGAGGACACCTACTGATATATTACTTTTCTATTTTATTAGCAGGAACCGTGTTAAAGCCAATTAAATTTCATAGAACAGAGAAGAGTTGTGCTCTTCTGGAGATTCCTGCAAAGGTTTAAAGCTAAAATTGAGAGTCTCCAACAGAAACTGTTAATTATAATTGTTCTTAATAAAGAGGAAGCACAAATGAAGCCAGAATTTGAAACTATTGCTGCTGATTTAGCAGATCTTTCAATAAAGCTTTGTTTATAAAAAGCTGTTCTCAAAGCTCACTCTAAACACTAACACCAAAACTGCTCATTGCAAACAAAGCTATTTTTTCATTTTCAGCAAACAAAAATGAATGACTTTTTATTTAACTACAAAATTTCTGTCAACACTTGGTATTTCATATGCCCAGCTAACACATGCACGAAGGGGTTAGAAATGGCTATTCAAATGCATTTTTCTCATTTTGATGCAAAGCAAAGACTGTTCTGCTGGACCTTTCATAATTATTTCTGAAACAGGTACACTTTCTGTTGCTTACAGTTTTAAATGTTTAGGAAACTGATCTAACAGAGAAAGTTTAACCTAATTTGCTAAATACACAGCTCACTCCTTTAGAAATAACAACCTTTTTGTTTTTATTTTTAATTAAAAAAATAACCTTATTCTGTGTAAAGAACTTTTTCCCACAAACAATGAAATATTGCATTTTCAATTTTTTAAAAGGCATTCTTAAGAAAATATGATCAGGTGTTACTCCAGGAAAGGACAGCCACCCCTGTAAAGCTGCAAGTTTTTCATGGCTGACTCAAAAATACGCACAGAAGGAAAAGCCAGACTACCCCACTATATAATCACCAAGCTGCCTGCAGTCTTAACAGCTACAAAACTCTTTCTGACCTCAACGAGCCCCAGCTTTTCAGATTTTGGGAGCTGCCACCCACTTTCTCACATGTACTGTGTCATCACTTCAAACAAATTTTCCTGTAGTTTCAAGAGTCAGTCCAAAAAAGCCTCTCATTCTAAAAATCCTGCAGGAATTTGCATCTGCCACCACCTCAGGCTCCCTGCATTTATTTCTCAGTTTGTTCTGATCATTTTGGATCACCAAGTGTCTTTCTGCCCTCTGACACAAGGTCTATGACCTCACGCTGGAGCCTCTCAAACCATACCCAACAGCCACGTTGGTGTCCCCTTTGGATTTCTGCCACCTAGAGATACCCTGCTCTACCTTGCCTTGGCTTGGCTTCCCATTTCTTCCCTCTACAGAGACCTTTTGCTTCATTCATATATATATATTTTATTTGTGTACAGATATCTATTATATTTTACATATACATACAAAATAAATAAAAAGAGATATCTTAAAATTCTGATTTTATTTTTTTTTTCTGTGGAAAAAGATGTTCATACCATTAAAATGTTCAGGACAACATTCTGACACAACTCCCAGTTCAAACCTAATGATGTGAATGGTATGGTGTGGTGTGGAGCTGTAGCTCTCTCTTTCTTATCTGTCATAATCTTATTTCCCCTACACAAAGTGTTGATACTATCGTAGCCTGTGTACTACGTAGTAGTATGAGCTCCCCAACTGCCACCCTCTGGGAGAATACATGTAACAACCCTCTTTTAAAGTGCCAAATGCATGAATAAATAGAACCCATTTTTAAGCTCTGATATATAATTTAATACAAAAATATAAAATCAATAATGATTTAGCTCCATTATACAGCATGTCGAGCACAGATCAATTTTCATAACATGCTTATAATCATTTAAACACCAACTGATGCCTGATAAAAAAATTTGGAGAAACATTTTGCTGGTTTCCAACTTTGGGAAATAGATCAATTCTGAGAGATAAGGGTTCTGCATTCAGTAAAACAGAGCCTCTTCACTCTAGAGTCCTCTTGCCCCTCCAACACTGCTCTGTTATGATCATCATACAAGAAGCACTGGATTAGGACTTCACAAAGACTATTATACTCTAGCATGTCATGCAAGATTAGCAATTTTCAGTCCCAGAAGCTTTCATAGAGCTGTGGTCCTGAAGTTAAGTAATCACAAAAATGCAGGATTAGGTAGACCACATAAATCTGGCTAATTAGGCTAGCCAATGCTATGGAAATGATAATGTGGGTCAGCCTTTTCAAGTGATGCCAAGACTCAGTAACTGTAGGCTTTACAATATTGAGTATGAAGCAATAAAATGGAGAAGTCTGGGGTACTTTCTTGACAAACTGGACCTATCTTCATGGGGTTCTCAGTGTGTTCTTGTAAAAGAAATAAGCCCAGTAGTAAACATGTATACATTTGTCTCCATTTAGCCCACACCCAGGGCTAAACAATAACCAGTTGTTCTATCACCCAAGACCCCTCCCCAGCTGAGAAAGGAAATTGAGAAAAAGAGGGAGACTCGTGGGTTGAAATTTAAACAGATTTAATAAAATAAGAAAACCAATATAGATACTAATACAAAAGACATAAAATTATACTTAGCTCATAGAGTGGTGGCAAGTCCCTCCATGGATAGTAACCATTGAGAAGAAAATAGAAGAGAAGGAAGGAGAGGAGAGCAGAGTGGAAAAACCCCTCATTCCGAGCAGCTTTCCCTTTCATAGTGAACCTGACATCACTGTTATAGAATGCACCTGTGGGCAGCCTGGGTCAGCTGCCCTGGCTTTCACTGCTAATGGCCTTGTTCACCATACCACAGCTGGCCAAACTGAAACAAAGTGTAACAGAAAATTGATTCTATAAATTTTATCCCTGCAAAACCAGGAAACATTCCATCACACCTCAGAAAGCCTAGTGTAATGTTGTTAAGTTCAGAGTAAGCTCCACTGTGGACCACCTGCTTCTCCAAGACAAGGCATCAACCTCTAACTTCCTGTATGTGCTGTTCCTAAACTAGAGTCCAGGACTTCAAAACCCTGTAACATCCCTGTGCCCTTCTAGGTTGGGAGTGTCCCTCACGTAACCATTCACACAACCAGCCCAACCTGGTACGTGGAATCAGAAGTAAGGTCAACAAGACAATATGTGAATGAGGCTAGCTTGTCCCCTTTTGCTCCAAAAGGAAGGAAGACTTTTGCATCTCTGAGCTAGGTAGCTTTGGAAATGGCTTCCAGTTGCACCAGGAGAGGTTTAGATCGGATATCAGGAAAAATTTCTTCACCGAAAGGTTTGTCAAGCATTGGAACAGGCTGCCCAGGGAAGTGGTGGAGTCACCATCCCTGGAGGCATTTAAAAGACATGTAGATGTGGTGCTTAGGGACATGGTTTAGTGGTGGACTTGGCAGCGTTAGGTTAACGGTTGGACTTGATGGTCTTAAAGGTCTTTTCCAACCTAAATGATTCTATGATTCTACAACTTACAAATTCACACTGAAGGTAAATGGGATGGGACCCCCAGGCAGCCAGAGCCTTGTGAGGAAAAGGACCATTTTTTCTCTGAGACAAGCAGACAGATACCAAAAGGTTCTCATTTTTCAAGACTAATTTCTATGAAAGTACAAAATACTAAACCTGAATTCAATAACTACTCATTATGTTGTGAAAACCCAGCAATGGTGAAAGGAGGATTTTTGGAAAGGGTGACTTTCACTGCCTTACTGGGTCGAACCAACCCTGACACTCATCTCTGGACATATGGGAAAGTCTCTACATGCTGACTGTCCCCATGGTGGGCAGGCCCCCTGCTCTTCCCAAGCATCTCTCCTTCCCTACCCTTGCTGTGTAGGCTCCTATTTGCAGACCCTGACTCCTGCATGCTTCACTCAAAGGCTTTCTGAGGCCGGTGTCCTCAATTTCTTCCAGAGGAAAGGGAAATAGCCTTATCCCTTGGAGAGGTTAGAGCCAAGAGGAAGTGCTCCAGCTTGCAATTCGGCTCATTTTAATAAAGCATACAACACAACATGTAAAGCCTGCAAACAAATAAACTAGCTAAAGATACTTTTTGCCAGAGTGAGAATCCTTTCTTCAGCAGTGTTTCATTTTGAGCTAATATAATAAAGGATTAGTTGCCTGAGAAGTTGCTATTCAGTTTTGGATAAACTTGGATAAGTGACAGCTAACTAAAGTCGACAGCTGAATCAGACAATATGACATACAGTTAATCAGACATTCTGATAAAGAGTCTTCCATTTCAGACCAAGATGGCAAGCTCAGGTCGAGGAAAGGTAAGCTTTTGCATAAACGAAGTCTTTGCTGGAAACCAGCGATCCCCCATGGAGGAGCATAAGCTGCCTGAAACGGAGCAGCCTACTCTCCTCTTCTCCCACTGTTTCCTGAAGCTTTACATGCAACTCCCCATACTTTAATTAAAAAATTGGCAAAGCTCCCAATACCCTAAAATCCATGATATTCATCTTTCCCTAGTAAACTATGTTTTGGTTTACTTTGGGGACTGAAACACAATCAACAGTAGTAGTCATTTTTCTATTGTGTTTTTTTAATTTTGATCTTATTTAAGATTAAAAACTGGAACACCTTTTTAAACTGAGAATTTCAACAGAGAACTGTCACTTCTGCAGCAATATCTAGTGACATAGATGTTTCTTTACGTAGACTTGTATTTATAGAGCAAAAATGAATATCTCAGTCATACATAGCTACCCAAAGAGGTAGCTCAGCAAATTATTTTGTTAGTGCTGACAATTTACAAGTTCTTCATATTAACACATGAAATTGTGTGGGACTGTGTGAAAGCATTTTTAGGATCTATTCTGCTTATCTGCACAATGAAACTCACTTTTACATATTTCCTGTCATCTAAAAGATCTCAAAGTCCCTCACTAACTTAAATACGCAAACTAGAAGACAGATATTAACTCCTCACTGAAAGTCAGCATTGGTTTAACAACATACAGCATTAAATATGAAATCATATTCTCTCATACCTACTTCTGCAAAAGGTAATAAACCACTAATGAACAGAAAAAGATGAGTTTGTTAGAACACAAGGCAAGCGTTTAAGAAAGTCTGTTGAAAAATATGAAATAAATTGAGATATCAATACTAGCAAAAATGAAATAATCCAGTTCTTGATGCCTCACCAGAATTTACATCCCTTTATATGAGTCATATTCTTCTGACTTAGATGGAAAATGGATGAAACTTCAGCCTTTTGTGGGATGCAAATAGAGGCTGTACTCTACCACTGACTGCGATATCCCAACAAACGCATGTAACGAGCAGCACTTGGAAGAAGAGTGGCAGCCCTATGGACCTTTCCAAAGTGAAGACAGCTGTGGCCAGAGAGGGTGAATTGAAGCAAAGCCTGGGCTGGCGGAGCGATACGGTTTACTTTTCTCTTTCAAAGATCAAAATGGGGATTGACCTTTCCTGGGGTTTACGAACAAAGGACAGTCCAGGACATAGATTTGTATCTGAAACCTTGTTCCTCACAGTCTGTAGGTTGCGGGTTCCCAGACCCAGAGTTTCCAGTTCGTATCTTGCTTGTGCCATCCTTTGGTATTACTTCTGAACTACACAATTCTTTTCTCTAAATTTAAACAGATCTGCAGTCTTTATTGTGAGTGCAGTGGGAGTCGGCCTCTTCTCCCAGGCAGCTAGCGATAGGACAAGAGGACATAGCCTCAAGCTTTGCCAGGGGAGGTTCAGGTTGGACATTAGGAAGAATTTCTTCTCAGAAAGGGTCATTAGACATTGGAACGGGCTGCCCAGGGAGGTGGTGGAGTCATCATCTCTGGATGTGTTTAAGAAAAGACTGGACATGGCACTTAGTGCCATGGTCTAGTTGACATGGTGGTGTCAGGGCAATGGTTGGACTCGATGATCCCAGAGGTCTCTTCCAACCTGGTTGATTCCGTGATTCTGTGATTCTGTGCGTTTAGATGAAGTATTTCTTTGAGTAGAAGCATCGATTTCACACAGGGTGAGTATTTGCTAGAGCAAGCTAGATAATTCATGGTAACACTTGCATATTTTAACCATTTCCATTCTGAAATAATTATTTAGAAATATGTTTTATTCTTTATCAGCTTTGTTATTTTCAGCTACATTCAACAATATTAAAATTGAGGGTTTTCAATGTTACTCGCATTTTTTCAAAATTAAAATTTCGGAAAAGAAAGAAAAAGGAAACTCACAAAACTGTGTTTTAAATGTATTAAATCCATACCAATCACATTGGTGGTATTTGATTACTGCCATAATCATTCTCAGAATGTCTACATTTCACTTACAGTGCACTGCACAGAATTTAAACATTTAAATGCAGAGCCAATATTGTCATATCGTTTCACTTCCTGAGCATCAGTATGACATTTTTCACCTCTAAATAATAAAAATTAATCCAGGAGCAATCTGCTTATAAATAAGCATGAATCTCTGCAAGCACTGAATGTTGAGGTACTACTACAGGCAGTGGGTATGTTTTCATTCAGAACTCTAGAGGCCTGACCCAGACCCTTGAAAAGTATCGTAATTCCCTGTGTACGCAAAAGAAAACAGAAGGAGACTTAGTGACTGGAATCAAGCTCTGTGTCAGGGGTTGTCTTAGGAAATTATATTGTCCATTTCCTTGTTTTCTTTTTGGGTGTTCAAGCAACACCTCTCTTTTCTTGTTCCTTTTTATCTCCCTCTTGAATTGTATTTCAGAATCAGAAATATTTTGCTTGATCTATTAAAAAAGAGTTGTCTCTCGCTCTCCCACAGCTACAAAATCCACATGTGACCTTCACGCTGCATTTCAGTATAGCATTGCTTCATTTTTCACACATAATCTGATTTCATTTTACAGGTCAGAATTACTCATAATGAAAAGTTGAACTAATAACAAGGTGCACCATTGATGCCTCTTGTCTCCTCATTAAAGGACTAGACTTTAGTTTATTATAAATGGAACCTCAACCAAATATACATGCGTAGGACTCATCACAGAGTTAAGCTTTTTGCCTTTTTTTTTCCCCTTCTCTCTTTGTATTCTTATTTTCTGAATAGAAAGTAATCAAGTTGGTTTATTTAGTTTTATTTAGATTGGAAAGACTATCATTAATCTGTTTTGGTAAGATGTTTCACTCACAATACAACAGCAGCAGCACATTTTTTAATGCACAGCTCTGCATGAAAACAGAACACAAATCCCCAGCTCTCCACCCACTGTGCAGTGGAATCTGTGGGTGACAAAGTGCAGTCAGAAAAGCGCATTTGCAGCCTGTAACAAAACAAATGTTATGATGGAGAAGAGAGGAAAAAAGGAAGCAATTTTTAGAAAGGGTTTAAACCATCATTTACCCTAGCAGGAGGATGTGACTGACTTGCCACTTTAAGGCTTTATTGATTAATAAGATTTGAGGATACAGCATAGTAAGAAAAGTTTTCATTTTTTTTTTTTATTTTGTAAAAATAACTTCAAAAGATGGTACACAGCTATTGAAAGTTCCTCCTATTTACTTTGGGATTGAAATGAAGCCTTTGAGCATCGGGAATCCATTCCAGAGGGAATGAAGGATGTATTTTGATTTTTAGACTTGCTATTGTACTTTTAACACATCTTTTGGCAACAATTCAAGTTTTTTATTAGTTTAAAGTTGGAATGACTTTCTTATCTGCGGTTGAACAGACTAAAGCCAGTGTTCCTATATGCAGCTGTGGGAAATAGGATGCTTACTGTTTTGAAAATACAAACCAAGGCTCCAGATCTGCAACTGACTCCAAGCCTGATGCCAGAGTACACTGCAAAGTCAGTTGCATGATCAGAGGTTATGTATTATTTAAAATATGTGGTTTTTATTACCCTGAAAATAAAAAATAATTGCAAATGTGTCTAACTTGTAAATTATTTTTACATGTAAACCCTGACCTTTATTGGGTCCAGTCAGTGTATATCTGTGTCTGAGAGAAGGTTTGATTAGCAAACCTAGGACCTCAGTCTCTAACAAATAGGTCTAGCAGAAAACAAATGCATAGGTCTATAAGAAAATATTCCAGTTTAATTCTACGCTAGTTGAAGAAACAAGTGTTTCCACAAATGCAATTAGGTAAAGCTAATTCTAATGTGACTGCCATTGCCCACACTAGGCTAGAGAGTTACAGTGATGGAAAACTGAAGTAGGAGAAAGCTAAAACCAAAAGAGTTTTTATTTCTTCCATCTATTTTCAGTTTCACTTATTATATTTTATGTCACATACTAGAAAGGACTCTCCTCTTTTTTTTTTTTCCCCCACAACACTCTCATTAAAAGAGAAATAAAAAAAAAAAACAAACAGTAATTCAAAGCTCAGACAAAAAATAAAGGATGCCAGATTTCAAGAATGAAAGAATTTTTTCCCTCTTTCCTTCTTAAAGTGTCCTGGTTAAGAGTTCAAAGCATTTCTTTTTCTTATAGGCTAGGCTGGAATAAAATGCCGTGCCCAAGATTTGAAGTACAATTTTTAAAGTACATGTAGAATTCAAATTGGCAACAGCAGGAGAAACTGGATACTTAAGAAAAATATCTTTTTTTTTTCAGAGTCCCTGTCATTTGCAAGTTTGCATTTTTAAAAGAATGTGGATAAAAAATTAAACCACAATAATTAAGCTGCATTTTCACCCATTTAATTTAAAGACACTGACCTAGACCTATTGCTTGCACCAAGGACACAGCCACCATGCAGCTAACCCGTGGTCACAAGCAGGCCAGTAACAGAGCTGGGAAGTGAGTGAAAATCCCTGTGCCCCAAGAGAGCATCACGTTCATTAGGCAGGACAGCATTCCTGTTTGTAAGCAGACCCTTTTAATGCTTCCCGCATTGCATATAAAATGGAGGCAACCAAAATATCTACAGAGTTTGAAGACTTCCCCTGTACTGAAATGAAAAATGGAAGAAATAACAAAAACCTGTCAAAGAAAAGCTACTGACGTGCAGAATTTTCTTTGTATTAAACAAAAGTGACATAAAACCATCACGATGGCTGTGTCTCTTTGCTGTGACATATCACTTGCAAAACCTGATCATTTCATATAGAAGCTGATATTTTCTCTGTGAAATTTAAAACAATCTCTTTATAGCACCTTATTAAGGTTCTACACTAATTTTTAAACAATAATATTTACGTGTGCCACAAGAAAGGGGCTTCTAGAAGTAGGAATCTCTGAAACAGCAAATCTATAGTAGCAAGGCTGTTCATTGTGCTATGGACATTACAAGGGCCATTATTTGTAAAAGCCCCCTACGGCCAGCATTCAAATTTCAGTTACCGGTCAGTATTGAGTCCTTAGGGAAACATCATGAACAGCAGAGTTAAATAGAGGTTTTTAAAAGCCTGGGATTTGGGTTATGCCCTAATTCTGAAGTCTGGATTTGTTTCTGTGTCTAACTGTGAAGATGAAGCCCCATGCAGGCTATACTATTATGATCCCCACCAGCAGCACAATGAGCAATCTGCATGTTTGCTGTGATTTTGCAAGTATTGCATCACTTCATAAAGATTCCTGTCATTTTTCAAAGGATATAAGAGCATCCTACAAGAAACCTTCACTGCTCTAATTCAGATTTTTTCTCCTCTAGAATTTACTAGAGCCTTATGTATTCTTGTACACAGACATGTTTTAGGTGGCAAGATACCTTCAAGACTGGTTACTGATTGCACCCCACATCGCCTTTTCCATTAACAGCTGACCTGCAACATGTATGTGCTTACAAAGATGCAGCCTGATGTTTTAAAAATATCAAATCTAAACTATAACGTCACTTTTGCTCTTACGCTGTTGTTTCCTATCAAATTAGGTAAAAGCTTTTGTTTCAACTGTATTCAGTGGTGCCTGGAAAGATGGTGTTTAAGACTATCTTGGAAGAAAACAAACATAAAAACCCAAACAATCTTGCATCTCCCCATCTCTACTAGCCTTATCCCCCACCAACTTGGGGATCAATGATTCAAAATCATTTGCACGGTAAATGCTGGTGAGCAGCCCAGTATGTAGGACTACTCTTGTTAAATATTTTGATAACCTCTCTCATTTGTGGGGTTTGTTTTACTCCTTTGGATATTTTGGCTGTTGTGCTATTAGATGTCTGTTAATACATTAAGTAAATTGCTGTTGTGCATTAAAGCAACCAAATTTGACTATTTGAATGCTAAAATAACTAGCAGTTTCTGTTTGTTTCATAGCTGATTAGAAATCTGCCTTTTGCACTGAAGCAGTATTTACAGGGTATTCATGTAGCAGACACACAGTGTAATCTTCTTTCTCTGCAGCTGACAGCACACAGAGATGTTCAATGTAAAACTCAATGATGTACAAAGAATTTGACTGCTATGAGATAACTGGTCCTTTTCTTAACCCTCTCCTGATGGATTGTGGGAGGCAGACAAAATAAGGATCTGCTACCAGGCTGATAAGTCATTTCTGTTCTCTAAAATAGGAAAGCAGGGCCATATTAAAGGTGAAACCATTTATAAATATAGCCCTGTGGAGAAGGAGATGGACAAAAGGTTATATGTGATGTCTGAGTACCTATTAAAAGAAGCGGGAACACAAAAACTGAGCAGATCAGAATACGTGTTTGCACATGCCTGTTAATTCTGAGACAAACTTTTGAAGAATGCTAGCAAGTATATTCCAGCATGGGTAACAGAAATTGGGCTAAGTTCACAGCAAAGCACTTAAACAAATCACTTGATTTTCAGCGGATATTTGAAACTCAAATACAAAATGTAATAGCCTATCTTAAGGCATCAAATAATGAAATTGCTGACAAAAGTCAGCACCTTGAAGCCTCACCTTGAATACCGTGTCCAGTTTTGGGCCTCTTACTACAAGAAAGACTTTGAGGTGCTGGAGAGAGTCCAAAGAAGGACAATGAAGCTGGTGAAGGGTCTAAAGCACAAGTCTTATGAGGAGCAGCTGAGGGAACTGGGGTTGTTTAGTCTGGAGAAAAGAAGGCTCAGGGGAGACCTTATCGCTGTCTACAAGTACCTGAAAGGAGGTTTTAGTGAGGCGGGTGTTGGTCTCTTCTCCCAGGTAACAAGTGATAGGACGAGAGGAAACAGCCTCGAGTTGCATCAGGGGAGGTTTAGATGGATATCAGGAGAATTTCTTCACTGAGAGGGTTATCAAGCATTGGAACAGGCTGCCCAGGGAAGTGGTGGAGTCACCATCCCTGGAGGGATTTAAAAGACGTGTAGATGTGGTGCTTAGGACCATGGTTTAGTGGTGGACTTGGCAGTGTTAGGTTAATGGTTGGACTTGATGATCTTAAAGGTCCTTTCCAACCAAAACGATTCTATGATTCTATGACTCTATGAAAATTACTCTCAGCAGCCATGAGTTAAAGGAAGCTCAAAGACTTAAAGCAAATATTCATACACAGGTAAGAATGCTTTTTTTTTTTTTTCATGTTTTTATATGGTGTCATATGTGTTCCAAACTTTTACAAATGATACAATCAATACATAATATTGTCTTAGGGACAGCCATAGCTGACATTTAGTGAATCTGATGGAAAGGTTCATCTTTACTTCCATGGCGACTGCCTCTGATCTTAATCCTTTTCTTTGTAGAGTTTGGTACAATGCTGTCAATTCTCTCCTTCTAGATAAATTTGTAACACTGGCATGTGCTCATCTCCCTAGGATTTAAGAGCATTAATGAGATGCTGTCTTCCCAGAAGACTTTACAGATGTATTTATACACATGCACACGCACTTGCAAGCATGTATGTATAGGAAATCCTTAATATACATAACAAGATATTACCTTGAAATAGTCCTTGCTTAAAAACATTTAATCCACTGAAATAGTCCTTGCAATGTTTATTTCAACATAACAAACCAGTGATATAACAGGAATTTAATGGTGGTGCTCTGTTTGGAGACCTGCCTCTAGGAATTATTGAAAATTGTTCCTGAAAAAAAATTTTTCAGGAAAAAGAAATTCTATATAGATGTCAAAAATAGTGTAGCAAACAATCACAGAAACTAGGGCAGGCTCTGTTTCTAAGTAAAGTGTAATGAAACTGTTTAATAACAAAATATTTTTATAAGAATACTTTAAAAATAATTGTTTTGGTACATATTGTGTTTCTGGATTTCTTATCCTCAGCTAAAAAGTCAATCTATCATATTTTTCACTTAGTAAATCTAAGCCATCTTGGCTTCATGGTTCCTTTACTGCTCTGTTTAGGTTGGCAGCTTTGAGAAACAGTCCTCTAAAAACTTATTTTCTAATGTAAATCTTATTAAAAAAACACGGAAATATTTCTTTGGCTTGGATTTTTATAGAAGCTTGTTCTGACAAAACCCATATATTTTAGATCTAACACTTTTTCTTAGGTGCTCTGATTAAAAGGGACTGACTTCCTTGACACATTTTCTTCTCCACAGGAGCCAGGGTTTGTTTCAGTTTCAAACTTCACTTGAAGCATCAGACATCAAACCTTTGCCCTAGAAATTACAGGCTGCACAGACAGTTTCTGAAGGACGTGCAGGAATTTTACTTGCATGTTTTCTGTTTCTAGTACTTTGCCTTTACTACAACTGAACTAATCATTGTGGAGAGAATATGCAAGCCTGACCAAAGGGAGCTGGAATGATTAAGATCTGAGAAGACCTTTATTGGATATTTAAAGCCATTCAGCTTATTAATGAAAAATAAGTCTGGTGAGAGCCATCCCACATTTGTTTTCGAAATGCTTTAGATAGTCCTTCTCAATTGTAATTTCTGAATTCTTAATGACACCTATATCTGTAAGGTAACTTGCATGCAAGTGGAAAGAGACCCAGCTCTCTGTGAACTGGATCATGGGGAAAAAAAAATCCCTTTCCCTTTCATCAGGAGGAATAGTCCCCACGGACTGCCTTCCCTGTTGGAGAGACAAAAAGGCACTTTTGGTTGTTATTTGGTGCCCAGAAGCCACAGAAGCCTCTTAGAAGAAGCAGGTTTGGGAGTGAATTGTGCCTTCTGTTGCCCACCCTTACTGATGCACTACACACTCAGAAGAAAAGTTTTAAATATTAAGATTACAATGACAGGCACTCAAAAATTAGGAAATAGTGGAATCCATCTAGCTTATGAATATGGATTTTTGCTACTGTCATTAATTACATGATCACAAACCACTTTTTCACAAAGTCCTCAGCTGGTGCTCCCTGAATGAGCAACTACTGAATATTTTATCTTCACTGTTTAGTTTTTGGCCTAAGTCTTGTGGACAAAGTGTGAGAAGATAACCTGCATTATCCATGAAGTCAGAGTATTTATGGGAACGACTTCCGTGAAGGAGCTGAACACGCTTTTGGTTTCTTCAGTTGTGGTAACTTTTCTGTAACCTACCCAGTTAATTCCATTCTTGGAAATTATCAGCCTGTCACAAGTGGGGTCCCCCAGGGATCGATATTGAGCTGCTGTTCATGCTGTTCAACATCTTCATAAATGATCTGGATGATGGGATCGAAAGCACCCTCACCAAGTTTGCTGATGACACCAAACCAGGTGGTGAGAACACATCAGAAGGGCAAGCCATCTTACAGAGACACCTGGGCAGGCTGGAGGAGTGGGCAAGCAAGAACAGTATGAAGTCTGACAGACAAGTGCAATGTCCCTGCACTCGGGACAAAATAACCAAAGAGTCCAGCACAGGCTTGGATCTGTGTGACTGGGGAGCAGCCTTGCAGAAGGGGACCTGGAGGTCCTGGTGGTCAGCAAGCTGAACATGAGTCAGCAGTGCACCACTGCAGCAACAAAGGCAAATCGGATCCTGGGCTGCATCCACAGGGGCATTACTAACAGAGACAGAGACTTGATTTGCAGTGAAGATGCCATTAGTAAGAGAGAAGACAGTGCCCTAAATTGCTTTAACTCTTTTCAGTACTTGATTCTTTGCTATATCATGCACAAAACAGCAGAACTGAGATGGAAACAGTCTTTCTTGCCTTACGAAAAATTAAGGGATTTCAAAAATTGTATTGTATTTATTGGATCAAACACAACAATTTGAATTTTGCCCTATAGCAAATTTTAATAATAAATTATTTTAATCACTGTAAACACTTTATTTAAATAATTTACAATGATTCATTGCCATTTTGGCAATTTTTAAGTTCTAAAATAGACTTTTAAAATTTCAGAAAAAAATATTAGTGCAGTTACGAAAACATGCCCAGGTATGTATCTCAACATTTCAAAGCTGATTTTTTTTTTAAACTTGATGTCAAATAATTCTTGGAAACCGATGGTCTTCCATTATAAAACTTTTAAAAACAGTATTGTATTCATATTACAATTTAAAAGGAAAATTTTTGACTAGTCCCATAAAGCGTACCACATGTGCTGCTTAAACCTAGGTGTAATTCCAGGTTTTTACTGAGCTTGAAAAGTAAATTTAGAGGAGAGGAGAGGAAAGGAGAGGAGAGGAGAGGAGAGGAGAGGAGAGGAGAGGAGAGGAGGGAATATTTCAGTTGGAAGGGATCTGCAATGATCATCTAGTCCAACTGCCTGACCAATCCAGGGCTAAATTTCTGTCTGTTCTACAACTGTATTTATTTTATTTTAATTTTATTATTATGTATTTTGGGTAAAACATCCAGAAGTGCCTGGCTGGGACCTCAGCTCCCTTCCTAGTGTGCCAAGCTGCCGTGCACTGGTTTTACAGTAAAGCATCTCTGCATCCATGTCCTGCCTCCTGGCAAATGGGAAGTCATCTGAAGAAGCCACATCTGACTGTGCATCACTCCTACAAGAATCTTAATTACCAAAAAAAGTACTTCTTGCAATAAGGATATTGCTCCTGACGGTCATTTTTTTCACTGCTAAACTGGGTGATATGAAAAGTGAGGGAAATTTGGTTCAAAGGGTGAAGATATAACTGTTCCCAGGGGTCTCTTCTGGCCTCCTGCTGAGATACCTGGCTGTGACAAAAGTGTCAGGAAGAAATGCATCTGCACTCAGCTGCTTCAGTGCTAAATCCAAAGGTTTAATGCCCAGGAGCAGTGGTTCATATTAACCCTCTGGCTTTGCACTGGAAAGATGCGAGTGCATGTCTCCTCCTGCCAGTTCCTCTGTGTGGGTTGCACCCTGTGGCAGGAGGTAAGGGGGACCTGGTGGTTTCCTAAGCTGCCCAGAGCTTGGCTTCCCAATGCTCGTTTCTTGGTTTCCCAGTACTCATTTCTTGGGACTCATGGTAAAACTAAGCCAGACAGACCTTAAAGAATAACTTCCGTAGGTCACCATTGAAGTGGTAAGATCTTCATTCTTCACATAGCCCTGTTATAGTCCAGCTGAAGTACAAAGAAATATATCCAATTTGGGAAAATTACTGAAATCCAGAGAAACTGTTCTCCCAGCATGAGTAAATGTTAGCAGATTTTGGCTAATCTGAGTTTTCACTGGCAAGGGTTAGCAGATTTAAACTGTATTATATCTCAGTATTTTAAACATTGCACTATTTACTGCTATTGTCTTTCTTACTATTTTTAATTGCAATGTTAGAGTTAATGTAATGAACAAAATCATTAGCATACCAAAGACAATGATGAGGAAACTTCCCTTGTTTCCATGCCCCTGCAGCCTCAAGCTAATCTCCTGCCAGCACTGACCATCCAGACAATGCCAGCTCTCTCTCCCACATGCAAACACTTCACAACTTGTTGATACTAGAAATAGGAATTAGAGCAGCCCATTTTCATTTGTGGCTGTATATTGAAGCCAGTGAAGCAATTAGGAGTGCCCTACAAGTCTGATTTAGTTAAGACCACAGGAATACCCAAGAGCTAAAAAAATCATCTTGTTTAACACAGATCTGTTCTAACACAGCCCTCCAGCAAGCGTGGATTCATCAGCGCCTCTAGCAAGAAGACTTGCAAAAAAAGTGTGGACTGCCATATATAGATGATTGCTTTTGTTTGCCAATAACCCCATGTGTAAGATCCGAACTGTGCAAGCCCAGCAAACGTAACCTCCCACAAAAACACAGAAATAATTTTGCACTGCAGCACTGCAGCTTTGGATGCAGTCTCAGTTTAATTAATAATCAAGCCTTACACTTCTGCGGGCCACCTCTTGGTGCTGTCATGCATTTCCTTCAGCACGCTTCCTTGCTTTTGGAGAAACAGCCACAAGATTGACAAGTGTGTGAAACAAAATTACCCCCCTCAAACCAGAGAGAAGGTGTCCTCTCAAGGTCGTGTGCAGACAAATGGCATGAGCTGTGTGCTTAATCTCCAGCAATTTACCTGGGCTCTGGATAAACAGAATCCTTCAGCATCCTCTGAAGCTCTAATGCCAACTCCTCCTCCTTTTCCTCTTCCATCTCCCGTATCAAATTCATTGTGAAGTTTCAAGGGGGAAAAGTATTCGCAAAGGTTATTCTAAAGCTCAAACCTAAATGCATTTTTAAACACTGCTGAACTCACTGCAGATGCCACACACTAGACAAAGAGCTGCAGAAGGCCCACAATAATACGTTAATTCCATTGCTAGAAGGAAGGGAGAAGACTTCAATCAATCTTGAAATTAATTTTGCATTTAAAAATGTAACAGCCTCTGCACTGCGTAGAGTGTCAATTCTTTTATCATGATTACTTTTTATGTGTCAAACCATTTAGTCTCACCTCCTATTGTGCCATGATTGAGTTCATGGCAGCAAACATACTGGTCATAAAAACAATGAAACCTTTAATGCTGCCCTAAATATTTGTTTCACTGAAGCTGACTAATGAAATGCACATTATGATTTTTTGTCAACAACTTTAATTTAGTTCTGTTTAACTCATTGCCTATGCCTTACCCATCTTTTACTCCATAAAGGAGGACTGTAGGACAAACAAGAAGTAAAGTCGGTAGCTAAGGCTCATCTTCCTGTAAATAAAGCAATGGCTGAGAGCTTTTTTACGAATTTGTTTCACAAATCCTCCTCTTTTCTTCCAGTGTCCCTTTTGCCCTTTTTAAGTTTCTGGATCCAATTGGTGGCTTCAAACTTTTCAGCCTGGATCTCTAAAACATTTTCAGTGAACTACAAACCCTTCGAAGTTACAAAGACTTGGATTGCTCATAGCATGTATGAACTTGCTCCTTTTAGACATGGTTGGTGGTCCAAAGTCTCTAAACGTCTGGACTTGCTGGACCTTACTGCTCGGTGAGTGTGCCAGTATGTGTAGGAGGGACAAATGTGCTCCTCAAAGGAACTGCAGTAAAAAAAGAGGGAAACCTCCAACTCATCCGCCATACTAATTAGCACTGGTGAGACTGCATGCTTTCGACTGGCAGAGGATGTCAAAGCCTACAGCGAGGGCCACTGTGGTGCATGGGGACAGAGAGGCTGCGAGCATCTGAGCGCTTCTGAGATCTGCTGCAAGAGTGTCCCTAACCCCTTCTGCACTTTCTTGCACGTAGAAGACATAAAAGCATATTACATACAGAGAGGAAAGTTTATAACTGAAATGGCCAAGGAGGCAAAATCAACATCTTCCAGCATACCCTGACCACACTACTAATTTTCTGATAACTGGCATGTCCACAACAGCAGTAGACATGGGATCCTATCAACTCAAATTCTCTTGGGCTTATTTGTTTATTGTACTTTCTTAAATCATTTCTTTTTAGGTTGTGGAAAGCTCTGAATTTTCTGTTGCAACCTTTACATGAAATCACTTTATTTGAAGTCTTGTGTGAAAATTGTTAGAATTTCTATTTCTTTTTCCATGCACAGCCTCTGTAACAACTAAAGAAATGCTGTGTTCTAGAAATGTAGTACACTTTTTATCAAATTCCAGTTTGATAAGAAATATTTTACCCCTTCTATGAAGTCAGGTATAAATTTTAACTTCCCTTGTTTATTACAAAGACATTTTCACCTAGAAAATGAAAATGACATATTAGTCTTGTGGTCCCAGTGTGAATATTTGAATACAATCCCACAAATAGATGAAGAAATGCACCAAGGTGAATACATATGGAGAAAAAAAAAATGAGGACAGGCTGTTTTGGCTGTGGCTAAGAGCAGAAAACGGGGCGGGGGGGTGGGGAGGCGGGACACACACAGAGTGATAGAAGGCAGGCATTGTTATTCACTGTGTATTTTGCAGATCAGTTTCTCTGCTTCACAACCTTTAAGTGCTGGTCCACTTTTTAACCTGCTCCATAGATCTGAGGGCACTGCACATCTGCCCACAATGCTACTTTATTAACTGCACATAACGAGGTATGCAACACTTCAAATAACAATACATCAGTCAGCAGAACAGGAGGCCAAAATGCATGGCTTGATTTGGCTCGCTGTTCACCTTCGCTCAAGCAATTATAACGGCTTAAGGCTGAGACTGAAAAAGTAAGAAAGATGGTATCATTTATCTTTTTCTCTTTTTCCAAAGAAAACCTTTGTAAGAAAGAAGGCAATGTTATTTTTTAAGTTGAATTTATGTTTCTTATTTATTCTTTATGGGAGTCTCCATTTTTGTCTTACATATAGGCAAAGCTGGCAAAGTCAACCACTACTAGAGGTAATGAAAGTCCTTTGGTTTCTCTGCCCAGTTTGTCCATGCCAAAGCGCTGACCATCCAGGCTGGCTGCCACCATGGCTTTCCAGAAGGGAAAAATTCAGGATGCGACTCCTGCTGGGGTGAAGGCTGGTGTACACCATTGCCACTGTGTCCATATCTGTTCCTCACATCTCAGCAGCAAGGGCTTCATCCCCTCTCCCCATCCCTCTGCTATGCCTTGCCTGTCCTATGGACTCTGGAAGTGCAAAATTTCAGTTTTGACTGAACCACTTAAAGTTTTGGCAAAATGATGGTTCTGTTTTCTCCATAGTAACCCCTGAAGGACAGGATGGAAGGAACTAGATCATCTAATTTTCACAGAATTAGATGATCAGACCTCTAACTTGCTGTAAGAGAGTAAAAATTGAGAAATATTTAGTGGAGAGCTGAATGTGAGAAGAGCGAATAACTACCTTAAATTTTTTTTTCTACTTTGAAGAACTTTAGGGAAAAAAAATTTGTGTGTTTACTGGTTCATTTTGGAAATAAAATATTGAATTAACCTAAGACTACGCCCAGTCATACTGTCCAAAAATGAAAAACTCACACAACAGCCATTCTAAAAATGCAGTCTTAATTGTATATTGATATCTCTAAGCTTTTAGAAACAATGTAAACAATTAGCTGGTCTTTAGATCATGCCATATTTCATAGAATCATAGAATCATAGAATCATAGAATGGTTTGGGTTGGAAGGGATCTTAAAGATCATCTACTTCCAACCCCCCTGCCATGGGCAAGAACACCTTCCACTAGACCAGGTTGCTCAAAGCCCCATCCAGCCTGGCCTTGAACACTGCCAGGGAGGGGGCATCCACAGCTTCTCTGGGCAACGTGTTCATATTTCTGATGAAGACAAAGAATATGCTCAGGAAAAAGCAAAGACAACTAGCTCTTTGAAATTTCACTTATTTTTATGATATTGCTGTTGTCTGTCCATCTATGCTTATAAATAGTGGGCCAAATTCAAACTTGATATAAGTGAGGGGATTACTTTAATACATTCACAATTTAGCAACAGAGTCACCTTAAATTGCCTCACTGAATAAGACTATCCCCTGTTCTCTAAAAGGGAAAACGAAAGAATCTCACCTAGCCTACGGCAACAACTTTCAGTGTTTTTGTCCGCTTTTGTCTGTCTTACAATACCCATGATTAGTGAGAAAAGAATCCTCTGTTTTCCTGTGGTTTCCATTCAGAAACCACGGCATAATCTGAACTGTGTTTGCTTTATAGGCACATGTTGATTGGTGAGAATGGTCCCAAGACCTAGGACATTTTTAGGGGAAAAGCTAAGGATAAGCTAGAAATGCTCGTTATGCTATTGGGGCTATTTACAAAACTAGAGAGGTGTTTACCCACTAGGAACATGCTGAAGACCAGCTGTGATCATATTCTGCTGCAGAGGGGCTGGAAAGGGGCAGTAGATTACTATAGGTAACTGGGGATGCTGGTATGATCCTCATATTACAGTACCAATGCCTGAGTTGCTGGTCCGCTTTGTGACTACGGGACAGGTCTTTCAACACCTTGGATGCAAAAATCCTACAACTGGAAGGACAGAACTTCCCTCTTAAGCCTTTCAACCATTTATTCCATAAATCCAGTCTCAGAGGTCAGGCATGTGCATCATGCAACTACGTGTCAGTGCAAGGGTGCTGGGATTTCCTCTTCAGAGCAGCCATCACATTGCAGCCACGTCTTGATATCAGAAACACTTAAATGAAAGCATCCCCAATCTAAAAATCAAGCCAATTACAAAAAATCGTGGTACAGAAGTAGAAGCCCAACTTAATATGCCAAGTTGCCAGTGCTTCTACAAACAATGCACCTATGAGCTGGACTGAGAGGCAGCAGCATGTCTGAGAGCTGTCTATTTTTCACCTTATTCATATTATTCTAATTCTTATCCAGTGGTCACTAGCTCATCTTGACATTTTTGTTACAGAGGTGTAGCAGTTTTAGTTTCCAAATCAATTTACACAGCAACCACAGCAAGACTATTTTGCAATGACATAGGGAAGCAAGGCTTGAAGCAAAAAAAAGTTACTTTCCTGCCTGTATTGAAATGGAAACATCCATGTTGTATTGATATGAAAAACTCCTCTTGAGCACCCAAAAGCAGGTAGGGAGTGACCAATAACTACAGATTGCAAATGCCAGGATCAATGGCAAATGAAAAGTATGGTAGAAAGGGATAGTTACAGTCTCCTTTTGAAATACGCTGAGTTTGGCCTAATTTCCACTGAATTGGCTACTGTGTTGTGAAGTCAGACCAGAGGAATCACAACTGTCCTTTATGGCCTTCCAACCTTCTCTGTTTCAGTTCCACAGCCTAAGCTCAAACCCAGAGAGTGACCTTCTGGCTCACAGGGCTGCTTCAGAGTGAGCAAGGAGATAGCCAGATACCTCCTACCAAGGGATAACACTAACAATCCCTTCCTAGCAATGAACAGGCAAAATAACATCTCTTTTCCCAAAGGGCAGAAGAGATCCAAAAATCACGGAGAATTTGGACTTTAAATATGTTTTGTGATTAAATATGGGATCTTTGATACCACTAGAGGAACTAATTTGTAACTTCGAGACTGTGAGACATAAGGGCAAGGTACATCCAAATGTGTATAAATTTAAGCACTTAAAGAGTGATCTGATTTTAAATTTCTGAATAGCTGTAATTCTCATTCACTACTATTGGCTAACTCTTGCCATTTACTTAAGTCTTTTAACTTAAAACAGGTGAATTTGAAAATACTTGCCTAAGCACTTAGCAAAATTTGGACTCACAAATTTATGTCCATAGAAAGGGGTATTCATTCTAAGTTAGTAACGATAACTCTAAAAGGAAGGGCTAAGACCTGTTTTCTTCCTACAAATGCATTACTGTGCTGTGCTGCACCAACCCAGATGTTGGTGACATTTCCAATAAGCTGCCACAAAACTCAAACTAATTATGGAGACAGAAAATACTGACTGGGAAAAAGGACAGATAAGAAAGAAAGCACCGAGGTAAACTTCTCACAAAATCTGTATTTTGCATCATCAAGACCTTTCTTGACAAGCTCCATGTCTGCTCTTCACATACATAGAAAATTAGCATATCATTTGATAATGACCTATCAAAACCTATGCTTTGATTACAAGCAGCTGCTTTTGATTACAATCAATGAATCACTAATTTGTGCTCAACCACAGAACAGTGGGATTCCATCTATTATTCATTCCTGAAGTGGAGATCCTATTTAGAACTGGATTCCGAATTTCACTAAAGCTTTTACCCTCTTGGCTATTAATAATTTTGTTTTGAAGTTAGGTCTCTAAGGTTTCATGATGGCCTCTTTTGTTATGCTTAAACTCTGAAATAATATGCTCAGCTGTTGCCCAGATCTACGCACCTTTCTCCCTTACCGTATGTCTAGAATGGGCTAATTTAAGTCTTCTAACAACCGCATGATACTCTCTTGATTTTCAAAAGCCCTAGCCTTTACAACTGGTATAATCTGAGCCATACTCACAAGGGACTGATATAATAAGATCTGTGATTGTGTGACATGGGATTTGTAGGTCTATGAATTTCTTTACAACATATATATACACACATATGACATGATAAAAAGATACACAAATGTCAGATGCCTTCTCAGTTCAAGGTATTTAGCTTAAAGGCATGGGATATAATGCACCCTTGTATAATTATGTGTGCATAAATACACACATTCTTCAGATAAATCCAAACATTTGAGCTCCTAGATCTTATGTTCAGCAAGCTTTAATTACATTATCACTAGTTCAAGATAAGGAACCATATGATTTTTCTTAGATTATCAATGAGATTGTTCATAAGAGTGTGTGAATGACTTCTACTGTGGAAAAAAACTCTCTCCTGTGTAAGTTGCTTCCAGTGTAAGACTATCTGGCTCACAAATCTGCATGACTCCATCAACCAACATACAAGTGACACCTCATTTGATAAAATGGATGATGACGACTCAAAATGAAACTAACCATCAATGTGTGCTGGTTTTCTATCAACAAAAGAATAATAAATGCTCACCATCAAGCAAGCAAGTTAATTCACAAGCCAGAAATGTCAAAACAACCCTGCTATTCAATTTGGGTGGTAGGTCTGATAAATAGTTTAAAAAATCTACTCTAAACAACTGTTAAACATGTTCAATGTATATGGAAACATTTTCAAAATGCAGCTCACACCTCAGAGCCTGAATACTGTGCTTAGGCTACATCTGAAGCAGACAGCTCAGGCTTGGGGCTCAGCCTTGTAGAGCATCACCAGCACTTGGTGGGGGGATCACAAGCCAGCTTTCCAGCCATGGGTTCCCTCACTTCCCAGACCCCTCATGAAATGCAGCAGAAACTGTGACCCTGAAAGGCAGCTGGAAACCAGTATCAAGTACCCTGGGGTGCATCCCCCAGACTGTAAACCTGAGGAAGAAAAATGTAGATATCTTGCTGATAGTGGGATAGTCCAGAGTGAAAATCAGTTTTGGCAACAGAATCTTCTTGGAAAACAATATTCTCTCCTAATTTTACTCTTAAATTGCATTCTAATTCTGTGAGTGAGATTTACCACCGACAAGAAAAAGCTGAGAGAAAGAGGGATACCCCATTAGTTCAAAACGGTGGGCACAATTGGTTGCGAGTGTAAAGTGGCATCCACAAAGCCAAAGATGCAATTTAAAAATCACACCTCAAGCTCGACAAACACAGGCTCCCAGGGACCTTGGTACAGTCCACGTCTCTAATAAATGCTTCCTGCTCCTCCTATCTCTGGCCATTGGCTTTAATATAAATAGTGCCTCGTGATTTTTTAAATAGTCAACAGAATGGTCTGTAACTCTTACTCATGTTAATAAGGATTTAATCATCTCAACAGGATCTAGATACACATTGGGACTGCTCCTGAGAATAAATTACTTCCCATTGAACATAAGGACTCAGGCCCATTTTTATTTACACATTTTATGTGAGATTCACAAAAAGACAGTGACAATTCAGCCAGAGGTCTCATTACAAGAGTTGCTGGAAGCTAAAGGCCTTTGAATATCTGGCACATGGTACCAAACATCTGACAGTCAATCCGTAAGGGACAAATTTTGCCCTCAGATGTATGTTGCTCCCACTGAAGTCAGCAAGTCATGCATACTTCACCAGGGAATTTAACCATAATATAGCTGTTAAGGCAGACTGGCATTTTAGACTTAATTTTTAAGTAAGGTAGTTCATTACAAAAATAGCCATGTAACTAAATGTTTAAGCACCAACACATAGATTTGAAATGTCAGGGAGGAATAAGTGTTACATTTGCAAGTCTCTATTTCCCAGGGAAAGGTACATAACTCACTAGGCCCTTTACAAACAAACAAACAAAAAGAGGAAAAGAAATGGCTTCATGCTCTTGAAACACCTCTGGGAAACAGAATGACTGAGAGGAGCAGCGTAGCAATTCAGCTATAATGGCCAGTAGCTTCAAACAACACAAAGACTGCATAAATGTCAGATTTCCATTACCGGAAGCCTGAAATCTTTGCAATAGAGTTGTTTCTGTTAAGATTTGATGTCACCATATGCTCTAATTACTGTTAAAATACCGTCTATTGTGCCAGAAATCTTTAGATTTATAAATGCATCCGCAGCCCAGGGCACAGGTAGATACACAGTGGCAGCATCCACTGCAAGTATTATTGATGGCTATCAGCAAAACAAATGAAGGAGGGAAAAACACTCACCAAAGTGACAAACACTGGTTTGGTGCTCACTGCTCTCTACACCGGACTACGGGATCAGACCCCCGGCAGAGTCACAGCCTCTGCTTATAAGACATCGTCTACAAAGTAAAGTTGAACCTCTGTGGCCTATTGCATGGATCTAGACTGAGGGAATTAAGCTAATGAAATCCGTGTGTTGAACACCCTTATGCTCCTCTAAATGTTTCTTGGTTTAGCTAAATTTGCCTCTGTGCAAGTTGAAACAAACACAGGACACTGTGAAATTGAACTCAAGGATCCCGAAATGGCTCATGCTGTTTCAAACATATGGATATAAAATATCAACGTGACTATAAAGCTACTTTCCTATGGAGACAAAGCCTAAGTTAAGCTGAGTTTGTACTGATGTGAGAGAATTACTATGAATTATCATTACTTGGTACATCACAGGAATATACACAATGCTAGAAAGTGGGTAATCACATAGACAACAAGGATCAATTGAATCCACTTGAAACTAGGTTCCTTTTGCTTTGTGGGGGCACTAAGGACCTCTGGAAGTTTGCATAAGTGTGGGGTCCTACTATCAAAATGCGCTAACACATCGTGCAGTGCACAATATAGAGTTGCTGGAAGTAATGTATCTCATTATGAAGATTTTGGGTTACAGCAGCAGTATTATTAAATTTCTAGGAGCCTGCTGTGGGCTAGGTGTGGTCATCTCATCACATTTTTCTTTATATTAACTTAGAATTCGATTTGTCATATGAAAGGCAGACACATAGAAATACCTACACACAAGCTCCACGTGCTCTTTCATTCAACATTTAATTTTTTTTCTCTTAGTTTTCACGAGCATAAGCAAAGAACTTAGAGTGAAGAAATACCAAAATCATGTAATTAAAAATTCAGTATTTGCTAAGTTTTAAGTGCTGCTTCAGAACATGAGTGGGGTGATATTTTAATGCAATTATTAATGAAAAAAAAACCCTATTGGCAGGATGAATACGATATGCAGCACTGACAGACTGATATTTTCCAGCAGTTGCAATTATCTGATGTGAGATTTAAAAAACACCAGTGAAACGTACATAACTTACTTTTCACATGAGAGGTAATCACATCTTCCCTGAAGTTCACTGTGAATTTATGGTGTTCTGGTGTTCTCTTCTGAAAATAGAGTTCATAGTAACACTATGAAAGACAGAGCCTTTTTTAAATAGCTTTCCATTAACTATAATTTTTGTCATTTTAGTATAATCTTTTGTGATGTATCTGACCATTTTGCCATGGGAATAAGGAACTGTGAATTGAGAGAGGCTACTGAGAGGAGCAAATCATTTCCAGGACTTACAGGTAGCTCCATATGATATTCCCTGTTCCACTATGTGCCTAGTAACTTCATCTCTTTACCTCTAGCTACAGCTTCTTTATAACACTGCTGGAGATCTAGGGTTAAACCAAGCTGTATTTATCGTCAGATATTCGATAAGCATGGAAAAGAGGACAGGATAAATGCTATGTACAACAAACTGCATAAAAGCACCAAGCAAAATGGCAGCTACCTTCAGAAAACAGAATTATTCCTAGGAAAAGGCTTCCCTGCACCTTAAGCCACATTAATCTTTCTGCCACCCCTCAGTCTAGTGCTGGCTGGATTTACTATTCTTGTATTTGTGTTGTCTGGAGGCTTTCAGAAGGAGAGGCAGTGCCATAGCACAAATAGGGTATAGTTATGATTTTAAAGGAAGAAAACTATTATTCTCTGTTATCCAGGTGGATTAGACTGATTGTGAGTAAGAGGATGTACACTGAAGGTGAATGTAATCTGAAGGTGAATTTTAAAATATTAAGCTTGCAAAGATCTGAAAACCTGGGCAGCAGGTACAATCCAAATGGACAGATGTAATGTCTTCAGAGGTGTTGTTCCCAGGGGAGGCACGTTGCTCTTTCTACAGATTTACATGTCTGAGAGCACTTTAAAAACATGATTAAAAGTTCTTGCTAGTGCCCATCAACACTCACTGCCTACTGCCCAGGGAGCAAAGTGGGTGTAGCTGCATGAGCAAAAAACTGGTTGTGCCCTTCATTCTCCAAAATTTAGACCCACAAAGACAGATCGCCACTGTTTTGTTTCAACTTTGAGGAAGTATATATCAGAGACATCCTTTCAAATCCAGCTATGGTAAAATTTTAATTAAAAGAATTTCAGCATTTCCTATTGCCTTTCCTTTAAAAAACATGCACAAACTAGGAACCTTGAATAAGCTGATACACTTTTTAAATCAGCTTGTATTCTGATGCTTGAACTAGTCTCAGAACCATCTTCCTTTTATTAGAATTCTCTTGCTGAGGCAAACAAAAAGCAGAAGGCATGATTTTTTGAGAGAAAAGCAAACAACAGAGATTAAACTTAGGTCTGTGTATTCCACCTGAGATGCCAAAACAGGCTATCAGATTACTGCATAAAGGGAACTAAAAGCATGACCTATACATTTATTTTTGGTCATGATTTTCACTGTTCTGTTTATTTTTATTGCAAGGCTTAATTAAAATTAATAGCAAGTCAGGCTGGCTTCAGATTGTTTGGGAACACTACAGAACAATTGGATTGTATCTCCACCTACTGTTAGCACTCCGTTATCTTGAGAAGGGTAAGTCTATGGCATTTTAAAGCACCGACGCGTATGGTGCTCTGGGATATAAGCTGGACAGGTCATGATCAAGAAAACAGCAGACTGAATTGATGGGGAAAGTTTAGTTTTTGCTAAAAATCCATATCTTACTACTGCTATAAAAAGGCTGCAACTGAGATCTTTGAGCTGCTTCTGTCTACTGCTTCCTTTTTTGTGTCAAAGTCAAGTGCATTCACGCAAAAGGAGCAAACAGCCTTTCCTCTTATTTCCATATCTTACTTTGGAGATTTTTCTCCTCCTTTGTATCTATGGGAAAGTTTCTTGTGAAGAAAGCCGGGGCTCACAGAAGCACCAGCATGCTTTGAAGTGCAGAGTTTAAACACACTTCAGAAAAGGTTTCTCAGGAACAACCTTGTATTTCACATTAATGAAAAGCTTTCCTCTGAGATGATGCAGATTTCCCAGCATATGCTGCCTAAGATGTGGACTACATCTTGCCATCACTAAATATCACTCTTCTTTTTCCTTGGGCTAGAGTAACCCAAGGAGTTTGGCAGTGTCACTGCAACAACTACCTCTCAGGCACGCTGCTGCTGAGGGCTTTTCCCTACTCTGAATTAGGCATTTTGGAGGACAAAAAAGGCCAGACTGAAGGGTTCACAGCAACCACCTCACTGGATCTGCCCAGCCTAACAAGTAGAAGATGTCAAATACTTGGATATGGCTTCAGCCCTGCTTCATTCAGGGACTCACTTACACAGAGGCACTTACTTGCATTTAGGGTTCACATAGCTAAACCCTTTCTTTAGATAAGCAAAGGATGTCTGGCCTTTTCAAAGGACAAGGGCAAGATGATAGTGCCCCTTTTCATCTAGGAGCCCTGTAATTAGAGCAGCTGTCTATATGATGTGGGCCCCTACCTTGATCAAACAGCTCCTCCACCTAAGGGATCAGGACTCATCCCTCCTGCCAGACGGCTGAAGCCACCAGAGCTGGGGATTTCCCACTGAGGCTTCTCTCTGTCCAGTCTGTTGAAACTCTTCCTCTTTGCGTGGCCCAATTAAATATTCATTGGGTCAGAGAGTGAGAATCACACTGTAGCTTAGTAGTTGTGGCAGTCCCCAGGGAGAGATTCCCATCTCTGCTCTGATGAATGTTGAAGTATTTTCTATCAAGTATTTACTGGACCAAAGACACAACAGCATTCAGATCAGCACACAGGCCGGAGCGGCCAAGCATGTGGGTCAAGCACTGCAATGGGGAGGAGGGACTTGACTTTGCATCCTGCATCTGGGTTGAAGGTTAAGTCAACTTGTATGCCCCAAAGAAAGAGTTTTTTTAGTATCTTGTGGGACTTACCTGCTGCTCTCAGCTGCAGCAAAGTCTTCCCGGGAAGCCTTTTTTAATTACTGGACTAAGGCTGGAAAACCGAGCACTCAGATGTCAGGAAAAGACAGGATTAAGGTTGCCTACTCAACTCAGTCTTGCCCCGTACAAGTATTTCAAATTTGTGTTTTTCTAGAAGACTCCTCTTCACTCAGGGCACAGAGTGGGCAGTGGTCTTTGTGTCCATATTCACATCCGGCCATTTGCCTTATTTACCTCACATTACACAAAGCCTTCTGTGAAGACAGACGTCAGCTGTAAGGATAGATTAATAATTTTCAATATTTTCATTTCCTTCTTTGGTACTCATTATTCCAGTATGCAAACACTCCAAAATTTTAATGAATTTCATATCCTGCCTAGGACATGAGTGGGTATTGTTCCCTTTGTAAAAAGTGGATTTGAGGCACAGAGAGATTTATGTCAAAAAGTACTCATTAATTTTGGGCACCCAGTCTGAGACGTCTCTGTATTTTGTAGTATTTCATATATTCACATGCACTCTCCAGTTCATACATCTGTTGCCTAAGTGCTCACCAAACCTATGGGCCAAGCCCTACACAGAGGGTCTTGTATATCTAGAAAATGAGAAACAAATAACAATCTCTGAAACTGGTGTAAGAAAATTACCCAAGTACATATACAGACTTTATTGTAAAAACAAAAAAAAAGTGCTGTTTTAAACAAGAGACTGTCCTGTCTCATTCACTCTATACTTTCTGGCTTAACAAATGAGGTAGGGGCCTCTTAATTGCTTGTTTTACCGCAAAGTCCTAGTTCGTTGCCAGACCTGACCCTTTCTGCATATGAATGAAGCAGGATTCTGTAATTAAAGACTCTACCTTAATACACATGGTAAAGTGGGACAAATTAAGGGTGCCCAAACAATATAAGTCAGGTGTTAAATTTTGAGGGCTTTGCAATTTTTTGCAAAGAAAATATTTTTTCAGAATAAAAAATGACATCCACAAGATTTTGATTAAAAAAAAATAATACCCTCCCCTCTGTAATTTGAATGTGTTTTCATATTGACATCAATATAGCTCATCACAGAACTTAATATCCATCATCCAGACCTCTACCACTTGAGTTACTGAAACAAAGTAAGAGTAGTGAAAGAGAGGGGAAGCGTTACCGTTGCTTCCACGTCCCCGTGCTGATGTAGGGGGCCTCTGAGATAAAAACAGCGTTCTCAGACCACACTGTGAAGGAAGGTACTCTACTCAAAGCTTTTGTGACTACTGTCTTCCAAATTTGAGCCCATTTTTTTTCCCAGCCCCTTGTTCTTTGCCTACCCTGTCCCAGAACTCTCTGCTAGGAAGTTTCGCTCCATAGTTGTCTTGGCTGTAGCTTCCCCAGCCACTTCTTGTGCATACCCAGGTGAGTTATCACCTCTGTTTGGCCATGGAGATAGTACCTGTACCAAGAAGTCATCCCTGACACCCTCCCAAAATCTTCTTGGCCGCTTGTGTCCTGTGGCATTGCTGATGCAGCAAATGTGAGGGAGGTTAAAGCCCCCTCTATGAACCAGGTCTCTGTTACAGACATTTCCTTAAATTATTTAGAAAAGATCTCTTCCACTTCTCACCCTGATTGTGCTGTCTGTAACAAACTCCCCAGATCATGATCCGCAAGATCTCAACCAGCTTTTTGTCCATCCTGTACAACCCAATCTGTCCATCCATGGGGATGGATTCTCTGGTGAATTCAAAGTTTCTTCAAGGCATGTGCAAACCACACATATACACAGATTTATATCTACTTTGGAAAAGATTTCCTGGTTTTCCATAAAAAAAGAGCAAAAGACAAATCCTTGTCACATGGCTCCCACTGCCCATCAGCACGGAGCAAAGGTAGCAGGGATGGATCACTGGGAGAGATGAAAGAAAAAAGTACTGTAAGTCTTTGACACTGGTTTAAGGTTCATTTTCCCCAGTGCATTGTCAAAAATGACTGAGTTGTTTTTGCTGTAATTTTCCTAAGAAAATTCAGCCACACGCAGAGAGTAGATGGTAGAAATTTTCAAATGATTAAAAGTTTGCCGCTGAAATTCCTAACAGGAATTGCCAAGAAACTTTAATGGTTGATAATGCTGTCCAACCTGCCTCTACGTATAAGCTATAAACAAATACTTAAGAAAGAAATTTCAGTGTGCCTATATGGGACATCTTTTCATCATACCTTGAATGTTAGCATGAATGAAGACAGTCTGTACCTCCATAAAAAGTGCCTTTTATCTTCCAAAGAGAAAACACACACCATACAAATGTATCCTCTGTTCTGCTTCCAAAAGCAGAAAAACTTAAAAAACAAATTCAAAAAATGAGCAAATACTCAATACAAGTGCACAGGCTTAAGTTTTGAGCTCATGTGCTGCATTGTTTCATATTCAAGTGAATTCATTTAGGAAGCACAGTTTTGATAACTTTCTGTTAAGCTCTCAGGGCTGCCAGAGACAGCTGGCTTAAAGGAAGACTAGAGTATGTGTAAGCATCAACCAGTACTTATGTCAGTTCCAAAATAAAAAAGAAACTTCATAAGTTTTGTGGGGCTCTGATACCAGGCAGATCTTTAGTTTGAATAGCATAATGGATTTATGATTTTTGGTTCAAAAGAGGTGCAAACCTTGCTTTCTATTTATTGGTTATGCTTTCTGGGTTATCTCTTTTAAATTAAGGCTGTGATTAACTTTGATGTGTCTATCAACACCAGATCATAGGCTTACTTATCCAGTACTGCTGGGAAGCTGAAATATTTTAATGACAGTCTAGAAATGAGAAAAACATTAAAGGAAAAAAAATACTAAGGTCCCAATATGATAACATTACATAAAAGCTGCCTTCTGAGATGCCCATGTACACCTCAAACACCCATTCAAAGACAGAGATGAACCTTAAACATCGGTGTTGCTACGTAGTCTGTCAGCTATTGACTACCATTTGTATCATGAATATGATGTGAATTGAATGACTAATAGTAAAAATTCTGGCTCTTTGCTAGAAGATTACTAGATTACTAGAGAATTACTAGATTATGAAGATACAACCTAATTATCACATCGCTTAACTTTTTCAGATCTTATCCAAGGAACAATCAAAGGTAAATAATTTTTGTAAATAAAAAAAAGTAGCATGGATCTATCAACGTCTCCTGGAACATGCATTCCTGATTGACTGCAGTAAAACACGAACTATATTCACAGAGAGTTATTTTAATAGCCCCAGGAGTCAGTTTATCTGTAAAACACTTTAAAAAAAAAGCTAAAAAAGATAATGCTGGTAGGAAAAGGTATTTTGTGTCTCAAAAGTGATACAAAGATAATGCTATAATTATTATTTAACAGATTTTTTTGTTGTTGTTGTTGCTTGTAATTTGTAGTATATCTTGTAATTTTGGGCAGCCTCATGGTATCTTCCAATGTGCAAGGCAGGACTTCCTCCTCCTGAAGCATTCTGCTCCAGAGCTGGTTTAGAGTTATGTGCTGGAGCCAGGTGTCTGTGGGAAACACAAGTCCTTAAGAAAATCAAGCTTGTTCTCAGGAAAAAACCTAACTTAAAAGAGCCCGTCCCCCAGCATTGTAATTGTAATTTCAAATGTGTATGGGATATCTCCTTTTATGTTTTCCACTGATTGTGCTGATGTTAGCACAAGATGCAGAAGAATGTTGTGTTATTGCAAACAGCTTTAATTTTGATGTATATAATTCATTTTTAATAAGGACAACTACATATTTCCCCTTAGAAATGTATTGAAAAGTGCCTGTAATAAACTGCATTCTACGAAGCAAGGCTATTTATAGGCAAAAATCAAAACCACAAGTATGCTGTTTTCAAAGAAATTGCTTAAGCAGGTGTATACTAAAAAGCTGAGTTTGTGCACAAAAGCCTATAGATTTTTACTGGTAATTCAGAAACTTGGTGTGCATGTAGGTGGGCTTAAAAGCAGCAAGTATACAATATTTCCATATCAAACAAATTTTGATATGAAAGATTGCTCCTACAAAATGTAAAAAAGCAACAACTTTCCCTATAAATAGAGGTCCTGTCTTCAGGAAGTTTTCCAGATTATTTTATTGAAAATGGATGTAGGAGACAAAGGATCTCAAATGCAATGCCCAACTAGAGCAGCTTAGTGTGGCATTTCAGTCCTGCCCCTTTGAAAGCTGCCCCTGCATTTTCCAAAACTGAAACACGTTGCTTTCAGCTCCAGGGTACATGGTGGGAACTGTACTTCTCAGGTTCACAACTTCCACAGAGGCTTGTAGGACACAGTGGTTTATGCCATACAATTACGTCCTTCCATTCGGACTGATAACAGCGATGAAAATGGTCTTTATTTATGCTTGAACAATCAGGCATGGGCCAGGGGTTTTAGGCTTGGATGTTGATGCAGATAGAAACAAGGTGTTACTGCATATCTGCCTGAGATCCTGTCCATCAACCCCCTTGCTCCTCAGTGCTAGTTAGAATCTCATCCTCTGATGAGTGTGAAATAAGGAGGAAAACCATGGAGGAAAAACAGCCTTTCTTGGCAAACCCATGTGACTTAGGCTGGGGTGACTTCCTCAGTGGTCCATCCCTTGCAACGGAAGTAAGAACGTTGCACCTAAGAAAGAAAGGAGCATATTGCAAGAATAATCAGGCTGGCTAGTTTTCCCCTTCTCATGATCAAAGAAATGAGAAATTTCATACTGGTATTCTAATTCTGACATCCTCCATTATCACAATTGTATAATATACTCCAGGATCATCTAGTGTTTACTTCCTGTCATTTGATGCTTGGACTTGGCCTGCTGCATGCCATGCTTGTATGCAATTCATTGACGGGAGGTCAGTACAAGATACTTCAAGTTCCTTGGATGCTTCAAGGGAGAGAAGTGGCTGATACATCCATTGTGGCCTTCAGCACCCATTTAAATTGGGCTGCTATCAAGAATAGCAGAATAACAGAAACTTAATAGTGAATGATGACTCTTATGGGTTAAACTCCACTTTTAAAATAGATGTACTTGACATATCTGTCCTGTAGCCTGATGTGCATTTTTACGTTGTGCTTTCAGAAGTAACAGGATTTTTTTTAGGTTGATCAGAGGCAGCTGTACTTTTTGAAATGGCTTATACTGTAGCTGTACTTTACACTACACTAATGGGCTTCTCTGATGCAGCAATCCTAATCCATTCAGGCTGCTATGGATGGCTACATTCCTGTAAACTGGAGATAGTTTTGTTCCCAATTTAAACATGGATTTGAATGAACATTAGTGATGGGCAAACTGAAATTCCAGAGGTGCAGTTTGGTTTGAAAAGGACCCACACATTTGCTTATCCAAACCTCCTAGGCTTACACTACGTGCAACTACAAATGATCTTAGGAAGATAAAAGCCTCTCGTGACACTTTCAGCACTTCATGTAGCCTGTGAAAACTAAACCCACAGATGCAGGAAGTGCAAGAGGATGAAAACACATTGTTCAAATGACTATTTGAATATTATTAAACTTCTGCTAAAGTTTTGGGTTACATAAGTCTGCAAGATGAAGGAATATTTTTAATTGTTACTGGTTCATTTATTCATACTTCTATTAAAAAAAGGCTGGAGGCTATCAGAGAGTGTGTTGACAGTATTTCCATGCTACTTGTCTGTACTTTCTAGTTTCAAGGATGTGCTATATTGCTCTGGAAGCACCTTCTCTGATATACTAATGAAACTTCTAAAACTTGTAGCATTCTCTGAGGGCAGTTACTCATTTTCTCAGCACTAAGCACATTCAGCACAGTATTATTATTATTTCTTAGCCTATATCCTCCTCCTGACACTGTCCACATATACAGTTGGTTTACTGAAGAAGAGGTGCTAGGCAACCTATCCAAGGGCACCCATTGAGTCAGTGGTAAAGACCAAGGAATTTGCTCAGAAGGCTCGTAGGCACATGGAAACCAGGCAATGGAGGGAGTGAGGGAGAAAGCAGGGGCTGATGGGGTTGTAGCGGCTCTGAGCAGCAGCAGCACAATGCAAACTGCTGTGTTGCCACAGCATCCCAGCCATGCCATGAGGCAGCACTTCTGTGTTAAATCTCAGCTGCAAACAACTTCGTTTCTTAGAAAATAAGAACAGGAAATATGTGGATGCAGACAGAGATGCTTCACAGGTTACAGGTCTTTGGGCAGTCCTTGATGCCCAGCATCACCTAGTGGGCACCGGGTACCATGCAGAATAATTTCCTTTTTTTATAATTCTTTCTGAAATAGACTGTTGCTCTGGTTTCTGAACCACTGGGGATAATGGTTGTGAGACAGAAGGATGTATATATTTTTTTCTACATTAACCAAACTGGCTCTTGATTTATTTTATTAATTCTATTGATTTATTTATTGGGTTTTGGTTGTTTGGTTTTTTTTTTTGGAGATGATCTTTGATGCCTATTTACCCACCGTGCTGTAAAGATGTAAGAGGAATCATCATTTGATCTTATTATTTGGCTTAAACCATGAGATGCTATAAATAATGTAGATCTATTGACTTCTAAACACTTTAAGTTAGGAACGAAGGCGTAAGTTTTTCTCAGAGTGCCAGAAGACAAGGAGGGATGGCCTGTAGGCACTATCTCCATACAGTGAAAGCATGTATTGGTCATGGTCTCAGCCTTCTGAAAGACAAATGATGATTTGGACACTTTTGGAAAGAAGAAACAATTAAAAACAAGTAAGTTTGAAATATCTTTTGGGAAAAATGTTGACTGTGTCTTCCAGAGAATCCTGTTTGCCTTGTTGCCAATAAAAGCCTCATACAAGAGCAAGCCATAATTATGGCTTTTTTTTTCCCCTCTGCCTTTTCTCCAAATCTCTCACAAATTTTCTTTCTTCAAAAACAGCAATCAAGTAACTTTTGCCAAAGAGAAAGAAACAGGAAAATCTATGTCACTTCTTTTCTTCTTTTCCTTTTCAAGTTAGCTACAACATTTGGTCTT